>NC_091790.1:38750000-40000000 GCF_041296235.1 Equus asinus
CCCAACGAGCTGGAAGCAAGATGCTTTAGGGGCCATCTGCCCTTAAGGAAAGAAGGCAGCACTTTGTGCCTTGCAGCTCTAGGGCAATGTAGCACACCCAGAGCAGATGTTCTACTTCTGCCAGGTCAGGCCTGCAAAGTAACTTCGTTTCACAGGCCTTTGTAAGAGATGTTGCCGGTAGGCTGTAAGAGCACTGTGCAGAGCGACTTATTTCTTAGCTTCCCAGAGAGCTGGAAGCAAGATGCTTTGGGGCCCTTCTCACCCTTTGGAAAGAAGGCAGCACTTTGTGCCTTGCAGCTCTAGGGCAATGTAGCACACCCACAGCAGAAGTTCTACTTAAGCCAGATCTGGCCCGCAAAGAAACTGCGTTTCACAGGCCTTTGTAAGAGATGTTCCCGGTAGGCTGTTAGAGCACTGTGCAGAGCGAGTTGTTTCTTAGCTTCCCAGAGAGCTGGAAGCAAGATGCTTTGGGGCCCGTTAATTTTATACCCTGCTACTTTGCTGTAGTTGTTGATTATTTCTAATAGTTTTTCTGTGGATTCTTTGGGGTTTTCTATGTATAAGATCATGTCGTCTGCAAACAACACGAGTTTTACTTCTTCGTTACCGATTTGGATTCCTTTCATTTTTTTTTCCTGCCGAATTGCTCTGGCCAGCACCTCCAATACTATGTTGAATAGGAGTGGTGAAAGTGGGCACCCTTGTCTTGTTCCTGTCCTCAGAGGGATGGCTTTCAGCTTTTGTCCATTGAGTATGATGTTGGCTGTGGGTCTATCATATATGGCCTTTATTATGTTGAGGTACTTTCCTTCTATACCCGTTTTCCTGAGGGTTTTTATCATAAATGGGTGTTGGATCTTGTCGAATGCTTTCTCTGCGTCTATTGAGATGATCATGTGGTTTTTGTTTTTCATTTTGTTGATGTAGTGTATCACGTTGATTGACTTGCGGGTGTTGAACCATCCCTGTGTCCCTGGTATAAATCCCACTTGATCATGGTGTATAATCTTTTTGATGTATTGCTGTAATCGGTTTGCCAAAATTTGGTTGAGGATTTTTGCATCTATGTTCATCAGTGATATCGGCCTGTAGTTCTCCTTCTTTGTGTTGTCCTTGTCAGGTTTGGGGATCAGAGTGATGTTGGCTTCATAGAATGTGTTAGGGAGTTCTCCATCTTTCTCAATTTTCTGGAACAGTTTGAGGAGAATAGGTACAAAGCACTCACACTGCTTAACAACAAAAAAACAAACAACCCGATCAAAAAATGGGCAGAGGACATGAACAGACATTTCTCCAAAGAAGATATGAACATGGCCAATAGACACATGAAAAGATGTTCATCATCGCTAATCATCAGGGAAATGCAAATCAAAACTACACTAAGATATCACCTTACCCCCGTTAGATTGGCAAAAACATCCAAAACCAAGAACGACAAATGTTGCAGAGGTTGTGGACAAAGAGGAACCCTCATACACTGTTGGTGGGAATGCAAACTGGTACAGCCACTATGGAAAACAGCATGGAGATTTCTCAAAAAGTTAAAAATAGAAATACCCTATGACCCAGCCATCCCATTACTGGGTATCTATCCTAAGAACCTGATATCAGATATCTCAAGGGTCCGTTGCACCCCTATGTTCATCGCAGCATTATTTACAATAGCCAAGACGTGGAACCAGCCTACATGCCCAGAAACTGATGATTGGATAAAGAAGATGTGGTATATATACACAATGGAATACTACTCAGCCATAAAAAAAGACGAAAGTGGCCCATTCACAACAATGTGGATGGACCTCGAGGGCATTATGTTAAGCGAAATAAGTCAGGCAGAGAAAGACGAACTCTATATGACTGCACTCATAGGTGGAAATTAGTATATTGAGAAGGAGATCTGATCGGTGGTTACCAGGGAAAAGGGGGGGTGGGGGGAGGGCACGGAGGGGGAAGTGGTGTTCCCACAACATGACTAACAAAAATGTACAACTGAAATTTCACAAGCTTGTAATCCGTCATAAGATTAATAAACAAGCAAACAAACAAACAAAAAAAGATGCTTTGGGGCCCATCTGCCCCTATGGAAAGAACGCAGCACCTTCTGCCTTGCAGCTCTAGGGCAATGTAGCACACCCAGAGCAGAAGTTCTACTTCAGCCAGATCAGGCCCGCAAAGAAACTGCGTTTCACAGGCCCTTGTAAGAGATGTTCCCGGTAGGCTGTTAGAGCACTGTGCAGAGCGACTTGTTTCTTAGCTTCCCAAAGAGCTGGAAGCAAGATGCTTTGGGGCCCTTCTCACCCTTTGGAAAGAAGGCAGCACTTTGTGCCTTGCAGCTCTAGGGCAATGTAGCACACCCAGAGCAGAAGTTCTACTTCAGCCAGATCAGGCCCGCAAAGAAACTGCGTTTCACAGGCCTTTGTAAGAGATGTTACCGGTAGGCTGTTAGAGCACTGTGCAGAGCGAGTTGTTTCTTAGATTCCCAACGAGCTGGAAGCAAGATGCTTTAGGGGCCATCTGCCCTTAAGGAAAGAAGGCAGCACTTTGTGTCTTGCAGCTCTAGGGCAATGTAGCACACCCAGAGCAGATGTTCTACTTCTGCCAGGTCAGGCCTGCAAAGAAACTTCGTTTCACAGGCCTTTGTAAGAGATGTTGCCGGTAGGCTGTAAGAGCACTGTGCAGAGCGACTTATTTCTTAGCTTCCCAGAGAGCTGGAAGCAAGATGCTTTGGGGCCCTTCTCACCCTTTGGAAAGAAGGCAGCACTTTGTGCCTTGCAGCTCTAGGGCAATGTAGCACACCCAGAGCAGAAGTTCTACTTCAGCTAGATCAGACCTGCAAAGAAACTGCGTTTCACAGGCCTTTGTAAGAGATGTTCCCGGTAGGCTGTTAGAGCACTGTGCAGAGCGAGTTGTTTCTTAACTTCCCAGAGAGCTGGAAGCAAGATGCTTTGGGGCCCGTTAATTTTATACCCTGCTACTTTGCTGTAGTTGTTGATTATTTCTAATAGTTTTTCTGTGGATTCTTTGGGGTTTTCTATATATAAGATCATGTCGTCTGCAAACAACGCGAGTTTTACTTCTTCGTTACCTATTTGGATTCCTTTCATTTTTTTTTCCTGCCGAATTGCTCTGGCCAGCACCTCCAGTACTATGTTGAATAGGAGTGGTGAAAGTGGGCACCCTTGTCTTGTTCCTGTCCTCAGAGGGATGGCTTTCAGCTTTTGTCCATTGAGTATGATGTTGGCTGTGGGTCTATCATATATGGCCTTTATTATGTTGAGGTACTTTCCTTCTATACCCGTTTTCCTGAGGGTTTTTATCATAAATGGGTGTTGGATCTTGTCGAATGCTTTCTCTGCGTCTATTGAGATGATCATGTGGTTTTTGTTTTTCATTTTGTTGATGTAGTGTATCACGTTGATTGACTTGCGGGTGTTGAACCATCCCTGTGTCCCTGGTATAAATCCCACTTGATCATGGTGTATAATCTTTTTGATGAATTGCTGTAATCGGTTTGCCAAAATTTGGTTGAGGATTTTTGCATCTATGTTCATCAGTGATATCGGCCTGTAGTTCTCCTTCTTTGTGTTGTCCTTGTCAGGTTTGGGGATCAGAGTGATGTTGGATTCATAGAATGTGTTAGGGAGTTCTCCATCTTTCTCAATTTTCTGGAACAGTTTGAGGAGAATAGGTACAAAGAACTCACACTGCTTAACAACAAAAAAACAAACAACCCGATCAAAAAATGGGCAGAGGACATGAACAGACATTTCTCCAAAGAAGATATGAACATGGCCAATAGACACATGAAAAGATGTTCATCATCGCTAATCATCAGGGAAATGCAAATCACAACTACACTAAGATATCACCTTACCCCCGTTAGATTGGCAAAAACATCCAAAACCAAGAACGACAAATGTTGCAGAGGTTGTGGAGAAAGAGGAACCCTCATACACTGTTGGTGGGAATGCAAACTGGTACAGCCACTATGGAAAACAGTATGGAGATTTCTCAAAAAGTTAAAAATAGAAATACCCTATGACCCAGCCATCCCATTACTGGGTATCTATCCTAAGAACCTGATATCAGATATCTCAAGAGTCCGTTGCACCCCTATGTTCATCGCAGCATTATTTACAATAGCCAAGACGTGGAACCAGCCTACATGCCCAGAAACTGATGATTGGATAAAGAAGATGTGGTATATATACACAATGGAATACTACTCAGCCATAAAAAAAGACGAAAGTGGCCCATTCACAACAATGTGGATGGACCTCGAGGGCATTATGTTAAGCGAAATAAGTCAGTCAGAGAAAGACGAACTCTATATGACTCCACTCATAGGTGGAAATTAGTATATTGAGAAGGAGATCTGATCGGTGGTTACCAGGGAAAAGGGGGGTGGGGGGAGGGCACGGAGGGGGAAGTGGTGTTCCCACAACATGACTAACAAAAATGTACAACTGAAATTTCACAAGCTTGTAATCCGTCATAAGATTAATAAACAAACAAACAAACAAACAAAAAAAGATGCTTTGGGGCCCATCTGCCCCTATGGAAAGAACGCAGCACTTTTTGCCTTGCAGCTCTAGGGCAATGTAGCACACCCAGAGCAGAAGTTCTACTTCAGCCAGATCAGGCCCGCAAAGAAACTGCGTTTGACAGGCCTTTGTAAGAGATGTTCCCGGTAGGCTGTTAGAGCACTGTGCAGAGCGAGTTGTTTCTTACCTTCCCAAAGAGCTGGAAGCAAAATGCTTTGAGACTCATCTGCCCCTTGGGAAAGAAGGCAGCACTTTGTGCCTTGCAGGTCTAGGGCAATGTAGCACATCCAGAGCAGATGTTCTACTTCTTCCAGGTCAGTCCTGCAAAGAAACTGCGTTTCACAGTCCTTTGTAAGAGATGTTCCCGGTAGGCTGTTAGAGCACTGTGCAGAGCGAGTTGTTTCTTAGCTTCCCAAAGAGCTGGAAGCAAGATGCTTTGGGGCCCTTCTGCCCCTTTGGAAAGAAGGCAGCACTTTGTGCCTTGCAGCTCTAGGGCAATGTAGCACACCCAGAGCAGAAGTTCTACTTCAGCCAGATCAGGCCCGCAAAGAAACTGCGTTTCACAGGCCTTTGTAAGAGATGTTCCCGGTAGGCTGTTAGAGCACTGTGCAGAGCGAGTTGTTTCTTAGATTCCCAACGAGCTGGAAGCAAGATGCTTTAGGGGCCATCTGCCCTTAAGGAAAGAAGGCAGCACTTTGTGTCTTGCAGCTCTAGGGCAATGTAGCACACCCAGAGCAGATGTTCTACTTCTGCCAGGTCAGGCCTGCAAAGAAACTTCGTTTCACAGGCCTTTGTAAGAGATGTTGCCGGTAGGCTGTAAGAGCACTGTGCAGAGCGACTTATTTCTTAGCTTCCCAGAGAGCTGGAAGCAAGATGCTTTGGGGCCCTTCTCACCCTGTGGAAAGAAGGCAGCACTTTGTGCCTTGCAGCTCTAGGGTAATGTAGCACACCCAGAGCAGAAGTTCTACTTCAGCTAGATCAGACCTGCAAAGAAACTGCGTTTCACAGACCTTTGTAAGAGATGTTCCCTGTAGGCTGTTAGAGCACTGTGCAGAGCGAGTTGTTTCTTAGCTTCCCAAAGAGCTGGAAGCAAGATGCTTTAGGGGCCATCTGCCCTTAAGGAAAGAAGGCAGCACTTTGTGCCTTGCAGCTCTAGGGCAATGTAGCACACCCAGAGCAGATGTTCTACTTCTGCCAGGTCAGGCCTGCAAAGAAACTTCGTTTCACAGGCCCTTGTAAGAGATGTTCCCGGTAGGCTGTTAGAGCACTGTGCAGAGCGACTTGTTTCTTAGCTTCCCAAAGAGCTGGAAGCAAGATGCTTTGGGGCCCTTCTCACCCTTTGGAAAGAAGGCAGCACTTTGTGCCTTTCAGCTCTAGGGCAATGTAGCACACAGACAGCAGAAGTTCTACTTAAGCCAGATCTGGCCCGCAAAGAAACTGCGTTTCACAGTCCTTTGTAAGAGATGTTCCCGGTAGGCTGTTAGAGCACTGTGCAGAGCGAGTTGTTTCTTAGCTTCCCAGAGAGCTGGAAGCAAGATGCTTTGGGGCCCGTTAATTTTATACCCTGCTACTTTGCTGTAGTTGTTGATTATTTCTAATAGTTTTTCTGTGGATTCTTTGGGGTTTTCTATGTATAAGTTCATGTCGTCTGCAAACAACGCGAGTTTTACTTCTTCGTTACCGATTTGGATTCCTTTCATTTTTTTTTCCTGCCGAATTGCTCTGGCCAGCACCTCCAGTACTATGTTGAATAGGAGTGGTGAAAGTGGGCACCCTTGTCTTGTTCCTGTCCTCAGAGGGATGGCTTTCAGCTTTTGTCCATTGAGTATGATGTTGGCTGTGGGTCTATCATATATGGCCTTTATTATGTTGAGGTACTTTCCTTCTATACCCGTTTTACTGAGGGTTTTTATCATAAATGGGTGTTGGATCTTGTCGAATGCTTTCTCTGCGTCTATTGAGATGATCATGTGGTTTTTGTTTTTCATTTGGTTGATGTAGTGTATCACGTTGATTGACTTGCGGGTGTTGAACCATCCCTGTGTCCCTGGTATAAATCCCACTTGATCATGGTGTATAATCTTTTTGATGTATTGCTGTAATCGGTTTGCCAAAATTTGGTTGAGGATTTTTGCATCTATGTTCATCAGTGATATCGGCCTGTAGTTCTCCTTCTTTGTGTTGTCCTTGTCAGGTTTGGGGATCAGAGTGATGTTGGCTTCATAGAATGTGTTAGGGAGTTCTCCATCTTTCTCAATTTTCTGGAACAGTTTGAGGAGAATAGGTACAAAGAACTCACACTGCTTAACAACAAAAAAACAAACAACCCGATCAAAAAATGGGCAGAGGACATGAACAGACATTTCTCCAAAGAAGATATGAACATGGCCAATAGACACATGAAAAGATGTTCATCATCGCTAATCATCAGGGAAATGCAAATCAAAACTACACTAAGATATCACCTTACCCCCGTTAGATTGGCAAAAACATCCAAAACCAAGAACGACAAATGTTGCAGAGGTTGTGGACAAAGAGGAACCCTCATACACTGTTGGTGGGAATGCAAACTGGTACAGCCACTATGGAAAACAGTATGGAGATTTCTCAAAAAGTTAAAAATAGAAATACCCTATGACCCAGCCATCCCATTACTGGGTATCTATCCTAAGAACCTGATATCAGATATCTCAAGGGTCCGTTGCACCCCTATGTTCATCGCAGCATTATTTACAATAGCCAAGACGTGGAACCAGCCTACATGCCCAGAAACTGATGATTGGATAAAGAAGATGTGGTATATATACACAATGGAATACTACTCAGCCATAAAAAAAGACGAAAGTGGCCCATTCACAACAATGTGGATGGACCTCGAGGGCATTATGTTAAGCGAAATAAGTCAGTCAGAGAAAGACGAACTCTATATGACTCCACTCATAGGTGGAAATTAGTATATTGAGAAGGAGATCTGATCGGTGGTTACCAGGGAAAAGGGGGGGTGGGGGGAGGGCACGGAGGGGGAAGTGGTGTTCCCACAACATGACTAACAAAAATGTACAACTGAAATTTCACAAGCTTGTAATCCGTCATAAGATTAATAAACAAACAAACAAACAAAAAAAAAAAGATGCTTTGGGGCCCATCTGCCCCTATGGAAAGAACGCAGCACTTTCTGCCTTGCAGCTCTAGGGCAATGTAGCACACCCAGAGCAGAAGTTCTACTTCAGCCAGATCAGGCCCGCAAAGAAACTGCGTTTCACAGGCCTTTGTAAGAGATGTTCCCGGTAGGCTGTTAGAGCACTGTGCAGAGCGAGTTGTTTCTTAGCTTCCCAAAGAGCTGGAAGCAAGATGCTTTGGGGCCCTTCTCACCCTTTGGAAAGAAGGCAGCACTTTGTGCCTTGCAGCTCTAGGGCAATGTAGCACACCCAGAGCAGAAGTTCTACTTCAGCCAGATCAGGCCCGCAAAGAAACTGCGTTTCACAGGCCTTTGTAAGAGATGTTCCCGGTAGGCTGTTAGAGCACTGTGCAGAGCGAGTTGTTTCTTAGATTCCCAACGAGCTGGAAGCAAGATGCTTTAGGGGCCATCTGCCCTTAAGGAAAGAAGGCAGCACTTTGTGTCTTGCAGCTCTAGGGCAATGTAGCACACCCAGAGCAGATGTTCTACTTCTGCCAGGTCAGGCCTGCAAAGAAACTTCGTTTCACAGGCCTTTGTAAGAGATGTTGCCGGTAGGCTGTAAGAGCACTGTGCAGAGCGACTTATTTCTTAGCTTCCCAGAGAGCTGGAAGCAAGATGCTTTGGGGCCCTTCTCACCCTGTGGAAAGAAGGCAGCACTTTGTGCCTTGCAGCTCTAGGGTAATGTAGCACACCCAGAGCAGAAGTTCTACTTCAGCTAGATCAGACCTGTAAAGAAACTGTGTTTCACAGGCCTTTGTAAGAGATGTTCCCTGTAGGCTGTTAGAGCACTGTGCAGAGCGAGTTGTTTCTTAGCTTACCAAAGAGCTGGAAGCAAGATGCTTTAGGGGCCATCTGCCCTTAAGGAAAGAAGGCAGCACTTTGTGCCTTGCAGCTCTAGGGCAATGTAGCACACCCAGAGCAGATGTTCTACTTCTGCCAGGTCAGGCCTGCAAAGAAACTTCGTTTCACAGGCCCTTGTAAGAGATGTTCCCGGTAGGCTGTTAGAGCACTGTGCAGAGCGACTTGTTTCTTAGCTTCCCAAAGAGCTGGAAGCAAGATGCTTTGGGGCCCTTCTCACCCTTTGGAAAGAAGGCAGGACTTTGTGCCTTGCAGCTCTAGGGCAATGTAGCACACCCACAGCAGAAGTTCTACTTAAGCCAGATCTGGCCCGCAAAGAAACTGCGTTTCACAGGCCTTTGTAAGAGATGTTCCCGGTAGGCTGTTAGAGCACTGTGCAGAGCGAGTTGTTTCTTAGCTTCCCGAGAGCTGGAAGCAAGATGCTTTGGGGCCCGTTAATTTTATACCCTGCTACTTTGCTGTAGTTGTTGATTATTTCTAATAGTTTTTCTGTGGATTCTTTGGGGTTTTCTATGTATAAGATCATGTCGTCTGCAAACAACGCGAGTTTTACTTCTTCGTTACCGATTTGGATTCCTTTCATTTTTTTTTCCTGCCGAATTGCTCTGGCCAGCACCTCCAGTACTATGTTGAATAGGAGTGGTGAAAGTGGGCACCCTTGTCTTGTTCCTGTCCTCAGAGGGATGGCTTTCAGCTTTTGTCCATTGAGTATGATGTTGGCTGTGGGTCTATCATATATGGCCTTTATTATGTTGAGGTACTTTCCTTCTATACCCGTTTTACTGAGGGTTTTTATCATAAATGGGTGTTGGATCTTGTCGAATGCTTTCTCTGCGTCTATTGAGATGATCATGTGGTTTTTGTTTTTCATTTTTTTGATGTAGTGTATCACGTTGATTGACTTGCGGGTGTTGAACCATCCCTGTGTCCCTGGTATAAATCCCACTTGATCATGGTGTATAATCTTTTTGATGTATTGCTGTAATCGGTTTGCCAAAATTTGGTTGAGGATTTTTGCATCTATGTTCATCAGTGATATCGGCCTGTAGTTCTCCTTCTTTGTGTTGTCCTTGTCAGGTTTGGGGATCAGAGTGATGTTGGCTTCATAGAATGTGTTCTATCTTTCTCAATTTTCTGGAACAGTTTGAGGAGAATAGGTACAAAGAACTCACACTGCTTAACAACAAAAAAACAAACAACCCGATCAAAAAATGGGCAGAGGACATGAACAGACATTTCTCCAAAGAAGATATGAACATGGCCAATAGACACATGAAAAGATGTTCATCATCGCTAATCATCAGGGAAATGCAAATCACAACTACACTAAGATATCACCTTACCCCCGTTAGATTGGCAAAAACATCCTAAACCAAGAACGACAAATGTTGCAGAGGTTGTGGAGAAAGAGGAACCCTCATACACTGTTGGTGGGAATGCAAACTGGTACAGCCACTATGGAAAACAGTATGGAGATTTCTCAAAAAGTTAAAAATAGAAATACCCTATGACCCAGCCATCCCATTACTGGGTATCTATCCTAAGAACCTGATATCAGATATCTCAAGAGTCCGTTGCACCCCTATGTTCATCGCAGCATTATTTACAATAGCCAAGACGTGGAACCAGCCTACATGCCCAGAAACTGATGATTGGATAAAGAAGATGTGGTATATATACACAATGGAATACTACTCAGCCATAAAAAAAGACGAAAGTGGCCCATTCACAACAATGTGGATGGACCTCGAGGGCATTATGTTAAGCGAAATAAGTCAGTCAGAGAAAGACGAACTCTATATGACTCCACTCATAGGTGGAAATTAGTATATTGAGAAGGAGATCTGATCGGTGGTTACCAGGGAAAAGGGGGGGTGGGGGGAGGGCACGGAGGGGGAAGTGGTGTTCCCACAACATGAGTAACAAAAATGTACAACTGAAATTTCACAAGCTTGTAATCCGTCATAAGATTAATAAACAAACAAACAAACAAACAAAAAAAGATGCTTTGGGGCCCATCTGCCCCTATGGAAAGAACGCAGCACTTTCTGCCTTGCAGCTCTAGGGCAATGTAGCACACCCAGAGCAGAAGTTCTACTTCAGCCAGATCAGGCCCGCAAATAAACTGCGTTTCACAGGCCTTTGTAAGAGATGTTCCCGGTAGGCTGTTAGAGCACTGTGCAGAGCGAGTTGGTTCTTAGCTTCCCAAAGAGCTGGAAGCAAAATGCTTGGAGACTCATCTGCCCCTTTGGAAAGAAGGCAGCACTTTGTGTCTTGCAGGTCTAGGGCAATGTAGCACACCCAGAGCAGATGTTCTACTTCTTCCAGGTCAGTCCTGCAAAGAAACTGCGTTTCACAGTCCTTTGTAAGAGATGTTCCCGGTAGGCTGTTAGAGCACTGTGCAGAGCGAGTTGTTTCTTAGCTTCCCAAAGAGCTGGAAGCAAGATGCTTTGGGGCCCTTCTCACCCTTTGGAAAGAAGGCAGCACTTTGTGCCTTGCAGCTCTAGGGCAATGTAGCACACCCAGAGCAGAAGTTCTACTTCAGCCAGATCAGGCCCGCAAAGAAACTGCGTTTCACAGGCCTTTGTAAGAGATGTTCCCGGTAGGCTGTTAGAGCACTGTGCAGAGCGAGTTGTTTCTTAGATTCCCAACGAGCTGGAAGCAAGATGCTTTAGGGGCCATCTGCCCTTAAGGAAAGAAGGCAGCACTTTGTGCCTTGCAGCTCTAGGGCAATGTAGCACACCCAGAGCAGATGTTCTACTTCTGCCAGGTCAGGCCCGCAAAGAAACTTCGTTTCACAGGCCCTTGTAAGAGATGTTCCCAGTAGGCTGTTAGAGCACTGTGCAGAGCGACTTGTTTCTTAGCTTCCCAAAGAGCTGGAAGCAAGATGCTTTGGGGCCCTTCTCACCCTTTGGAAAGAAGGCAGCACTTTGTGCCTTGCAGCTCTAGGGCAATGTAGCACACCCCGAGCGGAAGTTCTACTTCAGCCAGATCTGGCCCGCAAAGAAACTGCGTTTCACAGGCCTTTGTAAGAGATGTTCCCGGTAGGCTGTTAGAGCACTGTGCAGAGCGAGTTGTTTCTTAGCTTCCCAGAGAGCTGGAAGCAAGATGCTTTGGCGCCCGTTAATTTTATACCCTGCTACTTCGCTGTAGTTGTTGATTATTTCTAATAGTTTTTCTGTCGATTCTTTGGGGTTTTCTATGTATAAGATCATGTCGTCTGCAAACAACGCGAGTTTTACTTCTTCGTTACCGATTTGGATTCCTTTCATTTATTTTTCCTGCCGAATTGCTCTGGCCAGCACCTCCAGTACTATGTTGAATAGGAGTGGTGAACGTGGGCACCCTTGTCTTGTTCCTGTCCTCAGAGGGATGGCTTTCAGCTTTTGTCCATTGAGTATGATGTTGGCTGTGGGTCTATCATATATGGCCTTTATTATGTTGAGGTACTTTCCTTCTATACCCGTTTTACTGAGGGTTTTTATCATAAATGGGTGTTGGATCTTGTCGAATGCTTTCTCTGCGTCTATTGAGATGATCATGTGGTTTTTGTTTTTCCTTTTGTTGATGTAGTGTATCACGTTGATTGACTTGCGGGTGTTGAACCATCCCTGTGTCCCTGGTATAAATCCCACTTGATCATGGTGTATAATCTTTTTGATGTATTGCTGTAATCGGTTTGCCAAAATTTGGTTGAGGATTTTTGCATCTATGTTCATCAGTGATATCGGCCTGTAGTTCTCCTTCTTTGTGTTGTCCTTGTCAGGTTTGGGGATCAGAGTGATGTTGGCTTCATAGAATGTGTTAGGGAGTTCTCCATCTTTCTCAATTTTCTGGAACAGTTTGAGGAGAATAGGTACAAAGAACTCACACTGCTTAACAACAAAAAAACAAACAACCCGATCAAAAAATGGGCAGAGGACATGAACAGACATTTCTCCAAAGAAGATATGAACATGGCCAATAGACACATGAAAAGATGTTCATCATCGCTAATCATCAGGGAAATGCAAATCAAAACTACACTAAGATATCACCTTACCCCCGTTAGATTGGCAAAAACATCCAAAACCAAGAACGACAAATGTTGCAGAGGTTGTGGAGAAAGAGGAACCCTCATACACTGTTGGTGGGAATGCAAACTGGTACAGCCACTATGGAAAACAGTATGGAGATTTCTCAAAAAGTTAAAAATAGAAATACCCTATGACCCAGCCATCCCATTACTGGGTATCTATCCTAAGAACCTGATATCAGATATCTCAAGAGTCCGTTGCACCCCTATGTTCATCGCAGCATTATTTACAATAGCCAAGACGTGGAACCAGCCTACATGCCCAGAAACTGATGATTGGATAAAGAAGATGTGGTATATATACACAATGGAATACTACTCAGCCATAAAAAAGACGACATTGGCCTATTCACAACAATGTGGATGGACCTCGAGGGCATTATGTTAAGCGAAATAAGTCAGTCAGAGAAAGACGAACTCTATATGACTCCACTCATAGGTGGAAATTAGTATATTGAGAAGGAGATCTGATCGGTGGTTACCAGGGAAAAGGGGGGGTGGGGGGAGGGCACGGAGGGGGAAGTGGTGTTCCCACAACATGACTAACAAAAATGTACAACTGAAATTTCACAAGCTTGTAATCCGTCATAAGATTAATAAACAAACAAACAAACAAACAAAAAAAGATGCTTTGGGGCCCATCTGCCCCTATGGAAAGAACGCAGCACTTTCTGCCTTGCAGCTCTAGGGCAATGTAGCACACCCAGAGCAGAAGTTCTACTTCAGCCAGATCAGGCCCGCAAAGAAACTGCGTTTCACAGGCCTTTGTAAGAGATGTTCCCGGTAGGCTGTTAGAGCACTGTGCAGAGCGAGTTGTTTCTTAGCTTCCCAAAGAGCTGGAAGCAAGATGCTTTGGGGCCCTTCTCACCCTTTGGAAAGAAGGCAGCACTTGGTGCCTTGCACCTCTAGGGCAATGTAGCACACCGCGAGCGGAAGTTCTACTTCAGCCAGATCTGGCATGCAAAGAAACTGCGTTTCACAGGCCTTTGTAAGAGATGTTCCCGGTAGGCTGTTAGAGCACTGTGCAGAGCGAGTTGTTTCTTAGCTTCCCAGAGAGCTGGAAGCAAGATGCTTTGGGGCCCGTTAATTTTATACCCTGCTACTTTGCTGTAGTTGTTGATTATTTCTAATAGTTTTTCTGTGGATTCTTTGGGGTTTTCTATGTATAAGATCATGTCGTCTGCAAACAACGCGAGTTTTACTTCTTCGTTACCTATTTGGATTCCTTTCATTTTTTTTCCTGCCGAATTGCTCTGGCCAGCACCTCCAGTACTATGTTGAATAGGAGTGGTGAAAGTGGGCACCCTTGTCTTGTTCCTGTCCTCAGAGGGATGGCTTTCAGCTTTTGTCCATTGAGTATGATGTTGGCTGTGGGTCTATCATATATGGCCTTTATTATGTTGAGGTACTTTCCTTCTATACCCATTTTACTGAGGGTTTTTATCATAAATGGGTGTTGGATCTTGTCGAATGCTTTCTCTGCGTCTATTGAGATGATCATGTGGTTTTTGTTTTTCATTTTGTTGATGTAGTGTATCACGTTGATTGACTTGCGGGTGTTGAACCATCCCTGTGTCCCTGGTATAAATCCCACTTGATCATGGTGTATAATCTTTTTGATGTATTGCTGTAATCGGTTTGCCAAAATTTGGTTGAGGATTTTTGCATCTATGTTCATCAGTGATATCGGCCTGTAGTTCTCCTTCTTTGTGTTGTCCTTGTCAGGTTTGGGGATCAGAGTGATGTTGGCTTCATAGAATGTGTTAGGGAGTTCTCCATCTTTCTCAATTTTCTGGAACAGTTTGAGGAGAATAGGTACAAAGAACTCACACTGCTTAACAACAAAAAAACAAACAACCCGATCAAAAAATGGGCAGAGGACATGAACAGACATTTCTCCAAAGAAGATATGAACATGGCCAATAGACACATGAAAAGATGTTCATCATCGCTAATCATCAGGGAAATGCAAATCAAAACTACACTAAGATATCACCTTACCCCCGTTAGATTGGCAAAAACATCCAAAACCAAGAACGACAAATGTTGGAGAGGTTGTGGACAAAGAGGAACCCTCATACACTGTTGGTGGGAATGCAAACTGGTACAGCCACTATGGAAAACAGTATGGAGATTTCTCAAAAAGTTAAAAATAGAAATACCCTATGACCCAGCCATCCCATTACTGGGTATCTATCCTAAGAACCTGATATCAGATATCTCAAGAGTCCGTTGGACCCCTATGTTCATCGCAGCATTATTTACAATAGCCAAGACGTGGAACCAGCCTACATGCCCAGAAACTGATGATTGGATAAAGAAGATGTGGTATATATACACAATGGAATACTACTCAGCCATAAAAAAAGACGAAAGTGGCCCATTCACAACAATGTGGATGGACCTCGAGGGCATTATGTTAAGCGAAATAAGTCAGTCAGAGAAAGACCAACTCTATATGACTCCACTCATAGGTGGAAATTAGTATATTGAGAAGGAGATCTGATCGGTGGTTACCAGGGAAAAGGGGGGGTGGGGGGAGGGCACGGAGGGGGAAGTGGTGTTCCCACAACATGAGTAACAAAAATGTACAACTGAAATTTCACAAGCTTGTAATCCGTCATAAGATTAATAAACAAACAAACAAACAAACAAAAAAAGATGCTTTGGGGCCCATCTGCCCCTATGGAAAGAACGCAGCACTTTCTGCCTTGCAGCTCTAGGGCAATGTAGCACACCCAGAGCAGAAGTTCTACTTCAGCCAGATCAGGCCCGCAAAGAAACTGCGTTTCACAGGCCTTTGTAAGAGATGTTCCCGGTAGGCTGTTAGAGCACTGTGCAGAGCGAGTTGGTTCTTAGCTTCCCAAAGAGCTGAAGCAAAATGCTTGGAGACTCATCTGCCCCTTTGGAAAGAAGGCAGCACTTTGTGTCTTGCAGGTCTAGGGCAATGTAGCACACCCAGAGCAGATGTTCTACTTCTTCCAGGTCAGTCCTGCAAAGAAACTGCGTTTCACAGGCCTTTGTAAGAGATGTTCCCGGTAGGCTGTTAGAGCACTGTGCAGAGCGAGTTGTTTCTTAGCTTCCCAAAGAGCTGGAAGCAAGATGCTTTGGGGCCCTTCTCACCCTTTGGAAAGAAGGCAGCACTTTGTGCCTTGCAGCTCTAGGGCAATGTAGCACACCCAGAGCAGAAGTTCTACTTCAGCCAGATCAGGCCCGCAAAGAAACTGCGTTTCACAGGCCTTTGTAAGAGATGTTCCCGGTAGGCTGTTAGAGCACTGTGCAGAGCGACTTGTTTCTTAGATTCCCAACGAGCTGGAAGCAAGATGCTTTAGGGGCCATCTGCCCTTAAGGAAAGAAGGCAGCACTTTGTGCCTTGCAGCTCTAGGGCAATGTAGCACACCCAGAGCAGATGTTCTACTTCTGCCAGGTCAGGCCCGCAAAGAAACTTCGTTTCACAGGCCCTTGTAAGAGATGTTCCCAGTAGGCTGTTAGAGCACTGTGCAGAGCGACTTGTTTCTTAGCTTCCCAAAGAGCTGGAAGCAAGATGCTTTGGGGCCCTTCTCACCCTTTGGAAAGAAGGCAGCACTTTGTGCCTTGCAGCTCTAGGGGAATGTAGCACACCCCGAGCGGAAGTTCTACTTCAGCCAGATCTGGCATGCAAAGAAACTGCGTTTCACAGGCCTTTGTAAGAGATGTTCCCGGTAGGCTGTTAGAGCACTGTGCAGAGCGAGTTGTTTCTTAGCTTCCCAGAGAGCTGGAAGCAAGATGCTTTGGCGCCCGTTAATTTTATACCCTGCTACTTTGCTGTAGTTGTTGATTATTTCTAATAGTTTTTCTGTGGATTCTTTGGGGTTTTCTATGTATAAGATCATGTCGTCTGCAAACAACGCGAGTTTTACTTCTTCGTTACCGATTTGGATTCCTTTCATTTATTTTTCCTGCCGAATTGCTCTGGCCAGCACCTCCAGTACTATGTTGAATAGGAGTGGTGAACGTGGGCACCCTTGTCTTGTTCCTGTCCTCAGAGGGATGGCTTTCAGCTTTTGTCCATTGAGTATGATGTTGGCTGTGGGTCTATCATATATGGCCTTTATTATGTTGAGGTACTTTCCTTCTATACCCGTTTTACTGAGGGTTTTTATCATAAATGGGTGTTGGATCTTGTCGAATGCTTTCTCTGCGTCTATTGAGATGATCATGTGGTTTTTGTTTTTCATTTTGTTGATGTAGTGTATCACGTTGATTGACTTGCGGGTGTTGAACCATCCCTGTGTCCCTGGTATAAATCCCACTTGATCATGGTGTATAATCTTTTTGATGTATTGCTGTAATCGGTTTGCCAAAATTTGGTTGAGGATTTTTGCATCTATGTTCATCAGTGATATCGGCCTGTAGTTCTCCTTCTTTGTGTTGTCCTTGTCAGGTTTGGGGATCAGAGTGATGTTGGCTTCATAGAATGTGTTAGGGAGTTCTCCATCTTTCTCAATTTTCTGGAACAGTTTGAGGAGAATAGGTACAAAGAACTCACACTGCTTAACAACAAAAAAACAAACAACCCGATCAAAAAATGGGCAGAGGACATGAACAGACATTTCTCCAAAGAAGATATGAACATGGCCAATAGACACATGAAAAGATGTTCATCATCGCTAATCATCAGGGAAATGCAAATCAAAACTACACTAAGATATCACCTTACCCCCGTTAGATTGGCAAAAACATCCAAAACCAAGAACGACAAATGTTGCAGAGGCTGTGGACAAAGAGGAACCCTCATACACTGTTGGTGGGAATGCAAACTGGTACAGCCACTATGGAAAACAGTATGGAGATTACTCAAAAAGTTAAAAATAGAAATACCCTATGACCCAGCCATCCCATTACTGGGTATCTATCCTAAGAACCTGATATCAGATATCTCAAGAGTCCATTGGACCCCTATGTTCATCGCAGCATTATTTACAATAGCCAAGACGTGGAACCAGCCTACATGCCCAGAAACTGATGATTGGATAAAGAAGATGTGGTATATATACACAATGGAATACTACTCAGCCATAAAAAAAGACGAAAGTGGCCCATTCACAACAATGTGGATGGACCTCGAGGGCATTATGTTAAGCGAAATAAGTCAGTCAGAGAAAGACCAACTCTATATGACTCCACTCATAGGTGGAAATTAGTATATTGAGAAGGAGATCTGATAGGTGGTTACCAGGGAAAAGGGGGGGTGGGGGGAGGGCACGGAGGGGGAAGTGGTGTTCCCACAACATGAGTAACAAAAATGTACAACTGAAATTTCACAAGCTTGTAATGCGTCATAAGATTAATAAACAAACAAACAAACAAACAAAAAAAGATGCTTTGGGGCCCATCTGCCCCTATGGAAAGAACGCAGCACTTTCTGCCTTGCAGCTCTAGGGCAATGTAGCACACCCAGAGCAGAAGTTCTACTTAAGCCAGATCTGTCCCGCAAAGAAACTGCGTTTCACAGGCCTTTGTAAGAGATGTTCCCGGTAGGCTGTTAGAGCACTGTGCAGAGCGAGTTGGTTCTTAGCTTCCCAAAGAGCTGGAAGCAAAATGCTTGGAGACTCATCTGCCCCTTTGGAAAGAAGGCAGCACTTTGTGTCTTGCAGGTCTAGGGCAATGTAGCACACCCAGAGCAGATGTTCTACTTCTTCCAGGTCAGTCCTGCAAAGAAACTGCGTTTCACAGTCCTTTGTAAGAGATGTTCCCGGTAGGCTGTTAGAGCACTGTGCAGAGCGAGTTGTTTCTTAGCTTCCCAAAGAGCTGGAAGCAAGATGCTTTGGGGCCCTTCTCACCCTTTGGAAAGAAGGCAGCACTTTGTGCCTTGCAGCTCTAGGGCAATGTAGCACACCCAGAGCAGAAGTTCTACTTCAGCCAGATCAGGCCCGCAAAGAAACTGCGTTTCACAGGCCTTTGTAAGAGATGTTCCCGGTAGGCTGTTAGAGCACTGTGCAGAGCGAGTTGTTTCTTAGATTCCCAACGAGCTGGAAGCAAGATGCTTTAGGGGCCATCTGCCCTTAAGGAAAGAAGGCAGCACTTTGTGCCTTGCAGCTCTAGGGCAATGTAGCACACCCAGAGCAGAAGTTCTACTTCTGCCAGGTCAGGCCTGCAAAGAAACTTCGTTTCACAGGCCTTTGTAAGAGATGTTGCCGGTAGGATGTAAGAGCACTGTGCAGAGCGACTTATTTCTTAGATCCCCAGAGAGCTGGAAGCAAGATGCTTTGGGGCCCTTCTCACCCTTTGGAAAGAAGGCAGCACTTTGTGCCTTGCAGCTCTAGGGCAATGTAGCACACCCAGAGCAGAAGTTCTACTTCAGCTAGATCAGACCTGCAAAGAAACTGCGTTTCACAGGCCTTTGTAAGAGATGTTCCCGGTAGGCTGTTAGAGCACTGTGCAGAGCGAGTTGTTTCTTAGCTTCCCAAAGAGCTGGAAGCAAGATGCTTTAGGGGCCATCTGCCCTTAAGGAAACAAGGCAGCACTTTGTGCCTTGCAGCTCTAGGGCAATGTAGCACACCCAGAGCAGATGTTCTACTTCTGCCAGGTCAGGCCCACAAAGAAACTTCGTTTCACAGGCCCTTGTAAGAGATGTTCCCGGTAGGCTGTTAGAGCACTGTGCAGAGCGAGTTGTTTCTTAGCTTCCCAGAGAGCTGGAAGCAAGATGCTTTGGGGCCCGTTAATTTTATACCCTGCTACTTTGCTGTAGTTGTTGATTATTTCTAATAGTTTTTCTGTGGATTCTTTGGGGTTTTCTATGTATAAGATCATGTCGTCTGCAAACAACGCGAGTTTTACTTCTTCGTTACCGATTTGGATTCCTTTCATTTTTTTTTCCTGCCGAATTGCTCTGGCCAGCACCTCCAGTACTATGTTGAATAGGAGTGGTGAAAGTGGGCACCCTTGTCTTGTTCCTGTCCTCAGAGGGATGGCTTTCAGCTTTTGTCCATTGAGTATGATGTTGGCTGTGGGTCTATCATATATGGCCTTTATTATGTTGAGGTACTTTCCTTCTATACCCGTTTTACTGAGGGTTTTTATCATAAATGGGTGTTGGATCTTGTCGAATGCTTTCTCTGCGTCTATTGAGATGATCATGTGGTTTTTGTTTTTCATTTTGTTGATGTAGTGTATCACGTTGATTGACTTGCGGGTGTTGAACCATCCCTGTGTCCCTGGTATAAATCCCACTTGATCATGGTGTATAATCTTTTTGATGTATTGCTGTAATCGGTTTGCCAAAATTTGGTTGAGGATTTTTGCATCTATGTTCATCAGTGATATCGGCCTGTAGTTCTCCTTCTTTGTGTTGTCCTTGTCAGGTTTGGGGATCAGAGTGATGTTGGCTTCATAGAATGTGTTAGGGAGTTCTCCATCTTTCTCAATTTTCTGGAACAGTTTGAGGAGAATAGGTACAAAGAACTCACACTGCTTAACAACAAAAAAACAAACAACCCGATCAAAAAATGGGCAGAGGACATGAACAGACATTTCTCCAAAGAAGATATGAACATGGCCAATAGACACATGAAAAGATGTTCATCATCGCTAATCATCAGGGAAATGCAAATCAAAACTACACTAAGATATCACCTTACCCCCGTTAGATTGGCAAAAACATCCAAAACCAAGAACGACAAATGTTGCAGAGGTTGTGGACAAAGAGGAACCCTCATACACTGTTGGTGGGAATGCAAACTGGTACAGCCACTATGGAAAACAGTATGGAGATTTCTCAAAAAGTTAAAAATAGAAATACCCTATGACCCAGCCATCCCATTACTGGGTATCTATCCTAAGAACCTGATATCAGATATCTCAAGAGTCCGTTGCACCCCTATGTTCATCGCAGCATTATTTACAATAGCCAAGACGTGGAACCAGCCTACATGCCCAGAAACTGATGATTGGATAAAGAAGATGTGGTATATATACACAATGGAATACTACTCAGCCATAAAAAAAGACGAAAGTGGCCCATTCACAACAATGTGGATGGACCTCGAGGGCATTATGTTAAGCGAAATAAGTCAGTCAGAGAAAGACGAACTC
This sequence comes from Equus asinus, assembly GCF_041296235.1. NCBI lineage: Eukaryota > Metazoa > Chordata > Mammalia > Perissodactyla > Equidae > Equus > Equus asinus. The sequence goes on from NC_091790.1 coordinate 38,770,729, forward strand.
TATATGACTCCACTCATAGGTGGAAATTAGTATATTGAGAAGGAGATCTGATCGGTGGTTACCAGGGAAAAGGGGGGGTGGGGGGAGGGCACGGAGGGGGAAGTGGTGTTCCCACAACATGAGTAACAAAAATGTACAACTGAAATTTCACAAGCTTGTAATCCGTCATAAGATTAATAAACAAACAAACAAACAAAAAAGATGCTTTGGGGCCCATCTGCCCCTATGGAAAGAACGCAGCACTTTCTGCCTTGCAGCTCTAGGGCAATGTAGCACACCCAGAGCAGAAGTTCTACTTCAGCCAGATCAGGCCCGCAAAGAAACTGCGTTTCACAGGCCTTTGTAAGAGATGTTCCCGGTAGGCTGTTAGAGCACTGTGCAGAGCGAGTTGTTTCTCAGCTTCCCAAACAGCCGGAAGCAAGATGCTTTGGGGCCCTTCTCACCCTTTGGAAAGAAGGCAGCACTTTGTGCCTTGCAGCTCTAGGGCAATGTAGCACACCCAGAGCAGAAGTTCTACTTCAGCCAGATCAGGCCCGCAAAGAAACTGCGTTTCACAGGCCTTTGTAAGAGATGTTCCCGGTAGGCTGTTAGAGCACTGTGCAGAGAGAGTTGTTTCTTAGATTCCCAACGAGCTGGAAGCAAGATGCTTTAGGGGCCATCTGCCCTTAAGGAAAGAAGGCAGCACTTTGTGCCTTGCAGCTCTAGGGCAATGTAGCACACCCAGAGCAGATGTTCTACTTCTGCCAGGTCAGGCCTGCAAAGAAACTTCGTTTCACAGGCCTTTGTAAGAGATGTTGCCGGTAGGCTGTAAGAGCACTGTGCAGAGCGACTTATTTCTTAGCTTCCCAGAGAGCTGGAAGCAAGATGCTTTGGGGCCCTTCTCACCCTTTGGAAAGAAGGCAGCACTTTGTGCCTTGCAGCTCTAGGGCAATGTAGCACACCCAGAGCAGAAGTTCTACTTCAGCTAGATCAGACCTGCAAAGAAACTGCGTTTCACAGGCCTTTGTAAGAGATGTTCCCTGTAGGCTGTTAGAGCACTGTGCAGAGCGAGTTGTTTCTTAGCTTCCCAAAGAGCTGGAAGCAAGATGCTTTAGGGGCCATCTGCCCTTAAGGAAAGAAGGCAGCACTTTGTGCCTTGCAGCTCTAGGGCAATGTAGCACACCCAGAGCAGATGTTCTACTTCTGCCAGGTCAGGCCCGCAAAGAAACTTCGTTTCACAGGCCCTTGTAAGAGATGTTCCCGGTAGGCTGTTAGAGCACTGTGCAGAGCGACTTGTTTCTTAGCTTCCCAAAGAGCTGGAAGCAAGATGCTTTGGGGCCCTTCTCACCCTTTGGAAAGAAGGCAGCACTTTGTGCCTTGCAGCTCTAGGGCAATGTAGCACACCCACAGCAGAAGTTCTACTTAAGCCAGATCTGGCCCGCAAAGAAACTGCGTTTCACAGGCCTTTGTAAGAGATGTTCCCGGTAGGCTGTTAGAGCACTGTGCAGAGCGAGTTGTTTCTTAGCTTCCCAGAGAGCTGGAAGCAAGATGCTTTTGGGCCCGTTAATTTTATACCCTGCTACTTTGCTGTAGTTGTTGATTATTTCTAATAGTTTTTCTGTGGATTCTTTGGGGTTTTCTATGTATAAGATCATGTCGTCTGCAAACAACGCGAGTTTTACTTCTTCGTTACCGATTTGGATTCCTTTCATTTTTTTTTTCCTGCCGAATTGCTCTAGCCAGCACCTCCAGTACTATGTTGAATAGGAGTGGTGAAAGTGGGCACCCTTGTCTTGTTCCTGTCCTCAGAGGGATGGCTTTCAGCTTTTGTCCATTGAGTATGATGTTGGCTGTGGGTCTATCATATATGGCCTTTATTATGTTGAGGTACTTTCCTTCTATACCCGTTTTACTGAGGGTTTTTATCATAAATGGGTGTTGGATCTTGTCGAATGCTTTCTCTGCGTCTATTGAGATGATCATGTGGTTTTTGTTTTTCATTTTGTTGATGTAGTGTATCACGTTGATTGACTTGCGGGTGTTGAACCATCCCTGTGTCCCTGGTATAAATCCCACTTGATCATGGTGTATAATCTTTTTGATGTATTGCTGTAATCGGTTTGCCAAAATTTGGTTGAGGATTTTTGCATCTATGTTCATCAGTGATATCGGCCTGTAGTTCTCCTTCTTTGTGTTGTCCTTGTCAGGTTTGGGGATCAGAGTGATGTTGGCTTCATAGAATGTGTTAGGGAGTTCTCCATCTTTCTCAATTTTCTGGAACAGTTTGAGGAGAATAGGTACAAAGAACTCACACTGCTTAACAACAAAAAAACAAACAACCCGATCAAAAAATGGGCAGAGGACATGAACAGACATTTCTCCAAAGAAGATATGAACATGGCCAATAGACACATGAAAAGATGTTCATCATCGCTAATCATCAGGGAAATGCAAATCAAAACTACACTAAGATATCACCTTACCCCCGTTAGATTGGCAAAAACATCCAAAACCAAGAACGACAAATGTTGCAGAGGTTGTGGACAAAGAGGAACCCTCATACACTGTTGGTGGGAATGCAAACTGGTACAGCCACTATGGAAAACAGTATGGAGATTTCTCAAAAAGTTAAAAATAGAAATACCCTATGACCCAGCCATCCCATTACTGGGTATCTATCCTAAGAACCTGATATCAGATATCTCAAGAGTCCGTTGCACCCCTATGTTCATCGCAGCATTATTTACAATAGCCAAGACGTGGAACCAGCCTACATGCCCAGAAACTGATGATTGGATAAAGAAGATGTGGTATATATACACAATGGAATACTACTCAGCCATAAAAAAAGACGAAAGTGGCCCATTCACAACAATGTGGATGGACCTCGAGGGCATTATGTTAAGCGAAATAAGTCAGTCAGAGAAAGACGAACTCTATATGACTCCACTCATAGGTGGAAATTAGTATATTGAGAAGGAGATCTGATCGGTGGTTACCAGGGAAAAGGGGGGGTGGGGGGAGGGCACGGAGGGGGAAGTGGTGTTCCCACAACATGAGTAACAAAAATGTACAACTGAAATTTCACAAGCTTGTAATCCGTCATAAGATTAATAAACAAACAAACAAACAAAAAAGATGCTTTGGGGCCCATCTGCCCCTATGGAAAGAACGCAGCACTTTCTGCCTTGCAGCTCTAGGGCAATGTAGCACACCCAGAGCAGAAGTTCTACTTCAGCCAGATCAGGCCCGCAAAGAAACTGCGTTTCACAGGCCTTTGTAAGAGATGTTCCCGGTAGGCTGTTAGAGCACTGTGCAGAGCGAGTTGTTTCTCAGCTTCCCAAACAGCTGGAAGCAAGATGCTTTGGGGCCCTTCTCACCCTTTGGAAAGAAGGCAGCACTTTGTGCCTTGCAGCTCTAGGGCAATGTAGCACACCCAGAGCAGAAGTTCTACTTCAGCCAGATCAGGCCCGCAAAGAAACTGCGTTTCACAGGCCTTTGTAAGAGATGTTCCCGGTAGGCTGTTAGAGCACTGTGCAGAGAGAGTTGTTTCTTAGATTCCCAACGAGCTGGAAGCAAGATGCTTTAGGGGCCATCTGCCCTTAAGGAAAGAAGGCAGCACTTTGTGCCTTGCAGCTCTAGGGCAATGTAGCACACCCAGAGCAGATGTTCTACTTCTGCCAGGTCAGGCCTGCAAAGAAACTTCGTTTCACAGGCCTTTGTAAGAGATGTTGCCGGTAGGCTGTAAGAGCACTGTGCAGAGCGACTTATTTCTTAGCTTCCCAGAGAGCTGGAAGCAAGATGCTTTGGGGCCCTTCTCACCCTTTGGAAAGAAGGCAGCACTTTGTGCCTTGCAGCTCTAGGGCAATGTAGCACACCCAGAGCAGAAGTTCTACTTCAGCTAGATCAGACCTGCAAAGAAACTGCGTTTCACAGGCCTTTGTAAGAGATGTTCCCTGTAGGCTGTTAGAGCACTGTGCAGAGCGAGTTGTTTCTTAGCTTCCCAAAGAGCTGGAAGCAAGATGCTTTAGGGGCCATCTGCCCTTAAGGAAAGAAGGCAGCACTTTGTGCCTTGCAGCTCTAGGGCAATGTAGCACACCCAGAGCAGATGTTCTACTTCTGCCAGGTCAGGCCCGCAAAGAAACTTCGTTTCACAGGCCCTTGTAAGAGATGTTCCCGGTAGGCTGTTAGAGCACTGTGCAGAGCGACTTGTTTCTTAGCTTCCCAAAGAGCTGGAAGCAAGATGCTTTGGGGCCCTTCTCACCCTTTGGAAAGAAGGCAGCACTTTGTGCCTTGCAGCTCTAGGGCAATGTAGCACACCCACAGCAGAAGTTCTACTTAAGCCAGATCTGGCCCGCAAAGAAACTGCGTTTCACAGGCCTTTGTAAGAGATGTTCCCGGTAGGCTGTTAGAGCACTGTGCAGAGCGAGTTGTTTCTTAGCTTCCCAGAGAGCTGGAAGCAAGATGCTTTTGGGCCCGTTAATTTTATACCCTGCTACTTTGCTGTAGTTGTTGATTATTTCTAATAGTTTTTCTGTGGATTCTTTGGGGTTTTCTATGTATAAGATCATGTCGTCTGCAAACAACGCGAGTTTTACTTCTTCGTTACCGATTTGGATTCCTTTCATTTTTTTTTCCTGCCGAATTGCTCTAGCCAGCACCTCCAGTACTATGTTGAATAGGAGTGGTGAAAGTGGGCACCCTTGTCTTGTTCCTGTCCTCAGAGGGATGGCTTTCAGCTTTTGTCCATTGAGTATGATGTTGGCTGTGGGTCTATCATATATGGCCTTTATTATGTTGAGGTACTTTCCTTCTATACCCGTTTTACTGAGGGTTTTTATCATAAATGGGTGTTGGATCTTGTCGAATGCTTTCTCTGCGTCTATTGAGATGATCATGTGGTTTTTGTTTTTCATTTTGTTGATGTAGTGTATCACGTTGATTGACTTGCGGGTGTTGAACCATCCCTGTGTCCCTGGTATAAATCCCACTTGATCATGGTGTATAATCTTTTTGATGTATTGCTGTAATCGGTTTGCCAAAATTTGGTTGAGGATTTTTGCATCTATGTTCATCAGTGATATCGGCCTGTAGTTCTCCTTCTTTGTGTTGTCCTTGTCAGGTTTGGGGATCAGAGTGATGTTGGCTTCATAGAATGTGTTAGGGAGTTCTCCATCTTTCTCAATTTTCTGGAACAGTTTGAGGAGAATAGGTACAAAGAACTCACACTGCTTAACAACAAAAAAACAAACAACCCGATCAAAAAATGGGCAGAGGACATGAACAGACATTTCTCCAAAGAAGATATGAACATGGCCAATAGACACATGAAAAGATGTTCATCATCGCTAATCATCAGGGAAATGCAAATCAAAACTACACTAAGATATCACCTTACCCCCGTTAGATTGGCAAAAACATCCAAAACCAAGAACGACAAATGTTGGAGAGGTTGTGGAGAAAGAGGAACCCTCATACACTGTTGGTGGGAATGCCAACTGGTACAGCCACTATGGAAAACAGTATGGAGATTTCTCAAAAAGTTAAAAATAGAAATACCCTATGACCCAGCCATCCCATTACTGGGTATCTATCCTAAGAACCTGATATCAGATATCTCAAGAGTCCGTTGCACCCCTATGTTCATCGCAGCATTATTTACAATAGCCAAGACGTGGAACCAGCCTACATGCCCAGAAACTGATGATTGGATAAAGAAGATGTGGTATATATACACAATGGAATACTACTCAGCCATAAAAAAAGACGACATTGGCCCATTCACAACAATGTGGATGGACCTCGAGGGCATTATGTTAAGCGAAATAAGTCAGTCAGAGAAAGACCAACTCTATATGACTCCACTCATAGGTGGAAATTAGTATATTGAGAAGGAGATCTGATCGGTGGTTACCAGGGAAAAGGGGGGGGGAGGGGGAGGGCACAGAGGGGGAAGTGGTGTTCCCACAACATGACTAACAAAAATGTACAACTGAAATTTCACAAGCTTGTAATCCGTCATAAGATTAATAAACAAACAAACAAACAAAAAAAGATGCTTTGGGGCCCATCTTCCCCTATGGAAAGAACGCAGCACTTTCTGCCTTGCAGCTCTAGGGCAATGTAGCACACCCAGAGCAGAAGTTCTACTTCAGCCAGATCAGGCCCGCAAAGAAACTGCGTTTCACAGGCCTTTGTAAGAGATGTTCCCGGTAGGCTGTTAGAGCACTGTGCAGAGCGAGTTGTTTCTTAGCTTCCCAAAGAGCTGGAAGCAAAATGCTTTGAGACTCATCTGCCCCTTTGGAAAGAAGGCCTGCACTTTGTGTCTTGCAGGTCTAGGGCAATGTAGCACACCCAGAGCAGATGTTCTACTTCTTCCAGGTCAGTCCTGCAAAGAAACTGCGTTTCACAGTCCTTTGTAAGAGATGTTCCCGGTAGGCTGTTAGAGCACTGTGCAGAGCGAGTTGTTTCTTAGCTTCCCAAAGAGCTGGAAGCAAGATGCTTTGGGGCCCTTCTCACCCTTTGGAAAGAAGGCGGCACTTTGTGCCTTGCAGCTCTAGGGCAATGTAGCACACCCAGAGCAGAAGTTCTACTTCAGCCAGATCAGGCCAGCAAAGAAACTGCGTTTCACAGGCCTTTGTAAGAGATGTTCCCGGTAGGCTGTTAGAGCACTGTGCAGAGCGAGTTGTTTCTTAGATTCCCAAACAGCCGGAAGCAAGATGCTTTAGGGGCCATCTGCCCTTAAGGAAAGAAGGCAGCACTTTGTGCCTTGCAGCTCCAGGGCAATGTAGCACACCCAGAGCAGATGTTCTACTTCTGCCAGGTCAGGCCTGCAAAGAAACTTCGTTTCACAGGCCCTTGTAAGAGATGTTCCCGGTAGGCTGTTAGAGCACTGTGCAGAGCGACTTGTTTCTTAGCTTCCCAAAGAGCTGGAAGCAAGATGCTTTGGGGCCCTTCTCACCCTTTGGAAAGAAGGCAGCACTTTGTGCCTTGCAGCTCTAGGGCAATGTAGCACACCCACAGCAGAAGTTCTACTTCAGCCAGATCAGGCCCGCAAAGAAACTGCGTTTCACAGGCCTTTGTAAGAGATGTTCCCGGTAGGCTGTTAGAGCACTGTGCAGAGCGAGTTGTTTCTTAGCTTCCCAGAGAGCTGGAAGCAAGATGCTTTGGGGCCCGTTAATTTTATACCCTGCTACTTTGCTGTAGTTGTTGATTATTTCTAATAGTTTTTCTGTGGATTCTTTGGGGTTTTCTATGTATAAGATCATGTCGTCTGCAAACAACGCGAGTTTTACTTCTTCGTTACCGATTTGGATTCCTTTCATTTTTTTTTCCTGCCGAATTGCTCTGGCCAGCACCTCCAGTACTATGTTGAATAGGAGTGGTGAAAGTGGGCACCCTTGTCTTGTTCCTGTCCTCAGAGGGATGGCTTTCAGCTTTTGTCCATTGAGTATGATGTTGGCTGTGGGTCTATCATATATGGCCTTTATTATGTTGAGGTACTTTCCTTCTATACCCGTTTTACTGAGGGTTTTTATCATAAATGGGTGTTGGATCTTGTCGAATTCTTTCTCTGCGTCTATTGAGATGATCATGTGGTTTTTGTTTTTCATTTTGTTGATGTAGTGTATCACGTTGATTGACTTGCGGGTGTTGAACCATCCCTGTGTCCCTGGTATAAATCCCACTTGATCATGGTGTATAATCTTTTTGATGTATTGCTGTAATCGGTTTGCCAAAATTTGGTTGAGGATTTTTGCATCTATGTTCATCAGTGATATCGGCCTGTAGTTCTCCTTCTTTGTGTTGTCCTTGTCAGGTTTGGGGATCAGAGTGATGTTGGCTTCATAGAATGTGTTAGGGAGTTCTCCATCTTTCTCAATTTTCTGGAACAGTTTGAGGAGAATAGGTACAAAGAACTCACACTGCTTAACAACAAAAAAACAAACAACCCGATCAAAAAATGGGCAGAGGACATGAACAGACATTTCTCCAAAGAAGATATGAACATGGCCAATAGACACATGAAAAGATGTTCATCATCGCTAATCATCAGGGAAATGCAAATCAAAACTACACTAAGATATCACCTTACCCCCGTTAGATTGGCAAAAACATCCAAAACCAAGAACGACAAATGTTGGAGAGGTTGTGGAGAAAGAGGAACCCTCATACACTGTTGGTGGGAATGCAAACTGGTACAGCCACTATGGAAAACAGTATGGAGATTTCTCAAAAAGTTAAAAATAGAAATACCCTATGACCCAGCCATCCCATTACTGGGTATCTATCCTAAGAACCTGATATCAGATATCTCAAGAGTCCGTTGCACCCCTATGTTCATCGCAGCATTATTTACAATAGCCAAGACGTGGAACCAGCCTACATGCCCAGAAACTGATGATTGGATAAAGAAGATGTGGTATATATACACAATGGAATACTACTCAGCCATAAAAAAAGACGACATTGGCCCATTCACAACAATGTGGATGGACCTCGAGGGCATTATGTTAAGCGAAATAAGTCAGTCAGAGAAAGACCAACTCTATATGACTCCACTCATAGGTGGAAATTAGTATATTGAGAAGGAGATCTGATCGGTGGTTACCAGGGAAAAGGGGGGGGGAGGGGGAGGGCACAGAGGGGGAAGTGGTGTTCCCACAACATGACTAACAAAAATGTACAACTGAAATTTCACAAGCTTGTAATCCGTCATAAGATTAATAAACAAACAAACAAACAAAAAAAGATGCTTTGGGGCCCATCTTCCCCTATGGAAAGAACGCAGCACTTTCTGCCTTGCAGCTCTAGGGCAATGTAGCACACCCAGAGCAGAAGTTCTACTTCAGCCAGATCAGGCCCGCAAAGAAACTGCGTTTCACAGGCCTTTGTAAGAGATGTTCCCGGTAGGCTGTTAGAGCACTGTGCAGAGCGAGTTGTTTCTTAGATTCCCAACGAGCTGGAAGCAAGATGCTTTGGGGCCCTTCTCACCCTTTGGAAAGAAGGCAGCACTTTGTGCCTTGCAGCTCTAGGGCAATGTAGCACACCCAGAGCAGAAGTTCTACTTCAGCTAGATCAGACCTGCAAAGAAACTGCGTTTCACAGGCCTTTGTAAGAGATGTTCCCTGTAGGCTGTTAGAGCACTGTGCAGAGCGAGTTGTTTCTTAGCTTCCCAAAGAGCTGGAAGCAAGATGCTTTAGGGGCCATCTGCCCTTAAGGAAAGAAGGCAGCACTTTGTGCCTTGCAGCTCTAGGGCAATGTAGCACACCCAGAGCAGATGTTCTACTTCTGCCAGGTCAGGCCTGCAAAGAAACTTCGTTTCACAGGCCCTTGTAAGAGATGTTCCCGGTAGGCTGTTAGAGCACTGTGCAGAGCGAGTTGTTTCTTAGCTTCCCAAAGAGCTGGAAGCAAAATGCTTTGAGACTCATCTGCCCCTTTGGAAAGAAGGCCTGCACTTTGTGTCTTGCAGGTCTAGGGCAATGTAGCACACCCAGAGCAGATGTTCTACTTCTTCCAGGTCAGTCCTGCAAAGAAACTGCGTTTCACAGTCCTTTGTAAGAGATGTTCCCGGTAGGCTGTTAGAGCACTGTGCAGAGCGAGTTGTTTCTTAGCTTCCCAAAGAGCTGGAAGCAAGATGCTTTGGGGCCCTTCTCACCCTTTGGAAAGAAGGCGGCACTTTGTGCCTTGCAGCTCTAGGGCAATGTAGCACACCCAGAGCAGAAGTTCTACTTCAGCCAGATCAGGCCAGCAAAGAAACTGCGTTTCACAGGCCTTTGTAAGAGATGTTCCCGGTAGGCTGTTAGAGCACTGTGCAGAGCGAGTTGTTTCTTAGATTCCCAAACAGCCGGAAGCAAGATGCTTTAGGGGCCATCTGCCCTTAAGGAAAGAAGGCAGCACTTTGTGCCTTGCAGCTCCAGGGCAATGTAGCACACCCAGAGCAGATGTTCTACTTCTGCCAGGTCAGGCCTGCAAAGAAACTTCGTTTCACAGGCCCTTGTAAGAGATGTTCCCGGTAGGCTGTTAGAGCACTGTGCAGAGCGACTTGTTTCTTAGCTTCCCAAAGAGCTGGAAGCAAGATGCTTTGGGGCCCTTCTCACCCTTTGGAAAGAAGGCAGCACTTTGTGCCTTGCAGCTCTAGGGCAATGTAGCACACCCACAGCAGAAGTTCTACTTCAGCCAGATCAGGCCCGCAAAGAAACTGCGTTTCACAGGCCTTTGTAAGAGATGTTCCCGGTAGGCTGTTAGAGCACTGTGCAGAGCGAGTTGTTTCTTAGCTTCCCAGAGAGCTGGAAGCAAGATGCTTTGGGGCCCGTTAATTTTATACCCTGCTACTTTGCTGTAGTTGTTGATTATTTCTAATAGTTTTTCTGTGGATTCTTTGGGGTTTTCTATGTATAAGATCATGTCGTCTGCAAACAACGCGAGTTTTACTTCTTCGTTACCGATTTGGATTCCTTTCATTTTTTTTTCCTGCCGAATTGCTCTGGCCAGCACCTCCAGTACTATGTTGAATAGGAGTGGTGAAAGTGGGCACCCTTGTCTTGTTCCTGTCCTCAGAGGGATGGCTTTCAGCTTTTGTCCATTGAGTATGATGTTGGCTGTGGGTCTATCATATATGGCCTTTATTATGTTGAGGTACTTTCCTTCTATACCCGTTTTACTGAGGGTTTTTATCATAAATGGGTGTTGGATCTTGTCGAATTCTTTCTCTGCGTCTATTGAGATGATCATGTGGTTTTTGTTTTTCATTTTGTTGATGTAGTGTATCACGTTGATTGACTTGCGGGTGTTGAACCATCCCTGTGTCCCTGGTATAAATCCCACTTGATCATGGTGTATAATCTTTTTGATGTATTGCTGTAATCGGTTTGCCAAAATTTGGTTGAGGATTTTTGCATCTATGTTCATCAGTGATATCGGCCTGTAGTTCTCCTTCTTTGTGTTGTCCTTGTCAGGTTTGGGGATCAGAGTGATGTTGGCTTCATAGAATGTGTTAGGGAGTTCTCCATCTTTCTCAATTTTCTGGAACAGTTTGAGGAGAATAGGTACAAAGAACTCACACTGCTTAACAACAAAAAAACAAACAACCCGATCAAAAAATGGGCAGAGGACATGAACAGACATTTCTCCAAAGAAGATATGAACATGGCCAATAGACACATGAAAAGATGTTCATCATCGCTAATCATCAGGGAAATGCAAATCAAAACTACACTAAGATATCACCTTACCCCCGTTAGATTGGCAAAAACATCCAAAACCAAGAACGACAAATGTTGGAGAGGTTGTGGAGAAAGAGGAACCCTCATACACTGTTGGTGGGAATGCAAACTGGTACAGCCACTATGGAAAACAGTATGGAGATTTCTCAAAAAGTTAAAAATAGAAATACCCTATGACCCAGCCATCCCATTACTGGGTATCTATCCTAAGAACCTGATATCAGATATCTCAAGAGTCCGTTGCACCCCTATGTTCATCGCAGCATTATTTACAATAGCCAAGACGTGGAACCAGCCTACATGCCCAGAAACTGATGATTGGATAAAGAAGATGTGGTATATATACACAATGGAATACTACTCAGCCATAAAAAAAGACGAAAGTGGCCCATTCACAACAATGTGGATGGACCTCGAGGGCATTATGTTAAGCGAAATAAGTCAGTCAGAGAAAGACGAACTCTATATGACTCCACTCATAGGTGGAAATTAGTATATTGAGAAGGAGATCTGATCGGTGGTTACCAGGGAAAAGGGGGGTGGGGGGAGGGCACGGAGGGGGAAGTGGTGTTCCCACAACATGACTAACAAAAATGTACAACTGAAATTTCACAAGCTTGTAATCCGTCATAAGATTAATAAACAAACAAACAAACAAACAAAAAAAGATGCTTTGGGGCCCATCTGCCCCTATGGAAAGAACGCAGCACTTTCTGCCTTGCAGCTCTAGGGCAATGTAGCACACCCAGAGCAGAAGTTCTACTTCAGCCAGATCAGGCCCGCAAAGAAACTGCGTTTCACAGGCCTTTGTAAGAGATGTTCCCGGTAGGCTGTTAGAGCACTGTGCAGAGCGAGTTGTTTCTTAGCTTCCCAAAGAGCTGGAAGCAAGATGCTTTGGGGCCCTTCTCACCCTTTGGAAAGAAGGCAGCACTTTGTGCCTTGCAGCTCTAGGGCAATGTAGCACACCCAGAGCAGAAGTTCTACTTCAGCCAGATCAGGCCCGCAAAGAAACTGCGTTTCACAGGCCTTTGTAAGAGATGTTCCCGGTAGGCTGTTAGAGCACTGTGCAGAGCGAGTTGTTTCTTAGATTCCCAACGAGCTGGAAGCAAGATGCTTTAGGGGCCATCTGCCCTTAAGGAAAGAAGGCAGCACTTTGTGCCTTGCAGCTCTAGGGCAATGTAGCACACCCAGAGCAGATGTTCTACTTCTGCCAGGTCAGGCCTGCAAAGAAACTTCGTTTCACAGGCCTTTGTAAGAGATGTTGCCGGTAGGCTGTAAGAGCACTGTGCAGAGCGATTATTTCTTAGCTTCCCAGAGAGCTGGAAGCAAGATGCTTTGGGGCCCTTCTCACCCTTTGGAAAGAAGGCAGCACTTTGTGCCTTGCAGCTCTAGGGCAATGTAGAACACCCAGAGCAGAAGTTCTACTTCAGCTAGATCAGACCTGCAAAGAAACTGCGTTTCACAGGCCTTTGTAAGAGATGTTCCCTGTAGGCTGTTAGAGCACTGTGGAGAGCGAGTTGTTTCTTAGCTTCCCAAAGAGCTGGAAGCAAGATGCTTTAGGGGCCATCTGCCCTTAAGGAAAGAAGGCAGCACTTTGTGCCTTGCAGCTCTAGGGCAATGTAGCACACCCAGAGCAGATGTTCTACTTCTGCCAGGTCAGGCCCGCAAAGAAACTTCGTTTCACAGGCCCTTGTAAGAGATGTTCCCGGTAGGCTGTTAGAGCACTGTGCAGAGCGACTTGTTTCTTAGCTTCCCAAAGAGCTGGAAGCAAGATGCTTTGGGGCCCTTCTCACCCTTTGGAAAGAAGGCAGCACTTTGTGCCTTGCAGCTCTAGGGCAATGTAGCACACCCACAGCAGAAGTTCTACTTAAGCCAGATCTGGCCCGCAAAGAAACTGCGTTTCACAGGCCTTTGTAAGAGATGTTCCCGGTAGGCTGTTAGAGCACTGTGCAGAGCGAGTTGTTTCTTAGCTTCCCAGAGAGCTGGAAGCAAGATGCTTTGGGGCCCGTTAATTTTATACCCTGCTACTTTGCTGTAGTTGTTGATTATTTCTAATAGTTTTTCTGTGGATTCTTTGGGGTTTTCTATGTATAAGATCATGTCGTCTGCAAACAACGCGAGTTTTACTTCTTCGTTACCGATTTGGATTCCTTTCATTTTTTTTTCCTGCCGAATTGCTCTGGCCAGCACCTCCAGTGCTATGTTGAATAGGAGTGGTGAAAGTGGGCACCCTTGTCTTGTTCCTGTCCTCAGAGGGATGGCTTTCAGCTTTTGTCCATTGAGTATGATGTTGGCTGTGGGTCTATCATATATGGCCTTTATTATGTTGAGGTACTTTCCTTCTATACCCGTTTTACTGAGGGTTTTTATCATAAATGGGTGTTGGATCTTGTCGAATTCTTTCTCTGCGTCTATTGAGATGATCATGTGGTTTTTGTTTTTCATTTTGTTGATGTAGTGTATCACGTTGATTGACTTGCGGGTGTTGAACCATCCCTGTGTCCCTGGTATAAATCCCACTTGATCATGGTGTATAATCTTTTTGATGTATTGCTGTAATCGGTTTGCCAAAATTTGGTTGAGGATTTTTGCATCTATGTTCATCAGTGATATCGGCCTGTAGTTCTCCTTCTTTGTGTTGTCCTTGTCAGGTTTGGGGATCAGAGTGATGTTGGCTTCATAGAATGTGTTAGGGAGTTCTCCATCTTTCTCAATTTTCTGGAACAGTTTGAGGAGAATAGGTACAAAGAACTCACACTGCTTAACAACAAAAAAACAAACAACCCGATCAAAAAATGGGCAGAGGACATGAACAGACATTTCTCCAAAGAAGATATGAACATGGCCAATAGACACATGAAAAGATGTTCATCATCGCTAATCATCAGGGAAATGCAAATCAAAACTACACTAAGATATCACCTTACCCCCGTTAGATTGGCAAAAACATCCAAAACCAAGAACGACAAATGTTGCAGAGGTTGTGGAGAAAGAGGAACCCTCATACACTGTTGGTGGGAATGCAAACTGGTACAGCCACTATGGAAAACAGTATGGAGATTTCTCAAAAAGTTAAAAATAGAAATACCCTATGACCCAGCCATCCCATTACTGGGTATCTATCCTAAGAACCTGATATCAGATATCTCAAGAGTCCGTTGCACCCCTATGTTCATCGCAGCATTATTTACAATAGCCAAGACGTGGAACCAGCCTACATGCCCAGAAACTGATGATTGGATAAAGAAGATGTGGTATATATACACAATGGAATACTACTCAGCCATAAAAAAAGACGAAAGTGGCCCATTCACAACAATGTGGATGGACCTCGAGGGCATTATGTTAAGCGAAATAAGTCAGTCAGAGAAAGACGAACTCTATATGACTCCACTCATAGGTGGAAATTAGTATATTGAGAAGGAGATCTGATCGGTGGTTACCAGGGAAAAGGGGGGTGGGGGGAGGGCACGGAGGGGGAAGTGGTGTTCCCACAACATGACTAACAAAAATGTACAACTGAAATTTCACAAGCTTGTAATCCGTCATAAGATTAATAAACAAACAAACAAACAAACAAAAAAAGATGCTTTGGGGCCCATCTGCCCCTATGGAAAGAACGCAGCACTTTCTGCCTTGCAGCTCTAGGGCAATGTAGCACACCCAGAGCAGAAGTTCTACTTCAGCCAGATCAGGCCCGCAAAGAAACTGCGTTTCACAGGCCTTTGTAAGAGATGTTCCCGGTAGGCTGTTAGAGCACTGTGCAGAGCGACTTGTTTCTTAGCTTCCCAAAGAGCTGGAAGCAAGATGCTTTGGGACCCTTCTCACCCTTTGGAAAGAAGGCAGCACTTTGTGCCTTGCAGCTCTAGGGCAATGTAGCACACCCAGAGCAGAAGTTGTACTTCAGCCAGATCAGGCCCGCAAAGAAACTGTGTTTCACAGGCCTTTGTAAGAGATGTTCCCGGTAGGCTGTTAGAGCACTGTGCAGAGCGAGTTGTTTCTTAGCTTCCCAAAGAGCTGGAAGCAAGATGCTTTGGGGCCCTTCTCACCCTTTGGAAAGAAGGCAGCACTTTGTGCCTTGCAGCTCTAGGGCAATGTAGCACACCCAGAGCAGAAGTTCTACTTCAGCCAGATCAGGCCCGCAAAGAAACTGCGTTTCACAGGCCTTTGTAAGAGATGTTCCCGGTAGGCTGTTAGAGCACTGTGCAGAGCGAGTTGTTTCTTAGATTCCCAACGAGCTGGAAGCAAGATGCTTTAGGGGCCATCTGCCCTTAAGGAAAGAAGGCAGCACTTTGTGCCTTGCAGCTCTAGGGCAATGTAGCACACCCAGAGCAGATGTTCTACTTCTGCCAGGTCAGGCCTGCAAAGAAACTTCGTTTCACAGGCCTTTGTAAGAGATGTTGCCGGTAGGCTGTAAGAGCACTGTGCAGAGCGATTATTTCTTAGCTTCCCAGAGAGCTGGAAGCAAGATGCTTTGGGGCCCTTCTCACCCTTTGGAAAGAAGGCAGCACTTTGTGCCTTGCAGCTCTAGGGCAATGTAGAACACCCAGAGCAGAAGTTCTACTTCAGCTAGATCAGACCTGCAAAGAAACTGCGTTTCACAGGCCTTTGTAAGAGATGTTCCCTGTAGGCTGTTAGAGCACTGTGGAGAGCGAGTTGTTTCTTAGCTTCCCAAAGAGCTGGAAGCAAGATGCTTTAGGGGCCATCTGCCCTTAAGGAAAGAAGGCAGCACTTTGTGCCTTGCAGCTCTAGGGCAATGTAGCACACCCAGAGCAGATGTTCTACTTCTGCCAGGTCAGGCCCGCAAAGAAACTTCGTTTCACAGGCCCTTGTAAGAGATGTTCCCGGTAGGCTGTTAGAGCACTGTGCAGAGCGACTTGTTTCTTAGCTTCCCAAAGAGCTGGAAGCAAGATGCTTTGGGGCCCTTCTCACCCTTTGGAAAGAAGGCAGCACTTTGTGCCTTGCAGCTCTAGGGCAATGTAGCACACCCACAGCAGAAGTTCTACTTAAGCCAGATCTGGCCCGCAAAGAAACTGCGTTTCACAGGCCTTTGTAAGAGATGTTCCCGGTAGGCTGTTAGAGCACTGTGCAGAGCGAGTTGTTTCTTAGCTTCCCAGAGAGCTGGAAGCAAGATGCTTTGGGGCCCGTTAATTTTATACCCTGCTACTTTGCTGTAGTTGTTGATTATTTCTAATAGTTTTTCTGTGGATTCTTTGGGGTTTTCTATGTACAAGATCATGTCGTCTGCAAACAACGTGAGTTTTACTTCTTCGTTACCGATTTGGATTCCTTTCATTTTTTTTTCCTGCCGAAATGCTCTGGCCAGCACCTCCAGTACTATGTTGAATAGGAGTGGTGAAAGTGGGCACCCTTGTCTTGTTCCTGTCCTCAGAGGGATGGCTTTCAGCTTTTGTCCATTGAGTATGATGTTGGCTGTGGGTCTATCATATATGGCCTTTATTATGTTGAGGTACTTTCCTTCTATTCCCGTTTTACTGAGGGTTTTTATCATAAATGGGTGTTGGATCTTGTCGAATGCTTTCTCTGCGTCTATTGAGATGATCATGTGGTTTTTGTTTTTCATTTTGTTGATGTAGTGTATCACGTTGATTGACTTGCGGGTGTTGAACCATCCCTGTGTCCCTGGTATAAATCCCACTTGATCATGGTGTATAATCTTTTTGATGTATTGCTGTAATCGGTTTGCCAAAATTTGGTTGAGGATTTTTGCATCTATGTTCATCAGTGATATCGGCCTGTAGTTCTCCTTCTTTGTGTTGTCCTTGTCAGGTTTGGGGATCAGAGTGATGTTGGCTTCATAGAATGTGTTAGGGAGTTCTCCATCTTTCTCAATTTTCTGGAACAGTTTGAGGAGAATAGGTACAAAGAACTCACACTGCTTAACAACAAAAAAACAAACAACCCGATCAAAAAATGGGCAGAGGACATGAACAGACATTTCTCCAAAGAAGATATGAACATGGCCAATAGACACATGAAAAGATGTTCATCATCGCTAATCATCAGGGAAATGCAAATCAAAACTACACTAAGATATCACCTTACCCCCGTTAGATTGGCAAAAACATCCAAAACCAAGAACGACAAATGTTGGAGAGGTTGTGGAGAAAGAGGAACCCTCATACACTGTTGGTGGGAATGCCAACTGGTACAGCCACTATGGAAAACAGTATGGAGATTTCTCAAAAAGTTAAAAATAGAAATACCCTATGACCCAGCCATCCCATTACTGGGTATCTATCCTAAGAACCTGATATCAGATATCTCAAGAGTCCGTTGCACCCCTATGTTCATCGCAGCATTATTTACAATAGCCAAGACGTGGAACCAGCCTACATGCCCAGAAACTGATGATTGGATAAAGAAGATGTGGTATATATACACAATGGAATACTACTCAGCCATAAAAAAAGACGAAAGTGGCCCATTCACAACAATGTGGATGGACCTCGAGGGCATTATGTTAAGCGAAATAAGTCAGTCAGAGAAAGACGAACTCTATATGACTCCACTCATAGGTGGAAATTAGTATATTGAGAAGGAGATCTGATCGGTGGTTACCAGGGAAAAGGGGGGTGGGGGGAGGGCACGGAGGGGGAAGTGGTGTTCCCACAACATGACTAACAAAAATGTACAACTGAAATTTCACAAGCTTGTAATCCGTCATAAGATTAATAAACAAACAAACAAAAAAAGATGCTTTGGGGCCCATCTGCCCCTATGGAAAGAAGGCAGCACTTTGTGCCTTGCAGCTCTAGGGCAATGTAGCACACCCAGAGCAGAAGTTCTACTTCAGCCAGATGAGGCCCGCAAAGAAACTGCGTTTCACAGGCCTTTGTAAGAGATGTTCCCGGTAGGCTGTTAGAGCACTGTGCAGAGCGAGTTGTTTCTTAGCTTCCCAAAGAGCTGGAAGCAAAATGCTTTGAGACTCATCTGCCCCTTTGGAAAGAAGGCAGCACTTTGTGCCTTGCAGGTCTAGGGCAATGTAGCACACCCAGAGCAGATGTTCTACTTCTGCCAGGTCAGGCCTGCAAAGAAACTGCCTTTCACAGGCCTTTGTAAGAGATGTTCCCGGTAGGCTGTTAGAGCACTGTGCAGAGCGAGTTGTTTCTTAGCTTCCCAAAGAGCTGGAAGCAAGATGCTTTGGGGCCCTTCTCACCCTTTGGAAAGAAGGCAGCACTTTGTGCCTTGCAGCTCTAGGGCAATGTAGCACACCCAGAGCAGAAGTTCTACTTCAGCCAGATCAGGCCCGCAAAGAAACTGCGTTTCACAGGCCTTTGTAAGAGATGTTCCCGGTAGGCTGTTAGAGCACTGTGCAGAGCGAGTTGTTTCTTAGATTCCCAACGAGCTGGAAGCAAGATGCTTTAGGGGCCATCTGCCCTTAAGGAAAGAAGGCAGCACTTTGTGCCTTGCAGCTCTAGGGCAATGTAGCACACCCAGAGCAGATGTTCTACTTCTGCCAGGTCAGGCCCGCAAAGAAACTTCGTTTCACAGGCCCTTGTAAGAGATGTTCCCGGTAGGCTGTTAGAGCACTGTGCAGAGCGACTTGTTTCTTAGCTTCCCAAAGAGCTGGAAGCAAGATGCTTTGGGGCCCTTCTCACCCTTTGGAAAGAAGGCAGCACTTTGTGCCTTGCAGCTCTAGGGCAATGTAGCACACCCACAGCAGAAGTTCTACTTAAGCCAGATCTGGCCCGCAAAGAAACTGCGTTTCACAGGCCTTTGTAAGAGATGTTCCCGGTAGGCTGTTAGAGCACTGTGCAGAGCGAGTTGTTTCTTAGCTTCCCAGAGAGCTGGAAGCAAGATGCTTTGGGGCCCGTTAATTTTATACCCTGCTACTTTGCTGTAGTTGTTGATTATTTCTAATAGTTTTTCTGTGGATTCTTTGGGGTTTTCTATGTATAAGATCATGTCGTCTGCAAACAACGCGAGTTTTACTTCTTCGTTACCGATTTGGATTCCTTTCATTTTTTTTTCCTGCCGAATTGCTCTGGCCAGCACCTCCAGTACTATGTTGAATAGGAGTGGTGAAAGTGGGCACCCTTGTCTTGTTCCTGTCCTCAGAGGGATGGCTTTCAGCTTTTGTCCATTGAGTATGATGTTGGCTGTGGGTCTATCATATATGGCCTTTATTATGTTGAGGTACTTTCCTTCTATACCCGTTTTACTGAGGGTTTTTATCATAAATGGGTGTTGGATCTTGTCGAATTCTTTCTCTGCGTCTATTGAGATGATCATGTGGTTTTTGTTTTTCATTTTGTTGATGTAGTGTATCACGTTGATTGACTTGCGGGTGTTGAACCATCCCTGTGTCCCTGGTATAAATCCCACTTGATCATGGTGTATAATCTTTTTGATCTATTGCTGTAATCGGTTTGCCAAAATTTGGTTGAGGATTTTTGCATCTATGTTCATCAGTGATATCGGCCTGTAGTTCTCCTTCTTTGTGTTGTCCTTGTCAGGTTTGGGGATCAGAGTGATGTTGGCTTCATAGAATGTGTTAGGGAGTTCTCCATCTTTCTCAATTTTCTGGAACAGTTTGAGGAGAATAGGTACAAAGAACTCACACTGCTTAACAACAAAAAAACAAACAACCCGATCAAAAAATGGGCAGAGGACATGAACAGACATTTCTCCAAAGAAGATATGAACATGGCCAATAGACACATGAAAAGATGTTCATCATCGCTAATCATCAGGGAAATGCAAATCAAAACTACACTAAGATATCACCTTACCCCCGTTAGATTGGCAAAAACATCCAAAACCAAGAACGACAAATGTTGCAGAGGTTGTGGAGAAAGAGGAACCCTCATACACTGTTGGTGGGAATGCAAACTGGTACAGCCACTATGGAAAACAGTATGGAGATTTCTCAAAAAGTTAAAAATAGAAATACCCTATGACCCAGCCATCCCATTACTGGGTATCTATCCTAAGAACCTGATATCAGATATCTCAAGAGTCCGTTGCACCCCTATGTTCATCGCAGCATTATTTACAATAGCCAAGACGTGGAACCAGCCTACATGCCCAGAAACTGATGATTGGATAAAGAAGATGTGGTATATATACACAATGGAATACTACTCAGCCATAAAAAAAGACGAAAGTGGCCCATTCACAACAATGTGGATGGACCTCGAGGGCATTATGTTAAGCGAAATAAGTCAGTCAGAGAAAGACGAACTCTATATGACTCCACTCATAGGTGGAAATTAGTATATTGAGAAGGAGATCTGATCGGTGGTTACCAGGGAAAAGGGGGGGTGGGGGGAGGGCACGGAGGGGGAAGTGGTGTTCCCACAACATGACTAACAAAAATGTACAACTGAAATTTCACAAGCTTGTAATCCGTCATAAGATTAATAAACAAACAAACAAACAAACAAAAAAAGATGCTTTGGGGCCCATCTGCCCCTATGGAAAGAACGCAGCACTTTCTGCCTTGCAGCTCTAGGGCAATGTAGCACACCCAGAGCAGAAGTTCTACTTCAGCCAGATCAGGCCCGCAAAGAAACTGCGTTTCACAGGCCTTTGTAAGAGATGTTCCCGGTAGGCTGTTAGAGCACTGTGCAGAGCGACTTGTTTCTTAGCTTCCCAAAGAGCTGGAAGCAAGATGCTTTGGGACCCTTCTCACCCTTTGGAAAGAAGGCAGCACTTTGTGCCTTGCAGCTCTAGGGCAATGTAGCACACCCAGAGCAGAAGTTGTACTTCAGCCAGATCAGGCCCGCAAAGAAACTGTGTTTCACAGGCCTTTGTAAGAGATGTTCCCGGTAGGCTGTTAGAGCACTGTGCAGAGCGAGTTGTTTCTTAGCTTCCCAAAGAGCTGGAAGCAAGATGCTTTGGGGCCCTTCTCACCCTTTGGAAAGAAGGCAGCACTTTGTGCCTTGCAGCTCTAGGGCAATGTAGCACACCCAGAGCAGAAGTTCTACTTCAGCCAGATCAGGCCCGCAAAGAAACTGCGTTTCACAGGCCTTTGTAAGAGATGTTCCCGGTAGGCTGTTAGAGCACTGTGCAGAGCGAGTTGTTTCTTAGATTCCCAACGAGCTGGAAGCAAGATGCTTTAGGGGCCATCTGCCCTTAAGGAAAGAAGGCAGCACTTTGTGCCTTGCAGCTCTAGGGCAATGTAGCACACCCAGAGCAGATGTTCTACTTCTGCCAGGGCAGGCCTGCAAAGAAACTTCGTTTCACAGGCCTTTGTAAGAGATGTTGCCGGTAGGCTGTAAGAGCACTGTGCAGAGCGATTATTTCTTAGCTTCCCAGAGAGCTGGAAGCAAGATGCTTTGGGGCCCTTCTCACCCTTTGGAAAGAAGGCAGCACTTTGTGCCTTGCAGCTCTAGGGCAATGTAGAACACCCAGAGCAGAAGTTCTACTTCAGCTAGATCAGACCTGCAAAGAAACTGCGTTTCACAGGCCTTTGTAAGAGATGTTCCCTGTAGGCTGTTAGAGCACTGTGGAGAGCGAGTTGTTTCTTAGCTTCCCAAAGAGCTGGAAGCAAGATGCTTTAGGGGCCATCTGCCCTTAAGGAAAGAAGGCAGCACTTTGTGCCTTGCAGCTCTAGGGCAATGTAGCACACCCAGAGCAGATGTTCTACTTCTGCCAGGTCAGGCCCGCAAAGAAACTTCGTTTCACAGGCCCTTGTAAGAGATGTTCCCGGTAGGCTGTTAGAGCACTGTGCAGAGCGACTTGTTTCTTAGCTTCCCAAAGAGCTGGAAGCAAGATGCTTTGGGGCCCTTCTCAGCCTTTGGAAAGAAGGCAGCACTTTGTGCCTTGCAGCTCTAGGGCAATGTAGCACACCCACAGCAGAAGTTCTACTTAAGCCAGATCTGGCCCGCAAAGAAACTGCGTTTCACAGGCCTTTGTAAGAGATGTTCCCGGTAGGCTGTTAGAGCACTGTGCAGAGCGAGTTGTTTCTTAGCTTCCCAGAGAGCTGGAAGCAAGATGCTTTGGGGCCCGTTAATTTTATACCCTGCTACTTTGCTGTAGTTGTTGATTATTTCTAATAGTTTTTCTGTGGATTCTTTGGGGTTTTCTATGTACAAGATCATGTCGTCTGCAAACAACGCGAGTTTTACTTCTTCGTTACCGATTTGGATTCCTTTCATTTTTTTTTCCTGCCGAAATGCTCTGGCCAGCACCTCCAGTACTATGTTGAATAGGAGTGGTGAAAGTGGGCACCCTTGTCTTGTTCCTGTCCTCAGAGGGATGGCTTTCAGCTTTTGTCCATTGAGTATGATGTTGGCTGTGGGTCTATCATATATGGCCTTTATTATGTTGAGGTACTTTCCTTCTATACCCGTTTTACTGAGGGTTTTTATCATAAATGGGTGTTGGATCTTGTCGAATGCTTTCTCTGCGTCTATTGAGATGATCATGTGGTTTTTGTTTTTCATTTTGTTGATGTAGTGTATCACGTTGATTGACTTGCGGGTGTTGAACCATCCCTGTGTCCCTGGTATAAATCCCACTTGATCATGGTGTATAATCTTTTTGATGTATTGCTGTAATCGGTTTGCCAAAATTTGGTTGAGGATTTTTGCATCTATGTTCATCAGTGATATCGGCCTGTAGTTCTCCTTCTTTGTGTTGTCCTTGTCAGGTTTGGGGATCAGAGTGATGTTGGCTTCATAGAATGTGTTAGGGAGTTCTCCATCTTTCTCAATTTTCTGGAACAGTTTGAGGAGAATAGGTACAAAGAACTCACACTGCTTAACAACAAAAAAACAAACAACCCGATCAAAAAATGGGCAGAGGACATGAACAGACATTTCTCCAAAGAAGATATGAACATGGCCAATAGACACATGAAAAGATGTTCATCATCGCTAATCATCAGGGAAATGCAAATCAAAACTACACTAAGATATCACCTTACCCCCGTTAGATTGGCAAAAACATCCAAAACCAAGAACGACAAATGTTGCAGAGGTTGTGGACAAAGAGGAACCCTCATACACTGTTGGTGGGAATGCAAACTGGTACAGCCACTATGGAAAACAGTATGGAGATTTCTCAAAAAGTTAAAAATAGAAATACCCTATGACCCAGCCATCCCATTACTGGGTATCTATCCTAAGAACCTGATATCAGATATCTCAAGAGTCCGTTGCACCCCTATGTTCATCGCAGCATTATTTACAATAGCCAAGACGTGGAACCAGCCTACATGCCCAGAAACTGATGATTGGATAAAGAAGATGTGGTATATATACACAATGGAATACTACTCAGCCATAAAAAAAGACGACATTGGCCCATTCACAACAATGTGGATGGACCTCGAGGGCATTATGTTAAGCGAAATAAGTCAGTCAGAGAAAGACCAACTCTATATGACTCCACTCATAGGTGGAAATTAGTATATTGAGAAGGAGATCTGATCGGTGGTTACCAGGGAAAAGGGGGGGGAGGGGGAGGGCACAGAGGGGGAAGTGGTGTTCCCACAACATGACTAACAAAAATGTACAACTGAAATTTCACAAGCTTGTAATCCGTCATAAGATTAATAAACAAACAAACAAACAAAAAAAGATGCTTTGGGGCCCATCTTCCCCTATGGAAAGAACGCAGCACTTTCTGCCTTGCAGCTCTAGGGCAATGTAGCACACCCAGAGCAGAAGTTCTACTTCAGCCAGATCAGGCCCGCAAAGAAACTGCGTTTCACAGGCCTTTGTAAGAGATGTTCCCGGTAGGCTGTTAGAGCACTGTGCAGAGCGAGTTGTTTCTTAGCTTCCCAAAGAGCTGGAAGCAAAATGCTTTGAGACTCATCTGCCCCTTTGGAAAGAAGGCCTGCACTTTGTGTCTTGCAGGTCTAGGGCAATGTAGCACACCCAGAGCAGATGTTCTACTTCTTCCAGGTCAGTCCTGCAAAGAAACTGCGTTTCACAGTCCTTTGTAAGAGATGTTCCCGGTAGGCTGTTAGAGCACTGTGCAGAGCGAGTTGTTTCTTAGCTTCCCAAAGAGCTGGAAGCAAGATGCTTTGGGGCCCTTCTCACCCTTTGGAAAGAAGGCGGCACTTTGTGCCTTGCAGCTCTAGGGCAATGTAGCACACCCAGAGCAGAAGTTCTACTTCAGCCAGATCAGGCCAGCAAAGAAACTGCGTTTCACAGGCCTTTGTAAGAGATGTTCCCGGTAGGCTGTTAGAGCACTGTGCAGAGCGAGTTTTTTCTTAGATTCCCAAACAGCCGGAAGCAAGATGCTTTAGGGGCCATCTGCCCTTAAGGAAAGAAGGCAGCACTTTGTGCCTTGCAGCTCCAGGGCAATGTAGCACACCCAGAGCAGATGTTCTACTTCTGCCAGGTCAGGCCTGCAAAGAAACTTCGTTTCACAGGCCCTTGTAAGAGATGTTCCCGGTAGGCTGTTAGAGCACTGTGCAGAGCGACTTGTTTCTTAGCTTCCCAAAGAGCTGGAAGCAAGATGCTTTGGGGCCCTTCTCACCCTTTGGAAAGAAGGCAGCACTTTGTGCCTTGCAGCTCTAGGGCAATGTAGCACACCCACAGCAGAAGTTCTACTTCAGCCAGATCAGGCCCGCAAAGAAACTGCGTTTCACAGGCCTTTGTAAGAGATGTTCCCGGTAGGCTGTTAGAGCACTGTGCAGAGTGAGTTGTTTCTTAGCTTCCCAGAGAGCTGGAAGCAAGATGCTTTGGGGCCCGTTAATTTTATACCCTGCTACTTTGCTGTAGTTGTTGATTATTTCTAATAGTTTTTCTGTGGATTCTTTGGGGTTTTCTATGTATAAGATCATGTCGTCTGCAAACAACGCGAGTTTTACTTCTTCGTTACCGATTTGGATTCCTTTCATTTTTTTTCCTGCCGAATTGCTCTGGCCAGCACCTCCAGTACTATGTTGAATAGGAGTGGTGAAAGTGGGCACCCTTGTCTTGTTCCTGTCCTCAGAGGGATGGCTTTCAGCTTTTGTCCATTGAGTATGATGTTGGCTGTGGGTCTATCATATATGGCCTTTATTATGTTGAGGTACTTTCCTTCTATATCCGTTTTACTGAGGGTTTTTATCATAAATGGGTGTTGGATCTTGTCGAATGCTTTCTCTGCGTCTATTGAGATGATCATGTGGTTTTTGTTTTTCATTTTGTTGATGTAGTGTATCACGTTGATTGACTTGCGGGTGTTGAACCATCCCTGTGTCCCTGGTATAAATCCCACTTGATCATGGTGTATAATCTTTTTGATGTATTGCTGTAATCGGTTTGCCAAAATTTGGTTGAGGATTTTTGCATCTATGTTCATCAGTGATATCGGCCTGTAGTTCTCCTTCTTTGTGTTGTCCTTGTCAGGTTTGGGGATCAGAGTGATGTTGGCTTCATAGAATGTGTTAGGGAGTTCTCCATCTTTCTCAATTTTCTGGAACAGTTTGAGGAGAATAGGTACAAAGAACTCACACTGCTTAACAACAAAAAAACAAACAACCCGATCAAAAAATGGGCAGAGGACATGAACAGACATTTCTCCAAAGAAGATATGAACATGGCCAATAGACACATGAAAAGATGTTCATCATCGCTAATCATCAGGGAAATGCAAATCAAAACTACACTAAGATATCACCTTACCCCCGTTAGATTGGCAAAAACATCCAAAACCAAGAACGACAAATGTTGGAGAGGTTGTGGAGAAAGAGGAACCCTCATACACTGTTGGTGGGAATGCAAACTGGTACAGCCACTATGGAAAACAGTATGGAGATTTCTCAAAAAGTTAAAAATAGAAATACCCTATGACCCAGCCATCCCATTACTGGGTATCTATCCTAAGAACCTGATATCAGATATCTCAAGAGTCCGTTGCACCCCTATGTTCATCGCAGCATTATTTACAATAGCCAAGACGTGGAACCAGCCTACATGCCCAGAAACTGATGATTGGATAAAGAAGATGTGGTATATATACACAATGGAATACTACTCAGCCATAAAAAAAGACGAAAGTGGCCCATTCACAACAATGTGGATGGACCTCGAGGGCATTATGTTAAGCGAAATAAGTCAGTCAGAGAAAGACGAACTCTATATGACTCCACTCATAGGTGGAAATTAGTATATTGAGAAGGAGATCTGATCGGTGGTTACCAGGGAAAAGGGGGGTGGGGGGAGGGCACGGAGGGGGAAGTGGTGTTCCCACAACATGACTAACAAAAATGTACAACTGAAATTTCACAAGCTTGTAATCCGTCATAAGATTAATAAACAAACAAACAAAAAAAGATGCTTTGGGGCCCATCTGCCCCTATGGAAAGAAGGCAGCACTTTGTGCCTTGCAGCTCTAGGGCAATGTAGCACACCCAGAGCAGAAGTTCTACTTCAGCCAGATCAGGCCCGCAAAGAAACTGCGTTTCACAGGCCTTTGTAAGAGATGTTCCCGGTAGGCTGTTAGAGCACTGTGCAGAGCGAGTTGTTTCTTAGCTTCCCAAAGAGCTGGAAGCAAAATGCTTTGAGACTCATCTGCCCCTTGGGAAAGAAGGCAGCACTTTGTGCCTTGCAGGTCTAGGGCAATGTAGCACACCCAGAGCAGATGTTCTACTTCTGCCAGGTCAGGCCTGCAAAG
This sequence comes from Equus asinus, assembly GCF_041296235.1. Classification (NCBI taxonomy): domain Eukaryota; kingdom Metazoa; phylum Chordata; class Mammalia; order Perissodactyla; family Equidae; genus Equus; species Equus asinus. Next base: position 38,797,515 of record NC_091790.1, read on the forward strand.
AAACTGCCTTTCACAGGCCTTTGTAAGAGATGTTCCCGGTAGGCTGTTAGAGCACTGTGCAGAGCGAGTTGTTTCTTAGCTTCCCAAAGAGCTGGAAGCAAGATGCTTTGGGGCCCTTCTCACCCTTTGGAAAGAAGGCAGCACTTTGTGCCTTGCAGCTCTAGGGCAATGTAGCACACCCAGAGCAGAAGTTCTACTTCAGCCAGATCAGGCCCGCAAAGAAACTGCGTTTCACAGGCCTTTGTAAGAGATGTTCCCGGTAGGCTGTTAGAGCACTGTGCAGAGCGAGTTGTTTCTTAGATTCCCAACGAGCTGGAAGCAAGATGCTTTAGGGGCCATCTGCCCTTAAGGAAAGAAGGCAGCACTTTGTGCCTTGCAGCTCTAGGGCAATGTAGCACACCCAGAGCATATGTTCTACTTCTGCCAGGTCAGGCCTGCAAAGAAACTTCGTTTCACAGGCCTTTGTAAGAGATGTTGCCGGTAGGCTGTAAGAGCACTGTGCAGAGAGACTTATTTCTTAGCTTCCCAGAGAGCTGGAAGCAAGATGCTTTGGGGCCCTTCTCACCCTTTGGAAAGAAGGCACCACTTTGTGCCTTGCAGCTCTAGGGCAATGTAGCACACCCAGAGCAGAAGTTCTACTTCAGCTAGATCAGACCTGCAAAGAAACTGCGTTTCACAGGACTTTGTAAGAGATGTTCCCTGTAGGCTGTTAGAGCACTGTGCAGAGCGAGTTGTTTCTTAGCTTCCCAAAGAGCTGGAAGCAAGATGCTTTAGGGGCCATCTGCCCTTAAGGAAAGAAGGCAGCACTTTGTGCCTTGCAGCTCTAGGGCAATGTAGCACACCCAGAGCAGATGTTCTACTTCTGCCAGGTCACCCCTGCAAAGAAACTTCGTTTCACAGGCCCTTGTAAGAGATGTTCCCGGTAGGCTGTTAGAGCACTGTGCAGAGCGACTTGTTTCTTAGCTTCCCAAAGAGCTGGAAGCAAGATGCTTTGGGGCCCTTCTCACCCTTTGGAAAGAAGGCAGCACTTTGTGCCTTGCAGCTCTAGGGCAATGTAGCACACCCACAGCAGAAGTTCTACTTAAGCCAGATCTGGCCCGCAAAGAAACTGCGTTTCACAGGCCTTTGTAAGAGATGTTCCCGGTAGGCTGTTAGAGCACTGTGCAGAGCGAGTTGTTTCTTAGCTTCCCAGAGAGCTGGAAGCAAGATGCTTTGGGGCCCGTTAATTTTATACCCTGCTACTTTGCTGTAGTTGTTGATTATTTCTAATAGTTTTTCTGTGGATTCTTTGGGGTTTTCTATGTATAAGATCATGTCGTCTGCAAACAACACGAGTTTTACTTCTTCGTTACCGATTTGGATTCCTTTCATTTTTTTTTCCTGCCGAATTGCTCTGGCCAGCACCTCCAGTACTATGTTGAATAGGAGTGGTGAAAGTGGGCACCCTTGTCTTGTTCCTGTCCTCAGAGGGATGGCTTTCAGCTTTTGTCCATTGAGTATGATGTTGGCTGTGGGTCTATCATATATGGCCTTTATTATGTTGAGGTACTTTCCTTCTATACCCGTTTTACTGAGGGTTTTTATCATAAATGGGTGTTGGATCTTGTCGAATGCTTTCTCTGCGTCTATTGAGATGATCATGTGGTTTTTGTTTTTCATTTTGTTGATGTAGTGTATCACGTTGATTGACTTGCGGGTGTTGAACCATCCCTGTGTCCCTGGTATAAATCCCACTTGATCATGGTGTATAATCTTTTTGATGTATTGCTGTAATCGGTTTGCCAAAATTTGGTTGAGGATTTTTGCATCTATGTTCATCAGTGATATCGGCCTGTAGTTCTCCTTCTTTGTGTTGTCCTTGTCAGGTTTGGGGATCAGAGTGATGTTGGCTTCATAGAATGTGTTAGGGAGTTCTCCATCTTTCTCAATTTTCTGGAACAGTTTGAGGAGAATAGGTACAAAGAACTCACACTGCTTAACAACAAAAAAACAAACAACCCGATCAAAAAATGGGCAGAGGACATGAACAGACATTTCTCCAAAGAAGATATGAACATGGCCAATAGACACATGAAAAGATGTTCATCATCGCTAATCATCAGGGAAATGCAAATCAAAACTACACTAAGATATCACCTTACCCCCGTTAGATTGGCAAAAACATCCAAAACCAAGAACGACAAATGTTGCAGAGGTTGTGGACAAAGAGGAACCCTCATACACTGTTGGTGGGAATGCAAACTGGTACAGCCACTATGGAAAACAGTATGGAGATTTCTCAAAAAGTTAAAAATAGAAATACCCTATGACCCAGCCATCCCATTACTGGGTATCTATCCTAAGAACCTGATATCAGATATCTCAAGAGTCCGTTGCACCCCTATGTTCATCGCAGCATTATTTACAATAGCCAAGACGTGGAACCAGCCTACATGCCCAGAAACTGATGATTGGATAAAGAAGATGTGGTATATATACACAATTGAATACTACTCAGCCATAAAAAAAGACGAAAGTGGCCCATTCACAACAATGTGGATGGACCTCGAGGGCATTATGTTAAGCGAAATAAGTCAGTCAGAGAAAGACGAACTCTATATGACTCCACTAATACGTGGAAATTAGTATATTGAGAAGGAGATCTGATCGGTGGTTACCAGGGAAAAGGGGGGGTGGGGGGAGGGCACGGATGGGGAAGTGGTGTTCCCACAACATGACTAACAAAAATGTACAACTGAAATTTCACAAGCTTGTAATCCGTCATAAGATTAATAAACAAACAAACAAAAAAAGATGCTTTGGGGCCCATCTGCCCCTATGGAAAGAACGCAGAACTTTCTGCCTTGCAGCTCTAGGGCAATGTAGCACACCCAGAGCAGAAGTTCTACTTCAGCCAGATCAGGCCCGCAAAGAAACTGCGTTTCACAGGCCTTTGTAAGAGATGTTCCCGGTAGGCTGTTAGAGCACTGTGCAGAGCGAGTTGTTTCTTAGCTTCCCAAAGAGCTGGAAGCAAAATGCTTTGAGACTCATCTGCCCCTTTGGAAAGAAGGCAGCACTTTGTGCCTTGCAGGTCTAGGGCAATGTAGCACACCCAGAGCAGATGTTCTACTTCTTCCAGTTCAGTCCTGCAAAGAAACTGCGTTTCACAGTCCTTTGTAAGAGATGTTCCCGGTAGGCTGTTAGAGCACTGTGCAGAGTGAGTTGTTTCTTAGCTTCCCAAAGAGCTGGAAGCAAGATGCTTTGGGGCCCTTCTCACCCTTTGGAAAGAAGGCAGCACTTTGTGCCTTGCAGCTCTAGGGCAATGTAGCACACCCAGAGCAGAAGTTCTACTTCAGCCAGATCAGGCCCGCAAAGAAACTGCATTTCACAGGCCTTTGTAAGAGATGTTCCCGGTAGGCTGTTAGAGCACTGTGCAGAGCGAGTTGTTTCTTAGATTCCCAACGAGCTGGAAGCAAGATGCTTTAGGGGCCATCTGCCCTTAAGGAAAGAAGGCAGCACTTTGTGCCTTGCAGCTCTAGGGCAATGTAGCACACCCAGAGCAGATGTTCTACTTCTGCCAGGTCAGGCCTGCAAAGAAACTTCGTTTCACAGGCCTTTGTAAGAGATGTTGCCGGTAGGCTGTAAGAGCACTGTGCAGAGCGACTTACTTCTTAGATTCCCAGAGAGCTGGAAGCAAGATGCTTTGGGGCCCTTCTCACCCTTTGGAAAGAAGGCAGCACTTTGTGCCTTGCAGCTCTAGGGCAATGTAGCACACCCACAGCAGAAGTTCTACTTAAGCCAGATCTGGCCCGCAAAGAAACTGCGTTTCACAGGCCTTTGTAAGAGATGTTCCCGGTAGGCTGTTAGAGCACTGTGCAGAGCGAGTTGTTTCTTAGCTTCCCAGAGAGCTGGAAGCAAGATGCTTTGGGGCCCGTTAATTTTATACCCTGCTACTTTGCTGTAGTTGTTGATTATTTCTAATAGTTTTTCTGTGGATTCTTTGGGGTTTTCTATGTATAAGATCATGTCGTCTGCAAACAACGCGAGTTTTACTTCTTCGTTACCGATTTGGATTCCTTTCATTTTTTTTTCCTGCCGAATTGCTCTGGCCAGCACCTCCAGTACTATGTTGAATAGGAGTGGTGAAAGTGGGCACCCTTGTCTTGTTCCTGTCCTCAGAGGGATGGCTTTCAGCTTTTGTCCATTGAGTATGATGTTGGCTGTGGGTCTATCATATATGGCCTTTATTATGTTGAGGTACTTTCCTTCTATACCCGTTTTACTGAGGGTTTTTATCATAAATGGGTGTTGGATCTTGTCGAATGCTTTCTCTGCGTCTATTGAGATGATCATGTGGTTTTTGTTTTTCATTTTGTTGATGTAGTGTATCACGTTGATTGACTTGCGGGTGTTGAACCATCCCTGTGTCCCTGGTATAAATCCCACTTGATCATGGTGTATAATCTTTTTGATGTATTGCTGTAATCGGTTTGCCAAAATTTGGTTGAGGATTTTTGCATCTATGTTCATCAGTGATATCGGCCTGTAGTTCTCCTTCTTTGTGTTGTCCTTGTCAGGTTTGGGGATCAGAGTGATGTTGGCTTCATAGAATGTGTTAGGGAGTTCTCCATCTTTCTCAATTTTCTGGAACAGTTTGAGGAGAATAGGTACAAAGAACTCACACTGCTTAACAACAAAAAAACAAACAACCCGATCAAAAAATGGGCAGAGGACATGAACAGACATTTCTCCAAAGAAGATATGAACATGGCCAATAGACACATGAAAAGATGTTCATCATCGCTAATCATCAGGGAAATGCAAATCAAAACTACACTAAGATATCACCTTACCCCCGTTAGATTGGCAAAAACATCCAAAACCAAGAACGACAAATGTTGCAGAGGTTGTGGACAAAGAGGAACCCTCATACACTGTTGGTGGGAATGCAAACTGGTACAGCCACTATGGAAAACAGTATGGAGATTTCTCAAAAAGTTAAAAATAGAAATACCCTATGACCCAGCCATCCCATTACTGGGTATCTATCCTAAGAACCTGATATCAGATATCTCAAGAGTCCGTTGCACCCCTATGTTCATCGCAGCATTATTTACAATAGCCAAGACGTGGAACCAGCCTACATGCCCAGAAACTGATGATTGGATAAAGAAGATGTGGTATATATACACAATTGAATACTACTCAGCCATAAAAAAAGACGAAAGTGGCCCATTCACAACAATGTGGATGGACCTCGAGGGCATTATGTTAAGCGAAATAAGTCAGTCAGAGAAAGACGAACTCTATATGACTCCACTAATACGTGGAAATTAGTATATTGAGAAGGAGATCTGATCGGTGGTTACCAGGGAAAAGGGGGGGTGGGGGGAGGGCACGGATGGGGAAGTGGTGTTCCCACAACATGACTAACAAAAATGTACAACTGAAATTTCACAAGCTTGTAATCCGTCATAAGATTAATAAACAAACAAACAAAAAAAGATGCTTTGGGGCCCATCTGCCCCTATGGAAAGAACGCAGAACTTTCTGCCTTGCAGCTCTAGGGCAATGTAGCACACCCAGAGCAGAAGTTCTACTTCAGCCAGATCAGGCCCGCAAAGAAACTGCGTTTCACAGGCCTTTGTAAGAGATGTTCCCGGTAGGCTGTTAGAGCACTGTGCAGAGCGAGTTGTTTCTTAGCTTCCCAAAGAGCTGGAAGCAAAATGCTTTGAGACTCATCTGCCCCTTTGGAAAGAAGGCAGCACTTTGTGCCTTGCAGGTCTAGGGCAATGTAGCACACCCAGAGCAGATGTTCTACTTCTTCCAGTTCAGTCCTGCAAAGAAACTGCGTTTCACAGTCCTTTGTAAGAGATGTTCCCGGTAGGCTGTTAGAGCACTGTGCAGAGTGAGTTGTTTCTTAGCTTCCCAAAGAGCTGGAAGCAAGATGCTTTGGGGCCCTTCTCACCCTTTGGAAAGAAGGCAGCACTTTGTGCCTTGCAGCTCTAGGGCAATGTAGCACACCCAGAGCAGAAGTTCTACTTCAGCCAGATCAGGCCCGCAAAGAAACTGCATTTCACAGGCCTTTGTAAGAGATGTTCCCGGTAGGCTGTTAGAGCACTGTGCAGAGCGAGTTGTTTCTTAGATTCCCAACGAGCTGGAAGCAAGATGCTTTAGGGGCCATCTGCCCTTAAGGAAAGAAGGCAGCACTTTGTGCCTTGCAGCTCTAGGGCAATGTAGCACACCCAGAGCAGATGTTCTACTTCTGCCAGGTCAGGCCTGCAAAGAAACTTCGTTTCACAGGCCTTTGTAAGAGATGTTGCCGGTAGGCTGTAAGAGCACTGTGCAGAGCGACTTACTTCTTAGATTCCCAGAGAGCTGGAAGCAAGATGCTTTGGGGCCCTTCTCACCCTTTGGAAAGAAGGCAGCACTTTGTGCCTTGCAGCTCTAGGGCAATGTAGCACACCCACAGCAGAAGTTCTACTTAAGCCAGATCTGGCCCGCAAAGAAACTGCGTTTCACAGGCCTTTGTAAGAGATGTTCCCGGTAGGCTGTTAGAGCACTGTGCAGAGCGAGTTGTTTCTTAGCTTCCCAGAGAGCTGGAAGCAAGATGCTTTGGGGCCCGTTAATTTTATACCCTGCTACTTTGCTGTAGTTGTTGATTATTTCTAATAGTTTTTCTGTGGATTCTTTGGGGTTTTCTATGTATAAGATCATGTCGTCTGCAAACAACGCGAGTTTTACTTCTTCGTTACCGATTTGGATTCCTTTCATTTTTTTTTCCTGCCGAATTGCTCTGGCCAGCACCTCCAGTACTATGTTGAATAGGAGTGGTGAAAGTGGGCACCCTTGTCTTGTTCCTGTCCTCAGAGGGATGGCTTTCAGCTTTTGTCCATTGAGTATGATGTTGGCTGTGGGTCTATCATATATGGCCTTTATTATGTTGAGGTACTTTCCTTCTATACCCGTTTTACTGAGGGTTTTTATCATAAATGGGTGTTGGATCTTGTCGAATGCTTTCTCTGCGTCTATTGAGATGATCATGTGGTTTTTGTTTTTCATTTTGTTGATGTAGTGTATCACGTTGATTGACTTGCGGGTGTTGAACCATCCCTGTGTCCCTGGTATAAATCCCACTTGATCATGGTGTATAATCTTTTTGATGTATTGCTGTAATCGGTTTGCCAAAATTTGGTTGAGGATTTTTGCATCTATGTTCATCAGTGATATCGGCCTGTAGTTCTCCTTCTTTGTGTTGTCCTTGTCAGGTTTGGGGATCAGAGTGATGTTGGCTTCATAGAATGTGTTAGGGAGTTCTCCATCTTTCTCAATTTTCTGGAACAGTTTGAGGAGAATAGGTACAAAGAACTCACACTGCTTAACAACAAAAAAACAAACAACCCGATCAAAAAATGGGCAGAGGACATGAACAGACATTTCTCCAAAGAAGATATGAACATGGCCAATAGACACATGAAAAGATGTTCATCATCGCTAATCATCAGGGAAATGCAAATCAAAACTACACTAAGATATCACCTTACCCCCGTTAGATTGGCAAAAACATCCAAAACCAAGAACGACAAATGTTGCAGAGGTTGTGGACAAAGAGGAACCCTCATACACTGTTGGTGGGAATGCCAACTGGTACAGCCACTATGGAAAACAGTATGGAGATTTCTCAAAAAGTTAAAAATAGAAATACCCTATGACCCAGCCATCCCATTACTGGGTATCTATCCTAAGAACCTGATATCAGATATCTCAAGAGTCCGTTGCACCCCTATGTTCATCGCAGCATTATTTACAATAGCCAAGACGTGGAACCAGCCTACATGCCCAGAAACTGATGATTGGATAAAGAAGATGTGGTATATATACACAATGGAATACTACTCAGCCATAAAAAAAGACGACATTGGCCCATTCACAACAATGTGGATGGACCTCGAGGGCATTATGTTAAGCGAAATAAGTCAGTCAGAGAAAGACCAACTCTATATGACTCCACTCATAGGTGGAAATTAGTATATTGAGAAGGAGATCTGATCGGTGGTTACCAGGGAAAAGGGGGGGGAGGGGGAGGGCACAGAGGGGGAAGTGGTGTTCCCACAACATGACTAACAAAAATGTACAACTGAAATTTCACAAGCTTGTAATCCGTCATAAGATTAATAAACAAACAAACAAACAAAAAAAGATGCTTTGGGGCCCATCTTCCCCTATGGAAAGAACGCAGCACTTTCTGCCTTGCAGCTCTAGGGCAATGTAGCACACCCAGAGCAGAAGTTCTACTTCAGCCAGATCAGGCCCGCAAAGAAACTGCGTTTCACAGGCCTTTGTAAGAGATGTTCCCGGTAGGCTGTTAGAGCACTGTGCAGAGCGAGTTGTTTCTTAGCTTCCCAAAGAGCTGGAAGCAAAATGCTTTGAGACTCATCTGCCCCTTTGGAAAGAAGGCCTGCACTTTGTGTCTTGCAGGTCTAGGGCAATGTAGCACACCCAGAGCAGATGTTCTACTTCTTCCAGGTCAGTCCTGCAAAGAAACTGCGTTTCACAGTCCTTTGTAAGAGATGTTCCCGGTAGGCTGTTAGAGCACTGTGCAGAGCGAGTTGTTTCTTAGCTTCCCAAAGAGCTGGAAGCAAGATGCTTTGGGGCCCTTCTCACCCTTTGGAAAGAAGGCGGCACTTTGTGCCTTGCAGCTCTAGGGCAATGTAGCACACCCAGAGCAGAAGTTCTACTTCAGCCAGATCAGGCCAGCAAAGAAACTGCGTTTCACAGGCCTTTGTAAGAGATGTTCCCGGTAGGCTGTTAGAGCACTGTGCAGAGCGAGTTGTTTCTTAGATTCCCAAACAGCCGGAAGCAAGATGCTTTAGGGGCCATCTGCCCTTAAGGAAAGAAGGCAGCACTTTGTGCCTTGCAGCTCCAGGGCAATGTAGCACACCCAGAGCAGATGTTCTACTTCTGCCAGGTCAGGCCTGCAAAGAAACTTCGTTTCACAGGCCTTTGTAAGAGATGTTGCCGGTAGGCTGTAAGAGCACTGTGCAGAGCGACTTGTTTCTTAGCTTCCCAAAGAGCTGGAAGCAAGATGCTTTGGGGCCCTTCTCACCCTTTGGAAAGAAGGCAGCACTTTGTGCCTTGCAGCTCTAGGGCAATGTAGCACACCCACAGCAGAAGTTCTACTTCAGCCAGATCAGGCCCGCAAAGAAACTGCGTTTCACAGGCCTTTGTAAGAGATGTTCCCGGTAGGCTGTTAGAGCACTGTGCAGAGCGAGTTGTTTCTTAGCTTCCCAGAGAGCTGGAAGCAAGATGCTTTGGGGCCCGTTAATTTTATACCCTGCTACTTTGCTGTAGTTGTTGATTCTTTCTAATAGTTTTTCTGTGGATTCTTTGGGGTTTTCTATGTATAAGATCATGTCGTCTGCAAACAACGCGAGTTTTACTTCTTCGTTACCGATTTGGATTCCTTTCATTTTTTTTCCTGCCGAATTGCTCTGGCCAGCACCTCCAGTACTATGTTGAATAGGAGTGGTGAAAGTGGGCACCCTTGTCTTGTTCCTGTCCTCAGAGGGATGGCTTTCAGCTTTTGTCCATTGAGTATGATGTTGGCTGTGGGTCTATCATATATGGCCTTTATTATGTTGAGGTACTTTCCTTCTATATCCGTTTTACTGAGGGTTTTTATCATAAATGGGTGTTGGATCTTGTCGAATGCTTTCTCTGCGTCTATTGAGATGATCATGTGGTTTTTGTTTTTCATTTTGTTGATGTAGTGTATCACGTTGATTGACTTGCGGGTGTTGAACCATCCCTGTGTCCCTGGTATAAATCCCACTTGATCATGGTGTATAATCTTTTTGATGTATTGCTGTAATCGGTTTGCCAAAATTTGGTTGAGGATTTTTGCATCTATGTTCATCAGTGATATCGGCCTGTAGTTCTCCTTCTTTGTGTTGTCCTTGTCAGGTTTGGGGATCAGAGTGATGTTGGCTTCATAGAATGTGTTAGGGAGTTCTCCATCTTTCTCAATTTTCTGGAACAGTTTGAGGAGAATAGGTACAAAGAACTCACACTGCTTAACAACAAAAAAACAAACAACCCGATCAAAAAATGGGCAGAGGACATGAACAGACATTTCTCCAAAGAAGATATGAACATGGCCAATAGACACATGAAAAGATGTTCATCATCGCTAATCATCAGGGAAATGCAAATCAAAACTACACTAAGATATCACCTTACCCCCGTTAGATTGGCAAAAACATCCAAAACCAAGAACGACAAATGTTGGAGAGGTTGTGGAGAAAGAGGAACCCTCATACACTGTTGGTGGGAATGCAAACTGGTACAGCCACTATGGAAAACAGTATGGAGATTTCTCAAAAAGTTAAAAATAGAAATACCCTATGACCCAGCCATCCCATTACTGGGTATCTATCCTAAGAACCTGATATCAGATATCTCAAGAGTCCGTTGCACCCCTATGTTCATCGCAGCATTATTTACAATAGCCAAGACGTGGAACCAGCCTACATGCCCAGAAACTGATGATTGGATAAAGAAGATGTGGTATATATACACAATGGAATACTACTCAGCCATAAAAAAAGACGAAAGTGGCCCATTCACAACAATGTGGATGGACCTCGAGGGCATTATGTTAAGCGAAATAAGTCAGTCAGAGAAAGACGAACTCTATATGACTCCACTCATACGTGGAAATTAGTATATTGAGAAGGAGATCTGATCGGTGGTTACCAGGGAAAAGGGGGGGTGGGGGGAGGGCACGGAGGGGGAAGTGGTGTTCCCACAACATGACTAACAAAAATGTACAACTGAAATTTCACAAGCTTGTAATCCGTCATAAGATTAATAAACAAACAAACAAAAAAAGATGCTTTGGGGCCCATCTGCCCCTATGGAAAGAAGGCAGCACTTTGTGCCTTGCAGCTCTAGGGCAATGTAGCACACCCAGAGCAGAAGTTCTACTTCAGCCAGATCAGGCCCGCAAAGAAAATGCGTTTCACAGGCCTTTGTAAGAGATGTTCCCGGTAGGCTGTTAGAGCACTGTGCAGAGCGAGTTGTTTCTTAGCTTCCCAAAGAGCTGGAAGCAAAATGCTTTGAGACTCATCTGCCCCTTGGGAAAGAAGGCAGCACTTTGTGCCTTGCAGGTCTAGGGCAATGTAGCACACCCAGAGCAGATGTTCTACTTCTGCCAGGTCAGGCCTGCAAAGAAACTGCCTTTCACAGGCCTTTGTAAGAGATGTACCCGGTAGGCTGTTAGAGCACTGTGCAGAGCGAGTTGTTTCTTAGCTTCCCAAAGAGCTGGAAGCAAGATGCTTTGGGGCCCTTCTCACCCTTTGGAAAGAAGGCAGCACTTTGTGCCTTGCAGCTCTAGGGCAATGTAGCACACCCACAGCAGAAGTTCTACTTCAGCCAGATCAGGCCCGCAAAGAAACTGCGTTTCACAGGCCTTTGTAAGAGATGTTCCCGGTAGGCTGTTAGAGCACTGTGCAGAGCGAGTTGTTTCTTAGATTCCCAACGAGCTGGAAGCAAGATGCTTTAGGGGCCATCTGCCCTTAAGGAAAGAAGGCAGCACTTTGTGCCTTGCAGCTCTAGGGCAATGTAGCACACCCAGAGCATATGTTCTACTTCTGCCAGGTCAGGCCTGCAAAGAAACTTCGTTTCACAGGCCTTTGTAAGAGATGTTGCCGGTAGGCTGTAAGAGCACTGTGCAGAGAGACTTATTTCTTAGCTTCCCAGAGAGCTGGAAGCAAGATGCTTTGGGGCCCTTCTCACCCTTTGGAAAGAAGGCAGCACTTTGTGCCTTGCAGCTCTAGGGCAATGTAGCACACCCAGAGCAGATGTTCTACTTCTGCCAGGTCAGGCCTGCAAAGAAACTTCGTTTCACAGGCCCTTGTAAGAGATGTTCCCGGTAGGCTGTTAGAGCACTGTGCAGAGCGACTTGTTTCTTAGCTTCCCAAAGAGCTGGAAGCAAGATGCTTTGGGGCCCTTCTCACCCTTTGGAAAGAAGGCAGCACTTTGTGCCTTGCAGCTCTAGGGCAATGTAGCACACCCACAGCAGAAGTTCTACTTAAGCCAGATCTGGCCCGCAAAGAAACTGCGTTTCACAGGCCTTTGTAAGAGATGTTCCCGGTAGGCTGTTAGAGCACTGTGCAGAGCGAGTTGTTTCTTAGCTTCTCAGAGAGCTGGAAGCAAGATGCTTTGGGGCCCGTTAATTTTATACCCTGCTACTTTGCTGTAGTTGTTGATTATTTCTAATAGTTTTTCTGTGGATTCTTTGGGGTTTTCTATGTATAAGATCATGTCGTCTGCAAACAACACGAGTTTTACTTCTTCGTTACCGATTTGGATTCCTTTCATTTTTTTTTCCTGCCGAATTGCTCTGGCCAGCACCTCCAGTACTATGTTGAATAGGAGTGGTGAAAGTGGGCACCCTTGTCTTGTTCCTGTCCTCAGAGGGATGGCTTTCAGCTTTTGTCCATTGAGTATGATGTTGGCTGTGGGTCTATCATATATGGCCTTTATTATGTTGAGGTACTTTCCTTCTATACCCGTTTTACTGAGGGTTTTTATCATAAATGGGTGTTGGATCTTGTCGAATGCTTTCTCTGCGTCTATTGAGATGATCATGTGGTTTTTGTTTTTCATTTTGTTGATGTAGTGTATCACGTTGATTGACTTGCGGGTGTTGAACCATCCCTGTGTCCCTGGTATAAATCCCACTTGATCATGGTGTATAATCTTTTTGATGTATTGCTGTAATCGGTTTGCCAAAATTTGGTTGAGGATTTTTGCATCTATGTTCATCAGTGATATCGGCCTGTAGTTCTCCTTCTTTGTGTTGTCCTTGTCAGGTTTGGGGATCAGAGTGATGTTGGCTTCATAGAATGTGTTAGGGAGTTCTCCATCTTTCTCAATTTTCTGGAACAGTTTGAGGAGAATAGGTACAAAGAACTCACACTGCTTAACAACAAAAAAACAAACAACCCGATCAAAAAATGGGCAGAGGACATGAACAGACATTTCTCCAAAGAAGATATGAACATGGCCAATAGACACATGAAAAGATGTTCATCATCGCTAATCATCAGGGAAATGCAAATCAAAACTACACTAAGATATCACCTTACCCCCGTTAGATTGGCAAAAACATCCAAAACCAAGAACGACAAATGTTGGAGAGGTTGTGGAGAAAGAGGAACCCTCATACACTGTTGGTGGGAATGCCAACTGGTACAGCCACTATGGAAAACAGTATGGAGATTTCTCAAAAAGTTAAAAATAGAAATACCCTATGACCCAGCCATCCCATTACTGGGTATCTATCCTAAGAACCTGATATCAGATATCTCAAGAGTCCGTTGCACCCCTATGTTCATCGCAGCATTATTTACAATAGCCAAGACGTGGAACCAGCCTACATGCCCAGAAACTGATGATTGGATAAAGAAGATGTGGTATATATACACAATTGAATACTACTCAGCCATAAAAAAAGACGAAAGTGGCCCATTCACAACAATGTGGATGGACCTCGAGGGCATTATGTTAAGCGAAATAAGTCAGTCAGAGAAAGACGAACTCTATATGACTCCACTAATACGTGGAAATTAGTATATTGAGAAGGAGATCTTATGGGTGGTTACCAGGGAAAAGGGGGGGTGGGGGGAGGGCACGGAGGGGGAAGTGGTGTTCCCACAACATGACTAACAAAAATGTACAACTGAAATTTCACAAGCTTGTAATCCGTCATAAGATTAATAAACAAACAAACAAAAAAAGATGCTTTGGGGCCCATCTGCCCCTATGGAAAGAACGCAGAACTTTCTGCCTTGCAGCTCTAGGGCAATGTAGCACACCCAGAGCAGAAGTTCTACTTCAGCCAGATCAGGCCCGCAAAGAAACTGCGTTTCACAGGCCTTTGTAAGAGATGTTCCCGGTAGGCTGTTAGAGCACTGTGCAGAGCGAGTTGTTTCTTAGCTTCCCAAAGAGCTGGAAGCAAAATGCTTTGAGACTCATCTGCCCCTTTGGAAAGAAGGCAGCACTTTGTGCCTTGCAGGTCTAGGGCAATGTAGCACACCCAGAGCAGATGTTCTACTTCTTCCAGTTCAGTCCTGCAAAGAAACTGCGTTTCACAGTCCTTTGTAAGAGATGTTCCCGGTAGGCTGTTAGAGCACTGTGCAGAGTGAGTTGTTTCTTAGCTTCCCAAAGAGCTGGAAGCAAGATGCTTTGGGGCCCTTCTCACCCTTTGGAAAGAAGGCAGCACTTTGTGCCTTGCAGCTCTAGGGCAATGTAGCACACCCAGAGCAGAAGTTCTACTTCAGCCAGATCAGGCCCGCAAAGAAACTGCATTTCACAGGCCTTTGTAAGAGATGTTCCCGGTAGGCTGTTAGAGCACTGTGCAGAGCGAGTTGTTTCTTAGATTCCCAACGAGCTGGAAGCAAGATGCTTTAGGGGCCATCTGCCCTTAAGGAAAGAAGGCAGCACTTTGTGCCTTGCAGCTCTAGGGCAATGTAGCACACCCAGAGCAGATGTTCTACTTCTGCCAGGTCAGGCCTGCAAAGAAACTTCGTTTCACAGGCCTTTGTAAGAGATGTTGCCGGTAGGCTGTAAGAGCACTGTGCAGAGCGACTTGTTTCTTAGCTTCCCAAAGAGCTGGAAGCAAGATGCTTTGGGGCCCTTCTCACCCTTTGGAAAGAAGGCAGCACTTTGTGCCTTGCAGCTCTAGGGCAATGTAGCACACCCACAGCAGAAGTTCTACTTCAGCCAGATCAGGCCCGCAAAGAAACTGCGTTTCACAGGCCTTTGTAAGAGATGTTCCCGGTAGGCTGTTAGAGCACTGTGCAGAGCGAGTTGTTTCTTAGCTTCCCAGAGAGCTGGAAGCAAGATGCTTTGGGGCCCGTTAATTTTATACCCTGCTACTTTGCTGTAGTTGTTGATTCTTTCTAATAGTTTTTCTGTGGATTCTTTGGGGTTTTCTATGTATAAGATCATGTCGTCTGCAAACAACGCGAGTTTTACTTCTTCGTTACCGATTTGGATTCCTTTCATTTGTTTTCCTGCCGAATTGCTCTGGCCAGCACCTCCAGTACTATGTTGAATAGGAGTGGTGAAAGTGGGCACCCTTGTCTTGTTCCTGTCCTCAGAGGGATGGCTTTCAGCTTTTGTCCATTGAGTATGATGTTGGCTGTGGGTCTATCATATATGGCCTTTATTATGTTGAGGTACTTTCCTTCTATATCCGTTTTACTGAGGGTTTTTATCATAAATGGGTGTTGGATCTTGTCGAATGCTTTCTCTGCGTCTATTGAGATGATCATGTGGTTTTTGTTTTTCATTTTGTTGATGTAGTGTATCACGTTGATTGACTTGCGGGTGTTGAACCATCCCTGTGTCCCTGGTATAAATCCCACTTGATCATGGTGTATAATCTTTTTGATGTATTGCTGTAATCGGTTTGCCAAAATTTGGTTGAGGATTTTTGCATCTATGTTCATCAGTGATATCGGCCTGTAGTTCTCCTTCTTTGTGTTGTCCTTGTCAGGTTTGGGGATCAGAGTGATGTTGGCTTCATAGAATGTGTTAGGGAGTTCTCCATCTTTCTCAATTTTCTGGAACAGTTTGAGGAGAATAGGTACAAAGAACTCACACTGCTTAACAACAAAAAAACAAACAACCCGATCAAAAAATGGGCAGAGGACATGAACAGACATTTCTCCAAAGAAGATATGAACATGGCCAATAGACACATGAAAAGATGTTCATCATCGCTAATCATCAGGGAAATGCAAATCAAAACTACACTAAGATATCACCTTACCCCCGTTAGATTGGCAAAAACATCCAAAACCAAGAACGACAAATGTTGGAGAGGTTGTGGACAAAGAGGAACCCTCATACACTGTTGGTGGGAATGCCAACTGGTACAGCCACTATGGAAAACAGTATGGAGATTTCTCAAAAAGTTAAAAATAGAAATACCCTATGACCCAGCCATCCCATTACTGGGTATCTATCCTAAGAACCTGATATCAGATATCTCAAGAGTCCGTTGCACCCCTATGTTCATCGCAGCATTATTTACAATAGCCAAGACGTGGAACCAGCCTACATGCCCAGAAACTGATGATTGGATAAAGAAGATGTGGTATATATACACAATGGAATACTACTCAGCCATAAAAAAAGACGACATTGGCCCATTCACAACAATGTGGATGGACCTCGAGGGCATTATGTTAAGCGAAATAAGTCAGTCAGAGAAAGACCAACTCTATATGACTCCACTCATAGGTGGAAATTAGTATATTGAGAAGGAGATCTGATCGGTGGTTACCAGGGAAAAGGGGGGGGAGGGGGAGGGCACAGAGGGGGAAGTGGTGTTCCCACAACATGACTAACAAAAATGTACAACTGAAATTTCACAAGCTTGTAATCCGTCATAAGATTAATAAACAAACAAACAAACAAAAAAAGATGCTTTGGGGCCCATCTTCCCCTATGGAAAGAACGCAGCACTTTCTGCCTTGCAGCTCTAGGGCAATGTAGCACACCCAGAGCAGAAGTTCTACTTCAGCCAGATCAGGCCCGCAAAGAAACTGCGTTTCACAGGCCTTTGTAAGAGATGTTCCCGGTAGGCTGTTAGAGCACTGTGCAGAGCGAGTTGTTTCTTAGCTTCCCAAAGAGCTGGAAGCAAAATGCTTTGAGACTCATCTGCCCCTTTGGAAAGAAGGCCTGCACTTTGTGTCTTGCAGGTCTAGGGCAATGTAGCACACCCAGAGCAGATGTTCTACTTCTTCCAGGTCAGTCCTGCAAAGAAACTGCGTTTCACAGTCCTTTGTAAGAGATGTTCCCGGTAGGCTGTTAGAGCACTGTGCAGAGCGAGTTGTTTCTTAGCTTCCCAAAGAGCTGGAAGCAAGATGCTTTGGGGCCCTTCTCACCCTTTGGAAAGAAGGCGGCACTTTGTGCCTTGCAGCTCTAGGGCAATGTAGCACACCCAGAGCAGAAGTTCTACTTCAGCCAGATCAGGCCAGCAAAGAAACTGCGTTTCACAGGCCTTTGTAAGAGATGTTCCCGGTAGGCTGTTAGAGCACTGTGCAGAGCGAGTTGTTTCTTAGATTCCCAAACAGCCGGAAGCAAGATGCTTTAGGGGCCATCTGCCCTTAAGGAAAGAAGGCAGCACTTTGTGCCTTGCAGCTCCAGGGCAATGTAGCACACCCAGAGCAGATGTTCTACTTCTGCCAGGTCAGGCCTGCAAAGAAACTTCGTTTCACAGGCCCTTGTAAGAGATGTTCCCGGTAGGCTGTTAGAGCACTGTGCAGAGCGACTTGTTTCTTAGCTTCCCAAAGAGCTGGAAGCAAGATGCTTTGGGGCCCTTCTCACCCTTTGGAAAGAAGGCAGCACTTTGTGCCTTGCAGCTCTAGGGCAATGTAGCACACCCACAGCAGAAGTTCTACTTCAGCCAGATCAGGCCCGCAAAGAAACTGCGTTTCACAGGCCTTTGTAAGAGATGTTCCCGGTAGGCTGTTAGAGCACTGTGCAGAGCGAGTTGTTTCTTAGCTTCCCAGAGAGCTGGAAGCAAGATGCTTTGGGGCCCGTTAATTTTATACCCTGCTACTTTGCTGTAGTTGTTGATTCTTTCTAATAGTTTTTCTGTGGATTCTTTGGGGTTTTCTATGTATAAGATCATGTCGTCTGCAAACAACGCGAGTTTTACTTCTTCGTTACCGATTTGGATTCCTTTCATTTTTTTTCCTGCCGAATTGCTCTGGCCAGCACCTCCAGTACTATGTTGAATAGGAGTGGTGAAAGTGGGCACCCTTGTCTTGTTCCTGTCCTCAGAGGGATGGCTTTCAGCTTTTGTCCATTGAGTATGATGTTGGCTGTGGGTCTATCATATATGGCCTTTATTATGTTGAGGTACTTTCCTTCTATATCCGTTTTACTGAGGGTTTTTATCATAAATGGGTGTTGGATCTTGTCGAATGCTTTCTCTGCGTCTATTGAGATGATCATGTGGTTTTTGTTTTTCATTTTGTTGATGTAGTGTATCACGTTGATTGACTTGCGGGTGTTGAACCATCCCTGTGTCCCTGGTATAAATCCCACTTGATCATGGTGTATAATCTTTTTGATGTATTGCTGTAATCGGTTTGCCAAAATTTGGTTGAGGATTTTTGCATCTATGTTCATCAGTGATATCGGCCTGTAGTTCTCCTTCTTTGTGTTGTCCTTGTCAGGTTTGGGGATCAGAGTGATGTTGGCTTCATAGAATGTGTTAGGGAGTTCTCCATCTTTCTCAATTTTCTGGAACAGTTTGAGGAGAATAGGTACAAAGAACTCACACTGCTTAACAACAAAAAAACAAACAACCCGATCAAAAAATGGGCAGAGGACATGAACAGACATTTCTCCAAAGAAGATATGAACATGGCCAATAGACACATGAAAAGATGTTCATCATCGCTAATCATCAGGGAAATGCAAATCAAAACTACACTAAGATATCACCTTACCCCCGTTAGATTGGCAAAAACATCCAAAACCAAGAACGACAAATGTTGGAGAGGTTGTGGAGAAAGAGGAACCCTCATACACTGTTGGTGGGAATGCAAACTGGTACAGCCACTATGGAAAACAGTATGGAGATTTCTCAAAAAGTTAAAAATAGAAATACCCTATGACCCAGCCATCCCATTACTGGGTATCTATCCTAAGAACCTGATATCAGATATCTCAAGAGTCCGTTGCACCCCTATGTTCATCGCAGCATTATTTACAATAGCCAAGACGTGGAACCAGCCTACATGCCCAGAAACTGATGATTGGATAAAGAAGATGTGGTATATATACACAATGGAATACTACTCAGCCATAAAAAAAGACGAAAGTGGCCCATTCACAACAATGTGGATGGACCTCGAGGGCATTATGTTAAGCGAAATAAGTCAGTCAGAGAAAGACGAACTCTATATGACTCCACTCATAGATGGAAATTAGTATATTGAGAAGGAGATCTGATCGGTGGTTACCAGGGAAAAGGGGGGGTGGGGGGAGGGCACGGAGGGGGAAGTGGTGTTCCCACAACATGACTAACAAAAATGTACAACTGAAATTTCACAAGCTTGTAATCCGTCATAAGATTAATAAACAAACAAACAAAAAAAGATGCTTTGGGGCCCATCTGCCCCTATGGAAAGAAGGCAGCACTTTGTGCCTTGCAGCTCTAGGGCAATGTAGCACACCCAGAGCAGAAGTTCTACTTCAGCCAGATCAGGCCCGCAAAGAAACTGCGTTTCACAGGCCTTTGTAAGAGATGTTCCCGGTAGGCTGTTAGAGCACTGTGCAGAGCGAGTTGTTTCTTAGCTTCCCAAAGAGCTGGAAGCAAAATGCTTTGAGACTCATCTGCCCCTTGGGAAAGAAGGCAGCACTTTGTGCCTTGCAGGTCTAGGGCAATGTAGCACACCCAGAGCAGATGTTCTACTTCTGCCAGGTCAGGCCTGCAAAGAAACTGCCTTTCACAGGCCTTTGTAAGAGATGTACCCGGTAGGCTGTTAGAGCACTGTGCAGAGCGAGTTGTTTCTTAGCTTCCCAAAGAGCTGGAAGCAAGATGCTTTGGGGCCCTTCTCACCCTTTGGAAAGAAGGCAGCACTTTGTGCCTTGCAGCTCTAGGGCAATGTAGCACACCCACAGCAGAAGTTCTACTTCAGCCAGATCAGGCCCGCAAAGAAACTGCGTTTCACAGGCCTTTGTAAGAGATGTTCCCGGTAGGCTGTTAGAGCACTGTGCAGAGCGAGTTGTTTCTTAGATTCCCAACGAGCTGGAAGCAAGATGCTTTAGGGGCCATCTGCCCTTAAGGAAAGAAGGCAGCACTTTGTGCCTTGCAGCTCTAGGGCAATGTAGCACACCCAGAGCATATGTTCTACTTCTGCCAGGTCAGGCCTGCAAAGAAACTTCGTTTCACAGGCCTTTGTAAGAGATGTTGCCGGTAGGCTGTAAGAGCACTGTGCAGAGAGACTTATTTCTTAGCTTCCCAGAGAGCTGGAAGCAAGATGCTTTGGGGCCCTTCTCACCCTTTGGAAAGAAGGCAGCACTTTGTGCCTTGCAGCTCTAGGGCAATGTAGCACACCCAGAGCAGATGTTCTACTTCTGCCAGGTCAGGCCTGCAAAGAAACTTCGTTTCACAGGCCCTTGTAAGAGATGTTCCCGGTAGGCTGTTAGAGCACTGTGCAGAGCGACTTGTTTCTTAGCTTCCCAAAGAGCTGGAAGCAAGATGCTTTGGGGCCCTTCTCACCCTTTGGAAAGAAGGCAGCACTTTGTGCCTTGCAGCTCTAGGGCAATGTAGCACACCCACAGCAGAAGTTCTACTTAAGCCAGATCTGGCCCGCAAAGAAACTGCGTTTCACAGGCCTTTGTAAGAGATGTTCCCGGTAGGCTGTTAGAGCACTGTGCAGAGCGAGTTGTTTCTTAGCTTCTCAGAGAGCTGGAAGCAAGATGCTTTGGGGCCCGTTAATTTTATACCCTGCTACTTTGCTGTAGTTGTTGATTATTTCTAATAGTTTTTCTGTGGATTCTTTGGGGTTTTCTATGTATAAGATCATGTCGTCTGCAAACAACACGAGTTTTACTTCTTCGTTACCGATTTGGATTCCTTTCATTTTTTTTTCCTGCCGAATTGCTCTGGCCAGCACCTCCAGTACTATGTTGAATAGGAGTGGTGAAAGTGGGCACCCTTGTCTTGTTCCTGTCCTCAGAGGGATGGCTTTCAGCTTTTGTCCATTGAGTATGATGTTGGCTGTGGGTCTATCATATATGGCCTTTATTATGTTGAGGTACTTTCCTTCTATACCCGTTTTACTGAGGGTTTTTATCATAAATGGGTGTTGGATCTTGTCGAATGCTTTCTCTGCGTCTATTGAGATGATCATGTGGTTTTTGTTTTTCATTTTGTTGATGTAGTGTATCACGTTGATTGACTTGCGGGTGTTGAACCATCCCTGTGTCCCTGGTATAAATCCCACTTGATCATGGTGTATAATCTTTTTGATGTATTGCTGTAATCGGTTTGCCAAAATTTGGTTGAGGATTTTTGCATCTATGTTCATCAGTGATATCGGCCTGTAGTTCTCCTTCTTTGTGTTGTCCTTGTCAGGTTTGGGGATCAGAGTGATGTTGGCTTCATAGAATGTGTTAGGGAGTTCTCCATCTTTCTCAATTTTCTGGAACAGTTTGAGGAGAATAGGTACAAAGAACTCACACTGCTTAACAACAAAAAAACAAACAACCCGATCAAAAAATGGGCAGAGGACATGAACAGACATTTCTCCAAAGAAGATATGAACATGGCCAATAGACACATGAAAAGATGTTCATCATCGCTAATCATCAGGGAAATGCAAATCAAAACTACACTAAGATATCACCTTACCCCCGTTAGATTGGCAAAAACATCCAAAACCAAGAACGACAAATGTTGGAGAGGTTGTGGAGAAAGAGGAACCCTCATACACTGTTGGTGGGAATGCCAACTGGTACAGCCACTATGGAAAACAGTATGGAGATTTCTCAAAAAGTTAAAAATAGAAATACCCTATGACCCAGCCATCCCATTACTGGGTATCTATCCTAAGAACCTGATATCAGATATCTCAAGAGTCCGTTGCACCCCTATGTTCATCGCAGCATTATTTACAATAGCCAAGACGTGGAACCAGCCTACATGCCCAGAAACTGATGATTGGATAAAGAAGATGTGGTATATATACACAATTGAATACTACTCAGCCATAAAAAAAGACGAAAGTGGCCCATTCACAACAATGTGGATGGACCTCGAGGGCATTATGTTAAGCGAAATAAGTCAGTCAGAGAAAGACGAACTCTATATGACTCCACTAATACGTGGAAATTAGTATATTGAGAAGGAGATCTGATGGGTGGTTACCAGGGAAAAGGGGGGGTGGGGGGAGGGCACGGAGGGGGAAGTGGTGTTCCCACAACATGACTAACAAAAATGTACAACTGAAATTTCACAAGCTTGTAATCCGTCATAAGATTAATAAACAAACAAACAAAAAAAGATGCTTTGGGGCCCATCTGCCCCTATGGAAAGAACGCAGAACTTTCTGCCTTGCAGCTCTAGGGCAATGTAGCACACCCAGAGCAGAAGTTCTACTTCAGCCAGATCAGGCCCGCAAAGAAACTGCGTTTCACAGGCCTTTGTAAGAGATGTTCCCGGTAGGCTGTTAGAGCACTGTGCAGAGCGAGTTGTTTCTTAGCTTCCCAAAGAGCTGGAAGCAAAATGCTTTGAGACTCATCTGCCCCTTTGGAAAGAAGGCAGCACTTTGTGCCTTGCAGGTCTAGGGCAATGTAGCACACCCAGAGCAGATGTTCTACTTCTTCCAGTTCAGTCCTGCAAAGAAACTGCGTTTCACAGTCCTTTGTAAGAGATGTTCCCGGTAGGCTGTTAGAGCACTGTGCAGAGTGAGTTGTTTCTTAGCTTCCCAAAGAGCTGGAAGCAAGATGCTTTGGGGCCCTTCTCACCCTTTGGAAAGAAGGCAGCACTTTGTGCCTTGCAGCTCTAGGGCAATGTAGCACACCCAGAGCAGAAGTTCTACTTCAGCCAGATCAGGCCCGCAAAGAAACTGCATTTCACAGGCCTTTGTAAGAGATGTTCCCGGTAGGCTGTTAGAGCACTGTGCAGAGCGAGTTGTTTCTTAGATTCCCAACGAGCTGGAAGCAAGATGCTTTAGGGGCCATCTGCCCTTAAGGAAAGAAGGCAGCACTTTGTGCCTTGCAGCTCTAGGGCAATGTAGCACACCCAGAGCAGATGTTCTACTTCTGCCAGGTCAGGCCTGCAAAGAAACTTCGTTTCACAGGCCTTTGTAAGAGATGTTGCCGGTAGGCTGTAAGAGCACTGTGCAGAGCGACTTGTTTCTTAGCTTCCCAAAGAGCTGGAAGCAAGATGCTTTGGGGCCCTTCTCACCCTTTGGAAAGAAGGCAGCACTTTGTGCCTTGCAGCTCTAGGGCAATGTAGCACACCCACAGCAGAAGTTCTACTTCAGCCAGATCAGGCCCGCAAAGAAACTGCGTTTCACAGGCCTTTGTAAGAGATGTTCCCGGTAGGCTGTTAGAGCACTGTGCAGAGCGAGTTGTTTCTTAGCTTCCCAGAGAGCTGGAAGCAAGATGCTTTGGGGCCCGTTAATTTTATACCCTGCTACTTTGCTGTAGTTGTTGATTATTTCTAATAGTTTTTCTGTGGATTCTTTGGGGTTTTCTATGTATAAGATCATGTCGTCTGCAAACAACGCGAGTTTTACTTCTTCGTTACCGATTTGGATTCCTTTCATTTTTTTTCCTGCCGAATTGCTCTGGCCAGCACCTCCAGTACTATGTTGAATAGGAGTGGTGAAAGTGGGCACCCTTGTCTTGTTCCTGTCCTCAGAGGGATGGCTTTCAGCTTTTGTCCATTGAGTATGATGTTGGCTGTGGGTCTATCATATATGGCCTTTATTATGTTGAGGTACTTTCCTTCTATATCCGTTTTACTGAGGGTTTTTATCATAAATGGGTGTTGGATCTTGTCGAATGCTTTCTCTGCGTCTATTGAGATGATCATGTGGTTTTTGTTTTTCATTTTGTTGATGTAGTGTATCACGTTGATTGACTTGCGGGTGTTGAACCATCCCTGTGTCCCTGGTATAAATCCCACTTGATCATGGTGTATAATCTTTTTGATGTATTGCTGTAATCGGTTTGCCAAAATTTGGTTGAGGATTTTTGCATCTATGTTCATCAGTGATATCGGCCTGTAGTTCTCCTTCTTTGTGTTGTCCTTGTCAGGTTTGGGGATCAGAGTGATGTTGGCTTCATAGAATGTGTTAGGGAGTTCTCCATCTTTCTCAATTTTCTGGAACAGTTTGAGGAGAATAGGTACAAAGAACTCACACTGCTTAACAACAAAAAAACAAACAACCCGATCAAAAAATGGGCAGAGGACATGAACAGACATTTCTCCAAAGAAGATATGAACATGGCCAATAGACACATGAAAAGATGTTCATCATCGCTAATCATCAGGGAAATGCAAATCAAAACTACACTAAGATATCACCTTACCCCCGTTAGATTGGCAAAAACATCCAAAACCAAGAACGACAAATGTTGGAGAGGTTGTGGAGAAAGAGGAACCCTCATACACTGTTGGTGGGAATGCAAACTGGTACAGCCACTATGGAAAACAGTATGGAGATTTCTCAAAAAGTTAAAAATAGAAATACCCTATGACCCAGCCATCCCATTACTGGGTATCTATCCTAAGAACCTGATATCAGATATCTCAAGAGTCCGTTGCACCCCTATGTTCATCGCAGCATTATTTACAATAGCCAAGACGTGGAACCAGCCTACATGCCCAGAAACTGATGATTGGATAAAGAAGATGTGGTATATATACACAATGGAATACTACTCAGCCATAAAAAAAGACGAAAGTGGCCCATTCACAACAATGTGGATGGACCTCGAGGGCATTATGTTAAGCGAAATAAGTCAGTCAGAGAAAGACGAACTCTATATGACTCCACTCATAGGTGGAAATTAGTATATTGAGAAGGAGATCTGATCGGTGGTTACCAGGGAAAAGGGGGGGTGGGGGGAGGGCACGGAGGGGGAAGTGGTGTTCCCACAACATGACTAACAAAAATGTACAACTGAAATTTCACAAGCTTGTAATCCGTCATAAGATTAATAAACAAACAAACAAAAAAAGATGCTTTGGGGCCCATCTGCCCCTATGGAAAGAACGCAGAACTTTCTGCCTTGCAGCTCTAGGGCAATGTAGCACACCCAGAGCAGAAGTTCTACTTCAGCCAGATCAGGCCCGCAAAGAAACTGCGTTTCACAGGCCTTTGTAAGAGATGTTCCCGGTAGGCTGTTAGAGCACTGTGCAGAGCGAGTTGTTTCTTAGCTTCCCAAAGAGCTGGAAGCAAAATGCTTTGAGACTCATCTGCCCCTTTGGAAAGAAGGCAGCACTTTGTGCCTTGCAGGTCTAGGGCAATGTAGCACACCCAGAGCAGATGTTCTACTTCTTCCAGTTCAGTCCTGCAAAGAAAGTGCGTTTCACAGTCCTTTGTAAGAGATGTTCCCGGTAGGCTGTTAGAGCACTGTGCAGAGTGAGTTGTTTCTTAGCTTCCCAAAGAGCTGGAAGCAAGATGCTTTGGGGCCCTTCTCACCCTTTGGAAAGAAGGCAGCACTTTGTGCCTTGCAGCTCTAGGGCAATGTAGCACACCCAGAGCAGAAGTTCTACTTCAGCCAGATCAGGCCCGCAAAGAAACTGCGTTTCACAGGCCTTTGTAAGAGATGTTCCCGGTAGGCTGTTAGAGCACTGTGCAGAGCGAGTTGTTTCTTAGATTCCCAACGAGCTGGAAGCAAGATGCTTTAGGGGCCATCTGCCCTTAAGGAAAGAAGGCAGCACTTTGTGCCTTGCAGCTCTAGGGCAATGTAGCACACCCAGAGCAGATGTTCTACTTCTGCCAGGTCAGGCCTGCAAATAAACTTCGTTTCACAGGCCTTTGTAAGAGATGTTGCCGGTAGGCTGTAAGAGCACTGTGCAGAGCGACTTACTTCTTAGATTCCCAGAGAGCTGGAAGCAAGATGCTTTGGGGCCCTTCTCACCCTTTGGAAAGAAGGCAGCACTTTGTGCCTTGCAGCTCTAGGGCAATGTAGCACACCCACAGCAGAAGTTCTACTTAAGCCAGATCTGGCCCGCAAAGAAACTGCGTTTCACAGGCCTTTGTAAGAGATGTTCCCGGTAGGCTGTTAGAGCACTGTGCAGAGCGAGTTGTTTCTTAGCTTCCCAGAGAGCTGGAAGCAAGATGCTTTGGGGCCCGTTAATTTTATACCCTGCTACTTTGCTGTAGTTGTTGATTATTTCTAATAGTTTTTCTGTGGATTCTTTGGGGTTTTCTATGTATAAGATCATGTCGTCTGCAAACAACGTGAGTTTTACTTCTTCGTTACCGATTTGGATTCCTTTCATTTTTTTTTCCTGCCGAATTGCTCTGGCCAGCACCTCCAGTACTATGTTGAATAGGAGTGGTGAAAGTGGGCACCCTTGTCTTGTTCCTGTCCTCAGAGGGATGGCTTTCAGCTTTTGTCCATTGAGTATGATGTTGGCTGTGGGTCTATCATATATGGCCTTTATTATGTTGAGGTACTTTCCTTCTATACCCGTTTTACTGAGGGTTTTTATCATAAATGGGTGTTGGATCTTGTCGAATGCTTTCTCTGCGTCTATTGAGATGATCATGTGGTTTTTGTTTTTCATTTTGTTGATGTAGTGTATCACGTTGATTGACTTGCGGGTGTTGAACCATCCCTGTGTCCCTGGTATAAATCCCACTTGATCATGGTGTATAATCTTTTTGATGTATTGCTGTAATCGGTTTGCCAAAATTTGGTTGAGGATTTTTGCATCTATGTTCATCAGTGATATCGGCCTGTAGTTCTCCTTCTTTGTGTTGTCCTTGTCAGGTTTGGGGATCAGAGTGATGTTGGCTTCATAGAATGTGTTAGGGAGTTCTCCATCTTTCTCAATTTTCTGGAACAGTTTGAGGAGAATAGGTACAAAGAACTCACACTGCTTAACAACAAAAAAACAAACAACCCGATCAAAAAATGGGCAGAGGACATGAACAGACATTTCTCCAAAGAAGATATGAACATGGCCAATAGACACATGAAAAGATGTTCATCATCGCTAATCATCAGGGAAATGCAAATCAAAACTACACTAAGATATCACCTTACCCCCGTTAGATTGGCAAAAACATCCAAAACCAAGAACGACAAATGTTGCAGAGGTTGTGGACAAAGAGGAACCCTCATACACTGTTGGTGGGAATGCAAACTGGTACAGCCACTATGGAAAACAGTATGGAGATTTCTCAAAAAGTTAAAAATAGAAATACCCTATGACCCAGCCATCCCATTACTGGGTATCTATCCTAAGAACCTGATATCAGATATCTCAAGAGTCCGTTGCACCCCTATGTTCATCGCAGCATTATTTACAATAGCCAAGACGTGGAACCAGCCTACATGCCCAGAAACTGATGATTGGATAAAGAAGATGTGGTATATATACACAATGGAATACTACTCAGCCATAAAAAAAGACGAAAGTGGCCCATTCACAACAATGTGGATGGACCTCGAGGGCATTATGTTAAGCGAAATAATTCAGTCAGAGAAAGACGAACTCTATATGACTCCACTCATAGGTGGAAATTAGTATATTGAGAAGGAGATCTGATCGGTGGTTACCAGGGATAAGGGGAGGTGGGGGGAGGGCACGGAGGGGGAAGTGGTGTTCCCACAACATGACTAACAAAAATGTACAACTGAAATTTCACAAGCTTGTAATCCGTCATAAGATTAATAAACAAACAAACAAACAAACAAAAAAAGATGCTTTGGGGCCCATCTGCCCCTATGGAAAGAACGCAGCACTTTCTGCCTTGCAGCTCTAGGGCAATGTAGCACACCCAGAGCAGAAGTTCTACTTCAGCCAGATCAGGCCCGCAAAGAAACTGCGTTTCACAGGCCCTTGTAAGAGATGTTCCCGGTAGGCTGTTAGAGCACTGTGCAGAGCGACTTGTTTCTTAGCTTCCCAAAGAGCTGGAAGCAAGATGCTTTGGGGCCCTTCTCACCCTTTGGAAAGAAGGCAGCACTTTGTGCCTTGCAGCTCTAGGGCAATGTAGCACACCCACAGCAGAAGTTCTACTTAAGCCAGATCTGGCCCGCAAAGAAACTGCGTTTCACAGGCCTTTGTAAGAGATGTTCCCGGTAGGCTGTTAGAGCACTGTGCAGAGCGAGTTGTTTCTTAGCTTCCCAGAAAGCTGGAAGCAAGATGCTTTGGGGCCCGTTAATTTTATACCCTGCTACTTTGCTGTAGTTGTTGATTATTTCTAATAGTTTTTCTGTGGATTCTTTGGGGTTTTCTATGTATAAGATCATGTCGTCTGCAAACAACGCGAGTTTTACTTCTTCGTTACCGATTTGGATTCCTTTCATTTTTTTTTCCTGCCGAATTGCTCTGGCCAGCACCTCCAGTACTATGTTGAATAGGAGTGGTGAAAGTGGGCACCCTTGTCTTGTTCCTGTCCTCAGAGGGATGGCTTTCAGCTTTTGTCCATTGAGTATGATGTTGGCTGTGGGTCTATCATATATGGCCTTTATTATGTTGAGGTACTTTCCTTCTATACCCGTTTTACTGAGGGTTTTTATCATAAATGGGTGTTGGATCTTGTCGAATGCTTTCTCTGCGTCTATTGAGATGATCATGTGGTTTTTGTTTTTCATTTTGTTGATGTAGTGTATCACGTTGATTGACTTGCGGGTGTTGAACCATCCCTGTGTCCCTGGTATAAATCCCACTTGATCATGGTGTATAATCTTTTTGATGTATTGCTGTAATCGGTTTGCCAAAATTTGGTTGAGGATTTTTGCATCTATGTTCATCAGTGATATCGGCCTGTAGTTCTCCTTCTTTGTGTTGTCCTTGTCAGGTTTGGGGATCAGAGTGATGTTGGCTTCATAGAATGTGTTAGGGAGTTCTCCATCTTTCTCAATTTTCTGGAACAGTTTGAGGAGAATAGGTACAAAGAACTCACACTGCTTAACAACAAAAAAACAAACAACCCGATCAAAAAATGGGCAGAGGACATGAACAGACATTTCTCCAAAGAAGATATGAACATGGCCAATAGACACATGAAAAGATGTTCATCATCGCTAATCATCAGGGAAATGCAAATCAAAACTACACTAAGATATCACCTTACCCCCGTTAGATTGGCAAAAACATCCAAAACCAAGAACGACAAATGTTGCAGAGGTTGTGGACAAAGAGGAACCCTCATACACTGTTGGTGGGAATGCAAACTGGTACAGCCACTATGGAAAACAGTATGGAGATTTCTCAAAAAGTTAAAAATAGAAATACCCTATGACCCAGCCATCCCATTACTGGGTATCTATCCTAAGAACCTGATATCAGATATCTCAAGAGTCCGTTGCACCCCTATGTTCATCGCAGCATTATTTACAATAGCCAAGACGTGGAACCAGCCTACATGCCCAGAAACTGATGATTGGATAAAGAAGATGTGGTATATATACACAATGGAATACTACTCAGCCATAAAAAAAGACGAAAGTGGCCCATTCACAACAATGTGGATGGACCTCGAGGGCATTATGTTAAGCGAAATAAGTCAGTCAGAGAAAGACGAACTCTATATGACTCCACTCATACGTGGAAATTAGTATATTGAGAAGGAGATCTGATCGGTGGTTACCAGGGAAAAGGGGGGGTGGGGGGAGGGCACGGAGGGGGAAGTGGTGTTCCCACAACATGACTAACAAAAATGTACAACTGAAATTTCACAAGCTTGTAATCCGTCATAAGATTAATAAACAAACAAACAAACAAACAAAAAAAGATGCTTTGGGGCCCATCTGCCCCTAGGGAAAGAACGCAGCACTTTCTGCCTTGCAGCTCTAGGGCAATGTAGCACACCCAGAGCAGAAGTTCTACTTCAGCCAGATCAGGCCCGCAAAGAAACTGCGTTTCACAGGCCCTTGTAAGAGATGTTCCCGGTAGGCTGTTAGAGCACTGTGCAGAGCGAGTTGGTTCTTAGCTTCCCAAAGAGCTGGAAGCAAGATGCTTTAGGGGCCATCTGCCCTTAAGGAAAGAAGGCAGCACTTTGTGCCTTGCAGCTCTAGGGCAATGTAGCACACCCAGAGCAGATGTTCTACTTCTGCCAGGTCAGGCCTGCAAAGAAACTTCGTTTCACAGGCCCTTGTAAGAGATGTTCCCGGTAGGCTGTTAGAGCACTGTGCAGAGCGACTTGTTTCTTAGCTTCCCAAAGAGCTGGAAGCAAGATGCTTTGGGGCCCTTCTCACCCTTTGGAAAGAAGGCAGCACTTTGTGCCTTGCAGCTCTAGGGCAATGTAGCACACCCACAGCAGAAGTTCTACTTAAGCCAGATCTGGCCCGCAAAGAAACTGCGTTTCACAGGCCTTTGTAAGAGATGTTCCCGGTAGGCTGTTAGAGCACTGTGCAGAGCGAGTTGTTTCTTAGCTTCCCAGAGAGCTGGAAGCAAGATGCTTTGGGGCCCGTTAATTTTATACCCTGCTACTTTGCTGTAGTTGTTGATTCTTTCTAATAGTTTTTCTGTGGATTCTTTCGGGTTTTCCATGTATAAGATCATGTCGTCTGCAAACAACGCGAGTTTTACTTCTTCGTTACCGATTTGGATTCCTTTCATTTTTTTTTCCTGCCGAATTGCTCTGGCCAGCACCTCCAGTGCTATGTTGAATAGGAGTGGTGAAAGTGGGCACCCTTGTCTTGTTCCTGTCCTCAGAGGGATGGCTTTCAGCTTTTGTCCATTGAGTATGATGTTGGCTGTGGGTCTATCATATATGGCCTTTATTATGTTGAGGTACTTTCCTTCTATACCCGTTTTACTGAGGGTTTTTATCATAAATGGGTGTTGGATCTTGTCGAATGCTTTCTCTGCGTCTATTGAGATGATCATGTGGTTTTTGTTTTTCATTTTGTTGATGTAGTGTATCACGTTGATTGACTTGCGGGTGTTGAACCATCCCTGTGTCCCTGGTATAAATCCCACTTGATCATGGTGTATAATCTTTTTGATGTATTGCTGTAATCGGTTTGCCAAAATTTGGTTGAGGATTTTTGCATCTATGTTCATCAGTGATATCGGCCTGTAGTTCTCCTTCTTTGTGTTGTCCTTGTCAGGTTTGGGGATCAGAGTGATGTTGGCTTCATAGAATGTGTTAGGGAGTTCTCCATCTTTCTCAATTTTCTGGAACAGTTTGAGGAGAATAGGTACAAAGAACTCACACTGCTTAACAACAAAAAAACAAACAACCCGATCAAAAAATGGGCAGAGGACATGAACAGACATTTCTCCAAAGAAGATATGAACATGGCCAATAGACACATGAAAAGATGTTCATCATCGCTAATCATCAGGGAAATGCAAATCAAAACTACACTAAGATATCACCTTAGCCCCGTTAGATTGGCAAAAACATCCAAAACCAAGAACGACAAATGTTGCAGAGGTTGTGGACAAAGAGGAACCCTCATACACTGTTGGTGGGAATGCAAACTGGTACAGCCACTATGGAAAACAGTATGGAGATTTCTCAAAAAGTTAAAAATAGAAATACCCTATGACCCAGCCATCCCATTACTGGGTATCTATCCTAAGAACCTGATATCAGATATCTCAAGAGTCCGTTGCACCCCTATGTTCATCGCAGCATTATTTACAATAGCCAAGACGTGGAACCAGCCTACATGCCCAGAAACTGATGATTGGATAAAGAAGATGTGGTATATATACACAATGGAATACTACTCAGCCATAAAAAAAGACGAAAGTGGCCCATTCACAACAATGTGGATGGACCTCGAGGGCATTATGTTAAGCGAAATAATTCAGTCAGAGAAAGACGAACTCTATATGACTCCACTCATACGTGGAAATTAGTATATTGAGAAGGAGATCTGATCGGTGGTTACCAGGGAAAAGGGGAGGTGGGGGGAGGGCACGGAGGGGGAAGTGGTGTTCCCACAACATGACTAACAAAAATGTACAACTGAAATTTCACAAGCTTGTAATCCGTCATAAGATTAATAAACAAACAAACAAACAAACAAAAAAAGATGCTTTGGGGCCCATCTGCCCCTATGGAAAGAACGCAGCACTTTCTGCCTTGCAGCTCTAGGGCAATGTAGCACACCCAGAGCAGAAGTTCTACTTCAGCCAGATCAGGCCCGCAAAGAAACTGCGTTTCACAGGCCCTTGTAAGAGATGTTCCCGGTAGGCTGTTAGAGCACTGTGCAGAGCGACTTGTTTCTTAGCTTCCCAAAGAGCTGGAAGCAAGATGCTTTGGGGCCCTTCTCACCCTTTGGAAAGAAGGCAGCACTTTGTGCCTTGCAGCTCTAGGGCAATGTAGCACACCCACAGCAGAAGTTCTACTTAAGCCAGATCTGGCCCGCAAAGAAACTGCGTTTCACAGGCCTTTGTAAGAGATGTTCCCGGTAGGCTGTTAGAGCACTGTGCAGAGCGAGTTGTTTCTTAGCTTCCCAGAAAGCTGGAAGCAAGATGCTTTGGGGCCCGTTAATTTTATACCCTGCTACTTTGCTGTAGTTGTTGATTATTTCTAATAGTTTTTCTGTGGATTCTTTGGGGTTTTCTATGTATAAGATCATGTCGTCTGCAAACAACGCGAGTTTTACTTCTTCGTTACCGATTTGGATTCCTTTCATTTTTTTTTCCTGCCGAATTGCTCTGGCCAGCACCTCCAGTACTATGTTGAATAGGAGTGGTGAAAGTGGGCACCCTTGTCTTGTTCCTGTCCTCAGAGGGATGGCTTTCAGCTTTTGTCCATTGAGTATGATGTTGGCTGTGGGTCTATCATATATGGCCTTTATTATGTTGAGGTACTTTCCTTCTATACCCGTTTTACTGAGGGTTTTTATCATAAATGGGTGTTGGATCTTGTCGAATGCTTTCTCTGCGTCTATTGAGATGATCATGTGGTTTTTGTTTTTCATTTTGTTGATGTAGTGTATCACGTTGATTGACTTGCGGGTGTTGAACCATCCCTGTGTCCCTGGTATAAATCCCACTTGATCATGGTGTATAATCTTTTTGATGTATTGCTGTAATCGGTTTGCCAAAATTTGGTTGAGGATTTTTGCATCTATGTTCATCAGTGATATCGGCCTGTAGTTCTCCTTCTTTGTGTTGTCCTTGTCAGGTTTGGGGATCAGAGTGATGTTGGCTTCATAGAATGTGTTAGGGAGTTCTCCATCTTTCTCAATTTTCTGGAACAGTTTGAGGAGAATAGGTACAAAGAACTCACACTGCTTAACAACAAAAAAACAAACA
Organism: Equus asinus; assembly: GCF_041296235.1. NCBI lineage: Eukaryota > Metazoa > Chordata > Mammalia > Perissodactyla > Equidae > Equus > Equus asinus. The sequence goes on from NC_091790.1 coordinate 38,830,507, forward strand.
ACCCGATCAAAAAATGGGCAGAGGACATGAACAGACATTTCTCCAAAGAAGATATGAACATGGCCAATAGACACATGAAAAGATGTTCATCATCGCTAATCATCAGGGAAATGCAAATCAAAACTACACTAAGATATCACCTTACCCCCGTTAGATTGGCAAAAACATCCAAAACCAAGAACGACAAATGTTGCAGAGGTTGTGGACAAAGAGGAACCCTCATACACTGTTGGTGGGAATGCAAACTGGTACAGCCACTATGGAAAACAGTATGGAGATTTCTCAAAAAGTTAAAAATAGAAATACCCTATGACCCAGCCATCCCATTACTGGGTATCTATCCTAAGAACCTGATATCAGATATCTCAAGAGTCCGTTGCACCCCTATGTTCATCGCAGCATTATTTACAATAGCCAAGACGTGGAACCAGCCTACATGCCCAGAAACTGATGATTGGATAAAGAAGATGTGGTATATATACACAATGGAATACTACTCAGCCATAAAAAAAGACGAAAGTGGCCCATTCACAACAATGTGGATGGACCTCGAGGGCATTATGTTAAGCGAAATAAGTCAGTCAGAGAAAGACGAACTCTATATGACTCCACTCATAGGTGGAAATTAGTATATTGAGAAGGAGATCTGATGGGTGGTTACCAGGGAAAAGGGGGGGTGGGGGGAGGGCACGGAGGGGGAAGTGGTGTTCCCACAACATGACTAACAAAAATGTACAACTGAAATTTCACAAGCTTGTAATCCGTCATAAGATTAATAAACAAACAAACAAACAAACAAAAAAAGATGCTTTGGGGCCCATCTGCCCCTAGGGAAAGAACGCAGCACTTTCTGCCTTGCAGCTCTAGGGCAATGTAGCACACCCAGAGCAGAAGTTCTACTTCAGCCAGATCAGGCCCGCAAAGAAACTGCGTTTCACAGGCCCTTGTAAGAGATGTTCCCGGTAGGCTGTTAGAGCACTGTGCAGAGCGAGTTGGTTCTTAGCTTCCCAAAGAGCTGGAAGCAAGATGCTTTAGGGGCCATCTGCCCTTAAGGAAAGAAGGCAGCACTTTGTGCCTTGCAGCTCTAGGGCAATGTAGCACACCCAGAGCAGATGTTCTACTTCTGCCAGGTCAGGCCTGCAAAGAAACTTCGTTTCACAGGCCCTTGTAAGAGATGTTCCCGGTAGGCTGTTAGAGCACTGTGCAGAGCGACTTGTTTCTTAGCTTCCCAAAGAGCTGGAAGCAAGATGCTTTGGGGCCCTTCTCACCCTTTGGAAAGAAGGCAGCACTTTGTGCCTTGCAGCTCTAGGGCAATGTAGCACACCCACAGCAGAAGTTCTACTTAAGCCAGATCTGGCCCGCAAAGAAACTGCGTTTCACAAGCCTTTGTAAGAGATGTTCCCGGTAGGCTGTTAGAGCACTGTGCAGAGCGAGTTGTTTCTTAGCTTCCCAGAGAGCTGGAAGCAAGATGCTTTGGGGCCCGTTAATTTTATACCCTGCTACTTTGCTGTAGTTGTTGATTATTTCTAATAGTTTTTCTGTGGATTCTTTGGGGTTTTCTATGTATAAGATCATGTCGTCTGCAAACAACGCGAGTTTTACTTCTTCGTTACCGATTTGGATTCCTTTCATTTTTTTTTCCTGCCGAATTGCTCTGGCCAGCACCTCCAGTACTATGTTGAATAGGAGTGGTGAAAGTGGGCACCCTTGTCTTGTTCCTGTCCTCAGAGGGATGGCTTTCAGCTTTTGTCCATTGAGTATGATGTTGGCTGTGGGTCTATCATATATGGCCTTTATTATGTTGAGGTACTTTCCTTCTATACCCGTTTTACTGAGGGTTTTTATCATAAATGGGTGTTGGATCTTGTCGAATGCTTTCTCTGCGTCTATTGAGATGATCATGTGGTTTTTGTTTTTCATTTGGTTGATGTAGTGTATCACGTTGATTGACTTGCGGGTGTTGAACCATCCCTGTGTCCCTGGTATAAATCCCACTTGATCATGGTGTATAATCTTTTTGATGTATTGCTGTAATCGGTTTGCCAAAATTTGGTTGAGGATTTTTGCATCTATGTTCATCAGTGATATCGGCCTGTAGTTCTCCTTCTTTGTGTTGTCCTTGTCAGGTTTGGGGATCAGAGTGATGTTGGCTTCATAGAATGTGTTAGGGAGTTCTCCATCTTTCTCAATTTTCTGGAACAGTTTGAGGAGAATAGGTACAAAGAACTCACACTGCTTAACAACAAAAAAACAAACAACCCGATCAAAAAATGGGCAGAGGACATGAACAGACATTTCTCCAAAGAAGATATGAACATGGCCAATAGACACATGAAAAGATGTTCATCATCGCTAATCATCAGGGAAATGCAAATCAAAACTACACTAAGATATCACCTTAGCCCCGTTAGATTGGCAAAAACATCCAAAACCAAGAACGACAAATGTTGCAGAGGTTGTGGACAAAGAGGAACCCTCATACACTGTTGGTGGGAATGCAAACTGGTACAGCCACTATGGAAAACAGTATGGAGATTTCTCAAAAAGTTAAAAATAGAAATACCCTATGACCCAGCCATCCCATTACTGGGTATCTATCCTAAGAACCTGATATCAGATATCTCAAGAGTCCGTTGCACCCCTATGTTCATCGCAGCATTATTTACAATAGCCAAGACGTGGAACCAGCCTACATGCCCAGAAACTGATGATTGGATAAAGAAGATGTGGTATATATACACAATGGAATACTACTCAGCCATAAAAAAAGACGAAAGTGGCCCATTCACAACAATGTGGATGGACCTCGAGGGCATTATGTTAAGCGAAATAAGTCAGTCAGAGAAAGACGAACTCTATATGACTCCACTCATAAGTGGAAATTAGTATATTGAGAAGGAGATCTGATCGGTGGTTACCAGGGAAAAGGGGGGGTGGGGGGAGGGCACGGAGGGGGAAGTGGTGTTCCCACAACATGACTAACAAAAATGTACAACTGAAATTTCACAAGCTTGTAATCCATCATAACATTAATAAACAAACAAACAAAAAAAAAGATGCTTTGGGGCCCATCTGCACCTATGGAAAGAACGCAGCACTTTGTGCCTTGCAGCTCTAGGGCAATGTAGCACACCCAGAGCAGAAGTTCTACTTCATCCAGATCAGGCCCGCAAAGAAACGGCGTTTCACAGGCCTTTGTAAGAGATGTTCCCGGTAGGCTGTTAGAGCACTGTGCAGAGCGAGTTCTTTCTTAGCTTCCCAAAGACCTGGAAGCAAGATGCTTTGGGGGCCATCTGCCCTTAAGGAAAGAAGGCAGCACTTTGTGCCTTGCAGCTCTAGGGCAATGTAGCACACCCAGAGCAGATGTTCTACTTCCGCCAGGTCAGGCCTGCAAAGAAACTGCGTTTCACAGGCCTTTGTAAGAGATGTTCCCAGTAGGCTGTTAGAGCACTGTGCAGAGCGAGTTGTTTCTTAGCTTCCCAAACAGCCGGAAGCAAGATGCTTTGGGGCCCTTCTCACCCTTTGGAAACAAGTCAGCACTTTGTGCCTTGCAGCTCTAGGGCAATGTAGCACACCCAGAGCGGAAGTTCTACTTCAGCCGTATCAGGCCTGCAAAGAACTGCATTTCACAGGCCTTTGTAAGAGATGTTCCCGGTAGGCTGTAAGAGCACTGTGCAGAGGGACTTGTTTCTTAGCTTCCCAAAGAGCTGGAAGCAAAATGCTTTGAGACTCATCTGCCCCTTTGGAAAGAAGGCAGCACTTTGTGCCTTGCAGCTCTAGGGCAATGTAGCACACCCAGAGCAGATGTTCTACTTCTTCCAGGTCAGTCCTGCAAAGAAACTTCGTTTCACAGTCCTTTATAAGAGATGTTCCCGGTAGGCTGTTAGAGCACTGTGCAGAGCGAGTTGTTTCTTAGCTTCCCAAAGAGCTGGAAGCAATATGCTTTGGGGCCCTTCTCACCCTTTGGAAAGAAGGCAGCACTTTGTGCCTTGCAGCTCTAGGGCAATGTAGCACACCCGAGTAGAAGTTCTACTTCAGCCAGATCTGGCCTGCAAAGAAACTGCGTTTCACAGGCCTTTGTAAGAGATGTTCCCGGTAGGCTGTTAGAGCACTGTGCAGAGCGAGTTGTTTCTCAGCTTCCCAAACAGCCGGAAGCAAGATGCTTTGGGGCCCTTCTCACCCTTTGGAAAGAAGGCAGCACTTTGTGCCTTGCAGCTCTAGGGCAAGGTAGCACACCCACAGCAGAATTTGTACTTCAGCCAGATCAGGCCCGCAAAGAAACTGCGTTTCACAGGCCTTTGTAAGAGATGTTCCCCGTAGGCTGTTAGAGCACTGTGCAGAGTGAGTTGTTTCTTAGATTCAAAACGAGCTGGAAGCAAGATGCTTTAGGGGCCACCTGCCCTTAAGGAAAGAAGGCCGCACTTTGTGCCTTGCAGCTCTAGGGCAATGTAGCACACCCAGAGCAGATGTTCTACTTCTGCCAGGTCAGGCCTGCAAAGAAACTTCGTTTCACAGGCCTTTGTAAGAGATGTTGCCGGTAGGCTGTAAGAGCACTGTGCAGAGCGACTTATTTCTTAGCTTCCCAGAGAGCTGGAAGCAAGATGCTTTGGGGCCCTTTTCACCCTTTGGAAAGCAGGCAGCACTTTGTGCCTTGCAGCTCTAGGGCAATGTAGCACACCCAGAGCAGAAGTTCTACTTCAGCTAGATCAGACCTGCAAAGAAACTGCGTTTCACAGGCCTTTGTAAGTGATGTTCCCGGTAGGCTGTTAGAGCACTGTGCAGAGCGAGTTGTTTCTTAGCTTCCCAGAGAGCTGGAAGCAAGATGCTTTGGGGCCCGTTAATTTTATACCCTGCTACTTTGCTGTAGTTGTTGATTATTTCTAATAGATTTTCTGTGGATTCTTTGGGGTTTTCTATGTATAAGATCATGTCGTCTGCAAACAACGCGAGTTTTACTTCTTCGTTACCTATTTGGATTCCTTTTATTTTTTTTTCCTACCGAATTGCTCTGGCCAGCACCTCCAGTACTATGTTGAATAGGAGTGGTGAAAGTGGGCACCCTTGTCTTGTTCCTGTCCTCAGAGGGATGGCTTTCAGCTTTTGTCCATTGAGTATGATGTTGGCTGTGGGTCTATCATATATGGCCTTTATTATGTTGAGGTACTTTCCTTCTATACCCATTTTACTGAGGGTTTTTATCATAAATGGGTGTTGGATCTTGTCGAATGCTTTCTCTGCGTCTATTGAGATGATCATGTGGTTTTTGTTTTTCATTTTGTTGATGTAGTGTATCACGTTGATTGACTTGCGGGTGTTGAACCATCCCTGTGTCCCTGGTATAAATCCCACTTGATCATGGTGTATAATCTTTTTGATGTATTGCTGTAATCGGTTTGCCAAAATTTGGTTGAGTATTTTTGCATCTATGTTCATCAGTGATATCGGCCTGTAGTTCTCCTTCTTTGTGTTGTCCTTGTCAGGTTTGGGGATCAGAGTGATGTTCGCTTCATAGAATGTGTTAGGGATTTCTCCATCTTTCTCAATTTTCTGGAACAGTTTGAGGAGAATAGGTACAAAGAACTCACACTGCTTAACAACAAAAAAACAAACAACCCGATCAAAAAATGGGCAGAGGACATGAACAGACATTTCTCCAAAGAAGATATGAACATGGCCAATAGACACATGAAAAGATGTTCATCATCGCTAATCATCAGGGAAATGCAAATCAAAACTACACTAAGATATCACCTTACCCCCGTTAGATTGGCAAAAACATCCAAAACCAAGAACGACAAATGTTGGAGAGGTTGTGGAGAAAGAGGAACCCTCATACACTGTTGGTGGGAATGCAAACTGGTACAGCCACTATGGAAAACAGTATGGAGATTTCTCAAAAAGTTAAAAATAGAAATACCCTATGACCCAGCCATCCCATTACTGGGTATCTATCCTAAGAACCTGATATCAGATATCTCAAGAGTCCGTTGCACCCCTATGTTCATCGCAGCATTATTTACAATAGCCAAGACCTGGAACCAGCCTACATGCCCAGAAACTGATGATTGGATAAAGAAGATGTGGTATATATACACAATGGAATACTACTCAGCCATAAAAAAAGACAACATTGGCCCATTCACAACAATGTGGATGGACCTCGAGGGCATTATGTTAAGCGAAATAAGTCAGTCAGAGAAAGACGAACTCTATATGACTCCACTCATAGGTGGAAATTAGTATATTGAGAAGGAGATCTGATCGGTGGTTACCAGGGAAAAGGGGGGGTGGGGGGAGGGCACGGAGGGGGAAGTGGTGTTCCCACAACATGACTAACAAAAATATACAACTGAAATTTCAAAAGCTTGTAATCCATAACATTAATAAACAAAAAAAAAAAAAAAAAAGATGCTTTGGGGGCCATCTGCCCTTAAGGAAAGAAGGCAGCACTTTGTGCCTTGCAGCTCTAGGGCAATGTAGCACACCCAGAGCAGATGTTCTACTTCTGCCAGGTCAGGCCTGCAAAGAAACTGCGTTTCACAGGCCTTTGTAAGAGATGTTCCCGGTAGGCTGTTAGAGCACTGTGCAGAGCGAGTTGTTTCTTAGCTTCCCAAACAGCCGGAAGCAAGATGCTTTGGGGCCCTTCTCACCCTTTGGAAACAAGTCAGCACTTTGTGCCTTGCAGCTCTAGGGCAATGTAGCACACCCAGAGCGGAAGTTCTACTTCAGCCGTATCAGGCCTGCAAAGAAACTGCGTTTCACAGGCCTTTGTAAGAGATGTTCCCGGTAGGCTGTAAGAGCACTGTGCAGAGGGACTTGTTTCTTAGCTTCCCAAAGAGCTGGAAGCAAAATGCTTTGAGACTCATCTGCCCCTTTGAAGAAGGCAGCACTTTGTGTCTTGCCGGTCTAGGGCAATGTAGCACACCCAGAGCAGATGTTCTACTTCTGCTAGGTCAGTCCTGCAAAGAAACTTCGTTTCACAGTCCTTTGTAAGAGATGTTCCCGGTAGGCTGTTAGAGCACTGTGCAGAGCGAGTTGTTTCTTAGCTTCCCAAAGAGCTGGAAGCAAGATGCTTTGGGGCCCTTCTCACCCTTTGGAAAGAAGGCAGCACTTTGTGCCTTGCAGCTCTAGGGCAATGTAGCACACCCACAGCAGAAGTTCTACTTCAGCCAGATCAGGCCCGCAAAGAAACTGCGTTTCACAGGCCTTTGTAAGAGATGTTCCCGGTAGGCTGTTAGAGCACTGTGCAGAGCGAGTTGTTTCTTACCTTCCCAACGAGCTGGAAGCAAGATGCTTTAGGGGCCATCTGCCCTTAAGGAAAGAAGGCAGCACTTTGTGCCTTGCAGCACTAGGGCAATGTAGCACACCCAGAGCAGATGTTCTACTTCTGCCAGGTCAGGCCTGCAAAGAAACTTCGTTTCACAGGCCTTTGTAAGAGATGTTCCCGGTAGGCTGTTAGAGCACTGTGCAGAGCGAGTTGTTTCTTAGCTTCCCAAAGAGCTGGAAGCAAGATGCTTTGGGGCCCTTCTCACCCTTTGGCAAGAAGGCAGCACTTTGAGCCTTGCAGCTCTAGGGCAATGTAGCACACCCAGAGCAGAAGTTGTACTTCAGCCAGATCAGGCCCGCAAAGAAACTGCGTTTCACAGGCCTTTGTAAGAGATGTTCCCTGTAGGCTGTTAGAGCACTGTGCAGAGCGAGTTCTTTGTTAGCTTCCCAAAGACCTGGAAGCAAGATGCTTTGGGGGCCATCTGCCCTTAAGGAAAGAAGGCAGCACTTTGTGCCTTGCAGCTCTAGGGCAATGTAGCACACCCAGAGCAGATGTTCTACTTCTGCCAGGTCAGGCCTGCAAAGAAACTGCGTTTCATAGGCCTTTGTAAGAGATGTTCCCGGTAGGCTGTTAGAGCACTGTGTAGAGCGAGTTGTTTCTTAGCTTCCGAAACAGCCGGAAGCAAGATGCTTTGGGGCCCTTCTCACCCTTTGGAAACAAGTCAGCACTTTGTGCCTTGCAGCTCTAGGGCAATGTAGCACACCCAGAGCGGAAGTTCTACTTCAGCCGTATCAGGCCTGCAAAGAAACTGCGTTTCACACGCCTTTGTAAGAGATGTTCCCGGTAGGCTGTAAGAGCACTGTGCAGAGGGACTTGTTTCTTAGCTTCCCAAAGAGTTGGAAGCAAAATGCTTTGAGACTCATCTGCCCCTTTGGAAAGAAGGCAGCACTTTGTGTCTTGCCGGTCTAGGGCAATGTAGCACACCCTGAGCAGATGTTCTACTTCTGCTAGGTCAGTCCTGCAAAGAAACTTCGTTTCACAGTCCTTTGTAAGAGATGTTCCCGGTAGGCTGTAAGAGCACTGTGCAGAGCGAGTTGTTTCTTAGCTTCCCAAAGAGCTGGAAGCAAGATGCTTTGGGGCCCTTCTCACCCTTTGGAAAGAAGGCAGCACTTTGTGCCTTGCAGCTCTAGGGCAATGTAGCACACCCACAGCAGAAGTTCTACTTCAGCCAGATCAGGCCCGCAAAGAAACTGCGTTTCAAAGGCCTTTGTAAGAGATGTTCCCGGTAGGCTGTTAGAGCACTGTGCAGAGCGAGTTGTTTCTTACCTTCCCAACGAGCTGGAAGCAAGATGCTTTAGGGGCCATCTGCCCTTAAGGAAAGAAGGCAGCACTTTGTGCCTTGCAGCTCTAGGGCAATGTAGCACACCCAGAGCAGATGTTCTACTTCTGCCAGGTCAGGCCTGCAAAGAAACTTCGTTTCACAGGCCTTTGTAAGAGATGTTCCCAGTAGGCTGTAAGAGCACTGTGCAGAGCGACTTATTTCTTAGCTTCCCAGAGAGCTGGAAGCAAGATGCTTTGGGGCCCTTCTCACCCTTTGAAAAGAAGGCAGCACTTTGTGCCTTGCAGCTCTAGGGCAATGTAGCACACCCAGAGCAGAAGTTCTACTTCAGCTAGATCAGACCTGCAAAGAAACTGCGTTTCACAGGCCTTTGTAAGAGATGTTCCCGGTAGGCTGTTAGAGCACTGTGCAGAGCGAGTTGTTTCTTAGCTTCCCAAAGAGCTGGAAGCAAGATGCTTTAGGGGCCATCTGCCCTTAAGGAAAGAAGGCAGCACTTTGTGCCTTGCATCTCTAGGGCAATGTAGCACACCCAGAGCAGATGTTCTACTTCTGCCAGGTCAGGCCTGCAAAGAAACTTCGTTTCACAGGCCTTTGTAAGAGATGTTGCCGGTAGGCTGTTAGAGCACTGTGCAGAGCGAGTTGTTTCTTAGCTTCCCAAACAGCCGGAAGCAAGATGCTTTGGGGCCCTTCTCACCCTTTGGAAACAAGTCAGCACTTTGTGCCTTGCAACTCTAGGGCAATGTAGCACACCCAGAGCAGATGTTCTACTTCTGCCAGGTCAGGCCTGCAAAGAAACTTCGTTTCACAGTCCTTTGTAAGAGATGTTCCCGGTAGGCTGTAAGAGCACTGTGCAGAGCGACTTATTTCTTAGCTTCCCAGAAAGCTGGAAGTAAGATGCTTTGGGGCCCGTTAATTTTATACCCTGCTACTTTGCTGTAGTTGTTGATTATTTCTAATAGTTTTTCTGTGGATTCTTTGGGGCTTTCTATGTATAAGATCATGTCGTCTGCAAACAACGCGAGTTTTACTTCTTCGTTACCTATTTGGATTCCTTTTATTTTTTTTTCCTGCCGAATTGCTCTGGCCTGCACCTCCAGTACTATGTTGAATAGGAGTGGTGAAAGTGGGCACCCTTGTCTTGTTCCTGTCCTCAGAGGGATGGCTTTCAGCTTTTGTCCATTGAGTATGATGTTGGCTGTGGGTCTATCATATATGGCCTTTATTATGTTGAGGTACTTTCCTTCTATACCCGTTTTACTGAGGGTTTTTATCATAAATGGTTGTTGGATCTTGTCGAATGCTTTCTCTGCGTCTATTGAGATGATCATGTGGTTTTTGTTTTTCATTTTGTTGATGTAGTGTATCACGTTGATTGACTTGCGGGTGTGGAACCATCCCTGTGTCCCTGGTATAAATCCCACTTGATCATGGTGTATAATCTTTTTGATGTATTGCTGTAATCGGTTTGCCAAAATTTGGTTGAGGATTTTTGCATCTATGTTCATCAGTGATATCGGCCTGTAGTTCTCCTTCTTTGTGTTGTCCTTGTCAGGTTTGGGGATCAGAGTGATGTTGGCTTCATAGAATGTGTTAGGGAGTTCTCCATCTTTCTCAATTTTCTGGAACAGTTTGAGGAGAATAGGTACAAAGAACTCACACTGCTTAACAACAAAAAAACAAACAACCCGATCAAAAAATGGGCAGAGGACATGAACAGACATTTCTCAAAAGAAGATATGAACATGGCCAATAGACACATGAAAAGATGTTCATCATCGCTAATCATCAGGGAAATGCAAAGCAAAACTACACTAAGATATCACCTTACCCCCGTTAGATTGGCAAAAACATCCAAAACCAAGAACGACAAATGTTGCAGAGGTTGTGGAGAAAGAGGAACCCTCATACACTGTTGGTGGGAATGCAAACTGGTACAGCCACTATGGAAAACAGTATGGAGATTTCTCAAAAAGTTAAAAATAGAAATACCCTATGACCCAGCCATCCCATTACTGGGTATCTATCCTAAGAACCTGATATCAGATATCTCAAGAGTCCGTTGCACCCCTATGTTCATCGCAGCATTATTTACAATAGCCAAGACGTGGAACCAGCCTACATGCCCAGAAACTGATGATTGGATAAAGAAGATGTGGTATATATACACAATGGAATACTACTCAGCCATAAAAAAAGACGACATTGGCCCATTCACAACAATGTGGATGGACCTCGAGGGCATTATGTTAAGCGAAATAAGTCAGTCAGAGAAAGACGAACTCTATATGACTCCACTCATAGGTGGAAATTAGTATATTGAGAAGGAGATCTGATCGGTGGTTACCAGGGAAAAGGAGGGGTGGGGGGAGGGCACGGAGGGGGAAGTGGTGTTCCCACAACATGACTAACAAAAATGTACAACTGAAATTTCACAAGCTTGTAATCCATCATAACATTAATAAACAAACAAACAAAAAAAAGATGCTTTGGGGCCCATCTGCCCCTATGGAAAGAACGCAGCACTTTCTGCCTTGCAGCTCTAGGGCAATGTAGCACACCCAGAGCAGAAATTCTACTTCAGCCAGATCAGGCCCGCAAAGAAACTGCGTTTCACAGGCCTTTGTAAGAGATGTTCCCGGTAGGCTCTTATAGCACTGTGCAGAGCGAGTTGTTTCTTAGCTTCCCAAAGAGCTGGAAGCAAGATGCTTTGGGGCCCTTCTCACCGTTTGGAAAGAAGGCAGAACTTTGTGCCTTGCAGCTCTAGGGCAATGTAGCACACCCACAGCAGAAGTTCTACTTCAGCCAGATCAGGCCCGCAAAGAATCTGCGTTTCACAGGCCTTTGTAAGAGATGTTCCCAGTAGGCTGTTAGAGCACTGTGCAGAGCGAGTTGTTTCTTACCTTCCCAACGAGCTGGAAGCAAGATGCTTTAGGGGCCTTCTGCCCTTAAGGAAAGAAGGCAGCACTTTGTGCTTTGCAGCTCTAGGGCAATGTAGCACACCCAGAGCAGATGTTCTACTTCTGCCAGGTCAGGCCTGCAAAGAAACTTCGTTTCACAGGCCTTTGTAAGAGATGTTGCCGGTAGGCTGTAAGAGCACTGTGCAGAGCGACTTATTTCTTAGCTTCCCAGAGAGCTGGAAGCAAGATGCTTTGGGGCCCTTCTCACCCTTTGGAAAGAAGGCAGCACTTTGTGCCTTGCAGCTCTAGGGCAATGTAGCACACCCAGAGCAGAAGTTCTACTTCAGCTAGATCAGACCTGCAAAGAAACTGCGTTTCACAGGCCTTTGTAAGAGATGTTCCCTGTAGGCTGTTAGAGCACTGTGCAGAGCGAGTTGTTTCTTAGCTTCCCAAAGAGCTGGAAGCAAGATGCTTTAGGGGCCATCTGCCCTTAAGGAAAGAAGGCAGCACTTTGTGCCTTGCATCTCTAGGGCAATGTAGCACACCCAGAGCAGATGTTCTACTTCTGCCAGGTCAGGCCTGCAAAGAAACTTCGTTTCACAGGCCTTTGTGAGAGATGTTGCCGGTAGGCTGTTAGAGCACTGTGCAGAGCCAGTTGTTTCTTAGCTTCCCAAACAGCCGGAAGGAAGATGCTTTGGGGCCCTTCTCACCCTTTGGAAACAAGTCAGCACTTTGTGCCTTGCAGCTCTAGGGCAATGTAGCACACCCAGAGCAGATGTTCTACTTCTGCCAGTTCAGGCCTGCAAAGAAACTTCGTTTCACAGGCCTTTGTAAGAGATGTTGCCGGTAGGCTGTAAGAGCACTGTGCAGAGCGACTTATTTCTTAGCTTCCCAGAGAGCTGGAAGCAAGATGCTTTGGGGCCCGTTAATTTTATACCCTGCTACTTTGCTGTAGTTGTTGATTATTTCTAATAGTTTTTCTGTGGATTCTTTGGGGCTTTCTATGTATAAGATCATGTCGTCTGCAAACAACGCGAGTGTTACTTCTTCGTTACCTATTTGGATTCCTTTTATTTTTTTTTCCTGCCGAATTGCTCTGGCCAGCACCTCCAGTACTTTGTTGAATAGGAGTGGTGAAAGTGGGCACCCTTGTCTTCTTCCTGTCCTCAGAGGGTTGGCTTTCAGCTTTTGTCCATTGAGTATGATGTTGGCTGTGGGTCTATCATATATGGCCTTTATTATGTTGAGGTACTTTCCTTCTATTCCCGTTTTACTGAGGGTTTTTATCATAAATGGGTGTTGGATCTTGTCGAATGCTTTCTCTGCGTCTATTGAGATGATCATGTGGTTTTTGTTTTTCATTTTGTTGATGTAGTGTATCACGTTGATTGACTTGCGGGTGTTGAACCATCCCTGTGTCCCTGGTATAAATCCCACTTGATCATGGTGTATAATCTTTTTGATGTATTGCTGTAATCGGTTTGCCAAAATTTGGTTGAGGATTTTTGCATCTATGTTCATCAGTGATATCGGCCTGTAGTTCTCCTTCTTTGTGTTGTCCTTGTCAGGTTTGGGGATCAGAGTGATGTTGGCTTCATAGAATGTGTTAGGGAGTTCTCCATCTTTCTCAATTTTCTGGAACAGTTTGAGGAGAATAGGTACAAAGAACTCACACTGCTTAACAACAAGAAAACAAACAACCCGATCAAAAAATGGGCAGAGGACATGAACAGACATTTCTCCAAAGAAGATATGAACATGGCCAATAGACACATGAAAAGATGTTCATCATCGCTAATCATCAGGGAAATGCAAATCAAAACTACACTAAGATATCACCTTACCCCCGTTAGATTGGCAAAAACATCCAAAACCAAGAACGACAAATGTTGGAGAGGTTGTGGAGAAAGAGGAACCCTCATACACTGTTGGTGGGAATGCAAACTGGTACAGCCACTATGGAAAACAGTATGGAGATTTCTCAAAAAGTTAAAAATAGAAATACCCTATGACCCAGCCATCCCATTACTGGGTATCTATCCTAAGAACCTGATATCAGATATCTCAAGAGTCCGTTGCACCCCTATGTTCATCGCAGCATTATTTACAATAGCCAAGACGTGGAACCAGCCTACATGCCCAGAAACTGATGATTGGATAAAGAAGATGTGGTATATATACACAATGGAATTCTACTCAGCCATAAAAAAAGACAACATTGGCCCATTCACAACAATGTGGATGGACCTCGAGGGCATTATGTTAAGCGAAATAAGTCAGTCAGAGAAAGACGAACTCTATATGACTCCACTCATAGGTGGAAATTAGTATATTGAGAAGGAGATCTGATCGGTGGTTACCAGGGAAAAGGGGGGGTGGGGGGAGGGCACGGAGGGGGAAGTGGTTTTCAGACAACATGACTAACAAAAATGTACAACTGAAATTTCACAAGCTTGTAATCCATCATAATATTAATAAACAACAACAACAAAAAAAAGATGCTTTGGGGCCCATCTGCCACTATGGAAAGAACGCAGCAGTTTCTGCCTTGCAGCTCTAGGGCAATGTAGCACAGCCAGAGCAGAAGTTCTACTTCAGCCAGATCAGGCCCGCACAGAAACTGCGTTTCACAGGCCTTTGTAAGAGATGTTCCCGGTAGGCTGTTAGAGCACTGTGCAGAGCGAGTTGTTTCTTAGCTTCCCAAAGAGCTGGAAGCAAGATGCTTTGGGGCCCTTCTCACCCTTTGGCAAGAAGGCAGCACTTTGAGCCTTGCAGCTCTAGGGCAATGTAGCACACCCAGAGCAGAAGTTGTACTTCAGCCAGATCAGGCCCGCAAAGAAACTGCGTTTCACAGGCCTTTGTAAGAGATGTTCCCTGTAGGCTGTTAGAGCACTGTGCAGAGCGAGTTCTTTGTTAGCTTCCCAAAGACCTGGAAGCAAGATGCTTTGGGGGCCATCTGCCCTTAAGGAAAGAAGGCAGCACTTTGTGCCTTGCAGCTCTAGGGCAATGTAGCACACCCAGAGCAGATGTTCTACTTCTGCCAGGTCAGGCCTGCAAAGAAACTGCGTTTCACAGGCCTTTGTAAGAGATGTTCCCGGTAGGCTGTTAGAGCACTGTGCAGAGCGAGTTGTTTCTTAGCTTCCCAAACAGCCGGAAGCAAGATGCTTTGGGGCCCTTCTCACCCTTTGGAAACAAGTCAGCACTTTGTGCCTTGCAGCTCTAGGGCAATGTAGCACACCCAGAGCGGAAGTTCTACTTCAGCCGTATCAGGCCTGCAAAGAAACTGCGTTTCACAGGCCTTTGTAAGAGATGTTCCCGGTAGGCTGTAAGAGCACTGTGCAGAGGGACTTGTTTCTTAGCTTCCCAAAGAGCTGGAAGCAAAATGCTTTGAGACTCATCTGCCCCTTTGAAGAAGGCAGCACTTTGTGTCTTGCCGGTCTAGGGCAATGTAGCACACCCAGAGCAGATGTTCTACTTCTGCTAGGTCAGTCCTGCAAAGAAACTTCGTTTCACAGTCCTTTGTAAGAGATGTTCCCGGTAGGCTGTTAGAGCACTGTGCAGAGCGAGTTGTTTCTTAGCTTCCCAAAGAGCTGGAAGCAAGATGCTTTGGGGCCCTTCTCACCCTTTGGAAAGAAGGCAGCACTTTGTGCCTTGCAGCTCTAGGGCAATGTAGCACACCCACAGCAGAAGTTCTACTTCAGCCAGATCAGGCCCGCAAAGAAACTGCGTTTCACAGGCCTTTGTAAGAGATGTTCCCGGTAGGCTGTTAGAGCACTGTGCAGAGCGAGTTGTTTCTTACCTTCCCAACGAGCTGGAAGCAAGATGCTTTAGGGGCCATCTGCCCTTAAGGAAAGAAGGCAGCACTTTGTGCCTTGCAGCTCTAGGGCAATGTAGCACACCCAGAGCAGATGTTCTACTTCTGCCAGGTCAGGCCTGCAAAGAAACTTCGTTTCACAGGCCTTTGTAAGAGATGTTGCTGGTAGGCTGTTAGAGCACTGTGCAGAGCTAGTTGTTTCTTAGCTTCCCAAACAGCCGGAAGCAAGATGCTTTGGGGCCCTTCTCACCCTTTGGAAACAAGTCAGCACTTTGTGCCTTGCAACTCTAGGGCAATGTAGCACACCCAGAGCAGATGTTCTACTTCTGCCAGGTCAGGCCTGCAAAGAAACTTCGTTTCACAGGCCTTTGTAAGAGATGTTGCCGGTAGGCTGTAAGAGCACTGTGCAGAGCGACTTATTTCTTAGCTTCCCATAAAGCTGGAAGTAAGATGCTTTGGGGCCCGTTAATTTTATACCCTGCTACTTTGCTGTAGTTGTTGATTATTTCTAATAGTTTTTCTGTGGATTCTTTGGGGCTTTCTATGTATAAGATCATGTCGTCTGCAAACAACGCGAGTTTTACTTCTTCGTTACCTATTTGGATTCCTTTTATTTTTTTTTCCTGCCGAATTGCTCTGGCCAGCACCTCCAGTACTATGTTGAATAGGAGTGGTGAAAGTGGGCACCCTTGTCTTGTTCCTGTCCTCAGAGGGATGGCTTTCAGCTTTTGTCCATTGAGTATGATGTTGGCTGTGGGTCTATCATATATGGCCTTTATTATGTTGAGGTACTTTCCTTCTATACCCATTTTACTGAGGGTTTTTATCATAAATGGTTGTTGGATCTTGTCGAATGCTTTCTCTGCGTCTATTGAGATGATCATGTGGTTTTTGTTTTTCATTTTGTTGATGTAGTGTATCACGTTGATTGACTTGCGGGTGTGGAACCATCCCTGTGTCCCTGGTATAAATCCCACTTGATCATGGTGTATAATCTTTTTGATGTATTGCTGTAATCGGTTTGCCAAAATTTGGTTGAGGATTTTTGCATCTATGTTCATCAGTGATATCGGCCTGTAGTTCTCCTTCTTTGTGTTGTCCTTGTCAGGTTTGGGGATCAGAGTGATGTTGGCTTCATAGAATGTGTTAGGGAGTTCTCCATCTTTCTCAATTTTCTGGAACAGTTTGAGGAGAATAGGTACAAAGAACTCACACTGCTTAACAACAAAAAAACAAACAACCCGATCAAAAAATGGGCAGAGGACATGAACAGACATTTCTCCAAAGAAGATATGAACATGGCCAATAGACACATGAAAAGATGTTCATCATCGCTAATCATCAGGGAAATGCAAAGCAAAACTACACTAAGATATCACCTTACCCCCGTTAGATTGGCAAAAACATCCAAAACCAAGAACGACAAATGTTGCAGAGGTTGTGGACAAAGAGGAACCCTCATACACTGTTGGTGGGAATGCAAACTGGTACAGCCACTATGGAAAACAGTATGGAGATTTCTCAAAAAGTTAAAAATAGAAATACCCTATGACCCAGCCATCCCATTACTGGGTATCTATCCTAAGAACCTGATATCAGATATCTCAAGAGTCCGTTGCACCCCTATGTTCATCGCAGCATTATTTACAATAGCCAAGACGTGGAACCAGCCTACATGCCCAGAAACTGATGATTGGATAAAGAAGATGTGGTATATATACACAATGGAATACTACTCAGCCATAAAAAAAGACGACATTGGCCCCTTCACAACAATGTGGATGGACCTCGAGGGCATTATGTTAAGCGAAATAAGTCAGTCAGAGAAAGACGAACTCTATATGACTCCACTCATAGGTGGAAATTCGTATATTGAGAAGGAGATCTGATCGGTGGTTACCAGGGAAAAGGGGGGGTGGGGTGAGGGCACGGAGGGGGAAGTGGTGTTCCCACAACATGACTAACAAAAATGTACAACTGAAATTTCACAAGCTTGTAATCCGTCATAACATTAATAACCAAAAAAAAAAAAAAAAGATGCTTTGGGGCCCATCTGCCCCTATGGAAAGAACGCAGCACTTTCTGCCTTGCAGCTCTAGGGCAATGTAGCACACCCAGAGCAGAAGTTCTACTTCAGCCAGATGAGGCCCGCAAAGAAACAGCGTTTCACAGGCCTTTGTAAGAGATGTTCCCGGTAGGATGTTAGAGCACTGTGCAGAGCGAGTTGTTTCTTAGCTTCCCATGGAGCTGGAAGCAAGATGCTTTGGGGCCCTTCTCACCCTTTGGAAAGAAGGCAGCACTTTGTGCCTTGCAGCTCTAGGGCAATGTAGCACACCCAGAGCAGAAGTTGTACTTCAGCCAGATCAGGCCCGCAAAGAAACTGCGTTTCACAGGCCTTTGTAAGAGATGTTCCCTGTAGGCTGTTAGAGAACTGTGCAGAGCGAGTTCTTTGTTAGCTTCCCAAAGACCTGGAAGCAAGATGCTTTGGGGGCCATCTGCCCTTAAGGAAAGAAGGCAGCACTTTGTGCCTTGCAGCTCTAGGGCAATGTAGCACACCCAGAGCAGATGTTCTACTTCTGCCAGGTCAGGCCTGCAAAGAAACTGCGTTTCACAGGCCTTTGTAAGAGATGTTCCCGGTAGGCTGTTAGAGCACTGTGTAGAGCGAGTTGTTTCTTAGCTTCCCAAACAGCCGGAAGCAAGATGCTTTGGGGCCCTTCTCACCCTTTGGAAACAAGTCAGCACTTTGTGCCTTGCAGCTCTAGGGCAATGTAGCACACCCCGAGCAGAAGTTCTACTTCAGCCAGATCTTCCCTGCAAAGAAACTGCGTTTCACAGGCCTTTGTAAGAGATGTTCCCGGTAGGCTGTAAGAGCACTGTGCAGAGGGACTTGTTTCTTAGCTTCCCAAAGAGCTGGAAGCAAAATGCTTTGAGACTCATCTGCCCCTTTGGAAAGAAGGCAGCACTTTGTGTCTTGCCGGTCTAGGGCAATGTAGCACACCCAGAGCAGATGTTCTACTTCTGCTAGGTCAGTCCTGCAAAGAAACTTCGTTTCACAGTCCTTTGTAAGAGATGTTCCCGGTAGGCTGTTAGAGCACTGTGCAGAGCGAGTTGTTTCTTAGCTTCCCAAAGAGCTGGAAGCAAGATGCTTTGGGGCCCTTCTCACCCTTTGGAAAGAAGGCAGCACTTTGTGCCTTGCAGCTCTAGGGCAATGTAGCACACCCACAGCAGAAGTTCTACTTCAGCCAGATCAGGCCCGCAAAGAAACTGCGTTTCAAAGGCCTTTGTAAGAGATGTTCCCGGTAGGCTGTTAGAGCACTGTGCAGAGCGAGTTGTTTCTTACCTTCCCAACGAGCTGGAAGCAAGATGCTTTAGGGGCCATCTGCCCTTAAGGAAAGAAGGCAGCACTTTGTGCCTTGCAGCTCTAGGGCAATGTAGCACACCCAGAGCAGATGTTCTACTTCTGCCAGGTCAGGCCTGCAAAGAAACTTCGTTTCACAGGCCTTTGTAAGAGATGTTCCAAGTAGGCTGTAAGAGCACTGTGCAGAGCGACTTATTTCTTAGCTTCCCAGAGAGCTGGAAGCAAGATGCTTTGGGGCCCTTCTCACCCTTTGAAAAGAAGGCAGCACTTTGTGCCTTGCAGCTCTAGGGCAATGTAGCACACCCAGAGCAGAAGTTCTACTTCAGCTAGATCAGACCTGCAAAGAAACTGCGTTTCACAGGCCTTTGTAAGAGATGTTCCCTGTAGGCTGTTAGAGCACTGTGCAGAGCGAGTTGTTTCTTAGCTTCCCAAAGAGCTGGAAGCAAGATGCTTTAGGGGCCATCTGCCCTTAAGGAAAGAAGGCAGCACTTTGTGCCTTGCATCTCTAGGGCAATGTAGCACACCCAGAGCAGATGTTCTACTTCTGCCAGGTCAGGCCTGCAAAGAAACTTCGTTTCACAGGCCTTTGTAAGAGATGTTGCCGGTAGGCTGTTAGAGCACTGTGCAGAGCGAGTTGTTTCTTAGCTTCCCAAACAGCCGGAAGCAAGATGCTTTGGGGCCCTTCTCACCCTTTGGAAACAAGTCAGCACTTTGTGCCTTGCAACTCTAGGGCAATGTAGCACACCCAGAGCAGATGTTCTACTTCTGCCAGGTCAGGCCTGCAAAGAAACTTCGTTTCACAGGCCTTTGTAAGAGATGTTGCCGGTAGGCTGTAAGAGCACTGTGCAGAGCGACTTATTTCTTAGCTTCCCAGAAAGCTGGAAGTAAGATGCTTTGGGGCCCGTTAATTTTATACCCTGCTACTTTGCTGTAGTTGTTGATTATTTCTAATAGTTTTTCTGTGGATTCTTTGGGGCTTTCTATGTATAAGATCATGTCGTCTGCAAACAACGCGAGTTTTACTTCTTCGTTACCGATTTGGATTCCTTTCATTTTTTTTTCCTGCCGAATTGCTCTGGCCAGCACCTCCAGTACTATGTTGAATAGGAGTGGTGAAAGTGGGCACCCTTGTCTTGTTCCTGTCCTCAGAGGGATGGCTTTCAGCTTTTGTCCATTGAGTATGATGTTGGCTGTGGGTCTATCATATATGGCCTTTATTATGTTGAGGTACTTTCCTTCTATACCCGTTTTACTGAGGGTTTTTATCATAAATGGTTGTTGGATCTTGTCGAATGCTTTCTCTGCGTCTATTGAGATGATCATGTGGTTTTTGTTTTTCATTTTGTTGATGTAGTGTATCACGTTGATTGACTTGCGGGTGTGGAACCATCCCTGTGTCCCTGGTATAAATCCCACTTGATCATGGTGTATAATCTTTTTGATGTATTGCTGTAATCGGTTTGCCAAAATTTGGTTGAGGATTTTTGCATCTATGTTCATCAGTGATATCGGCCTGTAGTTCTCCTTCTTTGTGTTGTCCTTGTCAGGTTTGGGGATCAGAGTGATGTTGGCTTCATAGAATGTGTTAGGGAGTTCTCCATCTTTCTCAATTTTCTGGAACAGTTTGAGGAGAATAGGTACAAAGAACTCACACTGCTTAACAACAAAAAAACAAACAACCCGATCAAAAAATGGGCAGAGGACATGAACAGACATTTCTCCAAAGAAGATATGAACATGGCCAATAGACACATGAAAAGATGTTCATCATCGCTAATCATCAGGGAAATGCAAATCAAAACTACACTAAGATATCACCTTACCCCCGTTAGATTGGCAAAAACATCCAAAACCAAGAACGACAAATGTTGCAGAGGTTGTGGAGAAAGAGGAACCCTCATACACTGTTGGTGGGAATGCAAACTGGTACAGCCACTATGGAAAACAGTATGGAGATTTCTCAAAAAGTTAAAAATAGAAATACCCTATGACCCAGCCATCCCATTACTGGGTATCTATCCTAAGAACCTGATATCAGATATCTCAAGAGTCCGTTGCACCCCTATGTTCATCGCAGCATTATTTACAATAGCCAAGACGTGGAACCAGCCTACATGCCCAGAAACTGATGATTGGATAAAGAAGATGTGGTATATATACACAATGGAATACTACTCAGCCATAAAAAAAGACGACATTGGCCCATTCACAACAATGTGGATGGACCTCGAGGGCATTATGTTAAGCGAAATAAGTCAGTCAGAGAAAGACGAACTCTATGTGACTCCACTCATAGGTGGAAATTAGTATATTGAGAAGGAGATCTGATCGGTGGTTACCAGGGAAAAGGGGGGGTGGGGGGAGGGCACGGAGGGGGAAGTGGTGTTCCCACAACATGACTAACAAAAATGTACAACTGAAATTTCACAAGCTTGTAATCCGTCATAACATTAATAAACAAAACAAAACAAAAAAAAAGATGCTTTGGGGCCCATCTGCCCCTATGGAAAGAACGCAGCACTTTCTGCCTTGCAGCTCTAGGGCAATGTAGCACACCCAGAGCAGAAGTTCTACTTCTGCCAGGTCAGGCCTGCAAAGAAACTTCGTTTCACAGGCCTTTGTAAGAGATGTTGCCGGTAGGCTGTAAGAGCACTGTGCAGAGCGACTTATTTCTTAGCTTCCCAGAGAGCTGGAAGCAAGATGCTTTGGGGCCCTTCTCACCCTTTGGCAAGAAGGCAGCACTTTGTGCCTTGCAGCTCTAGGGCAATGTAGCACACCCAGAGCAGAAGTTGTACTTCAGCCAGATCAGGCCCGCAAAGAAACTGCGTTTCACAGGCCTTTGTAAGAGATGTTCCCTGTAGGCTGTTAGAGCACTGTGCAGAGCGAGTTCTTTGTTAGCTTCCCAAAGACCTGGAAGCAAGATGCTTTGGGGGCCATATGCCCTTAAGGAAAGAAGGCAGCACTTTGTGCCTTGCAGCTCTAGGGCAATGTAGCACACCCAGAGCAGATGTTCTACTTCTGCCAGTTCAGGCCTGCAAAGAAACTTCGTTTCACAGGCCTTTGTAAGAGATGTTGCCGGTAGGCTGTAAGAGCACTGTGCAGAGCGACTTATTTCTTAGCTTCCCAGAGAGCTGGAAGCAAGATGCTTTGGGGCCCTTCTCACCCTTTGGAAAGCAGGCAGCACTTTGTGCCTTGCAGCTCTAGGGCAATGTAGCACACCCAGAGCAGAAGTTCTACTTCAGCTAGATCAGACCTGCAAAGAAACTGCGTTTCACAGGCCTTTGTAAGAGATGTTCCCGGTAGGCTGTTAGAGCACTGTGCAGAGCGAGTTGTTTCTTACCTTCCCAGAGAGCTGGAAGCAAGATGCTTTGGGCCCCGTTAATTTTATACCCTGCTACTTTGCTGTAGTTGTTGATTCTTTCTAATAGTTTTTCTGTGGATTCTTTGCGGTTTTCCATGTATAAGATCATGTCGTCTGCAAACAACGCGAGTTTTACTTCTTCGTTACCTATTTGGATTCCTTTCATTTTTTTTTCCTGCCGAATTGCTCTGGCCAGCACCTCCAGTACTATGTTGAATAGGAGTGGTGAAAGTGGGCACCCTTGTCTTGTTCCTGTCCTCAGAGGGATGGCTTTCAGCTTTTGTCCATTGAGTATGATGTTGGCTGTGGGTCTATCATATTTGGCCTTTATTATGTTGAGGTACTTTCCTTCTATACCCGTTTTACTGAGGGTTTTTATCATAAATGGGTGTTGGATCTTGTCGAATGCTTTCTCTGCGTCTATTGAGATGATCATGTGGTTTTTGTTTTTCATTTTGTTGATGTAGTGTATCACGTTGATTGACTTGCGGGTGTTGAACCATCCCTGTGTCCCTGGTATAAATCCCACTTGATCATGGTGTATAATCTTTTTGATGTATTGCTGTAATCGGTTTGCCAAAATTTGGTTGAGGATTTTTGCATCTATGTTCATCAGTGATATCGGCCTGTAGTTCTCCTTCTTTGTGTTGTCCTTGTCAGGTTTGGGGATCAGAGTGATGTTGGCTTCATAGAATGTGTTAGGGAGTTCTCCATCTTTCTCAATTTTCTGGAACAGTTTGAGGAGAATAGGTACAAAGAACTCACACTGCTTAACAACAAAAAAACAAACAACCCGATCTAAAAATGGGCAGAGGACATGAACAGACATTTCTCAGAAGAAGATATGAACATGGCCAATAGACACATGAAAAGATGTTCATCATCGCTAATCATCAGGGAAATGCAAATCAAAACTACACTAAGATATCACCTTACCCCCGTTAGATTGGCAAAAACTTCCAAAACCAAGAACGACAAATGTTGGAGAGGTTGTGGAGAAAGAGGAACCCTCATACACTGTTGGTGGGAATGCAAACTGGTACAGCCACTATGGAAAACAGTATGGAGATTTCTCAAAAAGTTAAAAATAGAAATACCCTATGACCCAGCCATCCCATTACTGGGTATCTATCCTAAGAACCTGATATCAGATATCTCAAGAGTCCGTTGCACCCCTATGTTCATCGCAGCATTATTTACAATAGCCAAGACGTGGAACCAGCCTACATGCCCAGAAACTGATGATTGGATAAAGAAGATGTGGTATATATACACAATGGAATACTACTCAGCCATAAAAAAAGACGACATTGGCCCATTCACAACAATGTGGATGGACCTCGAGGGCATTATGTTAAGCGAAATAAGTCAGTCAGAGAAAGACGAACTCTATATGACTCCACTCATAGGTGGAAATTAGTATATTGAGAAGGAGATCTGATCGGTGGTTACCAGGGAAAAGGGGGGGTGGGGGGAGGGCACGGAGGGGGAAGTGGTGTTCCCACAACATGACTAACAAAAATGTACAACTGAAATTTCACAAGCTTGTAATCCATCATAACATTAATACACAAAACAAAACAAAAAAAAAGATGCTTTGGGGCCCATCTGCCCCTATGGAAAGAACGCAGCACTTTCTGCCTTGCAGCTCTAGGGCAATGTAGCACACCCAGAGCAGAAGTTCTACTTCAGCCAGATCAGGCCCGCAAAGAAACTGCGTTTCACAGGCCTTTGTAAGAGATGTTCCCGGTAGGCTGTTAGAGCACTGTGCAGAGCGAGTTGTTTCTTAGCTTCCCAAAGAGCTGGAAGCAAGATGCTTTGGGGCCCTTCTCACCCTTTGGCAAGAAGGCAGCACTTTGAGCCTTGCAGCTCTAGGGCAATGTAGCACACCCAGAGCAGAAGTTGTACTTCAGCCAGATCAGGCCCGCAAAGAAACTGCGTTTCACAGGCCTTTGTAAGAGATGTTCCCTGTAGGCTGTTAGAGCACTGTGCAGAGCGAGTTCTTTGTTAGCTTCCCAAAGACCTGGAAGCAAGATGCTTTGTGGGCCATCTGCCCTTAAGGAAAGAAGGCAGCACTTTGTGCCTTGCAGCTCTAGGGCAATGTAGCACACCCAGAGCAGATGTTCTACTTCTGCCAGGTCAGGCCTGCAAAGAAACTGCGTTTCACAGGCCTTTGTAAGAGATGTTCCCGGTAGGCTGTTAGAGCACTGTGCAGAGCGAGTTGTTTCTTAGCTTCCCAAACAGCCGGAAGCAAGATGCTTTGGGGCCCTTCTCACCCTTTGGAAACAAGTCAGCACTTTGTGCCTTGCAGCTCTAGGGCAATGTAGCACACCCAGAGCGGAAGTTCTACTTCAGCCGTATCAGGCCTGCAAAGAAACTGCGTTTCACAGGCCTTTGTAAGAGATGTTCCCGGTAGGCAGTAAGAGCACTATGCAGAGGGACTTGATTCTTAGCTTCCCAAAGAGCTGGAAGCAAAATGCTTTGAGACTCATCTGCCCCTTTGGAAAGAAGGCAGCACTTTGTGTCTTGCAGGTCTAGGGCAATGTAGCACACCCAGAGCAGATGTTCTACTTCTTCCAGGTCAGTCCTGCAAAGAAACTTCGTTTCACAGTCCTTTGTAAGAGATGTTCCCGGTAGGCTGTTAGAGCACTGTGCAGAACGAGTTGTTTCTTAGCTTCCCAAAGAGCTGGAAGCAAGATGCTTTGGGGCCCTTCTCACCCTTTCGAAGGAAGGCAGCACTTTGTGCCTTGCAGCTCTAGGGCAATGTAGCACACCCCGAGCAGAAGTTCTACTTCAGCCAGATCTGGCCTGCAAAGAAACTGCGTTTCAAAGGCCTTTGTAAGAGATGTTCCCGGTAGGCTGTTAGAGCACTGTGCAGAGCGAGTTGTTTCTCAGCTTCCCAAACAGCCGGAAGCAAGATGCTTTGGGGCCCTTCTTACCCTTTGGAAAGAAGGCAGCACTTTGTGCCTTGCAGCTCTAGGGCAATGTAGCAGACCCACAGCAGAAGTTCTACTTCAGCCAGATCAGGCCCGCAAAGAAACTGCGTTTCACAGGCCTTTGTAAGAGATGTTCCCGGTAGGCTGTTAGAGCAGTGTGCAGAGTGAGTTGTTTCTTAGATTCCCAACAGGCTGGAAGCAAGATGCTTCAGGGGCCACCTGCCCTTAAGGAAAGAAGGCAGCACTTTGTGCCTTGCAGCTCTAGGGCAATGCAGCACACCCAGAGCAGATGTTCTACTTCTGCCAGGTCAGGCCTGCAAAGAAACTTCGTTTCACAGGCCTTTGTAAGAGATGTTGCCGGTAGGCTGTAAGAGCACTGTGCAGAGCGACTTATTTCTTAGCTTCCCAGAGAGCTGGAAGCAAGATGCTTTGGGGCCCTTCTCACCCTTTGGAAAGCAGGCAGCACTTTGTGCCTTGCAGCTCTAGGGCAATGTAGCACACCCAGAGCAGAAGTTCTACTTCAGCTAGATCAGACCTGCAAAGAAACTGCGTTTCACAGGCCTTTGTAAGAGATGTTCCCGGTAGGCTGTTAGAGCACTGTGCAGAGCGAGTTCTTTGTTAGCTTCCCAAAGAGCTGGAAGCAAGATGCTTTAGGGGCCATCTGCCCTTAAGGAAAGAAGGCAGCACTTTGTGCCTTGCGGCTTTAAGGCAATGTAGCACACCCAGAGCAGAAGTTCTACTTCAGCTAGATCAGACCTGCAAAGAAACTTCGTTTCACAGGCCTTTGTAAGAGATGTTCCCGGTAGGCTGTAAGAGCACTGTGCAGAGCGACTAGTTTCCTAGCTTCCCAGAGAGCTGGAAGCAAGATGCTTTGGGGCCCATATGCCCCTATGGAAAGAACGCAGCACTTTGTGCCTTGCAGCTCTAGGGCGATGCAGCACACCCAGAGCAGAAGTTCTTCTTCAGCCAGATCAGGCCTGCAAAGAAACTGCGTTTCACAGGCCTTTGTAAGAGATGTTCCCTGTAGGCTGTTAGAGCACTGTGCAGAGCGAGTTCTTTCTTAGCTTCCCAAAGAGCTGGAAGCAAGATGCCTTGGGATACATCTGCCGTTAAGTAAAGAAGGCAGCACTTTGTGCTTTTCAGCTCTAGGGCAATGCAGCACACCCCGAGCAGAAGTTCTACTTCAGCCAGATCAGGCCCGCAAAGAAACTGCGTTTCACAGGCCTTTGTAAGAGATGTTCCCGGTAGGCTGTTAGAGCACTGTGCAGAGCGAGTTGTTTCTTAGATTCCCAAAGAGCTGGAAGCAAGATGCTTTGGGGCCCGTTAATTTTATACCCTGCTACTTTGCTGTAGTTGTTGATTCTTTCTAATAGTTTTTCTGTGGATTCTTTGGGGTTTTCCATGTATAAGATCATGTCGTCTGCAAACAACGCGAGTTTTACTTCTTCGTTACCTATTTGGATTCCTTTCATTTTTTTTCCTGCCGAATTGCTCTGGCCAGCACCTCCAGTACTATGTTGAATAGGAGTGGTGAAAGTGGGCACCCTTGTCTTGTTCCTGTCCTCAGAGGGATGGCTTTCAGCTTTTGTCCATTG
Source organism: Equus asinus (assembly GCF_041296235.1). Lineage (NCBI taxonomy): Eukaryota > Metazoa > Chordata > Mammalia > Perissodactyla > Equidae > Equus > Equus asinus. The sequence goes on from NC_091790.1 coordinate 38,857,074, forward strand.
AGTATGATGTTGGCTGTGGGTCTATCATATATGGCCTTTATTATGTTGAGGTACTTTCCTTCTATACCCGTTTTACTGAGGGTTTTTATCATAAATGGGTGTTGGATCTTGTCGAATGCTTTCTCTGCGTCTATTGAGATGATCATGTGGTTTTTGTTTTTCATTTTGTTGATGTAGTGTATCACGTTGATTGACTTGCGGGTGTTGAACCATCCCTGTGTCCCTGGTATAAATCCCACTTGATCATGGTGTATAATCTTTTTGATGTATTGCTGTAATCGGTTTGCCAAAATTTGGTTGAGGATTTTTGCATCTATGTTCATCAGTGATATCGGCCTGTAGTTCTCCTTCTTTGTGTTGTCCTTGTCAGGTTTGGGGATCAGAGTGATGTTGGCTTCATAGAATGTGTTAGGGAGTTCTCCATCTTTCTCAATTTTCTGGAACAGTTTGAGGAGAATAGGTACAAAGAACTCACACTGCTTAACAACAAAAAAACAAACAACCCGATCCAAAAATGGGCAGAGGACATGAACAGACATTTCTCCAAAGAAGATATGAACATGGCCAATAGACACATGAAAAGATGTTCATCATCGCTAATCATCAGGGAAATGCAAACCAAAACTACACTAAGATATCACCTTACCCCCGTTAGATTGGCAAAAACATCCAAAACCAAGAACGACAAATGTTGGAGAGGTTGTGGAGAAAGAGGAACCCTCATACACTGTTGGTGGGAATGCAAACTGGTACAGCCACTATGGAAAACAGTATGGAGATTTCTCAAAAAGTTAAAAATAGAAATACCCTATGACCCAGCCATCCCATTACTGGGTATCTATCCTAAGAACCTGATATCAGATATCTCAAGAGTCCGTTGCACCCCTATGTTCATCGCAGCATTATTTACAATAGCCAAGACGTGGAACCAGCCTACATGCCCAGAAACTGATGATTGGATAAAGAAGATGTGGTATATATACACAATGGAATACTACTCAGCCATAAAAAAAGACGACATTGGCCCATTCACAACAATGTGGATGGACCTCGAGGGCATTATGTTAAGCGAAATAAGTCAGTCAGAGAAAGACGAACTCTATGTGACTCCACTCATAGGTGGAAATTAGTATATTGAGAAGGAGATCTGATCGGTGGTTACCAGGGAAAAGGGGGGTGGGGGGAGGGCACGGAGGGGGAAGTGGTGTTCCCACAACATGACTAACAAAAATGTACAACTGAAATTTCACAAGCTTGTAATCCGTCATAACATTAATAAACAAAACAAAACAAAAAAAAAGATGCTTTGGGGCCCATCTGCCCCTATGGAAAGAACGCAGCACTTTCTGCCTTGCAGCTCTAGGGCAATGTAGCACACCCAGAGCAGAAGTTCTACTTCTGCCAGGTCAGGCCTGCAAAGAAACTTCGTTTCACAGGCCTTTGTAAGAGATGTTGCCGGTAGGCTGTAAGAGCACTGTGCAGAGCGACTTATTTCTTAGCTTCCCAGAGAGCTGGAAGCAAGATGCTTTGGGGCCCTTCTCACCCTTTGGAAAGCAGGCAGCACTTTGTGCCTTGCAGCTCTAGGGCAATGTAGCACACCCAGAGCAGAAGTTCTACTTCAGCTAGATCAAACCTGCAAAGAAACTGCGTTTCACAGGCCTTTGTAAGAGATGTACCCGGTAGGCTGTTAGAGCACTGTGCAGAGCGAGTTGTTTCTTAGCTTCCCAAAGAGCTGGAAGCAAGATGCTTTAGGGGCCATCTGCCCTTAAGGAAAGAAGGCAGCACTTTGTGCCTTGCATCTCTAGGGCAATGTAGCACACCCAGAGCAGATGTTCTACTTCTGCCAGGTCAGGCCTGCAAAGAAACTTCGTTTCACAGGCCTTTGTAAGAGATGTTCCCGGTAGGCTGTTAGAGCACTGTGCAGAGCGAGTTGTTTCTTAGCTTCCCAAAGAGCTGGAAGCAAGATGCTTTGGGGCCCTTCTCACCCTTTCGAAGGAAGGCAGCACTTTGTGCCTTGCAGCTCTAGGGCAATGTAGCACACCCCGAGCAGAAGTTCTACTTCAGCCAGATCTGGCCTGCAAAGAAACTGCGTTTCAAAGGCCTTTGTAAGAGATGTTCCCGGTAGGCTGTTAGAGCACTGTGCAGAGCGAGTTGTTTCTCAGCTTCCCAAACAGCCGGAAGCAAGATGCTTTGGGGCACTTCTTACCCTTTGGAAAGAAGGCAGCACTTTGTGCCTTGCAGCTCTAGGGCAATGTAGCAGACCCACAGCAGAAGTTCTACTTCAGCCAGATCAGGCCCGCAAAGAAACTGCGTTTCACAGGCCTTTGTAAGAGATGTTCCCGGTAGGCTGTTAGAGCACTGTGCAGAGCGAGTTGTTTCTTAGATTCCCAAAGAGCTGGAAGCAAGATGCTTTGGGGCCCGTTAATTTTATACCCTGCTACTTTGCTGTAGTTGTTGATTCTTTCTAATAGTTTTTCTGTGGATTCTTTGGGGTTTTCCATGTATAAGATCATGTCGTCTGCAAACAACGCGAGTTTTACTTCTTCGTTACCTATTTGGATTCCTTTCATTTTTTTTCCTGCCGAATTGCTCTGGCCAGCACCTCCAGTACTATGTTGAATAGGAGTGGTGAAAGTGGGCACCCTTGTCTTGTTCCTGTCCTCAGAGGGATGGCTTTCAGCTTTTGTCCATTGAGTATGATGTTGGCTGTGGGTCTATCATATATGGCCTTTATTATGTTGAGGTACTTTCCTTCTATACCCGTTTTACTGAGGGTTTTTATCATAAATGGGTGTTGGATCTTGTCGAATGCTTTCTCTGCGTCTATTGAGATGATCATGTGGTTTTTGTTTTTCATTTTGTTGATGTAGTGTATCACGTTGATTGACTTGCGGGTGTTGAACCATCCCTGTGTCCCTGGTATAAATCCCACTTGATCATGGTGTATAATCTTTTTGATGTATTGCTGTAATCGGTTTGCCAAAATTTGGTTGAGGATTTTTGCATCTATGTTCATCAGTGATATCGGCCTGTAGTTCTCCTTCTTTGTGTTGTCCTTGTCAGGTTTGGGGATCAGAGTGATGTTGGCTTCATAGAATGTGTTAGGGAGTTCTCCATCTTTCTCAATTTTCTGGAACAGTTTGAGGAGAATAGGTACAAAGAACTCACACTGCTTAACAACAAAAAAACAAACAACCCGATCCAAAAATGGGCAGAGGACATGAACAGACATTTCTCCAAAGAAGATATGAACATGGCCAATAGACACATGAAAAGATGTTCATCATCGCTAATCATCAGGGAAATGCAAACCAAAACTACACTAAGATATCACCTTACCCCCGTTAGATTGGCAAAAACATCCAAAACCAAGAACGACAAATGTTGGAGAGGTTGTGGAGAAAGAGGAACCCTCATACACTGTTGGTGGGAATGCAAACTGGTACAGCCACTATGGAAAACAGTATGGAGATTTCTCAAAAAGTTAAAAATAGAAATACCCTATGACCCAGCCATCCCATTACTGGGTATCTATCCTAAGAACCTGATATCAGATATCTCAAGAGTCCGTTGCACCCCTATGTTCATCGCAGCATTATTTACAATAGCCAAGACGTGGAACCAGCCTACATGCCCAGAAACTGATGATTGGATAAAGAAGATGTGGTATATATACACAATGGAATACTACTCAGCCATAAAAAAAGACGACATTGGCCCATTCACAACAATGTGGATGGACCTCGAGGGCATTATGTTAAGCGAAATAAGTCAGTCAGAGAAAGACGAACTCTATGTGACTCCACTCATAGGTGGAAATTAGTATATTGAGAAGGAGATCTGATCGGTGGTTACCAGGGAAAAGGGGGGGTGGGGGGAGGGCACGGAGGGGGAAGTGGTGTTCCCACAACATGACTAACAAAAATGTACAACTGAAATTTCACAAGCTTGTAATCCGTCATAACATTAATAAACAAAACAAAACAAAAAAAAAGATGCTTTGGGGCCCATCTGCCCCTATGGAAAGAACGCAGCACTTTCTGCCTTGCAGCTCTAGGGCAATGTAGCACACCCAGAGCAGAAGTTCTACTTCTGCCAGGTCAGGCCTGCAAAGAAACTTCGTTTCACAGGCCTTTGTAAGAGATGTTGCCGGTAGGCTGTAAGAGCACTGTGCAGAGCGACTTATTTCTTAGCTTCCCAGAGAGCTGGAAGCAAGATGCTTTGGGGCCCTTCTCACCCTTTGGAAAGCAGGCAGCACTTTGTGCCTTGCAGCTCTAGGGCAATGTAGCACACCCAGAGCAGAAGTTCTACTTCAGCTAGATCAAACCTGCAAAGAAACTGCGTTTCACAGGCCTTTGTAAGAGATGTACCCGGTAGGCTGTTAGAGCACTGTGCAGAGCGAGTTGTTTCTTAGCTTCCCAAAGAGCTGGAAGCAAGATGCTTTAGGGGCCATCTGCCCTTAAGGAAAGAAGGCAGCACTTTGTGCCTTGCATCTCTAGGGCAATGTAGCACACCCAGAGCAGATGTTCTACTTCTGCCAGGTCAGGCCTGCAAAGAAACTTCGTTTCACAGGCCTTTGTAAGAGATGTTCCCGGTAGGCTGTTAGAGCACTGTGCAGAGCGAGTTGTTTCTTAGCTTCCCAAAGAGCTGGAAGCAAGATGCTTTGGGGCCCTTCTCACCCTTTCGAAGGAAGGCAGCACTTTGTGCCTTGCAGCTCTAGGGCAATGTAGCACACCCCGAGCAGAAGTTCTACTTCAGCCAGATCTGGCCTGCAAAGAAACTGCGTTTCAAAGGCCTTTGTAAGAGATGTTCCCGGTAGGCTGTTAGAGCACTGTGCAGAGCGAGTTGTTTCTCAGCTTCCCAAACAGCCGGAAGCAAGATGCTTTGGGGCACTTCTTACCCTTTGGAAAGAAGGCAGCACTTTGTGCCTTGCAGCTCTAGGGCAATGTAGCAGACCCACAGCAGAAGTTCTACTTCAGCCAGATCAGGCCCGCAAAGAAACTGCGTTTCACAGGCCTTTGTAAGAGATGTTCCCGGTAGGCTGTTAGAGCAGTGTGCAGAGTGAGTTGTTTCTTAGATTCCCAACAGGCTGGAAGCAAGATGCTTCAGGGGCCACCTGCCCTTAAGGAAAGAAGGCAGCACTTTGTGCCTTGCAGCTCTAGGGCAATGCAGCACACCCAGAGCAGATGTTCTACTTCTGCCAGGTCAGGCCTGCAAAGAAAATTCGTTTCACAGGCCTTTGTAAGAGATGTTGCCGGTAGGCTGTAAGAGCACTGTGCAGAGCGACTTATTTCTTAGCTTCCCAGAGAGCTGGAAGCAAGATGCTTTGGGGCCCTTCTCACCCTTTGGAAAGCAGGCAGCACTTTGTGCCTTGCAGCTCTAGGGCAATGTAGCACACCCAGAGCAGAAGTTCTACTTCAGCTAGATCAGACCTGCAAAGAAACTGCGTTTCACAGGCCTTTGTAAGAGATGTTCCCGGTAGGCTGTTAGAGCACTGTGCAGAGCGAGTTCTTTGTTAGCTTCCCAAAGAGCTGGAAGCAAGATGCTTTAGGGGCCATCTGCCCTTAAGGAAAGAAGGCAGCACTTTGTGCCTTGCGGCTCTAAGGCAATGTAGCACACCCAGAGCAGAAGTTCTACTTCAGCTAGATCAGACCTGCAAAGAAACTTCGTTTCACAGGCCTTTGTAAGACATGTTCCCGGTAGGCTGTAAGAGCACTGTGCAGAGCGACTAGTTTCCTAGCTTCCCAGAGAGCTGGAAGCAAGATGCTTTGGGGCCCATATGCCCCTATGGAAAGAACGCAGCACTTTGTGCCTTGCAGCTCTAGGGCGATGCAGCACACCCAGAGCAGAAGTTCTTCTTCAGCCAGATCAGGCCTGCAAAGAAACTGCGTTTCACAGGCCTTTGTAAGAGATGTTCCCTGTAGGCTGTTAGAGCACTGTGCAGAGCGAGTTCTTTCTTAGCTTCCCAAAGAGCTGGAAGCAAGATGCCTTGGGATACATCTGCCGTTAAGTAAAGAAGGCAGCACTTTGTGCTTTTCAGCTCTAGGGCAATGCAGCACACCCCGAGCAGAAGTTCTACTTCAGCCAGATCAGGCCCGCAAAGAAACTGCGTTTCACAGGCCTTTGTAAGAGATGTTCCCGGTAGGCTGTTAGAGCACTGTGCAGAGCGAGTTGTTTCTTAGCTTCCCAAAGAGCTGGAAGCAAGATGCTTTGGGGCCCGTTAATTTTATACCCTGCTACTTTGCTGTAGTTGTTGATTCTTTCTAATAGTTTTTCTGTGGATTCTTTGGGGTTTTCCATGTATAAGATCATGTCGTCTGCAAACAACGCGAGTTTTACTTCTTCGTTACCTATTTGGATTCCTTTCATTTTTTTTCCTGCCGAATTGCTCTGGCCAGCACCTCCAGTACTATGTTGAATAGGAGTGGTGAAAGTGGGCACCCTTGTCTTGTTCCTGTCCTCAGAGGGATGGCTTTCAGCTTTTGTCCATTGAGTATGATGTTGGCTGTGGGTCTATCATATATGGCCTTTATTATGTTGAGGTACTTTCCTTCTATACCCGTTTTACTGAGGGTTTTTATCATAAATGGGTGTTGGATCTTGTCGAATGCTTTCTCTGCGTCTATTGAGATGATCATGTGGTTTTTGTTTTTCATTTTGTTGATGTAGTGTATCACGTTGATTGACTTGCGGGTGTTGAACCATCCCTGTGTCCCTGGTATAAATCCCACTTGATCATGGTGTATAATCTTTTTGATGTATTGCTGTAATCGGTTTGCCAAAATTTGGTTGAGGATTTTTGCATCTATGTTCATCAGTGATATCGGCCTGTAGTTCTCCTTCTTTGTGTTGTCCTTGTCAGGTTTGGGGATCAGAGTGATGTTGGCTTCATAGAATGTGTTAGGGAGTTCTCCATCTTTCTCAATTTTCTGGAACAGTTTGAGGAGAATAGGTACAAAGAACTCACACTGCTTAACAACAAAAAAACAAACAACCCGATCCAAAAATGGGCAGAGGACATGAACAGACATTTCTCCAAAGAAGATATGAACATGGCCAATAGACACATGAAAAGATGTTCATCATCGCTAATCATCAGGGAAATGCAAACCAAAACTACACTAAGATATCACCTTACCCCCGTTAGATTGGCAAAAACATCCAAAACCAAGAACGACAAATGTTGGAGAGGTTGTGGAGAAAGAGGAAACCTCATACACTGTTGGTGGGAATGCAAACTGGTACAGCCACTATGGAAAACAGTATGGAGATTTCTCAAAAAGTTAAAAATAGAAATACCCTATGACCCAGCCATCCCATTACTGGGTATCTATCCTAAGAACCTGATATCAGATATCTCAAGAGTCCGTTGCACCCCTATGTTCATCGCAGCATTATTTACAATAGCCAAGACGTGGAACCAGCCTACATGCCCAGAAACTGATGATTGGATAAAGAAGATGTGGTATATATACACAATGGAATACTACTCAGCCATAAAAAAAGACGACATTGGCCCATTCACAACAATGTGGATGGACCTCGAGGGCATTATGTTAAGCGAAATAAGTCAGTCAGAGAAAGACGAACTCTATGTGACTCCACTCATAGGTGGAAATTAGTATATTGAGAAGGAGATCTGATCGGTGGTTACCAGGGAAAAGGGGGGGTGGGGGGAGGGCACGGAGGGGGAAGTGGTGTTCCCACAACATGACTAACAAAAATGTACAACTGAAATTTCACAAGCTTGTAATCCGTCATAACATTAATAAACAAAACAAAACAAAAAAAAAGATGCTTTGGGGCCCATCTGCCCCTATGGAAAGAACGCAGCACTTTCTGCCTTGCAGCTCTAGGGCAATGTAGCACACCCAGAGCAGAAGTTCTACTTCTGCCAGGTCAGGCCTGCAAAGAAACTTCGTTTCACAGGCCTTTGTAAGAGATGTTGCCGGTAGGCTGTAAGAGCACTGTGCAGAGCGACTTATTTCTTAGCTTCCCAGAGAGCTGGAAGCAAGATGCTTTGGGGCCCTTCTCACCCTTTGGAAAGCAGGCAGCACTTTGTGCCTTGCAGCTCTAGGGCAATGTAGCACACCCAGAGCAGAAGTTCTACTTCAGCTAGATCAAACCTGCAAAGAAACTGCGTTTCACAGGCCTTTGTAAGAGATGTACCCGGTAGGCTGTTAGAGCACTGTGCAGAGCGAGTTGTTTCTTAGCTTCCCAAAGAGCTGGAAGCAAGATGCTTTAGGGGCCATCTGCCCTTAAGGAAAGAAGGCAGCACTTTGTGCCTTGCATCTCTAGGGCAATGTAGCACACCCAGAGCAGATGTTCTACTTCTGCCAGGTCAGGCCTGCAAAGAAACTTCGTTTCACAGGCCCTTGTAAGAGATGTTCCCGGTAGGCTGTTAGAGCACTGTGCAGAGCGACTTGTTTCTTAGCTTCCCAAAGAGCTGGAAGCAAGATGCTTTGGGGCCCTTGTCACCCTTTGGCAAGAAGGCAGCACTTTGAGCCTTGCAGCTCTAGGGCAATGTAGCACACCCACAGCAGAAGTTGTACTTCAGCCAGATCAGGCCCGCAAAGAAACTGCGTTTCACAGGCCTTTGTAAGAGATGTTCCCTGTAGGCTGTTAGAGCACTGTGCAGAGCGAGTTCTTTGTTAGCTTCCCAAAGACCTGGAAGCAAGATGCTTTGGGGGCCATCTGCCCTTAAGGAAAGAAGGCAGAACTTTGTGCCTTGCAGCTCTAGGGCAATGTAGCACACCCAGAGCAGATGTTCTACTTCTGCCAGGTCAGGCCTGCAAAGAAACTGCGTTTCACAGGCCTTTGTAAGAGATGTTCCCGGTAGGCTGTTAGAGCACTGTGCAGAGCGAGTTGTTTCTTAGCTTCCCAAACAGCCGGAAGCAAGATGCTTTGGGGCCCTTCTCACCCTTTGGAAAGAAGGCAGCACTTTGTGCCTTGCAGCTCTAGGGCAATGTAGCAGACCCACAGCAGAAGTTCTACTTCAGCCATTTCAGGCCTTCAAAGAAACTTCGTTTCACAGGCCTTTGTAAGAGATGTTCCCGGTAGGCTGTAAGTGCAGTGTGCAGAGCGACTTGTTTCTTAGCTTCCCAAAGAGCTGGAAGCAAAATGCTTTGGGAATCATCTGCCCCTTTGGAAAGAAGGCAGCACTTTGTGCCTTGCAGCTCTAGGGCAATGTAGCACACCCAGAGCAGAAGTTCTACTTCTGCCAGATCAAGCCCGCAAAGAAACTGCATTTCACAGGCCTTTGGAAGAGGTGTTACAGGTAGGCTGTTAGAGCACTGTGCAGAGCGACTTGTTTCTTAGCTTCCCAAAGAGCTGGAAGCAAGATGCTTTGGGGCCCTTCTGACCCTTTGGAAAGAAGGCAGCACTTTGTGCCTTGCAGCTCTAGGGCAATGTAGCACACCCAGAGCCGAAGTTCTACTTCAGCTAGATCAGACCTGCAAAGAAACTTCGTTTCACAGGCCTTTGTAAGAGATGTTCCCGGTAGGCTGTAAGAGCACTGTGAGAGGGACTTGATTCTTAGCTTCCCAAAGAGCTGGAAGCAAAATGCTTTGGGAATCATCTGCCCCTTTGGAAAGAAGGCAGCACTTTGTGTCTTGCAGGTCTAGGGCAATGTAGCACACCCAGAGCAGATGTTCTACTTCTTCCAGGTCAGTCCTGCAAAGAAACTTCGTTTCACAGTCCTTTGTAAGAGATGTTCCCGGTAGGCTGTTAGAGCACTGTGCAGAGCGAGTTGTTTCTTAGCTTCCCAAAGAGCTGGAAGCAAGATGCTTTGGGGCCCTTCTCACCCTTTCGAAGGAAGGCAGCACTTTGTGCCTTGCAGCTCTAGGGCAATGTAGCACACCCCGAGCAGAAGTTCTACTTCAGCCAGATCTGGCCTGCAAAGAAACTGCGTTTCAAAGGCCTTTGTAAGAGATGTTCCCGGTAGGCTGTTAGAGCACTGTGCAGAGCGAGTTGTTTCTCAGCTTCCCAAACAGCCGGAAGCAAGATGCTTTGGGGCCCTTCTTACCCTTTGGAAAGAAGGCAGCACTTTGTGCCTTGCAGCTCTAGGGCAATGTAGCAGACCCACAGCAGAAGTTCTACTTCAGCCAGATCAGGCCCGCAAAGAAACTGCGTTTCACAGGCCTTTGTAAGAGATGTTCCCGGTAGGCTGTTAGAGCAGTGTGCAGAGTGAGTTGTTTCTTAGATTCCCAACGAGCTGGAAGCAAGATGCTTCAGGGGCCACCTGCCCTTAAGGAAAGAAGGCAGCACTTTGTGCCTTGCAGCTCTAGGGCAATGCAGCACACCCAGAGCAGATGTTCTACTTCTGCCAGGTCAGGCCTGCAAAGAAACTTCGTTTCACAGGCCTTTGTAAGAGATGTTGCCGGTAGGCTGTAAGAGCACTGTGCAGAGCGACTTATTTCTTAGCTTCCCAGAGAGCTGGAAGCAAGATGCTTTGGGGCCCTTCTCACCCTTTGGAAAGCAGGCAGCACTTTGTGCCTTGCAGCTCTAGGGCAATGTAGCACACCCAGAGCAGAAGTTCTACTTCAGCTAGATCAGACCTGCAAAGAAACTGCGTTTCACAGGCCTTTGTAAGAGATGTTCCCGGTAGGCTGTTAGAGCACTGTGCAGAGCGAGTTCTTTGTTAGCTTCCCAAAGAGCTGGAAGCAAGATGCTTTAGGGGCCATCTGCCCTTAAGGAAAGAAGGCAGCACTTTGTGCCTTGCGGCACTAAGGCAATGTAGCACACCCAGAGCAGAAGTTCTACTTCAGCTAGATCAGACCTGCAAAGAAACTTCGTTTCACAGGCCTTTGTAAGAGATGTTCCCGGTAGGCTGTAAGAGCACTGTGCAGAGCGACTAGTTTCCTAGCTTCCCAGAGAGCTGGAAGCAAGATGCTTTGGGGCCCATATGCCCCTATGGAAAGAACGCAGCACTTTGTGCCTTGCAGCTCTAGGGCGATGCAGCACACCCAGAGCAGAAGTTCTTCTTCAGCCAGATCAGGCCTGCAAAGAAACTGCGTTTCACAGGCCTTTGTAAGAGATGTTCCCTGTAGGCTGTTAGAGCACTGTGCAGAGCGAGTTGTTTCTTAGCTTCCCAAAGAGCTGGAAGCAAGATGCTTTGGGGGACATCTGCCGTTAAGTAAAGAAGGCAGCACTTTGTGCTTTTCAGCTCTAGGGCAATGCAGCACACCCCGAGCAGAAGTTCTACTTCAGCCAGATCAGGCCCGCAAAGAAACTGCGTTTCACAGGCCTTTGTAAGAGATGTTCCCGGTAGGCTGTTAGAGCACTGTGCAGAGCGAGTTGTTTCTTAGCTTCCCAAAGAGCTGGAAGCAAGATGCTTTGGGGCCCGTTAATTTTATACCCTGCTACTTTGCTGTAGTTGTTGATTCTTTCTAATAGTTTTTCTGTGGATTCTTTGGGGTTTTCCATGTATAAGATCATGTCGTCTGCAAACAACGCGAGTTTTACTTCTTCGTTACCTATTTGGATTCCTTTCATTTTTTATCCTGCCGAATTGCTCTGGCCAGCACCTCCAGTACTATGTTGAATAGGAGTGGTGAAAGTGGGCACCCTTGTCTTGTTCCTGTCCTCAGAGGGATGGCTTTCAGCTTTTGTCCATTGAGTATGATGTTGGCTGTGGGTCTATCATATATGGCCTTTATTATGTTGAGGTACTTTCCTTCTATACCCGTTTTACTGAGGGTTTTTATCATAAATGGGTGTTGGATCTTGTCGAATGCTTTCTCTGCGTCTATTGAGATGATCATGTGGTTTTTGTTTTTCATTTTGTTGATGTAGTGTATCACGTTGATTGACTTGCGGGTGTTGAACCATCCCTGTGTCCCTGGTATAAATCCCACTTGATCATGGTGTATAATCTTTTTGATGTATTGCTGTAATCGGTTTGCCAAAATTTGGTTGAGGATTTTTGCATCTATGTTCATCAGTGATATCGGCCTGTAGTTCTCCTTCTTTGTGTTGTCCTTGTCAGGTTTGGGGATCAGAGTGATGTTGGCTTCATAGAATGTGTTAGGGAGTTCTCCATCTTTCTCAATTTTCTGGAACAGTTTGAGGAGAATAGGTACAAAGAACTCACACTGCTTAACAACAAAAAAACAAACAACCCGATCCAAAAATGGGCAGAGGACATGAACAGACATTTCTCCAAAGAAGATATGAACATGGCCAATAGACACATGAAAAGATGTTCATCATCGCTAATCATCAGGGAAATGCAAATCAAAACTACACTAAGATATCACCTTACCCCCGTTAGATTGGCAAAAACATCCAAAACCAAGAACGACAAATGTTGCAGAGGTTGTGGACAAAGAGGAACCCTCATACACTGTTGGTGGGAATGCAAACTGGTACAGCCACTATGGAAAACAGTATGGAGATTTCTCAAAAAGTTAAAAATAGAAATACCCTATGACCCAGCCATCCCATTACTGGGTATCTATCCTAAGAACCTGATATCAGATATCTCAAGAGTCCGTTGCACCCCTATGTTCATCGCAGCATTATTTACAATAGCCAAGACGTGGAACCAGCCTACATGCCCAGAAACTGATGATTGGATAAAGAAGATGTGGTATATATACACAATGGAATACTACTCAGCCATAAAAAAAGACGACATTGGCCCATTCACAACAATGTGGATGGACCTCGAGGGCATTATGTTAAGCGAAATAAGTCAGTCAGAGAAAGACGAACTCTATGTGACTCCACTCATAGGTGGAAATTAGTATATTGAGAAGGAGATCTGATCGGTGGTTACCAGGGAAAAGGGGGGGTGGGGGGAGGGCACGGAGGGGGAAGTGGTGTTCCCACAACATGACTAACAAAAATGTACAACTGAAATTTCACAAGCTTGTAATCCGTCATAACATTAATAAACAAAACAAAACAAAAAAAAAGATGCTTTGGGGCCCATCTGCCCCTATGGAAAGAACGCAGCACTTTGTGCCTTGCAGCTCTAGGGCAATGCAGCACACCCAGAGCAGAAGTTCTACTTCTGCCAGGTCAGGCCTGCAAAGAAACTTCGTTTCACAGGCCTTTGTAAGAGATGTTGCCGGTAGGCTGTAAGAGCACTGTGCAGAGCGACTTATTTCTTAGCTTCCCAGAGAGCTGGAAGCAAGATGCTTTGGGGCCCTTCTCACCCTTTGGAAAGCAGGCAGCACTTTGTGCCTTGCAGCTCTAGGGCAATGTAGCACACCCAGAGCAGAAGTTCTACTTCAGCTAGATCAAACCTGCAAAGAAACTGCATTTCACAGGCCTTTGTAAGAGATGTACCCGGTAGGCTGTTAGAGCACTGTGCAGAGCGAGTTGTTTCTTAGCTTCCCAAACAGCCGGAAGCAAGATGCTTTGGGGCCCTTCTCACCCTTTGGAAAGAAGGCAGCACTTTGTGCCTTGCAGCTCTAGGGCAATGTAGCAGACCCACAGGAGAAGTTCTACTTCAGCCATTTCAGGCCTTCAAAGAAACTTCGTTTCACAGGCCTTTGTAAGAGATGTTCCCGGTAGGCTGTAAGTGCAGTGTGCAGAGCGACTTGTTTCTTAGCTTCCCAAAGAGCTGGAAGCAAAATGCTTTGGGAATCATCTGCCCCTTTGGAAAGAAGGCAGCACTTTGTGCCTTGCAGCTCTAGGGCAATGTAGCACACCCAGAGCAGAAGTTCTACTTCTGCCAGATCAGGCCCGCAAAGAAACTGCATTTCACAGGCCTTTGGAAGAGGTGTTACAGGTAGGCTGTAAGAGCACTGTGCAGAGCGTGTTTTCTCTTAGCTTCCCAAAGAGCTGGAAAGAAAACGCTTTTGGTCCAGTCTCCCTCTTTGATAACAAGGCAGCACTTGGTGCCTTGCACCTCTAGGGCAATGTAGCACATGGCAGAGCAGAAGTTCTACTTCTGCCAGATCAGGCCCGCAAAGAAACTTCGTTTCACAGGCCTTTGTAAGATATGTTCCCGGTAGGCTGTTAGAACACTGTGCAGAGCGAGTTGTTTCTTAGCTTCCCAAAGAGCCGGAAGCAAGATGCTTTGGGGCCCTTCTCACCCTTTGGAAAGAAGGCAGCACTTTGTGCCTTGCAGCTCTAGGGCGATGCAGCACACCCAGAGCAGAAGTTCTACTTCTGCCAGGTCAGGCCTGCAAAGAAACTGCGTTTCACAGGCCTTTGTAAGAGATGTTCCCGGTATGCTGTTAGAGCACTGTGCAGAGCGACTTGTTTCTTAGCTTCCCAAAGAGCTGGAAGCAAGATGCTTTGGGGCCCTTCTGACCCTTTGGAAAGAAGGCAGCACTTTGTGCCTTGCAGCTCTAGGGCAATGTAGCACACCCAGAGCCGAAGTTCTACTTCAGCTAGATCAGACCTGCAAAGAAACTTCGTTTCACAGGCCTTTGTAAGAGATGTTCCCGGTCGGCTGTAAGAGCACTGTGCAGAGCGACTAGTTTCTCAGCTTCCCAGAGAGCTGGAAGCAAGATGCTTTGGGGCCCATTTGCCCCTATGGAAAGAACGCAGCACTTTGTGCCTTGCAGCTCTAGGGCGATGCAGCACACCCGGAGCAGAAGTTCTACTTCTGCCAGGTCAGGCCTGCAAAGAAACTGCGTTTCACAGGCCTTTGTAAGAGATGTTCCCGGTAGGCTGTAAGAGCACTGTGCAGAGCGTGTTTTCTCTTAGCTTCCCAAAGAGCTGGAAACAAAACGCTTTTGGTCCAGTCTCCCTCTTTGGAAACAAGGCAGCACTTGGTGCCTTGCACCTCTAGGGCAATGTAGCACATGGCAGAGCAGAAGTTCTACTTCAGGGAGATCACGCCTGCAAAGGAACAGCATTTCACAGGCCTTTGTAAAACATGTTCCCAGTAGGCTGTAAGAGCACTGTGCAGTGCGACTTGTTTCTTAGCTTCCCAAAGAGCTGGAAGCAAGATGCTTTGGGGTCCTTCTGACCCTTTGGAAAGAAGGCAGCACATTGTGCCTTGCAGCTCTAGGGCAATGTAGCGTACCCAGAGCAGAAGTTCTACTTCAGCCATTTCAGGCCTTCAAAGAAACTTCGTTTCACAGGCCTTTGTAAGAGATGTTCCCGGTAGGCTGTAAGTGCAGTGTGCAGAGCGACTTGTTTCTTAGCTTCCCAAAGAGCTGGAAGCAAAATGCTTTGGGAATCATCTGCCCCTTTGGAAAGAAGGCAGCACTTTGTGCCTTGCAGCTCTAGGGCAATGTAGCACACCCAGAGCAGAAGTTCTACTTGTGCCAGATCAGGCCCGCAAAGAAACTGCATTTCACAGGCGTTTGTAAGAGATGTTCCAGGTAGGCTGTTAGAACACTGTGCAGAGCGAGTTGTTTCTTAGCTTCCCAAAGAGCTGGAAGCAAGATGCTTTGGGGCCCTTCGCACCCTTTGGCAAGAAGGCAGCACTTTGTGCCTTGCCCCTCTAGGGCAATGTAGCACACCCAGAGCAGAAGTTGGACTTCTGCTAGATCAGACCTGCAAAGAAACTGCGTTTCACAGGCCTTTGTAAGAGATGTTCCCCGTAGGCTGTTAGAGCACTGTGCAGAGCGAGTTCGTTCTTAGATTCCCAACGAGCTGGAAGCAAGATGCTTTGGGGCCATCTGTCCTTTAGGAAAGAAGGCAGCACTTTGTGCCTCGCAGCTCTAGGGCAATGTAGCACACCCAGAGCAGAAGTTGTAATTCAGCCAGATCAGGCCTGCAAAGAAACTGCGTTTCACAGGCCTTTGTAAGAGATGTTCCCGGTAGGCTGTTAGAGCACTGTGCAGAGCGAGTTGTTTCCTAGCTTCCCAAAGAGCTTTAAGCAAGATGCTTTGGGGCCCTTCTCACCCTTTGGAAAGAAGGCAGCACTTTGTGCCTTGTATCTCTAGGGCAATGTAGCACAACCTGAGCAGAAGTTCTACTTCAGCCAGATCAGACCTGCAAAGAAACTGCGTTTCACAGGCCTTTGTAAGAGATGTTCCCTGTAGGCTGTTAGAGCACTGTGCAGAGCGAGTTGTTTCTGAGCTTCGCAAGGAGCTGGAAGCAAGATTCTTTAGGGGCCATCTGCCCTTAAGGAAAGAAGGCAGCACTTTGTGCCTTGCAGCTCTAGGGCAATGTAGCACACCCAGAGCAGTTGTTCTACTTCTGCCAGGTCAGGCCTGCAAAGAAACTTCGTTTCACAGGCCTTTGTAAGAGATGTTCCCGGTAGGCTGTTAGAGCACTGTGCAGAGCGAGTTGTTTCTTAGCTTCCCAGAGAGCTGTAAGCAAGATGCTTTGGGGCCCGTTAATTTTATACCCTGCTACTTTGCTGTAGTTGTTGATTATTTCTAATACTTTTTCTGTGGATTCTTTGGGGTTTTCTATGTATAAGATCATGTCGTCTGCAAACAACGCGAGTTTTACTTCTTCCTTACCTATTTGGATTCCTTTCATTTTTTTATTTCCTGCCGAATTGCTCTGGCCAGCACCTCCAGTACTATGTTGAATAGGAGTGGTGAAAGTGGGCACCCTTGTCTTGTTCCTGTCCTCAGAGCGATGGCTTTCAGCTTTTGTCCATTGAGTATGATGTTGGCTGTGGGTCTATCATATATGGCCTTTATTATGTTGAGGTACTTTCCTTCTATACCCATTTTACTGAGGGTTTTTATCATAAATGGGTGTTGGATCTTGTCGAATGCTTTCTCTGCGTCTATTGAGATGATCATGTGGTTTTTGTTTTTCATTTTGTTGATGTAGTGTATCACGTTGATTGACTTGCGGGTGTTGAACCATCCCTGTGTCACTTTTATAAATCCCACTTGATCATGGTGTATAATCTTTTTGATGTATTGCTGTAATCGGTTTGCCAAAATTTGGTTGAGGATTTTTGCATCTATGTTCATCAGTGATATCGGCCTGTAGTTCTCCTTCTTTGTGTTGTCCTTGTCAGGTTTGGGGATCAGAGTGATGTTGGCTTCATAGAATGTGTTAGGGAGTTCTCCATCTTTCTCAATTTTCTGGAACAGTTTGAGGAGAATAGGTACAAAGAACTCACACTGCTTAACAACAAAAATCAAACAACCCGATCAAAAAATGGGCAGAGGACATGAACAGACATTTCTCCAAAGAAGATATGAATATGGCCAATAGACACATGAAAAGATGTTCATCATCGCTAATCATCAGGGAAATGCAAATCAAAACTACACTAAGATATCACCTTACCCCCGTTAGATTGGCAAAAACATCCAAAACCAAGAACGACAAATGTTGGAGAGGTTGTGGAGAAAGAGGAACCCTCATACACTGTTGGTGGGAATGCAAACTGGTACAGCCACTATGGAAAACAGGATGGAGATTTCTCAAAAAGTTAAAAATAGAAATACCCTATGACCCAGCCATCCCATTACTGGGTATCTATCCTAAGAACCTGATATCAGATATCTCAAGAGTCCGTTGCACCCCTATGTTCATCGCAGCATTATTTACAATAGCCAAGACGTGGAACCAGCCTACATGCCCAGAAACTGATGATTGGATAAAGAAGATGTGGTATATATACACAATGGAATACTACTCAGCCATAAAAAAAGACGAAATTGGCCCCTTCACAACAATGTGGATGGACCTCGAGGGCATTATGTTAAGCGAAATAAGTCAGTCAGAGAAAGACGAACTCTATATGACTCCACTCATAGATGGAAATTAGTATATTGAGAAGGAGATCTGATCGGTGGTTACCAGGGAAAAGGGGGGGTGGGGGGAGGGCACGGAGGGGGAAGTGGTGTTCCCACAACATGACTAACAAAAATGTACAACTGAAATTTCACAAGCTTGTAATCCATCATAACATTAATAAACAAAAAAAAAAAAATGCTTTGGGGCCCATTTGCCCCTATGGAAAGAACGCAGCACTTTGTGCCTTGCAGCTCTAGGGCGATGCAGCACACCCAGAGCAGAAGTTCTACTTCTGCCAGGTCAGGCCTGCAAAGAAACTGCGTTTCACAGGCCTTTGTAAGAGATGTTCCCGGTAGGCTGTAAGAGCACTGTGCAGAGCGTGTTTTCTCTTAGCTTCCTAAAGAGCTGGAAACAAAACGCTTTTGGTCCAGTCTCCCTCTTTGATAACAAGGCAGCACTTGGTGCCTTGCACCTCTAGGGCAATGTAGCACATGGCAGAGCAGAAGTTCTACTTCTGCCAGATCAGGCCCGCAAAGAAACTTCGTTTCACAGGCCTTTGTAAGAGATGTTCCCGGTAGGCTGTTAGAACACTGTGCAGAGCGAGTTGTTTCTTAGCTTCCCAAAGAGCCGGAAGCAAGATGCTTTGGGGCCCTTCTCACCCTTTGGAAAGAAGGCAGCGCTTTGTGCCTTGCAGCTCTAGGGCAATGTAGCACACCCAGAGCAGAAGTTCTACTTCAGCTAGATCAGACCTGCAAAGAAACTTCATTGCACAGTCCTTTGTAAGAGATGTTCCCGGTAGGCTGTAAGAGCACTGTGCAGAGCGAGTTCTTTCTTAGCTTCCCAAAGAGCTGGAAGCAAGATGCTTTGGGGGCCATCTGCCCTTAAGTAAAGAAGGCAGCACTTTGTGCCTTGCAGCTCTAGGGCGATGCAGCACACCCAGAGCAGAAGTTCTACTTCTGCCAGGTCAGGCCTGCAAAGAAACTGCGTTTCACAGGCCTTTGTAAGAGATGTTCCCGGTATGCTGTTAGAGCACTGTGCAGAGCGACTTGTTTCTTAGCTTCCCAAAGAGCTGGAAGCAAGATGCTTTGGGGCCCTTCTGACCCTTTGGAAAGAAGGCAGCACTTTGTGCCTTGCAGCTCTAGGGCAATGTAGCACATGGCAGAGCAGAAGTTCTACTTCAGGGAGATCACGCCTGCAAAGGAACAGCATTTCACAGGCCTTTGTAAAACATGTTCCCAGTAGGCTGTAAGAGCACTGTGCAGTGCGACTTGTTTCTTAGCTTCCCAAAGAGCTGGAAGCAAGATGCTTTGGGGTCCTTCTGACCCTTTGGAAAGAAGGCAGCACATTGTGCCTTGCAGCTCTAGGGCAATGTAGCGTACCCAGAGCAGAAGTTCTACTTCAGCCATTTCAGGCCTTCAAAGAAACTTCGTTTCACAGGCCTTTGTAAGAGATGTTCCCGGTAGGCTGTAAGTGCAGTGTGCAGAGCGACTTGTTTCTTAGCTTCCCAAAGAGCTGGAAGCAAAATGCTTTGGGAATCATCTGCCCCTTTGGAAAGAAGGCAGCACTTTGTGCCTTGCAGCTCTAGGGCAATGTAGCACACCCAGAGCAGAAGTTCTACTTGTGCCAGATCAGGCCCACAAAGAAACTGCATTTCACAGGCGTTTGTAAGAGATGTTCCAGGTAGGCTGTTAGAACACTGTGCAGAGCGAGTTGTTTCTTAGCTTCCCAAAGAGCTGGAAGCAAGATGCTTTGGGGCCCTTCGCACCCTTTGGCAAGAAGGCAGCACTTTGTGCCTTGCACCTCTAGGGCAATGTAGCACACCCAGAGCAGAAGTTGGACTTCTGCTAGATCAGACCTGCAAAGAAACTGCGTTTCACAGGCCTTTGTAAGAGATGTTCCCCGTAGGCTGTTAGAGCACTGTGCAGAGCGAGTTCTTTCTTAGATTCCCAACGAGCTGGAAGCAAGATGCTTTGGGGCCATCTGTCCTTTAGGAAAGAAGGCAGCACTTTGTGCCTCGCAGCTCTAGGGCAATGTAGCACACCCAGAGCAGAAGTTGTAATTCAGCCAGATCAGGCCTGCAAAGAAACTGCGTTTCACAGGCCTTTGTAAGAGATGTTCCCGGTAGGCTGTTAGAGCACTGTGCAGAGCGAGTTGTTTCCTAGCTTCCCAAAGAGCTTTAAGCAAGATGCTTTGGGGCCCTTCTCACCCTTTGGAAAGAAGGCAGCACTTTGTGCCTTGTATCTCTAGGGCAATGTAGCACAACCTGAGCAGAAGTTCTACTTCAGCCAGATCAGACCTGCAAAGAAACTGCGTTTCACAGGCCTTTGTAAGAGATGTTCCCTGTAGGCTGTTAGAGCACTGTGCAGAGCGAGTTGTTTCTGAGCTTCGCAAGGAGCTGGAAGCAAGATTCTTTAGGGGCCATCTGCCCTTAAGGAAAGAAGGCAGCACTTTGTGCCTTGCAGCTCTAGGGCAATGTAGCACACCCAGAGCAGTTGTTCTACTTCTGCCAGGTCAGGCCTGCAAAGAAACTTCGTTTCACAGGCCTTTGTAAGAGATGTTCCCGGTAGGCTGTTAGAGCACTGTGCAGAGCGAGTTGTTTCTTAGCTTCCCAGAGAGCTGTAAGCAAGATGCTTTGGGGCCCGTTAATTTTATACCCTGCTACTTTGCTGTAGTTGTTGATTATTTCTAATACTTTTTCTGTGGATTCTTTGGGGTTTTCTATGTATAAGATCATGTCGTCTGCAAACAACGCGAGTTTTACTTCTTCGTTACCTATTTGGATTCCTTTCATTTTTTTATTTCCTGCCGAATTGCTCTGGCCAGCACCTCCAGTACTATGTTGAATAGGAGTGGTGAAAGTGGGCACCCTTGTCTTGTTCCTGTCCTCAGAGCGATGGCTTTCAGCTTTTGTCCATTGAGTATGATGTTGGCTGTGGGTCTATCATATATGGCCTTTATTATGTTGAGGTACTTTCCTTCTATACCCATTTTACTGAGGGTTTTTATCATAAATGGGTGTTGGATCTTGTCGAATGCTTTCTCTGCGTCTATTGAGATGATCATGTGGTTTTTGTTTTTCATTTTGTTGATGTAGTGTATCACGTTGATTGACTTGCGGGTGTTGAACCATCCCTGTGTCCCTGGTATAAATCCCACTTGATCATGGTGTATAATCTTTTTGATGTATTGCTGTAATCGGTTTGCCAAAATTTGGTTGAGGATTTTTGCATCTATGTTCATCAGTGATATCGGCCTGTAGTTCTCCTTCTTTGTGTTGTCCTTGTCAGGTTTGGGGATCAGAGTGATGTTGGCTTCATAGAATGTGTTAGGGAGTTCTCCATCTTTCTCAATTTTCTGGAACAGTTTGAGGAGAATAGGTACAAAGAACTCACACTGCTTAACAACAAAAAAACAAACAACCCGATCTAAAAATGGGCAGAGGACATGAACAGACATTTCTCAGAAGAAGATATGAACATGGCCAATAGACACATGAAAAGATGTTCATCATCGCTAATCATCAGGGAAATGCAAATCAAAACTACACTAAGATATCACCTTACCCCCGTTAGATTGGCAAAAACATCCAAAACCAAGAACGACAAATGTTGGAGAGGTTGTGGAGAAAGAGGAACCCTCATACACTGTTGGTGGGAATGCAAACTGGTACAGCCACTATGGAAAACAGTATGGAGATTTCTCAAAAAGTTAAAAATAGAAATACCCTATGACCCAGCCATCCCATTACTGGGTATCTATCCTAAGAACCTGATATCAGATATCTCAAGAGTCCGATGCACCCCTATGTTCATCGCAGCATTATTTACAATAGCCAAGACGTGGAACCAGCCTACATGCCCAGAAACTGATGATTGGATAAAGAAGATGTGGTATATATACACAATGGAATACTACTCAGCCATAAAAAAAGACGAAATTGGCCCCTTCACAACAATGTGGATGGACCTCGAGGGCATTATGTTAAGCGAAATAAGTCAGTCAGAGAAAGACGAACTCTATATGACTCCACTCATAGATGGAAATTAGTATATTGAGAAGGAGATCTGATCGGTGGTTACCAGGGAAAAGGGGGGGTGGGGGGAGGGCACGGAGGGGGAAGTGGTGTTCCCACAACATGACTAACAAAAATGTACAACTGAAATTTCACAAGCTTGTAATCCATCATAACATTAATAAACAAAAAAAAAAAAATGCTTTGGGGCCCATCTGCCCCTATGGAAAGAACGCAGCACTTTGTGCCTTGCAGCTCTAGGGCAATGTAGCACACCCAGAGCAGAAGTGCTACTTCAGCCAGATGAGGCCCGCAAAGAAACTGCGTTTCACAGGTCTTTGTAAGAGATGTTCCCGGTAGGCTGTTAGAGCAGTGTGCAGAGCGAGTTGTTTCTTAGCTTCCCAAAGACCTGGAGGCAAGATGCTTTGGGGGCAATCTGCCGTTAAGTAAAGAAGGCAGCACTTTGTGTCTTTCAGCTCTAGGGCAATGTAGCACACCCAGAGCAGATGTTCTACTTCTGCCAGGTCAGGCCTGCAAAGAAACTGCGTTTCACAGGCGTTTGTAAGAGATGTTCCAGGTAGGCTGTTAGAAAACTGTGCAGAGCGAGTTGTTTCTTAGCTTCCCAAAGAGCTGGAAGCAAGATGCTTTGGGGCCCTTCGCACCCTTTGGCAAGAAGGCAGCACTTTGTGCCTTGCAGCTCTAGGGCAATGTAGCACACCCAGAGCAGAAGTTCTACTTCAGCTACATCAGACCTGCAAAGAAACTGCATTTCACAGGCCTTTGTAAGAGAAGTTCCCGGTAGGCTGTAAGAGCACTGCGCAGAGCGACTTGTTTCTTAGCTTCCCAAAGAGCTGGAAGCAAGATGCTTTGGGGCCCTTCTCACCCTTTGGAAAGAAGGCAGCACTTTGTGCCTTGCAGCTCTAGGGCAATGTAGCACACCCAGAGCAGAAGTTCTACTTCAGCCAGCTCAGACCTGCAAAGAAACTGCGTTTCACAGGCCTTTGTAAGAGATGTTCCCTGTAGGCTGTTAGAGCACTGTGCAGAGCGAGTTCTTTCTTAGCTTCCCAACGAGCTGGAAGCAAGATGCTTCGGGGGCCATCTGCCCTTAAGGAAAGAAGGCAGCACTTTGTGCCTTGCAGCTCTAGGGCAATGTAGCACACCCACAACAGATGTTCTACTTCTGCCAGGTCAGGCCTGCAAAGAAATTGCGTTTCACAGGCCTTTGTAAGAGATGTTCCCGGTATGCTGTTAGAGCACTGTGCAGAGCGACTTGTTTCTTAGCTTCCCAAAGAGCTGGAAGCAAGATGCTTTGGGGCCCTTCTGACCCTTTGGAAAGAAGGCAGCACTTTGTGCCTTGCAGCTCTAGGGCAATGTAGCACACCCAGAGCCGAAGTTCTACTTCAGCTAGATCAGACCTGCAAAGAAACTTCGTTTCACAGGCCTTTGTAAGAGATGTTCCCGGTCGGCTGTAAGAGCACTGTGCAGAGCGACTAGTTTCTCAGCTTCCCAGAGAGCTGGAAGCAAGATGCTTTGGGGCCCATTTGCCCCTATGGAAAGAACGCAGCACTTTGTGCCTTGCAGCTCTAGGGCGATGCAGCACACCCAGAGCAGAAGTTCTACTTCTGCCAGGTCAGGCCTGCAAAGAAACTGCGTTTCACAGGCCTTTGTAAGAGATGTTCCCGGTAGGCTGTAAGAGCACTGTGCAGAGCGTGTTTTCTCTTAGCTTCCCAAAGAGCTGGAAACAAAACGCTTTTGGTCCAGTCTCCCTCTTTGATAACAAGGCAGCACTTGGTGCCTTGCACCTCTAGGGCAATGTAGCACATGGCAGAGCAGAAGTTCTACTTCTGCCAGATCAGGCCCGCAAAGAAACTTCGTTTCACAGGCCTTTGTAAGAGATGTTCCCGGTAGGCTGTTAGAACACTGTGCAGAGCGAGTTGTTTCTTAGCTTCCCAAAGAGCCGGAAGCAAGATGCTTTGGGGCCCTTCTCACCCTTTGGAAAGAAGGCAGCGCTTTGTGCCTTGCAGCTCTAGGGCAATGTAGCACACCCAGAGCAGAAGTTCTACTTCAGCTAGATCAGACCTGCAAAGAAACTTCATTGCACAGTCCTTTGTAAGAGATGTTCCCGGTAGGCTGTAAGAGCACTGTGCAGAGCGAGTTCTTTCTTAGCTTCCCAAAGAGCTGGAAGCAAGATGCTTTGGGGGCCATCTGCCCTTAAGTAAAGAAGGCAGCACTTTGTGCCTTGCAGCTCTAGGGCGATGCAGCACACCCAGAGCAGAAGTTCTACTTCTGCCAGGTCAGGCCTGCAAAGAAACTGCGTTTCACAGGCCTTTGTAAGAGATGTTCCCGGTATGCTGTTAGAGCACTGTGCAGAGCGACTTGTTTCTTAGCTTCCCAAAGAGCTGGAAGCAAGATGCTTTGGGGCCCTTCTGACCCTTTGGAAAGAAGGCAGCACTTTGTGCCTTGCAGCTCTAGGGCAATGTAGCACATGGCAGAGCAGAAGTTCTACTTCAGGGAGATCACGCCTGCAAAGGAACAGCATTTCACAGGCCTTTGTAAAACATGTTCCCAGTAGGCTGTAAGAGCACTGTGCAGTGCGACTTGTTTCTTAGCTTCCCAAAGAGCTGGAAGCAAGATGCTTTGGGGTCCTTCTGACCCTTTGGAAAGAAGGCAGCACATTGTGCCTTGCAGCTCTAGGGCAATGTAGCGTACCCAGAGCAGAAGTTCTACTTCAGCCATTTCAGGCCTTCAAAGAAACTTCGTTTCACAGGCCTTTGTAAGAGATGTTCCCGGTAGGCTGTAAGTGCAGTGTGCAGAGCGACTTGTTTCTTAGCTTCCCAAAGAGCTGGAAGCAAAATGCTTTGGGAATCATCTGCCCCTTTGGAAAGAAGGCAGCACTTTGTGCCTTGCAGCTCTAGGGCAATGTAGCACACCCAGAGCAGAAGTTCTACTTGTGCCAGATCAGGCCCACAAAGAAACTGCATTTCACAGGCGTTTGTAAGAGATGTTCCAGGTAGGCTGTTAGAACACTGTGCAGAGCGAGTTGTTTCTTAGCTTCCCAAAGAGCTGGAAGCAAGATGCTTTGGGGCCCTTCGCACCCTTTGGCAAGAAGGCAGCACTTTGTGCCTTGCACCTCTAGGGCAATGTAGCACACCCAGAGCAGAAGTTGGACTTCTGCTAGATCAGACCTGCAAAGAAACTGCGTTTCACAGGCCTTTGTAAGAGATGTTCCCCGTAGGCTGTTAGAGCACTGTGCAGAGCGAGTTCTTTCTTAGATTCCCAACGAGCTGGAAGCAAGATGCTTTGGGGCCATCTGTCCTTTAGGAAAGAAGGCAGCACTTTGTGCCTCGCAGCTCTAGGGCAATGTAGCACACCCAGAGCAGAAGTTGTAATTCAGCCAGATCAGGCCTGCAAAGAAACTGCGTTTCACAGGCCTTTGTAAGAGATGTTCCCGGTAGGCTGTTAGAGCACTGTGCAGAGCGAGTTGTTTCCTAGCTTCCCAAAGAGCTTTAAGCAAGATGCTTTGGGGCCCTTCTCACCCTTTGGAAAGAAGGCAGCACTTTGTGCCTTGTATCTCTAGGGCAATGTAGCACAACCTGAGCAGAAGTTCTACTTCAGCCAGATCAGACCTGCAAAGAAACTGCGTTTCACAGGCCTTTGTAAGAGATGTTCCCTGTAGGCTGTTAGAGCACTGTGCAGAGCGAGTTGTTTCTGAGCTTCGCAAGGAGCTGGAAGCAAGATTCTTTAGGGGCCATCTGCCCTTAAGGAAAGAAGGCAGCACTTTGTGCCTTGCAGCTCTAGGGCAATGTAGCACACCCAGAGCAGTTGTTCTACTTCTGCCAGGTCAGGCCTGCAAAGAAACTTCGTTTCACAGGCCTTTGTAAGAGATGTTCCCGGTAGGCTGTTAGAGCACTGTGCAGAGCGAGTTGTTTCTTAGCTTCCCAGAGAGCTGTAAGCAAGATGCTTTGGGGCCCGTTAATTTTATACCCTGCTACTTTGCTGTAGTTGTTGATTATTTCTAATACTTTTTCTGTGGATTCTTTGGGGTTTTCTATGTATAAGATCATGTCGTCTGCAAACAACGCGAGTTTTACTTCTTCGTTACCTATTTGGATTCCTTTCATTTTTTTATTTCCTGCCGAATTGCTCTGGCCAGCACCTCCAGTACTATGTTGAATAGGAGTGGTGAAAGTGGGCACCCTTGTCTTGTTCCTGTCCTCAGAGCGATGGCTTTCAGCTTTTGTCCATTGAGTATGATGTTGGCTGTGGGTCTATCATATATGGCCTTTATTATGTTGAGGTACTTTCCTTCTATACCCATTTTACTGAGGGTTTTTATCATAAATGGGTGTTGGATCTTGTCGAATGCTTTCTCTGCGTCTATTGAGATGATCATGTGGTTTTTGTTTTTCATTTTGTTGATGTAGTGTATCACGTTGATTGACTTGCGGGTGTTGAACCATCCCTGTGTCCCTGGTATAAATCCCACTTGATCATGGTGTATAATCTTTTTGATGTATTGCTGTAATCGGTTTGCCAAAATTTGGTTGAGGATTTTTGCATCTATGTTCATCAGTGATATCGGCCTGTAGTTCTCCTTCTTTGTGTTGTCCTTGTCAGGTTTGGGGATCAGAGTGATGTTGGCTTCATAGAATGTGTTAGGGAGTTCTCCATCTTTCTCAATTTTCTGGAACAGTTTGAGGAGAATAGGTACAAAGATCTCACACTGCTTAACAACAAAAAAACAAACAACCCAATCAAAAAATGGGCAGAGGACATGAACAGACATTTCTCCAAAGAAGATATGAACATGGCCAATAGACACATGAAAAGATGTTCATCATCGCTAATCATCAGGGAAATGCAAATCAAAACTACACTAAGATATCACCTTACCCCCGTTAGATTGGCAAAAACATCCAAAACCAAGAACGACAAATGTTGCAGAGGTTGTGGACAAAGAGGAACCCTCATACACTGTTGGTGGGAATGCAAACTGGTACAGCCACTATGGAAAACAGTATGGAGATTTCTCAAAAAGTTAAAAATAGAAATACCCTATGACCCAGCCATCCCATTACTGGGTATCTATCCTAAGAACCTGATATCAGATATCTCAAGAGTCCGATGCACCCCTATGTTCATCGCAGCATTATTTACAATAGCCAAGACGTGGAACCAGCCTACATGCCCAGAAACTGATGATTGGATAAAGAAGATGTGGTATATATACACAATGGAATACTACTCAGCCATAAAAAAAGACGAAAGTGGCCCATTCACAACAATGTGGATGGACCTCGAGGGCATTATGTTAAGCGAAATAAGTCAGTCAGAGAAAGACGAACTCTATATGACTCCACTCATAGATGGAAATTAGTATATTGAGAAGGAGATCTGATCGGTGGTTACCAGGGAAAAGGGGGGGTGGGGGGAGGGCACGGAGGGGGAAGTGGTGTTCCCACAACATGACTAACAAAAATGTACAACTGAAATTTCACAAGCTTGTAATCCATCATAACATTAATAAACAAAAAAAAAAAAATGCTTTGGGGCCCATCTGCCCCTATGGAAAGAACGCAGCACTTTGTGCCTTGCAGCTCTAGGGCAATGTAGCACACCCAGAGCAGAAGTGCTACTTCAGCCAGATGAGGCCCGCAAAGAAACTGCGTTTCACAGGTCTTTGTAAGAGATGTTCCCGGTAGGCTGTTAGAGCAGTGTGCAGAGCGAGTTGTTTCTTAGCTTCCCAAAGACCTGGAGGCAAGATGCTTTGGGGGCAATCTGCCGTTAAGTAAAGAAGGCAGCACTTTGTGTCTTTCAGCTCTAGGGCAATGTAGCACACCCAGAGCAGATGTTCTACTTCTGCCAGGTCAGGCCTGCAAAGAAACTGCGTTTCACAGGCGTTTGTAAGAGATGTTCCAGGTAGGCTGTTAGAAAACTGTGCAGAGCGAGTTGTTTCTTAGCTTCCCAAAGAGCTGGAAGCAAGATGCTTTGGGGCCCTTCGCACCCTTTGGCAAGAAGGCAGCACTTTGTGCCTTGCAGCTCTAGGGCAATGTAGCACACCCAGAGCAGAAGTTCTACTTCAGCTACATCAGACCTGCAAAGAAACTGCATTTCACAGGCCTTTGTAAGAGAAGTTCCCGGTAGGCTGTAAGAGCACTGCGCAGAGCGACTTGTTTCTTAGCTTCCCAAAGAGCTGGAAGCAAGATGCTTTGGGGCCCTTCTCACCCTTTGGAAAGAAGGCAGCACTTTGTGCCTTGCAGCTCTAGGGCAATGTAGCACACCCAGAGCAGAAGTTCTACTTCAGCCAGCTCAGACCTGCAAAGAAACTGCGTTTCACAGGCCTTTGTAAGAGATGTTCCCTGTAGGCTGTTAGAGCACTGTGCAGAGCGAGTTCTTTCTTAGCTTCCCAACGAGCTGGAAGCAAGATGCTTCGGGGGCCATCTGCCCTTAAGGAAAGAAGGCAGCACTTTGTGCCTTGCAGCTCTAGGGCAATGTAGCACACCCACAACAGATGTTCTACTTCTGCCAGGTCAGGCCTGCAAAGAAATTGCGTTTCACAGGCCTTTGTAAGAGATGTTCCCGGTATGCTGTTAGAGCACTGTGCAGAGCGACTTGTTTCTTAGCTTCCCAAAGAGCTGGAAGCAAGATGCTTTGGGGCCCTTCTGACCCTTTGGAAAGAAGGCAGCACTTTGTGCCTTGCAGCTCTAGGGCAATGTAGCACACCCAGAGCCGAAGTTCTACTTCAGCTAGATCAGACCTGCAAAGAAACTTCGTTTCACAGGCCTTTGTAAGAGATGTTCCCGGTCGGCTGTAAGAGCACTGTGCAGAGCGACTAGTTTCTCAGCTTCCCAGAGAGCTGGAAGCAAGATGCTTTGGGGCCCATTTGCCCCTATGGAAAGAACGCAGCACTTTGTGCCTTGCAGCTCTAGGGCGATGCAGCACACCCAGAGCAGAAGTTCTACTTCTGCCAGGTCAGGCCTGCAAAGAAACTGCGTTTCACAGGCCTTTGTAAGAGATGTTCCCGGTAGGCTGTAAGAGCACTGTGCAGAGCGTGTTTTCTCTTAGCTTCCCAAAGAGCTGGAAACAAAACGCTTTTGGTCCAGTCTCCCTCTTTGATAACAAGGCAGCACTTGGTGCCTTGCACCTCTAGGGCAATGTAGCACATGGCAGAGCAGAAGTTCTACTTCTGCCAGATCAGGCCCGCAAAGAAACTTCGTTTCACAGGCCTTTGTAAGAGATGTTCCCGGTAGGCTGTTAGAACACTGTGCAGAGCGAGTTGTTTCTTAGCTTCCCAAAGAGCCGGAATCAAGATGCTTTGGGGCCCTTCTCACCCTTTGGAAAGAAGGCAGCGCTTTGTGCCTTGCAGCTCTAGGGCAATGTAGCACACCCAGAGCAGAAGTTCTACTTCAGCTAGATCAGACCTGCAAAGAAACTTCATTGCACAGTCCTTTGTAAGAGATGTTCCCGGTAGGCTGTAAGAGCACTGTGCAGAGCGAGTTCTTTCTTAGCTTCCCAAAGAGCTGGAAGCAAGATGCTTTGGGGCCATCTGCCCTTAAGTAAAGAAGGCAGCACTTTGTGCCTTGCAGCTCTAGGGCGATGCAGCACACCCAGAGCAGAAGTTCTACTTCTGCCAGGTCAGGCCTGCAAAGAAACTGCGTTTCACAGGCCTTTGTAAGAGATGTTCCCGGTATGCTGTTAGAGCACTGTGCAGAGCGACTTGTTTCTTAGCTTCCCAAAGAGCTGGAAGCAAGATGCTTTGGGGCCCTTCAGACCCTTTGGAAAGAAGGCAGCACTTTGTGCCTTGCAGCTCTAGGGCAATGTAGCACACCCAGAGCCGAAGTTCTACTTCAGCTAGATCAGACCTGCAAAGAAACTTCGTTTCACAGGCCTTTGTAAGAGATGTTCCCGGTCGGCTGTAAGAGCACTGTGCAGAGCGACTAGTTTCTCAGCTTCCCAGAGAGCTGGAAGCAAGATGCTTTGGGGCCCATTTGCCCCTATGGAAAGAACGCAGCACTTTGTGCCTTGCAGCTCTAGGGCGATGCAGCACACCCGGAGCAGAAGTTCTACTTCTGCCAGGTCAGGCCTGCAAAGAAACTGCGTTTCACAGGCCTTTGTAAGAGATGTTCCCGGTAGGCTGTAAGAGCACTGTGCAGAGCGTGTTTTCTCTTAGCTTCCCAAAGAGCTGGAAACAAAACGCTTTTGGTCCAGTCTCCTTCTTTGGAAACAAGGCAGCACTTGGTGCATTGCACCTCTAGGGCAATGTAGCACATGGCAGAGCAGAAGTTCTACTTCAGGGAGATCACGCCTGCAAAGGAACAGCATTTCACAGGCCTTTGTAAAACATGTTCCCAGTAGGCTGTAAGAGCACTGTGCAGTGCTACTTGTTTCTTAGCTTCCCAATGAGCTGGAAGCAAGATGCTTTGGGGTCCTTCTGACCCTTTGGAAAGAAGGCAGCACATTGTGCCTTGCAGCTCTAGGGCAATGTAGCGTACCCAGAGCAGAAGTTCTACTTCAGCCATTTCAGGCCTTCAAAGAAACTTCGTTTAACAGGCCTTTGTAAGAGATGTTCCCGGTAGGCTGTAAGTGCAGTGTGCAGAGCGACTTGTTTCTTAGCTTCCCAAAGAGCTGGAAGCAAAATGCTTTGGGAATCATCTGCCCCTTTGGAAAGAAGGCAGCACTTTTTGCCTTGCAGCTCTAGGGCAATGTAGCACACCCAGAGCAGAAGTTCTACTTCTGCCAGATCAGGCCCGCAAAGAAACTGCATTTCACAGGCGTTTGTAAGAGATGTTCCAGGTAGGCTGTTAGAACACTGTGCAGAGCGAGTTGTTTCTTAGCTTCCCAAAGAGCTGGAAGCAAGATGCTTTGGGGCCCTTCGCACCCTTTGGCAAGAAGGCAGCACTTTGTGCCTTGCACCTCTAGGGCAATGTAGCACACCCAGAGCAGAAGTTGGACTTCTGCTAGATCAGACCTGCAAAGAAACTGCGTTTCACAGGCCTTTGTAAGAGATGTTCCCCGTAGGCTGTTAGAGCACTGTGCAGAGCGAGTTCTTTCTTAGATTCCCAACGAGCTGGAAGCAAGATGCTTTGGGGCCATCTGTCCTTTAGGAAAGAAGGCAGCACTTTGTGCCTCGCAGCTCTAGGGCAATGTAGCACACCCAGAGCAGAAGTTGTACTTCAGCCAGATCTGGCCTGCAAAGAAACTGCTTTTCACAGGCCTTTGTAAGAGATGTTCCCGGTAGGCTGTTAGAGCACTGTGCAGAGCGAGTTGTTTCTCAGCTTCCCAAACAGCCGGAAGCAAGATGCTTTGGGGCCCTTCTCACCCTTTGGAAAGAAGGCAGCACTTTGTGCCTTGCAGCTCTAGGGTAATGTAGCACACCCACAGCAGAAGTTCTACTTCAGCCAGATCAGGCCCGCAAAGAAACTGCGTTCACAGGCCTTTGTAAGAGATGTTCCTGGTAGGCTGTAAGAGCACTGTGCAGAGTGACTAGTTTCTTAGCTTCCCAGAGAGCTGGAAGCAAGATGCTTTGGGGCCCATATGCCCCTATTGAAAGAACGCAGCACTTTGTGCCTTGCAGCTCTAGCGCGATGCAACACCCAGAGCAGAATTTCTAGTTCTGCCAGATCAGGCCTTCAAAGAAACTTCGTTTCACAGGCCTTTGTAAGAGATGTTCCCGGTAGGCTGTAAGAGCACTGTGCAGAGCGTGTTTTCACTTAGCTTCCCAAAGAGCTGGAAACCAAAGACTTTTGGTCCAGTCTCCCTCTTTGGAAACAAGGCAGCACTTGGTGCCTTGCACCTCTAGGGCAATGTAGCATATGGCAGAGCAGAAGTTCTACTTCAGGGAGATCACGCCTGCAAAGAAACTGCATTTCACAGGCCATTGTAAAACATGTTCCCAGTAGGCTGTAAGAGCACTGTGCAGAGCGACTTGTTTCTTAGCTTCCCAAAGAGCTGGAAGCAAGATGCTTTGGGGCCATTCTCACCCTTTGGAAAGAAGGCAGCACTTTGAGCCTTACAGCTCTAGGGCAATGTAGCACACCCAGAGCAGAAGTTCTTCTTCAGCCAGATCAGGCCTTCAAAGAAACTGCGTTTCACAGGCCTTTGTAAGAAATGTTCCCTGTGGGCTGTTAGAGCACTGTGCAGAGCGAGTTCTTTCTTAGCTTCCCAAAGACCTGGAAGCAAGATGCTTTGGGGGCCATCTGCCCTTGAGTAAAGAAGGCAGCACTTTGTGCCTTGCAGCTCTAGGGCAATGTAGCTCACGCAGAGCAGATGTTGTACTTCTGCCAGGTCAGGCCTGCAAAGAAACTGCGTTTCACAGGCCTTTGTAAGAGATGTTCCCTGTAGGCTGTAAGAGCACTGTGCAGAGCGACTAGTTTCTTAGCTTCCCAGAGAGCTGGAAGCAAGATGCTTTGGGGCCCATATGCCCCTATGGAAAGAACGCAGCACTTTGTGCCTTGCAGCTCTAGGGCGATGCAGCACACCCGGAGCAGAAGTTCTACTTCTGCCAGGTCAGGCCTGCAAAGAAACTGCGTTTCACAGGCCTTTGTAAGAGATGTTCCCAGTAGGCTGTAAGAGCACTGTGCAGAGCGTGTTTTCTCTTAGCTTCCCAAAGAGCTGGAAACAAAACGCTTTTGGTCCAGTCTCCCTCTTTGGAAACAAGGCAGCACTTGGTGCCTTGCACCTCTAGGGCAATGTAGCACATGGCAGAGCAGAAGTTCTACTTCAGGGAGATCACGCCTGCAAAGAAACTGCGTTTCACAGGCCTTTGTAAGAGATGTTCCCGGTAGGCTGTTAGAGCACTGTGCAGAGCTAGTTTTTTCTTAGCTTCCCAGAGAGCTGGAAGCAAGATGCTTTGGGGCCCGTTAATTTTATACCCTGCTACTTTGCTGTAGTTGTTGATTCTTTCTACTAGTTTTTCTGTGGATTCTTTCGGGTTTTCCATGTATAAGATCATGTCGTCTGCAAACAACGCGAGTTTTACTTCTTCGTTACCGATTTGGATTCCTTTCATTTTTTTTTCCTGCCGAATTGCTCTGGCCAGCACCTCCAGTACTATGTTGAATAGGAGTGGTGAAAGTGGGCACCCTTGTCTTGTTCCTGTCCTCAGAGGGATGGCTTTCAGCTTTTGTCCATTGAGTATGATGTTGGCTGTGGGTCTATCATATATGGCCTTTATTATGTTGAGGTACTTTCCTTCTATACCCGTTTTACTGAGGGTTTTTATCATAAATGGGTGTTGGATCTTGTCGAATGCTTTCTCTGCGTCTATTGAGATGATCATGTGGTTTTTGTTTTTCATTTTGTTGATGTAGTGTATCACGTTGATTGACTTGCGGGTGTTGAACCATCCCTGTGTCCCTGGTATACATCCCACTTGATCATGGTGTATAATCTTTTTGATGTATTGCTGTAATCGGTTTGCCAAAATTTGGTTGAGGATTTTTGCATCTATGTTCATCAGTGATATCGGCCTGTAGTTCTCCTTCTTTGTGTTGTCCTTGTCAGGTTTGGGGATCAGAGTGATGTTGGCTTCATAGAATGTGTTAGGGAGTTCTCCATCTTTCTCAATTTTCTGGAACAGTTTGAGGAGAATAGGTACAAAGAACTCACACTGCTTAACAACAAAAAAACAAACAACCCGATCCAAAAATGGGCAGAGGACATGAACAGACATTTCTCAAAAGAAGATATGAACATGGCCAATAGACACATGAAAAGATGTTCATCATCGCTAATCATCAGGGAAATGCAAATCAAAACTACACTAAGATATCACCTTACCCCCGTTAGATTGGCAAAAACATCCAAAACCAAGAACGACAAATGTTGGAGAGGTTGTGGAGAAAGAGGAACCCTCATACACTGTTGGTGGGAATGCAAACTGGTACAGCCACTATGGAAAACAGTATGGAGATTTCTCAAAAAGTTAAAAATAGAAATACCCTATGAGCCAGCCATCCCATTACTGGGTATCTATCCTAAGAACCTGATATCAGATATCTCAAGAGTCCGTTGCACCCCTATGTTCATCGCAGCATTATTTACAATAGCCAAGACGTGGAACCAGCCTACATGCCCAGAAACTGATGATTGGATAAAGAAGATGTGGTATATATACACAATGGAATACTACTCAGCCATAAAAAAAGACGACATTGGCCCATTCACAACAATGTGGATGGACCTCGAGGGCATTATGTTAAGCGAAATAAGTCAGTCAGAGAAAGACGAACTCTATATGACTCCACTCATAGGTGGAAATTAGTATATTGAGAAGGAGATCTGATCGGTGGTTACCAGGGAAAAGGGGGGGTGGGGGGAGGGCACGGAGGGGGAAGTGGTGTTCCCACAACATGACTAACAAAAATGTACAACTGAAATTTCACAAGCTTGTAATCCATGATAACATTAATACACAAAACAAAACAAAAAAAAAGATGCTTTGGGGCCCATCTGCCCCTATGGAAAGAACGCAGCACTTTCTGCCTTGCAGCTCTAGGGCAATGTAGCACACCCAGAGCAGAAGTTCTACTTCAGCCAGATCAGGCCCGCAAAGAAACTGCGTTTCACAGGCCTTTGTAAGAGATGTTCCCGGTAGGCTGTTAGAGCACTGTGCAGAGCGAGTTGTTTCTTAGCTTCCCAAAGAGCTGGAAGCAAGATGCTTTGGGGCCCTTCTCACCCTTTGGCAAGAAGGCAGCACTTTGAGCCTTGCAGCTCTAGGGCAATGTAGCACACCCAGAGCAGAAGTTGTACTTCAGCCAGATCAGGCCCGCAAAGAAACTGCGTTTCACAGGCCTTTGTAAGAGATGTTCCCTGTAGGCTGTTAGAGCACTGTGCAGAGCGAGTTCTTTGTTAGCTTCCCAAAGACCTGGAAGCAAGATGCTTTGTGGGCCATCTGCCCTTAAGGAAAGAAGGCAGCACTTTGTGCCTTGCAGCTCTAGGGCAATGTAGCACACCCAGAGCAGATGTTCTACTTCTGCCAGGTCAGGCCTGCAAAGAAACTGCGTTTCACAGGCCTTTGTAAGAGATGTTCCCGGTAGGCTGTTAGAGCACTGTGCAGAGCGAGTTGTTTCTTAGCTTCCCAAACAGCCGGAAGCAAGATGCTTTGGGGCCCTTCTCACCCTTTGGAAACAAGTCAGCACTTTGTGCCTTGCAGCTCTAGGGCAATGTAGCACACCCAGAGCGGAAGTTCTACTTCAGCCGTATCAGGCCTGCAAAGAAACTGCGTTTCACAGGCCTTTGTAAGAGATGTTCCCGGTAGGCAGTAAGAGCACTATGCAGAGGGACTTGATTCTTAGCTTCCCAAAGAGCTGGAAGCAAAATGCTTTGAGACTCATCTGCCCCTTTGGAAAGAAGGCAGCACTTTGTGTCTTGCAGGTCTAGGGCAATGTAGCACACCCAGAGCAGATGTTCTACTTCTTCCAGGTCAGTCCTGCAAAGAAACTTCGTTTCACAGTCCTTTGTAAGAGATGTTCCCGGTAGGCTGTTAGAGCACTGTGCAGAGCGAGTTGTTTCTTAGCTTCCCAAAGAGCTGGAAGCAAGATGCTTTGGGGCCCTTCTCACCCTTTCGAAGGAAGGCAGCACTTTGTGCCTTGCAGCTCTAGGGCAATGTAGCACACCCCGAGCAGAAGTTCTACTTCAGCCAGATCAGGCCCGCAAAGAAACTGCGTTTCACAGGCCTTTGTAAGAGATGTTCCCGGTAGGCTGTTAGAGCAGTGTGCAGAGTGAGTTGTTTCTTAGATTCCCAACAGGCTGGAAGCAAGATGCTTCAGGGGCCACCTGCCCTTAAGGAAAGAAGGCAGCACTTTGTGCCTTGCAGCTCTAGGGCAATGCAGCACACCCAGAGCAGATGTTCTACTTCTGCCAGGTCAGGCCTGCAAAGAAACTTCGTTTCACAGGCCTTTGTAAGAGATGTTGCCGGTAGGCTGTAAGAGCACTGTGCAGAGCGACTTATTTCTTAGCTTCCCAGAGAGCTGGAAGCAAGATGCTTTGGGGCCCTTCTCACCCTTTGGAAAGCAGGCAGCACTTTGTGCCTTGCAGCTCTAGGGCAATGTAGCACACCCAGAGCAGAAGTTCTACTTCAGCTAGATCAGACCTGCAAAGAAACTGCGTTTCACAGGCCTTTGTAAGAGATGTTCCCGGTAGGCTGTTAGAGCACTGTGCAGAGCGAGTTCTTTGTTAGCTTCCCAAAGAGCTGGAAGCAAGATGCTTTAGGGGCCATCTGCCCTTAAGGAAAGAAGGCAGCACTTTGTGCCTTGCGGCTCTAAGGCAATGTAGCACACCCAGAGCAGAAGTTCTACTTCAGCTAGATCAGACCTGCAAAGAAACTTCGTTTCACAGGCCTTTGTAAGACATGTTCCCGGTAGGCTGTAAGAGCACTGTGCAGAGCGACTAGTTTCCTAGCTTCCCAGAGAGCTGGAAGCAAGATGCTTTGGGGCCCATATGCCCCTATGGAAAGAACGCAGCACTTTGTGCCTTGCAGCTCTAGGGCGATGCAGCACACCCAGAGCAGAAGTTCTTCTTCAGCCAGATCAGGCCTGCAAAGAAACTGCGTTTCACAGGCCTTTGTAAGAGATGTTCCCTGTAGGCTGTTAGAGCACTGTGCAGAGCGAGTTCTTTCTTAGCTTCCCAAAGAGCTGGAAGCAAGATGCCTTGGGATACATCTGCCGTTAAGTAAAGAAGGCAGCACTTTGTGCTTTTCAGCTCTAGGGCAATGCAGCACACCCCGAGCAGAAGTTCTACTTCAGCCAGATCAGGCCCGCAAAGAAACTGCGTTTCACAGGCCTTTGTAAGAGATGTTCCCGGTAGGCTGTTAGAGCACTGTGCAGAGCGAGTTGTTTCTTAGCTTCCCAAAGAGCTGGAAGCAAGATGCTTTGGGGCCCGTTAATTTTATACCCTGCTACTTTGCTGTAGTTGTTGATTCTTTCTAATAGTTTTTCTGTGGATTCTTTGGGGTTTTCCATGTATAAGATCATGTCGTCTGCAAACAACGCGAGTTTTACTTCTTCGTTACCTATTTGGATTCCTTTCATTTTTTTTCCTGCCGAATTGCTCTGGCCAGCACCTCCAGTACTATGTTGAATAGGAGTGGTGAAAGTGGGCACCCTTGTCTTGTTCCTGTCCTCAGAGGGATGGCTTTCAGCTTTTGTCCATTGAGTATGATGTTGGCTGTGGGTCTATCATATATGGCCTTTATTATGTTGAGGTACTTTCCTTCTATACCCGTTTTACTGAGGGTTTTTATCATAAATGGGTGTTGGATCTTGTCGAATGCTTTCTCTGCGTCTATTGAGATGATCATGTGGTTTTTGTTTTTCATTTTGTTGATGTAGTGTATCACGTTGATTGACTTGCGGGTGTTGAACCATCCCTGTGTCCCTGGTATAAATCCCACTTGATCATGGTGTATAATCTTTTTGATGTATTGCTGTAATCGGTTTGCCAAAATTTGGTTGAGGATTTTTGCATCTATGTTCATCAGTGATATCGGCCTGTAGTTCTCCTTCTTTGTGTTGTCCTTGTCAGGTTTGGGGATCAGAGTGATGTTGGCTTCATAGAATGTGTTAGGGAGTTCTCCATCTTTCTCAATTTTCTGGAACAGTTTGAGGAGAATAGGTACAAAGAACTCACACTGCTTAACAACAAAAAAACAAACAACCCGATCCAAAAATGGGCAGAGGACATGAACAGACATTTCTCCAAAGAAGATATGAACATGGCCAATAGACACATGAAAAGATGTTCATCATCGCTAATCATCAGGGAAATGCAAATCAAAACTACACTCAGATATCACCTTACCCCCGTTAGATTGGCAAAAACATCCAAAACCAAGAACGACAAATGTTGGAGAGGTTGTGGAGAAAGAGGAACCCTCATACACTGTTGGTGGGAATGCAAACTGGTACAGCCACTATGGAAAACAGTATGGAGATTTCTCAAAAAGTTAAAAATAGAAATACCCTATGACCCAGCCATCCCATTACTGGGTATCTATCCTAAGAACCTGATATCAGATATCTCAAGAGTCCGTTGCACCCCTATGGTCATCGCAGCATTATTTACAATAGCCAAGACGTGGAACCAGCCTACATGCCCAGAAACTGATGATTGGATAAAGAAGATGTGGTATATATACACAATGGAATACTACTCAGCCATAAAAAAAGACGAAATTGGCCCCTTCACAACAATGTGGATGGACCTCGAGGGCATTATGTTAAGCGAAATAAGTCAGTCAGAGAAAGACGAACTCTATATGACTCCACTCATAGATGGAAATTAGTATATTGAGAAGGAGATCTGATCGGTGGTTACCAGGGAAAAGGGGGGGTGGGGGGATGGCACGGAGGGGGAAGTGGTGTTCCCACAACATGACTAACAAAAATGTACAACTGAAATTTCACAAGCTTGTAATCCATCATAACATTAATAAACAAACAAAAAAAGATGCTTTGGGGCCCATCTGCCCCTATGGAAAGAACGCAGCACTTTGTGCCTTGCAGCTCTAGGGCAATGTAGCTCACGCAGAGCAGATGTTGTACTTCTGCCAGGTCAGGCCTGCAAAGAAACTGCGTTTCACAGGCCTTTGTAAGAGATGTTCCCTGTAGGCTGTAAGAGCACTGTGCAGAGCGACTAGTTTCTTAGCTTCCCAGAGAGCTGGAAGCAAGATGCTTTGGGGCCCATATGCCCCTATGGAAAGAACGCAGCACTTTGTGCCTTGCAGCTCTAGGGCGATGCAGCACACCCGGAGCAGAAGTTCTACTTCTGCCAGGTCAGGCCTGCAAAGAAACTGCGTTTCACAGGCCTTTGTAAGAGATGTTCCCAGTAGGCTGTAAGAGCACTGTGCAGAGCGTGTTTTCTCTTAGCTTCCCAAAGAGCTGGAAACAAAACGCTTTTGGTCCAGTCTCCCTCTTTGGAAACAAGGCAGCACTTGGTGCCTTGCACCTCTAGGGCAATGTAGCACATGGCAGAGCAGAAGTTCTACTTCAGGGAGATCACGCCTGCAAAGAAACTGCGTTTCACAGGCCTTTGTAAGAGATGTTCCCGGTAGGCTGTTAGAGCACTGTGCAGAGCTAGTTTTTTCTTAGCTTCCCAGAGAGCTGGAAGCAAGATGCTTTGGGGCCCGTTAATTTTATACCCTGCTACTTTGCTGTAGTTGTTGATTCTTTCTAATAGTTTTTCTGTGGATTCTTTCGGGTTTTCCATGTATAAGATCATGTCGTCTGCAAACAACGCGAGTTTTACTTCTTCGTTACCGATTTGGATTCCTTTCATTTTTTTTTCCTGCCGAATTGCTCTGGCCAGCACCTCCAGTACTATGTTGAATAGGAGTGGTGAAAGTGGGCACCCTTGTCTTGTTCCTGTCCTCAGAGGGATGGCTTTCAGCTTTTGTCCATTGAGTATGATGTTGGCTGTGGGTCTATCATATATGGCCTTTATTATGTTGAGGTACTTTCCTTCTATACCCGTTTTACTGAGGGTTTTTATCATAAATGGGTGTTGGATCTTGTCGAATGCTTTCTCTGCGTCTATTGAGATGATCATGTGGTTTTTGTTTTTCATTTTGTTGATGTAGTGTATCACGTTGATTGACTTGCGGGTGTTGAACCATCCCTGTGTCCCTGGTATACATCCCACTTGATCATGGTGTATAATCTTTTTGATGTATTGCTGTAATCGGTTTGCCAAAATTTGGTTGAGGATTTTTGCATCTATGTTCATCAGTGATATCGGCCTGTAGTTCTCCTTCTTTGTGTTGTCCTTGTCAGGTTTGGGGATCAGAGTGATGTTGGCTTCATAGAATGTGTTAGGGAGTTCTCCATCTTTCTCAATTTTCTGGAACAGTTTGAGGAGAATAGGTACAAAGAACTCACACTGCTTAACAACAAAAAAACAAACAACCCGATCCAAAAATGGGCAGAGGACATGAACAGACATTTCTCAAAAGAAGATATGAACATGGCCAATAGACACATGAAAAGATGTTCATCATCGCTAATCATCAGGGAAATGCAAATCAAAACTACACTAAGATATCACCTTACCCCCGTTAGATTGGCAAAAACATCCAAAACCAAGAACGACAAATGTTGGAGAGGTTGTGGAGAAAGAGGAACCCTCATACACTGTTGGTGGGAATGCAAACTGGTACAGCCACTATGGAAAACAGTATGGAGATTTCTCAAAAAGTTAAAAATAGAAATACCCTATGAGCCAGCCATCCCATTACTGGGTATCTATCCTAAGAACCTGATATCAGATATCTCAAGAGTCCGTTGCACCCCTATGTTCATCGCAGCATTATTTACAATAGCCAAGACGTGGAACCAGCCTACATGCCCAGAAACTGATGATTGGATAAAGAAGATGTGGTATATATACACAATGGAATACTACTCAGCCATAAAAAAAGACGACATTGGCCCATTCACAACAATGTGGATGGACCTCGAGGGCATTATGTTAAGCGAAATAAGTCAGTCA
This sequence comes from Equus asinus, assembly GCF_041296235.1. Classification (NCBI taxonomy): domain Eukaryota; kingdom Metazoa; phylum Chordata; class Mammalia; order Perissodactyla; family Equidae; genus Equus; species Equus asinus. The sequence goes on from NC_091790.1 coordinate 38,897,191, forward strand.
GAGAAAGACGAACTCTATATGACTCCACTCATAGGTGGAAATTAGTATATTGAGAAGGAGATCTGATCGGTGGTTACCAGGGAAAAGGGGGGGTGGGGGGAGGGCACGGAGGGGGAAGTGGTGTTCCCACAACATGACTAACAAAAATGTACAACTGAAATTTCACAAGCTTGTAATCCATGATAACATTAATACACAAAACAAAACAAAAAAAAAGATGCTTTGGGGCCCATCTGCCCCTATGGAAAGAACGCAGCACTTTCTGCCTTGCAGCTCTAGGGCAATGTAGCACACCCAGAGCAGAAGTTCTACTTCAGCCAGATCAGGCCCGCAAAGAAACTGCGTTTCACAGGCCTTTGTAAGAGATGTTCCCGGTAGGCTGTTAGAGCACTGTGCAGAGCGAGTTGTTTCTTAGCTTCCCAAAGAGCTGGAAGCAAGATGCTTTGGGGCCCTTCTCACCCTTTGGCAAGAAGGCAGCACTTTGAGCCTTGCAGCTCTAGGGCAATGTAGCACACCCAGAGCAGAAGTTGTACTTCAGCCAGATCAGGCCCGCAAAGAAACTGCGTTTCACAGGCCTTTGTAAGAGATGTTCCCTGTAGGCTGTTAGAGCACTGTGCAGAGCGAGTTCTTTGTTAGCTTCCCAAAGACCTGGAAGCAAGATGCTTTGTGGGCCATCTGCCCTTAAGGAAAGAAGGCAGCACTTTGTGCCTTGCAGCTCTAGGGCAATGTAGCACACCCAGAGCAGATGTTCTACTTCTGCCAGGTCAGGCCTGCAAAGAAACTGCGTTTCACAGGCCTTTGTAAGAGATGTTCCCGGTAGGCTGTTAGAGCACTGTGCAGAGCGAGTTGTTTCTTAGCTTCCCAAACAGCCGGAAGCAAGATGCTTTGGGGCCCTTCTCACCCTTTGGAAACAAGTCAGCACTTTGTGCCTTGCAGCTCTAGGGCAATGTAGCACACCCAGAGCGGAAGTTCTACTTCAGCCGTATCAGGCCTGCAAAGAAACTGCGTTTCACAGGCCTTTGTAAGAGATGTTCCCGGTAGGCAGTAAGAGCACTATGCAGAGGGACTTGATTCTTAGCTTCCCAAAGAGCTGGAAGCAAAATGCTTTGAGACTCATCTGCCCCTTTGGAAAGAAGGCAGCACTTTGTGTCTTGCAGGTCTAGGGCAATGTAGCACACCCAGAGCAGATGTTCTACTTCTTCCAGGTCAGTCCTGCAAAGAAACTTCGTTTCACAGTCCTTTGTAAGAGATGTTCCCGGTAGGCTGTTAGAGCACTGTGCAGAGCGAGTTGTTTCTTAGCTTCCCAAAGAGCTGGAAGCAAGATGCTTTGGGGCCCTTCTCACCCTTTCGAAGGAAGGCAGCACTTTGTGCCTTGCAGCTCTAGGGCAATGTAGCACACCCCGAGCAGAAGTTCTACTTCAGCCAGATCAGGCCCGCAAAGAAACTGCGTTTCACAGGCCTTTGTAAGAGATGTTCCCGGTAGGCTGTTAGAGCAGTGTGCAGAGTGAGTTGTTTCTTAGATTCCCAACAGGCTGGAAGCAAGATGCTTCAGGGGCCACCTGCCCTTAAGGAAAGAAGGCAGCACTTTGTGCCTTGCAGCTCTAGGGCAATGCAGCACACCCAGAGCAGATGTTCTACTTCTGCCAGGTCAGGCCTGCAAAGAAACTTCGTTTCACAGGCCTTTGTAAGAGATGTTGCCGGTAGGCTGTAAGAGCACTGTGCAGAGCGACTTATTTCTTAGCTTCCCAGAGAGCTGGAAGCAAGATGCTTTGGGGCCCTTCTCACCCTTTGGAAAGCAGGCAGCACTTTGTGCCTTGCAGCTCTAGGGCAATGTAGCACACCCAGAGCAGAAGTTCTACTTCAGCTAGATCAGACCTGCAAAGAAACTGCGTTTCACAGGCCTTTGTAAGAGATGTTCCCGGTAGGCTGTTAGAGCACTGTGCAGAGCGAGTTCTTTGTTAGCTTCCCAAAGAGCTGGAAGCAAGATGCTTTAGGGGCCATCTGCCCTTAAGGAAAGAAGGCAGCACTTTGTGCCTTGCGGCTCTAAGGCAATGTAGCACACCCAGAGCAGAAGTTCTACTTCAGCTAGATCAGACCTGCAAAGAAACTTCGTTTCACAGGCCTTTGTAAGACATGTTCCCGGTAGGCTGTAAGAGCACTGTGCAGAGCGACTAGTTTCCTAGCTTCCCAGAGAGCTGGAAGCAAGATGCTTTGGGGCCCATATGCCCCTATGGAAAGAACGCAGCACTTTGTGCCTTGCAGCTCTAGGGCGATGCAGCACACCCAGAGCAGAAGTTCTTCTTCAGCCAGATCAGGCCTGCAAAGAAACTGCGTTTCACAGGCCTTTGTAAGAGATGTTCCCTGTAGGCTGTTAGAGCACTGTGCAGAGCGAGTTCTTTCTTAGCTTCCCAAAGAGCTGGAAGCAAGATGCCTTGGGATACATCTGCCGTTAAGTAAAGAAGGCAGCACTTTGTGCTTTTCAGCTCTAGGGCAATGCAGCACACCCCGAGCAGAAGTTCTACTTCAGCCAGATCAGGCCCGCAAAGAAACTGCGTTTCACAGGCCTTTGTAAGAGATGTTCCCGGTAGGCTGTTAGAGCACTGTGCAGAGCGAGTTGTTTCTTAGCTTCCCAAAGAGCTGGAAGCAAGATGCTTTGGGGCCCGTTAATTTTATACCCTGCTACTTTGCTGTAGTTGTTGATTCTTTCTAATAGTTTTTCTGTGGATTCTTTGGGGTTTTCCATGTATAAGATCATGTCGTCTGCAAACAACGCGAGTTTTACTTCTTCGTTACCTATTTGGATTCCTTTCATTTTTTTTCCTGCCGAATTGCTCTGGCCAGCACCTCCAGTACTATGTTGAATAGGAGTGGTGAAAGTGGGCACCCTTGTCTTGTTCCTGTCCTCAGAGGGATGGCTTTCAGCTTTTGTCCATTGAGTATGATGTTGGCTGTGGGTCTATCATATATGGCCTTTATTATGTTGAGGTACTTTCCTTCTATACCCGTTTTACTGAGGGTTTTTATCATAAATGGGTGTTGGATCTTGTCGAATGCTTTCTCTGCGTCTATTGAGATGATCATGTGGTTTTTGTTTTTCATTTTGTTGATGTAGTGTATCACGTTGATTGACTTGCGGGTGTTGAACCATCCCTGTGTCCCTGGTATAAATCCCACTTGATCATGGTGTATAATCTTTTTGATGTATTGCTGTAATCGGTTTGCCAAAATTTGGTTGAGGATTTTTGCATCTATGTTCATCAGTGATATCGGCCTGTAGTTCTCCTTCTTTGTGTTGTCCTTGTCAGGTTTGGGGATCAGAGTGATGTTGGCTTCATAGAATGTGTTAGGGAGTTCTCCATCTTTCTCAATTTTCTGGAACAGTTTGAGGAGAATAGGTACAAAGAACTCACACTGCTTAACAACAAAAAAACAAACAACCCGATCCAAAAATGGGCAGAGGACATGAACAGACATTTCTCCAAAGAAGATATGAACATGGCCAATAGACACATGAAAAGATGTTCATCATCGCTAATCATCAGGGAAATGCAAATCAAAACTACACTCAGATATCACCTTACCCCCGTTAGATTGGCAAAAACATCCAAAACCAAGAACGACAAATGTTGGAGAGGTTGTGGAGAAAGAGGAACCCTCATACACTGTTGGTGGGAATGCAAACTGGTACAGCCACTATGGAAAACAGTATGGAGATTTCTCAAAAAGTTAAAAATAGAAATACCCTATGACCCAGCCATCCCATTACTGGGTATCTATCCTAAGAACCTGATATCAGATATCTCAAGAGTCCGTTGCACCCCTATGGTCATCGCAGCATTATTTACAATAGCCAAGACGTGGAACCAGCCTACATGCCCAGAAACTGATGATTGGATAAAGAAGATGTGGTATATATACACAATGGAATACTACTCAGCCATAAAAAAAGACGAAATTGGCCCCTTCACAACAATGTGGATGGACCTCGAGGGCATTATGTTAAGCGAAATAAGTCAGTCAGAGAAAGACGAACTCTATATGACTCCACTCATAGATGGAAATTAGTATATTGAGAAGGAGATCTGATCGGTGGTTACCAGGGAAAAGGGGGGGTGGGGGGATGGCACGGAGGGGGAAGTGGTGTTCCCACAACATGACTAACAAAAATGTACAACTGAAATTTCACAAGCTTGTAATCCATCATAACATTAATAAACAAACAAAAAAAGATGCTTTGGGGCCCATCTGCCCCTATGGAAAGAACGCAGCACTTTGTGCCTTGCAGCTCTAGGGCAATGTAGCACACCCAGAGCAGAAGTGCTACTTCAGCCAGATGAGGCCCGCAAAGAAACTGCGTTTCACAGGTCTTTGTAAGAGATGTTCCCGGTAGGCTGTTAGAGCAGTGTGCAGAGCGAGTTGTTTCTTAGCTTCCCAAAGAGCTGGAAGCAAGATGCTTTGGGGCCCTTCTCACCCTTTGGCAAGAAGGCAGCACTTTGAGCCTTGCAGCTCTAGGGCAATGTAGCACACCCAGAGCAGAAGTTGTACTTCAGCCAGATCAGGCCCGCAAAGAAACTGCGTTTCACAGGCCTTTGTAAGAGATGTTCCCTGTAGGCTGTTAGAGCACTGTGCAGAGCGAGTTCTTTGTTAGCTTCCCAAAGACCTGGAAGCAAGATGCTTTGTGGGCCATCTGCCCTTAAGGAAAGAAGGCAGCACTTTGTGCCTTGCAGCTCTAGGGCAATGTAGCACACCCAGAGCAGATGTTCTACTTCTGCCAGGTCAGGCCTGCAAAGAAACTGCGTTTCACAGGCCTTTGTAAGAGATGTTCCCGGTAGGCTGTTAGAGCACTGTGCAGAGCGAGTTGTTTCTTAGCTTCCCAAACAGCCGGAAGCAAGATGCTTTGGGGCCCTTCTCACCCTTTGGAAACAAGTCAGCACTTTGTGCCTTGCAGCTCTAGGGCAATGTAGCACACCCAGAGCGGAAGTTCTACTTCAGCCGTATCAGGCCTGCAAAGAAACTGCGTTTCACAGGCCTTTGTAAGAGATGTTCCCGGTAGGCAGTAAGAGCACTATGCAGAGGGACTTGATTCTTAGCTTCCCAAAGAGCTGGAAGCAAAATGCTTTGAGACTCATCTGCCCCTTTGGAAAGAAGGCAGCACTTTGTGTCTTGCAGGTCTAGGGCAATGTAGCACACCCAGAGCAGATGTTCTACTTCTTCCAGGTCAGTCCTGCAAAGAAACTTCGTTTCACAGTCCTTTGTAAGAGATGTTCCCGGTAGGCTGTTAGAGCACTGTGCAGAGCGAGTTGTTTCTTAGCTTCCCAAAGAGCTGGAAGCAAGATGCTTTGGGGCCCTTCTCACCCTTTCGAAGGAAGGCAGCACTTTGTGCCTTGCAGCTCTAGGGCAATGTAGCACACCCCGAGCAGAAGTTCTACTTCAGCCAGATCTGGCCTGCAAAGAAACTGCGTTTCAAAGGCCTTTGTAAGAGATGTTTCCGGTAGGCTGTTAGAGCACTGTGCAGAGCGAGTTGTTTCTCAGCTTCCCAAACAGCCGGAAGCAAGATGCTTTGGGGCCCTTCTTACCCTTTGGAAAGAAGGCAGCACTTTGTGCCTTGCAGCTCTAGGGCAATGTAGCAGACCCACAGCAGAAGTTCTACTTCAGCCAGATCAGGCCCGCAAAGAAACTGCGTTTCACAGGCCTTTGTAAGAGATGTTCCCGGTAGGCTGTTAGAGCAGTGTGCAGAGTGAGTTGTTTCTTAGATTCCCAACAGGCTGGAAGCAAGATGCTTCAGGGGCCACCTGCCCTTAAGGAAAGAAGGCAGCACTTTGTGCCTTGCAGCTCTAGGGCAATGCAGCACACCCAGAGCAGATGTTCTACTTCTGCCAGGTCAGGCCTGCAAAGAAACTTCGTTTCACAGGCCTTTGTAAGAGATGTTGCCGGTAGGCTGTAAGAGCACTGTGCAGAGCGACTTATTTCTTAGCTTCCCAGAGAGCTGGAAGCAAGATGCTTTGGGGCCCTTCTCACCCTTTGGAAAGCAGGCAGCACTTTGTGCCTTGCAGCTCTAGGGCAATGTAGCACACCCAGAGCAGAAGTTCTACTTCAGCTAGATCAGACCTGCAAAGAAACTGCGTTTCACAGGCCTTTGTAAGAGATGTTCCCGGTAGGCTGTTAGAGCACTGTGCAGAGCGAGTTCTTTGTTAGCTTCCCAAAGAGCTGGAAGCAAGATGCTTTAGGGGCCATCTGCCCTTAAGGAAAGAAGGCAGCACTTTGTGCCTTGCGGCTCTAAGGCAATGTAGCACACCCAGAGCAGAAGTTCTACTTCAGCTAGATCAGACCTGCAAAGAAACTTCGTTTCACAGGCCTTTGTAAGAGATGTTCCCGGTAGGCTGTAAGAGCACTGTGCAGAGCGACTAGTTTCCTAGCTTCCCAGAGAGCTGGAAGCAAGATGCTTTGGGGCCCATATGCCCCTATGGAAAGAACGCAGCACTTTGTGCCTTGCAGCTCTAGGGCGATGCAGCACACCCAGAGCAGAAGTTCTTCTTCAGCCAGATCAGGCCTGCAAAGAAACTGCGTTTCACAGGCCTTTGTAAGAGATGTTCCCTGTAGGCTGTTAGAGCACTGTGCAGAGCGAGTTCTTTCTTAGCTTCCCAAAGAGCTGGAAGCAAGATGCCTTGGGATACATCTGCCGTTAAGTAAAGAAGGCAGCACTTTGTGCTTTTCAGCTCTAGGGCAATGCAGCACACCCCGAGCAGAAGTTCTACTTCAGCCAGATCAGGCCCGCAAAGAAACTGCGTTTCACAGGCCTTTGTAAGAGATGTTCCCGGTAGGCTGTTAGAGCACTGTGCAGAGCGAGTTGTTTCTTAGCTTCCCAAAGAGCTGGAAGCAAGATGCTTTGGGGCCCGTTAATTTTATACCCTGCTACTTTGCTGTAGTTGTTGATTCTTTCTAATAGTTTTTCTGTGGATTCTTTGGGGTTTTCCATGTATAAGATCATGTCGTCTGCAAACAACGCGAGTTTTACTTCTTCGTTACCTATTTGGATTCCTTTCATTTTTTTTCCTGCCGAATTGCTCTGGCCAGCACCTCCAGTACTATGTTGAATAGGAGTGGTGAAAGTGGGCACCCTTGTCTTGTTCCTGTCCTCAGAGGGATGGCTTTCAGCTTTTGTCCATTGAGTATGATGTTGGCTGTGGGTCTATCATATATGGCCTTTATTATGTTGAGGTACTTTCCTTCTATACCCGTTTTACTGAGGGTTTTTATCATAAATGGGTGTTGGATCTTGTCGAATGCTTTCTCTGCGTCTATTGAGATGATCATGTGGTTTTTGTTTTTCATTTTGTTGATGTAGTGTATCACGTTGATTGACTTGCGGGTGTTGAACCATCCCTGTGTCCCTGGTATAAATCCCACTTGATCATGGTGTATAATCTTTTTGATGTATTGCTGTAATCGGTTTGCCAAAATTTGGTTGAGGATTTTTGCATCTATGTTCATCAGTGATATCGGCCTGTAGTTCTCCTTCTTTGTGTTGTCCTTGTCAGGTTTGGGGATCAGAGTGATGTTGGCTTCATAGAATGTGTTAGGGAGTTCTCCATCTTTCTCAATTTTCTGGAACAGTTTGAGGAGAATAGGTACAAAGAACTCACACTGCTTAACAACAAAAAAACAAACAACCCGATCCAAAAATGGGCAGAGGACATGAACAGACATTTCTCCAAAGAAGATATGAACATGGCCAATAGACACATGAAAAGATGTTCATCATCGCTAATCATCAGGGAAATGCAAATCAAAACTACACTCAGATATCACCTTACCCCCGTTAGATTGGCAAAAACATCCAAAACCAAGAACGACAAATGTTGGAGAGGTTGTGGAGAAAGAGGAACCCTCATACACTGTTGGTGGGAATGCAAACTGGTACAGCCACTATGGAAAACAGTATGGAGATTTCTCAAAAAGTTAAAAATAGAAATACCCTATGACCCAGCCATCCCATTACTGGGTATCTATCCTAAGAACCTGATATCAGATATCTCAAGAGTCCGTTGCACCCCTATGGTCATCGCAGCATTATTTACAATAGCCAAGACGTGGAACCAGCCTACATGCCCAGAAACTGATGATTGGATAAAGAAGATGTGGTATATATACACAATGGAATACTACTCAGCCATAAAAAAAGACGAAATTGGCCCCTTCACAACAATGTGGATGGACCTCGAGGGCATTATGTTAAGCGAAATAAGTCAGTCAGAGAAAGACGAACTCTATATGACTCCACTCATAGATGGAAATTAGTATATTGAGAAGGAGATCTGATCGGTGGTTACCAGGGAAAAGGGGGGGTGGGGGGAGGGCACGGAGGGGGAAGTGGTGTTCCCACAACATGACTAACAAAAATGTACAACTGAAATTTCACAAGCTTGTAATCCATCATAACATTAATAAACAAACAAAAAAAGATGCTTTGGGGCCCATCTGCCCCTATGGAAAGAACGCAGCACTTTGTGCCTTGCAGCTCTAGGGCAATGTAGCACACCCAGAGCAGAAGTGCTACTTCAGCCAGATGAGGCCCGCAAAGAAACTGCGTTTCACAGGTCTTTGTAAGAGATGTTCCCGGTAGGCTGTTAGAGCAGTGTGCAGAGCGAGTTCTTTCTTAGCTTCCCAAAGACCTGGAAGCAAGATGCTTTGGGGGCCATCTGCCGTTAAGTAAAGAAGGCAGCACTTTGTGTCTTTCAGCTCTAGGGCAATGTAGCACACCCAGAGCAGATGTTCTACTTCTGCCAGGTCAGGCCTGCAAAGAAACTGCGTTTCACAGGCCTTTGTAAGAGATGTTCCCGGTAGGCTGTTAGAGCACTGTGCAGAGCGAGTTGTTTCCTAGCTTCCCAAAGAGCTGGAAGCAAGATGCTTTGGGGCCCTTCTCACCCTTTGGAAAGAAGGCAGCACTCTGTGCCTTGCATCTCTAGGGCAATGTAGCACACCCTGAGCAGAAGTTCTACTTCAGCCAGATCAGACCTGCAAAGAAACTGCGTTTCACAGGCCTTTGTAAGAGATGTTCCCTGTAGGCTGTTAGAGCACTGTGCAGAGCGAGTTGTTTCTGAGCTTCCCAAGGAGCTGGAAGCAAGAGTCCTTAGGGGCCATCTGCCCTTAAGGAAAGAAGGCAGCACTTTGTGCCTTGCAGCTCTAGGGCAATGTAGCACACCCAGAGCAGAAGTGCTACTTCAGCCAGATGAGGCCCGCAAAGAAACTGCGTTTCACAGGTCTTTGTAAGAGATGTTCCCGGTAGGCTGTTAGAGCAGTGTGCAGAGCGAGTTCTTTCTTAGCTTCCCAAAGACCTGGAAGCAAGATGCTTTGGGGGCCATCTGCCGTTAAGTAAAGAAGGCAGCACTTTGTGTCTTTCAGCTCTAGGGCAATGTAGCACACCCAGAGCAGATGTTCTACTTCTGCCAGGTCAGGCCTGCAAAGAAACTGCGTTTCACAGGCCTTTGTAAGAGATGTTCCCGGTAGGCTGTTAGAGCACTGTGCAGAGCGAGTTGTTTCCTAGCTTCCCAAAGAGCTGGAAGCAAGATGCTTTGGGGCCCTTCTCACCCTTTGGAAAGAAGGCAGCACTCTGTGCCTTGCATCTCTAGGGCAATGTAGCACACCCTGAGCAGAAGTTCTACTTCAGCCAGATCAGACCTGCAAAGAAACTGCGTTTCACAGGCCTTTGTAAGAGATGTTCCCTGTAGGCTGTTAGAGCACTGTGCAGAGCGAGTTGTTTCTGAGCTTCCCAAGGAGCTGGAAGCAAGAGTCCTTAGGGGCCATCTGCCCTTAAGGAAAGAAGGCAGCACTTTGTGCCTTGCAGCTCTAGGGCAATGTAGCACACCCAGAGCAGTTGTTCTACTTCTGCCAGGTCAGGCCTGCAAAGAAACTCCGTTTCACAGGCCTTTGTAAGAGATGTTCCCGGTAGGCTGTTAGAGCACTGTGCAGAGCGACTTGTTTCTTAGCTTCCCAAAGAGAGGGAAGCAAGATGCTTTGGGGCCCTTCTCACCCTTTGGAAAGAAGGCAGCACTTTGTGCCTTGCAGCTCTAGGGCAATGTAGCACACCCACAGCAGAAGTTCTACTTCAGCTACATCAGACCTGCAAAGAAACTTCGTTTCACAGGCCTTTGTAAGAGATGTTCCCGGTAGGCTGTAAGAGCACTGTGCAGAGCGACTAGATTCTTAGCTTCCCAGAGAGCTGGAAGCAAAATGCTTTGGGGCCCATCTGCCCCTATGGAAAGAACGCAGCACTTTGTGCCTTGCAGCTCTAGGGCAATGCAGCACACCCCGAGCAGAAGTTCTACTTCAGCCAGATCAGGCCTGCAAAGAAACTTCGTTTCACAGGCCTTTGTAAGAGATGTTCCCGGTAGGCTGTTAGAGCACTGTGCAGAGCGAGTTGTTTCTTAGCTTCCCAGAGAGCTGGAAGCAAGATGCTTTGGGGCCCGTTAATTTTATACCCTGCTACTTTGCTGTAGTTGTTGATTCTTTCTAATAGTTTTTCTGTCGATTCTTTGGGGTTTTCTATGTATAAGATCATGTCGTCTGCAAACAACGCGAGTTTTACTTCTTCGTTACCTATTTGTATTCCTTTTATTTTTTTTTCCTGCCGAATTGCTCTGGCCAGCACCTCCAGTACTATGTTGAATAGGAGTGGTGAAAGTGGGCACCCTTGTCTTGTTCCTGTCCTCAGAGGGATGGCTTTCAGCTTTTGTCCATTGAGTATGATGTTGGCTGTGGGTCTATCATATATGGCCTTTATTATGTTGAGGTACTTTCCTTCTATACCCATTTTACTGAGGGTTTTTATCATAAATGGGTGTTGGATCTTGTCGAATGCTTTCTCTGCATCTATTGAGATGATCATGTGGTTTTTGTTTTTCATTTTGTTGATGTAGTGTATCACGTTGATTGACTTGCGGGTGTTGAACCATCCCTGTGTCCCTTTTATAAATCCCACTTGATCATGGTGTATAATCTTTTTGATGTATTGCTGTAATCGGTTTGCCAAAATTTGGTTGAGGATTTTTGCATCTATGTTCATCAGTGATATCGGCCTGTAGTTCTCCTTCTTTGTGTTGTCCTTGTCAGGTTTGGGGATCAGAGTGATGTTGGCTTCATAGAATGTGTTAGGGAGTTCTCCATCTTTCTCAATTTTCTGGAACAGTTTGAGGAGAATAGGTACAAAGAACTCACACTGCTTAACAACAAAAAAACAAACAACCCAATCAAAAAATGGGCAGAGGACATGAACAGACATTTCTCCAAAGAAGATATGAACATGGCCAATAGACACATGAAAAGATGTTCATCATCGCTAATCATCAGGGAAATGCAAATCAAAACTACACTAAGATATCACCTTACCCCCGTTAGATTGGCAAAAACATCCAAAACCAAGAACGACAAATGTTGCAGAGGTTGTGGACAAAGAGGAACCCTCATACACTGTTGGTGGGAATGCAAACTGGTACAGCCACTATGGAAAACAGTATGGAGATTTCTCAAAAAGTTAAAAATAGAAATACCCTATGACCCAGCCATCCCATTACTGGGTATCTATCCTAAGAACCTGATATCAGATATCTCAAGAGTCCGTTGCACCCCTATGTTCATCGCAGCATTATTTACAATAGCCAAGACGTGGAACCAGCCTACATGCCCAGAAACTGATGATTGGATAAAGAAGATGTGGTATATATACACAATGGAATACTACTCAGCCATAAAAAAAGACGAAATTGGCCCCTTCACAACAATGTGGATGGACCTCGAGGGCATTATGTTAAGCGAAATAAGTCAGTCAGAGAAAGACGAACTCTATATGACTCCACTCATAGATGGAAATTAGTATATTGAGAAGGAGATCTGATCGGTGGTTACCAGGGAAAAGGGGGGGTGGGGGGAGGGCACGGAGGGGGAAGTGGTGTTCCCACAACATGACTAACAAAAATGTACAACTGAAATTTCACAAGCTTGTAATCCATCATAACATTAATAAACAAACAAAAAAAGATGCTTTGGGGCCCATCTGCCCCTATGGAAAGAACGCAGCACTTTGTGCCTTGCAGCTCTAGGGCAATGTAGCACACCCAGAGCAGAAGTGCTACTTCAGCCAGATGAGGCCCGCAAAGAAACTGCGTTTCACAGGTCTTTGTAAGAGATGTTCCCGGTAGGCTGTTAGAGCAGTGTGCAGAGCGAGTTCTTTCTTAGCTTCCCAAAGACCTGGAAGCAAGATGCTTTGGGGGCCATCTGCCGTTAAGTAAAGAAGGCAGCACTTTGTGTCTTTCAGCTCTAGGGCAATGTAGCACACCCAGAGCAGATGTTCTACTTCTGCCAGGTCAGGCCTGCAAAGAAACTGCGTTTCACAGGCCTTTGTAAGAGATGTTCCCGGTAGGCTGTTAGAGCACTGTGCAGAGCGAGTTGTTTCCTAGCTTCCCAAAGAGCTGGAAGCAAGATGCTTTGGGGCCCTTCTCACCCTTTGGAAAGAAGGCAGCACTCTGTGCCTTGCATCTCTAGGGCAATGTAGCACACCCTGAGCAGAAGTTCTACTTCAGCCAGATCAGACCTGCAAAGAAACTGCGTTTCACAGGCCTTTGTAAGAGATGTTCCCTGCAGGCTGTTAGAGCACTGTGCAGAGCGAGTTGTTTCTGAGCTTCCCAAGGAGCTGGAAGCAAGAGTCCTTAGGGGCCATCTGCCCTTAAGGAAAGAAGGCAGCACTTTGTGCCTTGCAGCTCTAGGGCAATGTAGCACACCCAGAGCAGAAGTGCTACTTCAGCCAGATGAGGCCCGCAAAGAAACTGCGTTTCACAGGTCTTTGTAAGAGATGTTCCCGGTAGGCTGTTAGAGCAGTGTGCAGAGCGAGTTCTTTCTTAGCTTCCCAAAGACCTGGAAGCAAGATGCTTTGGGGGCCATCTGCCGTTAAGTAAAGAAGGCAGCACTTTGTGTCTTTCAGCTCTAGGGCAATGTAGCACACCCAGAGCAGATGTTCTACTTCTGCCAGGTCAGGCCTGCAAAGAAACTGCGTTTCACAGGCCTTTGTAAGAGATGTTCCCGGTAGGCTGTTAGAGCACTGTGCAGAGCGAGTTGTTTCCTAGCTTCCCAAAGAGCTGGAAGCAAGATGCTTTGGGGCCCTTCTCACCCTTTGGAAAGAAGGCAGCACTCTGTGCCTTGCATCTCTAGGGCAATGTAGCACACCCTGAGCAGAAGTTCTACTTCAGCCAGATCAGACCTGCAAAGAAACTGCGTTTCACAGGCCTTTGTAAGAGATGTTCCCTGTAGGCTGTTAGAGCACTGTGCAGAGCGAGTTGTTTCTGAGCTTCCCAAGGAGCTGGAAGCAAGAGTCCTTAGGGGCCATCTGCCCTTAAGGAAAGAAGGCAGCACTTTGTGCCTTGCAGCTCTAGGGCAATGTAGCACACCCAGAGCAGTTGTTCTACTTCTGCCAGGTCAGGCCTGCAAAGAAACTCCGTTTCACAGGCCTTTGTAAGAGATGTTCCCGGTAGGCTGTTAGAGCACTGTGCAGAGCGACTTGTTTCTTAGCTTCCCAAAGAGAGGGAAGCAAGATGCTTTGGGGCCCTTCTCACCCTTTGGAAAGAAGGCAGCACTTTGTGCCTTGCAGCTCTAGGGCAATGTAGCACACCCAGAGCAGAAGTTCTACTTCAGCTACATCAGACCTGCAAAGAAACTTCGTTTCACAGGCCTTTGTAAGAGATGTTCCCGGTAGGCTGTAAGAGCACTGTGCAGAGCGACTAGATTCTTAGCTTCCCAGAGAGCTGGAAGCAAAATGCTTTGGGGCCCATCTGCCCCTATGGAAAGAACGCAGCACTTTGTGCCTTGCAGCTCTAGGGCAATGCAGCACACCCCGAGCAGAAGTTCTACTTCAGCCAGATCAGGCCTGCAAAGAAACTGCGTTTCACAGGCCTTTGTAAGAGATGTTCCCGGTAGGCTGTTAGAGCACTGTGCAGAGCGAGTTGTTTCTTAGCTTCCCAGAGAGCTGGAAGCAAGATGCTTTGGGGCCCGTTAATTTTATACCCTGCTACTTTGCTGTAGTTGTTGATTCTTTCTAATAGTTTTTCTGTCGATTCTTTGGGGTTTTCTATGTATAAGATCATGTCGTCTGCAAACAACGCGAGTTTTACTTCTTCGTTACCTATTTGGATTCCTTTTATTTTTTTTTTCCTGCCGAATTGCTCTGGCCAGCACCTCCAGTACTATGTTGAATAGGAGTGGTGAAAGTGGGCACCCTTGTCTTGTTCCTGTCCTCAGAGGGATGGCTTTCAGCTTTTGTCCATTGAGTATGATGTTGGCTGTGGGTCTATCATATATGGCCTTTATTATGTTGAGGTACTTTCCTTCTATACCCATTTTACTGAGGGTTTTTATCATAAATGGGTGTTGGATCTTGTCGAATGCTTTCTCTGCATCTATTGAGATGATCATGTGGTTTTTGTTTTTCATTTTGTTGATGTAGTGTATCACGTTGATTGACTTGCGGGTGTTGAACCATCCCTGTGTCCCTTTTATAAATCCCACTTGATCATGGTGTATAATCTTTTTGATGTATTGCTGTAATCGGTTTGCCAAAATTTGGTTGAGGATTTTTGCATCTATGTTCATCAGTGATATCGGCCTGTAGTTCTCCTTCTTTGTGTTGTCCTTGTCAGGTTTGGGGATCAGAGTGATGTTGGCTTCATAGAATGTGTTAGGGAGTTCTCCATCTTTCTCAATTTTCTGGAACAGTTTGAGGAGAATAGGTACAAAGAACTCACACTGCTTAACAACAAAAAAACAAACAACCCGATCAAAAAATGGGCAGAGGACATGAACAGACATTTCTCCAAAGAAGATATGAACATGGCCAATAGACACATGAAAAGATGTTCATCATCGCTAATCATCAGGGAAATGCAAATCAAAACTACACTCAGATATCACCTTACCCCCGTTAGATTGGCAAAAACATCCAAAACCAAGAACGACAAATGTTGGAGAGGTTGTGGAGAAAGAGGAACCCTCATACACTGTTGGTGGGAATGCAAACTGGTACAGCCACTATGGAAAACAGTATGGAGATTTCTCAAAAAGTTAAAAATAGAAATACCCTATGACCCAGCCATCCCATTACTGGGTATCTATCCTAAGAACCTGATATCAGATATCTCAAGAGTCCGTTGCACCCCTATGTTCATCGCAGCATTATTTACAATAGCCAAGACGTGGAACCAGCCTACATTCCCAGAAACTGATGATTGGATAAAGAAGATGTGGTATATATACACAATGGAATACTACTCAGCCATAAAAAAGACGACATTGGCCCATTCACAACAATGTGGATGGACCTCGAGGGCATTATGTTAAGCGAAATAAGTCAGTCAGAGAAAGACGAACTCTATATGACTCCACTCATAGGTGGAAATTAGTACATTGAGAAGGAGATCTGATCGGTGGTTACCAGGGTAAAGGGGGGGTGGGGGGAGGGCACGGAGGGGGAAGTGGTGTTCCCACAACATGACTAACAAAAATGTATAACTGAAATTTCACAAGCTTGTAATCCATCATAACATTAATAAACAAAACAAAACAAAAAAAGATGCTTTGGGGCCCATCTGCCCCTATGGAAAGAAGGCATCACTTTGTGCCTTGCAGCTCTAGGGCAATGTAGCACACCCAGAGCAGAAGTTCTACTTCAGCCAGATCAGGCCCGCAAAGAAACTGCGTTTCACAGGCCTTTGTAAGAGATGTTCCCTGTAGGCTGTTAGAGCACTGTGCAGAGCGAGTTGTTTCTGAGCTTCCCAAGGAGCTGGAAGCAAGAGTCCTTAGGGGCCATCTGCCCTTAAGGAAAGAAGGCAGCACTTTGTGCCTTGCAGCTCTAGGGCAATGTAGCACACCCAGAGCAGTTGTTCTACTTCTGCCAGGTCAGGCCTGCAAAGAAACTCCGTTTCACAGGCCTTTGTAAGAGATGTTCCGGGTAGGCTGTTAGAGCACTGTGCAGAGCGACTTGTTTCTTAGCTTCCCAAAGAGAGGGAAGCAAGATGCTTTGGGGCCCTTCTCACCCTTTGGAAAGAAGGCAGCACTTTGTGCCTTGCAGCTCTAGGGCAATGTAGCACACCCACAGCAGAAGTTCTACTTCAGCTACATCAGACCTGCAAAGAAACTTCGTTTCACAGGCCTTTGTAAGAGATGTTCCCGGTAGGCTGTAAGAGCACTGTGCAGAGCGACTAGATTCTTAGCTTCCCAGAGAGCTGGAAGCAAAATGCCTTGGGGCCCATCTGCCCCTATGGAAAGAACGCAGCACTTTGTGCCTTGCAGCTCTAGGGCAATGCAGCACACGCCGAGCAGAAGTTCTACTTCAGCCAGATCAGGCCTGCAAAGAAACTGCGTTTCACAGGCCTTTGTAAGAGATGTTCCCGGTAGGCTGTTAGAGCACTGTGCAGAGCGAGTTGTTTCTTAGCTTCCCAGAGAGCTGGAAGCAAGATGCTTTGGGGCCCGTTAATTTTATACCCTGCTACTTTGCTGTAGTTGTTGATTCTTTCTAATAGTTTTTCTGTGGATTCTTTGGGGTTTTCTATGTATAAGATCATGTCGTCTGCAAACAACGCGAGTTTTACTTCTTCGTTACCTATTTGGATTCCTTTTATTTTTTTTTTCCTGCCGAATTGCTCTGGCCAGCACCTCCAGTACTATGTTGAATAGGAGTGGTGAAAGTGGGCACCCTTGTCTTGTTCCTGTCCTCAGAGGGATGGCTTTCAGCTTTTGTCCATTGAGTATGATGTTGGCTGTGGGTCTATCATATATGGCCTTTATTATGTTGAGGTACTTTCCTTCTATACCCATTTTACTGAGGGTTTTTATCATAAATGGGTGTTGGATCTTGTCGAATGCTTTCTCTGCGTCTATTGAGATGATCATGTGGTTTTTGTTTTTCATTTTGTTGATGTAGTGTATCACGTTGATTGACTTGCGGGTGTTGAACCATCCCTGTGTCACTTTTATAAATCCCACTTGATCATGGTGTATAATCTTTTTGATGTATTGCTGTAATCGGTTTGCCAAAATTTGGTTGAGGATTTTTGCATCTATGTTCATCAGTGATATCGGCCTGTAGTTCTCCTTCTTTGTGTTGTCCTTGTCAGGTTTGGGGATCAGAGTGATGTTGGCTTCATAGAATGTGTTAGGGAGTTCTCCATCTTTCTCAATTTTCTGGAACAGTTTGAGGAGAATAGGTACAAAGAACTCACACTGCTTAACAACAAAAAGACAAACAACCCGATCAAAAAATGGGCAGAGGACATGAACAGACATTTCTCCAAAGAAGATATGAATATGGCCAATAGACACATGAAAAGATGTTCATCATCGCTAATCATCAGGGAAATGCAAATCAAAACTACACTAAGATATCACCTTACCCCCGTTAGATTGGCAAAAACATCCAAAACCAAGAACGACAAATGTTGGAGAGGTTGTGGAGAAAGAGGAACCCTCATACACTGTTGGTGGGAATGCAAAC
This sequence comes from Equus asinus, assembly GCF_041296235.1. Lineage (NCBI taxonomy): Eukaryota > Metazoa > Chordata > Mammalia > Perissodactyla > Equidae > Equus > Equus asinus. The sequence goes on from NC_091790.1 coordinate 38,914,721, forward strand.
TGGTACAGCCACTATGGAAAACAGTATGGAGATTTCTCAAAAAGTTAAAAATAGAAATACCCTATGACCCAGCCATCCCATTACTGGGTATCTATCCTAAGAACCTGATATCAGATAGCTCAAGAGTCAGTTGCACCCCTATGTTCATCGCAGCATTATTTACAATAGACAAGACGTGGAACCAGCCTACATGCCCAGAAACTGATGATTGGATAAAGAAGATGTGGTATATATACACAATGGAATACTACTCAGCCATAAAAAAAGACGACATTGGCCCATTCACAACAATGTGGATGGACCTCGAGGGCATTATGTTAAGCGAAATAAGTCAGTCAGAGAAAGACGAACTCTATATGACTCCACTCATAGGTGGAAATTAGTATATTGAGAAGGAGATCTGATCGGTGGTTACCAGGGAAAAGGGGGAGTGGGGGGAGGGCACGGAGGGGGAAGTGGTGTTCCCACAACATGACTAACAAAAATGTATAACTGAAATTTCACAAGCTTGTAATCCATCATAACATTAATAAACAAAACAAAACAAAAAAAGATGCTTTGGGGCCCATCTGCACCTATGGAAAGAAGGCATCACTTTGTGCCTTGCAGCTCTAGGGCAATGTAGCACACCCAGAGCAGAAGTTCTACTTCAGCCAGATCAGGCCCGCAAAGAAACTGCGTTTCACAGGCCTTTGTAAGAGATGTTCCCTGTAGGCTGTTAGAGCACTGTGCAGAGCGAGTTGTTTCTGAGCTTCCCAAGGAGCTGGAAGCAAGAGTCCTTAGGGGCCATCTGCCCTTAAGGAAAGAAGGCAGCACTTTGTGCCTTGCAGCTCTAGGGCAATGTAGCACACCCAGAGCAGTTGTTCTACTTCTGCCAGGTCAGGCCTGCAAAGAAACTCCGTTTCACAGGCCTTTGTAAGAGATGTTCCCGGTAGGCTGTTAGAGCACTGTGCAGAGCGACTTGTTTCTTAGCTTCCCAAAGAGAGGGAAGCAAGATGCTTTGGGGCCCTTCTCACCCTTTGGAAAGAAGGCAGCACTTTGTGCCTTGCAGCTCTAGGGCAATGTAGCACACCCACAGCAGAAGTTCTACTTCAGCTACATCAGACCTGCAAAGAAACTTCGTTTCACAGGCCTTTGTAAGAGATGTTCCCGGTAGGCTGTAAGAGCACTGTGCAGAGCGACTAGATTCTTAGCTTCCCAGAGAGCTGGAAGCAAAATGCTTTGGGGCCCATCTGCCCCTATGGAAAGAACGCAGCACTTTGTGCCTTGCAGCTCTAGGGCAATGCAGCACACCCCGAGCAGAAGTTCTACTTCAGCCAGATCAGGCCTGCAAAGAAACTTCGTTTCACAGGCCTTTGTAAGAGATGTTCCCGGTAGGCTGTTAGAGCACTGTGCAGAGCGAGTTGTTTCTTAGCTTCCCAGAGAGCTGGAAGCAAGATGCTTTGGGGCCCGTTAATTTTATACCCTGCTACTTTGCTGTAGTTGTTGATTCTTTCTAATAGTTTTTCTGTGGATTCTTTGGGGTTTTCTATGTATAAGATCATGTCGTCTGCAAACAACGCGAGTTTTACTTCTTCGTTACCTATTTGGATTCCTTTTATTTTTTTTTTCCTGCCGAATTGCTCTGGCCAGCACCTCCAGTACTATGTTGAATAGGAGTGGTGAAAGTGGGCACCCTTGTCTTGTTCCTGTCCTCAGAGGGATGGCTTTCAGCTTTTGTCCATTGAGTATGATGTTGGCTGTGGGTCTATCATATATGGCTTTTATTATGTTGAGGTACTTTCCTTCTATACCCATTTTACTGAGGGTTGTTATCATAAATGGGTGTTGGATCTTGTCGAATGCTTTCTCTGCGTCTATTGAGATGATCATGTGGTTTTTGTTTTTCATTTTGTTGATGTAGTGTATCACGTTGATTGACTTGCGGGTGTTGAACCATCCCTGTGTCACTTTTATAAATCCCACTTGATCATGGTGTATAATCTTTTTGATGTATTGCTGTAATTGGTTTGCCAAAATTTGGTTGAGGATTTTTGCATCTATGTTCATCAGTGATATTGGCCTGTAGTTCTCCTTCTTTGTGTTGTCCTTGTCAGGTTTGGGGATCAGAGTGATGTTGGCTTCATAGAATGTGTTAGGGAGTTCTCCATCTTTCTCAATTTTCTGGAACAGTTTGAGGAGAATAGGTACAAAGAACTCACACTGCTTAACAACAAAAAAACAAACAACCCGATCAAAAAATGGGCAGAGGACATGAACAGACATTTCTCCAAAGAAGATATGAATATGGCCAATAGACACATGAAAAGATGTTCATCATCGCTAATCATCAGGGAAATGCAAATCAAAACTACACTAAGATATCACCTTACCCCCGTTAGATTGGCAAAAACATCCAAAACCAAGAACGACAAATGTTGGAGAGGTTGTGGAGAAAGAGGAACCCTCATACACTGTTGGTGGGAATGCAAACTGGTACAGCCACTATGGAAAACAGTATGGAGATTTCTCAAAAAGTTAAAAATAGAAATACCCTATGACCCAGCCATCCCATTACTGGGTATCTATCCTAAGAACCTGATATCAGATAGCTCAAGAGTCCGTTGCACCCCTATGTTCATCGCAGCATTATTTACAATAGACAAGACGTGGAACCAGCCTACATGCCCAGAAACTGATGATTGGATAAAGAAGATGTGGTATATATACACAATGGAATACTACTCAGCCATAAAAAAGACGACATTGGCCCATTCACAACAATGTGGATGGACCTCGAGGGCATTATGTTAAGCGAAATAAGTCAGTCAGAGAAAGACGAACTCTATATGACTCCACTCATAGGTGGAAATTAGTATATTGAGAAGGAGATCTGATCGGTGGTTACCAGGGTAAAGGGGGGGTGGGGGGAGGGCACGGAGGGGGCAGTGGTGTTCCCACAACATGACTAACAAAAATGTATAACTGAAATTTCACAAGCTTGTAATCCATCATAACATTAATAAACAAAACAAAACAAAAAAAGATGCTTTGGGGCCCATCTGCCCCTATGGAAAGAAGGCATCACTTTGTGCCTTGCAGCTCTAGGGCAATGTAGCACACCCAGAGCAGAAGTTCTACTTCAGCCAGATCAGGCCCGCAAAGAAACTGCGTTTCACAGGCCTTTGTAAGAGATGTTCCCTGTAGGCTGTTAGAGCACTGTGCAGAGCGAGTTGTTTCTGAGCTTCCCAAGGAGCTGGAAGCAAGAGTCCTTAGGGGCCATCTGCCCTTAAGGAAAGAAGGCAGCACTTTGTGCCTTGCAGCTCTAGGGCAATGTAGCACACCCAGAGCAGTTGTTCTACTTCTGCCAGGTCAGGCCTGCAAAGAAACTCCGTTTCACAGGCCTTTGTAAGAGATGTTCCCGGTAGGCTGTTAGAGCACTGTGCAGAGCGACTTGTTTCTTAGCTTCCCAAAGAGAGGGAAGCAAGATGCTTTGGGGCCCTTCTCACCCTTTGGAAAGAAGGCAGCACTTTGTGCCTTGCAGCTCTAGGGCAATGTAGCACACCCACAGCAGAAGTTCTACTTCAGCTAGATCAGCCCTGCAAAGAAACTTCGTTTCACAGGCCTTTGTAAGAGATGTTCCCGGTAGGCTGTAAGAGCACTGTGCAGAGCGACTAGATTCTTAGCTTCCCAGAGAGCTGGAAGCAAAATGCTTTGGGGCCCATCTGCCCCTATGGAAAGAACGCAGCACTTTGTGCCTTGCAGCTCTAGGGCAATGCAGCACACCCCGAGCAGAAGTTCTACTTCAGCCAGATCAGGCCTGCAAAGAAACTTCGTTTCACAGGCCTTTGTAAGAGATGTTCCCGGTAGGCTGTTAGAGCACTGTGCAGAGCGAGTTGTTTCTTAGCTTCCCAGAGAGCTGGAAGCAAGATGCTTTGGGGCCCGTTAATTTTATACCCTGCTACTTTGCTGTAGTTGTTGATTCTTTCTAATAGTTTTTCTGTGGATTCTTTGGGTTTTTCTATGTATAAGATCATGTCGTCTGCAAACAACGCGAGTTTTACTTCTTCGTTACCTATTTGGATTCCTTTTATTTTTTTTTTCCTGCCGAATTGCTCTGGCCAGCACCTCCAGTACTATGTTGAATAGGAGTGGTGAAAGTGGGCACCCTTGTCTTGTTCCTGTCCTCAGAGGGATGGCTTTCAGCTTTTGTCCATTGAGTATGATGTTGGCTGTGGGTCTATCATATATGGCTTTTATTATGTTGAGGTACTTTCCTTCTATACCCATTTTACTGAGGGTTTTTATCATAAATGGGTGTTGGATCTTGTCGAATGCTTTCTCTGCGTCTATTGAGATGATCATGTGGTTTTTGTTTTTCATTTTGTTGATGTAGTGTATCACGTTGATTGACTTGCGGGTGTTGAACCATCCCTGTGTCCCTGGTATAAATCCCACTTGATCATGGTGTATAATCTTTTTGATGTATTGCTGTAATCGGTTTGCCAAAATTTGGTTGAGGATTTTTGCATCTATGTTCATCAGTGATATCGGCCTGTAGTTCTCCTTCTTTGTGTTGTCCTTGTCAGGTTTGGGGATCAGAGTGATGTTGGCTTCATAGAATGTGTTAGGGAGTTCTCCATCTTTCTCAATTTTCTGGAACAGTTTGAGGAGAATAGGTACAAAGAACTCACACTGCTTAACAACAAAAAAACAAACAACCCGATCAAAAAATGGGCAGTCTACATGAACAGACATTTCTCCAAAGAAGATATGAATATGGCCAATAGACACATGAAAAGATGTTCATCATCGCTAATCATCAGGGAAATGCAAATCAAAACTACACTAAGATATCACCTTACCCCCGTTAGATTGGCAAAAACATCCAAAACCAAGAACGACAAATGTTGGAGAGGTTGTGGAGAAAGAGGAACCCTCATACACTGTTGGTGGGAATGCAAACTGGTACAGCCACTATGGAAAACAGTATGGAGATTTCTCAAAAAGTTAAAAATAGAAATACCCTATGACCCAGCCATCCCATTACTGGGTATCTATCCTAAGAACCTGATATCAGATAGCTCAAGAGTCCGTTGCACCCCTATGTTCATCGCAGCATTATTTACAATAGACAAGACGTGGAACCAGCCTACATGCCCAGAAACTGATGATTGGATAAAGAAGATGTGGTATATATACACAATGGAATACTACTCAGCCATAAAAAAGACGACATTGGCCCATTCACAACAATGTGGATGGACCTCGAGGGCATTATGTTAAGCGAAATAAGTCAGTCAGAGAAAGACGAACTCTATATGACTCCACTCATAGGTGGAAATTAGTATATTGAGAAGGAGATCTGATCGGTGGTTACCAGGGTAAAGGGGGGGTGGGGGGAGGGCACGGATGGGGAAGTGGTGTTCCCACAACATGACTAACAAAAATGTATAACTGAAATTTCACAAGCTTGTAATCCATCATAACATTAATAAACAAAACAAAACAAAAAAAGATGCTTTGGGGCCCATCTGCCCCTATGGAAAGAAGGCATCACTTTGTGCCTTGCAGCTCTAGGGCAATGTAGCACACCCAGAGCAGAAGTTCTACTTCAGCCAGATCAGGCCCGCAAAGAAACTGCGTTTCACAGGCCTTTGTAAGAGATGTTCCCTGTAGGCTGTTAGAGCACTGTGCAGAGCGAGTTGTTTCTGAGCTTCCCAAGGAGCTGGAAGCAAGAGTCCTTAGGGGCCATCTGCCCTTAAGGAAAGAAGGCAGCACTTTGTGCCTTGCAGCTCTAGGGCAATGTAGCACCCCCAGAGCAGTTGTTCTACTTCTGCCAGGTCAGGCCTGCAAAGAAACTCCGTTTCACAGGCCTTTGTAAGAGATGTTCCCGGTAGGCTGTTAGAGCACTGTGCAGAGCGACTTGTTTCTTAGCTTCCCAAAGAGAGGGAAGCAAGATGCTTTGGGGCCCATCTCACCCTTTGGAAAGAAGGCAGCACTTTGTGCCTTGCACCTCTAGGGCAATGTAGCACACCCAGAGCAGATGTTGTACTTCTGCTAGATCAGACCTGCAAAGAAACTGCGTTTCACAGGCCTTTGTAAGAGATGTTCCCCGTAGGCTGTTAGAGCACTGTGCAGAGCGAGTTCTTTCTTAGATTCCCAACGAGCTGGAAGCAAGATGCTTTGGGGCCATCTGTCCTTTAGGAAAGAAGGCAGCACTTTGTGCCTCGCAGCTCTAGGGCAATGTAGCACACCCAGACCAGAAGTTGTAATTCAGCCAGATCAGGCCTGCAAAGAAACTGCGTTTCACAGGCCTTTGTAAGAGATGTTCCCGGTAGGCTGTTAGAGCACGGTGCAGAGCGAGTTGTTTCCTAGCTTCCCAAAGAGCTTTAAGCAAGATGCTTTGGGGCCCTTCTCACCCTTTGGAAAGAAGGCAGCACTTTGTGCCTTGTATCTCTAGGGCAATGTAGCACAACCTGAGCAGAAGTTCTACTTCAGCCAGATCAGACCTGCAAAGAAACTGCGTTTCACAGGCCTTTGTAAGAGATGTTCCCTGTAGGCTGTTAGAGCACTGTGCAGAGCGAGTTGTTTCTGAGCTTCGCAAGGAGCTGGAAGCAAGATTCCTTAGGGGCCATCTGCCCTTAAGGAAAGAAGGCAGCACTTTGTGTCTTGCAGATCTAGGGCAATGTAGCACACCCAGAGCAGATGTTCTACTTCTTCCAGGTAAGTCCTGCAAAGAAACATCGTTTCACAGTCCTTTGTAAGAGATGTTCCCGGTAGGCTGTTAGAGCACTGTGCAGAGCGAGTTGTTTCTTAGCTTCCCAAAGAGCTGGAAGCAAGATGCTTTGGGGCCCTTCTCACCCTTTGGAAAGAAGGCAGCACTTTGTGCCTTGCAGCTCTAGGGCAATGTAGCACACCCCGAGCAGAAGTTCTACTTCAGCCAGATCTGGCCTGCAAAGAAACTGCGTTTCACAGGCCTTTGTAAGAGATGTTCCCGGTAGGCTGTTAGAGCACTGTGCAGAGCGAGTTGTTTCTCAGCTTCCCAAACAGCCGGAAGCAAGATGCTTTGGGGCCCTTCTCACCCTTTGGAAAGAAGGCAGCACTTTGTGCCTTGCAGCTCTAGGGCAATGTAGCAGACCCAGAGCAGTTGTTCTACTTCTGCCAGGTCAGGCCTGCAAAGAAACTCCGTTTCACAGGCCTTTGTAAGAGATGTTCCCGGTAGGCTGTTAGAGCACTGTGCAGAGCGACTTGTTTCTTAGCTTCCCAAAGAGAGGGAAGCAAGATGCTTTGGGGCCCTTCTCACCCTTTGGAAAGAAGGCAGCACTTTGTGCCTTGCAGCTCTAGGGCAATGTAGCACAGCCAGAGCAGAAGTTCTACTTCAGCTAGATCAGACCTGCAAAGAAACTTCGTTTCACAGGCCTTTGTAAGAGATGTTCGCGGTAGGCTGTAAGAGCACTGTGCAGAGCGACTAGATTCTTAGCTTCCCAGAGAGCTGGAAGCAAAATGCTTTGGGGCCCATCTGCCCCTATGGAAAGAACGCAGCACTTTGTGCCTTGCAGCTCTAGGGCAATGCAGCACACCCCGAGCAGAAGTTCTACTTCAGCCAGATCAGGCCTGCAAAGAAACTTCGTTTCACAGGCCTTTGTAAGAGATGTTCCCGGTAGGCTGTTAGAGCACTGTGCAGAGCGAGTTGTTTCTTAGCTTCCCAGAGAGCTGGAAGCAAGATGCTTTGGGGCCCGTTAATTTTATACCCTGCTACTTTGCTGTAGTTGTTGATTCTTTCTAATAGTTTTTCTGTGGATTCTTTGGGGTTTTCTATGTATAAGATCATGTCGTCTGCAAACAACGCGAGTTTTACTTCTTCGTTACCTATTTGGATTCCTTTTATTTTTTTTTTCCTGCCGAATTGCTCTGGCCAGCACCTCCAGTACTATGTTGAATAGGAGTGGTGAAAGTGGGCACCCTTGTCTTGTTCCTGTCCTCAGAGGGATGGCTTTCAGCTTTTGTCCATTGAGTATGATGTTGGCTGTGGGTCTATCATATATGGCCTTTATTATGTTGAGGTACTTTCCTTCTATACCCATTTTACTGAGGGTTTTTATCATAAATGGGTGTTGGATCTTGTCGAATGCTTTCTCTGCATCTATTGAGATGATCATGTGGATTTTGTTTTTCATTTTGTTGATGTAGTGTATCACGTTGATTGACTTGCGGGTGTTGAACCATCCCTGTGTCCCTGGTATAAATCCCACTTGATCATGGTGTATAATCTTTTTGATGTATTGCTGTAATCGGTTTGCCAAAATTTGGTTGAGGATTTTTGCATCTATGTTCATCAGTGATATCGGCCTGTAGTTCTCCTTCTTTGTGTTGTCCTTGTCAGGTTTGGGGATCAGAGTGATGTTGGCTTCATAGAATGTGTTAGGGAGTTCTCCATCTTTCTCAATTTTCTGGAACAGTTTGAGGAGAATAGGTACAAAGAACTCACACTGCTTAACAACAAAAAAACAAACAACCCGATCAAAAAATGGGCAGAGGACATGAACAGACATTTCTCCAAAGAAGATATGAACATGGCCAATAGACACATGAAAAGATGTTCATCATCGCTAATCATCAGGGAAATGCAAATCAAAACTACACTAAGATATCACCTTACCCCCGTTAGATTGGCAAAAACATCCAAAACCAAGAACGACAAATGTTGGAGAGGTTGTGGAGAAAGAGGAACCCTCATACACTGTTGGTGGGAATGCAAACTGGTACAGCCACTATGGAAAACAGTATGGAGATTTCTCAAAAAGTTAAAAATAGAAATACCCTATGACCCAGCCATCCCATTACTGGGTATCTATCCTAAGAACCTGATATCAGATATCTCAAGAGTCCGTTGCACCCCTATGTTCATCGCAGCATTATTTACAATAGCCAAGACGTGGAACCAGCCTACATGCCCAGAAACTGATGATTGGATAAAGAAGATGTGGTATATATACACAATGGAATACTACTCAGCCATAAAAAAGACGACATTGGCCCATTCACAACAATGTGGATGGACCTCGAGGGCATTATGTTAAGCGAAATAAGTCAGGCAGAGAAAGACGAACTCTATATGACTCCACTCATAGGTGGAAATTAGTATATTGAGAAGGAGATCTGATCGGTGGTTACCAGGGAAAAGGGGGGGTGGGGGGAGGGCACGGAGGGGGAAGTGGTGTTCCCACAACATGACTAACAAAAATGTACAACTGAAATTTCACAAGCTTGTAATCCGTCATAACATTAATAAACAAAAAAAAAAAAAAAAAAAGATGCTTTGGGGCCCATCTGCCCCTATGGAAAGAACGCAGCACTTTGTGCCTTGCAGCTCTAGGGCAATGTAGCACAACCAGAGCAGAAGTTCTACTTCAGCCAGATCAGGCCTGCAAAGAAACTGCGTTTCACAGGCCTTTGTAAGAGATGTTCCCGGTAGGCTGTTAGAGCACTGTGCAGAGCGAGTTGTTTCTTAGCTTCCCAAAGAGCTGGAAGCAAGATGCTTTGGGGCCCTTCTCACCCTTTGGCAAGAAGGCAGCACTTTGAGCCTTGCAGCTCTAGGGCAATGTAGTACACCCAGAGCACAAGTTGTACTTCAGCCAGATCAGGCCCGCAAAGGAACTGCGTTTCACAGGCCTTTGTAAGAGATGTTCCTGGTAGGCTGTTAGAGCACTGTGCAGAGCGAGTTGTTTCTTAGCTTCCCAAAGACCTGGAAGCAAGATGCTTTGGGGGCCATCTGCCCTTAAGGAAAGAAGGCAGCACTTTGTGCCTTGCAGCTCTAGGGCAATGTAGCACACCCAGAGCAGATGTTCTACTTCTGCCAGGTCAGGCCTGCAAAGAAACTGCGTTTCACAGGCCTTTGTAAGAGATGTTCCCGGTAGGCTGTTAGAGCACTGTGCAGAGCGAGTTGTTTCTTAGCTTCCCAAACAGCCGGAAGCAAGATGCTTTGGGGCCCTTCTCACCCTTTGGAAACAAGTCAGCACTTTGTGCCTTGCAGCTCTAGGGCAATGTAGCACACCCAGAGCGGAAGTTCTACTTCAGCCGTATCAGGCCTGCAAAGAAACTGCGTTTCACAGGCCTTTGTAAGAGATGTTCCCGGTAGGCTGTAAGAGCACTGTGCAGAGGGACTTGTTTCTTAGCTTCCCAAAGAGCTGGAAGCAAAATGCTTTGAGACTCATCTGCCCCTTTTGGAAAGAAGGCAGCACTTTGTGCCTTGCAGCTCTAGGGCAATGTAGCACACCCACAGCAGAAGTTGTAATTCAGCCAGGTCAGGCCTGCAAAGAAACTTCGTTTCACAGGCCTTTGTAAGAGATGTTCCCGGTAGGCTGCTAGAGCACTGTGCAGACCGACTTGTTTCTTAGCTTCCCAAAGAGCTGGAAGCAAGATGCTTTGGGGCCCTTCTCACCCTTTGGAAAGAAGGCAGCACTTTGTGCCTTACAGCTCTAGGGCAATGTAGCACACCCAGAGCAGAAGTTCTACTTCAGCTAGATCAGACCTGCAAAGAAACTTCGTTTCACAGGCCTTTGTAAGAGATTTTCCCTTTAGGATGTTAGAGCACTGTGCAGAGCGAGTTGTTTCTTAGCTTCCCAGAGAGCTGGAAGCAAGATGCTTTGGGGCCCGTTAATTTTATACCCTGCTACTTTGCTGTAGTTGTTGATTATTTCTAATAGTTTTTCTGTGGATTCTTTGGGATTTTCTATGTATAAGATCATGGCGTCTGCAAACAACGCGAGTTTTACTTCTTCGTTACCTATTTGGATTCCTTTTATTTTTTTTTTCCTGCCGAATTGCTCTGGCCACCACCTCCAGTACTATGTTGAATAGGAGTGGTGAAAGTGGGCACCCTTGTCTTGTTCCTGTCCTCAGAGGGATGGCTTTCAGCTTTTGTCCATTGAGTATGATGTTGGCTGTGGGTCTATCATATATGGCCTTTATTATGTTGAGGTACTTTCCTTCTATACCCATTTTACTGAGGGTTTTTATCATAAATGGGTGTTGGATCTTGTCGAATGCTTTCTCTGCGTCTATTGAGATGATCATGTGGTTTTTGTTTTTCATTTTGTTGATGTAGTGTATCACGTTGATTGACTTGCGGGTGTTGAACCATCCCTGTGTCCCTGGTATAAATCCCACTTGATCATGGTGTATAATCTTTTTGATGTATTGCTGTAATCGGTTTGCCAAAATTTGGTTGAGGATTTTTGCATCTATGTTCATCAGTGATATCGGCCTGTAGTTCTCCTTCTTTGTGTTGTCCTTGTCAGGTTTGGGGATCAGAGTGATGTTGGCTTCATAGAATGTGTTAGGGAGTTCTCCATCTTTCTCAATTTTCTGGAACAGTTTGAGGAGAATAGGTACAAAGAACTCACACTGCTTAACAACAAAAAAACAAACAACCCGATCAAAAAATGGGCAGAGGACATGAACAGACATTTCTCAAAAGAAGATATGAACATGGCCAATAGACACATGAAAAGATGTTCATCATCGCTAATCATCAGGGAAATGCAAATCAAAACTACACTAAGATATCACCTTACCCCCGTTAGATTGGCAAAAACATCCAAAACCAAGAACGACAAATGTTGGAGAGGTTGTGGAGAAAGAGGAACCCTCATACACTGTTGGTGGGAATGCAAACTGGTACAGCCACTATGGAAAACAGTATGGAGATTTCTCAAAAAGTTAAAAATAGAAATACCCTATGACCCAGCCATCCCATTACTGGGTATCTATCCTAAGAACCTGATATCAGATATCTCAAGAGTCCGTTGCACCCCTATGTTCATCGCAGCATTATTTACAATAGCCAAGACGTGGAACCAGCCTACATGCCCAGAAACTGATGATTGGATAAAGAAGATGTGGTATATATACACAATGGAATACTACTCAGCCATAAAAAAAGACGACATTGGCCCATTCACAACAATGTGGATGGACCTCGAGGGCATTATGTTAAGCGAAATAAGTCAGGCAGAGAAAGACGAACTCTATATGACTCCACTCATAGGTGGAAATTAGTATATTGAGAAGGAGATCTGATGGGTGGTTACCAGGGAAAAGGGGGGGTGGGGGGAGGGCACGGAGGGGGAAGTGGTGTTCCCACAACATGACTAACAAAAATGTACAACTGAAATTTCACAAGCTTGTAATCCGTCATAACATTAATAAACAAAAAAAAAAAAAAAAAAAGATGCTTTGGGGCCCATCTGCCCCTATGGAAAGAACGCAGCACTTTGTGCCTTGCAGCTCTAGGGCAATGTAGCACAACCAGAGCAGAAGTTCTACTTCAGCCAGATCAGGCCTGCAAAGAAACTGCGTTTCACAGGCCTTTGTAAGAGATGTTCCCGGTAGGCTGTTAGAGCACTGTGCAGAGCGAGTTGTTTCTTAGCTTCCCAAAGAGCTGGAAGCAAGATGCTTTGGGGCCCTTCTCACCCTTTGGCAAGAAGGCAGCACTTTGAGCCTTGCAGCTCTAGGGCAATGTAGTACACCCAGAGCACAAGTTGTACTTCAGCCAGATCAGGCCCGCAAAGGAACTGCGTTTCACAGGCCTTTGTAAGAGATGTTCCTGGTAGGCTGTTAGAGCACTGTGCAGAGCGAGTTGTTTCTTAGCTTCCCAAAGACCTGGAAGCAAGATGCTTTGGGGGCCATCTGCCCTTAAGGAAAGAAGGCAGCACTTTGTGCCTTGCAGCTCTAGGGCAATGTAGCACACCCAGAGCAGATGTTCTACTTCTGCCAGGTCAGGCCTGCAAAGAAACTGCGTTTCACAGGCCTTTGTAAGAGATGTTCCCGGTAGGCTGTTAGAGCACTGTGCAGAGCGAGTTGTTTCTTAGCTTCCCAAACAGCCGGAAGCAAGATGCTTTGGGGCCCTTCTCACCCTTTGGAAACAAGTCAGCACTTTGTGCCTTGCAGCTCTAGGGCAATGTAGCACACCCAGAGCGGAAGTTCTACTTCAGCCGTATCAGGCCTGCAAAGAAACTGCGTTTCACAGGCCTTTGTAAGAGATGTTCCCGGTAGGCTGTAAGAGCACTGTGCAGAGGGACTTGTTTCTTAGCTTCCCAAAGAGCTGGAAGCAAAATGCTTTGAGACTCATCTGCCCCTTTTGGAAAGAAGGCAGCACTTTGTGCCTTGCAGCTCTAGGGCAATGTAGCACACCCAGAGCAGTTGTTCTACTTCTGCCAGGTCAGGCCTGCAAAGAAACTTCGTTTCACAGGCCTTTGTAAGAGATGTTCCCGGTAGGCTGCTAGAGCACTGTGCAGACCGACTTGTTTCTTAGCTTCCCAAAGAGCTGGAAGCAAAATGCTTTGAGACTCATCTGCCCCTTTTGGAAAGAAGGCAGCACTTTGTGCCTTGCAGCTCTAGGGCAATGTAGCACACCCACAGCAGAAGTTGTAATTCAGCCAGGTCAGGCCTGCAAAGAAACTTCGTTTCACAGGCCTTTGTAAGAGATGTTCCCGGTAGGCTGCTAGAGCACTGTGCAGACCGACTTGTTTCTTAGCTTCCCAAAGAGCTGGAAGCAAGATGCTTTGGGGCCCTTCTCACCCTTTGGAAAGAAGGCAGCACTTTGTGCCTTACAGCTCTAGGGCAATGTAGCACACCCAGAGCAGAAGTTCTACTTCAGCTAGATCAGACCTGCAAAGAAACTTCGTTTCACAGGCCTTTGTAAGAGATTTTCCCTTTAGGATGTTAGAGCACTGTGCAGAGCGAGTTGTTTCTTAGCTTCCCAGAGAGCTGGAAGCAAGATGCTTTGGGGCCCGTTAATTTTATACCCTGCTACTTTGCTGTAGTTGTTGATTATTTCTAATAGTTTTTCTGTGGATTCTTTGGGATTTTCTATGTATAAGATCATGGCGTCTGCAAACAACGCGAGTTTTACTTCTTCGTTACCTATTTGGATTCCTTTTATTTTTTTTTTCCTGCCGAATTGCTCTGGCCACCACCTCCAGTACTATGTTGAATAGGAGTGGTGAAAGTGGGCACCCTTGTCTTGTTCCTGTCCTCAGAGGGATGGCTTTCAGCTTTTGTCCATTGAGTATGATGTTGGCTGTGGGTCTATCATATATGGCCTTTATTATGTTGAGGTACTTTCCTTCTATACCCATTTTACTGAGGGTTTTTATCATAAATGGGTGTTGGATCTTGTCGAATGCTTTCTCTGCGTCTATTGAGATGATCATGTGGTTTTTGTTTTTCATTTTGTTGATGTAGTGTATCACGTTGATTGACTTGCGGGTGTTGAACCATCCCTGTGTCCCTGGTATAAATCCCACTTGATCATGGTGTATAATCTTTTTGATGTATTGCTGTAATCGGTTTGCCAAAATTTGGTTGAGGATTTTTGCATCTATGTTCATCAGTGATATCGGCCTGTAGTTCTCCTTCTTTGTGTTGTCCTTGTCAGGTTTGGGGATCAGAGTGATGTTGGCTTCATAGAATGTGTTAGGGAGTTCTCCATCTTTCTCAATTTTCTGGAACAGTTTGAGGAGAATAGGTACAAAGAACTCACACTGCTTAACAACAAAAAAACAAACAACCCGATCAAAAAATGGGCAGAGGACATGAACAGACATTTCTCAAAAGAAGATATGAACATGGCCAATAGACACATGAAAAGATGTTCATCATCGCTAATCATCAGGGAAATGCAAATCAAAACTACACTAAGATATCACCTTACCCCCGTTAGATTGGCAAAAACATCCAAAACCAAGAACGACAAATGTTGGAGAGGTTGTGGAGAAAGAGGAACCCTCATACACTGTTGGTGGGAATGCAAACTGGTACAGCCACTATGGAAAACAGTATGGAGATTTCTCAAAAAGTTAAAAATAGAAATACCCTATGACCCAGCCATCCCATTACTGGGTATCTATCCTAAGAACCTGATATCAGATATCTCAAGAGTCCGTTGCACCCCTATGTTCATCGCAGCATTATTTACAATAGCCAAGACGTGGAACCAGCCTACATGCCCAGAAACTGATGATTGGATAAAGAAGATGTGGTATATATACACAATGGAATACTACTCAGCCATAAAAAAAGACGACATTGGCCCATTCACAACAATGTGGATGGACCTCGAGGGCATTATGTTAAGCGAAATAAGTCAGGCAGAGAAAGACGAACTCTATATGACTCCACTCATAGGTGGAAATTAGTATATTGAGAAGGAGATCTGATGGGTGGTTACCAGGGAAAAGGGGGGGTGGGGGGAGGGCACGGAGGGGGAAGTGGTGTTCCCACAACATGACTAACAAAAATGTACAACTGAAATTTCACAAGCTTGTAATCCGTCATAACATTAATAAACAAAAAAAAAAAAAAAAAAAGATGCTTTGGGGCCCATCTGCCCCTATGGAAAGAACGCAGCACTTTGTGCCTTGCAGCTCTAGGGCAATGTAGCACAACCAGAGCAGAAGTTCTACTTCAGCCAGATCAGGCCTGCAAAGAAACTGCGTTTCAGAGGCCTTTGTAAGAGATGTTCCCGGTAGGCTGTTAGAGCACTGTGCAGAGCGAGTTGTTTCTTAGCTTCCCAAAGAGCTGGAAGCAAGATGCTTTGGGGCCCTTCTCACCCTTTGGCAAGAAGGCAGCACTTTGAGCCTTGCAGCTCTAGGGCAATGTAGTACACCCAGAGCACAAGTTGTACTTCAGCCAGATCAGGCCCGCAAAGGAACTGCGTTTCACAGGCCTTTGTAAGAGATGTTCCTGGTAGGCTGTTAGAGCACTGTGCAGAGCGAGTTGTTTCTTAGCTTCCCAAAGACCTGGAAGCAAGATGCTTTGGGGGCCATCTGCCCTTAAGGAAAGAAGGCAGCACTTTGTGCCTTGCAGCTCTAGGGCAATGTAGCACACCCAGAGCAGATGTTCTACTTCTGCCAGGTCAGGCCTGCAAAGAAACTGCGTTTCACAGGCCTTTGTAAGAGATGTTCCCGGTAGGCTGTTAGAGCACTGTGCAGAGCGAGTTGTTTCTTAGCTTCCCAAACAGCCGGAAGCAAGATGCTTTGGGGCCCTTCTCACCCTTTGGAAACAAGTCAGCACTTTGTGCCTTGCAGCTCTAGGGCAATGTAGCACACCCAGAGCGGAAGTTCTACTTCAGCCGTATCAGGCCTGCAAAGAAACTGCGTTTCACAGGCCTTTGTAAGAGATGTTCCCGGTAGGCTGTAAGAGCACTGTGCAGAGGGACTTGTTTCTTAGCTTCCCAAAGAGCTGGAAGCAAAATGCTTTGAGACTCATCTGCCCCTTTTGGAAAGAAGGCAGCACTTTGTGCCTTGCAGCTCTAGGGCAATGTAGCACACCCAGAGCAGTTGTTCTACTTCTGCCAGGTCAGGCCTGCAAAGAAACTTCGTTTCACAGGCCTTTGTAAGAGATGTTCCCGGTAGGCTGCTAGAGCACTGTGCAGACCGACTTGTTTCTTAGCTTCCCAAAGAGCTGGAAGCAAGATGCTTTGGGGCCCTTCTCACCCTTTGGAAAGAAGGCAGCACTTTGTGCCTTACAGCTCTAGGGCAATGTAGCACACCCAGAGCAGAAGTTCTACTTCAGCTAGATCAGACCTGCAAAGAAACTTCGTTTCACAGGCCTTTGTAAGAGATTTTCCCTTTAGGATGTTAGAGCACTGTGCAGAGCGAGTTGTTTCTTAGCTTCCCAGAGAGCTGGAAGCAAGATGCTTTGGGGCCCGTTAATTTTATACCCTGCTACTTTGCTGTAGTTGTTGATTATTTCTAATAGTTTTTCTGTGGATTCTTTGGGATTTTCTATGTATAAGATCATGGCGTCTGCAAACAACGCGAGTTTTAATTCTTCGTTACCTATTTGGATTCCTTTTATTTTTTTTTTCCTGCCGAATTGCTCTGGCCACCACCTCCAGTACTATGTTGAATAGGAGTGGTGAAAGTGGGCACCCTTGTCTTGTTCCTGTCCTCAGAGGGATGGCTTTCAGCTTTTGTCCATTGAGTATGATGTTGGCTGTGGGTCTATCATATATGGCCTTTATTATGTTGAGGTACTTTCCTTCTATACCCATTTTACTGAGGGTTTTTATCATAAATGGGTGTTGGATCTTGTCGAATGCTTTCTCTGCGTCTATTGAGATGATCATGTGGTTTTTGTTTTTCATTTTGTTGATGTAGTGTATCACGTTGATTGACTTGCGGGTGTTGAACCATCCCTGTGTCCCTGGTATAAATCCCACTTGATCATGGTGTATAATCTTTTTGATGTATTGCTGTAATCGGTTTGCCAAAATTTGGTTGAGGATTTTTGCATCTATGTTCATCAGTGATATCGGCCTGTAGTTCTCCTTCTTTGTGTTGTCCTTGTCAGGTTTGGGGATCAGAGTGATGTTGGCTTCATAGAATGTGTTAGGGAGTTCTCCATCTTTCTCAATTTTCTGGAACAGTTTGAGGAGAATAGGTACAAAGAACTCACACTGCTTAACAACAAAAAAACAAACAACCCGATCAAAAAATGGGCAGAGGACATGAACAGACATTTCTCCAAAGAAGATATGAACATGGCCAATAGACACATGAAAAGATGTTCATCATCGCTAATCATCAGGGAAATGCAAATCAAAACTACACTAAGATATCACCTTACCCCCGTTAGATTGGCAAAAACATCCAAAACCAAGAACGACAAATGTTGGAGAGGTTGTGGAGAAAGAGGAACCCTCATACACTGTTGGTGGGAATGCAAACTGGTACAGCCACTATGGAAAACAGTATGGAGATTTCTCAAAAAGTTAAAAATAGAAATACCCTATGACCCAGCCATCCCATTACTGGGTATCTATCCTAAGAACCTGATATCAGATATCTCAAGAGTCCGTTGCACCCCTATGTTCATCGCAGCATTATTTACAATAGCCAAGACGTGGAACCAGCCTGCATGCCCAGAAACTGATGATTGGATAAAGAAGATGTGGTATATATACACAATGGAATACTACTCAGCCATAAAAAAAGACGACATTGGCCCCTTCACAACAATGTGGATGGACCTCGAGGGCATTATGTTAAGCGAAATAAGTCAGTCAGAGAAAGACGAACTCTATATGACTCCACTCATAGGTGGAAATTAGTATATTGAGAAGGAGATCTGATCGGTGGTTACCAGGGAAAAGGGGGGGTGGGGGGAGGGCACGGAGGGTGAAGTGGTGTTCCCACAACATGACTAACAAAAATGTACAACTGAAATTTCACAAGCTTGTAATCCGTCATAACATTAATAAACAACAACAAAAAAGAAAGATGCTTTGGGGCCCATCTGCCCCTATGGAAAAAACGCAGCACTTTGTGCCTTGCAGCTCTAGGGCAATGTAGCACACCCAGAGCAGAAGTTCTACTTCAGCCTGATGAGGCCCGCAAAGAAACTGCGTTTCACAGGTCTTTGTAAGAGATGTTCCCGGTAGGCTGTTAGAGCACTGTGCAGAGCGAGTTCTTTCTTAGCTTCCCAAAGAGCTGGAAGCAAGATGCTTTGGGGCCCTTCTCACCCTTTGGCAAGAAGGCAGCACTTGGTGCCTTGCACCTCTAGGGCAATGTAGCACATGGCAGAGCAGAAGTTCTACTTCAGGGAGATCACGCCTGCAAAGAAACTGCATTTCACAGGCCTTTGTAAAACATGTTCCCAGTAGGCTGTAGGAGCACTGTGCAGAGCGACTTGTTTCTTAGCTTCCCAAAGAGCTGGAAGCAAGATGCTTTGGGGCCCTTCTCGCCCTTTGGAAAGAAGGCAGCCCTTTGTGCCTTGCAGCTCTGGGGCAATGCAGCACACCCAGAGCAGAAGTTGTACTTCTGCTAGATCAGACCTGCAAAGAAACTGCGTTTCACAGGCCTTTGTAATAGATGTTCCCCGTAGGCTGTTAGAGCACTGTGCAGAGTGACTTCTTTCTTAGCTTCCCAACGAGCTGGAAGCAAGATGCTTTGGGGGCCATCTGCCCTTAAGGAAAGAAGGCAGCACTTTGTGTCTCGCAGCTCTAGGGCAATGTAGCACACCCAGAGCAGAAGTTGTACTTCAGCCAGTTCAGGCCTGCAAAGAAACTCCGTTTCACAGGCCTTTGTAAGAGATGTTCCCGGTAGGCTGTTAGAGCACTGTGCAGAGCGAGTTGTTTCCTAGCTTCCCAAAGAGCTGGAAGCAAGATGCTTTGGGGCCCTTCTCACCCTTTGGGAAGAAGGCAGCACTTTGTGCCTTGCATCTCTAGGGCAATGCAGCACACCCAGAGCAGAAGTTCTACTTCAGCTAGATCAGACCTGCAAGAAACTGCGTTTCACAGGCCTTTGTAAGAGATGTTCCCTGTAGGCTGTTAGAGCACTGTGCAGAGCGAGTTGTTTCTTAGCTTCCCAAAGAGCTGGAAGCAAGATGCTTTAGGGGCCATCTGCACTTAAGGAAAGAAGGCATCACTTTGTGCCTTGAATCTCTAGGGCAATGTAGCACACCCAGAGCAGATGTTCTACTTCTGCCAGGTCAGGCCTGTAAAGAAACTTCGTTTCACAGGCCTTTGTAAGAGATGTTGCCGGTAGGCTGTTAGAGCACTGTGCAGTGTGAGTTGTTTCTTAGCTTCCCAAACAGCCGGAAGCAAGATGCTTTGGGGCCCTTCTCACCCTTTGGAAACAAGTCAGCACTTTGTGCCTTGCAGCTCTATGGCAATGTAGCACACCCAGAGCGGAAGTTCTACTTCAGCCGTATCAGGCCTGCAACGAAACTGCGTTTCACAGGCCTTTGTAAGAGATGTTCCCGGTAGGCTGTAAGAGCACTGTGCAGAGGGACTTGTTTCTTATCTTCCCAAAGAGCTGGAAGCAAAATGCTTTGAGACTCTTCTGCCCCTTTGGAAAGAAGGCAGCACTTTGTGTCTTGCAGGTCTAGGGCAATGTAGCACACCCAGAGCAGATGTTCTACTTCTTACAGGTCAGTCCTGCAAAGAAACTTCGTTTCACAGTCCTTTGTAAGAGATGTTCCCGGTAGGCTGTTAGAGCACTGTGCAGAGCGAGTTGTTTCTTAGCTTCCCAAAGAGCTGGAAGCAAGATGCTTTGGGGCCCTTCTCACCCTTTGGAAAGAAGGCAGCACTTTGTGCCTTGCAGCTCTAGGGCAATGTAGCACACCCACAGCAGAAGTTCTACTTCAGCCATATCAGGCCCGCAAAGAAACTGAGTTTTACAGGCCTTTGTAAGAGATGTTCCCGGTAGGCTGTTAGAGCACTGTGCAGAGCGAGTTGTTTCTTAGATTCCCAACGAGCTGGAAGCAAGATGCTTTAGGGGCCATCTGCCCTTAAGGAAAGAAGGCAGCACTTTGTGCCTTGCAGCTCTAGGGCAATGTAGCACACCCAGAGCAGATGTTCTACTTCTGCCAGGTCAGGCCTGCAAGAAACTGCGTTTCACAGGCCTTTGTAAGAGATGTTGCCGGTAGGCTGTAAGAGCACTGTGCAGAGCGACTTATTTCTTAGCTTCCCAGAGAGCTGGAAGCAAGATGCTTTGGGGCCCTTCTCACCCTTTGGAAAGAAGGCAGCACTTTGTGCCTTGCAGCTCTAGGGGAATGTAGCACACCCACAGCAGAAGTTCTACTCCAGCTAGATCAGACCTGCAAAGAAACTGCGTTTCACAGGCCTTTGTAAGAGATGTTCCCTGTAGGCTGTTAGAGCACTGTGCAGAGCGAGTTGTTTCTTAGCTTCCCAAAGAGCTGGAAGCAAGATGCTTTAGGGGCCACCTGCCCTTAAGGAAAGAAGGCAGCACTATGTGCCTTGCATCCCTAAGGCAATGTAGCACACCCAGAGCAGATGTTCTACTTCTGCCAGGTCAGGCCTGCAAAGAAACTTCGTTTCACAGGACTTTGTAAGAGATGTTGCCGGTAGGCTGTTAGAGCACTGTGCAGAGCGAGTTGTTTCTTAGCTTCCCAAACAGCCGGAAGCAAGATGCTTTGGGGCCCTTCTCACCCTTTGGAAACAAGTCAGCACTTTGTGCCTTGCAGCTCTAGGGGAATGTAGCACACCCAGAGCAGATGTTCTAGTTCTGCCAGGTCAGGCCTGCAAAGGAACTTCGTTTCACAGGCCTTTGTGAGAGATGTTGCCGGTAGGCTTTAAGAGCACTGTGCAGAGCGAGTTGTTTCTTAGCTTCCCAGAGAGCTGGAAGCAAGATGCTTTGGGGCCCGTTAATTTTATACCCTGCTACTTTCCTGTAGTTGTTGATTATTTCTAATTGTTTTTCTGTGGATTCTTTGGGGCTTTCTATGTATAAGATCATGTCTTCTGCAAACAACGCGAGTTTTACTTCTTCGTTACCTATTTGGATTCCTTTTATTTTTTTTTCCTGCCGAATTGCTCTGGCCAGCACCTCCAGTACTATGTTGAATAGGAGTGGTGAAAGTGGGCACCCTTGTCTTGTTCCTGTCCTCAGAGGGATGGCTTTCAGCTTTTGTCCATTGAGTATGATGTTGGCTGTGGGTCTATCATATATGGCCTTTATTATGTTGAGGTACTTTCCTTCTATACCCATTTTACTGAGGGTTTTTATCATAAGTGGGTGTTGGATCTTGTCGAATGCTTTCTCTGCGTCTATTGAGATGATCATGTGGTTTTTGTTTTTCATTTTGTTGATGTAGTGTATCACGTTGATTGACTTGCGGGTGTTGAACCATCCCTGTGTCCCTGGTATAAATCCCACTTGATCATGGTGTATAATCTTTTTGATGTATTGCTGTAATCGGTTTGCCAAAATTTGGTTGAGGATTTTTGCATCTATGTTCATCAGTGATATCGGCCTGTAGTTCTCCTTCTTTGTGTTGTCCTTGTCAGGTTTGGGGATCAGAGTGATGTTGGCTTCATAGAATGTGTTAGGGAGTTCTCCATCTTTCTCAATTTTCTGGAACAGTTTGAGGAGAATAGGTACAAAGAACTCACACTGCTTAACAACAAAAAAACAAACAACCCGATCAAAAAATGGGCAGAGGACATGAACAGACATTTCTCCAAAGAAGATATGAACATGGCCAATAGACACATGAAAAGATGTTCATCATCGCTAATCATCAGGGAAATGCAAATCAAAACTACACTAAGATATCACCTTACCCCCGTTAGATTGGCAAAAACATCCAAAACCAAGAACGACAAATGTTGGAGAGGTTGTGGAGAAAGAGGAACCCTCATACACTGTTGGTGGGAATGCAAACTGGTACAGCCACTATGGAAAACAGTATGGAGATTTCTCAAAAAGTTAAAAATAGAAATACCCTATGACCCAGCCATCCCATTACTGGGTATCTATCCTAAGAACCTGATATCAGATATCTCAAGAGTCCGTTGCACCCCTATGTTCATCGCAGCATTATTTACAATAGCCAAGACGTGGAACCAGCCTACATGCCCAGAAACTGATGATTGGATAAAGAAGATGTGGTATATATACACAATGGAATACTACTCAGCCATAAAAAAAGACGAAAGTGGCCCATTCACAACAATGTGGATGGACCTCGAGGGCATTATGTTAAGCGAAATAAGTCAGTCAGAGAAAGACGAACTCTATATGACTCCACTCATAGGTGGAAATTAGTATATTGAGAAGGAGATCTGATCGGTGGTTACCAGGGAAAAGGGGGGGTGGGGGGAGGGCACGGAGGGGGAAGTGGTGTTCCCACAACATGACTAACAAAAATGTACAACTGAAATTTCACAAGCTTGTAATCCATCATAACATTAATAAACAAAAAAAAAAAAAAAAAAAGATGCTTTGGGGCCCATCTGCCCCTATGGAAAGAACGCAGCACTTTGTGCCTTGCAGCTCTAGGGCAATGTAGCACACCCAGAGCAGAAGTTCTACTTCAGCCAGATCAGGCCCGCAAAGAAACTGCGTTTCACTGGCCTTTGTAAGAGATGTTCCCGGTAGGCTGTTACAGCACTGTGCAGAGCGAGTTCTTTCTTAGCTTCCCAAAGACCTGGAAGCAAGATGCTTTGGGGGCCATCTGCCCTTAAGGAAAGAAGGCAGCACTTTGTGCCTTGCAGCTCTAGGGCAATGTAGCACACCCAGAGCAGATGTTCTACTTCTGCCAGGTCAGGCCTGCAAAGAAACTGCGTTTCACAGGCCTTTGTAAGAGATGTTCCCTGTAGGCTGTTAGAGCACTGTGCAGAGCGAGTTGTTTCTTAGCTTCCCAAACAGCCGGAAGCAAGATGCTTTGGGGCCCTTCTCACCCTTTGGAAACAAGTCAGAACTTTGTGCCTTGCAGCTCTATGGCAATGTAGCACACCCAGAGTGGAAGTTCTACTTGAGCCGTATCAGGCCTGCAAAGAAACTGCGTTTCACAGGCCTTTGTAAGAGATGTTCCCGGTAGGCTGTAAGAGCACTGTGCAGAGGGACTTGTTTCTTAGCTTCCCAAAGAGCTGGAAGCAAAATGCTTTGAGACTCATCTGCCCCTTTGGAAAGAAGGCAGCACTTTGTGTCTTGCAGGTCTAGGGCAATGTAGCACACCCAGAGCAGATGTTCTACTTCTTCCAGGTCAGTCCTGCAAAGAAACTTCGTTTCACAGTCCTTTGTAAGAGATGTTCCCGGTAGGCTGCTAGAGCACTGTGCAGAGCGAGTTGTTTCTTAGCTTCCCAAAGAGCTGGAAGCAAGATGCTTTGGGGCCCTTCTCACCCTTTGGAAAGAAGGCAGCACTTTGTGCCTTGCAGCTCTAGGGCAATGTAGCACACCCACAGCAGAAGTTCTACTTCAGCCAGATCAGGCCCGCAAAGAAACTGCGTTTCACAGGCCTTTGTAAGAGATGTTCCCTGTAGGCTGTTAGAGCACTGTGCAGAGCGAGTTGTTTCTTAGCTTCCCAAAGAGCTGGAAGCAAGATGCTTTAGGGGCCACCTGCCCTTAAGGAAAGAAGGCAGCACTATGTGCCTTGCATCCCTAGGGCAATGTAGCACACCCAGAGCAGATGTTCTACTTCTGCCAGGTCAGGCCTGCAAAGAAACTTCGTTTCACAGGACTTTGTAAGAGATGTTGCCGGTAGGCTGTTAGAGCACTGTGCAGAGCGAGTTGTTTCTTAGCTTCCCAAACAGCCGGAAGCAAGATGCTTTGGGGCCCTTCTCACCCTTTGGAAACAAGTCAGCACTTTGTGCCTTGCAGCTCTAGGGGAATGTAGCACACCCAGAGCAGATGTTCTAGTTCTGCCAGGTCAGGCCTGCAAAGGAACTTCGTTTCACAGGCCTTTGTGAGAGATGTTGCCGGTAGGCTGTAAGAGCACTGTGCAGAGCGAGTTGTTTCTTAGCTTCCCAGAGAGCTGGAAGCAAGATGCTTTGGGGCCCGTTAATTTTATACCCTGCTACTTTCCTGTAGTTGTTGATTATTTCTAATTGTTTTTCTGTGGATTCTTTGGGGCTTTCTATGTATAAGATCATGTCTTCTGCAAACAACGCGAGTTTTACTTCTTCGTTACCTATTTGGATTCCTTTTATTTTTTTTTCCTGCCGAATTGCTCTGGCCAGCACCTCCAGTACTATGTTGAATAGGAGTGGTGAAAGTGGGCACCCTTGTCTTGTTCCTGTCCTCAGAGGGATGGCTTTCAGCTTTTGTCCATTGAGTATGATGTTGGCTGTGGGTCTATCATATATGGCCTTTATTATGTTGAGGTACTTTCCTTCTATACCCATTTTACTGAGGGTTTTTATCATAAGTGGGTGTTGGATCTTGTCGAATGCTTTCTCTGCGTCTATTGAGATGATCATGTGGTTTTTGTTTTTCATTTTGTTGATGTAGTGTATCACGTTGATTGACTTGCGGGTGTTGAACCATCCCTGTGTCCCTGGTATAAATCCCACTTGATCATGGTGTATAATCTTTTTGATGTATTGCTGTAATCGGTTTGCCAAAATTTGGTTGAGGATTTTTGCATCTATGTTCATCAGTGATATCGGCCTGTAGTTCTCCTTCTTTGTGTTGTCCTTGTCAGGTTTGGGGATCAGAGTGATGTTGGCTTCATAGAATGTGTTAGGGAGTTCTCCATCTTTCTCAATTTTCTGGAACAGTTTGAGGAGAATAGGTACAAAGAACTCACACTGCTTAACAACAAAAAAACAAACAACCCGATCAAAAAATGG
Organism: Equus asinus; assembly: GCF_041296235.1. Classification (NCBI taxonomy): domain Eukaryota; kingdom Metazoa; phylum Chordata; class Mammalia; order Perissodactyla; family Equidae; genus Equus; species Equus asinus. The sequence goes on from NC_091790.1 coordinate 38,939,805, forward strand.
GCAGAGGACATGAATAGACATTTCTCCAAAGAAGATATGAACATGGCCAATAGACACATGAAAAGATGTTCATCATCGCTAATCATCAGGGAAATGCAAATGAAAACTACACTAAGATATCACCTTACCCCCGTTAGATTGGCAAAAACATCCAAAACCAAGAACGACAAATGTTGGAGAGGTTGTGGAGAAAGAGGAACCCTCATACACTGTTGGTGGGAATGCAAACTGGTACAGCCACTATGGAAAACAGTATGGAGATTTCTCAAAAAGTTAAAAATAGAAATACCCTATGACCCAGCCATCCCATTACTGGGTATCTATCCTAAGAACCTGATATCAGATATCTCAAGAGTCCGTTGCACCCCTATGTTCATCGCAGCATTATTTACAATAGCCAAGACGTGGAACCAGCCTACATGCCCAGAAACTGATGATTGGATAAAGAAGATGTGGTATATATACACAATGGAATACTACTCAGCCATAAAAAAAGACGACATTGGCCCATTCACAACAATGTGGATGGACCTCGAGGGCATTATGTTAAGCGAAATAAGTCAGTCAGAGAAAGACGAACTCTATATGACTCCACTCATAGGTGGAAATTAGTATATTGAGAAGGAGATCTGATCGGTGGTTACCAGGGAAAAGGGGGGGTGGGGGGAGGGCACGGAGGGGGAAGTGGTGTTCCCACAACATGACTAACAAAAATGTACAACTGAAATTTCACAAGCTTGTAATCCATCATAACATTAATAAACAAAAAAAAAAAAAAAAAAAGATGCTTTGGGGCCCATCTGCCCCTATGGAAAGAACGCAGCACTTTGTGCCTTGCAGCTCTAGGGCAATGTAGCACACCCAGAGCAGAAGTTCTACTTCAGCCAGATCAGGCCCGCAAAGAAACTGCGTTTCACTGGCCTTTGTAAGAGATGTTCCCGGTAGGCTGTTACAGCACTGTGCAGAGCGAGTTCTTTCTTAGCTTCCCAAAGACCTGGAAGCAAGATGCTTTGGGGGCCATCTGCCCTTAAGGAAAGAAGGCAGCACTTTGTGCCTTGCAGCTCTAGGGCAATGTAGCACACCCAGAGCAGATGTTCTACTTCTGCCAGGTCAGGCCTGCAAAGAAACTGCGTTTCACAGGCCTTTGTAAGAGATGTTCCCTGTAGGCTGTTAGAGCACTGTGCAGAGCGAGTTGTTTCTTAGCTTCCCAAACAGCCGGAAGCAAGATGCTTTGGGGCCCTTCTCACCCTTTGGAAACAAGTCAGCACTTTGTGCCTTGCAGCTCTATGGCAATGTAGCACACCCAGAGTGGAAGTTCTACTTGAGCTGTATCAGGCCTGCAAAGAAACTGCGTTTCACAGGCCTTTGTAAGAGATGTTCCCGGTAGGCTGTAAGAGCACTGTGCAGAGGGACTTGTTTCTTAGCTTCCCAAAGAGCTGGAAGCAAAATGCTTTGAGACTCATCTGCCCCTTTGGAAAGAAGGCAGCACTTTGTGTCTTGCAGGTCTAGGGCAATGTAGCACACCCAGAGCAGATGTTCTACTTCTTCCAGGTCAGTCCTGCAAAGAAACTTCGTTTCACAGGCCTTTGTAAGAGATGTTCCCGGTAGGCTGTTACAGCACTGTGCAGAGCGAGTTCTTTCTTAGCTTCCCAAAGACCTGGAAGCAAGATGCTTTGGGGGCCATCTGCCCTTAAGGAAAGAAGGCAGCACTTTGTGCCTTGCAGCTCTAGGGCAATGTAGCACACCCAGAGCAGATGTTCTACTTCTGCCAGGTCAGGCCTGCAAAGAAACTGCGTTTCACAGGCCTTTGTAAGAGATGTTCCCTGTAGGCTGTTAGAGCACTGTGCAGAGCGAGTTGTTTCTTAGCTTCCCAAACAGCCGGAAGCAAGATGCTTTGGGGCCCTTCTCACCCTTTGGAAAGAAGTCAGCACTTTGTGCCTTGCAGCTCTAGGGCAATGTAGCACACCCAGAGTGGAAGTTCTACTTGAGCCGTATCAGGCCTGCAAAGAAACTGCGTTTCACAGGCCTTTGTAAGAGATGTTCCCGGTAGGCTGTAAGAGCACTGTGCAGAGGGACTTGTTTCTTAGCTTCCCAAAGAGCTGGAAGCAAAATGCTTTGAGACTCATCTGCCCCTTTGGAAAGAAGGCAGCACTTTGTGTCTTGCAGGTCTAGGGCAATGTAGCACACCCAGAGCAGATGTTCTACTTCTTCCAGGTCAGTCCTGCAAAGAAACTTCGTTTCACAGTCCTTTGTAAGAGATGTTCCCGGTAGGCTGCTAGAGCACTGTGCAGAGCGAGTTGTTTCTTAGCTTCCCAAAGAGCTGGAAGCAAGATGCTTTGGGGCCCTCTCACCCTTTGGAAAGAAGGCAGCACTTTGTGCCTTGCAGCTCTAGGGCAATGTAGCACACCCACAGCAGAAGTTCTACTTCAGCCAGATCAGGCCCGCAAAGAAACTGAGTTTCACAGGCCTTTGTAAGAGATGTTCCCGGTAGGCTGTTAGAGCACTGTGCAGAGCGAGTTGTTTCTTAGATTCCCAACGAGCTGGAAGCAAGATGCTTTAGGGGCCATCTGCCCTTAAGGAAAGAAGGCAGCACTTTGTGCCTTGCAGCTCTAGGGCAATGTAGCACACCCAGAGCAGATGTTCTACTTCTGCCAGGTCAGGCCTGCAAGAAACTGCGTTTCACAGGCCTTTGTAAGAGATGTTGCCGGTAGGCTGCAAGAGCACTGTGCAGAGCGACTTATTTCTTAGCTTCCCAGAGAGCTGGAAGCAAGATGCTTTGGGGCCCTTCTCACCCTTTGGAAAGAAGGCAGCACTTTGTGCCTTGCAGCTCTAGGGCAATGTAGCACACCCACAGCAGAAGTTCTACTCCAGCTAGATCAGACCTGCAAAGAAACTGCGTTTCACAGGCCTTTGTAAGAGATGTTCCCTGTAGGCTGTTAGAGCACTGTGCAGAGCGAGTTGTTTCTTAGCTTCCCAAAGAGCTGGAAGCAAGATGCTTTAGGGGCCATCTGCCCTTAAGGAAAGAAGGCAGCACTATGTGCCTTGCATCCCTAGGGCAATGTAGCACACCCAGAGCAGATGTTCTACTTCTGCCAGGTCAGGCCTGCAAAGAAACTTCGTTTCACAGGACTTTGTAAGAGATGTTGCCGGTAGGCTGTTAGAGCACTGTGCAGAGCGAGTTGTTTCTTAGCTTCCCAAACAGCCGGAAGCAAGATGCTTTGGGGCCCTTCTCACCCTTTGGAAACAAGTCAGCACTTTGTGCCTTGCAGCTCTAGGGCAATGTAGCACACCCAGAGCAGATGTTCTAGTTCTGCCAGGTCAGGCCTGCAAAGGAACTTCGTTTCACAGGCCTTTGTGAGAGATGTTGCCGGTAGGCTGTAAGAGCACTGTGCAGAGCGACTTATTTCTTAGCTTCCCAGAGAGCTGGAAGCAAGATGCTTTGGGGCCCGTTAATTTTATACCCTGCTACTTTGCTGTAGTTGTTGATTATTTCTAATAGTTTTTCTGTGGATTCTTTGGGGTTTTCTATGTATAAGATCATGTCGTCTGCAAACAACGCGAGTTTTAATTCTTCGTTACCTATTTCGATTAATTTTATTTATTTTTCCTGCCGTATTGCTCTGGCCGGCACCTCCAGTACTATGTTGAATAGGAGTGGTGAAAGTGGGCACCCTTGTCTTGTTCCTGTCCTCAGAGGGATGGCTTTCAGCTTTTGTCCATTGAGTATGATGTTGGCTGTGGGTCTATCATATATGGCCTTTATTATGTTGAGGTACTTTCCTTCTATACCCATTTTACTGAGGGTTTTTATCATAAGTGGGTGTTGGATCTTGTCGAATGCTTTCTCTGCGTCTATTGAGATGATCATGTGGTTTTTGTTTTTCATTTTGTTGATGTAGTGTATCACGTTGATTGACTTGCGGGTGTTGAACCATCCCTGTGTCCCTGGTATAAATCCCACTTGATCATGGTGTATAATCTTTTTGATGTATTGCTGTAATCGGTTTGCCAAAATTTGGTTGAGGATTTTTGCATCTATGTTCATCAGTGATATCGGCCTGTAGTTCTCCTTCTTTGTGTTGTCCTTGTCAGGTTTGGGGATCAGAGTGATGTTGGCTTCATAGAATGTGTTAGGGAGTTCTCCATCTTTCTCAATTTTCTGGAACAGTTTGAGGAGAATAGGTACAAAGAACTCACACTGCTTAACAACAAAAAAACAAACAACCCGATCAAAAAATGGGCAGAGGACATGAACAGACATTTCTCCAAAGAAGATATGAACATGGCCAATAGACACATGAAAAGATGTTCATCATCGCTAATCATCAGGGAAATGCAAATCAAAACTACACTAAGATATCACCTTACCCCCGTTAGATTGGCAAAAACATCCAAAACCAAGAACGACAAATGTTGGAGAGGTTGTGGAGAAAGAGGAACCCTCATACACTGTTGGTGGGAATGCAAACTGGTACAGCCACTATGGAAAACAGTATGGAGATTTCTCAAAAAGTTAAAAATAGAAATACCCTATGACCCAGCCATCCCATTACTGGGTATCTATCCTAAGAACCTGATATCAGATATCTCAAGAGTCCGTTGCACCCCTATGTTCATCGCAGCATTATTTACAATAGCCAAGACGTGGAACCAGCCTACATGCCCAGAAACTGATGATTGGATAAAGAAGATTTGGTATATATACACAATGGAATACTACTCAGCCATAAAAAAAGACGAAAGTGGCCCATTCACAACAATGTGGATGGACCTCGAGGGCATTATGTTAAGCGAAATAAGTCAGGCAGAGAAAGACGAACTCTATATGACTCCACTCATAGGTGGAAATTAGTATATTGAGAAGGAGATCTGATCGGTGGTTACCAGGGAAAAGGAGGGGTGGGTGGAGGGCACGGAGGGGGAAGTGGTGTTCCCACAACATGACTAACAAAAATGTACAACTGAAATTTCACAAGCTTGTAATCCATCATAACATTAATAAACAAACAAACAAAAAAAAAGATGCTTTGGGGCCCATCTGCCCCTATGGAAAGAACGGAGCACTTTCTGCCTTGCAGTTCTAGGGCAATGTAGCACACCCACAGCAGAAGTTCTGCTTCAGCCAGATCAGGCCCGCAAAGAAACTGCGTTTCACAGGCCTTTGTAAGAGATGTTCCCGGTAGGCTGTTAGAGCACTGTGCAGAGCGAGTTCTTTCTTTGCTTCCCAAACAGCCGGAAGCAAGATGCTTTGGGGCCCTTCTCACCCTTTGGAAACAAGTCAGCACTTTGTGCCTTGCAGCTCTAGGGCAATGTAGCACACCCAGAGCGGAAGTTCTACTTCAGCCATATCAGGCCTGCAAAGAAACTGCATTTCACAGGCCTTTGTAAGAGATGTTCCCGGTAGGCTGTAAGAGCACTGTGCAGAGCGATTTATTTTTTAGCTTCCCAGAGAGAAGGAAGCGAGATGCTTTGGGGCCCTTCTCACCCTTTGGAAAGCAGGCAGCACTTTGTGCCTTGCAGCTCTAGGGCAATGTAGCACACCCAGAGCAGAAGTTCTACTTCAGCTAGATCAGACCTGCAAAGAAACTGCGTTTCACAGGCCTTTGTAAGAGATGTTGCCGGTAGGCTGTTAGAGCACTGTGCAGAGCGAGTTGTACCTTAGCTTCCCAAAGAGCTGGAAGCAAGATTCTTTAGGGGCCATCTGCCCTTAAGGAAAGAAGGCAGCACTTTGTGCCTTGCATCTCTAGGGCAATGTAGCACACCCAGAGCAGATGTTCTACTACTGCCAGGTCAGGCCTGCAAAGAAACTTCGTTTCACAGGCCCTTGTAAGAGATGTTCCCGGTAGGCTGTTAGAGCACTGTGCAGAGCGACTTGTTTCTTAGCTTCCCAAAGAGCTGGAAGCAAGATGCTTTGGGGCCCTTCTCACCCTTTGGAAAGAAGGCAGCACTTTGTGCCTTGCAGCTCTAGGGCAATGTAGCACACCCCGAGCAGAAGTTCTACTTTAGCCAGATCTGGCCCGCAAAGAAACTGCGTTTCACAGGCCTTTGTAAGAGATGTTCCCGGTAGGCTGTTAGAGCACTGTGCAGAGCGAGTTGTTTCTTAGCTTCCCAAACAGCCGGAAGCAAGATGCTTTGGGGCCCTTCTCACACTTTGGAAAGAAGGCAGCACTTTGTGCCTTGCAGCTCTAGGGCACTGTAGCACACCCACAGCAGAAGTTCTACTTCAGCCAGATCAGGCCCGCAAAGAAACTGCGTTTCACAGGCCTTTGTAAGAGATGTTCCCGGTAGGCTGTTAGAGCACTGTGCAGAGCGAGTTGTTTCTTAGATTTCCAACGAGCTGGAAGCAAGATGCTTTAGGGGCCACCTGCCCTTAAGGAAAGAAGGCAGCACTTTGTGCCTTGCAGCTCTAGGGCAATGTAGCACACCCAGAGCAGATGTTCTACTTCTGCCAGGTCAGGCCTGCAAAGAAACTTCGTTTCACAGGCCTTTGTAAGAGATGTTGCCGGTAGGCTGTAAGAGCACTGTGCAGAGCGATTTATTTTTTAGCTTCCCAGAGAGAAGGAAGCGAGATGCTTTGGGGCCCTTCTCACCCTTTGGAAAGCAGGCAGCACTTTGTGCCTTGCAGCTCTAGGGCAATGTAGCACACCCAGAGCAGAAGTTCTACTTCAGCTAGATCAGACCTGCAAAGAAACTGCGTTTCACAGGCCTTTGTAAGAGATGTTGCCGGTAGGCTGTTAGAGCACTGTGCAGAGCGAGTTGTACCTTAGCTTCCCAAAGAGCTGGAAGCAAGATTCATTAGGGGCCATCTGCCCTTAAGGAAAGAAGGCGGCACTTTGTGCCTTGCATCTCTAGGGCAATGTAGCACACCCAGAGCAGATGTTCTACTACTGCCAGGTCAGGCCTGCAAAGAAACTTCGTTTCACAGGCCCTTGTAAGAGATGTTCCCGGTAGGCTGTTAGAGCACTGTGCAGAGCGACTTGTTTCTTAGCTTCCCAAAGAGCTGGAAGCAAGATGCTTTGGGGCCCTTCTCACCCTTTGGAAAGAAGGCAGCACTTTGTGCCTTGCAGCTCTAGGGCAATGTAGCACACCCCGAGCAGAAGTTCTACTTCAGCCAGATCTGGCCCGCAAAGAAACTGCGTTTCACAGGCCTTTGTAAGAGATGTTCCCGGTAGGCTGTTAGAGCACTGTGCAGAGCGAGTTGTTTCTTAGCTTCCCAGAGAGCTGGAAGCAAGATGCTTTTGGGCCCTTCTCACCCTTTGGCAAGAAGGCAGCACTTTGAGCCTTGCAGCTCTAGGGCAATGTAGCACACCCAGAGCAGAAGTTGTACTTCAGCCAGATCAGGCCCGCAAAGAAACTGCGTCTCACAGGCCTTTGTAAGAGATGTTCCCTGTAGGCTGTTAGAGCACTGTGCAGAGCGAGTTCTTTGTTAGCTTCCCAAAGACCTGGAAGCAAGATGCTTTGGGGGCCATCTGCCCTTAAGGAAAGAAGGCAGCACTTTGTGCCTTGCAGCTCTAGGGCAATGTAGCACACCCAGAGCAGATGTTCTACTTCTGCCAGGTCAGGCCTGCAAAGAAACTGCGTTTCACAGGCCTTTGTAAGAGATGTTGCCGGTAGGCTGTTAGAGCACTGTGCAGAGCGAGTTGTTTCTTAGCTTCCCAAACAGCCGGAAGCAAGATGCTTTGGGGCCCTTCTCACCCTTTGGAAACAAGTCAGCACTTTGTGCCTTGCAGCTCTAGGGCAATGTAGCACACCCAGAGCAGATGTTCTACTTCTGCCAAGTCAGGCCTGCAAAGAAACTTCGTTTCACAGGCCTTTGTAAGAGATGTTGCCGGTAGGCTGTAAGAGCACTGTGCACAGCGACTTATTTCTTAGCTTCCCAGAGAGCTGGAAGCAAGATGCTTTGGGGCCCGTTAATTTTATACCCTGCTACTTTGCTGTAGTTGTTGATTATTTCTAATAGTTTTTCTGCGGATTCTTTGGGGCTTTCTATGTATAAGATCATGTCGTCTGCAAACAACGCGAGTTTTACTTCTTCGTTACCTATTTGGATTCCTTTTATTTTTTTTTCCTGCCGAATTGCTCTGGCCAGCACCTCCAGTACTATGTTGAATAGGAATGGTGAAAGTGGGCACCCTTGTCTTGTTCCTGTCCTCAGAGGGATGGCTTTCAGCTTTTGTCCATTGAGTATGATGTTGGCTGTGGGTCTATCATATATGGCCTTTATTATGTTGAGGTACTTTCCTTCTATACCCGTTTTACTGAGGGTTTTTATCATAAATGGGTGTTGGATCTTGTCGAATGCTTTCTCTGCGTCTATTGAGATGATCATGTGGTTTTTGTTTTTCATTTTGTTGATGTAGTGTATCACGTTGATTGACTTGCAGGTGTTGAACCATCCCTGTGTCCCTGGTATAAATCCCACTTGATCATGGTGTATAATCTTTTTGATGTATTGCTGTAATCGGTTTGCCAAAATTTGGTTGAGGATTTTTGCATCTATGTTCATCAGTGATATCGGCCTGTAGTTCTCCTTCTTTGTGTTGTCCTTGTCAGGTTTGGGGATCAGAGTGATGTTGGCTTCATAGAATGTGTTAGGGAGTTCTCCATCTTTCTCAATTTTCTGGAACAGTTTGAGGAGAATAGGTACAAAGAACTCACACTGCTTAACAACAAAAAAACAAACAACCCGATCAAAAAATGGGCAGAGGACATGAACAGACATTTCTCCAAAGAAGATATGAACATGGCCAATAGACACATGAAAAGATGTTCATCATCGCTAATCATCAGGGAAATGCAAATCAAAACTACACTAAGATATCACCTTACCCCCGTTAGATTGGCAAAAACATCCAAAACCAAGAACGACAAATGTTGGAGAGGTTGTGGAGAAAGAGGAACCCTCATACACTGTTGGTGGGAATGCAAACTGGTACAGCCACTATGGAAAACAGTATGGAGATTTCTCAAAAAGTTAAAAATAGAAATACCCTATGACCCAGCCATCCCATTACTGGGTATCTATCCTAAGAACCTGATATCAGATATCTCAAGAGTCCGTTGCACCCCTATGTTCATCGCAGCATTATTTACAATAGCCAAGACGTGGAACCAGCCTACATGCCCAGAAACTGATGATTGGATAAAGAAGATGTGGTATATATACACAATGGAATACTACTCAGCCATAAAAAAAGACGACATTGGCCCCTTCACAACAATGTGGATGGACCTCGAGGGCATTATGTTAAGCGAAATAAGTCAGTCAGAGAAAGACGAACTCTATATGACTCCACTCGTAGGTGGAAATTAGTATATTGAGAAGGAGATCTGATCGGTGGTTACCAGGGAAAAGGGGGGGTGGGGGGAGGGCACGGAGTGGGAAGTGGTGTTCCCACAACATGACTAACAAAAATGTACAACTGAAATTTCACAAGCTTGTAATCCATCATAACATTAATAAACAAAAAAAAAAAAAGATGCTTTGGGGCCCATCTGCCCCTATGGAAAGAACGCAGCACTTTGTGCCTTGCAGCTCTAGGGCAATGTAGCACACCCAGAGCAGAAGTTCTACTTCAGCCAGATCAGGCCCGCAAAGAAACTGCGTTTCACAGGCCTTTGTAAGAGATGTTCCCGGTAGGCTGTTAGAGCACTGTGCAGAGCGAGTTGTTTCTTAGCTTCCCAAAGAGCTGGAAGCAAGATGCTTTGGGGCCCTTCTCACCCTTTGGCAAGAAGGCAGCACTTTGTGCCTTGCAGCTCTAAGGCAATGTAGCACACCCAGAGCAGAAGTTCTACTTCAGCCCGATCAGGCATGCAAAGAAACCGCGTTTCACAGGCCTTTGTAAGAGATGTTCCCGGTAGGCTGTTAGAGCACTGTGCAGAGCGAGTTGTTTCTTAGCTTCCCAGAGAGCTGGAAGCAAGATGCTTTGGGGCCCGTTAATTGTATCCCCTGCTACTTTGCTGTAGTTGTTGATTATTTCTAATAGTTTTTCTGTGGATTCTTTGGGGTTTTCTATGTATAAGATCATGTCGTCTGCAAACAACGCGAGTTTTACTTCTTCGTTAACTATTTGGATTCCTTTTATTTTTTTTTCCTGCCGAATTGCTCTGGCCAGCACCTCCAGTACTATGTTGAATAGGAGTGGTGAAAGTGGACACCCTTGTCTTGTTCCTGTCCTCAGAGGGATGGCTTTCAGCTTTTGTCCATTGAGTATGATGTTGGCTGTGGGTCTATCATATATGGCCTTTATTATGTTGAGGTACTTTCCTTCTATACCCATTTTACTGAGGGTTTTTATCATAAATGGGTGTTGGATCTTGTCGAATGCTTTCTCTGCGTCTATTGAGATGATCATGTGGTTTTTGTTTTTCATTTTGTTGATGTAGTGTATCACGTTGATTGACTTGCGGGTGTTGAACCATCCCTGTGTCCCTGGTATAAATCCCACTTGATCATGGTGTATAATCTTTTTGATGTATTGCTGTAATCGGTTTGCCAAAATTTTGTTGAGGATTTTTGCATCTATGTTCATCAGTGATATCGGCCTGTAGTTCTCCTTCTTTGTGTTGTCCTTGTCAGGTTGGGGGATCAGAGTGATGTTGGCTTCATAGAATGTGTTAGGGAGTTCTCCATCTTTCTCAATTTTCTGGAACAGTTTGAGGAGAATAGGTACAAAGAACTCACACTGCTTAACAACAAAAAAACAAACAACCCGATCAAAAAATGGGCAGAGGACATGAACAGACATTTCTCAAAAGAAGATATGAATATGGCCAATAGGCACATGAAAAGATGTTCATCATCGCTAATCATCAGGGAAATGCAAATCAAAACTACACTAAGATATCACCTTACCCCCGTTAGATTGGCAAAAACATCCAAAACCAAGAACGACAAATGTTGGAGAGGTTGTGGAGAAAGAGGAACCCTCATACACTGTTGGTGGGAATGCAAACTGGTACAGCCACTATGGAAAACAGTATGGAGATTTCTCAAAAAGTTAAAAATAGAAATACCCTATGACCCAGCCATCCCATTACTGGGTATCTATCCTAAGAACCTGATATCAGATATCTCAAGAGTCCGTTGCACCCCTATGTTCATCGCAGCATCATTTACAGTAGCCAAGACGTGGAACCAGCCTACATGCCCAGAAACTGATGATTGGATAAAGAAGATGTGGTATATATACACAATGGAATACTACTCAGCCATAAAAAAAGACGACATTGGCCCATTCACAACAATGTGGATGGACCTCGAGGGCATTATGTTAAGCGAAATAAGTCAGTCAGAGAAAGACGAACTCTATATGACTCCACTCATAGGTGGAAATTAGTATATTGAGAAGGAGATCTGATCGGTGGTTACAAGGGAAAAGGGGGGGTGGGGGAGGGCACGGAGGGGGACGTGTTGTTCCCACAACATGACTAACAAAAATGTACAACTGAAATTTCACAAGCTTGTAATCCATCATAACATTAATAAACAAAAAAAAAAAAAAAAAAGATGCTTTGGGGCCCATCTGCCCCTATGGAAAGGATGCAGCACTTTGTGCCTTGCAGCTCTAGCGCAATGTAGCACACCCAGAGCAGAAGTTCTACTTCAGCCAGATCAGGCCCGCAAAGAAACTGCGTTTCACAGGCCTTTGTAAGAGATGTTCCCGGTAGGCTGTTAGAGCACTGTGCAGAGCGAGTTGTTTCTTAGCTTCCCAACGAGCTGCAAGCAAGATGCTTTAGGGGCCATCTGCCCTTAAGGAAAGAAGGCAGCCCTTCTGCCTTGCAACTCTAGGGCAATGTAGCACACCCAGAGCAGTTGTTCTACTTCTGCCATGTCAGGCCTGCAAAGAAACTTCGTTTCACAGGCCTTTGTAAGAGATGTTCCCGGTAGGCTGTAAGAGCACTGTGCAGAGCGACTTGTTTCTTAGCTTCCCAGAGAGCTGGAAGCAAGATGCTTTGGGGGCCTTCTCACCCTTTGGAAAAAAGGCAGCACTTTGTGCCTTGCAGCTCTAGGGCAATGTAGCACACCCAGAGCAGAAGTTCTACTTCAGCTAGATCAGACCTGCAAAGCAACTTCATTTCACAGGCCTTTGTTAGAGATGTTCCCTGTAGGCTGTTAGAGCACTGTGCAGAGCGAGTTGTTTCTTAGAATCCCAAAGAGCTGGAAGCAAGATGCTTTGGGGCCCTTCTCACCCTTTGGAAAGAAGGCAGCACTTTGTGCCTTGCAGCTCTAGGGCAATGTAGCACACCCAGAGCAGTTGTTCTACTTCTGCCAGGTCAGGCCTGCAAAGAAACTTCGTTTCACAGACCTTTGTAAGAGATGTTCCCTGTAGGCTGTTAGAGAACTGTGCAGAGCTAGTTGTTTCTTAGCTTCCCAAGGAGCTGGAAGCAAGATGCTTTGGGGCCCTTCTCACCCTTTGGAAAGAAGGCAGCACTTTGTGCCTTGCAGCTCTAGGGCAATGTAGCACACCCAGAGCCGAAGTTCTACTTCAGCTAGATCAGACCTGCAAAGAAACTTCGTTTCACAGGCCTTTGTAAGAGATGTTCGCGGTCGGCTGTTAGAGCACTGTGCAGAGCGAGTTGTTTCTTAGCTTCCCAGAGAGCTGGAAGCAAGATGCTTTGGGTCCGTTAATTTTATACCCTGCTACTTTGCTGTAGTTGTTGATTATTTCTAATAGTTTTTCTGTGGATTCTTTGGGGTTTTCTATGTATAAGATCATGTCGTCTGCAAACAACGCGAGTTTTACTTCTTCGTTACCTATTTGGATTCCTTTTATTTTTTTTTCCTGCCGAATTGCTCTGGCCAGCACCTCCAGTACTATGTTGAATAGGAGTGGTGAAAGTGGGCACCCTTGTCTTGTTCCTGTCCTCAGAGGGATGGCTTTCAGCTTTTGTCCATTGAGTATGATGTTGGCTGTGGGTCTATCATATATGGCCTTTATTATGTTGAGGTACTTTCCTTCTATACCCATTTTACTGAGGGTTTTTATCATAAATGGGTGTTGGATCTTGTCGAATGCTTTCTCTGCGTCTATTGAGATGATCATGTGGTTTTTGTTTTTCATTTTGTTGATGTAGTGTATCACGTTGATTGACTTGCGGGTGTTGAACCATCCCTGTGTCCCTGGTATAAATCCCACTTGATCATGGTGTATAATCTTTTTGATGTATTGCTGTAATCGGTTTGCCAAAATTTTGTTGAGGATTTTTGCATCTATGTTCATCAGTGATATCGGCCTGTAGTTCTCCTTCTTTGTGTTGTCCTTGTCAGGTTGGGGGATCAGAGTGATGTTGGCTTCATAGAATGTGTTAGGGAGTTCTCCATCTTTCTCAATTTTCTGGAACAGTTTGAGGAGAATAGGTACAAAGAACTCACACTGCTTAACAACAAAAAAACAAACAACCCGATCAAAAAATGGGCAGAGGACATGAACAGACATTTCTCAAAAGAAGATATGAATATGGCCAATAGACACATGAAAAGATGTTCATCATCGCTAATCATCAGGGAAATGCAAATCAAAACTACACTAAGATATCACCTTACCCCCGTTAGATTGGCAAAATCATCCAAAACCAAGAACGACGAATGTTGGAGAGGTTGTGGAGAAAGAGGAACCCTCATACACTGTTGGTGGGAATGCAAACTGGTACAGCCACTATGGAAAACAGTATGGAGATTTCTCAAAAAGTTAAAAATAGAAATACCCTATGACCCAGCCATCCCATTACTGGGTATCTATCCTAAGAACCTGATATCAGATATCTCAAGAGTCCGTTGCACCCCTGTGTTCATCGCAGCATTATTTACAATAGCCAAGACGTGGAACCAGCCTACATGCCCAGAAACTGATGATGGGATAAAGAAGATGTGGTATATATACACAATGGAATACTACTCAGCCATAAAAAAAGACGACATTGGCCCCTTCACAACAATGTGGATGGACCTCGAGGGCATTATGTTAAGCGAAATAAGTCAGTCAGAGAAAGACGAACTCTATATGACTCCACTCATAGGTGGAAATTAGTATATTGAGAAGGAGATCTGATCGGTGGTTACCAGGGAAAAGGGGGGGTGGGGGAGGGCACGGAGTGGGAAGTGGTGTTCCCACAACATGACTAACAAAAATGTACAACTGAAATTTCACAAGCTTGTAATCCATCATAACATTAATAAACAAAAAAAAAAAAAAGATGCTTTGGGGCCCATCTGCCCCTATGGAAAGAACGCAGCACTTTGTGCCTTGCAGCTCTAGGGCAATGTAGCAAACCCAGAGCAGAAGTTCTACTTCAGCCAGATCAGGCCCGCAAATAAACTGCGTTTCACAGGCCTTTGTAAGAGATGTTCGCGGTAGGCTGTTAGAGCACTGTGCAGAGCGAGTTGTTTCTTAGCTTCCCAGAGAGCTGGAAGCAAGATGCTTTGGGGCCCATTAATTGTATCCCCTGCTACTTTGCTGTAGTTGTTGATTATTTCTAATAGTTTTTCTGTGGATTCTTTGGGGTTTTCTATGTATAAGATCATGTCGTCTGCAAACAACGCGAGTTTTACTTCTTCGTTACCTATTTGGATTCCTTTTATTTTTTTTTCCTGCTGAATTGCTCTGGCCAGCACCTCCAGTACTATGTTGAATAGGAGTGGTGAAAGTGGGCACCCTTGTCTTGTTCCTGTCCTCAGAGGGATGGCTTTCAGCTTTTGTCCATTGAGTATGATGTTGGCTGTGGGTCTATCATATATGGCCTTTATTATGTTGAGGTACTTTCCTTCTATACCCATTTTACTGAGGGTTTTTATCATAAATGGGTGTTGGATCTTGTCGAATGCTTTCTCTGCGTCTATTGAGATGATCATGTGGTTTTTGTTTTTCATTTTGTTGATGTAGTGTATCACGTTGATTGACTTGCGGGTGTTGAACCATCCCTGTGTCCCTGGTATAAATCCCACTTGATCATGGTGTATAATCTTTTTGATGTATTGCTGTAATCGGTTTGCCAAAATTTTGTTGAGGATTTTTGCATCTATGTTCATCAGTGATATCGGCCTGTAGTTCTCCTTCTTTGTGTTGTCCTTGTCAGGTTGGGGGATCAGAGTGATGTTGGCTTCATAGAATGTGTTAGGGAGTTCTCCATCTTTCTCAATTTTCTGGAACAGTTTGAGGAGAATAGGTACAAAGAACTCACACTGCTTAACAACAAAAAAACAAACAACCCGATCAAAAAATGGGCAGAGGACATGAACAGACATTTCTCAAAAGAAGATATGAATATGGCCAATAGACACATGAAAAGATGTTCATCACCGCTAATCATCAGGGAAATGCAAATCAAAACTACACTAAGATATCACCTTACCCCCGTTAGATTGGCAAAATCATCCAAAACCAAGAACGACGAATGTTGGAGAGGTTGTGGAGAAAGAGGAACCCTCATACACTGTTGGTGGGAATGCAAACTGGTACAGCCACTATGGAAAACAGTATGGAGATTTCTCAAAAAGTTAAAAATAGAAATACCCTATGACCCAGCCATCCCATTACTGGGTATCTATCCTAAGAACCTGATATCAGATATCTCAAGAGTCCGTTGCACCCCTATGTTCATCGCAGCATTATTTACAATAGCCAAGACGTGGAACCAGCCTACATGCCCAGAAACTGATGATTGGATAAAGAAGATGTGGTATATATACACAATGGAATACTACTCAGC
This sequence comes from Equus asinus, assembly GCF_041296235.1. Taxonomy (NCBI): domain Eukaryota; kingdom Metazoa; phylum Chordata; class Mammalia; order Perissodactyla; family Equidae; genus Equus; species Equus asinus. The sequence continues at coordinate 38,955,513 of NC_091790.1, forward strand.
CATAAAAAAAGACGACATTGGCCCCTTCACAACAATGTGGATGGACCTCGAGGGCATTATGTTAAGCGAAATAAGTCAGTCAGAGAAAGACGAACTCTATATGACTCCACTCATAGGTGGAAATTAGTATATTGAGAAGGAGATCTGATCGGTGGTTACCAGGGAAAAGGGGGGGTGGGGGAGGGCACGGAGTGGGAAGTGGTGTTCCCACAACATGACTAACAAAAATGTACAACTGAAATTTCACAAGCTTGTAATCCATCATAACATTAATAAACAAAAAAAAAAAAAGATGCTTTGGGGCCCATCTGCCCCTATGGAAAGAACGCAGCACTTTGTGCCTTGCAGCTCTAGGGCAATGTAGCAAACCCAGAGCAGAAGTTCTACTTCAGCCAGATCAGGCCCGCAAAGAAACTGCGTTTCACGGGCCTTGGTAAGAGATGTTCCCGGTAGGCTGTTAGAGCACTGTGCAGAGCGAGTTGTTTCTTAGCTTCCCAAAGAGCTGGAAGCAAGATGCTTTGGGGCCCTTCTCACCCTTTGGCAAGAAGGCAGCACTTTGTGCCTTGCAGCTCTAAGGCAATGTAGCACACCCAGAGCAGAAGTTCTACTTCAGCCAGATCAGGCATGCAAAGAAACTGCGTTTCACAGGCCTTTGTAAGAGATGTTCGCAGTAGGCTGTTAGAGCACTGTGCAGAGCGAGTTGTTTCTCAGCTTCCAAAAGAGTTGGAAGCAAGATGCTTTGGGGCTCATCTGCCCCTTTGAAATGAAGGCAGCACTTTGTGCCTTGCAGCTCTAGGGCAATGTAGCACACCCAGAGCAGAAGTTGTACTTCAGCCAGATCAGGCCTGCAAAGAAACTTCGTTTCACAGGCCTTTGTAAGAGATATTCCCGGTAGGCTGTTAGAGCACTGTGCAGAGCAAGTTGTTTCTTAGCTTCCCAGAGAGCTGGAAGCAAGATGCTTTGGGGAGCGTTAATTGTATCCCCTGCTACTTTGCTGTAGTTGTTGATTATTTCTAATAGTTTTTCTGTGGATTCTTTGGGGTTTTCTATGTATAAGATCATGTCGTCTGCAAACAACGCGAGTTTTACTTCTTCGTTAACTATTTGGATTCCTTTTATTTTTTTTTCCTGCCGAATTGCTCTGGCCAGAACCTCCAGTACTATGTTGAATAGGAGTGGTGAAAGTGGACACCCTTGTCTTGTTCCTGTCCTCAGAGGGATGGCTTTCAGCTTTTGTCCATTGAGTATGCTGTTGGCTGTGGGTCTATCATATATGGCCTTTATTATGTTGAGGTACTTTCCTTCTATACCCATTTTACTGAGGGTTGTTATCATAAATGGGTGTTGGATCTTGTCGAATGCTTTCTCTGCGTCTATTGAGATGATCATGTGGTTTTTGTTTTTCATTTTGTTGATGTAGTGTATCACGTTGATTGACTTGCGGGTGTTGAACCATCCCTGTGTCCCTGGTATAAATCCCACTTGATCATGGTGTATAATCTTTTTGATGTATTGCTGTAATCGGTTTGCCAAAATTTGGTTGAGGATTTTTGCATCTATGTTCATCAGTGATATCGGCCTGTAGTTCTCCTTCTTTGTGTTGTCCTTGTCAGGTTTGGGGATCAGAGTGATGTTGGCTTCATAGAATGTGTTAGGGAGTTCTCCATCTTTCTCAATTTTCTGGAACAGTTTGAGGAGAATAGGTACAAAGAACTCACACTGCTTAACAACAAAAAAACAAACAACCTGATCAAAAAATGGGCAGAGGACATGAACAGACATTTCTCAAAAGAAGATATGAATATGGCCAATAGACACATGAAAAGATGTTCATCATCGCTAATCATCAGGGAAATGCAAATCAAAACTACACTAAGATATCACCTTATCCCCGTTAGATTGGCAAAAACATCCAAAACCAAGAACGACAAATGTTGGAGAGGTTGTGGAGAAAGAGGAACCCTCATACACTGTTGGTGGGAATGCAAACTGGTACAGCCACTATGGAAAACAGTATGGAGATTTCTCAAAAAGTTAAAAATAGAAATACCCTACGACCCAGCCATCCCATTACTGGGTATCTATCCTAAGAACCTGATATCAGATATCTCAAGAGTCCGTTGCACCCCTATGTTCATCGCAGCATTATTTACAATAGCCAAGACGTGGAACCAGCCTACATGCCCAGAAACTGATGATTGGATAAAGAAGATGTGGTATATATACACAATGGAATACTACTCAGCCATAAAAAAAGACGACATTGGCCCCTTCACAACAATGTGGATGGACCTCGAGGGCATTATGTTAAGCGAAATAAGTCAGTCAGAGAAAGACGAACTCTATATGACTCCACTCATAGGTGGAAATTAGTATATTGAGAAGGAGATCTGATCGGTGGTTACCAGGGAAAAGGGGGGGTGGGGGGAGGGCACGGAGTGGGAAGTGGTGTTCCCACAACATGACTAACAAAAATGTACAACTGAAATTTCACAAGCTTGTAATCCATCATAACATTAATAAACAAAAAGAAAAAAAAGATGCTTTGGGGCCCATCTGCCCCTATGGAAAGAACGCAGCACTTTGTGCCTTGCAGCTCTAGGGCAATGTAGCACACCCAGAGCAGAAGTTCTACTTCAGCCAGATCAGGCCCGCAAAGAAACTGCGTTTCACAGGCCTTTGTAAGAGATGTTCCCGGTAGGCTGTTAGAGCACTGTGCAGAGCGAGTTGTTTCTTAGCTTCCAAAAGAGTTCGAAGCAAGATGCTTTGGGGCTCATCTGCCCCTTTGAAATGAAGGCAGCACTTTGTGCCTTGCAGCTCTAGGGCAATGTAGCACACCCAGAGCAGAAGTTGTACTTCAGCCAGATCAGGCCTCCAAAGAAACTGCATTTCACAGGCCTTTGTAAGAGATGTACCCGGTAGGCTGTTAGAGCACTGTGCAGAGCGAGTTGTTTCTTAGCTTCCCAGAGAGCTGGAAGCAAGATGCTTTGGGGCCCGTTAATTTTATACCCTGCTACTTTGCTGTAGTTGTTGATTATTTCTAATAGTTTTTCTGTGGATTCTTTGGGGTTTTCTATGTATAAGATCATGTCGTCTGCAAACAACGCGAGTTTTACTTCTTCGTTAACTATTTGGATTCCTTTTATTTTTTTTTCCTGCCGAATTGCTCTGGCCAGCACCTCCAGTACTATGTTGAATAGGAGTGGTGAAAGTGGACACCCTTGTCTTGATCCTGTCCTCAGAGGGATGGCTTTCAGCTTTTGTCCATTGAGTATGATGTTGGCTTTGGGTCTATCATATATGGCCTTTATTATGTTGAGGTACTTTCCTTCTATACCCATTTTACTGAGGGTTTTTATCATAAATGGGTGTTGGATCTTGTCGAATGCTTTCTCTGCGTCTATTGAGATGATCATGTGGTTTTTGTTTTTCATTTTGTTGATGTAGTGTATCACGTTGATTGACTTGCGGGTGTTGAACCATCCCTGTGTCCCTGGTATAAATCCCACTTGATCATGGTGTATAATCTTTTTGATGTATTGCTGTAATCGGTTTGCCAAAATTTTGTTGAGGATTTTTGCATCTATGTTCATCAGTGATATCGGCCTGTAGTTCTCCTTCTTTGTGTTGTCCTTGTCAGGTTGGGGGATCAGAGTGATGTTGGCTTCATAGAATGTGTTAGGGAGTTCTCCATCTTTCTCAATTTTCTGGAACAGTTTGAGGAGAATAGGTACAAAGAACTCACACTGCTTAACAACAAAAAAACAAACAACCCGATCAAAAAATGGGCAGAGGACATGAACAGACATTTCTCAAAAGAAGATATGAATATGGCCAATAGACACATGAAAAGATGTTCATCATCGCTAATCATCAGGGAAATGCAAATCAAAACTACACTAAGATATCACCTTACCCCCGTTAGATTGGCAAAAACATCCAAAACCAAGAACGACGAATGTTGGAGAGGTTGTGGAGAAAGAGGAACCCTCATACACTGTTGGTGGGAATGCAAACTGGTACAGCCACTATGGAAAACAGTATGGAGATTTCTCAAAAAGTTAAAAATAGAAATACCCTATGACCCAGCCATCCCATTACTGGGTATCTATCCTAAGAACCTGATATCAGATATCTCAAGAGTCCGTTGCACCCCTATGTTCATCGCAGCATTATTTACAATAGCCAAGACGTGGAACCAGCCTACATGCCCAGAAACTGATGATTGGATAAAGAAGATGTGGTATATATACACAATGGAATACTACTCAGCCATAAAAAAAGACGACATTGGCCCCTTCACAACAATGTGGATGGACCTCGAGGGCATTATGTTAAGCGAAATAAGTCAGTCAGAGAAAGACGAACTCTGTATGACTCCACTCATAGGTGGAAATTAGTATATTGAGAAGGAGATCTGATCGGTGGTTACCAGGGAAAAGGGGGGGTGGGGGGAGGGCACGGAGTGGGAAGTGGTGTTCCCACAACATGACTAACAAAAATGTACAACTGAAATATCACAAGCTTGTAATCCATCATAACATTAATAAACAAAAAGAAAAAAAAGATGCTTTGGGCCCCATCTGCCCCTATGGAAAGAACGCAGCACTTTGTGCCTTGCAGCTCTAGGGCAATGTAGCACACCCAGAGCAGAAGTTCTACTTCAGCCAGATCAGGCCCGCAAAGAAACTGCGTTTCACAGGCCTTTGTAAGAGATGTTCCCGGTAGGCTGTTAGAGCACTGTGCAGAGCGAGTTGTTTCTTAGCTTCCCAAAGAGCTGGAAGCAAGATGCTTTGGGGCCCTTCTCACCCTTTGGCAAGAAGGCAGCACTTTGTGCCTTGCAGCTCTAAGGCAATGTAGCACACGCAGAGCAGAAGTTCTACTTCAGCCAGATCAGGCCTGCAAAGAAACTGCGTTTCACAGGCCTTTGTAAGAGATGTTCGCGGTAGGCTGTTAGAGCACTGGGCAGAGCGAGTTGTTTCTCAGCTTCCAAAAGAGTTGGAAGCAAGATGCTTTGGGGCTCATCTGCCCCTTTGAAATGAAGGCAGCACTTTGTGCCTTGCAGCTCTAGGGCAATGTAGCACACCCAGAGCAGAAGTTGTACTTCAGCCAGATCAGGCCTGCAAAGAAACTGCGTTTCACAGGCCTTTGTAAGAGATGTTCCCGGTAGGCTGTTAGAGCACTGTGCAGAGCGAGTTGTTTCTTAGCTTCCCAGAGAGCTGGAAGCAAGATGCTTTGGGGCCCGTTAATTGTATCCCCTGCTACTTTGCTGTAGTTGTTGATTATTTCTAATAGTTTTTCTGTGGATTCTTTGGGGTTTTCTATGTATAAGATCATGTCGTCTGCAAACAACGCGAGTTTTACTTCTTCGTTAACTATTTGGATTCCTTTTATTTTTTTTTCCTGCCGAATTGCTCTGGCCAGCACCTCCAGTACTATGTTGAATAGGAGTGGTGAAAGTGGACACCCTTGTCTTGTTCCTGTCCTCAGAGGGATGGCTTTCAGCTTTTGTCCATTGAGTATGATGTTGGCTTTGGGTCTATCATATATGGCCTTTATTATGTTGAGGTACTTTCCTTCTATACCCATTTTACTGAGGGTTTTTATCATAAATGGGTGTTGGATCTTGTCGAATGCTTTCTCTGCGTCTATTGAGATGATCATGTGGTGTTTGTTTTTCATTTTGTTGATGTAGTGTATCACGTTGATTGACTTGCGGGTGTTGAACCATCCCTGTGTCCCTGGTATAAATCCCACTTGATCATGGTGTATAATCCTTTTGATGTATTGCTGTAATCGGTTTGCCAAAATTTTGTTGAGGATTTTTGCATCTATGTTCATCAGTGATATCGGCCTGTAGTTCTCCTTCTTTGTGTTGTCCTTGTCAGGTTGGGGGATCAGAGTGATGTTGGCTTCATAGAATGTGTTAGGGAGTTCTCCATCTTTCTCAATTTTCTGGAACAGTTTGAGGAGAATAGGTACAAAGAACTCACACTGCTTAACAACAAAAAAACAAACAACCCGATCAAAAAATGGGCAGAGGACATGAACAGACATTTCTCAAAAGAAGATATGAATATGGCCAATAGACACATGAAAAGATGTTCATCATCGCTAATCATCAGGGAAATGCAAATCAAAACTACACTAAGATATCACCTTACCCCCGTTAGATTGGCAAAAACATCCAAAACCAAGAACGACGAATGTTGGAGAGGTTGTGGAGAAAGAGGAACCCTCATACACTGTTGGTGGGAATGCAAACTGGTACAGCCACTATGGAAAACAGTATGGAGATTTCTCAAAAAGTTAAAAATAGAAATACCCTATGACCCAGCCATCCCATTACTGGGTATCTATCCTAAGAACCTGATATCAGATATCTCAAGAGTCCGTTGCACCCCTATGTTCATCGCAGCATTATTTACAATAGCCAAGACGTGGAACCAGCCTACATGCCCAGAAACTGATGATTGGATAAAGAAGATGTGGTATATATACACAATGGAATACTACTCAGCCATAAAAAAAGACGACATTGGCCCCTTCACAACAATGTGGATGGACCTCGAGGGCATTATGTTAAGCGAAATAAGTCAGTCAGAGAAAGACGAACTCTGTATGACTCCACTCATAGGTGGAAATTAGTATATTGAGAAGGAGATCTGATCGGTGGTTACCAGGGAAAAGGGGGGGTGGGGGGAGGGCACGGAGTGGGAAGTGGTGTTCCCACAACATGACTAACAAAAATGTACAACTGAAATTTCACAAGCTTGTAATCCATCATAACATTAATAAACAAAAAGAAAAAAAAGATGCTTTGGGGCCCATCTGCCCCTATGGAAAGAACGCAGCACTTTGTGCCTTGCAGCTCTAGGGCAATGTAGCACACCCAGAGCAGAAGTTCTACTTCAGCCAGATCAGGCCCGCAAAGAAACTGCGTTTCACAGGCCTTTGTAAGAGATGTTCCCGGTAGGCTGTTAGAGCACTGTGCAGAGCGAGTTGTTTCTTAGCTTCCCAAAGAGCTGGAAGCAAGATGCTTTGGGGCCCTTCTCACCCTTTGGCAAGAAGGCAGCACTTTGTGCCTTGCAGCTCTAAGGCAATGTAGCACACGCAGAGCAGAAGTTCTACTTCAGCCAGATCAGGCCTGCAAAGAAACTGCGTTTCACAGGCCTTTGTATGAGATGTTTGCGGTAGGCTGTTAGAGCACTGGGCAGAGCGAGTTGTTTCTCAGCTTCCAAAAGAGTTGGAAGCAAGATGCGTTGGGGCTCATCTGCCCCTTTGAAATGAAGGCAGCACTTTGTGCCTTGCAGCTCTAGGGCAATGTAGCACACCCAGAGCAGAAGTTGTACTTCAGCCAGATCAGGCCTGCAAAGAAACTGCGTTTCACAGGCCTTTGTAAGAGATGTTGCCGGTAGGCTGTTAGAGCACTGTGCAGAGCGAGTTGTTTCTTAGCTTCCCAGAGAGCTGGAAGCAAGATGCTTTGGGGCCCGTTAATTGTATCCCCTGCTACTTTGCTGTAGTTGTTGATTATTTCTAATAGTTTTTCTGTGGATTCTTTGGGGTTTTCTATGTATAAGATCATGTCGTCTGCAAACAACGCGAGTTTTACTTCTTCGTTAACTATTTGGATTCCTTTTATTTTTTTTTCCTGCCGAATTGCTCTGGCCAGAACCTCCAGTACTATGTTGAATAGGAGTGGTGAAAGTGGACACCCTTGTCTTGTTCCTGTCCTCAGAGGGATGGCTTTCAGCTTTTGTCCATTGAGTATGATGTTGGCTGTGGGTCTATCATATATGGCCTTTATTATGTTGAGGTACTTTCCTTCTATACCCATTTTACTGAGGGTTTTTATCATAAATGGGTGTTGGATCTTGTCGAATGCTTTCTCTGCGTCTATTGAGATGATCATGTGGTTTTTGTTTTTCATTTTGTTGATGTAGTGTATCACGTTGATTGACTTGCGGGTGTTGAACCATCCCTGTGTCCCTGGTATAAATCCCACTTGATCATGGTGTATAATCTTTTTGATGTATTGCTGTAATCGGTTTGCCAAAATTTTGTTGAGGATTTTTGCATCTATGTTCATCAGTGATATCGGCCTGTAGTTGTCCTTCTTTGTGTTGTCCTTGTCAGGTTTGGGGATCAGAGTGATGTTGGCTTCATAGAATGTGTTAGGGAGTTCTCCATCTTTCTCAATTTTCTGGAACAGTTTGAGGAGAATAGGTACAAAGAACTCACACTGCTTAACAACAAAAAAACAAACAACCCGATCAAAAAATGGGCAGAGGACATGAACAGACATTTCTCAAAAGAAGATATGAATATGGCCAATAGACACATGAAAAGATGTGCATCATCGCTAATCATCAGGGAAATGCAAATCAAAACTACACTAAGATATCACCTTACCCCCGTTAGATTGGCAAAAACATCCAAAACCAAGAACGACAAATGTTGGAGAGGTTGTGGAGAAAGAGGAACCCTCATACACTGTTGGTGGGAATGCAAACTGGTACAGCCACTATGGAAAACAGTATGGAGATTTCTCAAAAAGTTAAAAATAGAAATACCCTATGACCCAGCCATCCCATTACTGGGTATCTATCCTAAGAACCTGATATCAGATATCTCAAGAGTCCGTTGCACCCCTATGTTCATCGCAGCATTATTTACAATAGCCAAGACGTGGAACCAGCCTACATGCCCAGAAACTGATGATTGGATAAAGAAGATGTGGTATATATACACAATGGAATACTACTCAGCCATAAAAAAAGACGACATTGGCCCCTTCACAACAATGTGGATGGACCTCGAGGGCATTATGTTAAGCGAAATAAGTCAGTCAGAGAAAGACGAACTCTATATGACTCCACTCATAGGTGGAAATTAGTATATTGAGAAGGAGATCTGATCGGTGGTTACCAGGGAAAAGGGGGGGTGGGGGGAGGGCACGGAGTGGGAAGTGGTGTTCCCACAACATGACTAACAAAAATGTACAACTGAAATTTCACAAGCTTGTAATCCATCATAACATTAATAAACGAAAAGAAAAAAAAGATGCTTTGGGGCCCATCTGCCCCTATGGAAAGAACGCAGCACTTTGTGCCTTGCAGCTCTAGGGCAATGTAGCACACCCAGAGCAGAAGTTCTACTTCAGCCAGATCAGGCCCGCAAAGAAACTGCGTTTCACAGGCCTTTGTAAGAGATGTTCCCGGTAGGCTGTTAGAGCACTGTGCAGAGCGAGTTGTTTCTTAGCTTCCCAAAGAGCTGCAAGCAAGATGCTTTAGGGGCCATCTGCCCTTAAGGAAAGAAGGCAGCCCTTCTGCCTTGCAGCTCTAGGGCAATGTAGCACACCCAGCAAGTTGTTTCTTAGCTTCCGAAAGAGCTGGAAGCAAGATGCTTTGGGGCCCTTCTCACCCTTTGGAAAGAAGGCAGCACTTTGTGAATTGCAGCTCTAGGGCAATGTAGCACACGCAGAGCAGAAGTTCTACTTCACCCAGATCAGGCCTGCAAAGAAACTGCGTTTCACAGGCCTTTGTAAGAGATGTTCGCGGTAGGCTGTTAGAGCACTGTGCAGAGCGAGTTGTTTCTTAGCTTCCCAAAGAGCTGGAAGCAAGATGCTTTGGGGCCCTTCTCACCCTTTGGCAAGAAGGCAGCACTTTGTGCCTTGCAGCTCTAGGGCAATGTAGCACACGCAGAGCAGAAGTTCTACTTCAGCCAGATCAGGCCTGCAAAGAAACTGCGTTTCACAGGCCTTTGTAAGAGATGATCGCGGTAGGCTGTTAGAGCACTGTGCAGAGCGAGTTGTTTCTCAGCTTCCAAAAGAGTTGGAAGCAAGATGCTTTGGGGCTCATCTGCCCCTTTGAAATGAAGACAGCACTTTGTGCCTTGCAGCTCTAGGGCAATGTGGCACACCCAGAGCAGAAGTTCTACTTCAGCCAGATCAGGCCTGCAAAGAAACTGCGTTTCACAGGCCTTTGTAAGAGATGTTCCCGGTAGGCTATTAGAGCACTGTGCAGAGCGAGTTGTTTCTTAGCTTCCCAGAGAGCTGGAAGCAAGATGCTTTGGGGCCCGTTAATTGTATCCCCTGCTACTTTGCTGTAGTTGTTGATTATTTCTAATAGTTTTTCTGTGGATTCTTTGGGGTTTTCTATGTATAAGATCATGTCGTCTGCAAACAACGCGAGTTTTACTTCTTCGTTAACTATTTGGATTCCTTTTATTTTTTTTTCCTGCCGAATTGCTCTGGCCAGAACCTCCAGTACTATGTTGAATAGGAGTGGTGAAAGTGGACACCCTTGTCTTGTTCCTGTCCTCAGAGGGATGGCTTTCAGCTTTTGTCCATTGAGTATGATGTTGGCTGTGGGTCTATCATATATGGCCTTTATTATGTTGAGGTACTTTCCTTCTATACCCATTTTACTGAGGGTTTTTATCATAAATGGGTGTTGGATCTTGTCGAATGCTTTCTCTGCGTCTATTGAGATGATCATGTGGTTTTTGTTTTTCATTTTGTTGATGTAGTGTATCACGTTGATTGACTTGCGGGTGTTGAACCATCCCTGTGTCCCTGGTAGAAATCCCACTTGATCATGGTGTATAATCTTTTTGATGTATTGCTGTAATCGGTTTGCCAAAATTTTGTTGAGGATTTTTGCATCTATGTTCATCAGTGATATCGGCCTGTAGTTCTCCTTCTTTGTGTTGTCCTTGTCAGGTTGGGGGATCAGAGTGATGTTGGCTTCATAGAATGTGTTAGGGAGTTCTCCATCTTTCTCAATTTTCTGGAACAGTTTGAGGAGAATAGGTACAAAGAACTCACACTGCTTAACAACAAAAAAACAAACAACCCGATCAAAAAATGGGCAGAGGACATGAACAGACATTTCTCAAAAGAAGATATGAATATGGCCAATAGACACATGAAAAGATGTTCATCATCGCTAATCATCAGGGAAATGCAAATCAAAACTACACTAAGATATCACCTTACCCCCGTTAGATTGGCAAAAACATCCAAAACCAAGAACGACGAATGTTGGAGAGGTTGTGGAGAAAGAGGAACCCTCATACACTGTTGGTGGGAATGCAAACTGGTACAGCCACTATGGAAAACAGTATGGAGATTTCTCAAAAAGTTAAAAATAGAAATACCCTATGACCCAGCCATCCCATTACTGGGTATCTATCCTAAGAACCTGATATCAGATATCTCAAGAGTCCGTTGCACCCCTATGTTCATCGCAGCATTATTTACAATAGCCAAGACGTGGAACCAGCCTACATGCCCAGAAACTGATGATTGGATAAAGAAGATGTGGTATATATACACAATGGAATACTACTCTGCCACAAAAAAAGACGACATTGGCCCATTCACAACAATGTGGATGGACCTCAAGGGCATTATGTTAAGCGAAATAAGTCAGTCAGAGAAAGACGAACTCTATATGACTCCACTCATAGGTGGAAATTACTATATTGAGAAGGAGATCTGATCGGTGGTTACCAGGGAAAAGGGGGGGTGGGGGGAGGGCACGGAGTGGGAAGTGGTGTTCCCACAACATGACTAACAAAAATGTACAACTGAAATTTCACAAGCTTGTAATCCATCATAACATTAATAAACAAACAAACAAAAAAAAAGATGCTTTGGGGCCCATCTGCCCCTATGGAAAGAATGCAGCACTTTGTGCCTTGCAGCTCTAGCGCAATGTAGCACACCCAGAGCAGAAGTTCTACTTCAGCCAGATCAGGCCCGCAAAGAAACTGCGTTTCACAGGCCTTTGTAAGAGATGTTCCCGGTAGGCTGTTAGAGCACTGTGCAGAGCGAGTTGTTTCTTAGCTTCCCAAAGAGCTGCAAGCAAGATTCTTTAGGGGCCATCTGCCCTTAAGGAAAGAAGGCAGCCCTTCTGCCTTGCAGCTCTAGGGCAATGTAGCACACCCAGAGCAGTTGTTCTACTACTGCCAGGTCAGGCCTGCAAAGAAACTTCGTTTCACAGGCCTTTGTAAGAGATGTTCCCGGTAGGCTGTAAGAGCACTGTGCAGAGCGACTAGTTTCTTAGCTTCCCAGAGAGCTGGAAGCAAGATGCTTTGGGGGCCTTCTCACCCTTTGGAAAGAAGGCAGCACTTTGTGGCTTGCAGCTCTAGGGCAATGTAGCACACCCAGAGTAGAAGTTCTACTTCAGCCAGATCAGGCATGCAAAGAAACTGCGTTTCACAGGCCTTTGTAAGAGATGTTCCCGGTAGGCTGTTAGAGCACTGTGCAGAGCGAGTTGTTTCTCAGCTTCCAAAAGAGTTGGAAGCAAGATGCTTTGGGGCTCATCTGCCCCTTTGAAATGAAGGCAGCACTTTGTGCCTTGCAGCTCTAGGGCAATGTAGCACACCCAGAGCAGAAGTTCTACTTCAGCCAGATCAGGCCTGCAAAGAAACTCCGTTTCACAGGCCTTTTTAAGAGATGTTCCCGGTAGGCTGTTAGAGCACTGTGCAGAGCGAGTTGTTTCTTAGCTTCCCAAAGAGCTGGAAGCAAGATGCTTTGGGGCCCTTCTCACCCTTTGGCAAGAAGGCAGCACTTTGTGAATTGCAGCTCTCGGGCAATGTAGCACACGCAGAGCAGAAGTTCTACTTCAGCCAGATCAGGCCTGCAAAGAAACTGCGTTTCACAGGCCTTTGTAAGAGATGTTCGCAGTAGGCTGTTAGAGCACTGTGCAGAGCGAGTTGTTTCTTAGCTTCCCAAACAGCCGGAAGCAAGATGCTTTGGGGGCCATCTGCCCTTAGTAAAGAAGGCAGCACTTTGTGCCTTGCAGCTCTAGGGCAATGTAGCACACCCAGAGCAGAAGTTGTACTTCAGCCAGATCAGGCCTGCAAGGAAACTGCGTTTCACAGGCCTTTGTAAGAGATGTTCCCGGTAGGCTGTTAGAGCACTGTGCAGAGCGAGTTGTTTCTTCGCTTCCCAAACAGCCGGAAGCAAGATGCTTTGGGGCCCTTCTCACCCTTTGGAAAGAAGGCAGCACTTTGTGCCTTGCAGCTCTAGGGCAATGTAGCACACCCAGAGCAGAAGTTGTACTTCAGCCAGATCAGGCCTGCAAAGAAACTGCGTTTCACAGGCCTTTGTAAGAGATGTTCCCGGTAGGCTGTTAGAGCACTGTGCAGAGCGAGTTGTTTCCTAGCTTCCCAAAGAGCTGGAAGCCAGATGCTTTGGGGCCCTTCTCACCCTTTGGAAAGAAGGCAGCACTTTGTGCCCTGCAGCTCTAGGGCAATGTAGCACACCCAAAGCAGAAGTTCTACTTCTGCCAGGTCAGGCCTGCAAAGAAACTTCGTTTCACAGGCCTTTGTAAGAGATGTTCCCGGTAGGCTCTTAGAGCACTGTGCAGAGCGAGTTGTTTCTTAGCTTCCCAAGGAGCTGGAAGCAAGATGCTTTGGGGCCCTTCTCACCCTTTGGAAAGAAGGCAGCACTTTGTGCCTTGCAGCTCTAGGGCAATGTAGCACACCCAGAGCCGAAGTTCTACTTCCGCTAGATCAGACCTGCAAAGAAACTTCGTTTCACAGGCCTTTGTAAGAGATGTTCCCGGTAGGCTGTAAGAGCAGTGTGCAGAGTGACTAGTTTCTTAGCTTCCCAGAGAGCTGGAAGCAAGATGCTTTGGGGCCCATATGCCCCTATGGAAAGAACGCAGCACTTTGTGCCTTGCAGCTCTAGGGCAATGCAGCACACCCCGAGCAGAAGTTCTACTTCAGCCAGATCAGGCCTGCAAAGAAACTGCGTTTCACAGGCCTTTGTAAGAGATGTTCCCGGTAGGCTGTAAGAGCACTGTGCAGAGCGAGTTGTTTCTTAGCTTCCCAGAGAGCTGGAAGCAAGATGCTTTGGGGCCCGTTAATTTTATACCCTGCTACTTTGCTGTAGTTGTTGATTATTTCTAATAGTTTTTCTGTGGATTCTTTGGGGTTTTCTATGTATAAGATCATGTCGTCTGCAAACAACGCGAGTTTTACTTCTTCGTTACCTATTTGGATTCCTTCTATTTGTTTTTCCTGCCGAATTGCTCTGGCCAGCACCTCCAGTACTATGTTGAATAGGAGTGGTGAAAGTGGGCACCCTTGTCTTGTTCCTGTCCTCAGAGGGATGGCTTTCAGCTTTTGTCCATTGAGTATGATGTTGGCTGTGGGTCTATCATATATGGCCTTTATTATGTTGAGGTACTTTCCTTCTATACCCATTTTACTGAGGGTTTTTATCATAAATGGGTGTTGGATCTTGTCGAATGCTTTCTCTGCGTCTATTGAGATGATCATGTGGTTTTTGTTTTTCATTTTGTTGATGTAGTGTATCACGTCGATTGACTTGCGGGTGTTGAACCATCCCTGTGTCCCTGGTATAAATCCCACTTGATCATGGTGTATAATCTTTTTGATGTATTGCTGTAATCGGTTTGCCAAAATTTTGTTGAGGATTTTTGCATCTATGTTCATCAGTGATATCGGCCTGTAGTTCTCCTTCTTTGTGTTGTCCTTGTCAGGTTGGAGGATCACAGTGATGTTGGCTTCATAGAATGTGTTAGGGAGTTCTCCATCTTTCTCAATTTTCTGGAACAGTTTGAGGAGAATAGGTACAAAGAACTCACACTGCTTAACAACAAAAAAACAAACAACCCGATCAAAAAATGGGCAGAGGACATGAACAGACATTTCTCAAAAGAAGATATGAATATGGCCAATAGACACATGAAAAGATGTGCATCATCGCTAATCATCAGGGAAATGCAAATCAAAACTACACTAAGATATCACCTTACCCCCGTTAGATTGGCAAAAACATGCAAAACCAAGAACGACAAATGTTGGAGAGGTTGTGGAGAAAGAGGAACCCTCATACACTGTTGGTGGGAATGCAAACTGGTACAGCCACTATGGAAAACAGTATGGAGATTTCTCAAAAAGTTAAAAATAGAAATACCCTATGACCCAGCCATCCCATTACTGGGTATCTATCCTAAGAACCTGATATCAGATATCTCAAGAGTCCGTTGCACCCCTATGTTCATCGCAGCATTATTTACAATAGCCAAGACGTGGAACCAGCCTACATGCCCAGAAACTGATGATTGGATAAAGAAGATGTGGTATATATACACAATGGAATGCTACTCAGCCATAAAAAAAGACGACATTGGCCCATTCACAACAATGTGGATGGACCTCGAGGGCATTATGTTAAGCGAAATAAGTCAGTCAGAGAAAGACAGACTCTATATGACTCCACTCATAGGTGGAAATTAGTATATTGAGAAGGAGATCTGATCGGTGGTGACCAGGGAAAACGGGGGGTGGGGGGAGGGCACGGAGGGGGAAGTGGTGTTCCCACAACATGACTAACAAAAATGTACAACTGAAATTTCACAAGCTTGTAATCCATCATAACATTAATAAACAAAACAAAACAAAAAAAGATGCTTTGGGGCCCATCTGCCCCTATGGAAAGAACGCAGCACTTTGTGCCTTGCAGCTGTAGGGCAATGTAGCACACCCAGAGCAGAAGTTCTACTTCATCCAGATCAGGCCTGCAAAGAAACTCCGTTTCACAGGCCTTTTTAAGAGATGTTCCCGGTAGGCTGTTAGAGCACTGTGCAGAGCGAGTTGTTTCTTAGCTTCCCAAAGAGCTGGAAGCAAGATGCTTTGGGGCCCTTCTCACCCTTTGGCAAGAAGGCAGCACTTTGTGAATTGCAGCTCTAGGGCAATGTAGCACACGCAGAGCAGAAGTTCTACTTCAGCCAGATCAGGCCTGCAAAGAAACTGCGTTTCACAGGCCTTTGTAAGAGATGTTCGCAGTAGGCTGTTAGAGCACTGTGCAGAGCGAGTTGTTTCTTAGCTTCCCAAACAGCCGGAAGCAAGATGCTTTGGGGGCCATCTGCCCTTAGTAAAGAAGGCAGCACTTTGTGCCTTGCAGCTCTAGGGCAATGTAGCACACCCAGAGCAGAAGTTGTACTTCAGCCAGATCAGGCCTGCAAGGAAACTGCGTTTCACAGGCCTTTGTAAGAGATGTTCCCGGTAGGCTGTTAGAGCACTGTGCAGAGCGAGTTGTTTCTTCGCTTCCCAAACAGCCGGAAGCAAGATGCTTTGGGGCCCTTCTCACCCTTTGGAAAGAAGGCAGCACTTTGTGCCTTGCAGCTCTAGGGCAATGTAGCACACCCAGAGCAGAAGTTGTACTTCAGCCAGATCAGGCCTGCAAAGAAACTGCGTTTCACAGGCCTTTGTAAGAGATGTTCCCGGTAGGCTGTTAGAGCACTGTGCAGAGCGAGTTGTTTCCTAGCTTCCCAAAGAGCTGGAAGCCAGATGCTTTGGGGCCCTTCTCACCCTTTGGAAAGAAGGCAGCACTTTGTGCCCTGCAGCTCTAGGGCAATGTAGCACACCCAAAGCAGAAGTTCTACTTCTGCCAGGTCAGGCCTGCAAAGAAACTTCGTTTCACAGGCCTTTGTAAGAGATGTTCCCGGTAGGCTCTTAGAGCACTGTGCAGAGCGAGTTGTTTCTTAGCTTCCCAAGGAGCTGGAAGCAAGATGCTTTGGGGCCCTTCTCACCCTTTGGAAAGAAGGCAGCACTTTGTGCCTTGCAGCTCTAGGGCAATGTAGCACACCCAGAGCCGAAGTTCTACTTCCGCTAGATCAGACCTGCAAAGAAACTTCGTTTCACAGGCCTTTGTAAGAGATGTTCCCGGTAGGCTGTAAGAGCAGTGTGCAGAGTGACTAGTTTCTTAGCTTCCCAGAGAGCTGGAAGCAAGATGCTTTGGGGCCCATATGCCCCTATGGAAAGAACGCAGCACTTTGTGCCTTGCAGCTCTAGGGCAATGCAGCACACCCCGAGCAGAAGTTCTACTTCAGCCAGATCAGGCCTGCAAAGAAACTGCGTTTCACAGGCCTTTGTAAGAGATGTTCCCGGTAGGCTGTAAGAGCACTGTGCAGAGCGAGTTGTTTCTTAGCTTCCCAGAGAGCTGGAAGCAAGATGCTTTGGGGCCCGTTAATTTTATACCCTGCTACTTTGCTGTAGTTGTTGATTATTTCTAATAGTTTTTCTGTGGATTCTTTGGGGTTTTCTATGTATAAGATCATGTCGTCTGCAAACAACGCGAGTTTTACTTCTTCGTTACCTATTTGGATTCCTTCTATTTGTTTTTCCTGCCGAATTGCTCTGGCCAGCACCTCCAGTACTATGTTGAATAGGAGTGGTGAAAGTGGGCACCCTTGTCTTGTTCCTGTCCTCAGAGGGATGGCTTTCAGCTTTTGTCCATTGAGTATGATGTTGGCTGTGGGTCTATCATATATGGCCTTTATTATGTTGAGGTACTTTCCTTCTATACCCATTTTACGGAGGGTTTTTATCATAAATGGGTGTTGGATCTTGTCGAATGCTTTCTCTGCGTCTATTGAGATGATCATGTGGTTTTTGTTTTTCATTTTGTTGATGTAGTGTATCACGTAGATTGACTTGCGGGTGTTGAACCATCCCTGTGTCCCTGGTATAAATCCCACTTGATCATGGTGTATAATCTTTTTGATGTATTGCTGTAATCGGTTTGCCAAAATTTTGTTGAGGATTTTTGCATCTATGTTCATCAGTGATATCGGCCTGTAGTTCTCCTTCTTTGTGTTGTCCTTGTCAGGTTGGAGGATCACAGTGATGTTGGCTTCATAGAATGTGTTAGGGAGTTCTCCATCTTTCTCAATTTTCTGGAACAGTTTGAGGAGAATAGGTACAAAGAACTCACACTGCTTAACAACAAAAAAACAAACAACCCGATCAAAAAATGGGCAGAGGACATGAACACACATTTCTCAAAAGAAGATATGAATATGGCCAATAGACACATGAAAAGATGTGCATCATCGCTAATCATCAGGGAAATGCAAATCAAAACTACACTAAGATATCACCTTACCCCCGTTAGATTGGCAAAAACATGCAAAACCAAGAACGACAAATGTTGGAGAGGTTGTGGAGAAAGAGGAACCCTCATACACTGTTGGTGGGAATGCAAACTGGTACAGCCACTATGGAAAACAGTATGGAGATTTCTCAAAAAGTTAAAAATAGAAATACCCTATGACCCAGCCATCCCATTACTGGGTATCTATCCTAAGAACCTGATATCAGATATCTCAAGAGTCCGTTGCACCCCTATGTTCATCGCAGCATTATTTACAATAGCCAAGACGTGGAACCAGCCTACATGCCCAGAAACTGATGATTGGATAAAGAAGATGTGGTATATATACACAATGGAATGCTACTCAGCCATAAAAAAAGACGACATTGGCCCATTCACAACAATGTGGATGGACCTCGAGGGCATTATGTTAAGCGAAATAAGTCAGTCAGAGAAAGACAGACTCTATATGACTCCACTCATAGGTGGAAATTAGTATATTGAGAAGGAGATCTGATCGGTGGTGACCAGGGAAAACGGGGGGTGGGGGGAGGGCACGGAGTGGGAAGTGGTGTTCCCACAACATGACTAACAAAAATGTACAACTGAAATTTCACAAGCTTGTAATCCATCATAACATTAATAAACAAAACAAAACAAAAAAAGATGCTTTGGGGCCCATCTGCCCCTATGGAAAGAACGCAGCACTTTGTGCCTTGCAGCTCTAGGGCAATGTAGCACACCCAGAGCAGAAGTTCTACTTCATCCAGATCAGGCCTGCAAAGAAACTCCGTTTCACAGGCCTTTGTAAGAGATGTTCCCGGTAGGCTGATAGAGCACTGTGCAGAGCGAGTTGTTTCTTAGCTTCCCAAAGAGCTGGAAGCAAGATGCTTTGGGGCCCTTCTCACCCTTTGGAAAGAAGGCAGCACTTTGTGAATTGCAGCTCTAGGGCAATGTAGCACACGCAGAGCAGAAGTTCTACTTCACCCAGATCAGGCCTGCAAAGAAACTGCGTTTCACAGGCCTTTGTAAGAGATGTTCGCGGTAGGCTGTTAGAGCACTGTGCAGAGCGAGTTGTTTCTTAGCTTCCCAAAGAGCTGGAAGCAAGATGCTTTGGGGCCCTTCTCACCCTTTGGCAAGAAGGCAGCACTTTGTGCCTTGCAGCTCTAGGGCAATGTAGCACACGCAGAGCAGAAGTTCTACTTCAGCCAGATCAGGCCTGCAAAGAAACTGCGTTTCACAGGCCTTTGTAAGAGATGATCGCGGTAGGCTGTTAGAGCACTGTGCAGAGCGAGTTGTTTCTCAGCTTCCAAGAGAGTTGGAAGCAAGATGCTTTGGGGCTCATCTGCCCCTTTGAAATGAAGACAGCACTTTGTGCCTTGCAGCTCTAGGGCAATGTGGCACACCCAGAGCAGAAGTTCTACTTCAGCCAGATCAGGCCTGCAAAGAAACTGCGTTTCACAGGCCTTTGTAAGAGATGTTCCCGGTAGGCTATTAGAGCACTGTGCAGAGCGAGTTGTTTCTTAGCTTCCCAGAGAGCTGGAAGCAAGATGCTTTGGGGCCCGTTAATTGTATCCCCTGCTACTTTGCTGTAGTTGTTGATTATTTCTAATAGTTTTTCTGTGGATTCTTTGGGGTTTTCTATGTATAAGATCATGTCGTCTGCAAACAACGCGAGTTTTACTTCTTCGTTAACTATTTGGATTCCTTTTATTTTTTTTTCCTGCCGAATTGCTCTGGCCAGAACCTCCAGTACTATGTTGAATAGGAGTGGTGAAAGTGGACACCCTTGTCTTGTTCCTGTCCTCAGAGGGATGGCTTTCAGCTTTTGTCCATTGAGTATGATGTTGGCTGTGGGTCTATCATATATGGCCTTTATTATGTTGAGGTACTTTCCTTCTATACCCATTTTACTGAGGGTTTTTATCATAAATGGGTGTTGGATCTTGTCGAATGCTTTCTCTGCGTCTATTGAGATGATCATGTGGTTTTTGTTTTTCATTTTGTTGATGTAGTGTATCACGTTGATTGACTTGCGGGTGTTGAACCATCCCTGTGTCCCTGGTATAAATCCCACTTGATCATGGTGTATAATCTTTTTGATGTATTGCTGTAATCGGTTTGCCAAAATTTGGTTGAGGATTTTTGCATCTATGTTCATCAGTGATATCGGCCTGTAGTTCTCCTTCTTTGTGTTGTCCTTGTCAGGTTGGGGGATCAGAGTGATGTTGGCTTCATAGAATGTGTTAGGGAGTTCTCCATCTTTCTCAATTTTCTGGAACAGTTTGAGGAGAATAGGTACAAAGAACTCACACTGCTGAACAACAAAAAAACAAACAACCCGATCAAAAAATGGGCAGAGGACATGAACAGACATTTCTCAAAAGAAGATATGAATATGGCCAATAGACACATGAAAAGATGTTCATCATCGCTAATCATCAGGGAAATGCAAATCAAAACTACACTAAGATATCACCTTACCCCCGTTAGATTGGCAAAAACATCCAAAACCAAGAACGACGAATGTTGGAGAGGTTGTGGAGAAAGAGGAACCCTCATACACTGTTGGTGGGAATGCAAACTGGTACAGCCACTATGGAAAACAGTATGGAGATTTCTCAAAAAGTTAAAAATAGAAATACCCTATGACCCAGCCATCCCATTACTGGGTATCTATCCTAAGAACCTGATATCAGATATCTCAAGAGTCCGTTGCACCCCTATGTTCATCGCAGCATTATTTACAATAGCCAAGACGTGGAACCAGCCTACATGCCCAGAAACTGATGATTGGATAAAGAAGATGTGGTATATATACACAATGGAATACTACTCAGCCATAAAAAAAGACGACATTGGCCCATTCACAACAATGTGGATGGACCTCGAGGGCATTATGTTAAGCGAAATAAGTCAGTCAGAGAAAGACGAACTCTATATGACTCCACTCATAGGTGGAAATTACTATATTGAGAAGGAGATCTGATCGGTGGTTACCAGGGAAAAGGGGGGGTGGGGGGAGGGCACGGAGTGGGAAGTGGTGTTCCCACAACATGACTAACAAAAATGTACAACTGAAATTTCACAAGCTTGTAATCCATCATAACATTAATAAACAAACAAACAAAAAAAAAGATGCTTTGGGGCCCATCTGCCCCTATGGAAAGAATGCAGCACTTTGTGCCTTGCAGCTCTAGCGCAATGTAGCACACCCAGAGCAGAAGTTCTACTTCAGCCAGATCAGGCCCGCAAAGAAACTGCGTTTCACAGGCCTTTGTAAGAGATGTTCCCGGTAGGCTGTTAGAGCACTGTGCAGAGCGAGTTGTTTCTTAGCTTCCCAAAGAGCTGCAAGCAAGATTCTTTAGGGGCCATCTGCCCTTAAGGAAAGAAGGCAGCCCTTCTGCCTTGCAGCTCTAGGGCAATGTAGCACACCCAGAGCAGTTGTTCTACTACTGCCAGGTCAGGCCTGCAAAGAAACTTCGTTTCACAGGCCTTTGTAAGAGATGTTCCCGGTAGGCTGTAAGAGCACTGTGCAGAGCGACTAGTTTCTTAGCTTCCCAGAGAGCTGGAAGCAAGATGCTTTGGGGGCCTTCTCACCCTTTGGAAAGAAGGCAGCACTTTGTGGCTTGCAGCTCTAGGGCAATGTAGCACACCCAGAGTAGAAGTTCTACTTCAGCCAGATCAGGCATGCAAAGAAACTGCGTTTCACAGGCCTTTGTAAGAGATGTTCCCGGTAGGCTGTTAGAGCACTGTGCAGAGCGAGTTGTTTCTCAGCTTCCAAAAGAGTTGGAAGCAAGATGCTTTGGGGCTCATCTGCCCCTTTGAAATGAAGGCAGCACTTTGTGCCTTGCAGCTCTAGGGCAATGTAGCACACCCAGAGCAGAAGTTCTACTTCAGCCAGATCAGGCCTGCAAAGAAACTGCGTTTCACAGGCCTTTGTAAGAGATGTTCCCGGTAGGCTGTTAGAGCACTGTGCAGAGCGAGTTGTTTCTTAGCTTCCCAGAGAGCTGGAAGCAAGATGCTTTGGGGCCCGTTAATTGTATCCCCTGCTACTTTGCTGTAGTTGTTGATTATTTCTAATAGTTTTTCTGTGGATTCTTTGGGGTTTTGTATGTATAAGATCATGTCGTCTGCAAACAACGCGAGTTTTACTTCTTCGTTACCTATTTGGATTCCTTTTATTTTTTTTTCCTGCCGAATTGCTCTGGCCAGCACCTCCAGTACTATGTTGAATAGGAGTGGTGAAAGTGGGCACCCTTGTCTTGTTCCTGTCCTCAGAGGGATGGCTTTCAGCTTTTGTCCATTGAGTATGATGTTGGCTGTGGGTCTATCATATATGGCCTTTATTATGTTGAGGTACTTTCCTTCTACACCCATTTTACTGAGGGTTTTTATCATAAATGGGTGTTGGATCTTGTCGAATGCTTTCTCTGCGTCTATTGAGATGATCATGTGGTTTTTGTTTTTCATTTTGTTGATGTAGTGTATCACGTTGATTGACTTGCGGGTGTTGAACCATCCCTGTGTCCCTGGTATAAATCCCACTTGATCATGGTGTATAATCTTTTTGATGTATTGCTGTAATCGGTTTGCCAAAATTTGGTTGAGGATTTTTGCATCTATGTTCATCAGTGATATCGGCCTGTAGTTCTCCTTCTTTGTGTTGTCCTTGTCAGGTTGGGGGATCAGAGTGATGTTGGCTTCATAGAATGTGTTAGGGAGTTCTCCATCTTTCTCAATTTTCTGGAACAGTTTGAGGAGAATAGGTACAAAGAACTCACACTGCTGAACAACAAAAAAACAAACAACCCGATCAAAAAATGGGCAGAGGACATGAACAGACATTTCTCAAAAGAAGATATGAATATGGCCAATAGACACATGAAAAGATGTTCATCATCGCTAATCATCAGGGAAATGCAAATCAAAACTACACTAAGATATCACCTTACCCCCGTTAGATTGGCAAAAACATCCAAAACCAAGAACGACGAATGTTGGAGAGGTTGTGGAGAAAGAGGAACCCTCATACACTGTTGGTGGGAATGCAAACTGGTACAGCCACTATGGAAAACAGTATGGAGATTTCTCAAAAAGTTAAAAATAGAAATACCCTATGACCCAGCCATCCCATTACTGGGTATCTATCCTAAGAACCTGATATCAGATATCTCAAGAGTCCGTTGCACCCCTATGTTCATCGCAGCATTATTTACAATAGCCAAGACGTGGAACCAGCCTACATGCCCAGAAACTGATGATTGGATAAAGAAGATGTGGTATATATACACAATGGAATACTACTCAGCCATAAAAAAAGACGACATTGGCCCATTCACAACAATGTGGATGGACCTCGAGGGCATTATGTTAAGCGAAATAAGTCAGTCAGAGAAAGACGAACTCTATATGACTCCACTCATAGGTGGAAATTACTATATTGAGAAGGAGATCTGATCGGTGGTTACCAGGGAAAAGGGGGGGTGGGGGGAGGGCACGGAGTGGGAAGTGGTGTTCCCACAACATGACTAACAAAAATGTACAACTGAAATTTCACAAGCTTGTAATCCATCATAACATTAATAAACAAACAAACAAAAAAAAAGATGCTTTGGGGCCCATCTGCCCCTATGGAAAGAATGCAGCACTTTGTGCCTTGCAGCTCTAGCGCAATGTAGCACACCCAGAGCAGAAGTTCTACTTCAGCCAGATCAGGCCCGCAAAGAAACTGCGTTTCACAGGCCTTTGTAAGAGATGTTCCCGGTAGGCTGTTAGAGCACTGTGCAGAGCGAGTTGTTTCTTAGCTTCCCAAAGAGCTGCAAGCAAGATTCTTTAGGGGCCATCTGCCCTTAAGGAAAGAAGGCAGCCCTTCTGCCTTGCAGCTCTAGGGCAATGTAGCACACCCAGAGCAGTTGTTCTACTACTGCCAGGTCAGGCCTGCAAAGAAACTTCGTTTCACAGGCCTTTGTAAGAGATGTTCCCGGTAGGCTGTAAGAGCACTGTGCAGAGCGACTAGTTTCTTAGCTTCCCAGAGAGCTGGAAGCAAGATGCTTTGGGGGCCTTCTCACCCTTTGGAAAGAAGGCAGCACTTTGTGGCTTGCAGCTCTAGGGCAATGTAGCACACCCAGAGTAGAAGTTCTACTTCAGCCAGATCAGGCATGCAAAGAAACTGCGTTTCACAGGCCTTTGTAAGAGATGTTCCCGGTAGGCTGTTAGAGCACTGTGCAGAGCGAGTTGTTTCTCAGCTTCCAAAAGAGTTGGAAGCAAGATGCTTTGGGGCTCATCTGCCCCTTTGAAATGAAGGCAGCACTTTGTGCCTTGCAGCTCTAGGGCAATGTAGCACACCCAGAGCAGAAGTTCTACTTCAGCCAGATCAGGCCTGCAAAGAAACTCCGTTTCACAGGCCTTTTTAAGAGATGTTCCCGGTAGGCTGTTAGAGCACTGTGCAGAGCGAGTTGTTTCTTAGCTTCCCAAAGAGCTGGAAGCAAGATGCTTTGGGGCCCTTCTCACCCTTTGGCAAGAAGGCAGCACTTTGTGAATTGCAGCTCTAGGGCAATGTAGCACACGCAGAGCAGAAGTTCTACTTCAGCCAGATCAGGCCTGCAAAGAAACTGCGTTTCACAGGCCTTTGTAAGAGATGTTCGCAGTAGGCTGTTAGAGCACTGTGCAGAGCGAGTTGTTTCTTAGCTTCCCAAACAGCTGGAAGCAAGATGCTTTGGGGGCCATCTGCCCTTAGTAAAGAAGGCAGCACTTTGTGCCTTGCAGCTCTAGGGCAATGTAGCACACCCAGAGCAGAAGTTGTACTTCAGCCAGATCAGGCCTGCAAGGAAACTGCGTTTCACAGGCCTTTGTAAGAGATGTTCCCGGTAGGCTGTTAGAGCACTGTGCAGAGCGAGTTGTTTCTTAGCTTCCCAAACAGCCGGAAGCAAGATGCTTTGGGGCCCTTCTCACCCTTTGGAAAGAAGGCAGCACTTTGTGCCTTGCAGCTCTAGGGCAATGTAGCACACCCAGAGCAGAAGTTGTACTTCAGCCAGATCAGGCCTGCAAAGAAACTGCGTTTCACAGGCCTTTGTAAGAGATGTTCCCGGTAGGCTGTTAGAGCACTGTGCAGAGCGAGTTGTTTCCTAGCTTCCCAAAGAGCTGGAAGCCAGATGCTTTGGGGCCCTTCTCACCCTTTGGAAAGAAGGCAGCACTTTGTGCCCTGCAGCTCTAGGGCAATGTAGCACACCCAAAGCAGAAGTTCTACTTCTGCCAGGTCAGGCCTGCAAAGAAACTTCGTTTCACAGGCCTTTGTAAGAGATGTTCCCGGTAGGCTCTTAGAGCACTGTGCAGAGCGAGTTGTTTCTTAGCTTCCCAAGGAGCTGGAAGCAAGATGCTTTGGGGCCCTTCTCACCCTTTGGAAAGAAGGCAGCACTTTGTGCCTTGCAGCTCTAGGGCAATGTAGCACACCCAGAGCCTAAGTTCTACTTCCGCTAGATCAGACCTGCAAAGAAACTTCGTTTCACAGGCCTTTGTAAGAGATGTTCCCGGTAGGCTGTAAGAGCAGTGTGCAGAGTGACTAGTTTCTTAGCTTCCCAGAGAGCTGGAAGCAAGATGCTTTGGGGCCCATATGCCCCTATGGAAAGAACGCAGCACTTTGTGCCTTGCAGCTCTAGGGCAATGCAGCACACCCCGAGCAGAAGTTCTACTTCAGCCAGATCAGGCCTGCAAAGAAACTGCGTTTCACAGGCCTTTGTAAGAGATGTTCCCGGTAGGCTGTAAGAGCACTGTGCAGAGCGAGTTGTTTCTTAGCTTCCCAGAGAGCTGGAAGCAAGATGCTTTGGGGCCCGTTAATTTTATACCCTGCTACTTTGCTGTAGTTGTTGATTATTTCTAATAGTTTTTCTGTGGATTCTTTGGGGTTTTCTATGTATAAGATCATGTCGTCTGCAAACAACGCGAGTTTTACTTCTTCGTTACCTATTTGGATTCCTTCTATTTGTTTTTCCTGCCGAATTGCTCTGGCCAGCACCTCCAGTACTATGTTGAATAGGAGTGGTGAAAGTGGGCACCCTTGTCTTGTTCCTGTCCTCAGAGGGATGGCTTTCAGCTTTTGTCCATTGAGTATGATGTTGGCTGTGGGTCTATCATATATGGCCTTTATTATGTTGAGGTACTTTCCTTCTATACCCATTTTACTGAGGGTTTTTATCATAAATGGGTGTTGGATCTTGTCGAATGCTTTCTCTGCGTCTATTGAGATGATCATGTGGTTTTTGTTTTTCATTTTGTTGATGTAGTGTATCACGTCGATTGACTTGCGGGTGTTGAACCATCCCTGTGTCCCTGGTATAAATCCCACTTGATCATGGTGTATAATCCTTTTGATGTATTGCTGTAATCGGTTTGCCAAAATTTTGTTGAGGATTTTTGCATCTATGTTCATCAGTGATATCGGCCTGTAGTTCTCCTTCTTTGTGTTGTCCTTGTCAGGTTGGGGGATCAGAGTGATGTTGGCTTCATAGAATGTGTTAGGGAGTTCTCCATCTTTCTCAATTTTCTGGAACAGTTTGAGGAGAATAGGTACAAAGAACTCACACTGCTTAACAACAAAAAAACAAACAACCCGATCAAAAAATGGGCAGAGGACATGAACAGACATTTCTCAAAAGAAGATATGAATATGGCCAATAGACACATGAAAAGATGTGCATCATCGCTAATCATCAGGGAAATGCAAATCAAAACTACACTAAGATATCACCTTACCCCCGTTAGATTGGCAAAAACATGCAAAACCAAGAACGACAAATGTTGGAGAGGTTGTGGAGAAAGAGGAACCCTCATACACTGTTGGTGGGAATGCAAACTGGTACAGCCTCTATGGAAAACAGTATGGAGATTTCTCAAAAAGTTAAAAATAGAAATACCCTATGACCCAGCCATCCCATTACTGGGTATCTATCCTAAGAACCTGATATCAGATATCTCAAGAGTCCGTTGCACCCCTATGTTCATCGCAGCATTATTTACAATAGCCAAGACGTGGAACCAGCCTACATGCCCAGAAACTGATGATTGGATAAAGAAGATGTGGTATATATACACAATGGAATGCTACTCAGCCATAAAAAAAGACGACATTGGCCCATTCACAACAATGTGGATGGACCTCGAGGGCATTATGTTAAGCGAAATAAGTCAGTCAGAGAAAGACAGACTCTATATGACTCCACTCATAGGTGGAAATTAGTATATTGAGAAGGAGATCTGATCGGTGGTGACCAGGGAAAACGGGGGGTGGGGGGAGGGCACGGAGGGGGAAGTGGTGTTCCCACAACATGACTAACAAAAATGTACAACTGAAATTTCACAAGCTTGTAATCCATCATAACATTAATAAACAAAACAAAACAAAAAAAGATGCTTTGGGGCCCATCTGCCCCTATGGAAAGAACGCAGCACTTTGTGCCTTGCAGCTGTAGGGCAATGTAGCACACCCAGAGCAGAAGTTCTACTTCATCCAGATCAGGCCTGCAAAGAAACTCCGTTTCACAGGCCTTTTTAAGAGATGTTCCCGGTAGGCTGTTAGAGCACTGTGCAGAGCGAGTTGTTTCTTAGCTTCCCAAAGAGCTGGAAGCAAGATGCTTCTGGTCCTTCTCACCCTTTGGCAAGAAGGCAGCACTTTGTGAATTGCAGCTCTAGGGCAATGTAGCACACGCAGAGCAGAAGTTCTACTTCAGCCAGATCAGGCCTGCAAAGAAACTGCGTTTCACAGGCCTTTGTAAGAGATGTTCGCAGTAGGCTGTTAGAGCACTGTGCAGAGCGAGTTGTTTCTTAGCTTCCCAAACAGCCGGAAGCAAGATGCTTTGGGGGCCATCTGCCCTTAGTAAAGAAGGCAGCACTTTGTGCCTTGCAGCTCTAGGGCAATGTAGCACACCCAGAGCAGAAGTTGTACTTCAGCCAGATCAGGCCTGCAAGGAAACTGCGTTTCACAGGCCTTTGTAAGAGATGTTCCCGGTAGGCTGTTAGAGCACTGTGCAGAGCGAGGTGTTTCTTAGCTTCCCAAACAGCCGGAAGCAAGATGCTTTGGGGCCCTTCTCACCCTTTGGAAAGAAGGCAGCACTTTGTGCCTTGCAGCTCTAGGGCAATGTAGCACACCCAGAGCAGAAGTTGTACTTCAGCCAGATCAGGCCTGCAAAGAAACTGCGTTTCACAGGCCTTTGTAAGAGATGTTCCCGGTAGGCTGTTAGAGCACTGTGCAGAGCGAGTTGTTTCCTAGCTTCCCAAAGAGCTGGAAGCCAGATGCTTTGGGGCCCTTCTCACCCTTTGGAAAGAAGGCAGCACTTTGTGCCCTGCAGCTCTAGGGCAATGTAGCACACCCAAAGCAGAAGTTCTACTTCTGCCAGGTCAGGCCTGCAAAGAAACTTCGTTTCACAGGCCTTTGTAAGAGATGTTCCCGGTAGGCTCTTAGAGCACTGTGCAGAGCGAGTTGTTTCTTAGCTTCCCAAGGAGCTGGAAGCAAGATGCTTTGGGGCCCTTCTCACCCTTTGGAAAGAAGGCAGCACTTTGTGCCTTGCAGCTCTAGGGCAATGTAGCACACCCAGAGCCGAAGTTCTACTTCCGCTAGATCAGACCTGCAAAGAAACTTCGTTTCACAGGCCTTTGTAAGAGATGTTCCCGGTAGGCTGTAAGAGCAGTGTGCAGAGTGACTAGTTTCTTAGCTTCCCAGAGAGCTGGAAGCAAGATGCTTTGGGGCCCATATGCCCCTATGGAAAGAACGCAGCACTTTGTGCCTTGCAGCTCTAGGGCAATGCAGCACACCCCGAGCAGAAGTTCTACTTCAGCCAGATCAGGCCTGCAAAGAAACTGCGTTTCACAGGCCTTTGTAAGAGATGTTCCCGGTAGGCTGTAAGAGCACTGTGCAGAGCGAGTTGTTTCTTAGCTTCCCAGAGAGCTGGAAGCAAGATGCTTTGGGGCCCGTTAATTTTATACCCTGCTACTTTGCTGTAGTTGTTGATTATTTCTAATAGTTTTTCTGTGGATTCTTTGGGGTTTTCTATGTATAAGATCATGTCGTCTGCAAACAACGCGAGTTTTACTTCTTCGTTACCTATTTGGATTCCTTCTATTTGTTTTTCCTGCCGAATTGCTCTGGCCAGCACCTCCAGTACTATGTTGAATAGGAGTGGTGAAAGTGGGCACCCTTGTCTTGTTCCTGTCCTCAGAGGGATGGCTTTCAGCTTTTGTCCATTGAGTATGATGTTGGCTGTGGGTCTATCATATATGGCCTTTATTATGTTGAGGTACTTTCCTTCTATACCCATTTTACTGAGGGTTTTTATCATAAATGGGTGTTGGATCTTGTCGAATGCTTTCTCTGCGTCTATTGAGATGATCATGTGGTTTTTGTTTTTCATTTTGTTGATGTAGTGTATCACGTCGATTGACTTGCGGGTGTTGAACCATCCCTGTGTCCCTGGTATAAATCCCACTTGATCATGGTGTATAATCTTTTTGATGTATTGCTGTAATCGGTTTGCCAAAATTTTGTTGAGGATTTTTGCATCTATGTTCATCAGTGATATCGGCCTGTAGTTCTCCTTCTTTGTGTTGTCCTTGTCAGGTTGGAGGATCACAGTGATGTTGGCTTCATAGAATGTGTTAGGGAGTTCTCCATCTTTCTCAATTTTCTGGAACAGTTTGAGGAGAATAGGTACAAAGAACTCACACTGCTTAACAACAAAAAAACAAACAACCCGATCAAAAAATGGGCAGAGGACATGAACAGACATTTCTCAAAAGAAGATATGAATATGGCCAATAGACACATGAAAAGATGTGCATCATCGCTAATCATCAGGGAAATGCAAATCAAAACTACACTAAGATATCACCTTACCCCCGTTAGATTGGCAAAAACATGCAAAACCAAGAACGACAAATGTTGGAGAGGTTGTGGAGAAAGAGGAACCCTCATACACTGTTGGTGGGAATGCAAACTGGTACAGCCACTATGGAAAACAGTATGGAGATTTCTCAAAAAGTTAAAAATAGAAATACCCTATGACCCAGCCATCCCATTACTGGGTATCTATCCTAAGAACCTGATATCAGATATCTCAAGAGTCCGTTGCACCCCTATGTTCATCGCAGCATTATTTACAATAGCCAAGACGTGGAACCAGCCTACATGCCCAGAAACTGATGATTGGATAAAGAAGATGTGGTATATATACACAATGGAATGCTACTCAGCCATAAAAAAAGACGACATTGGCCCATTCACAACAATGTGGATGGACCTCGAGGGCATTATGTTAAGCGAAATAAGTCAGTCAGAGAAAGACAGACTCTATATGACTCCACTCATAGGTGGAAATTAGTATATTGAGAAGGAGATCTGATCGGTGGTGACCAGGGAAAACGGGGGGTGGGGGGAGGGCACGGAGGGGGAAGTGGTGTTCCCACAACATGACTAACAAAAATGTACAACTGAAATTTCACAAGCTTGTAATCCATCATAACATTAATAAACAAAACAAAACAAAAAAAGATGCTTTGGGGCCCATCTGCCCCTATGGAAAGAACGCAGCACTTTGTGCCTTGCAGCTCTAGGGCAATGTAGCACACCCAGAGCAGAAGTTCTACTTCATCCAGATCAGGCCTGCAAAGAAACTCCGTTTCACAGGCCTTTGTAAGAGATGTTCCCGGTAGGCTGATAGAGCACTGTGCAGAGCGAGTTGTTTCTTAGCTTCCCAAAGAGCTGGAAGCAAGATGCTTTGGGGCCCTTCTCACCCTTTGGAAAGAAGGCAGCACTTTGTGAATTGCAGCTCTAGGGCAATGTAGCACACGCAGAGCAGAAGTTCTACTTCACCCAGATCAGGCCTGCAAAGAAACTGCGTTTCACAGGCCTTTGTAAGAGATGTTCGCGGTAGGCTGTTAGAGCACTGTGCAGAGCGAGTTGTTTCTTAGCTTCCCAAAGAGCTGGAAGCAAGATGCTTTGGGGCCCTTCTCAACCTTTGGCAAGAAGGCAGCACTTTGTGCCTTGCAGCTCTAGCGCAATGTAGCACACCCAGAGCAGAAGTTCTTCTTCAGCCAGATCAGGCCCGCAAAGAAACTGCGTTTCACAGGCCTTTGTAAGAGATGTTCCCGGTAGGCTGTTAGAGCACTGTGCAGAGCGAGTTGTTTCTTAGCTTCCCAAAGAGCTGCAAGCAAGATTCTTTAGGGGCCATCTGCCCTTAAGGAAAGAAGGCAGCCCTTCTGCCTTGCAGCTCTAGGGCAATGTAGCACACCCAGAGCAGTTGTTCTACTACTGCCAGGTCAGGCCTGCAAAGAAACTTCGTTTCACAGGCCTTTGTAAGAGATGTTCCCGGTAGGCTGTAAGAGCACTGTGCAGAGCGACTAGTTTCTTAGCTTCCCAGTGAGCTGGAAGCAAGATGCTTTGGGGGCCTTCTCACCCTTTGGAAAGAAGGCAGCACTTTGTGGCTTGCAGCTCTAGGGCAATGTAGCACACCCAGAGTAGAAGTTCTACTTCAGCCAGATCAGGCATGCAAAGAAACTGCGTTTCACAGGCCTTTGTAAGAGATGTTCCCGGTAGGCTGTTAGAGCACTGTGCAGAGCGAGTTGTTTCTCAGCTTCCAAAAGAGTTGGAAGCAAGATGCTTTGGGGCTCATCTGCCCCTTTGAAATGAAGGCAGCACTTTGTGCCTTGCAGCTCTAGGGCAATGTAGCACACCCAGAGCAGAAGTTCTACTTCAGCCAGATCAGGCCTGCAAAGAAACTGCGTTTCACAGGCCTTTGTAAGAGATGTTCCCGGTAGGCTGTTAGAGCACTGTGCAGAGCGAGTTGTTTCTTAGCTTCCCAGAGAGCTGGAAGCAAGATGCTTTGGGGCCCGTTAATTGTATCCCCTGCTACTTTGCTGTAGTTGTTGATTATTTCTAATAGTTTTTCTGTGGATTCTTTGGGGTTTTGTATGTATAAGATCATGTCGTCTGCAAACAACGCGAGTTTTACTTCTTCGTTACCTATTTGTATTCCTTTTATTTTTTTTTCCTGCCGAATTGCTCTGGCCAGCACCTCCAGTACTATGTTGAATAGGAGTGGTGAAAGTGGGCACCCTTGTCTTGTTCCTGTCCTCAGAGGGATGGCTTTCAGCTTTTGTCCATTGAGTATGATGTTGGCTGTGGGTCTATCATATATGGCCTTTATTATGTTGAGGTACTTTCCTTCTACACCCATTTTCCTGAGGGTTTTTATCATAAATGGGTGTTGGATCTTGTCGAATGCTTTCTCTGCGTCTATTGAGATGATCATGTGGTTTTTGTTTTTCATTTTGTTGATGTAGTGTATCACGTTGATTGACTTGCGGGTGTTGAACCATCCCTGTGTCCCTGGTATAAATCCCACTTGATCATGGTGTATAATCTTTTTGATGTATTGCTGTAATCGGTTTGCCAAAATTTGGTTGAGGATTTTTGCATCTATGTTCATCAGTGATATCGGCCTGTAGTTCTCCTTCTTTGTGTTGTCCTTGTCAGGTTGGGGGATCAGAGTGATGTTGGCTTCATAGAATGTGTTAGGGAGTTCTCCATCTTTCTCAATTTTCTGGAACAGTTTGAGGAGAATAGGTACAAAGAACTCACACTGCTGAACAACAAAAAAACAAACAACCCGATCAAAAAATGGGCAGAGGACATGAACAGACATTTCTCAGAAGAAGATATGAATATGGCCAATAGACACATGAAAAGATGTTCATCATCGCTAATCATCAGGGAAATGCAAATCAAAACTACACTAAGATATCACCTTACCCCCGTTAGATTGGCAAAATCATCCAAAACCAAGAACGACGAATGTTGGAGAGGTTGTGGAGAAAGAGGAACCCTCATACACTGTTGGTGGGAATGCAAACTGGTACAGCCACTATGGAAAACAGTATGGAGATTTCTCAAATAGTTAAAAATAGAAATACCCTATGACCCAGCCATCCCATTACTGGGTATCTATCCTAAGAACCTGATATCAGATATCTCAAGAGTCCGTTGCACCCATATGTTCATCGCAGCATTATTTACAATAGCCAAGACGTGGAACCAGCCTACATGCCCAGAAACTGATGATTGGATAAAGAAGATGTGGTATATATACACAATGGAATACTACTCAGCCATAAAAAAAGACGACATTGGCCCATTCACAACAATGTGGAAGGACCTCGAGGGCATTATTTTAAGCGAAATAAGTCAGTCAGAGAAAGACGAACTCTATATGACTCCACTCATAGGTGGAAATTAGTATATTGAGAAGGAGATCTGATCGGTGGTTACCAGGGAAAAGGGGGGGTGGGGGGAGGGCACGGAGGGGGAAGTGGTGTTCCCACAACATGACTAACAAAAATGTACAACTGAAATTTCACAAGCTTGTAATCCATCATAACATTAATAAACAAAAAAAAAATAAAAAAAAAATAAAGATGATTTGGGGCCCATCTGCCCCTATGGAAAGAACGCAGCACTTTGTGCCTTGCAGCTGTAGGGCAATGTAGCACACCCAGAGCAGAAGTTCTACTTCATCCAGATCAGGCCTGCAAGAAACTCCGTTTCACAGGCCTTTTTAAGAGATGTTCCCGGTAGGCTGTTAGAGCACTGTGCAGAGCGAGTTGTTTCTTAGCTTCCCAAAGAGCTGGAAGCAAGATGCTTTGGGGCCCTTCTCACCCTTTGGCAAGAAGGCAGCACTTTGTGAATTGCAGCTCTAGGGCAATGTAGCACACGCAGAGCAGAAGTTCTACTTCAGCCAGATCAGGCCTGCAAAGAAACTGCGTTTCACAGGCCTTTGTAAGAGATGTTCGCAGTAGGCTGTTAGAGCACTGTGCAGAGCGAGTTGTTTCTTAGCTTCCCAAACAGCCGGAAGCAAGATGCTTTGGGGGCCATCTGCCCTTAGTAAAGAAGGCAGCACTTTGTGCCTTGCAGCTCTAGGGCAATGTAGCACACCCAGAGCAGAAGTTGTACTTCAGCCAGATCAGGCCTGCAAGGAAACTGCGTTTCACAGGCCTTTGTAAGAGTTGTTCCCGGTAGGCTGTTAGAGCACTGTGCAGAGCGAGTTGTTTCCTAGCTTCCCAAAGAGCTGGAAGCAAGATGCTTTGGGGCCCTTCTCACCCTTTGGAAAGAAGGCAGCACTTGGTGCCTTGCAGCTCTAGGGCAATGTAGCACACCCAGAGCAGTTGTTCTACTTCTGCAAGGTCAGGCCTGCAAAGAAACTGCGTTTCACAGGCCTTTGTAAGAGATGTTCCCGGTAGGCTGTTAGAGCACTGTGCAGAGCGAGTTGTTTCTTAGCTTCCCAAAGAGCTGGAAGCAAGATGATTTAGGGGCCATCTGCCCTTAAGGAAAGAAGGCAGCACTTTGTGCCTTGCATCTCTAGGGCAATGTAGCACACCCAGAGCAGTTGTTCTACTTCTGCCAGGTCAGGCCCGCAAAGAAACTGCGTTTCACAGGCCTTTGTAAGAGATGTTCCGGGTAGGCTGTTAGAGCACTGTGCAGAGCGACTTGTTTCTTAGCTTCCCAAACAGCTGGAAGCAAGATGCTTTGGGGCCCTACTCACCCGTTGGAAAGAAGGCAGCACTTTGTGCCTTGCAGCTCTAGGGCAATGTAGCACACCCAGAGCCGAAGTTCTACTTCAGCTAGATCAGACCTGCAAAGAAACTTCGTTTCACAGGCCTTTGTAAGAGATGTTCCCGGTAGGCTGTAAGAGCACTGTGCAGAGCGACTAGTTTCTTAGCTTCCCAGAGAGCTGGAAGCAAGATGCTTTGGGGCCCCTCTGCCCCTATGGAAAGAACGCAGCACTTTGTGCCTTGCAGCTCTAGGGCAATGCAGCACACCCAGAGCAGAAGTTCTACTTCAGCCAGATCAGGCCTGCAAAGAAACTGCGTTTCACAGGCCTTTGTAAGAGATGTTCCCGGTAGGCTGTTAGAGCACTGTGCAGAGCGAGTTGTTTCTTAGCTTCCCAGAGAGCTGGAAGCAAGATGCTTTGGGACCCGTTAATTTTATACCCTGCTACTTTGCTGTAGTTGTTGATTATTCCTAATAGTTTTTCTGTGGATTCTTTGGGGTTTTCTATGTATAAGATCATGTCGTCTGCAAACAACGCGAGTTTTACTTCTTCGTTACCTATTTGGATTCCTTTTATTTTTTTTTCCTGCCGAATTGCTCTGGCCAGCACCTCCAGTACTATGTTGAATAGGAGTGGTGAAAGTGGGCACCCTTGTCTTGTTCCTGTCCTCAGAGGGATGGCTTTCAGCTTTTGTCCATTGAGTATGATGTTGGCTGTGGGTCTATCATATATGGCCTTTATTATGTTGAGGTACTTTCCTTCTACACCCATTTTACTGAGGGTTTTTATCATAAATGGGTGTTGGATCTTGTCGAATGCTTTCTCTGCGTCTATTGAGATGATCATGTGGTTTTTGTTTTTCATTTTGTTGATGTAGTGTATCACGTTGATTGACTTGCGGGTGTTGAACCATCCCTGTGTCCCTGGTATAAATCCCACTTGATCATGGTGTATAATCTTTTTGATGTATTGCTGTAATCGGTTTGCCAAAATTTGGTTGAGGATTTTTGCATCTATGTTCATCAGTGATATCGGCCTGTAGTTCTCCTTCTTTGTGTTGTCCTTGTCAGGTTGGGGGATCAGAGTGATGTTGGCTTCATAGAATGTGTTAGGGAATTCTCCATCTTTCTCAATTTTCTGGAACAGTTTGAGGAGAATAGGTACAAAGAACTCACACTGCTTAACAACAAAAAAACAAACAACCCGATCAAAAAATGGGCAGAGGACATGAACAGACATTTCTCAAAAGAAGATATGAATATGGCCAATAGACACATGAAAAGATGTTCATCATCGCTAATCATCAGGGAAATGCAAATCAAAACTACACTAAGATATCACCTTACCCCCGTTAGATTGGCCAAAACATCCAAAACCAAGAACGACAAATGTTGGAGAGGTTGTGGAGAAAGAGGAACCCTCATACACTGTTGGTGGGAATGCAAACTGGTACAGCCACTATGGAAAACAGTATGGAGATTTCTCAAAAAGTTAAAAATAGAAATACCCTATGACCCAGCCATCCCATTACTGGGTATCTATCCTAAGAACCTGATATCAGATATCTCAAGAGTCCGTTGCACCCCTATGTTCATCGCAGCATTATTTACAATAGCCAAGACGTGGAACCAGCCTACATGCCCAGAACTGATGATTGGATAAAGAAGATGTGGTATATATACACAATGGAATACTACTCAGCCATAAAAAAAGACGACATTGGCCCATTCACAACAATGTGGAAGGACCTCGAGGGCATTATGTTAAGCGAAATAAGTCAGGCAGAGAAAGACGAACTCTATATGACTCCACTCATAGGTGGAAATTAGTATATTGAGAAGGAGATCTGATCGGTGGTTACCAGGGAAAAGGGGTGGTGGGGGGAGGGCATGGAGGGGGAAGTGGTGTTCCCACAACATGACTAACAAAAATGTACAACTGAAATTTCACAAGCTTGTAATCCATCATAACATTAATAAACAAAAAAAAAAAAAAAAAGATGCTTTGGGGCCCATCTGCCCCTATGGAAAGAACGCAGCACTTTGTGCCTTGCAGCTCTAGGGCAATGTAGCACACCCAGAGCAGAAGTTCTACTTCAGCCAGATCAGGCCTGCAAAGAAACTGCGTTTCACAGGCCTTTGTAAGAGATGTTCCCGGTAGGCTGTTAGAGCACTGTGCAGAGCGAGTTGTTTCTTAGCTTCCCAAAGAGCTGGAAGCAAGATGCTTTGGGGAACTTCTCACCCTTTGGCAAGAAGGCAGCACTTTGTGCCGTGCAGCTCTAGGGCAATGTAGCACACCCAGAGCAGTTGTTCTACTTCTGCCAGGTCAGGCCTGCAAAGAAACTTCGTTTCACAGGCCCTTGTAAGAGATGTTCCCGGTAGGCTGTTAGAGCACTGTGCAGAGCGAGTTGTTTCTCAGCTTCCCAAACAGCCGGAAGCAAGATGCTTTGGGGCCCTTCTCACCCTTTGGAAAGAAGGCAGCAGTTTGTGCCTTG
Source organism: Equus asinus (assembly GCF_041296235.1). Lineage (NCBI taxonomy): Eukaryota > Metazoa > Chordata > Mammalia > Perissodactyla > Equidae > Equus > Equus asinus. The sequence goes on from NC_091790.1 coordinate 38,992,516, forward strand.
CAGCTCTAGGGCAATGTAGCACACCCAGAGCAGATGTTCTACTTCTCCCAGGTCAGGCCTGCAAAGAAACTGTGTTTCACAGGCCTTTGTAAGAGATGTTCCCTGTAGGCTGTTAGAGCACTGTGCAGAGCGAGTTGTTTCTTAGCTTCCCAAAGAGCTGGAAGCAAGATGCTTTAGGGGCCATCTGCCCTTAAGGAAAGAAGGCAGCACTTTGTGCCTTGCATCTCTAGGGCAATGTAGCACACCCAGAGCAGATGTTCTACTTCTGCCAGATCAGGCCTGCAAAGAAACTTCGTTTCACAGGCCCTTGTAAGAGATGTTCCCGGTAGCCTGTTAGAGCACTGTGCAGAGCGACTTGTTTCTTAGCTTCCCAAAGAGCTGGAAGCAAGATGCTTTGGGGCCCTTCTCACCCTTTGGAAAGAAGGCAGCACTTTGTGCCTTGCAGCTCTAGGGCAATGTAGCACACCTCGAGCAGAAGTTCTACTTCAGCCAGATCTGGCCTGCAAAGAAACTGCGTTTCACAGGCCTTTCTAAGAGATGTTCCCGGTAGGCTGTTAGAGCACTGTGCAGAGCGAGTTGTTTCTTAGCTTCCCAGAGAGCTGGAAGCAAGATGCTTTGGGGCCCGTTAATTTTATACCCTGCTACTTTGCTGTAGTTGTTGATTCTTTCTAATAGTTTTTCTGTGGATTCTTTGGGGTTTTCTATGTATAAGATCATGTCGTCTGCAAACAACGCGAGTTTTACTTCTTCATTACCTATTTGGATTCCTTTCATTTTTTTTTCCTGCCGAATTGCTCTGGCCAGCACCTCCAGTACTATGTTGAATAGGAGTGGTGAAAGTGGGCACCCTTGTCTTGTTCCTGTCCTCAGAGGGATGGCTTTCAGCTTTTGTCCATTGAGTATGATGTTGGCTGTGGGTCTATCATATATGGCCTTTATTATGTTGAGGTTCTTTCCTTCTATACCCATTTTACTGAGGGTTTTTATCAAAAATGGGTGTTGGATCTTGTCGAATGCTTTCTCTGCGTCTATTGAGATGATCATGTGGTTTTTGTTTTTCATTTTGTTGATGTAGTGTATCACGTTGATTGACTTGCGGGTGTTGAACCATCCCTGTGTCCCTGGTATAAATCCCACTTGATCATGGTGTATAATCTTTTTGATGTATTGCTGTAATCGGTTTGCCAAAATTTTGTTGAGGATTTTTGCATCTATGTTCATCAGTGATATCAGCCTGTAGTTCTCCTTCTTTGTGTTGTCCTTGTCAGGTTTGGGGATCAGAGTGATGTTGGCTTCATAGAATGTGTTAGGGAGTTCTCCATCTTTCTCAATTTTCTGGAACAGTTTGAGGAGAATAGGTACAAAGAACTCACACTGCTTAACAACAAAAAAACAAACAACCCGATCAAAAAATGGGCAGAGGACATGAACAGACATTTCTCCAAAGAAGATATGAACATGGCCAATAGACACATGAAAAGATGTTCATCATCGCTAATCATCAGGGAAATGCAAATCAAAACTACACTAAGATATCACCTTACCCCCGTTAGATTGGCAAAAACATCCAAAACCAAGAACGACAAATGTTGGAGAGGTTGTGGAGAAAGAGGAACCCTCATACACTGTTGGTGGGAATGCAAACTGGTACAGCCACTATGGAAAACAGTATGGAGATTTCTCAAAAAGTTAAAAATAGAAATACCCTATGACCCAGCCATCCCATTACTGGGTATCTATCCTAAGAACCTGATATCAGATATCTCAAGAGTCCGTTGCACCCCTATGTTCATCGCAGCATTATTTACAATAGCCAAGACGTGGAACCAGCCTACATGCCCAGAAACTGATGATTGGATAAAGAAGATGTGGTATATATACACAATGGAATACTACTCAGCCATAAAAAAAGACGACATTGGCCCATTCACAACAATGTGGATGGACCTCGAGGGCATTATGTTAAGCGAAATAAGTCAGGCAGAGAAAGACGTACTGTATACGACTCCACTCATAGGTGGAAATTAGTATATTGAGAAGGAGATCTGATCGGTGGTTACCAGGGAAAAGGGGGGGTGGGGGGAGGGCACGGAGGGGGAAGTGGTGTTCCCACAACATGACTAACAAAAATGTACAACTGAAATTTCACAAGCTTGTAATCCATCATAACATTAATAAACAACAACAACAAAAAAAAGATGCTTTGGGGCCCATCTGCCCCTATGGAAAGAACGCAGCACTTTCTGCCTTGCAGCTGTAGGGCAATGTAGCACACCCAGAGCAGAAGTTCTACTTCATCCAGATCAGGCCTGCAAGAAACTCCGTTTCACAGGCCTTTTTAAGAGATGTTCCCGGTAGGCTGTTAGAGCACTGTGCAGAGCGAGTTGTTTCTTAGCTTCCCAAAGAGCTGGAAGCAAGATGCTTTGGGGCCCTTCTCACCCTTTGGCAAGAAGGCAGCACTTTGTGAATTGCAGCTCTAGGGCAATGTAGCACACGCAGAGCAGAAGTTCTACTTCAGCCAGATCAGGCCTGCAAAGAAACTGCGTTTCACAGGCCTTTGTAAGAGATGTTCGCAGTAGGCTGTTAGAGCACTGTGCAGAGCGAGTTGTTTCTTAGCTTCCCAAACAGCCGGAAGCAAGATGCTTTGGGGGCCATCTGCCCTTAGTAAAGAAGGCAGCACTTTGTGCCTTGCAGCTCTAGGGCAATGTAGCACACCCAGAGCAGAAGTTGTACTTCAGCCAGATCAGGCCTGCAAGGAAACTGCGTTTCACAGGCCTTTGTAAGAGTTGTTCCCGGTAGGCTGTTAGAGCACTGTGCAGAGCGAGTTGTTTCCTAGCTTCCCAAAGAGCTGGAAGCAAGATGCTTTGGGGCCCTTCTCACCCTTTGGAAAGAAGGCAGCACTTGGTGCCTTGCAGCTCTAGGGCAATGTAGCACACCCAGAGCAGTTGTTCTACTTCTGCAAGGTCAGGCCTGCAAAGAAACTGCGTTTCACAGGCCTTTGTAAGAGATGTTCCCGGTAGGCTGTTAGAGCACTGTGCAGAGCGAGTTGTTTCTTAGCTTCCCAAAGAGCTGGAAGCAAGATGATTTAGGGGCCATCTGCCCTTAAGGAAAGAAGGCAGCACTTTGTGCCTTGCATCTCTAGGGCAATGTAGCACACCCAGAGCAGTTGTTCTACTTCTGCCAGGTCAGGCCCGCAAAGAAACTGCGTTTCACAGGCCTTTGTAAGAGATGTTCCGGGTAGGCTGTTAGAGCACTGTGCAGAGCGAGTTGTTTCTTAGCTTCCCAAAGAGCTGGAAGCAAGATGCTTTGGGGAACTTCTCACCCTTTGGCAAGAAGGCAGCACTTTGTGCCGTGCAGCTCTAGGGCAATGTAGCACACCCAGAGCAGTTGTTCTACTTCTGCCAGGTCAGGCCTGCAAAGAAACTTCGTTTCACAGGCCCTTGTAAGAGATGTTCCCGGTAGGCTGTTAGAGCACTGTGCAGAGCGAGTTGTTTCTCAGCTTCCCAAACAGCCGGAAGCAAGATGCTTTGGGGCCCTTCTCACCCTTTGGAAAGAAGGCAGCAGTTTGTGCCTTGCAGCTCTAGGGCAATGTAGCACACCCAGAGCAGATGTTCTACTTCTCCCAGGTCAGGCCTGCAAAGAAACTGTGTTTCACAGGCCTTTGTAAGAGATGTTCCCTGTAGGCTGTTAGAGCACTGTGCAGAGCGAGTTGTTTCTTAGCTTCCCAAAGAGCTGGAAGCAAGATGCTTTAGGGGCCATCTGCCCTTAAGGAAAGAAGGCAGCACTTTGTGCCTTGCATCTCTAGGGCAATGTAGCACACCCAGAGCAGATGTTCTACTTCTGCCAGATCAGGCCTGCAAAGAAACTTCGTTTCACAGGCCCTTGTAAGAGATGTTCCCGGTAGCCTGTTAGAGCACTGTGCAGAGCGACTTGTTTCTTAGCTTCCCAAAGAGCTGGAAGCAAGATGCTTTGGGGCCCTTCTCACCCTTTGGAAAGAAGGCAGCACTTTGTGCCTTGCAGCTCTAGGGCAATGTAGCACACCTCGAGCAGAAGTTCTACTTCAGCCAGATCTGGCCTGCAAAGAAACTGCGTTTCACAGGCCTTTCTAAGAGATGTTCCCGGTAGGCTGTTAGAGCACTGTGCAGAGCGAGTTGTTTCTTAGCTTCCCAGAGAGCTGGAAGCAAGATGCTTTGGGGCCCGTTAATTTTATACCCTGCTACTTTGCTGTAGTTGTTGATTCTTTCTAATAGTTTTTCTGTGGATTCTTTGGGGTTTTCTATGTATAAGATCATGTCGTCTGCAAACAACGCGAGATTTACTTCTTCATTACCTATTTGGATTCCTTTCATTTTTTTTTCCTGCCGAATTGCTCTGGCCAGCACCTCCAGTACTATGTTGAATAGGAGTGGTGAAAGTGGGCACCCTTGTCTTGTTCCTGTCCTCAGAGGGATGGCTTTCAGCTTTTGTCCATTGAGTATGATGTTGGCTGTGGGTCTATCATATATGGCCTTTATTATGTTGAGGTTCTTTCCTTCTATACCCATTTTACTGAGGGTTTTTATCAAAAATGGGTGTTGGATCTTGTCGAATGCTTTCTCTGCGTCTATTGAGATGATCATGTGGTTTTTGTTTTTCATTTTGTTGATGTAGTGTATCACGTTGATTGACTTGCGGGTGTTGAACCATCCCTGTGTCCCTGGTATAAATCCCACTTGATCATGGTGTATAATCTTTTTGATGTATTGCTGTAATCGGTTTGCCAAAATTTTGTTGAGGATTTTTGCATCTATGTTCATCAGTGATATCAGCCTGTAGTTCTCCTTCTTTGTGTTGTCCTTGTCAGGTTTGGGGATCAGAGTGATGTTGGCTTCATAGAATGTGTTAGGGAGTTCTCCATCTTTCTCAATTTTCTGGAACAGTTTGAGGAGAATAGGTACAAAGAACTCACACTGCTTAACAACAAAAAAACAAACAACCCGATCAAAAAATGGGCAGAGGACATGAACAGACATTTCTCCAAAGAAGATATGAACATGGCCAATAGACACATGAAAAGATGTTCATCATCGCTAATCATCAGGGAAATGCAAATCAAAACTACACTAAGATATCACCTTACCCCCGTTAGATTGGCAAAAACATCCAAAACCAAGAACGACAAATGTTGGAGAGGTTGTGGAGAAAGAGGAACCCTCATACACTGTTGGTGGGAATGCAAACTGGTACAGCCACTATGGAAAACAGTATGGAGATTTCTCAAAAAGTTAAAAATAGAAATACCCTATGACCCAGCCATCCCATTACTGGGTATCTATCCTAAGAACCTGATATCAGATATCTCAAGAGTCCGTTGCACCCCTATGTTCATCGCAGCATTATTTACAATAGCCAAGACGTGGAACCAGCCTACATGCCCAGAAACTGATGATTGGATAAAGAAGATGTGGTATATATACACAATGGAATACTACTCAGCCATAAAAAAAGACGACATTGGCCCATTCACAACAATGTGGATGGACCTCGAGGGCATTATGTTAAGCGAAATAAGTCAGGCAGAGAAAGACGTACTGTATACGACTCCACTCATAGGTGGAAATTAGTATATTGAGAAGGAGATCTGATCGGTGGTTACCAGGGAAAAGGGGGGGTGGGGGGAGGGCACGGAGGGGGAAGTGGTGTTCCCACAACATGACTAACAAAAATGTACAACTGAAATTTCACAAGCTTGTAATCCATCATAACATTAATAAACAAAAAAAAAATAAAAAAAAAATAAAGATGATTTGGGGCCCATCTGCCCCTATGGAAAGAACGCAGCACTTTGTGCCTTGCAGCTGTAGGGCAATGTAGCACACCCAGAGCAGAAGTTCTACTTCATCCAGATCAGGCCTGCAAGAAACTCCGTTTCACAGGCCTTTTTAAGAGATGTTCCCGGTAGGCTGTTAGAGCACTGTGCAGAGCGAGTTGTTTCTTAGCTTCCCAAAGAGCTGGAAGCAAGATGCTTTGGGGCCCTTCTCACCCTTTGGCAAGAAGGCAGCACTTTGTGAATTGCAGCTCTAGGGCAATGTAGCACACGCAGAGCAGAAGTTCTACTTCAGCCAGATCAGGCCTGCAAAGAAACTGCGTTTCACAGGCCTTTGTAAGAGATGTTCGCAGTAGGCTGTTAGAGCACTGTGCAGAGCGAGTTGTTTCTTAGCTTCCCAAACAGCCGGAAGCAAGATGCTTTGGGGGCCATCTGCCCTTAGTAAAGAAGGCAGCACTTTGTGCCTTGCAGCTCTAGGGCAATGTAGCACACCCAGAGCAGAAGTTGTACTTCAGCCAGATCAGGCCTGCAAGGAAACTGCGTTTCACAGGCCTTTGTAAGAGTTGTTCCCGGTAGGCTGTTAGAGCACTGTGCAGAGCGAGTTGTTTCCTAGCTTCCCAAAGAGCTGGAAGCAAGATGCTTTGGGGCCCTTCTCACCCTTTGGAAAGAAGGCAGCACTTGGTGCCTTGCAGCTCTAGGGCAATGTAGCACACCCAGAGCAGTTGTTCTACTTCTGCAAGGTCAGGCCTGCAAAGAAACTGCGTTTCACAGGCCTTTGTAAGAGATGTTCCCGGTAGGCTGTTAGAGCACTGTGCAGAGCGAGTTGTTTCTTAGCTTCCCAAAGAGCTGGAAGCAAGATGATTTAGGGGCCATCTGCCCTTAAGGAAAGAAGGCAGCACTTTGTGCCTTGCATCTCTAGGGCAATGTAGCACACCCAGAGCAGTTGTTCTACTTCTGCCAGGTCAGGCCCGCAAAGAAACTGCGTTTCACAGGCCTTTGTAAGAGATGTTCCGGGTAGGCTGTTAGAGCACTGTGCAGAGCGACTTGTTTCTTAGCTTCCCAAACAGCTGGAAGCAAGATGCTTTGGGGCCCTACTCACCCGTTGGAAAGAAGGCAGCACTTTGTGCCTTGCAGCTCTAGGGCAATGTAGCACACCCAGAGCCGAAGTTCTACTTCAGCTAGATCAGACCTGCAAAGAAACTTCGTTTCACAGGCCTTTGTAAGAGATGTTCCCGGTAGGCTGTAAGAGCACTGTGCAGAGCGACTAGTTTCTTAGCTTCCCAGAGAGCTGGAAGCAAGATGCTTTGGGGCCCCTCTGCCCCTATGGAAAGAACGCAGCACTTTGTGCCTTGCAGCTCTAGGGCAATGCAGCACACCCAGAGCAGAAGTTCTACTTCAGCCAGATCAGGCCTGCAAAGAAACTGCGTTTCACAGGCCTTTGTAAGAGATGTTCCCGGTAGGCTGTTAGAGCACTGTGCAGAGCGAGTTGTTTCTTAGCTTCCCAGAGAGCTGGAAGCAAGATGCTTTGGGACCCGTTAATTTTATACCCTGCTACTTTGCTGTAGTTGTTGATTATTCCTAATAGTTTTTCTGTGGATTCTTTGGGGTTTTCTATGTATAAGATCATGTCGTCTGCAAACAACGCGAGTTTTACTTCTTCGTTACCTATTTGGATTCCTTTTATTTTTTTTTCCTGCCGAATTGCTCTGGCCAGCACCTCCAGTACTATGTTGAATAGGAGTGGTGAAAGTGGGCACCCTTGTCTTGTTCCTGTCCTCAGAGGGATGGCTTTCAGCTTTTGTCCATTGAGTATGATGTTGGCTGTGGGTCTATCATATATGGCCTTTATTATGTTGAGGTACTTTCCTTCTACACCCATTTTACTGAGGGTTTTTATCATAAATGGGTGTTGGATCTTGTCGAATGCTTTCTCTGCGTCTATTGAGATGATCATGTGGTTTTTGTTTTTCATTTTGTTGATGTAGTGTATCACGTTGATTGACTTGCGGGTGTTGAACCATCCCTGTGTCCCTGGTATAAATCCCACTTGATCATGGTGTATAATCTTTTTGATGTATTGCTGTAATCGGTTTGCCAAAATTTGGTTGAGGATTTTTGCATCTATGTTCATCAGTGATATCGGCCTGTAGTTCTCCTTCTTTGTGTTGTCCTTGTCAGGTTGGGGGATCAGAGTGATGTTGGCTTCATAGAATGTGTTAGGGAATTCTCCATCTTTCTCAATTTTCTGGAACAGTTTGAGGAGAATAGGTACAAAGAACTCACACTGCTTAACAACAAAAAAACAAACAACCCGATCAAAAAATGGGCAGAGGACATGAACAGACATTTCTCAAAAGAAGATATGAATATGGCCAATAGACACATGAAAAGATGTTCATCATCGCTAATCATCAGGGAAATGCAAATCAAAACTACACTAAGATATCACCTTACCCCCGTTAGATTGGCCAAAACATCCAAAACCAAGAACGACAAATGTTGGAGAGGTTGTGGAGAAAGAGGAACCCTCATACACTGTTGGTGGGAATGCAAACTGGTACAGCCACTATGGAAAACAGTATGGAGATTTCTCAAAAAGTTAAAAATAGAAATACCCTATGACCCAGCCATCCCATTACTGGGTATCTATCCTAAGAACCTGATATCAGATATCTCAAGAGTCCGTTGCACCCCTATGTTCATCGCAGCATTATTTACAATAGCCAAGACGTGGAACCAGCCTACATGCCCAGAACTGATGATTGGATAAAGAAGATGTGGTATATATACACAATGGAATACTACTCAGCCATAAAAAAAGACGACATTGGCCCATTCACAACAATGTGGAAGGACCTCGAGGGCATTATGTTAAGCGAAATAAGTCAGTCAGAGAAAGACGAACTCTATATGACTCCACTCATAGGTGGAAATTAGTATATTGAGAAGGAGATCTGATCGGTGGTTACCAGGGAAAAGGGGTGGTGGGGGGAGGGCATGGAGGGGGAAGTGGTGTTCCCACAACATGACTAACAAAAATGTACAACTGAAATTTCACAAGCTTGTAATCCATCATAACATTAATAAACAAAAAAAAAAAAAAAAAGATGCTTTGGGGCCCATCTGCCCCTATGGAAAGAACGCAGCACTTTGTGCCTTGCAGCTCTAGGGCAATGTAGCACACCCAGAGCAGAAGTTCTACTTCAGCCAGATCAGGCCTGCAAAGAAACTGCGTTTCACAGGCCTTTGTAAGAGATGTTCCCGGTAGGCTGTTAGAGCACTGTGCAGAGCGAGTTGTTTCTTAGCTTCCCAAAGAGCTGGAAGCAAGATGCTTTGGGGAACTTCTCACCCTTTGGCAAGAAGGCAGCACTTTGTGCCGTGCAGCTCTAGGGCAATGTAGCACACCCAGAGCAGTTGTTCTACTTCTGCCAGGTCAGGCCTGCAAAGAAACTTCGTTTCACAGGCCCTTGTAAGAGATGTTCCCGGTAGGCTGTTAGAGCACTGTGCAGAGCGAGTTGTTTCTCAGCTTCCCAAACAGCCGGAAGCAAGATGCTTTGGGGCCCTTCTCACCCTTTGGAAAGAAGGCAGCAGTTTGTGCCTTGCAGCTCTAGGGCAATGTAGCACACCCAGAGCAGATGTTCTACTTCTCCCAGGTCAGGCCTGCAAAGAAACTGTGTTTCACAGGCCTTTGTAAGAGATGTTCCCTGTAGGCTGTTAGAGCACTGTGCAGAGCGAGTTGTTTCTTAGCTTCCCAAAGAGCTGGAAGCAAGATGCTTTAGGGGCCATCTGCCCTTAAGGAAAGAAGGCAGCACTTTGTGCCTTGCATCTCTAGGGCAATGTAGCACACCCAGAGCAGATGTTCTACTTCTGCCAGATCAGGCCTGCAAAGAAACTTCGTTTCACAGGCCCTTGTAAGAGATGTTCCCGGTAGCCTGTTAGAGCACTGTGCAGAGCGACTTGTTTCTTAGCTTCCCAAAGAGCTGGAAGCAAGATGCTTTGGGGCCCTTCTCACCCTTTGGAAAGAAGGCAGCACTTTGTGCCTTGCAGCTCTAGGGCAATGTAGCACACCTCGAGCAGAAGTTCTACTTCAGCCAGATCTGGCCTGCAAAGAAACTGCGTTTCACAGGCCTTTCTAAGAGATGTTCCCGGTAGGCTGTTAGAGCACTGTGCAGAGCGAGTTGTTTCTTAGCTTCCCAGAGAGCTGGAAGCAAGATGCTTTGGGGCCCGTTAATTTTATACCCTGCTACTTTGCTGTAGTTGTTGATTCTTTCTAATAGTTTTTCTGTGGATTCTTTGGGGTTTTCTATGTATAAGATCATGTCGTCTGCAAACAACGCGAGTTTTACTTCTTCATTACCTATTTGGATTCCTTTCATTTTTTTTTCCTGCCGAATTGCTCTGGCCAGCACCTCCAGTACTATGTTGAATAGGAGTGGTGAAAGTGGGCACCCTTGTCTTGTTCCTGTCCTCAGAGGGATGGCTTTCAGCTTTTGTCCATTGAGTATGATGTTGGCTGTGGGTCTATCATATATGGCCTTTATTATGTTGAGGTTCTTTCCTTCTATACCCATTTTACTGAGGGTTTTTATCAAAAATGGGTGTTGGATCTTGTCGAATGCTTTCTCTGCGTCTATTGAGATGATCATGTGGTTTTTGTTTTTCATTTTGTTGATGTAGTGTATCACGTTGATTGACTTGCGGGTGTTGAACCATCCCTGTGTCCCTGGTATAAATCCCACTTGATCATGGTGTATAATCTTTTTGATGTATTGCTGTAATCGGTTTGCCAAAATTTTGTTGAGGATTTTTGCATCTATGTTCATCAGTGATATCAGCCTGTAGTTCTCCTTCTTTGTGTTGTCCTTGTCAGGTTTGGGGATCAGAGTGATGTTGGCTTCATAGAATGTGTTAGGGAGTTCTCCATCTTTCTCAATTTTCTGGAACAGTTTGAGGAGAATAGGTACAAAGAACTCACACTGCTTAACAACAAAAAAACAAACAACCCGATCAAAAAATGGGCAGAGGACATGAACAGACATTTCTCCAAAGAAGATATGAACATGGCCAATAGACACATGAAAAGATGTTCATCATCGCTAATCATCAGGGAAATGCAAATCAAAACTACACTAAGATATCACCTTACCCCCGTTAGATTGGCAAAAACATCCAAAACCAAGAACGACAAATGTTGGAGAGGTTGTGGAGAAAGAGGAACCCTCATACACTGTTGGTGGGAATGCAAACTGGTACAGCCACTATGGAAAACAGTATGGAGATTTCTCAAAAAGTTAAAAATAGAAATACCCTATGACCCAGCCATCCCATTACTGGGTATCTATCCTAAGAACCTGATATCAGATATCTCAAGAGTCCGTTGCACCCCTATGTTCATCGCAGCATTATTTACAATAGCCAAGACGTGGAACCAGCCTACATGCCCAGAAACTGATGATTGGATAAAGAAGATGTGGTATATATACACAATGGAATACTACTCAGCCATAAAAAAAGACGACATTGGCCCATTCACAACAATGTGGATGGACCTCGAGGGCATTATGTTAAGCGAAATAAGTCAGGCAGAGAAAGACGTACTGTATACGACTCCACTCATAGGTGGAAATTAGTATATTGAGAAGGAGATCTGATCGGTGGTTACCAGGGAAAAGGGGGGGTGGGGGGAGGGCACGGAGGGGGAAGTGGTGTTCCCACAACATGACTAACAAAAATGTACAACTGAAATTTCACAAGCTTGTAATCCATCATAACATTAATAAACAACAACAACAAAAAAAAGATGCTTTGGGGCCCATCTGCCCCTATGGAAAGAACGCAGCACTTTCTGCCTTGCAGCTGTAGGGCAATGTAGCACACCCAGAGCAGAAGTTCTACTTCATCCAGATCAGGCCTGCAAGAAACTCCGTTTCACAGGCCTTTTTAAGAGATGTTCCCGGTAGGCTGTTAGAGCACTGTGCAGAGCGAGTTGTTTCTTAGCTTCCCAAAGAGCTGGAAGCAAGATGCTTTGGGGCCCTTCTCACCCTTTGGCAAGAAGGCAGCACTTTGTGAATTGCAGCTCTAGGGCAATGTAGCACACGCAGAGCAGAAGTTCTACTTCAGCCAGATCAGGCCTGCAAAGAAACTGCGTTTCACAGGCCTTTGTAAGAGATGTTCGCAGTAGGCTGTTAGAGCACTGTGCAGAGCGAGTTGTTTCTTAGCTTCCCAAACAGCCGGAAGCAAGATGCTTTGGGGGCCATCTGCCCTTAGTAAAGAAGGCAGCACTTTGTGCCTTGCAGCTCTAGGGCAATGTAGCACACCCAGAGCAGAAGTTGTACTTCAGCCAGATCAGGCCTGCAAGGAAACTGCGTTTCACAGGCCTTTGTAAGAGTTGTTCCCGGTAGGCTGTTAGAGCACTGTGCAGAGCGAGTTGTTTCCTAGCTTCCCAAAGAGCTGGAAGCAAGATGCTTTGGGGCCCTTCTCACCCTTTGGAAAGAAGGCAGCACTTGGTGCCTTGCAGCTCTAGGGCAATGTAGCACACCCAGAGCAGTTGTTCTACTTCTGCAAGGTCAGGCCTGCAAAGAAATTGCGTTTCACAGGCCTTTGTAAGAGATGTTCCCGGTAGGCTGTTAGAGCACTGTGCAGAGCGAGTTGTTTCTTAGCTTCCCAAAGAGCTGGAAGCAAGATGATTTAGGGGCCATCTGCCCTTAAGGAAAGAAGGCAGCACTTTGTGCCTTGCATCTCTAGGGCAATGTAGCACACCCAGAGCAGTTGTTCTACTTCTGCCAGGTCAGGCCCGCAAAGAAACTGCGTTTCACAGGCCTTTGTAAGAGATGTTCCGGGTAGGCTGTTAGAGCACTGTGCAGAGCGAGTTGTTTCTTAGCTTCCCAAAGAGCTGGAAGCAAGATGCTTTGGGGAACTTCTCACCCTTTGGCAAGAAGGCAGCACTTTGTGCCGTGCAGCTCTAGGGCAATGTAGCACACCCAGAGCAGTTGTTCTACTTCTGCCAGGTCAGGCCTGCAAAGAAACTTCGTTTCACAGGCCCTTGTAAGAGATGTTCCCGGTAGGCTGTTAGAGCACTGTGCAGAGCGAGTTGTTTCTCAGCTTCCCAAACAGTCGGAAGCAAGATGCTTTGGGGCCCTTCTCACCCTTTGGAAAGAAGGCAGCAGTTTGTGCCTTGCAGCTCTAGGGCAATGTAGCACACCCAGAGCAGATGTTCTACTTCTCCCAGGTCAGGCCTGCAAAGAAACTGTGTTTCACAGGCCTTTGTAAGAGATGTTCCCTGTAGGCTGTTAGAGCACTGTGCAGAGCGAGTTGTTTCTTAGCTTCCCAAAGAGCTGGAAGCAAGATGCTTTAGGGGCCATCTGCCCTTAAGGAAAGAAGGCAGCACTTTGTGCCTTGCATCTCTAGGGCAATGTAGCACACCCAGAGCAGATGTTCTACTTCTGCCAGATCAGGCCTGCAAAGAAACTTCGTTTCACAGGCCCTTGTAAGAGATGTTCCCGGTAGCCTGTTAGAGCACTGTGCAGAGCGACTTGTTTCTTAGCTTCCCAAAGAGCTGGAAGCAAGATGCTTTGGGGCCCTTCTCACCCTTTGGAAAGAAGGCAGCACTTTGTGCCTTGCAGCTCTAGGGCAATGTAGCACACCTCGAGCAGAAGTTCTACTTCAGCCAGATCTGGCCTGCAAAGAAACTGCGTTTCACAGGCCTTTCTAAGAGATGTTCCCGGTAGGCTGTTAGAGCACTGTGCAGAGCGAGTTGTTTCTTAGCTTCCCAGAGAGCTGGAAGCAAGATGCTTTGGGGCCCGTTAATTTTATACCCTGCTACTTTGCTGTAGTTGTTGATTCTTTCTAATAGTTTTTCTGTGGATTCTTTGGGGTTTTCTATGTATAAGATCATGTCGTCTGCAAACAACGCGAGTTTTACTTCTTCATTACCTATTTGGATTCCTTTCATTTTTTTTTCCTGCCGAATTGCTCTGGCCAGCACCTCCAGTACTATGTTGAATAGGAGTGGTGAAAGTGGGCACCCTTGTCTTGTTCCTGTCCTCAGAGGGATGGCTTTCAGCTTTTGTCCATTGAGTATGATGTTGGCTGTGGGTCTATCATATATGGCCTTTATTATGTTGAGGTTCTTTCCTTCTATACCCATTTTACTGAGGGTTTTTATCAAAAATGGGTGTTGGATCTTGTCGAATGCTTTCTCTGCGTCTATTGAGATGATCATGTGGTTTTTGTTTTTCATTTTGTTGATGTAGTGTATCACGTTGATTGACTTGCGGGTGTTGAACCATCCCTGTGTCCCTGGTATAAATCCCACTTGATCATGGTGTATAATCTTTTTGATGTATTGCTGTAATCGGTTTGCCAAAATTTTGTTGAGGATTTTTGCATCTATGTTCATCAGTGATATCAGCCTGTAGTTCTCCTTCTTTGTGTTGTCCTTGTCAGGTTTGGGGATCAGAGTGATGTTGGCTTCATAGAATGTGTTAGGGAGTTCTCCATCTTTCTCAATTTTCTGGAACAGTTTGAGGAGAATAGGTACAAAGAACTCACACTGCTTAACAACAAAAAAACAAACAACCCGATCAAAAAATGGGCAGAGGACATGAACAGACATTTCTCCAAAGAAGATATGAACATGGCCAATAGACACATGAAAAGATGTTCATCATCGCTAATCATCAGGGAAATGCAAATCAAAACTACACTAAGATATCACCTTACCCCCGTTAGATTGGCAAAAACATCCAAAACCAAGAACGACAAATGTTGGAGAGGTTGTGGAGAAAGAGGAACCCTCATACACTGTTGGTGGGAATGCAAACTGGTACAGCCACTATGGAAAACAGTATGGAGATTTCTCAAAAAGTTAAAAATAGAAATACCCTATGACCCAGCCATCCCATTACTGGGTATCTATCCTAAGAACCTGATATCAGATATCTCAAGAGTCCGTTGCACCCCTATGTTCATCGCAGCATTATTTACAATAGCCAAGACGTGGAACCAGCCTACATGCCCAGAAACTGATGATTGGATAAAGAAGATGTGGTATATATACACAATGGAATACTACTCAGCCATAAAAAAAGACGACATTGGCCCATTCACAACAATGTGGATGGACCTCGAGGGCATTATGTTAAGCGAAATAAGTCAGGCAGAGAAAGACGTACTGTATACGACTCCACTCATAGGTGGAAATTAGTATATTGAGAAGGAGATCTGATCGGTGGTTACCAGGGAAAAGGGGGGGTGGGGGGAGGGCACGGAGGGGGAAGTGGTGTTCCCACAACATGACTAACAAAAATGTACAACTGAAATTTCACAAGCTTGTAATCCATCATAACATTAATAAACAACAACAAAAAAAAAAAGATGCTTTGGGGCCCATCTGCCCCTATGGAAAGAACGCAGCACTTTCTGCCTTGCAGCTCTAGGGCAATGTAGCACACCCAGAGCAGTTGTTCTACTTCTGCCAGGTCAGGCCTGCAAAGAAACTTCGTTTCACAGGCCCTTGTAAGAGATGTTCCCGGTAGGCTGTTAGAGCACTGTGCAGAGCGAGTTGTTTCTCAGCTTCCCAAACAGCCGGAAGCAAGATGCTTTGGGGCCCTTCTCACCCTTTGGAAAGAAGGCAGCAGTTTGTGCCTTGCAGCTCTAGGGCAATGTAGCACACCCAGAGCAGATGTTCTACTTCTCCCAGGTCAGGCCTGCAAAGAAACTGTGTTTCACAGGCCTTTGTAAGAGATGTTCCCTGTAGGCTGTTAGAGCACTGTGCAGAGCGAGTTGTTTCTCAGCTTCCCAAACAGCCGGAAGCAAGATGCTTTGGGGCCCTTCTCACCCTTTGGAAAGAAGGCAGCAGTTTGTGCCTTGCAGCTCTAGGGCAATGTAGCACACCCAGAGCAGATGTTCTACTTCTCCCAGGTCAGGCCTGCAAAGAAACTGTGTTTCACAGGCCTTTGTAAGAGATGTTCCCTGTAGGCTGTTAGAGCACTGTGCAGAGCGAGTTGTTTCTTAGCTTCCCAAAGAGCTGGAAGCAAGATGCTTTAGGGGCCATCTGCCCTTAAGGAAAGAAGGCAGCACTTTGTGCCTTGCATCTCTAGGGCAATGTAGCACACCCAGAGCAGATGTTCTACTTCTGCCAGATCAGGCCTGCAAAGAAACTTCGTTTCACAGGCCCTTGTAAGAGATGTTCCCGGTAGCCTGTTAGAGCACTGTGCAGAGCGACTTGTTTCTTAGCTTCCCAAAGAGCTGGAAGCAAGATGCTTTGGGGCCCTTCTCACCCTTTGGAAAGAAGGCAGCACTTTGTGCCTTGCAGCTCTAGGGCAATGTAGCACACCTCGAGCAGAAGTTCTACTTCAGCCAGATCTGGCCTGCAAAGAAACTGCGTTTCACAGGCCTTTCTAAGAGATGTTCCCGGTAGGCTGTTAGAGCACTGTGCAGAGCGAGTTGTTTCTTAGCTTCCCAGAGAGCTGGAAGCAAGATGCTTTGGGGCCCGTTAATTTTATACCCTGCTACTTTGCTGTAGTTGTTGATTCTTTCTAATAGTTTTTCTGTGGATTCTTTGGGGTTTTCTATGTATAAGATCATGTCGTCTGCAAACAACGCGAGTTTTACTTCTTCATTACCTATTTGGATTCCTTTCATTTTTTTTTCCTGCCGAATTGCTCTGGCCAGCACCTCCAGTACTATGTTGAATAGGAGTGGTGAAAGTGGGCACCCTTGTCTTGTTCCTGTCCTCAGAGGGATGGCTTTCAGCTTTTGTCCATTGAGTATGATGTTGGCTGTGGGTCTATCATATATGGCCTTTATTATGTTGAGGTTCTTTCCTTCTATACCCATTTTACTGAGGGTTTTTATCAAAAATGGGTGTTGGATCTTGTCGAATGCTTTCTCTGCGTCTATTGAGATGATCATGTGGTTTTTGTTTTTCATTTTGTTGATGTAGTGTATCACGTTGATTGACTTGCGGGTGTTGAACCATCCCTGTGTCCCTGGTATAAATCCCACTTGATCATGGTGTATAATCTTTTTGATGTATTGCTGTAATCGGTTTGCCAAAATTTTGTTGAGGATTTTTGCATCTATGTTCATCAGTGATATCAGCCTGTAGTTCTCCTTCTTTGTGTTGTCCTTGTCAGGTTTGGGGATCAGAGTGATGTTGGCTTCATAGAATGTGTTAGGGAGTTCTCCATCTTTCTCAATTTTCTGGAACAGTTTGAGGAGAATAGGTACAAAGAACTCACACTGCTTAACAACAAAAAAACAAACAACCCGATCAAAAAATGGGCAGAGGACATGAACAGACATTTCTCCAAAGAAGATATGAACATGGCCAATAGACACATGAAAAGATGTTCATCATCGCTAATCATCAGGGAAATGCAAATCAAAACTACACTAAGATATCACCTTACCCCCGTTAGATTGGCAAAAACATCCAAAACCAAGAACGACAAATGTTGGAGAGGTTGTGGAGAAAGAGGAACCCTCATACACTGTTGGTGGGAATGCAAACTGGTACAGCCACTATGGAAAACAGTATGGAGATTTCTCAAAAAGTTAAAAATAGAAATACCCTATGACCCAGCCATCCCATTACTGGGTATCTATCCTAAGAACCTGATATCAGATATCTCAAGAGTCCGTTGCACCCCTATGTTCATCGCAGCATTATTTACAATAGCCAAGACGTGGAACCAGCCTACATGCCCAGAAACTGATGATTGGATAAAGAAGATGTGGTATATATACACAATGGAATACTACTCAGCCATAAAAAAAGACGACATTGGCCCATTCACAACAATGTGGATGGACCTCGAGGGCATTATGTTAAGCGAAATAAGTCAGGCAGAGAAAGACGTACTGTATACGACTCCACTCATAGGTGGAAATTAGTATATTGAGAAGGAGATCTGATCGGTGGTTACCAGGGAAAAGGGGGGGTGGGGGGAGGGCACGGAGGGGGAAGTGGTGTTCCCACAACATGACTAACAAAAATGTACAACTGAAATTTCACAAGCTTGTAATCCATCATAACATTAATAAACAACAACAACAAAAAAAAGATGCTTTGGGGCCCATCTGCCCCTATGGAAAGAACGCAGCACTTTCTGCCTTGCAGCTGTAGGGCAATGTAGCACACCCAGAGCAGAAGTTCTACTTCATCCAGATCAGGCCTGCAAGAAACTCCGTTTCACAGGCCTTTTTAAGAGATGTTCCCGGTAGGCTGTTAGAGCACTGTGCAGAGCGAGTTGTTTCTTAGCTTCCCAAAGAGCTGGAAGCAAGATGCTTTGGGGCCCTTCTCACCCTTTGGCAAGAAGGCAGCACTTTGTGAATTGCAGCTCTAGGGCAATGTAGCACACGCAGAGCAGAAGTTCTACTTCAGCCAGATCAGGCCTGCAAAGAAACTGCGTTTCACAGGCCTTTGTAAGAGATGTTCGCAGTAGGCTGTTAGAGCACTGTGCAGAGCGAGTTGTTTCTTAGCTTCCCAAACAGCCGGAAGCAAGATGCTTTGGGGGCCATCTGCCCTTAGTAAAGAAGGCAGCACTTTGTGCCTTGCAGCTCTAGGGCAATGTAGCACACCCAGAGCAGAAGTTGTACTTCAGCCAGATCAGGCCTGCAAGGAAACTGCGTTTCACAGGCCTTTGTAAGAGTTGTTCCCGGTAGGCTGTTAGAGCACTGTGCAGAGCGAGTTGTTTCCTAGCTTCCCAAAGAGCTGGAAGCAAGATGCTTTGGGGCCCTTCTCACCCTTTGGAAAGAAGGCAGCACTTGGTGCCTTGCAGCTCTAGGGCAATGTAGCACACCCAGAGCAGTTGTTCTACTTCTGCAAGGTCAGGCCTGCAAAGAAATTGCGTTTCACAGGCCTTTGTAAGAGATGTTCCCGGTAGGCTGTTAGAGCACTGTGCAGAGCGAGTTGTTTCTTAGCTTCCCAAAGAGCTGGAAGCAAGATGATTTAGGGGCCATCTGCCCTTAAGGAAAGAAGGCAGCACTTTGTGCCTTGCATCTCTAGGGCAATGTAGCACACCCAGAGCAGTTGTTCTACTTCTGCCAGGTCAGGCCCGCAAAGAAACTGCGTTTCACAGGCCTTTGTAAGAGATGTTCCGGGTAGGCTGTTAGAGCACTGTGCAGAGCGAGTTGTTTCTTAGCTTCCCAAAGAGCTGGAAGCAAGATGCTTTGGGGAACTTCTCACCCTTTGGCAAGAAGGCAGCACTTTGTGCCGTGCAGCTCTAGGGCAATGTAGCACACCCAGAGCAGTTGTTCTACTTCTGCCAGGTCAGGCCTGCAAAGAAACTTCGTTTCACAGGCCCTTGTAAGAGATGTTCCCGGTAGGCTGTTAGAGCACTGTGCAGAGCGAGTTGTTTCTCAGCTTCCCAAACAGCCGGAAGCAAGATGCTTTGGGGCCCTTCTCACCCTTTGGAAAGAAGGCAGCAGTTTGTGCCTTGCAGCTCTAGGGCAATGTAGCACACCCAGAGCAGATGTTCTACTTCTCCCAGGTCAGGCCTGCAAAGAAACTGTGTTTCACAGGCCTTTGTAAGAGATGTTCCCTGTAGGCTGTTAGAGCACTGTGCAGAGCGAGTTGTTTCTTAGCTTCCCAAAGAGCTGGAAGCAAGATGCTTTAGGGGCCATCTGCCCTTAAGGAAAGAAGGCAGCACTTTGTGCCTTGCATCTCTAGGGCAATGTAGCACACCCAGAGCAGATGTTCTACTTCTGCCAGATCAGGCCTGCAAAGAAACTTCGTTTCACAGGCCCTTGTAAGAGATGTTCCCGGTAGCCTGTTAGAGCACTGTGCAGAGCGACTTGTTTCTTAGCTTCCCAAAGAGCTGGAAGCAAGATGCTTTGGGGCCCTTCTCACCCTTTGGAAAGAAGGCAGCACTTTGTGCCTTGCAGCTCTAGGGCAATGTAGCACACCTCGAGCAGAAGTTCTACTTCAGCCAGATCTGGCCTGCAAAGAAACTGCGTTTCACAGGCCTTTCTAAGAGATGTTCCCGGTAGGCTGTTAGAGCACTGTGCAGAGCGAGTTGTTTCTTAGCTTCCCAGAGAGCTGGAAGCAAGATGCTTTGGGGCCCGTTAATTTTATACCCTGCTACTTTGCTGTAGTTGTTGATTCTTTCTAATAGTTTTTCTGTGGATTCTTTGGGGTTTTCTATGTATAAGATCATGTCGTCTGCAAACAACGCGAGTTTTACTTCTTCATTACCTATTTGGATTCCTTTCATTTTTTTTTCCTGCCGAATTGCTCTGGCCAGCACCTCCAGTACTATGTTGAATAGGAGTGGTGAAAGTGGGCACCCTTGTCTTGTTCCTGTCCTCAGAGGGATGGCTTTCAGCTTTTGTCCATTGAGTATGATGTTGGCTGTGGGTCTATCATATATGGCCTTTATTATGTTGAGGTTCTTTCCTTCTATACCCATTTTACTGAGGGTTTTTATCAAAAATGGGTGTTGGATCTTGTCGAATGCTTTCTCTGCGTCTATTGAGATGATCATGTGGTTTTTGTTTTTCATTTTGTTGATGTAGTGTATCACGTTGATTGACTTGCGGGTGTTGAACCATCCCTGTGTCCCTGGTATAAATCCCACTTGATCATGGTGTATAATCTTTTTGATGTATTGCTGTAATCGGTTTGCCAAAATTTTGTTGAGGATTTTTGCATCTATGTTCATCAGTGATATCAGCCTGTAGTTCTCCTTCTTTGTGTTGTCCTTGTCAGGTTTGGGGATCAGAGTGATGTTGGCTTCATAGAATGTGTTAGGGAGTTCTCCATCTTTCTCAATTTTCTGGAACAGTTTGAGGAGAATAGGTACAAAGAACTCACACTGCTTAACAACAAAAAAACAAACAACCCGATCAAAAAATGGGCAGAGGACATGAACAGACATTTCTCCAAAGAAGATATGAACATGGCCAATAGACACATGAAAAGATGTTCATCATCGCTAATCATCAGGGAAATGCAAATCAAAACTACACTAAGATATCACCTTACCCCCGTTAGATTGGCAAAAACATCCAAAACCAAGAACGACAAATGTTGGAGAGGTTGTGGAGAAAGAGGAACCCTCATACACTGTTGGTGGGAATGCAAACTGGTACAGCCACTATGGAAAACAGTATGGAGATTTCTCAAAAAGTTAAAAATAGAAATACCCTATGACCCAGCCATCCCATTACTGGGTATCTATCCTAAGAACCTGATATCAGATATCTCAAGAGTCCGTTGCACCCCTATGTTCATCGCAGCATTATTTACAATAGCCAAGACGTGGAACCAGCCTACATGCCCAGAAACTGATGATTGGATAAAGAAGATGTGGTATATATACACAATGGAATACTACTCAGCCATAAAAAAAGACGACATTGGCCCATTCACAACAATGTGGATGGACCTCGAGGGCATTATGTTAAGCGAAATAAGTCAGGCAGAGAAAGACGTACTGTATACGACTCCACTCATAGGTGGAAATTAGTATATTGAGAAGGAGATCTGATCGGTGGTTACCAGGGAAAAGGGGGGGTGGGGGGAGGGCACGGAGGGGGAAGTGGTGTTCCCACAACATGACTAACAAAAATGTACAACTGAAATTTCACAAGCTTGTAATCCATCATAACATTAATAAACAACAACAAAAAAAAAAAGATGCTTTGGGGCCCATCTGCCCCTATGGAAAGAACGCAGCACTTTCTGCCTTGCAGCTCTAGGGCAATGTAGCACACCCAGAGCAGTTGTTCTACTTCTGCCAGGTCAGGCCTGCAAAGAAACTTCGTTTCACAGGCCCTTGTAAGAGATGTTCCCGGTAGGCTGTTAGAGCACTGTGCAGAGCGAGTTGTTTCTCAGCTTCCCAAACAGCCGGAAGCAAGATGCTTTGGGGCCCTTCTCACCCTTTGGAAAGAAGGCAGCAGTTTGTGCCTTGCAGCTCTAGGGCAATGTAGCACACCCAGAGCAGATGTTCTACTTCTCCCAGGTCAGGCCTGCAAAGAAACTGTGTTTCACAGGCCTTTGTAAGAGATGTTCCCTGTAGGCTGTTAGAGCACTGTGCAGAGCGAGTTGTTTCTTAGCTTCCCAAAGAGCTGGAAGCAAGATGCTTTAGGGGCCATCTGCCCTTAAGGAAAGAAGGCAGCACTTTGTGCCTTGCATCTCTAGGGCAATGTAGCACACCCAGAGCAGATGTTCTACTTCTGCCAGATCAGGCCTGCAAAGAAACTTCGTTTCACAGGCCCTTGTAAGAGATGTTCCCGGTAGCCTGTTAGAGCACTGTGCAGAGCGACTTGTTTCTTAGCTTCCCAAAGAGCTGGAAGCAAGATGCTTTGGGGCCCTTCTCACCCTTTGGAAAGAAGGCAGCACTTTGTGCCTTGCAGCTCTAGGGCAATGTAGCACACCTCGAGCAGAAGTTCTACTTCAGCCAGATCTGGCCTGCAAAGAAACTGCGTTTCACAGGCCTTTCTAAGAGATGTTCCCGGTAGGCTGTTAGAGCACTGTGCAGAGCGAGTTGTTTCTTAGCTTCCCAGAGAGCTGGAAGCAAGATGCTTTGGGGCCCGTTAATTTTATACCCTGCTACTTTGCTGTAGTTGTTGATTCTTTCTAATAGTTTTTCTGTGGATTCTTTGGGGTTTTCTATGTATAAGA
Organism: Equus asinus; assembly: GCF_041296235.1. Lineage (NCBI taxonomy): Eukaryota > Metazoa > Chordata > Mammalia > Perissodactyla > Equidae > Equus > Equus asinus. The sequence continues at coordinate 39,014,952 of NC_091790.1, forward strand.
TCATGTCGTCTGCAAACAACGCGAGTTTTACTTCTTCATTACCTATTTGGATTCCTTTCATTTTTTTTTCCTGCCGAATTGCTCTGGCCAGCACCTCCAGTACTATGTTGAATAGGAGTGGTGAAAGTGGGCACCCTTGTCTTGTTCCTGTCCTCAGAGGGATGGCTTTCAGCTTTTGTCCATTGAGTATGATGTTGGCTGTGGGTCTATCATATATGGCCTTTATTATGTTGAGGTTCTTTCCTTCTATACCCATTTTACTGAGGGTTTTTATCAAAAATGGGTGTTGGATCTTGTCGAATGCTTTCTCTGCGTCTATTGAGATGATCATGTGGTTTTTGTTTTTCATTTTGTTGATGTAGTGTATCACGTTGATTGACTTGCGGGTGTTGAACCATCCCTGTGTCCCTGGTATAAATCCCACTTGATCATGGTGTATAATCTTTTTGATGTATTGCTGTAATCGGTTTGCCAAAATTTTGTTGAGGATTTTTGCATCTATGTTCATCAGTGATATCAGCCTGTAGTTCTCCTTCTTTGTGTTGTCCTTGTCAGGTTTGGGGATCAGAGTGATGTTGGCTTCATAGAATGTGTTAGGGAGTTCTCCATCTTTCTCAATTTTCTGGAACAGTTTGAGGAGAATAGGTACAAAGAACTCACACTGCTTAACAACAAAAAAACAAACAACCCGATCAAAAAATGGGCAGAGGACATGAACAGACATTTCTCCAAAGAAGATATGAACATGGCCAATAGACACATGAAAAGATGTTCATCATCGCTAATCATCAGGGAAATGCAAATCAAAACTACACTAAGATATCACCTTACCCCCGTTAGATTGGCAAAAACATCCAAAACCAAGAACGACAAATGTTGGAGAGGTTGTGGAGAAAGAGGAACCCTCATACACTGTTGGTGGGAATGCAAACTGGTACAGCCACTATGGAAAACAGTATGGAGATTTCTCAAAAAGTTAAAAATAGAAATACCCTATGACCCAGCCATCCCATTACTGGGTATCTATCCTAAGAACCTGATATCAGATATCTCAAGAGTCCGTTGCACCCCTATGTTCATCGCAGCATTATTTACAATAGCCAAGACGTGGAACCAGCCTACATGCCCAGAAACTGATGATTGGATAAAGAAGATGTGGTATATATACACAATGGAATACTACTCAGCCATAAAAAAAGACGACATTGGCCCATTCACAACAATGTGGATGGACCTCGAGGGCATTATGTTAAGCGAAATAAGTCAGGCAGAGAAAGACGTACTGTATACGACTCCACTCATAGGTGGAAATTAGTATATTGAGAAGGAGATCTGATCGGTGGTTACCAGGGAAAAGGGGGGGTGGGGGGAGGGCACGGAGGGGGAAGTGGTGTTCCCACAACATGACTAACAAAAATGTACAACTGAAATTTCACAAGCTTGTAATCCATCATAACATTAATAAACAACAACAAAAAAAAAAAGATGCTTTGGGGCCCATCTGCCCCTATGGAAAGAACGCAGCACTTTCTGCCTTGCAGCTCTAGGGCAATGTAGCACACCCAGAGCAGAAGTTCTACTTCAGCCAGATCAGGCCCGCAAAGAAACTGCGTTTCACAGGCCTTTGTAAGAGATGTTCCCGGTAGGCTGTTAGAGCACTGTGCAGAGCGAGTTGTTTCTTAGCTTCCCAAAGAGCTGGAAGCAAGATGCTTTGGGGCCCTTCTCACCCTTTGGCAAGAAGTCAGCACTTTGTGCCTTGCAGCTCTAGGGCAATGTAGCACCCCCCGAGCAGAAGTTCTACTTCAGCCAGATCTGGCCTGCAAAGAAACTGCGTTTCACAGGCCTTTGTAAGAGATGTTCGCGGTAGGCTGTAAGAGCACTGTGCAGAGCGACTTGTTTCTTAGCTTCCCAGAGAGCTGGAAGCAAGATGCTTTGGGGCCCTTCTCACCCTTTGGAAAGAAGGCAGCACTTTGTGCCTTGCAGCTCTAGGGCAATGTAGCACACCCAGAGCAGAAGTTCTACTTCAGGGAGATCAGGCCTGCAAAGAAACTGCGTTTCACAGGCCTTTGTAAGAGATGTTCCCTGTAGGCTGTTAGAGCACTGTGCAGAGCGAGTTGTTTCTTAGCTTCCCAACGAGCTGGAAGCAAGATGCTTTAGGGGCCATCTGCCCTTAAGGAAAGAAGGCAGCACTTTGTGCCTTGCAGCTCTAGGGCAATGTAGCACACCCAGAGCAGATGTTCTACTTCAGGGAGATCAGGCCTGCAAAGAAACTGCGTTTCACAGGCTTTTGTAAGAGATGTTCCCTGTAGGCTGTTAGAGCACTGTGCAGAGCGAGTTGTTTCTTAGCTTCCCAAAGAGCTGGAAGCAAGATGCTTTAGGGGCCATCTGCCCTTAAGGAAAGAAGGCAGCACTTTGTGCCTTGCATCTCTAGGGCAATGTAGCACACCCAGAGCAGATGTTCTACTTCTGCCAGGTCAGGCCTGCAAAGAAACTTCGTTTCACAGGCCCTTGTAAGAGATGTTCCCGGTAGGCTGTTAGAGCACTGTGCAGAGCGACTTGTTTCTTAGCTTCCCAAAGAGCTGGAAGCAAGATGCTTTGGGGCCCTTCTCACACTTTGGAAAGAAGGCAGCACTTTGTGCCTTGCAGCTCTAGGGCAATGTAGCACACCCAGAGCAGAAGTTCTACTTCAGCCAGATCAGGCCCGCAAAGTAACTGCGTTTCACAGGCCTTTGTAAGAGATGTTCCCGGTAGGCTGTTAGAGCACTGTGCAGAGCGAGTTGTTTCTTAGCTTCCCAGAGAGCTGGAAGCAAGATGCTTTGGGGCCCGTTAATTTTATACCCTGCTACTTTGCTGTAGTTGTTGATTCTTTCTAATAGTTTTTCTGTGGATTCTTTGGGGTTTTCAATGTATAAGATCATGTCGTCTGCAAACAACGCGAGTTTTACTTCTTCGTTACCTATTTGGATTCCTTTCATTTTTTTTTCCTGCCGAATTGCTCTGGCCAGCACCTCCAGTACTATGTTGAATAGGAGTGGTGAAAGTGGGCACCCTTGTCTTGTTCCTGTCCTCAGAGGGATGGCTTTCAGCTTTGGTCCATTGAGTATGATGTTGGCTGTGGGTCTATCATATATGGCCTTTATTATGTTGAGGTACTTTCCTTCTATACCCATTTTACTGAGGGTTTTTATCATAAATGGGTTTTGGATCTTGTCGAATGCTTTCTCTGCGTCTATTGAGATGATCATGTGGTTTTTGTTTTTCATTTTGTTGATGTAGTGTATCACGTTGATTGACTTGCGGGTGTTGAACCATCCCTGTGTCCCTGGTATAAATCCCACTTGATCATGGTGTATAATCTTTTTGATGTATTGCTGTAATCGGTTTGCCAAAATTTGGTTGAGGATTTTTGCATCTATGTTCATCAGTGATATCGGCCTGTAGTTCTCCTTCTTTGTGTTGTCCTTGTCAGGTTTGGGGATCAGAGTGATGTTGGCTTCATAGAATGTGTTAGGGAGTTCTCCATCTTTCTCAATTTTCTGGAACAGTTTGAGGAGAATAGGTACAAAGAACTCACACTGCTTAACAACAAAAAAACAAACAACCCGATCAAAAAATGGGCAGAGGACATGAACAGACATTTCTCCAAAGAAGATATGAACATGGCCAATAGACACATGAAAAGAAGTTCATCATCGCTAATCATCAGGGAAATGCAAATCAAAACTACACTAAGATATCACCTTACCCCCGTTAGATTGGCAAAAACATCCAAAACCAAGAACGACAAATGTTGGAGAGGTTGTGGAGAAAGAGGAACCCTCATACACTGTTGGTGGGAATGCAAACTGGTACAGCCACTATGGAAAACAGTATGGAGATTTCTCAAAAAGTTAAAAATAGAAATACCCTATGACCCAGCCATCCCATTACTGGGTATCTATCCTAAGAACCTGATATCAGATATCTCAAGAGTCCGTTGCACCCCTATGTTCATCGCAGCATTATTTACAATAGCCAAGACGTGGAACCAGCCTACATGCCCAGAAACTGATGATTGGATAAAGAAGATGTGGTATATATACACAATGGAATACTACTCAGCCATAAAAAAAGACGACATTGGCCCATTCACAACAATGTGGATGGACCTCGAGGGCATTATGTTAAGCGAAATAAGTCAGGCAGAGAAAGACGAACTCTATATGACTCCACTCATAGGTGGAAATTAGTATATTGAGAAGGAGATCTGATCGGTGGTTACCAGGGAAAAGGGGGGGTGGGGGGAGGGCACGGAGGTTGAAGTGGTGTTCCCACAACATGACTAACAAAAATGTACAACTGAAATTTCACATGCTTGTAATCCATCATAACATTAATAAACAAAACAAAACAAAAAAAGATGCTTTGTGGCCCATCTGCCCCTATGGAAAGAACGCAGCACTTTCTGCCTTGCAGCTCTAGGGCAATGTAGCACACCCAGAGCAGAAGTTCTACTTCAGCCAGATCAGGCCTGCAAAGAAACTGCGTTTCACAGTCCTTTGTAAGAGATGTTAACGGTAGGCTGTTAGAGCACTGTGCAGAGCGAGTTGTTTCTTAGCTTCCCAACGAGCTCGAAGCAAGATGCTTTGGGGGCCATCTGCCCTTAAGGAAAGAAGGCAGCACTTTGTGCCTTGCAGCTCTAGGGCAATATTGCACACCCAGAGCAGTTATTCTACTTCTGCCAGGTCAGGCCTGCAAAGAAACTTCGTTTCACAGGCCTTTGTAAGAGATGTTTCCGGTAGGCTGTAAGAGCACTGTGCAGAGCGACTTGTTTCTTAGCTTCCCAGAGAGCTGGAAGCAAGATGCTTTGGGGCCCTTCTCACCCTTTGGAAAGAAGGCAGCACTTTGTGCCTTGCAGCTCTAGGGCAATGTACCACACCCAGAGCCGAAGTTCTACTTCAGCTAGATCAGACCTGCAAAGAAACTTCGTTTCACAGGCCTTTGTAAGAGATGTTCCCGGTAGGCTGTAAGAGCACTGTGCAGAGCGACTAGTTTCTTAGCTTCCCAGAGAGCTGGAAGCAAGATGCTTTGTGGCCCATCTGCCCCTATGGAAAGAACGCAGCACTTTGTGCCTTGCAGCTCTAGGGCAATGTAGCACACCCAGAGCAGATGTTCTACTTCTGCCATGTCAGGCCTGCATATAAACTGCGTTTCACAGGCCTTTGTAAGAGATGTTCCCGGTAGGCTGTTAGAGCACTGTGCAGAGCGAGTTCTTTCTTAGCTTCCCAAAGAGTTGTAAGCAAGATGCTTTGGGGCCCTTCTCACCCTTTGGCAAGAAGGCAGCACTTGGTGCCTTGCACCTCTAGGGCAATGTAGCACATGGCAGAGCAGAAGTTCTACTTCAGGGAGATCAGGCCTGCAAAGAAACTTCGTTTCACAGGCCTTTGTAAGAGATGTTTCCGGTAGGCTGTAAGAGCACTGTGCAGAGCGACTTGTTTCTTAGCTTCCCAGAGAGCTGGAAGCAAGATGCTTTGGGGCCCATCTGCCCCTATGGAAAGAACGCAGCACTTTGTGCCTTGCAGCTCTAGGGCAATGTAGCACACCCAGAGCAGAAGTTCTACTTCAGCCAGATCAGGCCTGCAAAGAAACTGCGTTTCACAGTCCTTTGTAAGAGATGTTCCCGGTAGGCTGTTAGAGCACTGTGCAGAGCGAGTTGTTTCTTAGCTTCCCAACGAGCTGGAAGCAAGATGCTTTAGGGGCCATCTGCCCTTAAGGAAAGAAGGCAGCACTTTGTGCCTTGCAGCTCTAGGGCAATGTTCCACACCCAGAGCAGTTATTCTACTTCTGCCAGGTCAGGCCTGCAAAGAAACTTCGTTTCACAGGCCTTTGTAAGAGATGTTTCTGGTAGGCTGTAAGAGCACTGTGCAGAGCGACTTGTTTCTTAGCTTCCCAGAGAGCTGGAAGCAAGATGCTTTGGGGCCCTTCTCACCCTTTGGAAAGAAGGCAGCACTTTGTGCCTTGCAGCTCTAGGGCAATGTAGCACACCCAGAGCCGAAGTTCTACTTCAGCTAGATCAGACCTGCAAAGAAACTTCGTTTCACAGGCCTTTGTAAGAGATGTTCCCGGTAGGCTGTAAGAGCACTGTGCAGAGCGACTAGTTTCTTAGCTTCCCAGAGAGCTGGAAGCAAGATGCTTTGTGGCCCATCTGCCCCTATGGAAAAAACGCAGCACTTTGTGCCTTGCAGCTCTAGGGCAATGTAGCACACCCAGAGCAGATGTTCTACTTCTGCCAGGTCAGGCCTGCAAAGAAACTGCGTTTCACAGGCCTTTGTAAGAGATGTTCCCGGTAGGCTGTTAGAGCACTGTGCAGAGCGAGTTCTTTCTTAGCTTCCCAAAGAGTTGTAAGCAAGATGCTTTGGGGCCCTTCTCACCCTTTGGCAAGAAGGCAACACTTGGTGCCTTGCACCTCGAGGGCAATGTAGCACATGGCAGAGCAGAAGTTCTACTTCAGGGAGATCACGCCTGCAAAGAAACTGCATTTCACAGGCCTTTGTAAAAGATGTTCCCAGTAGAATGTAAGAGCACTGTGCAGAGCGACTTGTTTCTTAGCTTCCCAAAGAGCTGGAAACAAAACGCTGTTGGTCCCGTCTCCCCCTTTGGAAACAAGGCAGCACTTTGTGCCTTGCACCTCTAGGGCAATGTAGCACATGGCAGAGCAGAAGTTCTACTTCAGGGAGATCAGGCCTGCAAAGAAACTTCGTTTCACAGGCCTTTGTAAGAGATGTTTCCGGTAGGCTGTAAGAGCACTGTGCAGAGCGACTTGTTTCTTAGCTTCCAAGAGAGCTGGAAGCAAGATGCTTTGGGGCCCTTCTCACCCTTTGGAAAGAAGGCAGCACTTTGTGCCTTGCAGCTCTAGGGCAATGTAGCACACCCAGAGCCGAAGTTCTACTTCAGCTAGATCAGACCTGCAAAGAAACTTCGTTTCACAGGCCTTTGTAAGAGATGTTCCCGGTAGGCTGTAAGAGCACTGTGCAGAGCGACTAGTTTCTTAGCTTCCCAGAGAGCTGGAAGCAAGATGCTTTGTGGTCCATCTGCCCCTATGGAAAGAACGCAGCACTTTGTGCCTTGCAGCACTAGGGCAATGTAGCACACCCAGAGCAGATGTTCTACTTCTGCCAGGTCAGGCCTGCAAAGAAACTGCGTTTCACAGGCCTTTGTAAAAGATGTTCCCGGTAGGCTGTTAGAGCACTGTGCAGAGCGAGTTGTTTCTTAGCTTCCCAAACAGCCGGAGGCAAGATGCTTTGGGGCCCTTCTCACCTTTGGAAAGAAAGCAGCACTTTGTGCCTTGCAGCTCTAGGGCAATGTAGCACACCCAGAGCAGAAGTTCTACTTCAGCTAGATCAGACCTGCAAAGAAACTGCGTTTCACAGGCCTTTGTAAGACATGTTCCCTGTATGCTGTAAGAGCACTGTGCAGAGCGAGTTGTTTCTTAGCTTCCCAAAGAGCTGGAAGCAAGATGCTTTAGGGGCCATCTGCCCTTAAGGAAAGAAGGCAACACTTTGTGCCTTGCATCTCTAGGGCAATGTAGCACACCCAGAGCAGATGTTCTACTTCTGCCAGGTGAGGCCTGCAAAGAAACTTTGTTTCACTGGCCCTTGTAAGAGATGTTCCCGGTAGGCTGTTAGAGCACTGTGCAGAGCGACTTGTTTCATAGCTTCCCAAAGAGCTGGAAGCAAGATGCATTGGGGCCCTTCTCACCCTTTGGAAAGAAGGCAGCTCTTTGTGCCTTGCAGCTCTAGGGCAATGTAGCACACCCCGAGCAGAAGTTCTACTTCAACCAGATCTGGCATGCAAAGAAACTGCGTTTCACAGGCCTTTGTAAGAGATGTTCCCGGTAGGCTGTTAGAGCACTGTGCAGAGCGAGTTGTTTCTTAGCTTCCCAGAGAGCTGGAAGGAAGATGCTTTGGGGCCCGTTAATTTTATACCCTGCTACTTTGCTGTAGTTGTTGATTATTTCTAATAGTTTTTCTGTGGATTCTTTGGGGTTTTCTATGTATAAGATCATGTCGTCTGCAAACAACGCGAGTTTTACTTCTTCGTTACCTATTTGGATTCCTTTCATTTTTTTTTCCTGCCGAATTGCTCTGGCCAGCACCTCCAGTACTATGTTGAATAGGATTGGTGAAAGTGGGCACCCTTGTCTTGTTCCTGTCCTCAGAGGGATGGCTTTCAGCTTTTGTCCATTGAGTATGATGTTGGCTGTGGGTCTATCATATATGGCCTTTATTATGTTGAGGTACTTTCCTTCTATACCCATTTTACTGAGGGTTTTTATCATAAATGGGTGTTGGATCTTGTCGAATGCTTTCTCTGCGTCTATTGAGATGATCATGTGGTTTTTGTTTTTCATTTTGTTGATGTAGTGTATCACGTTGATTGACTTGCGGGTGTTGAACCATCCCTGTGTCCCTGGTATAAATCCCACTTGATCATGGTGTATAATCTTTTTGATGTATTGCTGTAATCGGTTTGCCAAAATTTTGTTGAGGATTTTTGCATCTATGTTCATCAGTGATATCGGCCTGTAGTTCTCCTTGTTTGTGTTGTCCTTGTCAGGTTTGGGGATCAGAGTGATGTTGGCTTCATAGAATGTGTTAGGGAGTTCTCCATCTTTCTCAATTTTCTGGAACAGTTTGAGGAGAATAGGTACAAAGAACTCACACTGCTTAACAACAAAAAAACAAACAACCCGATCAAAAAATGGGCAGAGGACATGAACAGACATTTCTCCAAAGAAGATATGAATACGGCCAATAGACACATGAAAAGATGTTCATCATCGCTAATCATCAGGGAAATGCAAATCAAAACTACACTAAGATATCACCTTACCCCCGTTAGATTGGCAAAAACATCCAAAACCAAGAACGACAAATGTTGGAGAGGTTGTGGAGAAAGAGGAACCCTCATACACTGTTGGTGGGAATGCAAACTGGTACAGCCACTATGGAAAACAGTATGGAGATTTCTCAAAAAGTTAAAAATAGAAATACCCTATGACCCAGCCATCCCATTACTGGGTATCTATCCTAAGAACCTGATATCAGATATCTCAAGAGTCCGTTGCACCCCTATGTTCATCGCAGCATTATTTACAATAGCCAAGACGTGGAACCAGCCTACATGCCCAGAAACTGATGATTGGATAAAGAAGATGTGGTATATATACACAATGGAATACTACTCAGCCATAAAAAAAGACGGCATTGGCCCATTCACAACAATGTGGATGGACCTCGAGGGCATTATGTTAAGCGAAATAAGTCAGTCAGAGATAGACGAACTCTATATGACTCCACTCATAGGTGGAAATTAGTATATTGAGAAGGAGATCTGATGGGTGGTTACCAGGGAAAAGGGGGGGTGGGGGGAGGGCACGGAGGGGGAAGTGGTGTTCCCACAACATGACTAACAAAAATGTACAACTGAAATTTCACAAGCTTGTAATCCATCATAACATTAATAAACAAAACAAAACAAAAAAAGATGCTTTGGGGCCCATCTGCCCCTATGGAAAGAACGCAGCACTTTGTGCCTTGCAGCTCTAGGGCAATGTAGCACACCCAGAGCAGAAGTTCTACTTCAGCCAGATCAGGCCCGCAAAGAAACTGCGTTTCACAGGCCTTTGTAAGAGATATTCCCGGTAGGCTGTTAGAGCACTGTGCAGAGCGAGTTCTTTCTTAGCTTCCCAAAGAGTTGGAAGCAAGATGCTTTGGGGCCCTTCTCACCCTTTGCCAAGAAGGCAGCACTTGGTGCCTTGCACCTCTAGGGCAATGTAGCACATGGCAGAGCAGAAGTTCTACTTCAGGGAGATCACGCCTGCAAAGAAACTGCATTTCACAGGCCTTTGTAAAAGATGTTCCCAGTAGAATGTAAGAGCACTGTGCAGAGCGACTTGTTTCTTAGCTTCCCAAAGAGCTGGAAACAAAACGCTGTTGGTCCCGTCTCCCCCTTTGGAAACAAGGCAGCACTTTGTGCCTTGCACCTCTAGGGCAATGTAGCACATGGCAGAGCAGAAGTTCTACTTCAGGGAGATCAGGCCTGCAAAGAAACTGCGTTTCACAGGCCTTTGTAAGAGATGTTCCCGGTAGGCTGTAAGAGCACTGTGCAGAGCGACTAGTTTCTTAGCTACCCAGAGAGCTGGAAGCAAGATGCTTTGTGGCCCATCTGCCCCTATGGAAAGAACGCAGCACTTTGTGCCTTGCAGCTCTAGGGCAATGTAGCACACCCAGAGCAGATGTTCTACTTCTGCCAGCTCAGGCCTGCAAAGAAACTGCGTTTCACAGGCCTTTGTAAGACATGTTCCCGGTAGGCTGTTAGAGCACTGTGCAGAGCGAGTTGTTTCTAAGCTTCCCAAACAGCCGGAAGCAAGATGCTTTGGGGCCCTTCTCACCCTTTGGAAAGAAGGCAGCACTTTGTGCCTTGCAGCTCTAGGGCAATGTAGCACACCCAGAGCAGAAGTTCTACTTCAGCCAGATCAGGCCTGCAAAGAAACTGCGTTTCACAGTCCTTTGTAAGAGATGTTCCCGGTAGGCTGTTAGAGCACTGTGCGGAGCGAGTTGTTTCTTAGCTTCCCAACGAGCTGGAAGCAAGATGCTTTAGGGGCCATATGCCTTTAAGGAAAGAAGGCAGCACTTTGTGCCTTGCAGCTCTAGGGCAATGTAGCACACCCAGAGCAGTTATTCTACTTCTGACAGGACAGGCCTGCAAAGAAACTTCGTTTCACAGGCCTTTGTAAGAGATGTTTCCGGTAGGCTGTAAGAGCACTGTGCAGAGCGACTTGTTTCTTAGCTTCCCAGAGAGCTGGAAGCAAGATGCTTTGGGGCCCTTCTCACCCTATGGAAAGAAGGCAGCACTTTGTGCCTTGCAGCTCTAGGGCAATGTAGCACACCCAGAGCCGAAGTTCTACTTCAGCTAGATCAGACCAGCAAAGAAACTTCGTTTCACAGGCCTTTGTAAGAGATGTTCCCGGTAGGCTGTAAGAGCACTGTGCAGAGCGACTAGTTTCTTAGCTTCCCAGAGAGATGGAAGCAAGATGCTTTGTGGCCCATCTGCCCCTATGGAAAGAACGCAGCACTTTGTGCCTTGCAGCTCTAGGGCAATGTAGCACACCCAGAGCAGATGTTCTACTTCTGCCAGGTCAGGCCTGCAAAGAAACTGCGTTTCACAGGCCTTTGTAAGAGATGTTCCCGGTAGGCTGTTAGAGCACTGTGCAGAGCGAGTTGTTTCTAAGCTTCCCAAACAGCCGGAAGCAAGATGCTTTGGGGCCCTTCTCACCCTTTGGAAAGAAGGCAGCACTTTGTGCCTTGCAGCTCTAGGGCAATCTAGCACACCCAGAGCAGAAGTTCTACTTCAGCTAGATCAGACCTGCAAAGAAACTGCGTTTCACAGGCCTTTGTAAGACATGTTCCCTGTATGCTGTTAGAGCACTGTGCAGAGCGAGTTGTTTCTTAGCTTCCCAAAGAGCTGGAAGCAAGATGCTTTAGGGGCCATCTGCCCTTAAGGAAAGAAGGCAGCACTTTGTGCCTTGCATCTCTAGGGCAATGTAGCACACCCAGAGCAGATGTTCTACTTCTGCCAGGTCAGGCCTGCAAACAAACTGCGTTTCACAGGCCTTTGTAAGAGATGTTCCCGGTAGGCTGTTAGAGCACTGTGCAGAGCGAGTTGTTTCTTAACTTCCCAAACAGCCGGAAGCAAGATGCTTTGGGTCCCTTCTCACCCTTTGGAAAGAAGGCAGCACTTTGTGCCTTGCAGCTCTAGGGCAATGTAGCACACCCAGAGCAGAAGTTCTACTTCAGCTAGATCAGACCTGCAAAGAAAGTGCGTTTCACAGGCCTTTGTAAGAGATGTTCCCGGTATGCTGTTAGAGCACTGTGCAGAGCGAGTTGTTTCTTAGCTTCCCAGAGAGCTGGAAGCAAGATGCTTTGGGGCCCGTTAATTTTATACCCTGCTACTTTGCTGTAGTTGTTGATTATTTCTAATAGTTTTTCTGTGGATTCTTTGGGGTTTTCTATGTATAAGATCATGTCGTCTGCAAACAACGCGAGTTTTACTTCTTCGTTACCTATTTGGATTCCTTTCATTTTTTTTTCCTGCCGAATTGCTCTGGCCAGCACCTCCAGTACTATGTTGAATAGGAGTGGTGAAAGTGGGCACCCTTGTCTTGTTCCTGTCCTCAGAGGGATGGCTTTCAGCTTTTGTCCATTGAGTATGATGTTGGCTGTGGGTCTATCATTTATGGCCTTTATTATGTTCAGGTACTTTCCTTCTATACCCATTTTACTGAGGGTTTTTATCATAAATGGGTGTTGGATCTTGTCGAATGCTTTCTCTGCGTCTATTGAGATGATCATGTGGTTTTTGTTTTTCATTTTGTTGATGTAGTGTATCACGTTGATTGACTTGCGGGTGTTGAACCATCCCTGTGTCCCTGGTATAAATCCCACTTGATCATGGTGTATAATCTTTTTGATGTATTGCTGTAATCGGTTTGCCAAAATTTGGTTGAGGATTTTTGCATCTATGTTCATCAGTGATATCGGCCTGTAGTTCTCCTTCTTTGTGTTGTCCTTGTCAGGTTTGGGGATCAGAGTGATGTTGGCTTCATAGAATGTGTTAGGGAGTTCTCCATCTCTCTCAATTTTCTGGAACAGTTTGAGGAGAATAGGTCCAAAGAACTCACACTGCTTAACAACAAAAAAACAAACAACCCGATCAAAAAATGGGCAGATGACATGAACAGACATTTCTCCAAAGAAGATATGAACATGGCCAATAGACACATGAAAAGATGTTCATCATCGCTAATCATCAGGGAAATGCAAATCAAAACTACACTAAGATATCACCTTACCCCCGTTAGATTGTCAAAAACATCCAAAACCAAGAACGACAAATGTTGGAGAGGTTGTGGAGAAAGAGGAACCCTCATACACTGTTGGTGGGAATGCAAACTGGTACAGCCACTATGGAAAACAGTATGGAGATTTCTCAAAAAGTTAAAAATAGAAATACCCTATGACCCAGCCATCCCATTACTGGGTATCTATCCTAAGAACCTGATATCAGATATCTCAAGAGTCCGTTGCACCCCTATGTTCATCGCAGCATTATTTACAATAGCCAAGACGTGGAACCAGCCTACATGCCCAGAAACTGATGATTGGATAAAGAAGATGTGGTATATATACACAATGGAATACTACTCAGCCATAAAAAAAGACGGCATTGGCCCATTCACAACAATGTGGATGGACCTCGAGGGCATTATGTTAAGCGAAATAAGTCAGTCAGAGATAGACGAACTCTATATGACTCCACTCATAGGTGGAAATTAGTATATTGAGAAGGAGATCTGATGGGTGGTTACCAGGGAAAAGGGGGGGTGGGGGGAGGGCACGGAGGGGGAAGTGGTGTTCCCACAACATGACTAACAAAAATGTACAACTGAAATTTCACAAGCTTGTAATCCATCATAACATTAATAAACAAAACAAAACAAAAAAAGATGCTTTGGGGCCCATCTGCCCCTATGGAAAGAACGCAGCACTTTGTGCCTTGCAGCTCTAGGGCAATGTAGCACACCCAGAGCAGAAGTTCTACTTCAGCCAGATCAGGCCCGCAAAGAAACTGCGTTTCACAGGCATTTGTAAGAGATGTTCCCGGTAGGCTGTTAGAGCACTGTGCAGAGCGAGTTGTTTCTTAGCTTCCCAAAGAGCTGGAAGCAAGATGCTTTGGGGCCCTTCTCACCCTTTGGCAAGAAGGCAGCACTTGGTGCCTTGCACCTCTAGGGCAATGTAGCACATGGCAGAGCAGAAGTTCTACTTCAGGGAGATCAGGCCTGCAAAGAAACTTCGTTTCACAGGCCTTTGTAAGAGATGTTTCCGGTAGGCTGTAAGAGCACTGTGCAGAGCGACTTGTTTCTTAGCTTCCAAGAGAGCTGGAAGCAAGATGCTTTGGGGCCCTTCTCACCCTTTGGAAAGAAGGCAGCACTTTGTGCCTTGCAGCTCTAGGGCAATGTAGCACACCCAGAGCCGAAGTTCTACTTCAGCTAGATCAGACCTGCAAAGAAACTTCGTTTCACAGGCCTTTGTAAGAGATGTTCCCGGTAGGCTGTAAGAGCACTGTGCAGAGCGACTAGTTTCTTAGCTTCCCAGAGAGCTGGAAGCAAGATGCTTTGTGGTCCATCTGCCCCTATGGAAAGAACGCAGCACTTTGTGCCTTGCAGCACTAGGGCAATGTAGCACACCCAGAGCAGATGTTCTACTTCTGCCAGGTCAGGCCTGCAAAGAAACTGCGTTTCACAGGCCTTTGTAAAAGATGTTCCCGGTAGGCTGTTAGAGCACTGTGCAGAGCGAGTTGTTTCTTAGCTTCCCAAACAGCCGGAGGCAAGATGCTTTGGGGCCCTTCTCACCTTTGGAAAGAAAGCAGCACTTTGTGCCTTGCAGCTCTAGGGCAATGTAGCACACCCAGAGCAGAAGTTCTACTTCAGCTAGATCAGACCTGCAAAGAAACTGCGTTTCACAGGCCTTTGTAAGACATGTTCCCTGTATGCTGTAAGAGCACTGTGCAGAGCGAGTTGTTTCTTAGCTTCCCAAAGAGCTGGAAGCAAGATGCTTTAGGGGCCATCTGCCCTTAAGGAAAGAAGGCAGCACTTTGTGCCTTGCATCTCTAGGGCAATGTAGCACACCCAGAGCAGATGTTCTACTTCTGCCAGGTGAGGCCTGCAAAGAAACTTTGTTTCACTGGCCCTTGTAAGAGATGTTCCCGGTAGGCTGTTAGAGCACTGTGCAGAGCGACTTGTTTCATAGCTTCCCAAAGAGCTGGAAGCAAGATGCATTGGGGCCCTTCTCACCCTTTGGAAAGAAGGCAGCTCTTTGTGCCTTGCAGCTCTAGGGCAATGTAGCACACCCCGAGCAGAAGTTCTACTTCAACCAGATCTGGCATGCAAAGAAACTGCGTTTCACAGGCCTTTGTAAGAGATGTTCCCGGTAGGCTGTTAGAGCACTGTGCAGAGCGAGTTGTTTCTTAGCTTCCCAGAGAGCTGGAAGGAAGATGCTTTGGGGCCCGTTAATTTTATACCCTGCTACTTTGCTGTAGTTGTTGATTATTTCTAATAGTTTTTCTGTGGATTCTTTGGGGTTTTCTATGTATAAGATCATGTCGTCTGCAAACAACGCGAGTTTTACTTCTTCGTTACCTATTTGGATTCCTTTCATTTTTTTTTCCTGCCGAATTGCTCTGGCCAGCACCTCCAGTACTATGTTGAATAGGATTGGTGAAAGTGGGCACCCTTGTCTTGTTCCTGTCCTCAGAGGGATGGCTTTCAGCTTTTGTCCATTGAGTATGATGTTGGCTGTGGGTCTATCATATATGGCCTTTATTATGTTGAGGTACTTTCCTTCTATACCCATTTTACTGAGGGTTTTTATCATAAATGGGTGTTGGATCTTGTCGAATGCTTTCTCTGCGTCTATTGAGATGATCATGTGGTTTTTGTTTTTCATTTTGTTGATGTAGTGTATCACGTTGATTGACTTGCGGGTGTTGAACCATCCCTGTGTCCCTGGTATAAATCCCACTTGATCATGGTGTATAATCTTTTTGATGTATTGCTGTAATCGGTTTGCCAAAATTTTGTTGAGGATTTTTGCATCTATGTTCATCAGTGATATCGGCCTGTAGTTCTCCTTCTTTGTGTTGTCCTTGTCAGGTTTGGGGATCAGAGTGATGTTGGCTTCATAGAATGTGTTAGGGAGTTCTCCATCTTTCTCAATTTTCTGGAACAGTTTGAGGAGAATAGGTACAAAGAACTCACACTGCTTAACAACAAAAAAACAAACAACCCGATCAAAAAATGGGCAGAGGACATGAACAGACATTTCTCCAAAGAAGATATGAATACGGCCAATAGACACATGAAAAGATGTTCATCATCGCTAATCATCAGGGAAATGCAAATCAAAACTACACTAAGATATCACCTTACCCCCGTTAGATTGGCAAAAACATCCAAAACCAAGAACGACAAATGTTGGAGAGGTTGTGGAGAAAGAGGAACCCTCATACACTGTTGGTGGGAATGCAAACTGGTACAGCCACTATGGAAAACAGTATGGAGATTTCTCAAAAAGTTAAAAATAGAAATACCCTATGACCCAGCCATCCCATTACTGGGTATCTATCCTAAGAACCTGATATCAGATATCTCAAGAGTCCGTTGCACCCCTATGTTCATCGCAGCATTATTTACAATAGCCAAGACGTGGAACCAGCCTACATGCCCAGAAACTGATGATTGGATAAAGAAGATGTGGTATATATACACAATGGAATACTACTCAGCCATAAAAAAAGACGGCATTGGCCCATTCACAACAATGTGGATGGACCTCGAGGGCATTATGTTAAGCGAAATAAGTCAGTCAGAGATAGACGAACTCTATATGACTCCACTCATAGGTGGAAATTAGTATATTGAGAAGGAGATCTGATGGGTGGTTACCAGGGAAAAGGGGGGGTGGGGGGAGGGCACGGAGGGGGAAGTGGTGTTCCCACAACATGACTAACAAAAATGTACAACTGAAATTTCACAAGCTTGTAATCCATCATAACATTAATAAACAAAACAAAA
The DNA here is from genome assembly GCF_041296235.1 of Equus asinus. NCBI lineage: Eukaryota > Metazoa > Chordata > Mammalia > Perissodactyla > Equidae > Equus > Equus asinus. Next base: position 39,031,624 of record NC_091790.1, read on the forward strand.
CAAAAAAAGATGCTTTGGGGCCCATCTGCCCCTATGGAAAGAACGCAGCACTTTGTGCCTTGCAGCTCTAGGGCAATGTAGCACACCCAGAGCAGAAGTTCTACTTCAGCCAGATCAGGCCCGCAAAGAAACTGCGTTTCACAGGCCTTTGTAAGAGATATTCCCGGTAGGCTGTTAGAGCACTGTGCAGAGCGAGTTCTTTCTTAGCTTCCCAAAGAGTTGGAAGCAAGATGCTTTGGGGCCCTTCTCACCCTTTGCCAAGAAGGCAGCACTTGGTGCCTTGCACCTCTAGGGCAATGTAGCACATGGCAGAGCAGAAGTTCTACTTCAGGGAGATCACGCCTGCAAAGAAACTGCATTTCACAGGCCTTTGTAAAAGATGTTCCCAGTAGAATGTAAGAGCACTGTGCAGAGCGACTTGTTTCTTAGCTTCCCAAAGAGCTGGAAACAAAACGCTGTTGGTCCCGTCTCCCCCTTTGGAAACAAGGCAGCACTTTGTGCCTTGCACCTCTAGGGCAATGTAGCACATGGCAGAGCAGAAGTTCTACTTCAGGGAGATCAGGCCTGCAAAGAAACTGCGTTTCACAGGCCTTTGTAAGAGATGTTCCCGGTAGGCTGTAAGAGCACTGTGCAGAGCGACTAGTTTCTTAGCTACCCAGAGAGCTGGAAGCAAGATGCTTTGTGGCCCATCTGCCCCTATGGAAAGAACGCAGCACTTTGTGCCTTGCAGCTCTAGGGCAATGTAGCACACCCAGAGCAGATGTTCTACTTCTGCCAGCTCAGGCCTGCAAAGAAACTGCGTTTCACAGGCCTTTGTAAGACATGTTCCCGGTAGGCTGTTAGAGCACTGTGCAGAGCGAGTTGTTTCTAAGCTTCCCAAACAGCCGGAAGCAAGATGCTTTGGGGCCCTTCTCACCCTTTGGAAAGAAGGCAGCACTTTGTGCCTTGCAGCTCTAGGGCAATGTAGCACACCCAGAGCAGAAGTTCTACTTCAGCCAGATCAGGCCTGCAAAGAAACTGCGTTTCACAGTCCTTTGTAAGAGATGTTCCCGGTAGGCTGTTAGAGCACTGTGCGGAGCGAGTTGTTTCTTAGCTTCCCAACGAGCTGGAAGCAAGATGCTTTAGGGGCCATATGCCTTTAAGGAAAGAAGGCAGCACTTTGTGCCTTGCAGCTCTAGGGCAATGTAGCACACCCAGAGCAGTTATTCTACTTCTGACAGGACAGGCCTGCAAAGAAACTTCGTTTCACAGGCCTTTGTAAGAGATGTTTCCGGTAGGCTGTAAGAGCACTGTGCAGAGCGACTTGTTTCTTAGCTTCCCAGAGAGCTGGAAGCAAGATGCTTTGGGGCCCTTCTCACCCTATGGAAAGAAGGCAGCACTTTGTGCCTTGCAGCTCTAGGGCAATGTAGCACACCCAGAGCCGAAGTTCTACTTCAGCTAGATCAGACCAGCAAAGAAACTTCGTTTCACAGGCCTTTGTAAGAGATGTTCCCGGTAGGCTGTAAGAGCACTGTGCAGAGCGACTAGTTTCTTAGCTTCCCAGAGAGATGGAAGCAAGATGCTTTGTGGCCCATCTGCCCCTATGGAAAGAACGCAGCACTTTGTGCCTTGCAGCTCTAGGGCAATGTAGCACACCCAGAGCAGATGTTCTACTTCTGCCAGGTCAGGCCTGCAAAGAAACTGCGTTTCACAGGCCTTTGTAAGAGATGTTCCCGGTAGGCTGTTAGAGCACTGTGCAGAGCGAGTTGTTTCTAAGCTTCCCAAACAGCCGGAAGCAAGATGCTTTGGGGCCCTTCTCACCCTTTGGAAAGAAGGCAGCACTTTGTGCCTTGCAGCTCTAGGGCAATCTAGCACACCCAGAGCAGAAGTTCTACTTCAGCTAGATCAGACCTGCAAAGAAACTGCGTTTCACAGGCCTTTGTAAGACATGTTCCCTGTATGCTGTTAGAGCACTGTGCAGAGCGAGTTGTTTCTTAGCTTCCCAAAGAGCTGGAAGCAAGATGCTTTAGGGGCCATCTGCCCTTAAGGAAAGAAGGCAGCACTTTGTGCCTTGCATCTCTAGGGCAATGTAGCACACCCAGAGCAGATGTTCTACTTCTGCCAGGTCAGGCCTGCAAACAAACTGCGTTTCACAGGCCTTTGTAAGAGATGTTCCCGGTAGGCTGTTAGAGCACTGTGCAGAGCGAGTTGTTTCTTAACTTCCCAAACAGCCGGAAGCAAGATGCTTTGGGTCCCTTCTCACCCTTTGGAAAGAAGGCAGCACTTTGTGCCTTGCAGCTCTAGGGCAATGTAGCACACCCAGAGCAGAAGTTCTACTTCAGCTAGATCAGACCTGCAAAGAAAGTGCGTTTCACAGGCCTTTGTAAGAGATGTTCCCGGTATGCTGTTAGAGCACTGTGCAGAGCGAGTTGTTTCTTAGCTTCCCAGAGAGCTGGAAGCAAGATGCTTTGGGGCCCGTTAATTTTATACCCTGCTACTTTGCTGTAGTTGTTGATTATTTCTAATAGTTTTTCTGTGGATTCTTTGGGGTTTTCTATGTATAAGATCATGTCGTCTGCAAACAACGCGAGTTTTACTTCTTCGTTACCTATTTGGATTCCTTTCATTTTTTTTTCCTGCCGAATTGCTCTGGCCAGCACCTCCAGTACTATGTTGAATAGGAGTGGTGAAAGTGGGCACCCTTGTCTTGTTCCTGTCCTCAGAGGGATGGCTTTCAGCTTTTGTCCATTGAGTATGATGTTGGCTGTGGGTCTATCATTTATGGCCTTTATTATGTTCAGGTACTTTCCTTCTATACCCATTTTACTGAGGGTTTTTATCATAAATGGGTGTTGGATCTTGTCGAATGCTTTCTCTGCGTCTATTGAGATGATCATGTGGTTTTTGTTTTTCATTTTGTTGATGTAGTGTATCACGTTGATTGACTTGCGGGTGTTGAACCATCCCTGTGTCCCTGGTATAAATCCCACTTGATCATGGTGTATAATCTTTTTGATGTATTGCTGTAATCGGTTTGCCAAAATTTGGTTGAGGATTTTTGCATCTATGTTCATCAGTGATATCGGCCTGTAGTTCTCCTTCTTTGTGTTGTCCTTGTCAGGTTTGGGGATCAGAGTGATGTTGGCTTCATAGAATGTGTTAGGGAGTTCTCCATCTCTCTCAATTTTCTGGAACAGTTTGAGGAGAATAGGTCCAAAGAACTCACACTGCTTAACAACAAAAAAACAAACAACCCGATCAAAAAATGGGCAGATGACATGAACAGACATTTCTCCAAAGAAGATATGAACATGGCCAATAGACACATGAAAAGATGTTCATCATCGCTAATCATCAGGGAAATGCAAATCAAAACTACACTAAGATATCACCTTACCCCCGTTAGATTGTCAAAAACATCCAAAACCAAGAACGACAAATGTTGGAGAGGTTGTGGAGAAAGAGGAACCCTCATACACTGTTGGTGGGAATGCAAACTGGTACAGCCACTATGGAAAACAGTATGGAGATTTCTCAAAAAGTTAAAAATAGAAATACCCTATGACCCAGCCATCCCATTACTGGGTATCTATCCTAAGAACCTGATATCAGATATCTCAAGAGTCCGTTGCACCCCTATGTTCATCGCAGCATTATTTACAATAGCCAAGACGTGGAACCAGCCTACATGCCCAGAAACTGATGATTGGATAAAGAAGATGTGGTATATATACACAATGGAATACTACTCAGCCATAAAAAAAGACGGCATTGGCCCATTCACAACAATGTGGATGGACCTCGAGGGCATTATGTTAAGCGAAATAAGTCAGTCAGAGATAGACGAACTCTATATGACTCCACTCATAGGTGGAAATTAGTATATTGAGAAGGAGATCTGATCGGTGGTTACCAGGGAAAAGGGGGGGTGGGGGGAGGGCACGGAGGGGGAAGTGGTGTTCCCACAACATGACTAACAAAAATGTACAACTGAAATTTCACAAGCTTGTAATCCATCATAACATTAATAAACAAAACAAAACAAAAAAAGATGCTTTGGGGCCCATCTGCCCCTATGGAAAGAACGCAGCACTTTGTGCCTTGCAGCTCTAGGGCAATGTAGCACACCCAGAGCAGAAGTTCTACTTCAGCCAGATCAGGCCCGCAAAGAAACTGCGTTTCACAGGCATTTGTAAGAGATGTTCCCGGTAGGCTGTTAGAGCACTGTGCAGAGCGAGTTGTTTCTTAGCTTCCCAAAGAGCTGGAAGCAAGATGCTTTGGGGCCCTTCTCACCCTTTGGCAAGAAGGCAGCACTTGGTGCCTTGCACCTCTAGGGCAATGTAGCACATGGCAGAGCAGAAGTTCTACTTCAGGGAGATCACGCCTGCAAAGAAACTGCATTTCACAGGCCTTTGTAAAAGATGTTCCCAGTAGGCTGTAAGAGCACTGTGCAGAGCGACTTGTTTCTTAGCTTCCCAAAGAGCTGGAAACAAAACGCTGTTGGTCCCGTCTCCCCCTTTGGAAACAAGGCAGCACTTTGGGCCTTGCACCTCTAGGGCAATGTAGCACATGGCAGAGCAGAAGTTCTACTTCAGGGAGATCAGGCCTGCAAAGAAACTGCGTTTCACAGGCCTTTGTAAGAGGTGTTCCCTGTAGGCTGTTAGAGCACTGTGCAGAGCGAGTTGTTTCTTAGCTTCCCAGAGAGCTGGAAGTAAGATGCTTTGGGGCCCATCTGCCCCTATGGAAAGAACGCAGCACTTTGTGCCTTGCAGCTCTAGGGCAATGTAGCACACCCAGAGCAGAAGTTCTACTTCAGCCAGATCAGGCCTGCAAAGAAACTGCGTTTCACAGTCCTTTGTAAGAGATGTTCCCGGTAGGCTGTTAGAGCACTGTGCAGAGCGAGTTGTTTCTTAGCTTCCCAACGAGCTGGAAGCAAGATGCTTTAGGGGCCATATGCCTTTAAGGAAAGAAGGCAGCACTTTGTGCCTTGCAGCTCTAGGGCAATGTAGCACACCCAGAGCAGTTATTCTACTTCTGACAGGACAGGCCTGCAAAGAAACTTCGTTTCACAGGCCTTTGTAAGAGATGTTTCCGGTAGGCTGTAAGAGCACTGTGCAGAGCGACTTGTTTCTTAGCTTCCCAGAGAGCTGGAAGCAAGATGCTTTGGGGCCCTTCTCACCCTATGGAAAGAAGGCAGCACTTTGTGCCTTGCAGCTCTAGGGCAATGTAGCACACCCAGAGCCGAAGTTCTACTTCAGCTAGATCAGACCAGCAAAGAAACTTCGTTTCACAGGCCTTTGTAAGAGATGTTCCCGGTAGGCTGTAAGAGCACTGTGCAGAGCGACTAGTTTCTTAGCTTCCCAGAGAGATGGAAGCAAGATGCTTTGTGGCCCATCTGCCCCTATGGAAAGAACGCAGCACTTTGTGCCTTGCAGCTCTAGGGCAATGTAGCACACCCAGAGCAGATGTTCTACTTCTGCCAGGTCAGGCCTGCAAAGAAACTGCGTTTCACAGGCCTTTGTAAGAGATGTTCCCAGTAGGCTGTTAGAGCACTGTGCAGAGCGAGTTGTTTCTCAGCTTCCCAAACAGCCGGAAGCAAGATGCTTTGGGGCCCTTCTCACCCTTTGGAAACAAGTCAGCACTTGTGCCTTGCAGCTCTAGGGCAATGTAGCACACCCAGTGCGGAAGTTCTACTTCAGCCGTATCAGGCCTGCAAAGAAACTTCGTTTCACAGGCCTTTGTAAGAGATGTTCCCGGTAGGCTGTAAGAGCACTGTGCAGAGCGAGTTGTTTCTTAGCTTCCCAAAGAGCTTGAAGCAAGATGCTTTAGGGGCCATCTGCCCTTAAGGAAAGAAGGCAGCACTTTGTGCCTTGCATCTCTAGGGCAATGTAGCACACCCAGAGCATATGTTCTACTTCTCCCAGGTCAGGCCTGCAAAGAAACTTCGTTTCACAGGCCCTTGTAAGAGATGTTCCCGGTAGGCTGTAAGAGCACTGTGCAGAGCGAGTTGTTTCTTAACTTCCCAAACAGCCGGAAGCAAGATGCTTTGGGTCCCTTCTCACCCTTTGGAAAGAAGGCAGCACTTTGTGCCTTGCAGCTCTAGGGCAATGTAGCACACCCAGAGCAGAAGTTCTACTTCAGCTAGATCAGACCTGCAAAGAAAGTGCGTTTCACAGGCCTTTGTAAGAGATGTTCCCGGTATGCTGTTAGAGCACTGTGCAGAGCGAGTTGTTTCTTAGCTTCCCAGAGAGCTGGAAGCAAGATGCTTTGGGGCCCGTTAATTTTATACCCTGCTACTTTGCTGTAGTTGTTGATTATTTCTAATAGTTTTTCTGTGGATTCTTTGGGGTTTTCTATGTATAAGATCATGTCGTCTGCAAACAACGCGAGTTTTACTTCTTCGTTACCTATTTGGATTCCTTTCATTTTTTTTTCCTGCCGAATTGCTCTGGCCAGCACCTCCAGTACTATGTTGAATAGGAGTGGTGAAAGTGGGCACCCTTGTCTTGTTCCTGTCCTCAGAGGGATGGCTTTCAGCTTTTGTCCATTGAGTATGATGTTGGCTGTGGGTCTATCATTTATGGCCTTTATTATGTTCAGGTACTTTCCTTCTATACCCATTTTACTGAGGGTTTTTATCATAAATGGGTGTTGGATCTTGTCGAATGCTTTCTCTGCGTCTATTGAGATGATCATGTGGTTTTTGTTTTTCATTTTGTTGATGTAGTGTATCACGTTGATTGACTTGCGGGTGTTGAACCATCCCTGTGTCCCTGGTATAAATCCCACTTGATCATGGTGTATAATCTTTTTGATGTATTGCTGTAATCGGTTTGCCAAAATTTGGTTGAGGATTTTTGCATCTATGTTCATCAGTGATATCGGCCTGTAGTTCTCCTTCTTTGTGTTGTCCTTGTCAGGTTTGGGGATCAGAGTGATGTTGGCTTCATAGAATGTGTTAGGGAGTTCTCCATCTCTCTCAATTTTCTGGAACAGTTTGAGGAGAATAGGTCCAAAGAACTCACACTGCTTAACAACAAAAAAACAAACAACCCGATCAAAAAATGGGCAGATGACATGAACAGACATTTCTCCAAAGAAGATATGAACATGGCCAATAGACACATGAAAAGATGTTCATCATCGCTAATCATCAGGGAAATGCAAATCAAAACTACACTAAGATATCACCTTACCCCCGTTAGATTGTCAAAAACATCCAAAACCAAGAACGACAAATGTTGGAGAGGTTGTGGAGAAAGAGGAACCCTCATACACTGTTGGTGGGAATGCAAACTGGTACAGCCACTATGGAAAACAGTATGGAGATTTCTCAAAAAGTTAAAAATAGAAATACCCTATGACCCAGCCATCCCATTACTGGGTATCTATCCTAAGAACCTGATATCAGATATCTCAAGAGTCCGTTGCACCCCTATGTTCATCGCAGCATTATTTACAATAGCCAAGACGTGGAACCAGCCTACATGCCCAGAAACTGATGATTGGATAAAGAAGATGTGGTATATATACACAATGGAATACTACTCAGCCATAAAAAAAGACGGCATTGGCCCATTCACAACAATGTGGATGGACCTCGAGGGCATTATGTTAAGCGAAATAAGTCAGTCAGAGATAGACGAACTCTATATGACTCCACTCATAGGTGGAAATTAGTATATTGAGAAGGAGATCTGATCGGTGGTTACCAGGGAAAAGGGGGGGTGGGGGGAGGGCACGGAGGGGGAAGTGGTGTTCCCACAACATGACTAACAAAAATGTACAACTGAAATTTCACAAGCTTGTAATCCATCATAACATTAATAAACAAAACAAAACAAAAAAAGATGCTTTGGGGCCCATCTGCCCCTATGGAAAGAACGCAGCACTTTGTGCCTTGCAGCTCTAGGGCAATGTAGCACACCCAGAGCAGAAGTTCTACTTCAGCCAGATCAGGCCCGCAAAGAAACTGCGTTTCACAGGCCTTTGTAAGAGATGTTCCCGGTAGGCTGTTAGAGCACTGTGCAGAGCGAGTTGTTTCTTAGCTTCCCAAAGAGCTGGAAGCAAGATGCTTTGGGGCCCTTCTCACCCTTTGGCAAGAAGGCAGCACTTGGTGCCTTGCACCTCTAGGGCAATGTAGCACATGGCAGAGCAGAAGTTCTACTTCAGGGAGATCACGCCTGCAAAGAAACTGCATTTCACAGGCCTTTGTAAAAGATGTTCCCAGTAGGCTGTAAGAGCACTGTGCAGAGCGACTTGTTTCTTAGCTTCCCAAAGAGCTGGAAACAAAACGCTGTTGGTCCCGTCTCCCCCTTTGGAAACAAGGCAGCACTTTGGGCCTTGCACCTCTAGGGCAATGTAGCACATGGCAGAGCAGAAGTTCTACTTCAGGGAGATCAGGCCTGCAAAGAAACTGCGTTTCACAGGCCTTTGTAAGAGGTGTTCCCTGTAGGCTGTTAGAGCACTGTGCAGAGCGAGTTGTTTCTTAGCTTCCCAGAGAGCTGGAAGTAAGATGCTTTGGGGCCCATCTGCCCCTATGGAAAGAACGCAGCACTTTGTGCCTTGCAGCTCTAGGGCAATGTAGCACACCCAGAGCAGAAGTTCTACTTCAGCCAGATCAGGCCTGCAAAGAAACTGCGTTTCACAGTCCTTTGTAAGAGATGTTCCCGGTAGGCTGTTAGAGCACTGTGCAGAGCGAGTTGTTTCTTAGCTTCCCAACGAGCTGGAAGCAAGATGCTTTAGGGGCCATATGCCTTTAAGGAAAGAAGGCAGCACTTTGTGCCTTGCAGCTCTAGGGCAATGTAGCACACCCAGAGCAGTTATTCTACTTCTGACAGGACAGGCCTGCAAAGAAACTTCGTTTCACAGGCCTTTGTAAGAGATGTTTCCGGTAGGCTGTAAGAGCACTGTGCAGAGCGACTTGTTTCTTAGCTTCCCAGAGAGCTGGAAGCAAGATGCTTTGGGGCCCTTCTCACCCTATGGAAAGAAGGCAGCACTTTGTGCCTTGCAGCTCTAGGGCAATGTAGCACACCCAGAGCCGAAGTTCTACTTCAGCTAGATCAGACCAGCAAAGAAACTTCGTTTCACAGGCCTTTGTAAGAGATGTTCCCGGTAGGCTGTAAGAGCACTGTGCAGAGCGACTAGTTTCTTAGCTTCCCAGAGAGATGGAAGCAAGATGCTTTGTGGCCCATCTGCCCCTATGGAAAGAACGCAGCACTTTGTGCCTTGCAGCTCTAGGGCAATGTAGCACACCCAGAGCAGATGTTCTACTTCTGCCAGGTCAGGCCTGCAAAGAAACTGCGTTTCACAGGCCTTTGTAAGAGATGTTCCCAGTAGGCTGTTAGAGCACTGTGCAGAGCGAGTTGTTTCTCAGCTTCCCAAACAGCCGGAAGCAAGATGCTTTGGGGCCCTTCTCACCCTTTGGAAACAAGTCAGCACTTGTGCCTTGCAGCTCTAGGGCAATGTAGCACACCCAGTGCGGAAGTTCTACTTCAGCCGTATCAGGCCTGCAAAGAAACTTCGTTTCACAGGCCTTTGTAAGAGATGTTCCCGGTAGGCTGTAAGAGCACTGTGCAGAGCGAGTTGTTTCTTAGCTTCCCAAAGAGCTTGAAGCAAGATGCTTTAGGGGCCATCTGCCCTTAAGGAAAGAAGGCAGCACTTTGTGCCTTGCATCTCTAGGGCAATGTAGCACACCCAGAGCATATGTTCTACTTCTCCCAGGTCAGGCCTGCAAAGAAACTTCGTTTCACAGGCCCTTGTAAGAGATGTTCCCGGTAGGCTGTAAGAGCACTGTGCAGAGCGAGTTGTTTCTTAACTTCCCAAACAGCCGGAAGCAAGATGCTTTGGGTCCCTTCTCACCCTTTGGAAAGAAGGCAGCACTTTGTGCCTTGCAGCTCTAGGGCAATGTAGCACACCCAGAGCAGAAGTTCTACTTCAGCTAGATCAGACCTGCAAAGAAAGTGCGTTTCACAGGCCTTTGTAAGAGATGTTCCCGGTATGCTGTTAGAGCACTGTGCAGAGCGAGTTGTTTCTTAGCTTCCCAGAGAGCTGGAAGCAAGATGCTTTGGGGCCCGTTAATTTTATCCCCTGCTACTTTGCTGTAGTTGTTGATTATTTCTAATAGTTTTTCTGTGGATTCTTTGGGGTTTTCTATGTATAAGATCATGTCGTCTGCAAACAACGCGAGTTTTACTTCTTCGTTACCTATTTGGATTCCTTTCATTTTTTTTTCCTGCCGAATTGCTCTGGCCAGCACCTCCAGTACTATGTTGAATAGGAGTGGTGAAAGTGGGCACCCTTGTCTTGTTCCTGTCCTCAGAGGGATGGCTTTCAGCTTTTGTCCATTGAGTATGATGTTGGCTGTGGGTCTATCATTTATGGCCTTTATTATGTTCAGGTACTTTCCTTCTATACCCATTTTACTGAGGGTTTTTATCATAAATGGGTGTTGGATCTTGTCGAATGCTTTCTCTGCGTCTATTGAGATGATCATGTGGTTTTTGTTTTTCATTTTGTTGATGTAGTGTATCACGTTGATTGACTTGCGGGTGTTGAACCATCCCTGTGTCCCTGGTATAAATCCCACTTGATCATGGTGTATAATCTTTTTGATGTATTGCTGTAATCGGTTTGCCAAAATTTGGTTGAGGATTTTTGCATCTATGTTCATCAGTGATATCGGCCTGTAGTTCTCCTTCTTTGTGTTGTCCTTGTCAGGTTTGGGGATCAGAGTGATGTTGGCTTCATAGAATGTGTTAGGGAGTTCTCCATCTCTCTCAATTTTCTGGAACAGTTTGAGGAGAATAGGTCCAAAGAACTCACACTGCTTAACAACAAAAAAACAAACAACCCGATCAAAAAATGGGCAGATGACATGAACAGACATTTCTCCAAAGAAGATATGAACATGGCCAATAGACACATGAAAAGATGTTCATCATCGCTAATCATCAGGGAAATGCAAATCAAAACTACACTAAGATATCACCTTACCCCCGTTAGATTGTCAAAAACATCCAAAACCAAGAACGACAAATGTTGGAGAGGTTGTGGAGAAAGAGGAACCCTCATACACTGTTGGTGGGAATGCAAACTGGTACAGCCACTATGGAAAACAGTATGGAGATTTCTCAAAAAGTTAAAAATAGAAATACCCTATGACCCAGCCATCCCATTACTGGGTATCTATCCTAAGAACCTGATATCAGATATCTCAAGAGTCCGTTGCACCCCTATGTTCATCGCAGCATTATTTACAATAGCCAAGACGTGGAACCAGCCTACATGCCCAGAAACTGATGATTGGATAAAGAAGATGTGGTATATATACACAATGGAATACTACTCAGCCATAAAAAAAGACGGCATTGGCCCATTCACAACAATGTGGATGGACCTCGAGGGCATTATGTTAAGCGAAATAAGTCAGTCAGAGATAGACGAACTCTATATGACTCCACTCATAGGTGGAAATTAGTATATTGAGAAGGAGATCTGATCGGTGGTTACCAGGGAAAAGGGGGGGTGGGGGGAGGGCACGGAGGGGGAAGTGGTGTTCCCACAACATGACTAACAAAAATGTACAACTGAAATTTCACAAGCTTGTAATCCATCATAACATTAATAAACAAAACAAAACAAAAAAAGATGCTTTGGGGCCCATCTGCCCCTATGGAAAGAACGCAGCACTTTCTGCCTTGCAGCTCTAGGGTAATGTAGCACACCCAGAGCAGAAGTTCTACTTCAGCCAGATCAGGCCCGCAAAGAAACTGCGTTTCACAGGCCTTTGTAAGAGATGTTCCCGGTAGGCTGTTAGAGCACTGTGCAGAGCGAGTTGTTTCTTAGCTTCCCAAAGAGCTGGAAGCAAGATGCTTTGGGGCCCTTCTCACCCTTTGGCAAGAAGGCAGCACTTGGTGCCTTGCACCTCTAGGGCAATGTAGCACATGGCAGAGCAGAAGTTCTACTTCAGGGAGATCACGCCTGCAAAGAAACTGCATTTCACAGGCCTTTGTAAAAGATGTTCCCAGTAGGCTGTAAGAGCACTGTGCAGAGCGACTTGTTTCTTAGCTTCCCAAAGAGCTGGAAACAAAACGCTGTTGGTCCCGTCTCCCCCTTTGGAAACAAGGCAGCACTTTGGGCCTTGCACCTCTAGGGCAATGTAGCACATGGCAGAGCAGAAGTTCTACTTCAGGGAGATCAGGCCTGCAAAGAAACTGCGTTTCACAGGCCTTTGTAAGAGGTGTTCCCTGTAGGCTGTTAGAGCACTGTGCAGAGCGAGTTGTTTCTTAGCTTCCCAGAGAGCTGGAAGTAAGATGCTTTGGGGCCCATCTGCCCCTATGGAAAGAACGCAGCACTTTGTGCCTTGCAGCTCTAGGGCAATGTAGCACACCCAGAGCAGAAGTTCTACTTCAGCCAGATCAGGCCTGCAAAGAAACTGCGTTTCACAGTCCTTTGTAAGAGATGTTCCCGGTAGGCTGTTAGAGCACTGTGCAGAGCGAGTTGTTTCTTAGCTTCCCAACGAGCTGGAAGCAAGATGCTTTAGGGGCCATATGCCTTTAAGGAAAGAAGGCAGCACTTTGTGCCTTGCAGCTCTAGGGCAATGTAGCACACCCAGAGCAGTTATTCTACTTCTGACAGGACAGGCCTGCAAAGAAACTTCGTTTCACAGGCCTTTGTAAGAGATGTTTCCGGTAGGCTGTAAGAGCACTGTGCAGAGCGACTTGTTTCTTAGCTTCCCAGAGAGCTGGAAGCAAGATGCTTTGGGGCCCTTCTCACCCTATGGAAAGAAGGCAGCACTTTGTGCCTTGCAGCTCTAGGGCAATGTAGCACACCCAGAGCCGAAGTTCTACTTCAGCTAGATCAGACCAGCAAAGAAACTTCGTTTCACAGGCCTTTGTAAGAGATGTTCCCGGTAGGCTGTAAGAGCACTGTGCAGAGCGACTAGTTTCTTAGCTTCCCAGAGAGATGGAAGCAAGATGCTTTGTGGCCCATCTGCCCCTATGGAAAGAACGCAGCACTTTGTGCCTTGCAGCTCTAGGGCAATGTAGCACACCCAGAGCAGATGTTCTACTTCTGCCAGGTCAGGCCTGCAAAGAAACTGCGTTTCACAGGCCTTTGTAAGAGATGTTCCCAGTAGGCTGTTAGAGCACTGTGCAGAGCGAGTTGTTTCTCAGCTTCCCAAACAGCCGGAAGCAAGATGCTTTGGGGCCCTTCTCACCCTTTGGAAACAAGTCAGCACTTGTGCCTTGCAGCTCTAGGGCAATGTAGCACACCCAGTGCGGAAGTTCTACTTCAGCCGTATCAGGCCTGCAAAGAAACTTCGTTTCACAGGCCTTTGTAAGAGATGTTCCCGGTAGGCTGTAAGAGCACTGTGCAGAGCGAGTTGTTTCTTAGCTTCCCAAAGAGCTTGAAGCAAGATGCTTTAGGGGCCATCTGCCCTTAAGGAAAGAAGGCAGCACTTTGTGCCTTGCATCTCTAGGGCAATGTAGCACACCCAGAGCATATGTTCTACTTCTCCCAGGTCAGGCCTGCAAAGAAACTTCGTTTCACAGGCCCTTGTAAGAGATGTTCCCGGTAGGCTGTAAGAGCACTGTGCAGAGCGAGTTGTTTCTTAGCTTCCCAACGAGCTGGAAGCAAGATGCTTTAGGGGCCATCTGCCCTTAAGGAAAGAAGGCAGCACTTTGTGCCTTGCATCTCTAGGGCAATGTAGCACACCCAGAGCAGATGTTCTACTTCTCCCAGGTCAGACCTGCAAAGAAACTTCGTTTCACAGGCCTTTGTAGGAGATGTTCCCGGTAGGCTGTAAGAGCACTGTGCAGAGCGACTTGTTTCTTAGCTTCCCAGAGAGCTGGAAGCAAGATGCTTTGGGGCCCTTCTCACCCTTTGGAAAGAAGGCAGCACTTTGTGCCTTGCAGCTCTAGGGCAATGTAGCACACCCACAGCAGAAGTTCTACTTCAGCCAGATCAGGCCTGCAAAGAAACTGCGTTTCACAGGCCTTTGTAAGAGATGTTCCCGGTAGGCTGTTAGAGCACTGTGCAGAGCGAGTTGTTTCTTAGCTTCCCAACGAGCTGGAAGCAAGATGTTTTAGGGGCCATCTGCCCTTAAGGAAAGAAGGCAGCACTTTGTGCCTTGCAGCTCTAGGGCAATGTAGCACACCCAGAGCAGATGTTCTACTTCTCCCAGGTCAGGCCTGCAAAGAAACTTCGTTTCACAGGCCTTTGTAAGAGATGTTCCCGGTAGGCTGTAAGAGCACTGTGCAGAGCGACTAGTTTCTTAGCTTCCCAGAGAGCTGGAAGCAAGATGCTTTGTGGCCCATCTGCCCCTATGGAAAGAACGCAGCACTTTGTGCCTTGCATCTCTAGGGAAATGTAGCACACCCAGAGCAGATGTTCTACTTCTGCCAGGTCAGGCCTGCAAAGAAACTGCGTTTCACAGGCCTTTGTAGGAGATGTTCCCGGTAGGCTGTTAGAGCATTGTGCAGAGCGAGTTGTTTCTTAACTTCCCAAACAGCCGGAAGCAAGATGCTTTGGGGCCCTTCTCACCCTTTGGAAAGAAGGCAGCACTTTGTGCCTTGCAGCTCTAGGGCAATGTAGCACACCCAGAGCAGAAGTTCGACTTCAGCTAGATCAGACCTGCAAAGAAACTGCGTTTCACAGGCCTTTGTAAGAGATGTTCCCTGTATGCTGTTAGAGCACTGTGCAGAGCGAGTTGTTTCTTAGCTTCCCAAAGTGCTGGAAGCAAGATGCTTTAGGGGCCATCTGCCCTTAAGGAAAGAAGGCAGCACTTTGTGCCTTGCAGCTCTAGGGCAATGTAGCACACCCAGAGCAGAAGTTGTACTTCAGCCAGATCAGGCCTGCAAAGAAACTGCGTTTCACAGGCCTTTGTAAGAGATGTTCCCGGTAGGCTGTTAGAGCACTGTGCAGAGCGAGTTGTTTCTTAGCTTCCCAGAGAGCTGGAAGCAAGATGCTTTGGGGCCCGTTAATTTTATACCCTGCTACTTTGCTGTAGTTGTTGATTATTTCTAATAGTTTTTCTGTGGATTCTTTGGGGTTTTCTGTGTATAAGATCATGTCGTCTGCAAACAACGCGAGTTTTACTTCTTCGTTACCTATTTGGATTCCTTTCATTTTTTTTTCCTGCCGAATTGCTCTGGCCAGCACCTCCAGTACTATGTTGAATAGGAGTGGTGAAAGTGGGCACCCTTGTCTTGTTCCTGTCCTCAGAGGGATGGCTTTCAGCTTTTGTCCATTGAGTATGATGTTGGCTGTGGGTCTATCATATATGGCCTTTATTATGTTGAGGTACTTTCCTTCTATACCCATTTTACTGAGGGTTTTTATCATAAATGGGTGTTGGATCTTGTCGAATGCTTTCTCTGCGTCTATTGAGATGATCATGTGGTTTTTGTTTTTCATTTTGTTGATGTAGTGTATCACGTTGATTGACTTGCGGGTGTTGAACCATCCCTGTGTCCCTGGTATAAATCCCACTTGATCATGGTGTATAATCTTTTTGATGTATTGCTGTAATCGGTTTGCCAAAATTTGGTTGAGGATTTTTGCATCTATGTTCATCAGTGATATCGGCCTGTAGTTCTCCTTCTTTGTGTTGTCCTTGTCAGGTTTGGGGATCAGAGTGATGTTGGCTTCATAGAATGTGTTAGGGAGTTCTCCATCTCTCTCAATTTTCTGGAACAGTTTGAGGAGAATAGGTACAAAGAACTCACACTGCTTAACAACAAAAAAACAAACAACCCGATCAAAAAATGGGCAGAGGACATGAACAGACATTTCTCCAAAGAAGATATGAACATGGCCAATAGACACATGAAAAGATGTTCATCATCGCTAATCATCAGGGAAATGCAAATCAAAACTACACTAAGATATCACCTTACCCCCGTTAGATTGGCAAAAACATCCAAAACCAAGAACGACAAATGTTGGAGAGGTTGTGGAGAAAGAGGAACCCTCATACACTGTTGGTGAGAATGCAAACTGGTACAGCCACAATGGAAAACAGTATGGAGATTTCTCAAAAAGTTAAAAATAGAAATACCCTATGACCCAGCCATCCCATTACTGGGTATCTATCCTAAGAACCTGATATCAGATATCTCAAGAGTCCGTTGCACCCCTATGTTCATCGCAGCATTATTTACAATAGCCAAGACGTGGAACCAGCCTACATGCCCAGAAACTGATGATTGGATAAAGAAGATGTGGTATATATACACAATGGAATACTACTCAGCCATAAAAAAAGATGACATTGGCCCATTCACAACAATGTGGATGGACCTCGAGGGCATTATGTTAAGCGAAATAAGTCAGGCAGAGAAAGACGAACTCTATATGACTCCACTCATAGGTGGAAATTAGTATATTGAGAAGGAGATCTGATCGGTGGTTACCAGGGAAAAGGGGGGGTGGGGGGAGGGCACGGAGGGGGAAGTGGTGTTCCCACAACATGACTAACAAAAATGTACAACTGAAATTTCACAAGCTTGTAATCCATCATAACATTAATAAACAACAACAAAAAAAGACGCTTTGGGGCCCATCTGCCCCTATGGAAAGAACGCAGCACTTTCTGCCTTGCAGCTCTAGGGCAATGTAGCACACCCAGAGCAGAAGTTCTACTTCAGCCAGATGAGGCCCGCAAAGAAACTGCGTTTCACAGGACTTTGTAAGAGATGTTCCCGGTAGGCTGTTAGAGCACTGTGCAGAGCGAGTTGTTTCTTAGCTTCCCAAAGAGCTGGAAGCAAGATGCTTTGGGGCCCTTCTCACCCTTTGGCAAGAAGTCAGCACTTTGTGCCTTGCAGCTCTAGGGCAATGTAGCACACCCCGAGCAGAAGTTCTACTTCAGCCAGATCTGGCCTGCAAAGAAACTGCGTTTCACAGGCCTTTGTAAGAGATGTTCCCGGTAGGCTGTTAGAGCACTGTGCAGAGCGAGTTGTTTCTCAGCTTCCCAAACAGCCGGAAGCAAGCTGCTTTGGGGCCCTTCTCACCCTTTGGAAAGAAGGCAGCACTTTGTGCCTTGCAGCTCTAGGGCAATGTAGCACACCCACAGCAGAAGTTCTACTTCAGCCAGATCAGGCCCGCAAAGAAACTGCGTTTCACAGGCCTTTGTAAGAGATGTTCCTGGTAGGCTGTTAGAGCACTGTGCAGAGCGAGTTGTTTCTTAGCTTCCCAACGACATGGAAGCAAGATGCTTTAGGGGCCATCTGCCCTTAAGGAAAGAAGGCAGCACTTTGTGCCTTGCAGCTCTAGGGCAATGTAGCACACCCAGAGCAGATGTTCTACTTCTCCCAGGTCAGGCCTGCAAAGAAACTTCGTTTCACAGGCCTTTGTAAGAGATGTTCCCGGTAGGCTGTAAGAGCACTGTGCAGAGCGACTTGTTTCTTAGCTTCCCAGAGAGCTGGAAGCAAGATGCTTTGGGGCCCTTCTCACCCTTTGGAAAGAAGGCAGCACTTTGTGCCTTGCAGTTCTAGGGCAATGTAGCACACCCAGAGCCGAAGTTCTACTTCAGGGAGATCAGGCCTGCAAAGAAACTGCGTTTCACAGGCCTTTGTAAGAGATGTTCCCTGTAGGCTGTTAGAGCACTGTGCAGAGCGAGTTGTTTCTTAGCTTCCCAAAGAGCTGGAAGCAAGATGCTTTAGGGGCCATCTGCCCTTAAGTAAAGAAGGCAGCACTTTGTGCCTTGCATCTCTAGGGCAATGTAGCACACCCAGAGCAGATGTTCTACTTCTGTCAGGTCAGGCCTGCAAAGAAACTTCGTTTCACAGGCCCTTGTAAGAGATGTTCCCGGTAGGCTGTTAGAGCACTGTGCAGAGCGAATTGTTTCTTAGCTTCCCAAAGAGCTGGAAGCAAGATGCTTTGGGGCCCTTCGCACCCTTTGGAAAGAAGGCAGCACTTTGTGCCTTGCAGCTCTAGGGCAATGTAGCACACCCCGAGCAGAAGTTCTACTTCAGCCAGATCTGGCCTGCAAAGAAACTGCGTTTCACAGGCCTTTGTAAGAGATGTTCCCGGTAGGCTGTTAGAGCACTGTGCAGAGCGAGATGTTTCTTAGCTTCCCAATGAGCTGGAAGCAAGATGCTTTAGGGGCCATCTGCCCTTAAGGAAAGAAGGCAGCACTTTGTGCCTTGCAGCTCTAGGGCCATGTAGCACACCCAGAGCAGATGTTCTACTTCAGC
Source organism: Equus asinus (assembly GCF_041296235.1). NCBI lineage: Eukaryota > Metazoa > Chordata > Mammalia > Perissodactyla > Equidae > Equus > Equus asinus. The sequence goes on from NC_091790.1 coordinate 39,049,800, forward strand.
CAGGTCAGGCCTGCAAAGAAACTTCGTTTCACAGGCCTTTGTAAGAGATGTTCCCGGTAGGCTGTAAGAGCACTGTGCAGAGCGACTTGTTTCTTAGCTTCCCAGAGAGCTGGAAGCAAGATGCTTTGGGACCCTTCTCACCCTTTGGAAAGAAGGCAGCACTTTGTGCCTTGCAGCTCTAGGGCAATGTAGCACACCCACAGCAGATGTTCTACTTCTGCCAGGTCAGGCCTGCAAAGAAACTTCGTTTCACAGGCCTTTGTAAGAGATGTTCCCGGTAGGCTGTAAGAGCACTGTGCAGAGCGACTTGTTTCTTAGCTTCCCAGAGAGCTGGAAGCAAGATGCTTTGGGGCCCTTCTCAGCCTTTGGAAAGAAGGCAGCACTTTGTGCCTTGCAGCTCTAGGGCAATGTAGCACACCCAGAGCCGAAGTTCTCCTTCAGGGAGATCAGGCCTGCAAAGAAACTGCGTTTCACAGGCCTTTGTAAGAGATGTTCCCTGTAGGCTGTTAGAGCACTGTGCAGAGCGAGTTGTTTCTTAGCTTCCCAAAGAGCTGGAAGCAAGATGCTTTAGGGGCCATCTGCCATTAAGGAAAGAAGGCAGCACTTTGTGCCTTGCAGCTCTAGGGCAATGTAGCACACCCAGAGCAGATGTTCTACTTCTGCCAGGTCAGGCCTGCAAAGAAACTTCGTTTCACAGGCCCTTGTAAGAGATGTTCCCGGTAGGCTGTTAGAGCACTGTGCAGAGCGACTTGTTTCTTAGCTTCCCAGAGAGCTGGAAGCAAGATGCTTTGGGGCCCTTCTCACCCTTTGGAAAGAAGGCAGCACTTTGTGCCTTGCAGCTCTAGGGCAATGTAGCACTCCCCGAGCAGAAGTTCTACTTCAGGGAGATCAGGCCTGCAAAGAAACTGCGTTTCACAGGCCTTTGTAAGAGATGTTCCCGGTAGGCTGTTAGAGCACTGTGCAGAGCGAGTTGTTTCTTAGCTTCAGAGAGCTGGAAGCAAGATGCTTTGGGGCCCGTTAATTTTATACCCTGCTACTTTGCTGTAGTTGTTGATTATTTCTAATAGTTTTTCTGTGGATTCTTTGTGGTTTTCTATGTATAAGATCATGTCGTCTGCAAACAACGCGAGTTTTACTTCTTCGTTACCTATTTGGATTCCTTTCCTTTTGTTTTCCTGCCGAATTGCTCTGGCCAGCACCTCCAGTACTATGTTGAATAGGAGTGGTGAAAGTGGGCACCCTTGTCTTGTTCCTGTCCTCAGAGGGATGGCTTTCAGCTTTTGTCCATTGAGTATGATGTTGGCTGTGGGTCTATCATATATGGCCTTTATTATGTTGAGGTACTTTCCTTCCATACCCATTTTACTGAGGTTTTTTATCATAAATGGGTGTTGGATCTTGTCAAATGCTTTCTCTGCGTCTATTGAGATGATCATGTGGTTTTTGTTTTCCATTTTGTTGATGTAGTGTATCACGTTGATTGACTTGCGGGTGTTGAACCATCCCTGTGTCCCTGGTATAAATCCCACTTGATCATGGTGTATAATCTTTTTGATGTATTGCTGTAATCGGTTTGCCAAAATTTGGTTGAGGATTTTTGCATCTATGTTCATCAGTGATATCGGCCTGTAGTTCTCCTTCTTTGTGTTGTCCTTGTCAGGTTTGGGGATCAGAGTGATGTTGGCTTCATAGAATGTGTTAGGGAGTTCTCCATCTTTCTCAATTTTCTGGAACAGTTTGAGGAGAATAGGTACAAAGAACTCACACTGCTTAACAACAAAATAACAAACAACCCGATCAAAAAATGGGCAGAGGACATGAACAGACATTTCTCCAAAGAAGATATGAACATGGCCAATAGACACATGAAAAGATGTTCATCATCGCTAATCATCAGGGAAATGCAAATCAAAACTACACTAAGATATCACCTTACCCCCGTTAGATTGGCAAAAACATCCAAAACCAAGAACGACAAATGTTGGAGAGGTTGTGGAGAAAGAGGAACCCTCATACACTGTTGGTGGGAATGCAAACTGATACAGCCACTATGGAAAACAGTATGGAGATTTCTCAAAAAGTTAAAAATAGAAATACCCTATGACCCAGCCATCCTATTCCTGGGTATCTATCCTAAGAACCTGATATCAGATATCTCAAGAGTCCGTTGCACCCGTATGTTCATCGCAGCATTATTTAAAATAGCCAAGACGTGGAACCAGCCTACATGCCCAGAAACTGATGATTGGATAAAGAAGATGTGGTATATATACACAATGGAATACTACTCAGCCATAAAAAAAGACGACATTGGCCCATTCACAACAATGTGGATGGACCTCGAGGGCATTATGTTAAGCGAAATAAGTCAGGCAGAGAAAGACGAACTCTATATGACTCCACTCATAGGTGGAAATTAGTATATTGAGAAGGAGATCTGATCGGTGGTTACCAGGGAAAAGGGGGGGTGGGGGGAGGGCACGGAGGGGGAAGTGGTGTTCCCACAACATGACTAACAAAAATGTACAACTGAAATTTCACAAGCTTGTAATCCATCATAACATTAATAAACAACAACAACAAAAAAAGATGCTTTGGGGCCCATCTGCCCCTATGGAAAGAACGCAGCACTTTCTGCCTTGCAGCTCTAGGGCAATGTAGCACACCCAGAGCAGAAGTTCTACTTCAGCCAGATCAGGCCCGCAAAGAAACTGCGTTTCACAGGCCTTTGTAAGAGATGTTCCCGGTAGGCTGTTAGAGCACTGTGCAGAGCGAGTTGTTTCTTAGCTTCCCAATGAGCTGGAAGCAAGATGCTTTAGGGGCCATCTGCCCTTAAGGAAAGAAGGCAGCACTTTGTGCCTTGCAGCTCTAGGGCCATGTAGCACACCCAGAGCAGATGTTCTACTTCAGCCAGGTCAGGCCTGCAAAGAAACTTCGTTTCACAGGCCTTTGTAAGAGATGTTCCCGGTAGGCTGTAAGAGCACTGTGCAGAGCGACTTGTTTCTTAGCTTCCCAGAGAGCTGGAAGCAAGATGCTTTGGGGCCCTTCTCACCCTTTGGAAAGAAGGCAGCACTTTGTGCCTTGCAGCTCTAGGGCAATGTAGCACACCCCGAGCCGAAGTTCTCCTTCAGGGAGATCTGGCATGCAAAGAAACTGCGTTTCACAGGCCTTTGTAAGAGATGTTCCCGGTAGGCTTTTAGAGCACTGTGCAGAGCGACTTGTTTCTTAGCTTCCCAAAGAGCTGGAAGCAAGATGCTTTGGGGCCCTTCTCACCCTTTGGAAAGAAGGCAGCACTTTGTGCCTTGCAGCTCTAGGGCCATGTAGCACACCCAGAGCCGAAGTTCTACTTCAGGGAGATCAGGCCTGCAAAGAGACTGCGTTTCACAGGCCTTTGTAAGAGATGTTTCCTGTAGGCTGTTAGAGCACTGTGCAGAGCGAGTTGTTTCTTAGCTTCCCAGAGAGCTGGAAGCAAGATGCTTTGGGGCCCGTTAATTTTATACCCTGCTACTTTGCTGTAGTTGTTGATTATTTCTAATAGTTTTTCTGTGGATTCTTTGGGGTTTTCTATGTATAAGATCATGTCGTCTGCAAACAACGCGAGTTTTACTTCTTCCTTACCTATTTGGATTCCTTTCATTTTTTTTTCCTGCCGAATTGCTCTGGCCAGCACCTCCAGTACTATGTTGAATAGGAGTGGTGAAAGTGGGCACCCTTGTCTTGTTCCTGTCCTCAGAGGGATGGCTTTCAGCTTTTGTCCATTGAGTATGATGTTGGCTGTGGGTCTATCATATATGGCCTTTATTATGTTGAGGTACTTTCCTTCTATACCCATTTTACTGAGGGTTTTTATCATAAATGGGTGTTGGATCTTGTCGAATGCTTTCTCTGCGTCTATTGAGATGATCATGTGGTTTTTGTTTTTCATTTTGTTGATGTAGTGTATCACGTTGATTGACTTGCGGGTGTTGAACCATCCCTGTGTCCCTGGTATAAATCCCACTTGATCATGGTGTATAATCTTTTTGATGTATTGCTGTAATCGGTTTGCCAAAATTTTGTTGAGGATTTTTGCATCTATGTTCATCAGTGATATCGGCCTGTAGTTCTCCTTCTTTGTGTTGTCCTTGTCAGGTTGGGGGATCAGAGTGATGTTGGCTTCATAGAATGTGTTAGGGAGTTCTCCATCTTTCTCAATTTTCTGGAACAGTTTGAGGAGAATAGGTACAAAGAACTCACACTGCTTAACAACAAAAAAACAAACAACCCGATCAAAAAATGGGCAGAGGACATGAACAGACATTTCTCAAAAGAAGATATGAATATGGCCAATAGACACATGAAAAGATGTTCATCATCGCTAATCATCAGGGAAATGCAAATCAAAACTACACTAAGATATCACCTTACCCCCGTTAGATTGGCAAAAACATCCAAAACCAAGAACGACAAATGTTGGAGAGGTTGTGGAGAAAGAGGAACCCTCATACACTGTTGGTGGGAATGCAAACTGGTACAGCCACTATGGAAAACAGTATGGAGATTTCTCAAAAAGTTAAAAATAGAAATACCCTATGACCCAGCCATCCCATTACTGGGTATCTATCCTAAGAACCTGATATCAGATATCTCAAGAGTCCGTTGCACCCCTATGTTCATCGCAGCATTATTTACAATAGCCAAGACGTGGAACCAGCCTACATGCCCAGAAACTGATGATTGGATAAAGAAGATGTGGTATATATACACAATGGAATACTACTCAGCCATAAAAAAAGACGACATTGGCCCCTTCACAACAATGTGGATGGACCTCGAGGGCATTATGTTAAGCGAAATAAGTCAGGCAGAGAAAGACGAACTCTATACGACTCCACTCATAGGTGGAAATTAGTATATTGAGAAGGAGATCTGATCGGTGGTTACCAGGGAAAAGGGGGGGTGGGGGGAGGGCACGGAGGGGGAAGTGGTGTTCCCACAACATGACTAACAAAAATGTACAACTGAAATTTCACAAGCTTGTAATCCATCATAACATTAATAAACAAACAAAAAAAAAGATGCTTTGGGGCCCATCTGCCCCTATGGAAAGAACGCAGCACTTTCTGCCTTGCAGCTCTAGGGTAATGTAGCACACCCAGAGCAGAAGTTCTACTTCAGCCAGATCAGGCCCGCAAAGAAACTGCGTTTCACAGGCCTTTGTAAGAGATGTTCCCGGTAGGCTGTTAGAGCACTGTGCAGAGCGAGTTGTTTCTTAGCTTCCCAAAGAGCTGGAAGCAAGATGCTTTGGGGCCCTTCTCACCCTTTGGCAAGAAGTCAGCACTTTGTGCCTTGCAGCTCTAGGGCAATGTAGGACACCCCGAGCAGAAGTTCTACTTCAGCCAGATCTGGCCCGCAAAGAAACTGCGTTTCACAGGCCTTTGTAAGAGATGTTCCCGGTAGGCTGTTAGAGCACTGTGCAGAGCGACTTGTTTCTCAGCTTCCCAAACAGCCGGAAACAAGATGCTTTGGGGCCCTTCTCACCCTTTGGAAAGAAGGCAGCACTTTGTGCCTTGCAGCTCTAGGGCAATGTAGCACACCCACAGCAGAAATTCTACTTCAGCCAGATCAGGCCCGCAAAGAAACTGCGTTTCACAGGCCTTTGTAAGAGATGTTCCCGGTAGGCTGTTAGAGCACTGTGCAGAGCGAGTTGTTTCTTAGCTTCCCAACGAGCTGGAAGCAAGATGCTTTAGGGGCCATCTGCCCTTAAGGAAAGAAGGCAGCACTTTGTGCCTTGCAGCTCTAGGGCAACGTAGCACACCCAGAGCAGATGTTCTACTTCTCCCAGGTCAGGCCTGCAAAGAAACTTCGTTTCACAGGCCTTTGTAAGAGATGTTCCCGGTAGGCTGTAAGAGCACTGTGCAGAGCGACTTGTTTCTTAGCTTCCCAGAGAGCTGGAAGCAAGATGCTTTGGGGCCCTTCTCAGCCTTTGGAAAGAAGGCAGCACTTTGTGCCTTGCAGCTCTAGGGCAATGTAGCACACCCAGAGCCGAAGTTCTCCTTCAGGGAGATCAGGCCTGCAAAGAAACTGCGTTTCACAGGCCTTTGTAAGAGATGTTCCCTGTAGGCTGTTAGAGCACTGTGCAGAGCGAGTTGTTTCTTAGCTTCCCAAAGAGCTGGAAGCAAGATGCTTTAGGGGCCATCTGCCATTAAGGAAAGAAGGCAGCACTTTGTGCCTTGCAGCTCTAGGGCAATGTAGCACACCCAGAGCAGATGTTCTACTTCTGCCAGGTCAGGCCTGCAAAGAAACTTCGTTTCACAGGCCCTTGTAAGAGATGTTCCCGGTAGGCTGTTAGAGCACTGTGCAGAGCGACTTGTTTCTTAGCTTCCCAGAGAGCTGGAAGCAAGATGCTTTGGGGCCCTTCTCACCCTTTGGAAAGAAGGCAGCACTTTGTGCCTTGCAGCTCTAGGGCAATGTAGCACTCCCCGAGCAGAAGTTCTACTTCAGGGAGATCAGGCCTGCAAAGAAACTGCGTTTCACAGGCCTTTGTAAGAGATGTTCCCGGTAGGCTGTTAGAGCACTGTGCAGAGCGAGTTGTTTCTTAGCTTCAGAGAGCTGGAAGCAAGATGCTTTGGGGCCCGTTAATTTTATACCCTGCTACTTTGCTGTAGTTGTTGATTATTTCTAATAGTTTTTCTGTGGATTCTTTGTGGTTTTCTATGTATAAGATCATGTCGTCTGCAAACAACGCGAGTTTTACTTCTTCGTTACCTATTTGGATTCCTTTCCTTTTGTTTTCCTGCCGAATTGCTCTGGCCAGCACCTCCAGTACTATGTTGAATAGGAGTGGTGAAAGTGGGCACCCTTGTCTTGTTCCTGTCCTCAGAGGGATGGCTTTCAGCTTTTGTCCATTGAGTATGATGTTGGCTGTGGGTCTATCATATATGGCCTTTATTATGTTGAGGTACTTTCCTTCCATACCCATTTTACTGAGGTTTTTTATCATAAATGGGTGTTGGATCTTGTCAAATGCTTTCTCTGCGTCTATTGAGATGATCATGTGGTTTTTGTTTTCCATTTTGTTGATGTAGTGTATCACGTTGATTGACTTGCGGGTGTTGAACCATCCCTGTGTCCCTGGTATAAATCCCACTTGATCATGGTGTATAATCTTTTTGATGTATTGCTGTAATCGGTTTGCCAAAATTTGGTTGAGGATTTTTGCATCTATGTTCATCAGTGATATCGGCCTCTAGTTCTCCTTCTTTGTGTTGTCCTTGTCAGGTTTGGGGATCAGAGTGATGTTGGCTTCATAGAATGTGTTAGGGAGTTCTCCATCTTTCTCAATTTTCTGGAACAGTTTGAGGAGAATAGGTACAAAGAACTCACACTGCTTAACAACAAAATAACAAACAACCCGATCAAAAAATGGGCAGAGGACATGAACAGACATTTCTCCAAAGAAGATATGAACATGGCCAATAGACACATGAAAAGATGTTCATCATCGCTAATCATCAGGGAAATGCAAATCAAAACTACACTAAGATATCACCTTACCCCCGTTAGATTGGCAAAAACATCCAAAACCAAGAACGACAAATGTTGGAGAGGTTGTGGAGAAAGAGGAACCCTCATACACTGTTGGTGGGAATGCAAACTGATACAGCCACTATGGAAAACAGTATGGAGATTTCTCAAAAAGTTAAAAATAGAAATACCCTATGACCCAGCCATCCTATTACTGGGTATCTATCCTAAGAACCTGATATCAGATATCTCAAGAGTCCGTTGCACCCGTATGTTCATCGCAGCATTATTTAAAATAGCCAAGACGTGGAACCAGCCTACATGCCCAGAAACTGATGATTGGATAAAGAAGATGTGGTATATATACACAATGGAATACTACTCAGCCATAAAAAAAGACGACATTGGCCCATTCACAACAATGTGGATGGACCTCGAGGGCATTATGTTAAGCGAAATAAGTCAGGCAGAGAAAGACGAACTCTATATGACTCCACTCATAGGTGGAAATTAGTATATTGAGAAGGAGATCTGATCGGTGGTTACCAGGGAAAAGGGGGGGTGGGGGGAGGGCACGGAGGGGGAAGTGGTGTTCCCACAACATGACTAACAAAAATGTACAACTGAAATTTCACAAGCTTGTAATCCATCATAACATTAATAAACAACAACAACAAAAAAAGATGCTTTGGGGCCCATCTGCCCCTATGGAAAGAACGCAGCACTTTCTGCCTTGCAGCTCTAGGGCAATGTAGCACACCCAGAGCAGAAGTTCTACTTCAGCCAGATCAGGCCCGCAAAGAAACTGCGTTTCACAGGCCTTTGTAAGAGATGTTCCCGGTAGGCTGTTAGAGCACTGTGCAGAGCGAGTTGTTTCTTAGCTTCCCAATGAGCTGGAAGCAAGATGCTTTAGGGGCCATCTGCCCTTAAGGAAAGAAGGCAGCACTTTGTGCCTTGCAGCTCTAGGGCCATGTAGCACACCCAGAGCAGATGTTCTACTTCAGCCAGGTCAGGCCTGCAAAGAAACTTCGTTTCACAGGCCTTTGTAAGAGATGTTCCCGGTAGGCTGTAAGAGCACTGTGCAGAGCGACTTGTTTCTTAGCTTCCCAGAGAGCTGGAAGCAAGATGCTTTGGGGCCCTTCTCACCCTTTGGAAAGAAGGCAGCACTTTGTGCCTTGCAGCTCTAGGGCAATGTAGCACACCCCGAGCCGAAGTTCTCCTTCAGGGAGATCTGGCATGCAAAGAAACTGCGTTTCACAGGCCTTTGTAAGAGATGTTCCCGGTAGGCTTTTAGAGCACTGTGCAGAGCGACTTGTTTCTTAGCTTCCCAAAGAGCTGGAAGCAAGATGCTTTGGGGCCCTTCTCACCCTTTGGAAAGAAGGCAGCACTTTGTGCCTTGCAGCTCTAGGGCCATGTAGCACACCCAGAGCCGAAGTTCTACTTCAGGGAGATCAGGCCTGCAAAGAGACTGCGTTTCACAGGCCTTTGTAAGAGATGTTTCCTGTAGGCTGTTAGAGCACTGTGCAGAGCGAGTTGTTTCTTAGCTTCCCAGAGAGCTGGAAGCAAGATGCTTTGGGGCCCGTTAATTTTATACCCTGCTACTTTGCTGTAGTTGTTGATTATTTCTAATAGTTTTTCTGTGGATTCTTTGGGGTTTTCTATGTATAAGATCATGTCGTCTGCAAACAACGCGAGTTTTACTTCTTCCTTACCTATTTGGATTCCTTTCATTTTTTTTTCCTGCCGAATTGCTCTGGCCAGCACCTCCAGTACTATGTTGAATAGGAGTGGTGAAAGTGGGCACCCTTGTCTTGTTCCTGTCCTCAGAGGGATGGCTTTCAGCTTTTGTCCATTGAGTATGATGTTGGCTGTGGGTCTATCATATATGGCCTTTATTATGTTGAGGTACTTTCCTTCTATACCCATTTTACTGAGGGTTTTTATCATAAATGGGTGTTGGATCTTGTCGAATGCTTTCTCTGCGTCTATTGAGATGATCATGTGGTTTTTGTTTTTCATTTTGTTGATGTAGTGTATCACGTTGATTGACTTGCGGGTGTTGAACCATCCCTGTGTCCCTGGTATAAATCCCACTTGATCATGGTGTATAATCTTTTTGATGTATTGCTGTAATCGGTTTGCCAAAATTTTGTTGAGGATTTTTGCATCTATGTTCATCAGTGATATCGGCCTGTAGTTCTCCTTCTTTGTGTTGTCCTTGTCAGGTTGGGGGATCAGAGTGATGTTGGCTTCATAGAATGTGTTAGGGAGTTCTCCATCTTTCTCAATTTTCTGGAACAGTTTGAGGAGAATAGGTACAAAGAACTCACACTGCTTAACAACAAAAAAACAAACAACCCGATCAAAAAATGGGCAGAGGACATGAACAGACATTTCTCAAAAGAAGATATGAATATGGCCAATAGACACATGAAAAGATGTTCATCATCGCTAATCATCAGGGAAATGCAAATCAAAACTACACTAAGATATCACCTTACCCCCGTTAGATTGGCAAAAACATCCAAAACCAAGAACGACAAATGTTGGAGAGGTTGTGGAGAAAGAGGAACCCTCATACACTGTTGGTGGGAATGCAAACTGGTACAGCCACTATGGAAAACAGTATGGAGATTTCTCAAAAAGTTAAAAATAGAAATACCCTATGACCCAGCCATCCCATTACTGGGTATCTATCCTAAGAACCTGATATCAGATATCTCAAGAGTCCGTTGCACCCCTATGTTCATCGCAGCATTATTTACAATAGCCAAGACGTTGAACCAGCCTACATGCCCAGAAACTGATGATTGGATAAAGAAGATGTGGTATATATACACAATGGAATACTACTCAGCCATAAAAAAAGACGACATTGGCCCCTTCACAACAATGTGGATGGACCTCGAGGGCATTATGTTAAGCGAAATAAGTCAGGCAGAGAAAGACGAACTCTATACGACTCCACTCATAGGTGGAAATTAGTATATTGAGAAGGAGATCTGATCGGTGGTTACCAGGGAAAAGGGGGGGTGGGGGGAGGGCACGGAGGGGGAAGTGGTGTTCCCACAACATGACTAACAAAAATGTACAACTGAAATTTCACAAGCTTGTAATCCATCATAACATTAATAAACAAACAAAAAAAAAGATGCTTTGGGGCCCATCTGCCCCTATGGAAAGAACGCAGCACTTTCTGCCTTGCAGCTCTAGGGTAATGTAGCACACCCAGAGCAGAAGTTCTACTTCAGCCAGATCAGGCCCGCAAAGAAACTGCGTTTCACAGGCCTTTGTAAGAGATGTTCCCGGTAGGCTGTTAGAGCACTGTGCAGAGCGAGTTGTTTCTTAGCTTCCCAAAGAGCTGGAAGCAAGATGCTTTGGGGCCCTTCTCACCCTTTGGCAAGAAGTCAGCACTTTGTGCCTTGCAGCTCTAGGGCAATGTAGGACACCCCGAGCAGAAGTTCTACTTCAGCCAGATCTGGCCCGCAAAGAAACTGCGTTTCACAGGCCTTTGTAAGAGATGTTCCCGGTAGGCTGTTAGAGCACTGTGCAGAGCGACTTGTTTCTCAGCTTCCCAAACAGCCGGAAACAAGATGCTTTGGGGCCCTTCTCACCCTTTGGAAAGAAGGCAGCACTTTGTGCCTTGCAGCTCTAGGGCAATGTAGCACACCCACAGCAGAAATTCTACTTCAGCCAGATCAGGCCCGCAAAGAAACTGCGTTTCACAGGCCTTTGTAAGAGATGTTCCCGGTAGGCTGTTAGAGCACTGTGCAGAGCGAGTTGTTTCTTAGCTTCCCAACGAGCTGGAAGCAAGATGCTTTAGGGGCCATCTGCCCTTAAGGAAAGAAGGCAGCACTTTGTGCCTTGCAGCTCTAGGGCAACGTAGCACACCCAGAGCAGATGTTCTACTTCTCCCAGGTCAGGCCTGCAAAGAAACTTCGTTTCACAGGCCTTTGTAAGAGATGTTCCCGGTAGGCTGTAAGAGCACTGTGCAGAGCGACTTGTTTGTTAGCTTCCCGCAGAGCTGGAAGCAAGATGCTTTGGGGCCCTTCTCACCCTTTGGAAAGAAGGCAGCACTTTGTGCCTTGCAGCTCTAGGGCAATGTAGCACACCCAGAGCAGAAATTCTACTTCAGGGAGATCAGGCCTGCAAAGAAACTGCGTTTCACAGGCCTTTGTAAGAGATGCTCCCTGTAGGCTGTTAGAGCACTGTGCAGAGCGAGTTGTTTCTTAGCTTCCCAAAGAGCTGGAAGCAAGATGCTTTAGGGGCCATCTGCCCTTAAGGAAAGAAGGCAGCACTTTGTGCCTTGCATCTCTAGGGCAATGTAGCACACCCAGAGCAGATGTTCTACTTCTCCCAGGTCAGGCCTGCAAAGAAACTTCGTTTCACAGGCCCTTGTAAGAGATGTTCCCGGTAGGCTGTTAGAGCACTGTGCAGAGCGACTTGTTTCTTAGCTTCCCAAAGAGCTGGAAGCAAGATGCTTTGGGGCCCTTCTCACCCTTTGGAAAGAAGGCAGCACTTTGTGCCTTGCAGCTCTAGGGCAATGTAGCACACCCCGAGCAGAAGTTCTACTTCAGCCAGGTCAGTCCCGCAAAGAAACTGCGTTTCACAGGCCTTTGTAAGAGATGTTCCCGGTAGGCTGTTAGAGCACTGTGCAGAGCGAGTTGTTTCTTAGCTTCCCAGAGAGCTGGAAGCAAGATGCTTTGGGGCCCGTTAATTTTATACCCTGCTACTTTGCTGTAGTTGTTGATTATTTCTAATAGTTTTTCTGTGGATTCTTTGGGGTTTTCTATGTATAAGATCATGTCGTCTGCAAACAACGCGAATTTTACTTCTTCCTTACCTATTTGGATTCCTTTCATTTTTTTTTCCTGCCGAATTGCTCTGGCCAGCACCTCCAGTACTATGTTGAATAGGAGTGGTGAAAGTGGGCACCCTTGTCTTGTTCCTGTCCTCAGAGGGATGGCTTTCAGCTTTTGTCCATTGAGTATGATGTTGGCTGTGGGTCTATCATATATGGCCTTTATTATGTTCAGGTACTTTCCTTCTATACCCATTTTACTGAGGGTTTTTATCATAAATGGGTGTTGGATCTTGTCGAATGCTTTCTCTGCGTCTATTGAGATGATCATGTGGTTTTTGTTTTTCATTTTGTTGATGTAGTGTATCACGTTGATTGACTTGCGGGTGTTGAACCATCCCTGTGTCCCTGGTATAAATCCCACTTGATCATGGTGTATAATCTTTTTGATGTATTGCTGTAATCGGTTTGCCAAAATTTTGTTGAGGATTTTTGCATCTATGTTCATCAGTGATATCGGCCTGTAGTTCTCCTTCTTTGTGTTGTCCTTGTCAGGTTTGGGGATCAGAGTGATGTTGGCTTCATAGAATGTGTTAGGGAGTTCTCCATCTTTCTCAATTTTCTGGAACAGTTTGAGGAGAATAGGTACAAAGAACTCACACTGCTTAACAACAAAAAAACAAACAACCCGATCAAAAAATGGGCAGAGGACATGAACAGACATTTCTCCAAAGAAGATATGAACATGGCCAATAGACACATGAAAAGATGTTCATCATCGCTAATCATCAGGGAAATGCAAATCAAAACTACACTAAGATATCACCTTACCCCCGTTAGATTGGCAAAAACATCCAAAACCAAGAACGACAAATGTTGGAGAGGTTGTGGAGAAAGAGGAACCCTCATACACTGTTGGTGGGAATGCAAACTGGTACAGCCACTATGGAAAACAGTATGGAGATTTCTCAAAAAGTTAAAAATAGAAATACCCTATGACCCAGCCATCCCATTACTGGGTATCTATCCTAAGAACCTGATATCAGATATCTCAAGAGTCCGTTGCACCCCTATGTTCATCGCAGCATTATTTACAATAGCCAAGACGTGGAACCAGCCTACATGCCCAGAAACTGATGATTGGATAAAGAAGATGTGGTATATATACACAATGGAATACTACTCAGCCATAAAAAAGACGACATTGGCCCATTCACAACAATGTGGATGGACCTCGAGGGCATTATGTTAAGCGAAATAAGTCAGGCAGAGAAAGACGAACTCTATACGACTCCACTCATAGGTGGAAATTAGTATATTGAGAAGGAGATCTGATCGGTGGTTACCAGGGAAAAGGGGGGGTGGGGGGAGGGCACGGAGGGGGAAGTGGTGTTCCCACAACATGACTAACAAAAATGTACAACTGAAATTTCACAAGCTTGTAATCCATCATAACATTAATAAACAACAACAAAATAAAAGATGCTTTGGGGCCCATCTGCCCCTGTGGAAAGAACGCAGCACTTTCTGCCTTGCAGCTCTAGGGTAATGTAGCACACCCAGAGCAGAAGTTCTACTTCAGCCAGATCAGGCCCGCAAAGAAACTGCGTTTCACAGGCCTTTTTAAGAGATGTTCCCGGTAGGCTGTTAGAGCACTGTGCAGAGCGAGTTGTTTCTTAGCTTCCCAAAGAGCTGGAAGCAAGATGCTTTGGGGCCCTTCTCACCCTTTGGCAAGAAGTCAGCACTTTGTGCCTTGCAGCTCTAGGGCAATGTAGCACACCCCGAGCAGAAGTTCTACTTCAGCCAGATCTGGCCTGCAAAGAAACTGCGTTTCACAGGCCTTTGTAAGAGATGTTCCCGGTAGGCTGTTAGAGCACTGTGCAGAGCGAGTTGTTTCTTAGCTTCCCAACGAGCTGGAAGCAAGATGCTTTAGGGCCCATCTGCCCTTAAGGAAAGAAGGCAGCACTTTGTGCCTTGCATCTCTAGGGCAATGTAGCACACCCAGAGCAGATGTTCTACTTCTGCCAGGTCTGGCCTGCAAAGAAACTTCGTTTCACAGGCCTTTGTAAGAGATGTTCCCGGTAGGCTGTTAGAGCACTGTGCAGAGCGACTTGTTTCTTAGCTTCCCAAAGAGTTGGAAGCAAGATGCTTTGGGGCCCTTCTCACCCTTTGGAAAGAAGGCAGCGCTTTGTGCCTTGCAGCTCTAGGGCAATGTAGCACACCCCGAGCAGAAGTTCTACTTCAGCCAGGTCAGGCCCGCAAAGAAACTGCGTTTCACAGGCCTTTGTAAGAGAAGTTCCCGGTAGGCTGTTAGAGCACTGTGCAGAGCGAGTTGTTTCTTAGCTTCGCAGAGAGCTGGAAGCAAGATGCTTTGGGGCCCGTTAATTTTATACCCTGCTACTTTGCTGTAGTTGTTGATTATTTCTAATAGTTTTTCTGTGGATTCTTTGGGGTTTTCTATGTATAAGATCATGTCGTCTGCAAACAACGCGAGTTTTACTTCTTCCTTACCTATTTGGATTCCTTTCATTTTTTTTTCCTGCCGAATTGCTCTGGCCAGCACCTCCAGTACTATGTTGAATAGGAGTGGTGAAAGTGGGCACCCTTGTCTTGTTCCTGTCCTCAGAGGGATGGCTTTCAGCTTTTGTCCATTGAGTATGATGTTGGCTGTGGGTCTATCATATATGGCCTTTATTATGTTCAGGTACTTTCCTTCTATACCCATTTTACTGAGGGTTTTTATCATAAATGGGTGTTGGATCTTGTCGAATGCTTTCTCTGCGTCTATTGAGATGATCATGTGGTTTTTGTTTTTCATTTTGTTGATGTAGTGTATCACGTTGATTGACTTGCGGGTGTTGAACCATCCCTGTGTCCCTGGTATAAATCCCACTTGATCATGGTGTATAATCTTTTTGATGTATTGCTGTAATCGGTTTGCCAAAATTTGGTTGAGGATTTTTGCATCTATGTTCATCAGTGATATCGGCCTGTAGTTCTCCTTCTTTGTGTTGTCCTTGTCAGGTTTGGGGATCAGAGTGATGTTGGCTTCATAGAATGTGTTAGGGAGTTCTCCATCTTTCTCAATTTTCTGGAACAGTTTGAGGAGAATAGGTCCAAAGAACTCACACTGCTTAACAACAAAAAAACAAACAACCCGATCAAAAAATGGGCAGAGGACATGAACAGACATTTCTCCAAAGAAGATATGAACATGGCCAATAGACACATGAAAAGATGTTCATCATCGCTAATCATCAGGGAAATGCAAATCAAAACTACACTAAGATATCACCTTACCCCCGTTAGATTGGCAAAAACATCCAAAACCAAGAACGACAAATGTTGGAGAGGTTGTGGAGAAAGAGGAACCCTCATACACTGTTGGTGGGAATGCAAACTGGTACAGCCACTATGGAAAACAGTATGGAGATTTCTCAAAAAGTTAAAAATAGAAATACCCTATGACCCAGCCATCCCATTACTGGGTATCTATCCTAAGAACCTGATATCAGATATCTCAAGAGTCCGTTGCACCCCTATGTTCATCGCAGCATTATTTACAATAGCCAAGACGTGGAACCAGCCTACATGCCCAGAAACTGATGATTGGATAAAGAAGATGTGGTATATATACACAATGGAATACTACTCAGCCATAAAAAAAGACGACATTGGCCCATTCACAACAATGTGGATGGACCTCGAGGGCATTATGTTAAGCGAAATAAGTCAGGCAGAGAAAGACGAACTCTATATGACTCCACTCATAGGTGGAAATTAGTATATTGAGAAGGAGATCTGATCGGTGGTTACCAGGGAAAAGGGGGGGTGGGGGGAGGGCACGGAGGGGGAAGTGGTGTTCCCACAACATGACTAACAAAAATGTACAACTGAAATTTCACAAGCTTGTAATCCATCATAACATTAATAAACAAACAAAAAAAAAGATGCTTTGGGGCCCATCTGCCCCTATGGAAAGAACGCAGCACTTTCTGCCTTGCAGCTCTAGGGCAATGTAGCACACCCAGAGCAGAAGTTCTACTTCAGCCAGATCAGGCCCGCAAAGAAACTGCGTTTCAGAGGCCTTTGTAAGAGATGTTCCCGGTAGGCTGTTAGAGCACTGTTCAGAGCGAGTTGTTTCTTAGCTTCCCAAAGAGCTGGAAGCAAGATGCTTTGGTTCCCTTCTCACCCTTTGGCAAGAAGGCAGCACTTTGTGCCTTGCAGCTCTAGGGCAATGTAGCACACCCCGAGCAGAAGTTCTACTTCAGCCAGATCAGGCCCGCAAAGAAACAGCGTTTCACAGGCCTTTGTAAGAGATGTTCCCGGTAGGCTGTTAGAGCACTGTGCAGAGCGACTTGTTTCTTAGCTTCCCAACGAGCTGGAAGCAAGATGCTTTAGGGGCCATCTGCCCTTAAGGAAAGAAGGCAGCACTTTGTGCCTTGCAGCTCTAGGGCAATGTAGCACACCCAGAGCAGATGTTCTACATCACCCAGGTCAGGCCTGCAAAGAAACTTCGTTTCACAGGCCTTTGTAAGAGATGTTCCCAGTAGGCTGTAAGAGCACTGTGCAGAGCGACTTGTTTCTTAGCTTCCCAGAGAGCTGGAAGCAAGATGCTTTGGGGCCCTTCTCACCCTTTGGAAAGAAGGCAGCACTTTGTGCCTTGCAGCTCTAGGGCAATGTAGCACACCCAGAGCAGAAGTTCTACTTCAGGGAGATCAGGCCTGCAAAGAAACTGCGTTTCACAGGCCTTTGTAAGAGATGTTCCCTGTAGGCTGTTAGAGCACTGTGCAGAGCGAGTTGTTTCTTAGCTTCCCAAAGAGCTGGAAGCAAGATGCTTTAGGGGCCATCTGCCCTTAAGGAAAGAAGGCAGCACTTTGTGCCTTGCAGCTCTAGGGCAATGTAGCACACCCAGAGCAGATGTTCTACTTCAGCCAGGTCAGGCCTGCAAAGAAACTTCGTTTCACAGGCCTTTGTAAGAGTTGTTCCCGGTAGGCTGTAAGAGCACTGTGCAGAGCGACTTGTTTCTTAGCTTCCCAGAGAGCTGGAAGCAAGATGCTTTGGGGCCCTTCTCACCCTTTGGAAAGAAGGCAGCACTTTGTGCCTTGCAGCTCTAGGGCAATGTAGCACACCCCGAGCAGAAGTTCTACTTCAGCCAGATCTGGCATGCAAAGAAACTGCGTTTCACAGGCCTTTGTAAGAGATGTTCCCGGTAGGCTGTTAGAGCACTGTGCAGAGCGAGTTGTTTCTTAGCTTCCCAGAGAGCTGGAAGCAAGATGCTTTGGGGCCCGTTAATTTTATACCCTGCTACTTTGCTGTAGTTGTTGATTATTTCTAATAGTTTTTCTGTGGATTCTTTGGGGTTTTCTATGTATAAGATCATGTCGTCTGCAAACAACGCGAGTTTTACCTCTTCGTTACCTATTTGGATTCCTTTCATTTTTTTTTCCTGCCGAATTGCTCTGGCCAGCACCTCCAGTACTATGTTGAATAGGAGTGGTGAAAGTGGGCACCCTTGTCTTGTTCCTGTCCTCAGAGGGATGGCTTTCAGCTTTTGTCCATTGAGTATGATGTTGGCTGTGGGTCTATCATATATGGCCTTTATTATGTTGAGGTACTTTCCTTCTATACCCATTTTACTGAGGGTTTTTATCATAAATGGGTGTTGGATCTTGTCGAATGCTTTCTCTGCGTCTATTGAGATGATCATGTGGTTTTTGTTTTTCATTTTGTTGATGTAGTGTATCACGTTGATTGACTTGCGGGTGTTGAACCATCCCTGTGTCCCTGGTATAAATCCCACTTGATCATGGTGTATAATCTTTTTGATGTATTGCTGTAATCGGTTTGCCAAAATTTGGTTGAGGATTTTTGCATCTATGTTCATCAGTGATATCGGCCTGTAGTTCTCCTTCTTTGTGTTGTCCTTGTCAGGTTTGGGGATCAGAGTGATGTTGGCTTCATAGAATGTGTTAGGGAGTTCTCCATCTTTCTCAATTTTCTGGAACAGTTTGAGGAGAATAGGTACAAAGAACTCACACTGCTTAACAACAAGAAAACAAACAACCCGATCAAAAAATGGGCAGAGGACATGAACAGACATTTCTCCAAAGAAGATATGAACATGGCCAATAGACACATGAAAAGATGTTCATCATCGCTAATCATCAGGGAAATGCAAATCAAAACTACACTAAGATATCACCTTACCCCCGTTAGATTGGCAAAAACATCCAAAACCAAGAACGACAAATGTTGGAGAGGTTGTGGAGAAAGAGGAACCCTCATACACTGTTGGTGGGAATGCAAACTGGTACAGCCACTATGGAAAACAGTATGGAGATTTCTCAAAAAGTTAAAAATAGAAATACCCTATGACCCAGCCATCCCATTACTGGGTATCTATCCTAAGAACCTGATATCAGATATCTCAAGAGTCCGTTGCACCCCTATGTTCATCGCAGCATTATTTACAATAGCCAAGACGTGGAACCAGCCTACATGCCCAGAAACTGATGATTGGATAAAGAAGATGTGGTATATATACACAATGGAATACTACTCAGCCATAAAAAAAGACGACATTGGCCCAATCACAACAATGTGGATGGACCTCGAGGGCATTATGTTAAGCGAAATAAGTCAGGCAGAGAAAGACGAACTCTATACGACTCCACTCATAGGTGGAAATTAGTATATTGAGAAGGAGATCTGATCGGTGGTTACCAGGGAAAAGGGGGGGTGGGGGGAGGGCACGGAGGGGGATGTGGTGTTCCCACAACATGACTAACAAAAATGTACAACTGAAATTTCACAAGCTTGTAATCCATCATAACATTAATAAACAAACAAAAAAAAAGATGCTTTGGGGCCCATCTGCCCCTATGGAAAGAACGCAGCACTTTCTGCCTTGCAGCTCTAGGGCAATGTAGCACACCCAGAGCAGAAGTTCTACTTCAGCCAGATCAGGCCCGCAAAGAAACTGCGTTTCAGAGGCCTTTGTAAGAGATGTTCCCGGTAGGCTGTTAGAGCACTGTGCAGAGCGAGTTGTTTCTTAGCTTCCCAAAGAGCTGGAAGCAAGATGCTTTGGGGCCCTTCTCACCCTTTGGCAAGAAGTCAGCACTTTGTGCCTTGCAGCTCTAGGGCAATGTAGCACACCCCGAGCAGAAGTTCTACTTCAGCCAGATCTGGCCTGCAGAGAAACTGCGTTTCACAGGCTTTGTAAGAGATGTTCCCGGTAGGCTGTTAGAGCACTGTGCAGAGCGAGTTGTTTCTCAGCTTCCCAAACAGCCGGAAGCAAGATGCTTTGGGGCCCTTCTCACCCTTTGGAAAGAAGGCAGCACTTTGTGCCTTGCAGCTCTAGGGCAATGTAGCACACCCAGAGCAGAAGTTCTACTTCAGGGAGATCAGGCCTGCAAAGAAACTGCGTTTCACAGGCCTTTGTAAGAGATGTTCCCGGTAGGCTGTAAGAGCACTGTGCAGAGCGAGTTGTTTCTTAGCTTCCCAAAGAGCTGGAAACAAGATGCTTTGGGGGCCATCTGCCCTTAAGGAAAGAAGGCAGCACTTTGTGCCTTGCAGCTCTAGGGCAATGTAGCACACCCACAGCAGAAGTTCTACTTCAGCCAGATCAGGCCCGCAAAGAAACTGCGTTTCACAGGCCTTTGTAAGAGATGTTCCCGGTAGGCTGTTAGAGCACTGTGCAGAGCGAGTTGTTTCTTAGCTTCCCAACAAGCTGGAAGCAAGATGCTTCAGGGGCCATCTGCCCTTAAGGAAAGAAGGCAGCACTTTGTGCCTTGCAGCTCTAGGGCAATGTAGCACACCCAGAGCAGAAGTTCTACTTCAGGGAGATCAGGCCTGCAAAGAAACTGCGTTTCACAGGCCTTTGTAAGAGATGTTCCCTGTAGGATGTTAGAGCACTGTGCAGAGCGAGTTGTTTCTTAGCTTCCCAAAGAGCTGGAAGCAAGATGCTTTAGGGGCCATCTGCCCTTAAGGAAAGAAGGCAGCACTTTGTGCCTTGCAGCTCTAGGGCAATGTAGCACACCCAGAGCAGATGTTCTACTTCAGCCAGGTCAGGCCTGCAAAGAAACTTCGTTTCACAGGCCTTTGTAAGAGATGTTCCCGGTAGGCTGTAAGAGCACTGTGCAGAGCGACTTGTTTCTTAGCTTCCCAGAGAGCTGGAAGCAAGATGCTTTGGGGCCCTTCTCACCCTTTGGAAAGAAGGCAGCACTTTGTGCCTTGCAGCTCTAGGGCAATGTAGCACACCCCGAGCAGAAGTTCTACTTCAGCCAGATCTGGCATGCAAAGAAACTGCGTTTCACAGGCCTTTGTAAGAGATGTTCCCGGTAGGCTGTTAGAGCACTGTGCAGAGCGAGTTGTTTCTTAGCTTCCCAGAGAGCTGGAAGCAAGATGCTTTGGGGCCCGTTAATTTTATACCCTGCTACTTTGCTGTAGTTGTTGATTATTTCTAATAGTTTTTCTGTGGATTCTTTGGGGTTTTCTATGTATAAGATCATGTCGTCTGCAAACAACGCGAGTTTTACCTCTTCGTTACCTATTTGGATTCCTTTCATTTTTTTTTCCTGCCGAATTGCTCTGGCCAGCACCTCCAGTACTATGTTGAATAGGAGTGGTGAAAGTGGGCACCCTTGTCTTGTTCCTGTCCTCAGAGGGATGGCTTTCAGCTTTTGTCCATTGAGTATGATGTTGGCTGTGGGTCTATCATATATGGCCTTTATTATGTTCAGGTACTTTCCTTCTATACCCATTTTACTGAGGGTTTTTATCATAAATGGGTGTTGGATCTTGTCGAATGCTTTCTCTGCGTCTATTGAGATGATCATGTGGTTTTTGTTTTTCATTTTGTTGATGTAGTGTATCACGTTGATTGACTTGCGGGTGTTGAACCATCCCTGTGTCCCTGGTATAAATCCCACTTGATCATGGTGTATAATCTTTTTGATGTATTGCTGTAATCGGTTTGCCAAAATTTTGTTGAGGATTTTTGCATCTATGTTCATCAGTGATATCGGCCTGTAGTTCTCCTTCTTTGTGTTTTCCTTGTCAGGTTTGGGGATCAGAGTGATGTTGGCTTCATAGAATGTGTTAGGGAGTTCTCCATCTTTCTCAATTTTCTGGAACAGTTTGAGGAGAATAGGTACAAAGAACTCACACTGCTTAACAACAAGAAAACAAACAACCCGATCAAAAAATGGGCAGAGGACATGAACAGACATTTCTCCAAAGAAGATATGAACATGGCCAATAGACACATGAAAAGATGTTCATCATCGCTAATCATCAGGGAAATGCAAATCAAAACTACACTAAGATATCACCTTACCCCCGTTAGATTGGCAAAAACATCCAAAACCAAGAACGACAAATGTTGGAGAGGTTGTGGAGAAAGAGGAACCCTCATACACTGTTGGTGGGAATGCAAACTGGTACAGCCACTATGGAAAACAGTATGGAGATTTCACAAAAAGTTAAAAATAGAAATACCCTATGACCCAGCCATCCCATTACTGGGTATCTATCCTAAGAACCTGATATCAGATATCTCAAGAGTCCGTTGCACCCCTATGTTCATCGCAGCATTATTTACAATAGCCAAGACGTGGAACCAGCCTACATGCCCAGAAACTGATGATTGGATAAAGAAGATGTGGTATATATACACAATGGAATACTACTCAGCCATAAAAAAAGACGACATTGGCCCAATCACAACAATGTGGATGGACCTCGAGGGCATTATGTTAAGCGAAATAAGTCAGGCAGAGAAAGACGAACTCTATACGACTCCACTCATAGGTGGAAATTAGTATATTGAGAAGGAGATCTGATCGGTGGTTACCAGGGAAAAGGGGGGGTGGGGGGAGGGCACGGAGGGGGAAGTGGTGTTCCCACAACATGACTAACAAAAATGTACAACTGAAATTTCACAAGCTTGTAATCCATCATAACATTAATAAACAAACAAAAAAAAAGATGCTTTGGGGCCCATCTGCCCCTATGGAAAGAACGCAGCACTTTCTGCCTTGCAGCTCTAGGGCAATGTAGCACACCCAGAGCAGAAGTTCTACTTCAGCCAGATCAGGCCCGCAAAGAAACTGCGTTTCAGAGGCCTTTGTAAGAGATGTTCCCGGTAGGCTGTTAGAGCACTGTGCAGAGCGAGTTGTTTCTTAGCTTCCCAAAGAGCTGGAAGCAAGATGCTTTGTGGCCCTTCTCACCCTTTGGCAAGAAGTCAGCACTTTGTGCCTTGCAGCTCTAGGGCAATGTAGCACACCCCGAGCAGAAGTTCTACTTCAGCCAGATCTGGCCTGCAGAGAAACTGCGTTTCACAGGCTTTGTAAGAGATGTTCCCGGTAGGCTGTTAGAGCACTGTGCAGAGCGAGTTGTTTCTCAGCTTCCCAAACAGCCGGAAGCAAGATGCTTTGGGGCCCTTCTCACCCTTTGGAAAGAAGGCAGCACTTTGTGCCTTGCAGCTCTAGGGCAATGTAGCACACCCAGAGCAGAAGTTCTACTTCAGGGAGATCAGGCCTGCAAAGAAACTGCGTTTCACAGGCCTTTGTAAGAAGTGTTCCCGGTAGGCTGTTAGAGCACTGTGCAGAGCGTCTTGTTTCTTAGCTTCCCAACGAGCTGGAAGCAAGATGCTTTAGGGGCCATCTGCCCTTAAGGAAAGAAGGCAGCACTTTGTGCCTTGCAGCTCTAGGGCAATGTAGCACACCCACAGCAGAAGTTCTACTTCAGCCAGATCTGGCATGCAAAGAAACTGCGTTTCACAGGCCTTTGTAAGAGATGTTCCCGGTAGGCTGTTAGAGCACTGTGCAGAGCGAGTTGTTTCTTAGCTTCCCAGAGAGCTGGAAGCAAGATGCTTTGGGGCCCGTTAATTTTATACCCTGCTACTTTGCTGTAGTTGTTGATTATTTCTAATAGTTTTTCTGTGGATTCTTTGGGGTTTTCTATGTATAAGATCATGTCGTCTGCAAACAACGCGAGTTTTACCTCTTCGTTACCTATTTGGATTCCTTTCATTTTTTTTCCTGCCGAATTGCTCTGGCCAGCACCTCCAGTACTATGTTGAATAGGAGTGGTGAAAGTGGGCACCCTTGTCTTGTTCCTGTCCTCAGAGGGATGGCTTTCAGCTTTTGTCCATTGAGTATGATGTTGGCTGTGGGTCTATCATATATGGCCTTTATTATGTTGAGGTACTTTCCTTCTATACCCATTTTACTGAGGGTTTTTATCATAAATGGGTGTTGGATCTTGTCGAATGCTTTCTCTGCGTCTATTGAGATGATCATGTGGTTTTTGTTTTTCATTTTGTTGATGTAGTGTATCACGTTGATTGACTTGCGTGTGTTGAACCATCCCTGTGTCCCTGGTATAAATCCCACCTGATCATGGTGTATAATCTTTTTGATGTATTGCTGTAATCGGTTTGCCAAAATTTGGTTGAGGATTTTTGCATCTATGTTCATCAGTGATATCGGCCTGTAGTTCTCCTTCTTTGTGTTGTCCTTGTCAGGTTTGGGGATCAGAGTGATGTTGGCTTCATAGAATGTGTTAGGGAGTTCTCCATCTTTCTCAATTTTCTGGAACAGTTTGAGGAGAATAGGTACAAAGAACTCACACTGCTTAACAACAAGAAAACAAACAACCCGATCAAAAAATGGGCAGAGGACATGAACAGACATTTCTCAAAAGAAGATATGAACATGGCCAATAGACACATGAAAAGATGTTCATCATCGCTAATCATCAGGGAAATGCAAATCAAAACTACACTAAGATATCACCTTACCCCCGTTAGATTGGCAAAAACATCCAAAACCAAGAACGACAAATGTTGGAGAGGTTGTGGAGAAAGAGGAACCCTCATACACTGTTGGTGGGAATGCAAACTGGTACAGCCACTATGGAAAACAGTATGGAGATTTCTCAAAAAGTTAAAAATAGAAATACCCTATGACCCAGCCATCCCATTACTGGGTATCTATCCTAAGAACCTGATATCAGATATCTCAAGAGTCCGTTGCACCCCTATGTTCATCGCAGCATTATTTACAATAGCCAAGACGTGGAACCAGCCTACATGCCCAGAAACTGATGATTGGATAAAGAAGATGTGGTATATATACACAATGGAATACTACTCAGCCATAAAAAAAGACGACATTGGCCCATTGACAACAATGTGGATGGACCTCGAGGGCATTATGTTAAGCGAAATAAGTCAGGCAGAGAAAGACGAACTCTATACGACTCCACTCATAGGTGGAAATTAGTATATTGAGAAGGAGATCTGATCGGTGGTTACCAGGGAAAAGGGGGGGTGGGGGGAGGGCACGGAGGGGGAAGTGGTGTTCCCACAACATGACTAACAAAAATGTACAACTGAAATTTCACAAGCTTGTAATCCATCATAACATTAATAAACAAACAAAAAAAAAGATGCTTTGGGGCCCATCTGCCCCTATGGAAAGAACGCAGCACTTTGTGCCTTGCAGCTCTAGGGCAATGTAGCACACCCAGAGCAGAAGTTCTACTTCAGCCAGATCAGGCCCGCAAAGAAACTGCGTTTCAGAGGCCTTTGTAAGAGATGTTCCCGGTAGGCTGTTAGAGCACTGTGCAGAGCGAGTTGTTTCTTAGCTTCCCAAAGAGCTGGAAGCAAGATGATTTGGGGCCCTTCTCACCCTTTGGCAAGAAGTCAGCACTTTGTGCCTTGCAGCTCTAGGGCAATGTAGCACACCCCGAGCAGAAGTTCTACTTCAGCCAGATCTGGCCTGCAAAGAAACTGCGTTTCACAGGCCTTTGTAAGAGATGTTCCCGGTAGGCTGTTAGAGCACTGTGCAGAGCGAGTTGTTTCTTAGCTTCCCAAACAGCCGGAAGCAAGATGCTTTGGGGCCCTTCTCACCCTTTGGAAAGAGGGCAGCACTTTGTACCTTGCAGCTCTAGGGCAATGTAGCACACCCACAGCAGAAGTTCTACTTCAGCCAGATCAGGCCCGCAAAGAAACTGCGTTTCACAGGCCTTTGTAAGAGATGTTCCCGGTAGGCTGTTAGAGCACTGTGCAGAGCGACTTGTTTCTTAGATCCCAACGAGCTGGAAGCAAGATGCTTTAGGGGCCATCTGCCCTTAAGGAAAGAAGGCAGCACTTTGTGCCTTGCAGCTCTAGGGCAATGTAGCACACCCAGAGCAGATGTTCTACTTCAGCCAGGTCAGGCCTGCAAAGAAACTTCGTTTCACAGGCCTTTGTAAGAGATGTTCCCGGTAGGCTGTAAGAGCACTGTGCAGAGCGACTTGTTTCTTAGCTTCCCAGAGAGCTGGAAGCAAGATGCTTTGGGGCCCTTCTCACCCTTTGGAAAGAAGGCAGCACTTTGTGCCTTGCAGCTCTAGGGCAATGTAGCACACCCAGAGCAGAAGTTCTACTTCAGGGAGATCAGGCCTGCAAAGAAACTGCGTTTCACAGGCCTTTGTAAGAGATGTTCCCTGTAGGCTGTTAGAGCACTGTGCAGAGCGAGTTGTTTCTTAGCTTCCCAAAGAGCTGGAAGCAAGATGCTTTAGGGGCCATCTGCCCTTAAGGAAAGAAGGCAGCACTTTGTGCCTTGCAGCTCTAGGGCAATGTAGCACACCCAGAGCAGATGTTCTACTTCAGCCAGGTCAGGCCTGCAAAGAAACTTCGTTTCACAGGCCTTTGTAAGAGATGTTCCCGGTAGGCTGTAAGAGCACTGTGCAGAGCGACTTGTTTCTTAGCTTCCCAGAGAGCTGGAAGCAAGATGCTTTGGGGCCCTTCTCACCCTTTGGAAAGAAGGCAGCACTTTGTGCCTTGCAGCTCTAGGGCAATGTAGCACACCCCGAGCAGAACTTCTACTTCAGCCAGATCTGGCATGCAAAGAAACTGCGTTTCACAGGCCTTTGTAAGAGATGTTCCCGGTAGGCTGTTAGAGCACTGTGCAGAGCGAGTTGTTTCTTAGCTTCCCAGAGAGCTGGAAGCAAGATGCTTTGGGGCCCGTTAATTTTATACCCTGCTACTTTGCTGTAGTTGTTGATTATTTCTAATAGTTTTTCTGTGGATTCTTTGGGGTTTTCTATGTATAAGATCATGTCGTCTGCAAACAACGCGAGTTTTACCTCTTCGTTACCTATTTGGATTCCTTTCATTTTTTTTTCCTGCCGAATTGCTCTGGCCAGCACCTCCAGTACTATGTTGAATAGGAGTGGTGAAAGTGGGCACCCTTGTCTTGTTCCTGTCCTCAGAGGGATGGCTTTCAGCTTTTGTCCATTGAGTATGATGTTGGCTGTGGGTCTATCATATATGGCCTTTATTATGTTGAGGTACTTTCCTTCTATACCCATTTTACTGAGGGTTTTTATCATAAATGGGTGTTGGATCTTGTCGAATGCTTTCTCTGCGTCTATTGAGATGATCATGTGGTTTTTGTTTTTCATTTTGTTGATGTAGTGTATCACGTTGATTGACTTGCGGGTGTTGAACCATCCCTGTGTCCCTGGTATAAATCCCACTTGATCATGGTGTATAATCTTTTTGATGTATTGCTGTAATCGGTTTGCCAAAATTTGGTTGAGGATTTTTGCATCTATGTTCATCAGTGATATCGGCCTGTAGTTCTCCTTCTTTGTGTTGTCCTTGTCAGGTTTGGGGATCAGAGTGATGTTGGCTTCATAGAATGTGTTAGGGAGTTCTCCATCTTTCTCAATTTTCTGGAACAGTTTGAGGAGAATAGGTACAAAGAACTCACACTGCTTAACAACAAAAAAACAAACAACCCGATCAAAAAATGGGCAGAGGACATGAACAGACATTTCTCCAAAGAAGATATGAATATGGCCAATAGACACATGAAAACATGTTCATCATCGCTAATCATCAGGGAAATGCAAATCAAAACTACACTAAGATATCACCTTACCCCCGTTAGATTGGCAAAAACATCCAAAACCAAGAACGACAAATGTTGGAGAGGTTGTGGCGAAAGAGGAAGCCTCATACACTGTTGGTGGGAATGCAAACTGGTACAGCCACTATGGAAAACAGTATGGAAATTTCTCAAAAAGTTAAAAATAGAAATACCCTATGACCCAGCCATCCCATTACTGGGTATCTATCCTAAGAACCTGATATCAGATATCTCAAGAGTCCGTTGCACCCCTATGTTCATCGCAGCATTATTTACAATAGCCAAGACGTGGAACCAGCCTACATGCCCAGAAACTGATGATTGGATAAAGAAGATGTGGTATATATACACAATGGAATACTACTCAGCCATAAAAAAAGACGACATTGGCCCATTGACAACAATGTGGATGGACCTCGAGGGCATTATGTTAAGCGAAATAAGTCAGGCAGAGAAAGACGAACTCTATACGACTCCACTCATAGGTGGAAATTAGTATATTGAGAAGGAGATCTGATCGGTGGTTACCAGGGAAAAGGGGGGGTGGGGGGAGGGCACGGAGGGGGAAGTGGTGTTCCCACAACATGACTAACAAAAATGTACAACTGAAATTTCACAAGCTTGTAATCCATCATAACATTAATAAACAAACAAAAAAAAAGATGCTTTGGGGCCCATCTGCCCCTATGGAAAGAACGCAGCACTTTCTGCCTTGCAGCTCTAGGGCAATGTAGCACACCCAGAGCAGAAGTTCTACTTCAGCCAGATCAGGCCCGCAAAGAAACTGCGTTTCACAGGCCTTTGTAAGAGATGTTCCCGGTAGGCTGTTAGAGCACTGTGCAGAGCGAGTTGTTTCTTAGCTTCCCAAAGAGCTGGAAGCAAGATGCTTTGGGGCCCTTCTCACCCTTTGGAAAGAAGGCAGCACTTTGTGCCTTGCAGCTCTAGGGCAATGTAGCACACCCCGAGCAGAAGTTCTACTTCAGCCAGATCTGGCCTGCAGAGAAACTGCGTTTCACAGGCTTTGTAAGAGATGTTCCCGGTAGGCTGTTAGAGCACTGTGCAGAGCGAGTTGTTTCTCAGCTTCCCAAACAGCCGGAAGCAAGATGCTTTGGGGCCCTTCTCACCCTTTGGAAACAAGGCAGCACTTTCTGCCTTGCAGCTCTAGGGCAATGTGGCACACCCAGAGCAGAAGTTCTACTTCAGCCAGATCAGGCCCGCAAAGAAACTGCGTTTCACAGGCCTTTGTAACAGATGTTCCCGGTAGGCTGTTAGAGCACTGTGCAGAGCGAGTTGTTTCTTAGCTTCCCAACGAGCTGGAAGCAAGATGCTTTAGGGGCCATCTGCCCTTAAGGAAAGAAGGCAGCACTTTGTGCCTTGCAGCTCTAGGGCAATGTAGCACACCCCGAGCAGAAGTTCTACTTCAGCCAGATCTGGCATGCAAAGAAACTGCGTTTCACAGGCCTTTGTAAGAGATGTTCCCGGTAGGCTGTTAGAGCACTGTGCAGAGCGAGTTGTTTCTTAGCTTCCCAGAGAGCTGGAAGCAAGATGCTTTGGGGCCCGTTAATTTTATACCCTGCTACTTTGCTGTAGTTGTTGATTATTTCTAATAGTTTTTCTGTGGATTCTTTGGGGTTTTCTATGTATAAGATCATGTCGTCTGCAAACAACGCGAGTTTTACTTCTTCGTTACCTATTTGGATTCCTTTCATTTTTTTTCCTGCCGAATTGCTCTGGCCAGCACCTCCAGTACTATGTTGAATAGGAGTGGTGAAAGTGGGCACCCTTGTCTTGTTCCTGTCCTCAGAGGGATGGCTTTCAGCTTTTGTCCATTGAGTATGATGTTGGCTGTGGGTCTATCATATATGGCCTTTATTATGTTGAGGTACTTTCCTTCTATACCCATTTTACTGAGGGTTTTTATCATAAATGGGTGTTGGATCTTGTCGAATGCTTTCTCTGCGTCTATTGAGATGATCATGTGGTTTTTGTTTTTCATTTTGTTGATGTAGTGTATCACGTTGATTGACTTGCGGGTGTTGAACCATCCCTGTGTCCCTGGTATAAATCCCACTTGATCATGGTGTATAATCTTTTTGATGTATTGCTGTAATCGGTTTGCCAAAATTTGGTTGAGGATTTTTGCATCTATGTTCATCAGTGATATCGGCCTGTAGTTCTCCTTCTTTGTGTTGTCCTTGTCAGGTTTGGGGATCAGAGTGATGTTGGCTTCATAGAATGTGTTAGGGAGTTCTCCATCTTTCTCAATTTTCTGGAACAGTTTGAGGAGAATAGGTCCAAAGAACTCACACTGCTTAACAACAAAAAAACAAACAACCCGATCAAAAAATGGGCAGAGGACATGAACAGACATTTCTCCAAAGAAGATATGAACATGGCCAATAGACACATGAAAAGATGTTCATCATCGCTAATCATCAGGGAAATGCAAATCAAAACTACACTAAGATATCACCTTACCCCCGTTAGATTGGCAAAAACATCCAAAACCAAGAACGACAAATGTTGGAGAGGTTGTGGAGAAAGAGGAACCCTCATACACTGTTGGTGGGAATGCAAACTGGTACAGCCACTATGGAAAACAGTATGGAGATTTCTCAAAAAGTTAAAAATAGAAATACCCTATGACCCAGCCATCCCATTACTGGGTATCTATCCTAAGAACCTGATATCAGATATCTCAAGAGTCCGTTGCACCCCTATGTTCATCGCAGCATTATTTACAATAGCCAAGACGTGGAACCAGCCTACATGCCCAGAAACTGATGATTGGATAAAGAAGATGTGGTATATATACACAATGGAATACTACTCAGCCATAAAAAAAGACGACATTGGCCCAATCACAACAATGTGGATGGACCTCGAGGGCATTATGTTAAGCGAAATAAGTCAGGCAGAGAAAGACGAACTCTATACGACTCCACTCATAGGTGGAAATTAGTATATTGAGAAGGAGATCTGATCGGTGGTTACCAGGGAAAAGGGGGGGTGGGGGGAGGGCACGGAGGGGGATGTGGTGTTCCCACAACATGACTAACAAAAATGTACAACTGAAATTTCACAAGCTTGTAATCCATCATAACATTAATAAACAACAACAAAATAAAAGATGCTTTGGGGCCCATCTGCCCCTATGGAAAGAACGCAGCACTTTCTGCCTTGCAGCTCTAGGGTAATGTAGCACACCCAGAGCAGAAGTTCTACTTCAGCCAGATCAGGCCCGCAAAGAAACTGCGTTTCACAGGCCTTTGTAAGAGATGTTCCCGGTAGGCTGTTAGAGCACTGTGCAGAGCGAGTTGTTTCTTAGCTTCCCAAAGAGCTGGAAGCAAGATGCTTTGGGGCCCTTCTCACCCTTTGGCAAGAAATCAGCACTTTGTGCCTTGCAGCTCTAGGGCAATGTAGCACACCCCGAGCAGAAGTTCTACTTCAGCCAGATCTGGCCTGCAAAGAAACTGCGTTTCACAGGCCTTTGTAAGAGATGTTCCCTGTAGGCTGTTAGAGCACTGTGCAGAGCGAGTTGTTTCTCAGCTTCCCAAACAGCCGGAAGCAAGATGCTTTGGGGCCCTTCTCACCCTTTGGAAAGAAGGCAGCACTTTGTGCCTTGCAGCTCTAGGGCAATGTAGCACACCCAGAGCAGAAGTTCTACTTCCGCCAGATCTGGCCTGCAAAGAAACTGCGTTTCACAGGCCTTTGTAAGAGATGTTCCCGGTAGGCTGTAAGAGCACTGTGCAGAGCGAGTTGTTTCTTAGCTTCCCAAAGAGCTGGAAGCAAGATGCTTTAGGGGCCATCTGCCCTTAAGGAAAGAAGGCAGCACTTTGTGCCTTGCATCTCTAGGGCAATGTAGCACACCCAGAGCAGATGTTCTACTTCTGCCAGGTCAGGCCTGCAAGGAAACTTCGTTTCACTGGCCCTTGTAAGAGATGTTCCCGGTAGGCTGTTAGAGCACTGTGCAGAGCGACTTGTTTCTTAGCTTCCCAAAGAGCTGGAAGCAAGATGCTTTGGGGCCCTTCTCACCCTTTGGAAAGAAGGCAGCACTTTGTGCCTTGCGGCTCTAGGGCAATGTAGCACACCCCGAGCAGAAGTTCTACTTCAGCCAGATCAGGCCCGCAAAGAAACTGCGTTTCACAGGCCTTTGTAAGAGATGTTCCCGGTAGGCTGTTAGAGCACTGTGCAGAGCGAGTTGTTTCTTAGCTTCCCAGAGAGCTGGAAGCAAGATGCTTTGGGGCCCGTTAATTTTATACCCTGCTACTTTGCTGTAGTTGTTGATTATTTCTAATAGTTTTTCTGTGGATTCTTTGGGGTTTTCTATGTATAAGATCATGTCGTCTGCAAACAACGCGAGTTTTACTTCTTCGTTACCTATTTGGATTCCTTTCATTTTTTTTTTCCTGCCGAATTGCTCTGGCCAGCACCTCCAGTACTATGTTGAATAGGAGTGGTGAAAGTGGGCACCCTTGTCTTGTTCCTGTCCTCAGAGGGATGGCTTTCAGCTTTTGTCCATTGAGTATGATGTTGGCTGTGGGTCTATCATATATGGCCTTTATTATGTTGAGGTACTTTCCTTCTATACCCATTTTACTGAGGGTTTTTATCATAAATGGGTGTTGGATCTTGTCGAATGCT
Source organism: Equus asinus (assembly GCF_041296235.1). Lineage (NCBI taxonomy): Eukaryota > Metazoa > Chordata > Mammalia > Perissodactyla > Equidae > Equus > Equus asinus. The sequence goes on from NC_091790.1 coordinate 39,081,675, forward strand.
TTCTCTGCGTCTATTGAGATGATCATGTGGTTTTTGTTTTTCATTTTGTTGATGTAGTGTATCACGTTGATTGACTTGCGGGTGTTGAACCATCCCTGTGTCCCTGGTATAAATCCCACTTGATCATGGTGTATAATCTTTTTGATGTATTGCTGTAATCGGTTTGCCAAAATTTGGTTGAGGATTTTTGCATCTATGTTCATCAGTGATATCGGCCTGTAGTTCTCCTTCTTTGTGTTGTCCTTGTCAGGTTTGGGGATCAGAGTGATGTTGGCTTCATAGAATGTGTTAGGGAGTTCTCCATCTTTCTCAATTTTCTGGAACAGTTTGAGGAGAATAGGTACAAAGAACTCACACTGCTTAACAACAAAAAAACAAACAACCCGATCAAAAAATGGGCAGAGGACATGAACAGACATTTCTCCAAAGAAGATATGAACATGGCCAATAGACACATGAAAAGATGTTCATCATCGCTAATCATCAGGGAAATGCAAATCAAAACTACACTAAGATATCACCTTACCCCCGTTAGATTGGCAAAAACATCCAAAACCAAGAACGACAAATGTTGGAGAGGTTGTGGAGAAAGAGGAACCCTCATACACTGTTGGTGGGAATGCAAACTGGTACAGCCACTATGGAAAACAGTATGGAGATTTCTCAAAAAGTTAAAAATAGAAATACCCTATGACCCAGCCATCCCATTACTGGGTATCTATCCTAAGAACCTGATATCAGATATCTCAAGAGTCCGTTGCACCCCTATGTTCATCGCAGCATTATTTACAATAGCCAAGACGTGGAACCAGCCTACATGCCCAGAAACTGATGATTGGATAAAGAAGATGTGGTATATATACACAATGGAATACTACTCAGCCATAAAAAAAGACGACATTGGCCCAATCACAACAATGTGGATGGACCTCGAGGGCATTATGTTAAGCGAAATAAGTCAGGCAGAGAAAGACGAACTCTATACGACTCCACTCATAGGTGGAAATTAGTATATTGAGAAGGAGATCTGATCGGTGGTTACCAGGGAAAAGGGGGGGTGGGGCGAGGGCACGGAGGGGGAAGTGGTGTTCCCACAACATGACTAACAAAAATGTACAACTGAAATTTCACAAGCTTGTAATCCATCATAACATTAATAAACAACAACAAAATAAAAGATGCTTTGGGGCCCATCTGCCCGTACGAAAAGAACGCAGCACTTTCTGCCTTGCAGCTCTAGGGTAATGTAGCACACCCAGAGCAGAAGTTCTACTTCAGCCAGATCAGGCCCGCAAAGAAACTGCGTTTCACAGGCCTTTGTAAGAGATGTTCCCGGTAGGCTGTTAGAGCACTGTGCAGAGTGAGTTGTTTCTTAGCTTCCCAAACAGCCGGAAGCAAGATGCTTTGGGGCCCTTCTCACCCTTTGGAAAGAAGGCAGCACTTTGTGCCTTGCAGCTCTAGGGCAATGTAGCACACCCAGAGCAGAAGTTCTACTTCAGGGAGATCAGGCCTGCAAAGAAACTGCGTTTCACAGGCCTTTGTAAGAGATGTTCCCTGTAGGCTGTTAGAGCACTGTGCAGAGCGACTTGTTTCTTAGCTTCCCAAAGAGCCGGAAGCAAGATGCTTTGGGGCCCTTCTCACCCTTTGGAAAGAAGGCAGCACTTTGTGCCTTGCAGCTCTAGGGCAATGTAGCACACCCCGAGCAGAAGTTCTACTTCAGCCAGATCAGGCCCGCAAAGAAACTGCGTTTCACAGGCCTTTGTAAGAGATGTTCCCGGTAGGCTGTTAGAGCACTGTGCAGAGCGAGTTGTTTCTTAGCTTCCCAGAGAGCTGGAAGCAAGATGCTTTGGGGCCCGTTAATTTTATACCCTGCTACTTTGCTGTAGTTGTTGATTATTTCTAATAGTTTTTCTGTGGATTCTTTGGGGTTTTCTATGTATAAGATCATGTCGTCTGCAAACAACGCGAGTTTTACTTCTTCGTTACCTATTTGGATTCCTTTCATTTTTTTTTCCTGCCGAATTGCTCTGGCCAGCACCTCCAGTACTATGTTGAATAGGAGTGGTGAAAGTGGGCACCCTTGTCTTGTTCCTGTCCTCAGAGGGATGGCTTTCAGCTTTTGTCCATTGAGTATGATGTTGGCTGTGGGTCTATCATATATGGCCTTTATTATGTTGAGGTACTTTCCTTCTATACCCATTTTACTGAGGGTTTTTATCATAAATGGGTGTTGGATCTTGTCGAATGCTTTCTCTGCGTCTATTGAGATGATCATGTGGTTTTTGTTTTTCATTTTGTTGATGTAGTGTATCACGTTGATTGACTTGCGGGTGTTGAACCATCCCTGTGTCCCTGGTATAAATCCCACTTGATCATGGTGTATAATCTTTTTGATGTATTGCTGTAATCGGTTTGCCAAAATTTTGTTGAGGATTTTTGCATCTATGTTCATCAGTGATATCGGCCTGTAGTTCTCCTTCTTTGTGTTGTCCTTGTCAGGTTTGGGGATCAGAGCGATGTTGGCTTCATAGAATGTGTTAGGGAGTTCTCCATCTTTCTCAATTTTCTGGAACAGTTTGAGGAGAATAGGTACAAAGAACTCACACTGCTTAACAACAAAAAAACAAACAACCCGATCAAAAAATGGGCAGAGGACATGAACAGACATTTCTCCAAAGAAGATATGAACATGGCCAATAGACACATGAAAAGATGTTCATCATCGCTAATCATCAGGGAAATGCAAATCAAAACTACACTAAGATATCACCTTACCCCCGTTAGATTGGCAAAAACATCCAAAACCAAGAACGACAAATGTTGGAGAGGTTGTGGAGAAAGAGGAACCCTCATACACTGTTGGTGGGAATGCAAACTGGTACAGCCACTATGGAAAACAGTATGGAGATTTCTCAAAAAGTTAAAAATAGAAATACCCTATGACCCAGCCATCCCATTACTGGGTATCTATCCTAAGAACCTGATATCAGATATCTCAAGAGTCCGTTGCACCCCTATGTTCATCGCAGCATTATTTACAATAGCCAAGACGTGGAACCAGCCTACATGCCCAGAAACTGATGATTGGATAAAGAAGATGTGGTATATATACACAATGGAATACTACTCAGCCATAAAAAAAGACGACATTGGCCCAATCACAACAATGTGGATGGACCTCGAGGGCATTATGTTAAGCGAAATAAGTCAGGCAGAGAAAGACGAACTCTATACGACTCCACTCATAGGTGGAAATTAGTATATTGAGAAGGAGATCTGATCGGTGGTTACCAGGGAAAAGGGGGGGTGGGGGGAAGGCACGGAGTGGGAAGTGGTGTTCCCACAACATGACTAACAAAAATGTACAACTCAAATTTCACAAGCTTGTAATCCATCATAACATTAATAAACAAACAAAAAAAAAGATGCTTTGGGGCCCATCTGCCCCTATGGAAAGAACGCAGCACTTTGTGCCTTGCAGCTCTAGGGCAATGTAGCACACCCCGAGCAGAAGTTCTACTTCAGCCAGATCTGGCCTGCAGAGAAACTGCGTTTCACAGGCTTTGTAAGAGATGTTCCCTGTAGGCTGTTAGAGCACTGTGCAGAGCGAGTTGTTTCTTAACTTCCCAAAGAGCTGGAAGCAAGATGCTTTAGGGGCCATCTGCCCTTAAGGAAAGAAGGCAGCACTTTGTGCCTTGCAGCTCTAGGGCAATGTAGCACACCCACAGCAGAAGTTCTACTTCATCCAGATCAGGCCCGCAAAGAAACTGCGTTTCACAGGCCTTTGTAAGAGATGTTCCCGGTAGGCTGTTAGAGCCCTGTGCAGAGCGAGTTGTTTCTTAGCTTCCCAACGAGCTGGAAGCATGATGCTTTAGGGGCCATCTGCCCTTAAGGAAAGAAGGCAGCACTTTGTGCCTTGCAGCTCTAGGGCAATGTAGCACACCCAGAGCAGAAGTTCTACTTCAGGGAGATCAGGCCTGCAAAGAAACTGCGTTTCACAGGCCTTTGTAAGAGATGTTCCCGGTAGGCTGTTAGAGCACTGTGCAGAGCGAGTTGTTTCTTAGCTTCCCAAAGAGCTGGAAGAGAGATGCTTTGGGGCCCTTCTCACCCTTTGGAAAGAAGGCAGCACTTTGTGCCTTGCAGCTCTAGGGCAATGTAGCACACCCCGAGCAGAAGTTCTACTTCAGCCAGATCTGGCCTGCAAAGAAACTGCGTTTCACAGGCCTTTGTAAGAGATGTTCCCGGTAGGCTGTTAGAGCACTGTGCAGAGCGAGTTGTTTCTCAGCTTCCCAAACAGCCGGAAGCAAGATGCTTTGGGGCCCTTCTCACCCTTTGGAAAGAAGGCAGCACTTTGTGCCTTGCAGCTCTAGGGCAATGTAGCACACCCAGAGCAGAAGTTCTACTTCAGGGAGATCAGGCCTGCAAAGAAACTGCGTTTCACAGGCCTTTGTAAGAGATGTTCCCTGTAGGCTGTTAGAGCACTGTGCAGAGCGACTTGTTTCTTAGCTTCCCAAAGAGCCGGAAGCAAGATGCTTTGGGGCCCTTCTCACCCTTTGGAAAGAAGGCAGCACTTTGTGCCTTGCAGCTCTAGGGCAATGTAGCACACCCCGAGCAGAAGTTCTACTTCAGCCAGATCAGGCCCGCAAAGAAACTGCGTTTCACAGGCCTTTGTAAGAGATGTTCCCGGTAGGCTGTTAGAGCACTGTGCAGAGCGAGTTGTTTCTTATCTTCCCAGAGAGCTGGAAGCAAGATGCTTTGGGGCCCGTTAATTTTATACCCTGCTACTTTGCTGTAGTTGTTGATTATTTCTAATAGTTTTTCTGTGGATTCTTTGGGGTTTTCTATGTATAAGATCATGTCGTCTGCAAACAACGCGAGTTTTACTTCTTCGTTACCTATTTGGATTCCTTTCATTTTTTTTTCCTGCCGAATTGCTCTGGCCAGCACCTCCAGTACTATGTTGAATAGGAGTGGTGAAAGTGGGCACCCTTGTCTTGTTCCTGTCCTCAGAGGGATGGCTTTCAGCTTTTGTCCATTGAGTATGATGTTGGCTGTGGGTCTATCATATATGGCCTTTATTATGTTGAGGTACTTTCCTTCTATACCCATTTTACTGAGGGTTTTTATCATAAATGGGTGTTGGATCTTGTCGAATGCTTTCTCTGCGTCTATTGAGATGATCATGTGGTTTTTGTTTTTCATTTTGTTGATGTAGTGTATCACGTTGATTGACTTGCGGGTGTTGAACCATCCCTGTGTCCCTGGTATAAATCCCACTTGATCATGGTGTATAATCTTTTTGATGTATTGCTGTAATCGGTTTGCCAAAATTTGGTTGAGGATTTTTGCATCTATGTTCATCAGTGATATCGGCCTGTAGTTCTCCTTCTTTGTGTTGTCCTTGTCAGGTTTGGGGATCAGAGTGATGTTGGCTTCATAGAATGTGTTAGGGAGTTCTCCATCTTTCTCAATTTTCTGGAACAGTTTGAGGAGAATAGGTACAAAGAACTCACACTGCTTAACAACAAAAAAACAAACAACCCGATCAAAAAATGGGCAGAGGACATGAACAGACATTTCTCCAAAGAAGATATGAACATGGCCAATAGACACATGAAAAGAAGTTCATCATCGCTAATCATCAGGGAAATGCAAATCAAAACTACACTAAGATATCACCTTACCCCCGTTAGATTGGCAAAAACATCCAAAACCAAGAACGACAAATGTTGGAGAGGTTGTGGAGAAAGAGGAACCCTCATACACTGTTGGTGGGAATGCAAACTGGTACAGCCACTATGGAAAACAGTATGGAGATTTCTCAAAAAGTTAAAAATAGAAATACCCTATGACCCAGCCATCCCATTACTGGGTATCTATCCTAAGAACCTGATATCAGATATCTCAAGAGTCCGTTGCACCCCTATGTTCATCGCAGCATTATTTACAATAGCCAAGACGTGGAACCAGCCTACATGCCCAGAAACTGATGATTGGATAAAGAAGATGTGGTATATATACACAATGGAATACTACTCAGCCATAAAAAAAGACGACATTGGCCCATTCACAACAATGTGGATGGACCTCGAGGGCATTATGTTAAGCGAAATAAGTCAGGCAGAGAAAGACGAACTCTATACGACTCCACTCATAGGTGGAAATTAGTATATTGAGAAGGAGATCTGATCGGTGGTTACCAGGGAAAAGGGGGGGTGGGGGGAAGGCACGGAGGGGGAAGTGGTGTTCCCACAACATGACTAACAAAAATGTACAACTGAAATTTCACAAGCTTGTAATCCATCATAACATTAATAAACAAACAAAAAAAAAGATGCTTTGGGGCCCATCTGCCCCTATGGAAAGAACGCAGCACTTTCTGCCTTGCAGCTCTAGGGCAATGTAGCACACCCAGAGCAGAAGTTCTACTTCAGCCAGATCAGGCCCGCAAAGAAACTGCGTTTCACAGGCCTTTGTAAGAGATGTTCCCGGTAGGCTGTTAGAGCACTGTGCAGAGCGAGTTGTTTCTTAGCTTCCCAAAGAGCTGGAAGCAAGATGCATTTGGGCCCTTCTCACCCTTTGGCAAGAAGTCAGCACTTTGTGCCTTGCAGCTCTAGGGCAATGTAGCACACCCCGAGCAGAAGTTCTACTTCAGCCAGATCTGGCCTGCAGAGAAACTGCGTTTCACAGGCTTTGTAAGAGATGTTCCCGGTAGGCTGTTAGAGCACTGTGCAGAGCGAGTTTTTTCTCAGCTTCCCAAACAGCCGGAAGCAAGATGCTTTGGGGCCCTTCTCACCCTTTGGAAAGAAGGCAGCACTTTGTGCCTTGCAGCTCTAGGGCAATGTAGCACACCCAGAGCAGAAGTTCTACTTCAGGGAGATCAGGCCTGCAAAGAAACTGCGTTTCACAGGCCTTTGTAAGAGATGTTCCCTGTAGGCTGTTAGAGCACTGTGCAGAGCGAGTTGTTTCTTAACTTCCCAAAGAGCTGGAAGCAAGATGCTTTAGGGGCCATCTGCCCTTAAGGAAAGAAGGCAGCACTTTGTGCCTTGCAGCTCTAGGGCAATGTAGCACACCCACAGCAGAAGTTCTACTTCAGCCAGATCAGGCCCGCAAAGAAACTGCGTTTCACAGGCCTTTGTAAGAGATGTTCCCGGTAGGCTGTTAGAGCGCTGTGCAGAGCGAGTTGTTTCTTAGCTTCCCAACGAGCTGGAAGCATGATGCTTTAGGGGCCATCTGCCCTTAAGGAAAGAAGGCAGCACTTTGTGCCTTGCAGCTCTAGGGCAATGTAGCACACCCAGAGCAGAAGTTCTACTTCAGGGAGATCAGGCCTGCAAAGAAACTGCGTTTCACAGGCCTTTGTAAGAGATGTTCCCTGTAGGCTGTTAGAGCACTGTGCAGAGCGACTTGTTTCTTAGCTTCCCAAAGAGCCGGAAGCAAGATGCTTTGGGGCCCTTCTCACCCTTTGGAAAGAAGGCAGCACTTTGTGCCTTGCAGCTCTAGGGCAATGTAGCACACCCCGAGCAGAAGTTCTACTTCAGCCAGATCAGGCCCGCAAAGAAACTGCGTTTCACAGGCCTTTGTAAGAGATGTTCCCGGTAGGCTGTTAGAGCACTGTGCAGAGCGAGTTGTTTCTTAGCTTCCCAGAGAGGTGGAAGCAAGATGCTTTGGGGCCCGTTAATTTTATACCCTGCTACTTTGCTGTAGTTGTTGATTATTTCTAATAGTTTTTCTGTGGATTCTTTGGGGTTTTCTATGTATAAGATCATGTCGTCTGCAAACAACGCGAGTTTTACTTCTTCGTTAACTATTTGGATTCCTTTCATTTTTTTTTCCTGCCGAATTGCTCTGGCCAGCACCTCCAGTACTATGTTGAATAGGAGTGGTGAAAGTGGGCACCCTTGTCTTGTTCCTGTCCTCAGAGGGATGGCTTTCAGCTTTTGTCCATTGAGTATGATGTTGGCTGTGGGTCTATCATATATGACCTTTATTATGTTCAGGTACTTTCCTTCTATACCCATTTTACTGAGGGTTTTTATCATAAATGGGTGTTGGATCTTGTCGAATGCTTTCTCTGCGTCTATTGAGATGATCATGTGGTTTTTGTTTTTCATTTGGTTGATGTAGTGTATCACGTTGATTGACTTGCGGGTGTTGAACCATCCCTGTGTCCCTGGTATAAATCCCACTTGATCATGGTGTATAATCTTTTTGATGTATTGCTGTAATCGGTTTGCCAAAATTTGGTTGAGGATTTTTGCATCTATGTTCATCAGTGATATCGGCCTGTAGTTCTCCTTCTTTGTGTTGTCCTTGTCAGGTTTGGGGATCAGAGTGATGTTGGCTTCATAGAATGTGTTAGGGAGTTCTCCATCTTTCTCAATTTTCTGGAACAGTTTGAGGAGAATAGGTACAAAGAACTCACACTGCTTAACAACAAAAAAACAAACAACCCGATCAAAAAATGGGCAGAGGACATGAACAGACATTTCTCCAAAGAAGATATGAACATGGCCAATAGACACATGAAAAGAAGTTCATCATCGCTAATCATCAGGGAAATGCAAATCAAAACTACACTAAGATATCACCTTACCCCCGTTAGATTGGCAAAAACATCCAAAACCAAGAACGACAAATGTTGGAGAGGTTGTGGAGAAAGAGGAACCCTCATACACTGTTGGTGGGAATGCAAACTGGTACAGCCACTATGGAAAACAGTATGGAGATTTCTCAAAAAGTTAAAAATAGAAATACCCTATGACCCAGCCATCCCATTACTGGGTATCTATCCTAAGAACCTGATATCAGATATCTCAAGAGTCCGTTGCACCCCTATGTTCATCGCAGCATTATTTACAATAGCCAAGACGTGGAACCAGCCTACATGCCCAGAAACTGATGATTGGATAAAGAAGATGTGGTATATATACACAATGGAATACTACTCAGCCATAAAAAAAGACGACATTGGCCCATTCACAACAATGTGGATGGACCTCGAGGGCATTATGTTAAGCGAAATAAGTCAGGCAGAGAAAGACGAACTCTATACGACTCCACTCATAGGTGGAAATTAGTATATTGAGAAGGAGATCTGATCGGTGGTTACCAGGGAAAAGGGGGGGTGGGGGGAAGGCACGGAGGGGGAAGTGGTGTTCCCACAACATGACTAACAAAAATGTACAACTGAAATTTCACAAGCTTGTAATCCATCATAACATTAATAAACAAACAAAAAAAAAGATGCTTTGGGGCCCATCTGCCCCTATGGAAAGAACGCAGCACTTTCTGCCTTGCAGCTCTAGGGCAATGTAGCACACCCAGAGCAGAAGTTCTACTTCAGCCAGATCAGGCCCGCAAAGAAACTGCGTTTCACAGGCCTTTGTAAGAGATGTTCCCGGTAGGCTGTTAGAGCACTGTGCAGAGCGAGTTGTTTCTTAGCTTCCCAAAGAGCTGGAAGCAAGATGCATTTGGGCCCTTCTCACCCTTTGGCAAGAAGTCAGCACTTTGTGCCTTGCAGCTCTAGGGCAATGTAGCACACCCCGAGCAGAAGTTCTACTTCAGCCTGATCTGGCCTGCAGAGAAACTGCGTTTCACAGGCTTTGTAAGAGATGTTCCCGGTAGGCTGTTAGAGCACTGTGCAGAGCGAGTTGTTTCTCAGCTTCCCAAAGAGCTGGAAGCAAGATGCTTTGGGGCCCTTCTCACCCTTTGGAAAGAAGGCAGCACTTTGTGCCTTGCAGCTCTAGGGCAATGTAGCACACCCAGAGCAGAAGTTCTACTTCAGGGAGATCAGGCCTGCAAAGAAACTGCGTTTCACAGGCCTTTGTAAGAGATGTTCCCTGTAGGCTGTTAGAGCACTGTGCAGAGCGAGTTGTTTCTTAACTTCCCAAAGAGCTGGAAGCAAGATGCTTTAGGGGCCATCTGCCCTTAAGGAAAGAAGGCAGCACTTTGTGCCTTGCAGCTCTAGGGCAATGTAGCACACCCACAGCAGAAGTTCTACTTCAGCCAGATCAGGCCCGCAAAGAAACTGCGTTTCACAGGCCTTTGTAAGAGATGTTCCCGGTAGGCTGTTAGAGCGCTGTGCAGAGCGAGTTGTTTCTTAGCTTCCCAACGAGCTGGAAGCATGATGCTTTAGGGGCCATCTGCCCTTAAGGAAAGAAGGCAGCACTTTGTGCCTTGCAGCTCTAGGGCAATGTAGCACACCCAGAGCAGAAGTTCTACTTCAGGGAGATCAGGCCTGCAAAGAAACTGCGTTTCACAGGCCTTTGTAAGAGATGTTCCCTGTAGGCTGTTAGAGCACTGTGCAGAGCGAGTTGTTTCTTAGCCTCCCAAAGAGCTGGAAGCAAGATGCTTTAGGGGCCATCTGCCCTTAAGGAAAGAAGGCAGCACTTTGTGCCTTGCATCTCTAGGGCAATGTAGCACACCCAGAGCAGATGTTCTACTTCTGCCAGGTCAGGCCTGCAAAGAAACTTCGTTTCACAGGCCTTTGTAAGAGATGTTCCCGGTAGGCTGTTAGAGCACTGTGCAGAGCGACTTGTTTCTTAGCTTCCCAAAGAGCTGGAAGCAAGATGCTTTGGGGCCCTTCTCACCCTTTGGAAAGAAGGCAGCACTTTGTGCCTTGCAGCTCTAGGGCAATGTAGCACACCCCGAGCAGAAGTTCTACTTCAGCCAGATCTGGCCCGCAAAGAAACTGCGTTTCACAGGCCTTTGTAAGAGATGTTCCCGGTAGGCTGTTAGAGCACTGTGCAGAGCGAGTTGTTTCTTAGCTTCCCAGAGAGCTGTAAGCAAGATGCTTTGGGGCCCGTTAATTTTATACCCTGCTACTTTGCTGTAGTTGTTGATTATTTCTAATAGTTTTTCTGTGGATTCTTTGGGGTTTTCTATGTATAAGATCATGTCGTCTGCAAACAACGCGAGTTTTACTTCTTCGTTACCTATTTGGATTCCTTTCATTTTTTTTTCCTGCCGAATTGCTCTGGCCAGCACCTCCAGTACTATGTTGAATAGGAGTGGTGAAAGTGGGCACCCTTGTCTTGTTCCTGTCCTCAGAGGGATGGCTTTCAGCTTTTGTCCATTGAGTATGATGTTGGCTGTGGGTCTATCATATATGGCCTTTATTATGTTCAGGTACTTTCCTTCTATACCCATTTTACTGAGGGTTTTTATCATAAATGGGTGTTGGATCTTGTCGAATGCTTTCTCTGCGTCTATTGAGATGATCATGTGGTTTTTGTTTTTCATTTTGTTGATGTAGTGTATCACGTTGATTGACTTGCGGGTGTTGAACCATCCCTGTGTCCCTGGTATAAATCCCACTTGATCATGGTGTATAATCTTTTTGATGTATTGCTGTAATCGGTTTGCCAAAATTTGGTTGAGGATTTTTGCATCTATGTTCATCAGTGATATCGGCCTGTAGTTCTCCTTCTTTGTGTTGTCCTTGTCAGGTTTGGGGATCAGAGTGATGTTGGCTTCATAGAATGTGTTAGGGAGTTCTCCATCTTTCTCAATTTTCTGGAACAGTTTGAGGAGAATAGGTACAAAGAACTCACACTGCTTAACAACAAAAAAACAAACAACCCGATCAAAAAATGGGCAGAGGACATGAACAGACATTTCTCCAAAGAAGATATGAACATGGCCAATAGACACATGAAAAGATGTTCATCATCGCTAATCATCAGGGAAATGCAAATCAAAACTACACTAAGATATCACCTTACCCCCGTTAGATTGGCAAAAACATCCAAAACCAAGAACGACAAATGTTGGAGAGGTTGTGGAGAAAGAGGAACCCTCATACACTGTTGGTGGGAATGCAAACTGGTACAGCCACTATGGAAAACAGTATGGAGATTTCTCAAAAAGTTAAAAATAGAAATACCCTATGACCCAGCCATCCCATTACTGGGTATCTATCCTAAGAACCTGATATCAGATATCTCAAGAGTCCGTTGCACCCCTATGTTCATCGCAGCATTATTTACAATAGCCAAGACGTGGAACCAGCCTACATGCCCAGAAACTGATGATTGGATAAAGAAGATGTGGTATATATACACAATGGAATACTACTCAGCCATAAAAAAAGACGACATTGGCCCAATCACAACAATGTGGATGGACCTCGAGGGCATTATGTTAAGCGAAATAAGTCAGGCAGAGAAAGACGAACTCTATACGACTCCACTCATAGGTGGAAATTAGTATATTGAGAAGGAGATCTGATCGGTGGTTACCAGGGAAAAGGGGGGGTGGGGGGAAGGCACGGAGGGGGAAGTGGTGTTCCCACAACATGACTAACAAAAATGTACAACTGAAATTTCACAAGCTTGTAATCCATCATAACATTAATAAACAAACAAAAAAAAAGATGCTTTGGGGCCCATCTGCCCCTATGGAAAGAACGCAGCACTTTGTGCCTTGCAGCTCTAGGGCAATGTAGCACACCCAGAGCAGAAGATCTACTTCAGCCAGATAAGGCCCGCAAAGAAACTGCGTTTCACAGGCCTTTGTAAGAGATGTTCCCGGTAGGCTGTTAGAGCACTGTGCAGCGCGAGTTGTTTCTTAGCTTCCCAAAGAGCTGGAAGCAAGATGCATTGGGGCCCTTCTCACCCTTTGGCAAGAAGTCAGCACTTTGTGCCTTGCAGCTCTAGGGCAATGTAGCACACCCACAGCAGAAGTTCTACTTCAGCCAGATCAGGCCCGCAAAGAAACTGCGTTTCACAGGCCTTTGTAAGAGATGTTCCCGGTAGGCTGTTAGAGCGCTGTGCAGAGCGAGTTGTTTCTTAGCTTCCCAACGAGCTGGAAGCATGATGCTTTAGGGGCCATCTGCCCTTAAGGAAAGAAGGCAGCACTTTGTGCCTTGCAGCTCTAGGGCAATGTAGCACACCCAGAGCAGAAGTTCTACTTCAGGGAGATCAGGCCTGCAAAGAAACTGCGTTTCACAGGCCTTTGTAAGAGATGTTCCCTGTAGGCTGTTAGAGCACTGTGCAGAGCGAGTTGTTTCTTAGCCTCCCAAAGAGCTGGAAGCAAGATGCTTTAGGGGCCATCTGCCCTTAAGGAAAGAAGGCAGCACTTTGTGCCTTGCATCTCTAGGGCAATGTAGCACACCCAGAGCAGATGTTCTACTTCTGCCAGGTCAGGCCTGCAAAGAAACTTCGTTTCACAGGCCTTTGTAAGAGATGTTCCCGGTAGGCTGTTAGAGCACTGTGCAGAGCGACTTGTTTCTTAGCTTCCCAAAGAGCTGGAAGCAAGATGCTTTGGGGCCCTTCTCACCCTTTGGAAAGAAGGCAGCACTTTGTGCCTTGCAGCTCTAGGGCAATGTAGCACACCCCGAGCAGAAGTTCTACTTCAGCCAGATCAGGCCCGCAAAGAAACTGCGTTTCACAGGCCTTTGTAAGAGATGTTCCCGGTAGGCTGTTAGAGCACTGTGCAGAGCGAGTTGTTTCTTAGCTTCCCAGAGAGCTGGAAGCAAGATGCTTTGGGGCCCGTTAATTTTATACCCTGCTACTTTGCTGTAGTTGTTGATTATTTCTAATAGTTTTTCTGTGGATTCTTTGGGGTTTTCTATGTATAAGATCATGTCGTCTGCAAACAACGCGAGTTTTACTTCTTCGTTACCTATTTGGATTCCTTTCATTTTTTTTTCCTGCCGAATTGCTCTGGCCAGCACCTCCAGTACTATGTTGAATAGGAGTGGTGAAAGTGGGCACCCTTGTCTTGTTCCTGTCCTCAGAGGGATGGCTTTCAGCTTTTGTCCATTGAGTATGATGTTGGCTGTGGGTCTATCATATATGGCCTTTATTATGTTCAGGTACTTTCCTTCTATACCCATTTTACTGAGGGTTTTTATCATAAATGGGTGTTGGATCTTGTCGAATGCTTTCTCTGCGTCTATTGAGATGATCATGTGGTTTTTGTTTTTCATTTTGTTGATGTAGTGTATCACGTTGATTGACTTGCGGGTGTTGAACCATCCCTGTGTCCCTGGTATAAATCCCACTTGATCATGGTGTATAATCTTTTTGATGTATTGCTGTAATCGGTTTGCCAAAATTTGGTTGAGGATTTTTGCATCTATGTTCATCAGTGATATCGGCCTGTAGTTCTCCTTCTTTGTGTTGTCCTTGTCAGGTTTGGGGATCAGAGTGATGTTGGCTTCATAGAATGTGTTAGGGAGTTCTCCATCTTTCTCAATTTTCTGGAACAGTTTGAGGAGAATAGGTACAAAGAACTCACACTGCTTAACAACAAAAAAACAAACAACCCGATCAAAAAATGGGCAGAGGACATGAACAGACATTTCTCCAAAGAAGATATGAACATGGCCAATAGACACATGAAAAGATGTTCATCATCGCTAATCATCAGGGAAATGCAAATCAAAACTACACTAAGATATCACCTTACCCCCGTTAGATTGGCAAAAACATCCAAAACCAAGAACGACAAATGTTGGAGAGGTTGTGGAGAAAGAGGAACCCTCATACACTGTTGGTGGGAATGCAAACTGGTACAGCCACTATGGAAAACAGTATGGAGATTTCTCAAAAAGTTAAAAATAGAAATACCCTATGACCCAGCCATCCCATTACTGGGTATCTATCCTAAGAACCTGATATCAGATATCTCAAGAGTCCGTTGCACCCCTATGTTCATCGCAGCATTATTTACAATAGCCAAGACGTGGAACCAGCCTACATGCCCAGAAACTGATGATTGGATAAAGAAGATGTGGTATATATACACAATGGAATACTACTCAGCCATAAAAAAAGACGACATTGGCCCAATCACAACAATGTGGATGGACCTCGAGGGCATTATGTTAAGCGAAATAAGTCAGGCAGAGAAAGACGAACTCTATACGACTCCACTCATAGGTGGAAATTAGTATATTGAGAAGGAGATCTGATCGGTGGTTACCAGGGAAAAGGGGGGGTGGGGGGAAGGCACGGAGGGGGAAGTGGTGTTCCCACAACATGACTAACAAAAATGTACAACTGAAATTTCACAAGCTTGTAATCCATCATAACATTAATAAACAAACAAAAAAAAAGATGCTTTGGGGCCCATCTGCCCCTATGGAAAGAACGCAGCACTTTCTGCCTTGCAGCTCTAGGGCAATGTAGCACACCCAGAGCAGAAGATCTACTTCAGCCACATCAGGCCCGCAAAGAAACTGCGTTTCACAGGCCTTTGTAAGAGATGTTCCCGGTAGGCTGTTAGAGCACTGTGCAGCGCGAGTTGTTTCTTAGCTTCCCAAAGAGCTGGAAGCAAGATGCATTGGGGCCCTTCTCACCCTTTGGCAAGAAGTCAGCACTTTGTGCCTTGCAGCTCTAGGGCAATGTAGCACACCCACAGCAGAAGTTCTACTTCAGCCAGATCAGGCCCGCAAAGAAACTGCGTTTCACAGGCCTTTGTAAGAGATGTTCCCGGTAGGCTGTTAGAGCGCTGTGCAGAGCGAGTTGTTTCTTAGCTTCCCAACGAGCTGGAAGCATGATGCTTTAGGGGCCATCTGCCCTTAAGGAAAGAAGGCAGCACTTTGTGCCTTGCAGCTCTAGGGCAATGTAGCACACCCAGAGCAGAAGTTCTACTTCAGGGAGATCAGGCCTGCAAAGAAACTGCGTTTCACAGGCCTTTGTAAGAGATGTTCCCTGTAGGCTGTTAGAGCACTGTGCAGAGCGAGTTGTTTCTTAGCCTCCCAAAGAGCTGGAAGCAAGATGCTTTAGGGGCCATCTGCCCTTAAGGAAAGAAGGCAGCACTTTGTGCCTTGCATCTCTAGGGCAATGTAGCACACCCAGAGCAGATGTTCTACTTCTGCCAGGTCAGGCCTGCAAAGAAACTTCGTTTCACAGGCCTTTGTAAGAGATGTTCCCGGTAGGCTGTTAGAGCACTGTGCAGAGCGACTTGTTTCTTAGCTTCCCAAAGAGCTGGAAGCAAGATGCTTTGGGGCCCTTCTCACCCTTTGGAAAGAAGGCAGCACTTTGTGCCTTGCAGCTCTAGGGCAATGTAGCACACCCCGAGCAGAAGTTCTACTTCAGCCAGATCAGGCCCGCAAAGAAACTGCGTTTCACAGGCCTTTGTAAGAGATGTTCCCGGTAGGCTGTTAGAGCACTGTGCAGAGCGAGTTGTTTCTTAGCTTCCCAGAGAGCTGGAAGCAAGATGCTTTGGGGCCCGTTAATTTTATACCCTGCTACTTTGCTGTAGTTGTTGATTATTTCTAATAGTTTTTCTGTGGATTCTTTGGGGTTTTCTATGTATAAGATCATGTCGTCTGCAAACAACGCGAGTTTTACTTCTTCGTTACCTATTTGGATTCCTTTCATTTTTTTTTCCTGCCGAATTGCTCTGGCCAGCACCTCCAGTACTATGTTGAATAGGAGTGGTGAAAGTGGGCACCCTTGTCTTGTTCCTGTCCTCAGAGGGATGGCTTTCAGCTTTTGTCCATTGAGTATGATGTTGGCTGTGGGTCTATCATATATGGCCTTTATTATGTTCAGGTACTTTCCTTCTATACCCATTTTACTGAGGGTTTTTATCATAAATGGGTGTTGGATCTTGTCGAATGCTTTCTCTGCGTCTATTGAGATGATCATGTGGTTTTTGTTTTTCATTTTGTTGATGTAGTGTATCACGTTGATTGACTTGCGGGTGTTGAACCATCCCTGTGTCCCTGGTATAAATCCCACTTGATCATGGTGTATAATCTTTTTGATGTATTGCTGTAATCGGTTTGCCAAAATTTGGTTGAGGATTTTTGCATCTATGTTCATCAGTGATATCGGCCTGTAGTTCTCCTTCTTTGTGTTGTCCTTGTCAGGTTTGGGGATCAGAGTGATGTTGGCTTCATAGAATGTGTTAGGGAGTTCTCCATCTTTCTCAATTTTCTGGAACAGTTTGAGGAGAATAGGTACAAAGAACTCACACTGCTTAACAACAAAAAAACAAACAACCCGATCAAAAAATGGGCAGAGGACATGAACAGACATTTCTCCAAAGAAGATATGAACATGGCCAATAGACACATGAAAAGATGTTCATCATCGCTAATCATCAGGGAAATGCAAATCAAAACTACACTAAGATATCACCTTACCCCCGTTAGATTGGCAAAAACATCCAAAACCAAGAACGACAAATGTTGGAGAGGTTGTGGAGAAAGAGGAACCCTCATACACTGTTGGTGGGAATGCAAACTGGTACAGCCACTATGGAAAACAGTATGGAGATTTCTCAAAAAGTTAAAAATAGAAATACCCTATGACCCAGCCATCCCATTACTGGGTATCTATCCTAAGAACCTGATATCAGATATCTCAAGAGTCCGTTGCACCCCTATGTTCATCGCAGCATTATTTACAAGAGCCAAGACGTGGAACCAGCCTACATGCCCAGAAACTGATGATTGGATAAAGAAGATGTGGTATATATACACAATGGAATACTACTCAGCCATAAAAAAAGACGACATTGGCCCAATCACAACAATGTGGATGGACCTCGAGGGCATTATGTTAAGCGAAATAAGTCAGGCAGAGAAAGACGAACTCTATACGACTCCACTCATAGGTGGAAATTAGTATATTGAGAAGGAGATCTGATCGGTGGTTACCAGGGAAAAGGGGGGGTGGGGGGAAGGCACGGAGGGGGAAGTGGTGTTCCCACAACATGACTAACAAAAATGTACAACTGAAATTTCACAAGCTTGTAATCCATCATAACATTAATAAACAAACAAAAAAAAAGATGCTTTGGGGCCCATCTGCCCCTATGGAAAGAACGCAGCACTTTCTGCCTTGCAGCTCTAGGGCAATGTAGCACACCCAGAGCAGAAGTTCTACTTCAGCCAGATCAGGCCCGCAAAGAAACTGCGTTTCACAGGCCTTTGTAAGAGATGTTCCCGGTAGGCTGTTAGAGCACTGTGCAGCGCGAGTTGTTTCTTAGCTTCCCAAAGAGCTGGAAGCAAGATGCATTGGGGCCCTTCTCACCCTTTGGCAAGAAGTCAGCACTTTGTGCCTTGCAGCTCTAGGGCAATGTAGCACACCCCGAGCAGAAGTTCTACTTCAGCCAGATCTGGCCTGCAGAGAAACTGCGTTTCACAGGCTTTGTAAGAGATGTTCCCGGTAGGCTGTTAGAGCACTGTGCAGAGCGAGTTGTTTCTCAGCTTCCCAAACAGCCGGAAGCAAGATGCTTTGGGGCCCTTCTCACCCTTTGGAAAGAAGTCAGCACTTTGTGCCTTGCAGCTCTAGGGCAATGTAGCACACCCAGAGCAGAAGTTCTACTTCAGGGAGATCAGGCCTGCAAAGAAACTGCGTTTCACAGGCCTTTGTAAGAGATGTTCCCGGTAGGCTGTTAGAGCACTGTGCAGAGCGACTTGTTTCTTAACTTCCCAAAGAGCTGGAAGCAAGATGCTTTAGGGGCCATCTGCCCTTAAGGAAAGAAGGCAGCACTTTGTGCCTTGCAGCTCTAGGGCAATGTAGCACACCCACAGCAGAAGTTCTACTTCAGCCAGATCAGGCCCGCAAAGAAACTGCGTTTCACAGGCCTTTGTAAGAGATGTTCCCGGTAGGCTGTTAGAGCGCTGTGCAGAGCGAGTTGTTTCTTAGCTTCCCAACGAGCTGGAAGCATGATGCTTTAGGGGCCATCTGCCCTTAAGGAAAGAAGGCAGCACTTTGTGCCTTGCAGCTCTAGGGCAATGTAGCACACCCAGAGCAGAAGTTCTACTTCAGGGAGATCAGGCCTGCAAAGAAACTGCGTTTCACAGGCCTTTGTAAGAGATGTTCCCTGTAGGCTGTTAGAGCACTGTGCAGAGCGAGTTGTTTCTTAGCCTCCCAAAGAGCTGGAAGCAAGATGCTTTAGGGGCCATCTGCCCTTAAGGAAAGAAGGCAGCACTTTGTGCCTTGCATCTCTAGGGCAATGTAGCACACCCAGAGCAGATGTTCTACTTCTGCCAGGTCAGGCCTGCAAAGAAACTTCGTTTCACAGGCCTTTGTAAGAGATGTTCCCGGTAGGCTGTTAGAGCACTGTGCAGAGCGACTTGTTTCTTAGCTTCCCAAAGAGCTGGAAGCAAGATGCTTTGGGGCCCTTCTCACCCTTTGGAAAGAAGGCAGCACTTTGTGCCTTGCAGCTCTAGGGCAATGTAGCACACCCCGAGCAGAAGTTCTACTTCAGCCAGATCAGGCCCGCAAAGAAACTGCGTTTCACAGGCCTTTGTAAGAGATGTTCCCGGTAGGCTGTTAGAGCACTGTGCAGAGCGAGTTGTTTCTTAGCTTCCCAGAGAGCTGGAAGCAAGATACTTTGGGGCCCGTTAATTTTATACCCTGCTACTTTGCTGTAGTTGTTGATTATTTCTAATAGTTTTTCTGTGGATTCTTTGGGGTTTTCTATGTATAAGATCATGTCGTCTGCAAACAACGCGAGTTTTACTTCTTCGTTACCTATTTGGATTCCTTTCATTTTTTTTTCCTGCCGAATTGCTCTGGCCAGCACCTCCAGTACTATGTTGAATAGGAGTGGTGAAAGTGGGCACCCTTGTCTTGTTCCTGTCCTCAGAGGGATGGCTTTCAGCTTTTGTCCATTGAGTATGATGTTGGCTGTGGGTCTATCATATATGGCCTTTATTATGTTCAGGTACTTTCCTTCTATACCCATTTTACTGAGGGTTTTTATCATAAATGGGTGTTGGATCTTGTCGAATGCTTTCTCTGCGTCTATTGAGATGATCATGTGGTTTTTGTTTTTCATTTTGTTGATGTAGTGTATCACGTTGATTGACTTGCGGGTGTTGAACCATCCCTGTGTCCCTGGTATAAATCCCACTTGATCATGGTGTATAATCTTTTTGATGTATTGCTGTAATCGGTTTGCCAAAATTTGGTTGAGGATTTTTGCATCTATGTTCATCAGTGATATCGGCCTGTAGTTCTCCTTCTTTGTGTTGTCCTTGTCAGGTTTGGGGATCAGAGTGATGTTGGCTTCATAGAATGTGTTAGGGAGTTCTCCATCTTTCTCAATTTTCTGGAACAGTTTGAGGAGAATAGGTACAAAGAACTCACACTGCTTAACAACAAAAAAACAAACAACCCGATCAAAAAATGGGCAGAGGACATGAACAGACATTTCTCCAAAGAAGATATGAACATGGCCAATAGACACATGAAAAGATGTTCATCATCGCTAATCATCAGGGAAATGCAAATCAAAACTACACTAAGATATCACCTTACCCCCGTTAGATTGGCAAAAATATCCAAAACCAAGAACGACAAATGTTGGAGAGGTTGTGGAGAAAGAGGAACCCTCATACACTGTTGGTGGGAATGCAAACTGGTACAGCCACTATGGAAAACAGTATGGAGATTTCTCAAAAAGTTAAAAATAGAAATACCCTATGACCCAGCCATCCCATTACTGGGTATCTATCCTAAGAACCTGATATCAGATATCTCAAGAGTCCGTTGCACCCCTATGTTCATCGCAGCATTATTTACAAGAGCCAAGACGTGGAACCAGCCTACATGCCCAGAAACTGATGATTGGATAAAGAAGATGTGGTATATATACACAATGGAATACTACTCAGCCATAAAAAAAGACGACATTGGCCCAATCACAACAATGTGGATGGACCTCGAGGGCATTATGTTAAGCGAAATAAGTCAGGCAGAGAAAGACGAACTCTATACGACTCCACTCATAGGTGGAAATTAGTATATTGAGAAGGAGATCTGATCGGTGGATACCAGGGAAAAGGGGGGGTGGGGGGAGGGCACGGAGGGGGATGTGGTGTTCCCACAACATGACTAACAAAAATGTACAACTGAAATTTCACAAGCTTGTAATCCATCATAACATTAATAAACAACAACAAAAAAAAAAGATGCTTTGGGGCCCATCTGCCCCTATGGACAGAACGCAGCACTTTCTGCCTTGCAGCTCTAGGGCAATGTAGCACACCCAGAGCAGAAGTTCTACTTCAGCCAGATCAGGCCCGCAAAGAAACTGCGTTTCACAGGCCTTTGTAAGAGATGTTCCCGGTAGACTGTTAGAGCACTGTGCAGAGCGAGTTGTTTCTCAGCTTCCCAAACAGCTGGAAGCAAGATGCTTTGGGGCCCTTCTCACCCTTTGGCAAGAAGTCAGCACTTTGTGCCTTGCAGCTCTAGGGCAATGTAGCACACCCCGAGCAGAAGTTCTACTTCAGCCATATCTGGCCTGCAAAGAAACTGCGTTTCACAGGCCTTTGTAAGAGATGTTCCCGGTAGGCTGTTAGAGCACTGTGCAGAGCGAGTTGTTTCTCAGCTTCCCAAACAGCCGGAAGCAAGATGCTTTGGGGCCCTTCTCACCCTTTGGAAAGAAGGCAGCACTTTGTGCCTTGCAGCTCTAGGGCAATGTAGCACACCCAGAGCAGAAGTTCTACTTCAGGGAGATCAGGCCTGCAAAGAAACTGCGTTTCACAGGCCTTTGTAAGAGATGTTCCCTGTAGGCTGTTAGAGCACTGTGCAGAGCGAGTTGTTTCTTAACTTCCCAAAGAGCTGGAAGCAAGATTCTTTAGGGGCCATCTGCCCTTAAGGAAAGAAGGCAGCACTTTGTGCCTTGCAGCTCTAGGGGAATGTAGCACACCCAGAGCAGATGTTCTACTTCTGCCAGGTCAGGCCTGCAAAGAAACTTCGTTTCACAGGCCCCTGTAAGAGATGTTCCCGGTAGGCTGTTAGAGCACTGTGCAGAGCGACTTGTTTCTTAGCTTCCCAGAGAGCTGGAAGCAAGATGCTTTGGGGCCCTTCTCACCCTTTGGAAAGAAGGCAGCACTTTGTGCCTTGCAGCTCTAGGGCAATGTAGCACACCCCGAGCAGAACTTCTACTTCAGCCAGATCTGGCATGCAAAGAAACTGCGTTTCACAGGCCTTTGTAAGAGATGTTCCCGGTAGGCTGTTAGAGCACTGTGTAGAGCGAGTTGTTTCTTAGCTTCCCAGAGAGCTGGAAGCAAGATGCTTTGGGGCCCGTTAATTTTATACCCTGCTACTTTGCTGTAGTTGTTGATTATTTCTAATAGTTTTTCTGTGGATTCTTTGGGGTTTTCTATGTATAAGATCATGTCGTCTGCAAACAACGCGAGTTTTACCTCTTCGTTACCTATTTGGATTCCTTTCATTTTTTTTTCCTGCCGAATTGCTCTGGCCAGCACCTCCAGTACTATGTTGAATAGGAGTGGTGAAAGTGGGCACCCTTGTCTTGTTCCTGTCCTCAGAGGGATGGCTTTCAGCTTTTGTCCATTGAGTATGATGTTGGCTGTGGGTCTATCATATATGGCCTTTATTATGTTGAGGTACTTTCCTTCTATACCCATTTTACTGAGGGTTTTTATCATAAATGGGTGTTGGATCTTGTCGAATGCTTTCTCTGCGTCTATTGAGATGATCATGTGGTTTTTGTTTTTCATTTTGTTGATGTAGTGTATCACGTTGATTGACTTGCGGGTGTTGAACCATCCCTGTGTCCCTGGTATAAATCCCACTTGATCATGGTGTATAATCTTTTTGATGTATTGCTGTAATCGGTTTGCCAAAATTTGGTTGAGGATTTTTGCATCTATGTTCATCAGTGATATCGGCCTGTAGTTCTCCTTCTTTGTGTTGTCCTTGTCAGGTTTGGGGATCAGAGTGATGTTGGCTTCATAGAATGTGTTAGGGAGTTCTCCATCTTTCTCAATTTTCTGGAACAGTTTGAGGAGAATAGGTACAAAGAACTCACACTGCTTAACAACAAAAAAACAAACAACCCGATCAAAAAATGGGCAGAGGACATGAACAGACATTTCTCCAAAGAAGATATGAACATGGCCAATAGACACATGAAAAGATGTTCATCATCGCTAATCATCAGGGAAATGCAAATCAAAACTACACTAAGATATCACCTTACCCACGTTAGATTGGCAAAAACATCCAAAACCAAGAACGACAAATGTTGGAGAGGTTGTGGAGAAAGAGGAACCCTCATACACTGTTGGTGGGAATGCAAACTGGTACAGCCACTATGGAAAACAGTATGGAGATTTCTCAAAAAGTTAAAAATAGAAATACCCTATGACCCAGCCATCCCATTACTGGGTATCTATCCTAAGAACCTGATATCAGATATCTCAAGAGTCCGTTGCACCCCTATGTTCATCGCAGCATTATTTACAATAGCCAAGACGTGGAACCAGCCTACATGCCCAGAAACTGATGATTGGATAAAGAAGATGTGGTATATATACACAATGGAATACTACTCAGCCATAAAAAAAGACGACATTGGCCCATTGACAACAATGTGGATGGACCTCGAGGGCATTATGTTAAGCGAAATAAGTCAGGCAGAGAAAGACGAACTCTATACGACTCCACTCATAGGTGGAAATTAGTATATTGAGAAGGAGATCTGATCGGTGGTTACCAGGGAAAAGGGGGGGTGGGGGGAAGGCACGGAGGGGGAAGTGGTGTTCCCACAACATGACTAACAAAAATGTACAACTGAAATTTCACAAGCTTGTAATCCATCATAACATTAATAAACAAAAAAAAAAAAAGATGCTTTGGGGCCCATCTGCCCCTATGGAAAGAACGCAGCACTTTGTGCCTTGCAGCTCTAGGGAAATGTAGCACACCCAGAGCAGAAGTTCTACTTCAGCCAGATCAGGCCCGCAAAGAAACTGCGTTTCAGAGGCCTTTGTAAGAGATGTTCCCGGTAGGCTGTTAGAGCACTGTGCAGAGCGAGTTGTTTCTTAGCTTCCCAAAGAGCTGGAAGCAAGATGATTTGGGGCCCTTCTCACCCTTTGGAAAGAAGTCAGCACTTTGTGCCTTGCAGCTCTAGGGCAATGTAGCACACCCCGAGCAGAAGTTCTACTTCAGCCAGATCTGGCCTGCAAAGAAACTGCGTTTCACAGGCCTTTGTAAGAGATGTTCCCGGTAGGCTGTTAGAGCACTGTGCAGAGCGAGTTGTTTCTTAGCTTCCCAAACAGCCAGAAGCAAGATGCTTTGGGGCCCTTCTCACCCTTTGGAAAGAAGGCAGCACTTTGTACCTTGCAGCTCTAGGGCAATGTAGCACACCCACAGCAGAAGTTCTACTTCAGCCAGATCAGGCCCGCAAAGAAACTGCGTTTCACAGGCCTTTGTAAGAGATGTTCCCGGTAGGCTGTTAGAGCACTGTGCAGAGCGACTTGTTTCTTAGATCCCAACGAGCTGGAAGCAAGATGCTTTAGGGGCCATCTGCCCTTAAGGAAAGAAGGCAGCACTTTGTGCCTTGCAGCTCTAGGGCAATGTAGCACACCCAGAGCAGATGTTCTACTTCAGCCAGGTCAGGCCTGCAAAGAAACTTCGTTTCACAGGCCTTTGTAAGAGATGTTCCCGGCAGGCTGTAAGAGCACTGTGCAGAGCGACTTGTTTCTTAGCTTCCCAGAGAGCTGGAAGCAAGATGCTTTGGGGCCCTTCTCACCCTTTGGAAAGAAGGCAGCACTTTGTGCCTTGCAGCTCTAGGGCAATGTAGCACACCCCGAGCAGAACTTCTACTTCAGCCAGATCTGGCATGCAAAGAAACTGCGTTTCACAGGCCTTTGTAAGAGATGTTCCCGGTAGGCTGTTAGAGCACTGTGCAGAGCGAGTTGTTTCTTAGCTTCCCAGAGAGCTGGAAGCAAGATGCTTTGGGGCCCGTTAATTTTATACCCTGCTACTTTGCTGTAGTTGTTGATTATTTCTAATAGTTTTTCTGTGGATTCTTTGGGGTTTTCTATGTATAAGATCATGTCGTCTGCAAACAACGCGAGTTTTACCTCTTCGTTACCTATTTGGATTCCTTTCATTTTTTTTTCCTGCCGAATTGCTCTGGCCAGCACCTCCAGTACTATGTTGAATAGGAGTGGTGAAAGTGGGCACCCTTGTCTTGTTCCTGTCCTCAGAGGGATGGCTTTCAGCTTTTGTCCATTGAGTATGATGTTGGCTGTGGGTCTATCATATATGGCCTTTATTATGTTGAGGTACTTTCCTTCTATACCCATTTTACTGAGGGTTTTTATCATAAATGGGTGTTGGATCTTGTCGAATGCTTTCTCTGCGTCTATTGAGATGATCATGTGGTTTTTGTTTTTCATTTTGTTGATGTAGTGTATCACGTTGATTGACTTGCGGGTGTTGAACCATCCCTGTGTCCCTGGTATAAATCCCACTTGATCATGGTGTATAATCTTTTTGATGTATTGCTGTAATCGGTTTGCCAAAATTTGGTTGAGGATTTTTGCATCTATGTTCATCAGTGATATCGGCCTGTAGTTCTCCTTCTTTGTGTTGTCCTTGTCAGGTTTGGGGATCAGAGTGATGTTGGCTTCATAGAATGTGTTAGGGAGTTCTCCATCTTTCTCAATTTTCTGGAACAGTTTGAGGAGAATAGGTACAAAGAACTCACACTGCTTAACAACAAAAAAACAAACAACCCGATCAAAAAATGGGCAGAGGACATGAACAGACATTTCTCCAAAGAAGATATGAATATGGCCAATAGACACATGAAAACATGTTCATCATCGCTAATCATCAGGGAAATGCAAATCAAAACTACACTAAGATATCACCTTACCCCCGTTAGATTGGCAAAAACATCCAAAACCAAGAACGACAAATGTTGGAGAGGTTGTGGCGAAAGAGGAAGCCTCATACACTGTTGGTGGGAATGCAAACTGGTACAGCCACTATGGAAAACAGTATGGAAATTTCTCAAAAAGTTAAAAATAGAAATACCCTATGACCCAGCCATCCCATTACTGGGTATCTATCCTAAGAACCTGATATCAGATATCTCAAGAGTCCGTTGCACCCCTATGTTCATCGCAGCATTATTTACAATAGCCAAGACGTGGAACCAGCCTACATGCCCAGAAACTGATGATTGGATAAAGAAGATGTGGTATATATACACAATGGAATACTACTCAGCCATAAAAAAAGACGACATTGGCCCATTGACAACAATGTGGATGGACCTCGAGGGCATTATGTTAAGCGAAATAAGTCAGGCAGAGAAAGACGAACTCTATACGACTCCACTCATAGGTGGAAATTAGTATATTGAGAAGGAGATCTGATCGGTGGTTACCAGGGAAAAGGGGGGGTGGGGGGAGGGCACGGAGGGGGAAGTGGTGTTCCCACAACATGACTAACAAAAATGTACAACTGAAATTTCACAAGCTTGTAATCCATCATAACATTAATAAACAAACAAAAAAAAAGATGCTTTGGGGCGCATCTGCCCCTATCGACAGAACGCAGCACTTTCTGCCTTGCAGCTCTAGGGCAATGTAGCACACCCCGAGCAGAAGTTCTACTTCAGCCAGATCTGGCCTGCAGAGAAACTGCGTTTCACATGCTTTGTAAGAGATGTTCCCGGTAGGCTGTTAGAGCACTGTGCAGAGCGAGTTGTTTCTCAGCTTCCCAAACAGCCGGAAGCAAGATGCTTTGGGGCCCTTCTCACCCTTTGGAAACAAGGCAGCACTTTCTGCCTTGCAGCTCTAGGGCAATGTGGCACACCCGGAGCAGAAGTTCTACTTCAGCCAGATCAGGCCCGCAAAGAAACTGCGTTTCACAGGCCTTTGTAACAGATGTTCCCGGTAGGCTGTTAGAGCACTGTGCAGAGCGAGTTGTTTCTTAGCTTCCCAACGAGCTGGAAGCAAGATGCTTTAGGGGCCATCTGCCCTTAAGGAAAGAAGGCAGCACTTTGTGCCTTGCAGCTCTAGGGCAATGTAGCACACCCAGAGCGGAAGTTCTACTTCAGGGAGATCATGCCTGCAAAGAAACTGCGTTTCACAGGCCTTTGTAAGAGATGTTCCCGGTAGGCTGTTAGAGCACTGTGCAGAGCGAGTTGTTTCTTAGCTTCCCAAAGAGCTGGAAGCAAGATGCTTTAGGGGCCATCTGCCCTTAAGGAAAGAAGGCAGCACTTTGTGCCTTGCAGCTCTAGGGCAATGTAGCACACCCCGAGCAGAAGTTCTACTTCAGCCAGATCTGGCATGCAAAGAAACTGCGTTTCACAGGCCTTTGTAAGAGATGTTCCCGGTAGGCTGTTAGAGCACTGTGCAGAGCGAGTTGTTTCTTAGCTTCCCAGAGAGCTGGAAGCAAGATGCTTTGGGGCCCGTTAATTTTATACCCTGCTACTTTGCTGTAGTTGTTGATTATTTCTAATAGTTTTTCTGTGGATTCTTTGGGGTTTTCTATGTATAAGATCATGTCGTCTGCAAACAACGCGAGTTTTACTTCTTCGTTACCTATTTGGATTCCTTTCATTTTTTTTCCTGCCGAATTGCTCTGGCCAGCACCTCCAGTACTATGTTGAATAGGAGTGGTGAAAGTGGGCACCCTTGTCTTGTTCCTGTCCTCAGAGGGATGGCTTTCAGCTTTTGTCCATTGAGTATGATGTTGGCTGTGGGTCTATCATATATGGCCTTTATTATGTTGAGGTACTTTCCTTCTATACCCATTTTACTGAGGGTTTTTATCATAAATGGGTGTTGGATCTTGTCGAATGCTTTCTCTGCGTCTATTGAGATGATCATGTGGTTTTTGTTTTTCATTTTGTTGATGTAGTGTATCACGTTGATTGACTTGCGGGTGTTGAACCATCCCTGTGTCCCTGGTATAAATCCCACTTGATCATGGTGTATAATCTTTTTGATGTATTGCTGTAATCGGTTTGCCAAAATTTGGTTGAGGATTTTTGCATCTATGTTCATCAGTGATATCGGCCTGTAGTTCTCCTTCTTTGTGTTGTCCTTGTCAGGTTTGGGGATCAGAGTGATGTTGGCTTCATAGAATGTGTTAGGGAGTTCTCCATCTTTCTCAATTTTCTGGAACAGTTTGAGGAGAATAGGTACAAAGAACTCACACTGCTTAACAACAAAAAAACAAACAACCCGATCAAAAAATGGGCAGAGGACATGAACAGACATTTCTCCAAAGAAGATATGAACATGGCCAATAGACACATGAAAAGAAGTTCATCATCGCTAATCATCAGGGAAATGCAAATCAAAACTACACTAAGATATCACCTTACCCCCGTTAGATTGGCAAAAACATCCAAAACCAAGAACGACAAATGTTGGAGAGGTTGTGGCGAAAGAGGAAGCCTCATACACTGTTGGTGGGAATGCAAACTGGTACAGCCACTATGGAAAACAGTATGGAGATTTCTCAAAAAGTTAAAAATAGAAATACCCTATGACCCAGCCATCCCATTACTGGGTATCTATCCTAAGAACCTGATATCAGATATCTCAAGAGTCCGTTGCACCCCTATGTTCATCGCAGCATTATTTACAATAGCCAAGACGTGGAACCAGCCTACATGCCCAGAAACTGATGATTGGATAAAGAAGATGTGGTATATATACACAATGGAATACTACTCAGCCATAAAAAAAGACGACATTGGCCCAATCACAACAATGTGGATGGACCTCGAGGGCATTATGTTAAGCGAAATAAGTCAGGCAGAGAAAGACGAACTCTATACGACTCCACTCATAGGTGGAAATTAGTATATTGAGAAGGAGATCTGATCGGTGGTTACCAGGGAAAAGGGGGGGTGGGGGGAGGGCACGGAGGGGGATGTGGTGTTCCCACAACATGACTAACAAAAATGTACAACTGAAATTTCACAAGCTTGTAATCCATCATAACATTAATAAACAACAACAAAATAAAAGATGCTTTGGGGCCCATCTGCCCCTATGGAAAGAACGCAGCACTTTTTGCCTTGCAGCTCTAGGGTAATGTAGCACACCCAGAGCAGAAGTTCTACTTCAGCCAGATCAGGCCCGCAAAGAAACTGCGTTTCACAGGCCTTTGTAAGAGATGTTCCCGGTAGGCTGTTAGAGCACTGTGCAGAGCGAGTTGTTTCTTAGCTTCCCAAAGAGCTGGAAGCAAGATGCTTTGGGGCCCTTCTCACCCTTTGGCAAGAAATCAGCACTTTGTGCCTTGCAGCTCTAGGGCAATGTAGCACACCCCGAGCAGAAGTTCTACTTCAGCCAGATCTGGCCTGCAAAGAAACTGCGTTTCACAGGCCTTTGTAAGAGATGTTCCCTGTAGGCTGTTAGAGCACTGTGCAGAGCGAGTTGTTTCTCAGCTTCCCAAACAGCCGGAAGCAAGATGCTTTGGGGCCCTTCTCACCCTTTGGAAAGAAGGCAGCACTTTGTGCCTTGCAGCTCTAGGGCAATGTAGCACACCCAGAGCAGAAGTTCTACTTCAGCCAGATCTGGCCTGCAAAGAAACTGCGTTTCACAGGCCTTTGTAAGAGATGTTCCCGGTAGGCTGTAAGAGCACTGTGCAGAGCGAGTTGTTTCTTAGCTTCCCAAAGAGCTGGAAGAAAGATGCTTTAGGGGCCATCTGCCCTTAAGGAAAGAAGGCAGCACTTTGTGCCTTGCATCTCTAGGGCAATGTAGCACACCCAGAGCAGATGTTCTACTTCTGCCAGGTCAGGCCTGCAAGGAAACTTCGTTTCACAGGCCCTTGTAAGAGATGTTCCCGGTAGGCTGTTAGAGCACTGTGCAGAGCGACTTGTTTCTTAGCTTCCCAAAGAGCTGGAAGCAAGATGCTTTGGGGCCCTTCTCACCCTTTGGAAAGAAGGCAGCACTTTGTGCCTTGCGGCTCTAGGGCAATGTAGCACACCCCGAGCAGAAGTTCTACTTCAGCCAGATCAGGCCCGCAAAGAAACTGCGTTTCACAGGCCTTTGTAAGAGATGTTCCCGGTAGGCTGTTAGAGCACTGTGCAGAGCGAGTTGTTTCTTAGCTTCCCAGAGAGCTGGAAGCAAGATGCTTTGGGGCCCGTTAATTTTATACCCTGCTACTTTGCTGTAGTTGTTGATTATTTCTAATAGTTTTTCTGTGGATTCTTTGGGGTTTTCTATGTATAAGATCATGTCGTCTGCAAACAACGCGAGTTTTACTTCTTCGTTACCTATTTGGATTCCTTTCATTTTTTTTTTCCTGCCGAATTGCTCTGGCCAGCACCTCCAGTACTATGTTGAATAGGAGTGGTGAAAGTGGGCACCCTTGTCTTGTTCCTGTCCTCAGAGGGATGGCTTTCAGCTTTTGTCCATTGAGTATGATGTTGGCTGTGGGTCTATCATATATGGCCTTTATTATGTTGAGGTACTTTCCTTCTATACCCATTTTACTGAGGGTTTTTATCATAAATGGGTGTTGGATCTTGTCGAATGCTTTCTCTGCGTCTATTGAGATGATCATGTGGTTTTTGTTTTTCATTTTGTTGATGTAGTGTATCACGTTGATTGACTTGCGGGTGTTGAACCATCCCTGTGTCCCTGGTATAAATCCCACTTGATCATGGTGTATAATCTTTTTGATGTATTGCTGTAATCGGTTTGCCAAAATTTGGTTGAGGATTTTTGCATCTATGTTCATCAGTGATATCGGCCTGTAGTTCTCCTTCTTTGTGTTGTCCTTGTCAGGTTTGGGGATCAGAGTGATGTTGGCTTCATAGAATGTGTTAGGGAGTTCTCCATCTTTCTCAATTTTCTGGAACAGTTTGAGGAGAATAGGTACAAAGAACTCACACTGCTTAACAACAAAAAAACAAACAACCCGATCAAAAAATGGGCAGAGGACATGAACAGACATTTCTCAAAAGAAGATATGAACATGGCCAATAGACACATGAAAAGATGTTCATCATCGCTAATCATCAGGGAAATGCAAATCAAAACTACACTAAGATATCACCTTACCCCCGTTAGATTGGCAAAAACATCCAAAACCAAGAACGACAAATGTTGGAGAGGTTGTGGAGAAAGAGGAACCCTCATACACTGTTGGTGGGAATGCAAACTGGTACAGCCACTATGGAAAACAGTATGGAGATTTCTCAAAAAGTTAAAAATAGAAATACCCTATGACCCAGCCATCCCATTACTGGGTATCTATCCTAAGAACCTGATATCAGATATCTCAAGAGTCCGTTGCACCCCTATGTTCATCGCAGCATTATTTACAAGAGCCAAGACGTGGAACCAGCCTACATGCCCAGAAACTGATGATTGGATAAAGAAGATGTGGTATATATACACAATGGAATACTACTCAGCCATAAAAAAAGACGACATTGGCCCAATCACAACAATGTGGATGGACCTCGAGGGCATTATGTTAAGCGAAATAAGTCAGGCAGAGAAAGACGAACTCTATACGACTCCACTCATAGGTGGAAATTAGTATATTGAGAAGGAGATCTGATCGGTGGTTACCAGGGAAAAGGGGGGGTGGGGGGAGGGCACGGAGGGGGAAGTGGTGTTCCCACAACATGACTAACAAAAATGTACAACTGAAATTTCACAAGCTTGTAATCCATCATAACATTAATAAACAACAACAAAATAAAAGATGCTTTGGGGCCCATCTGCCCGTATGAAAAGAACGCAGCACTTTCTGCCTTGCAGCTCTAGGGTAATGTAGCACACCCAGAGCAGAAGTTCTACTTCAGCCAGATCAGGCCCGCAAAGAAACTGCGTTTCACAGGCCTTTGTAAGAGATGTTCCCGGTAGGCTGTTAGAGCACTGTGCAGAGCGACTTGTTTCTTAGCTTCCCAAAGAGCCGGAAGCAAGATGCTTTGGGGCCCTTCTCACCCTTTGGAAAGAAGGCAGCACTTTGTGCCTTGCAGCTCTAGGGCAATGTAGCACACCCCGAGCAGAAGTTCTACTTCAGCCAGATCAGGCCCGCAAAGAAACTGCGTTTCACAGGCCTTTGTAAGAGATGTTCCCGGTAGGCTGTTAGAGCACTGTGCAGAGCGAGTTGTTTCTTAGCTTCCCAGAGAGCTGGAAGCAAGATGCTTTGGGGCCCGTTAATTTTATACCCTGCTACTTTGCTGTAGTTGTTGATTATTTCTAATAGTTTTTCTGTGGATTCTTTGGGGTTTTCTATGTATAAGATCATGTCGTCTGCAAACAACGCGAGTTTTACTTCTTCGTTACCTATTTGGATTCCTTTTATTTTTTTTTCCTGCCGAATTGCTCTGGCCAGCACCTCCAGTACTATGTTGAATAGGAGTGGTGAAAGTGGGCACCCTTGTCTTGTTCCTGTCCTCAGAGGGATGGCTTTCAGCTTTTGTCCATTGAGTATGATGTTGGCTGTGGGTCTATCATATATGGCCTTTATTATGTTGAGGTACTTTCCTTCTATACCCATTTTACTGAGGGTTTTTATCATAAATGGGTGTTGGATCTTGTCGAATGCTTTCTCTGCGTCTATTGAGATGATCATGTGGTTTTTGTTTTTCATTTTGTTGATGTAGTGTATCACGTTGATTGACTTGCGGGTGTTGAACCATCCCTGTGTCCCTGGTATAAATCCCACTTGATCATGGTGTATAATCTTTTTGATGTATTGCTGTAATCGGTTTGCCAAAATTTGGTTGAGGATTTTTGCATCTATGTTCATCAGTGATATCGGCCTGTAGTTCTCGTTCTTTGTGTTGTCCTTGTCAGGTTTGGGGATCAGAGTGATGTTGGCTTCATAGAATGTGTTAGGGAGTTCTCCATCTTTCTCAATTTTCTGGAACAGTTTGAGGAGAATAGGTACAAAGAACTCACACTGCTTAACAACAAAAAAACAAACAACCCGATCAAAAAATGGGCAGAGGACATGAACAGACATTTCTCCAAAGAAGATATGAACATGGCCAATAGACACATGAAAAGAAGTTCATCATCGCTAATCATCAGGGAAATGCAAATCAAAACTACACTAAGATATCACCTTACCCCCGTTAGATTGGCAAAAACATCCAAAACCAAGAAAGACAAATGTTGGAGAGGTTGTGGAGAAAGAGGAACCCTCATACACTGTTGGTGGGAATGCAAACTGGTACAGCCACTATGGAAAACAGTATGGAGAATTCTCAAAAAGTTAAAAATAGAAATACCCTATGACCCAGCCATCCCATTACTGGGTATCTATCCTAAGAACCTGATATCAGATATCTCAAGAGTCCGTTGCACCCCTATGTTCATCGCAGCATTATTTACAATAGCCAAGACGTGGAACCAGCCTACATGCCCAGAAACTGATGATTGGATAAAGAAGATGTGGTATATATACACAATGGAATACTACTCAGCCATAAAAAAAGACGACATTGGCCCATTCACAACAATGTGGATGGACCTCGAGGGCATTATGTTAAGCGAAATAAGTCAGGCAGAGAAAGACGAACTCTATACGACTCCACTCATAGGTGGAAATTAGTATATTGAGAAGGAGATCTGATCGGTGGTTACCAGGGAAAAGGGGGGGTGGGGGGAAGGCACGGAGGGGGAAGTGGTGTTCCCACAACATGACTAACAAAAATGTACAACTGAAATTTCACAAGCTTGTAATCCATCATAACATTAATAAACAAACAAAAAAAAAGATGCTTTGGGGCCCATCTGCCCCTAGGGAAAGAACGCAGCACTTTCTGCCTTGCAGCTCTAGGGCAATGTAGCACACCCAGAGCAGAAGTTCTACTTCAGCCAGATCAGGCCCGCAAAGAAACTGCGTTTCACAGGCCTTTGTAAGAGATGTTCCCGGTAGGCTGTTAGAGCACTGTGCAGAGCGAGTTGTTTCTTAGCTTCCCAAAGAGCTGGAAGCAAGATGCATTGGGGCCCTTCTCACCCTTTGGCAAGAAGTCAGCACTTTGTGCCTTGCAGCTCTAGGGCAATGTAGCACACCCCGAGCAGAAGTTCTACTTCAGCCAGATCTGGCCTGCAGAGAAACTGCATTTCACAGGCTTTGTAAGAGATGTTCCCGGTAGGCTGTTAGAGCACTGTGCAGAGCGAGTTGTTTCTCAGCTTCCCAAACAGCCGGAAGCAAGATGCTTTGGGGCCCTTCTCACCCTTTGGAAAGAAGGCAGCACTTTGTGCCTTGCAGCTCTAGGGCAATGTAGCACACCCAGAGCAGAAGTTCTACTTCAGGGAGATCAGGCCTGCAAAGAAACTGCGTTTCACAGGCCTTTGTAAGAGATGTTCCCTGTAGGCTGTTAGAGCACTGTGCAGAGCGAGTTGTTTCTTAACTTCCCAAAGAGCTGGAAGCAAGATGCTTTAGGGGCCATCTGCCCTTAAGGAAAGAAGGCAGCACTTTGTGCCTTGCAGCTCTAGGGCAATGTAGCACACCCACAGCAGAAGTTCTACTTCAGCCAGATCAGGCCCGCAAAGAAACTGCGTTTCACAGGCCTTTGTAAGAGATGTTCCCGGTAGGCTGTTAGAGCGCTGTGCAGAGCGAGTTGTTTCTTAGCTTCCCAACGAGCTGGAAGCATGATGCTTTAGGGGCCATCTGCCCTTAAGGAAAGAAGGCAGCACTTTGTGCCTTGCAGCTCTAGGGCAATGTAGCACACCCAGAGCAGAAGTTCTACTTCAGGGAGATCAGGCCTGCAAAGAAACTGCGTTTCACAGGCCTTTGTAAGAGATGTTCCCTGTAGGCTGTTAGAGCACTGTGCAGAGCGAGTTGTTTCTTAGCCTCCCAAAGAGCTGGAAGCAAGATGCTTTAGGGGCCATCTGCCCTTAAGGAAAGAAGGCAGCACTTTGTGCCTTGCATCTCTAGGGCAATGTAGCACACCCAGAGCAGATGTTCTACATCTGCCAGGTCAGGCCTGCAAAGAAACTTCGTTTCACAGGCCTTTGTAAGAGATGTTCCCGGTAGGCTGTTAGAGCACTGTGCAGAGCGACTTGTTTCTTAGCTTCCCAAAGAGCTGGAAGCAAGATGCTTTGGGGCCCTTCTCACCCTTTGGAAAGAAGGCAGCACTTTGTGCCTTGCAGCTCTAGGGCAATGTAGCACACCCCGAGCAGAAGTTCTACTTCAGCCAGATCTGGCCCGCAAAGAAACTGCGTTTCACAGGCCTTTGTAAGAGATGTTCCCGGTAGGCTGTTAGAGCACTGTGCAGAGCGAGTTGTTTCTTAGCTTCCCAGAGAGCTGGAAGCAAGATGCTTTGGGGCCCGTTAATTTTATACCCTGCTACTTTGCTGTAGTTGTTGATTATTTCTAATAGTTTTTCTGTGGATTCTTTGGGGTTTTCTATGTATAAGATCATGTCGTCTGCAAACAACGCGAGTTTTACTTCTTCGTTACCTATTTGGATTCCTTTCATTTTTTTTTCCTGCCGAATTGCTCTGGCCAGCACCTCCAGTACTATGTTGAATATGAGTGGTGAAAGTGGGCACCCTTGTCTTGTTCCTGTCCTCAGAGGGATGGCTTTCAGCTTTTGTCCATTGAGTATGATGTTGGCTGTGGGTCTATCATATATGGCCTTTATTATGTTCAGGTACTTTCCTTCTATACCCATTTTACTGAGGGTTTTTATCATAAATGGGTGTTGGATCTTGTCGAATGCTTTCTCTGCGTCTATTGAGATGATCATGTGGTTTTTGTTTTTCATTTTGTTGATGTAGTGTATCACGTTGATTGACTTGCGGGTGTTGAACCATCCCTGTGTCCCTGGTATAAATCCCACTTGATCATGGTGTATAATCTTTTTGATGTATTGCTGTAATCGGTTTGCCAAAATTTGGTTGAGGATTTTTGCATCTATGTTCATCAGTGATATCGGCCTGTAGTTCTCCTTCTTTGTGTTGTCCTTGTCAGGTTTGGGGATCAGAGTGATGTTGGCTTCATAGAATGTGTTAGGGAGTTCTCCATCTTTCTCAATTTTCTGGAACAGTTTGAGGAGAATAGGTCCAAAGAACTCACACTGCTTAACAACAAAAAAACAAACAACCCGATCAAAAAATGGGCAGAGGACATGAACAGACATTTCTCCAAAGAAGATATGAACATGGCCAATAGACACATGAAAAGATGTTCATCATCGCTAATCATCAGGGAAATGCAAATCAAAACTACACTAAGATATCACCTTACCCCCGTTAGATTGGCAAAAACATCCAAAACCAAGAACGACAAATGTTGGAGAGGTTGTGGAGAAAGAGGAACCCTCATACACTGTTGGTGGGAATGCAAACTGGTACAGCCACTATGGAAAACAGTATGGAGATTTCTCAAAAAGTTAAAAATAGAAATACCCTATGAGCCAGCCATCCCATTACTGGGTATCTATCCTAAGAACCTGATATCAGATATCTCAAGAGTCCGTTGCACCCCTATGTTCATCGCAGCATTATTTACAATAGCCAAGACGTGGAACCAGCCTACATGCCCAGAAACTGATGATTGGATAAAGAAGATGTGGTATATATACACAATGGAATACTACTCAGCCATAAAAAAAGACGACATTGGCCCATTCACAACAATGTGGATGGACCTCGAGGGCATTATGTTAAGCGAAATAAGTCAGGCAGAGAAAGACGAACTCTATACGACTCCACTCATAGGTGGAAATTAGTATATTGAGAAGGAGATCTGATCGGTGGTTACCAGGGAAAAGGGGGGGTGGGGGGAGGGCACGGAGGGGGATGTGGTGTTCCCACAACATGACTAACAAAAATGTACAACTGAAATTTCACAAGCTTGTAATCCATCATAACATTAATAAACAACAACAAAAAAAAAAGATGCTTTGGGGCCCATCTGCCCCTATGGACAGAACGCAGCACTTTCTGCCTTGCAGCTCTAGGGCAATGTGGCACACCCAGAGCAGAATTTCTACTTCAGCCAGATCAGGCCCGCAAAGAAACTGCGTTTCACAGGCCTTTGTAAGAGATGTTCCCGGTAGGCTGTTAGAGCACTGTGCAGAGCGAGTTGTTTCTCAGCTTCCCAAACAACTGGAAGCAAGATGCTTTGGGGCCCTTCTCACCCTTTGGCAAGAAGTCAGCACTTTGTGCCTTGCAGCTCTAGGGCAATGTAGCACACCCCGAGCAGAAGTTCTACTTCAGCCAGATCTGGCCTGCAAAGAAACTGCGTTTCACAGGCCTTTGTAAGAGATGTTCCCGGTAGGCTGTTAGAGCACTGTGCAGAGCGAGTTGTTTCTCAGCTTCCCAAACAGCCGGAAGCAAGATGCTTTGGGGCCCTTCTCACCCTTTGGAAAGAAGGCAGCACTTTGTGTCTTGCAGCTCTAGGGCAATGTAGCACACCCAGAGCAGAAGTTCTACTTCAGGGAGATCAGGCCTGCAAAGAAACTGCGTTTCACAGGCCTTTGTAAGAGATGTTCCCTGTAGGCTGTTAGAGCACTGTGCAGAGCGAGTTGTTTCTTAGCTTCCCAAAGAGCTGGAAGCAAGATTCTTTAGGGGCCATCTGCCGTTAAGGAAAGAAGGCAGCACTTTGTGCCTTGCAGCTCTAGGGCAATGTAGCACACCCAGAGCAGATGTTCTACTTCTGCCAGGTCAGGCCTGCAAAGAAACTTCGTTTCACAGGCCCTTGTAAGAGATGTTCCCGGTAGGCTGTTAGAGCACTGTGCAGAGCGACTTGTTTCTTAGCTTCCCAAAGAGCTGGAAGCAAGATGCTTTGGGGCCCTTCTCACCCTTTGGAAAGAAGGCAGCACTTTGTGCCTTGCAGCTCTAGGGCAATGTAGCACACCCCGAGCAGAAGTTCTACTTCAGCCAGATCTGGCATGCAAAGAAACTGCGTTTCACAGGCCTTTGTAAGAGATGTTCCCGGTAGGCTGTTAGAGCACTGTGCAGAGCGAGTTGTTTCTTAGCTTCCCAGAGAGCTGGAAGCAAGATGCTTTGGGGCCCGTTAATTTTATACCCTGCTACTTTGCTGTAGTTGTTGATTATTTCTAATAGTTTTTCTGTGGATTCTTTGGGGTTTTCTATGTATAAGATCTTGTCGGCTGCAAACAACGCGAGTTTTACTTCTTCGTTACCTATTTGGATTCCTTTCATTTTTTTTTCCTGCCGAATTGCTCTGGCCAGCACCTCCAGTACTATGTTGAATAGGAGTGGTGAAAGTGGGCACCCTTGTCTTGTTCCTGTCCTCAGAGGGATGGCTTTCAGCTTTTGTCCATTGAGTATGATGTTGGCTGTGGGTCTATCATATATGGCCTTTATTATGTTGAGGTACTTTCCTTCTATACCCATTTTACTGAGGGTTTTTATCATAAATGGGTGTTGGATCTTGTCGAATGCTTTCTCTGCGTCTATTGAGATGATCATGTGGTTTTTGTTTTTCATTTTGTTGATGTAGTGTATCACGTTGATTGACTTGCGGGTGTTGAACCATCCCTGTGTCCCTGGTATAAATCCCACTTGATCATGGTGTATAATCTTTTTGATGTATTGCTGTAATCGGTTTGCCAAAATTTGGTTGAGGATTTTTGCATCTATGTTCATCAGTGATATCGGCCTGTAGTTCTCCTTCTTTGTGTTGTCCTTGTCAGGTTTGGGGATCAGAGTGATGTTGGCTTCATAGAATGTGTTAGGGAGTTCTCCATCTTTCTCAATTTTCTGGAACAGTTTGAGGAGAATAGGTACAAAGAACTCACACTGCTTAACAACAAAAAAACAAACAACCCGATCAAAAAATGGGCAGAGGACATGAACAGACATTTCTCCAAAGAAGATATGAACATGGCCAATAGACACATGAAAAGATGTTCATCATCGCTAATGATCAGGGAAATGCAAATCAAAACTACACTAAGATATCACCTTACCCCCGTTAGATTGGCAAAAACATCCAAAACCAAGAACGACAAATGTTGGAGAGGTTGTGGAGAAAGAGGAACCCTCATACACTGTTGGTGGGAATGCAAACTGGTACAGCCACTATGGAAAACAGTATGGAGATTTCTCAAAAAGTTAAAAATAGAAATACCCTATGACCCAGCCATCCCATTACTGGGTATCTATCCTAAGAACCTGATATCAGATATCTCAAGAGTCCGTTGCACCCTATGTTCATCGCAGCATTATTTACAATAGCCAAGACGTGGAACCAGCCTACATGCCCAGAAACTGATGATTGGATAAAGAAGATGTGGTATATATACACAATGGAATACTACTCAGCCATAAAAAAAGACGACATTGGCCCATTCACAACAATGTGGATGGACCTCGAGGGCATTATGTTAAGCGAAATAAGTCAGTCAGAGAAAGACGAACTCTATATGACTCCACTCATAGGTGGAAATTAGTATATTGAGAAGGAGATCTGATCGGTGGTTACCAGGGAAAAGGGGGGGTGGGGGGAGGGCACGGAGGGGGAAGTGGTGTTCCCACAACATGACTAACAAAAATGTACAACTGAAATTTCACAAGCTTGTAATCCATCATAACATTAATAAACAACAACAAAAAAAAAAGATGCTTTGGGGCCCATCTGCCCCTATGGACAGAACGCAGCACTTTCTGCCTTGCAGCTCTAGGGCAATGTGGCACACCCAGAGCAGAAGTTCTACTTCAGCCAGATCAGGCCCGCAAAGAAACTGCGTTTCACAGGCCTTTGTAAGAGATGTTCCCGGTAGGCTGTTAGAGCACTGTGCAGAGCGAGTTGTTTCTCAGCTTCCCAAACAGCTGGAAGCAAGATGCTTTGGGGCCCTTCTCACCCTTTGGCAAGAAGTCAGCACTTTGTGCCTTGCAGCTCTAGGGCAATGTAGCACACCCCGAGCAGAAGTTCTACTTCAGCCAGATCTGGCCTGCAAAGAAACTGCGTTTCACAGGCCTTTGTAAGAGAAGTTCCCGGTAGGCTGTTAGAGCACTGTGCAGAGCGAGTTGTTTCTCAGCTTCCCAAACAGCCGGAAGCAAGATGCTTTGGGGCCCTTCTCACCCTTTGGAAAGAAGGCAGCACTTTGTACCTTGCAGCTCTAGGGCAATGTAGCACACCCAGAGCAGATGTTCTACTTCTGCCAGGTCAGGCCTGCGAAGAAACTTCGTTTCACAGGCCTTTGTAAGAGATGTTCCCGGTAGGCTGTAAGAGCACTGTGCAGAGCGACTTGTTTGTTAGCTTCCCAGAGAGCTGGAAGCAAGATGCTTTGGGGCCCTTCTCACCCTTTGGAAAGAAGGCAGCACTTTGTGCCTTGCAGCTCTAGGGCAATGTAGCACACCCACAGCAGAAGTTCTACTTCAGGGAGATCAGGCCTGCAAAGAAACTGCGTTTCACAGGCCTTTGTAAGAGATGTTCCCTGTAGGCTGTTAGAGCACTGTGCAGAGCGAGTTGTTTCTTAGCTTCCCAAAGAGCTGGAAGCAAGATGCTTTAGGGGCCATCTTCCCTTAAGGAAAGAAGGCAGCACTTTGTGCCTTGCAGCTCTAGGGCAATGTAGCACACCCAGAGCAGATGTTCTACTTCTGCCAGGTCAGGCCTGCAAAGAAACTTCGTTTCACAGGCCTTTGTAAGAGATGTTGCCGGTAGGCTGTAAGAGCACTGTGCAGAGCGACTTATTTCTTAGCTTCCCAGAGAGCTGGAAGCAAGATGCTTTGGGGCCCTTCTCACCCTTTGGAAAGAAGGCAGCACTTTGTGCCTTGCAGCTCTAGGGCAATGTAGCACACCCCGAGCAGAAGTTCTACATCAGCCAGATCTGGCATGCAAAGAAACTGCGTTTCACAGGCCTTTGTAAGAGATGTTCCCGGTAGGCTTTTAGATCACTGTGCAGAGCGAGTTGTTTCTTAGCTTCCCAGAGAGCTGTAAGCAAGATGCTTTGGGGCCCGTTAATTTTATACCCTGCTACTTTGCTGTAGTTGTTGATTATTTCTAATAGTTTTTCTGTGGATTCTTTGGGGTTTTCTATGTATAAGATCATGTCGTCTGCAAACAACGCGAGTTTTACTTCTTCGTTACCTATTTGGATTCCTTTCATTTTTTTTTCCTGCCGAATTGCTCTGGCCAGCACCTCCAGTACTATGTTGAATAGGAGTGGTGAAAGTGGGCACCCTTGTCTTGTTCCTGTCCTCAGAGGGATGGCTTTCAGCTTTTGTCCATTGAGTATGATGTTGGCTGTGGGTCTATCATATATGGCCTTTATTATGTTGAGGTACTTTCCTTCTATACCCATTTTACTGAGGGTTTTTATCATAAATGGGTGTTGGATCTTGTCGAATGCTTTCTCTGCGTCTATTGAGATGATCATGTGGTTTTTGTTTTTCATTTTGTTGATGTAGTGTATCACGTTGATTGACTTGCGGGTGTTGAACCATCCCTGTGTCCCTGGTATAAATCCCACTTGATCATGGTGTATAATCTTTTTGATGTATTGCTGTAATCGGTTTGCCAAAATTTGGTTGAGGATTTTTGCATCTATGTTCATCAGTGATATCGGCCTGTAGTTCTCCTTCTTTGTGTTGTCCTTGTCAGGTTTGGGGATCAGAGCGATGTTGGCTTCATAGAATGTGTTAGGGAGTTCTCCATCTTTCTCAATTTTCTGGAACAGTTTGAGGAGAATAGGTACAAAGAACTCACACTGCTTAACAACAAAAAAACAAACAACCCGATCAAAAAATGGGCAGAGGACATGAACAGACATTTCTCCAAAGAAGATATGAACATGGCCAATAGACACATGAAAAGATGTTCATCATCGCTAATCATCAGGGAAATGCAAATCAAAACTACACTAAGATATCACCTTACCCCCGTTAGATTGGCAAAAACATCCAAAACCAAGAACGACAAATGTTGGAGAGGTTGTGGAGAAAGAGGAACCCTCATACACTGTTGGTGGGAATGCAAACTGGTACAGCCACTATGGAAAACAGTATGGAGATTTCTCAAAATGTTAAAAATAGAAATACCCTATGACCCAGCCATCCCATTACTGGGTATCTATCCTAAGAACCTGATATCAGATATCTCAAGAGTCCGTTGCACCCCTATGTTCATCGCAGCATTATTTACAATAGCCAAGACGTGGAACCAGCCTACATGCCCAGAAACTGATGATTGGATAAAGAAGATGTGGTATATATACACAATGGAATACTACTCAGCCATAAAAAAGACGACATTGGCCCCTTCACAACAATGTGGATGGACCTCGAGGGCATTATGTTAAGCGAAATAAGTCAGTCAGAGAAAGACGAACTCTATATGACTCCACTCATAGGTGGAAATTAGTATATTGAGAAGGAGATCTGATCGGTGGTTACCAGGGAAAAGGGGGGGTGGGGGGAGGGCACGGAGGGGGAAGTGGTGTTCCCACAACATGACTAACAAAAATGTACAACTGAAATTTCACAAGCTTGTAATCCATCATAACATTAATAAACAACAACAACAAAAAAAGATGCTTTGGGGCCCATCTGCCCCTATGGACAGAACGCAGCACTTTGTGCCTTGCAGCTCTAGGGCAATGTAGCACACCCCGAGCAGAAGTTCTACTTCAGCCAGATCTGGCCTGCAAAGAAACTGCGTTTCACAGGATTTTGTAAGAGATGTTCCCGGTAGGCTGTTAGAGCACTGTGCAGAGCGAGTTGTTTCTCAGCTTCCCAAACAGCCGGAAGCAAGATGCTTTGGGGCCCTTCTCACCCTTTGGAAAGAAGGCAGCACTTTGTACCTTGCAGCTCTAGGGCAATGTAGCACACCCACAGCAGAAGGTCTACTTCAGCCAGATCAGGCCCGCAAAGAAACTGCATTTCACAGGCCTTTGTAAGAGATGTTCCCAGTAGGCTGTTAGAGCACTGTGCAGAGCGAGTTGTTTCTTAGCTTCCCAACGAGCTGGAAGCAAGATGCTTTAGGGGCCATCTGCCCTTAAGGAAAGAAGGCAGCACTTTGTGCCTTGCAGCTCTAGGGCAATGTAGCACACCCAGAGCAGATGTTCTACTTCTGCCAGGTCAGGCCTGCAAAGAAACTTCGTTTCACAGGCCTTTGTAAGAGA
Organism: Equus asinus; assembly: GCF_041296235.1. Classification (NCBI taxonomy): domain Eukaryota; kingdom Metazoa; phylum Chordata; class Mammalia; order Perissodactyla; family Equidae; genus Equus; species Equus asinus. Next base: position 39,124,449 of record NC_091790.1, read on the forward strand.
TGTTCCCGGTAGGCTGTAAGAGCACTGTGCAGAGCGACTTGTTTGTTAGCTTCCCAGAGAGCTGGAAGCAAGATGCTTTGGGGCCCTTCTCACCCTTTGGAAAGAAGGCAGCACTCTGTGCCTTGCAGCTCTAGGGCAATGTAGCACACCCACAGCAGAAGTTCTACTTCAGGGAGATCAGGCCTGCAAAGAAACTGCGTTTCACAGGCCTTTGTAAGAGATGTTCCCTGTAGGCTGTTAGAGCACTGTGCAGAGCGAGTTGTTTCTTAGCTTCCCAAAGAGCTGGAAGCAAGATGCTTTAGGGGCCATCTGCCCTTAAGGAAAGAAGGCAGCACTTTGTGCCTTGCAGCTCTAGGGCAATGTAGCACACCCAGAGCAGATGTTCTACTTCTGCCAGGTCAGGCCTGCAAAGAAACTTCGTTTCACAGGCCCTTGTAAGAGATGTTCCCGGTAGGCTGTTAGAGAACTGTGCAGAGTGACTTGTTTCTTAGCTTCCCAAAGAGCTGGAAGCAAGATGCTTTGGGGCCCTTCTCACCCTTTGGAAAGAAGGCAGCACTTTGTGCCTTGCAGCTCTAGGGCAATGTAGCACACCCCGAGCAGAAGTTCTACTTCAGCCAGATCTGGCCTGCAAAGAAACTGCGTTTCACAGGCCTTTGTAAGAGATGTTCCCGGTAGGCTGTTAGAGCACTGTGCAGAGCGAGTTGTTTCTTAGCTTCCCAGAGAGCTGGAAGCAAGATGCTTTGGGGCCCGTTAATTTTATACCCTGCTACTTTGCTGTAGTTGTTGATTATTTCTAATAGTTTTTCTGTGGATTCTTTGGGGTTTTCTATGTATAAGATCATGTCGTCTGCAAACAACGCGAGTTTTACTTCTTCGTTACCTATTTGGATTCCTTTCATTTTTTTTTCCTGCCGAATTGCTCTGGCCAGCACCTCCAGTACTATGTTGAATAGGAGTGGTGAAAGTGGGCACCCTTGTCTTGTTCCTGTCCTCAGAGGGATGGCTTTCAGCTTTTGTCCATTGAGTATGATGTTGGCTGTGGGTCTATCATATATGGCCTTTATTATGTTGAGGTACTTTCCTTCTATACCCATTTTACTGAGGGTTTTTATCATAAATGGGTGTTGGATCTTGTCGAATGCTTTCTCTGCGTCTATTGAGATGATCATGTGGTTTTTGTTTTTCATTTTGTTGATGTAGTGTATCACGTTGATTGACTTGCGGGTGTTGAACCATCCCTGTGTCCCTGGTATAAATCCCACTTGATCATGGTGTATAATCTTTTTGATGTATTGCTGTAATCGGTTTGCCAAAATTTTGTTGAGGATTTTTGCATCTATGTTCATCAGTGATATCGGCCTGTAGTTCTCCTTCTTTGTGTTGTCCTTGTCAGGTTTGGGGATCAGAGCGATGTTGGCTTCATAGAATGTGTTAGGGAGTTCTCCATCTTTCTCAATTTTCTGGAACAGTTTGAGGAGAATAGGTACAAAGAACTCACACTGCTTAACAACAAAAAAACAAACAACCCGATCAAAAAATGGGCAGAGGACATGAACAGACATTTCTCCAAAGAAGATATGAACATGGCCAATAGACACATGAAAAGATGTTCATCATCGCTAATCATCAGGGAAATGCAAATCAAAACTACACTAAGATATCACCTTACCCCCGTTAGATTGGCAAAAACATCCAAAACCAAGAACGACAAATGTTGGAGAGGTTGTGGAGAAAGAGGAACCCTCATACACTGTTGGTGGGAATGCAAACTGGTACAGCCACTATGGAAAACAGTATGGAGATTTCTCAAAAAGTTAAAAATAGAAATACCCTATGACCCAGCCATCCCATTACTGGGTATCTATCCTAAGAACCTGATATCAGATATCTCAAGAGTCCGTTGCACCCCTATGTTCATCGCAGCATTATTTACAATAGCCAAGACGTGGAACCAGCCTACATGCCCAGAAACTGATGATTGGATAAAGAAGATGTGGTATATATACACAATGGAATACTACTCAGCCATAAAAAAAGACGACATTGGCCCCTTCACAACAATGTGGATGGACCTCGAGGGCATTATGTTAAGCGAAATAAGTCAGTCAGAGAAAGACGAACTCTATATGACTCCACTCATAGGTGGAAATTAGTATATTGAGAAGGAGATCTGATCGGTGGTTACCAGGGAAAAGGGGGGGTGGGGGGAGGGCACGGAGGGGGAAGTGGTGTTCCCACAACATGACTAACAAAAATGTACAACTGAAATTTCACAAGCTTGTAATCCATCATAACATTAATAAACAACAACAACAAAAAAAGATGCTTTGGGGCCCATCTGCCCCTATGGACAGAACGCAGCACTTTCTGCCTTGCAGCTCTAGGGCAATGTGGCACACCCAGAGCAGAAGTTCTACTTCAGCCAGATCAGGCCCGCAAAGAAACTGCGTTTCACAGGCCTTTGTAAGAGATGTTCCCGGTAGGCTGTTAGAGCACTGTGCAGAGCGAGTTGTTTCTCAGCTTCCCAAACAGCTGGAAGCAAGATGCTTTGGGGCCCTTCTCACCCTTTGGCAAGAAGTCAGCACTTTGTGCCTTGCAGCTCTAGGGCAATGTAGCACACCCCGAGCAGAAGTTCTACTTCAGCCAGATCTGGCCTGCAAAGAAACTGCGTTTCACAGGCCTTTGTAAGAGATGTTCCCGGTAGGCTGTTAGAGCACTGTGCAGAGCGAGTTGTTTCTCAGCTTCCCAAACAGCCGGAAGCAAGATGCTTTGGGGCCCTTCTCACCCTTTGGAAAGAAGGCAGCACTTTGTACCTTGCAGCTCTAGGGCAATGTAGCACACCCACAGCAGAAGGTCTACTTCAGCCAGATCAGGCCCGCAAAGAAACTGCGTTTCACAGGCCTTTGTAAGAGATGTTCCCGGTAGGCTGTTAGAGCACTGTGCAGAGCGAGTTGTTTCTTAGCTTCCCAACGAGCTGGAAGCAAGATGCTTTAGGGGCCATCTGCCCTTAAGGAAAGAAGGCAGCACTTTGTGCCTTGCAGCTCTAGGGCAATGTAGCACACCCAGAGCAGATGTTCTACTTCTGCCAGGTCAGGCCTGCAAAGAAACTTCGTTTCACAGGCCTTTGTAAGAGATGTTCCCGGTAGGCTGTAAGAGCACTGTGCAGAGCGACTTGTTTGTTAGCTTCCCAGAGAGCTGGAAGCAAGATGCTTTGGGGCCCTTCTCACCCTTTGGAAAGAAGGCAGCACTCTGTGCCTTGCAGCTCTAGGGCAATGTAGCACACCCACAGCAGAAGTTCTACTTCAGGGAGATCAGGCCTGCAAAGAAACTGCGTTTCACAGGCCTTTGTAAGAGATGTTCCCTGTAGGCTGTTAGAGCACTGTGCAGAGCGAGTTGTTTCTTAGCTTCCCAAAGAGCTGGAAGCAAGATGCTTTAGGGGCCATCTGCCCTTAAGGAAAGAAGGCAGCACTTTGTGCCTTGCAGCTCTAGGGCAATGTAGCACACCCAGAGCAGATGTTCTACTTCTGCCAGGTCAGGCCTGCAAAGAAACTTCGTTTCACAGGCCCTTGTAAGAGATGTTCCCGGTAGGCTGTTAGAGAACTGTGCAGAGCGACTTGTTTCTTAGCTTCCCAAAGAGCTGGAAGCAAGATGCTTTGGGGCCCTTCTCACCCTTTGGAAAGAAGGCAGCACTTTGTGCCTTGCAGCTCTAGGGCAATGTAGCACACCCCGAGCAGAAGTTCTACTTCAGCCAGATCTGGCCTGCAAAGAAACTGCGTTTCACAGGCCTTTGTAAGAGATGTTCCCGGTAGGCTGTTAGAGCACTGTGCAGAGCGAGTTGTTTCTTAGCTTCCCAGAGAGCTGGAAGCAAGATGCTTTGGGGCCCGTTAATTTTATACCCTGCTACTTTGCTGTAGTTGTTGATTCTTTCTAATAGTTTTTCTGTGGATTCTTTGGGGTTTTCTATGTATAAGATCATGTCGTCTGCAAACAACGCGAGTTTTACTTCTTCGTTACCTATTTGGATTCCTTTCATTTTTTTTTCCTGCCGAATTGCTCTGGCCAGCACCTCCAGTACTATGTTGAATAGGAGTGGTGAAAGTGGGCACCCTTGTCTTGTTCCTGTCCTCAGAGGGATGGCTTTCAGCTTTTGTCCATTGAGTATGATGTTGGCTGTGGGTCTATCATATATGGCCTTTATTATGTTCAGGTACTTTCCTTCTATACCCATTTTACTGAGGGTTTTTATCATAAATGGGTGTTGGATCTTGTCGAATGCTTTCTCTGCGTCTATTGAGATGATCATGTGGTTTTTGTTTTTCATTTTGTTGATGTAGTGTATCACGTTGATTGACTTGCGGGTGTTGAACCATCCCTGTGTCCCTGGTATAAATCCCACTTGATCATGGTGTATAATCTTTTTGATGTATTGCTGTAATCGGTTTGCCAAAATTTTGTTGAGGATTTTTGCATCTATGTTCATCAGTGATATCGGCCTGTAGTTCTCCTTCTTTGTGTTGTCCTTGTCAGGTTTGGGGATCAGAGCGATGTTGGCTTCATAGAATGTGTTAGGGAGTTCTCCATCTTTCTCAATTTTCTGGAACAGTTTGAGGAGAATAGGTACAAAGAACTCACACTGCTTAACAACAAAAAAACAAACAACCCGATCAAAAAATGGGCAGAGGACATGAACAGACATTTCTCCAAAGAAGATATGAACATGGCCAATAGACACATGAAAAGATGTTCATCATCGCTAATCATCAGGGAAATGCAAATCAAAACTACACTAAGATATCACCTTACCCCCGTTAGATTGGCAAAAACATCCAAAACCAAGAACGACAAATGTTGGAGAGGTTGTGGAGAAAGAGGAACCCTCATACACTGTTGGTGGGAATGCAAACTGGTACAGCCACTATGGAAAACAGTATGGAGATTTCTCAAAAAGTTAAAAATAGAAATACCCTATGACCCAGCCATCCCATTACTGGGTATCTATCCTAAGAACCTGATATCAGATATCTCAAGAGTCCGTTGCACCCCTATGTTCATCGCAGCATTATTTACAATAGCCAAGACGTGGAACCAGCCTACATGCCCAGAAACTGATGATTGGATAAAGAAGATGTGGTATATATACACAATGGAATACTACTCAGCCATAAAAAAAGACGACATTGGCCCCTTCACAACAATGTGGATGGACCTCGAGGGCATTATGTTAAGCGAAATAAGTCAGTCAGAGAAAGACGAACTCTATATGACTCCACTCATAGGTGGAAATTAGTATATTGAGAAGGAGATCTGATCGGTGGTTACCAGGGAAAAGGGGGGGTGGGGGGAGGGCACGGAGGGGGAAGTGGTGTTCCCACAACATGACTAACAAAAATGTACAACTGAAATTTCACAAGCTTGTAATCCATCATAACATTAATAAACAACAACAACAAAAAAAGATGCTTTGGGGCCCATCTGCCCCTATGGACAGAACGCAGCACTTTCTGCCTTGCAGCTCTAGGGCAATGTGGCACACCCAGAGCAGAAGTTCTACTTCAGCCAGATCAGGCCCGCAAAGAAACTGCGTTTCACAGGCCTTTGTAAGAGATGTTCCCGGTAGGCTGTTAGAGCACTGTGCAGAGCGAGTTGTTTCTCAGCTTCCCAAACAGCTGGAAGCAAGATGCTTTGGGGCCCTTCTCACCCTTTGGCAAGAAGTCAGCACTTTGTGCCTTGCAGCTCTAGGGCAATGTAGCACACCCCGAGCAGAAGTTCTACTTCAGCCAGATCTGGCCTGCAAAGAAACTGCGTTTCACAGGCCTTTGTAAGAGATGTTCCCGGTAGGCTGTTAGAGCACTGTGCAGAGCGAGTTGTTTCTCAGCTTCCCAAACAGCCGGAAGCAAGATGCTTTGGGGCCCTTCTCACCCTTTGGAAAGAAGGCAGCACTTTGTACCTTGCAGCTCTAGGGCAATGTAGCACACCCACAGCAGAAGGTCTACTTCAGCCAGATCAGGCCCGCAAAGAAACTGCGTTTCACAGGCCTTTGTAAGAGATGTTCCCGGTAGGCTGTTAGAGCACTGTGCAGAGCGAGTTGTTTCTTAGCTTCCCAACGAGCTGGAAGCAAGATGCTTTAGGGGCCATCTGCCCTTAAGGAAAGAAGGCAGCACTTTGTGCCTTGCAGCTCTAGGGCAATGTAGCACACCCAGAGCAGATGTTCTACTTCTGCCAGGTCAGGCCTGCAAAGAAACTTCGTTTCACAGGCCTTTGTAAGAGATGTTCCCGGTAGGCTGTAAGAGCACTGTGCAGAGCGACTTGTTTGTTAGCTTCCCAGAGAGCTGGAAGCAAGATGCTTTGGGGCCCTTCTCACCCTTTGGAAAGAAGGCAGCACTCTGTGCCTTGCAGCTCTAGGGCAATGTAGCACACCCACAGCAGAAGTTCTACTTCAGGGAGATCAGGCCTGCAAAGAAACTGCGTTTCACAGGCCTTTGTAAGAGATGTTCCCTGTAGGCTGTTAGAGCACTGTGCAGAGCGAGTTGTTTCTTAGCTTCCCAAAGAGCTGGAAGCAAGATGCTTTAGGGGCCATCTGCCCTTAAGGAAAGAAGGCAGCACTTTGTGCCTTGCAGCTCTAGGGCAATGTAGCACACCCAGAGCAGATGTTCTACTTCTGCCAGGTCAGGCCTGCAAAGAAACTTCGTTTCACAGGCCCTTGTAAGAGATGTTCCCGGTAGGCTGTTAGAGAACTGTGCAGAGCGACTTGTTTCTTAGCTTCCCAAAGAGCTGGAAGCAAGATGCTTTGGGGCCCTTCTCACCCTTTGGAAAGAAGGCAGCACTTTGTGCCTTGCAGCTCTAGGGCAATGTAGCACACCCCGAGCAGAAGTTCTACTTCAGCCAGATCTGGCCTGCAAAGAAACTGCGTTTCACAGGCCTTTGTAAGAGATGTTCCCGGTAGGCTGTTAGAGCACTGTGCAGAGCGAGTTGTTTCTTAGCTTCCCAGAGAGCTGGAAGCAAGATGCTTTGGGGCCCGTTAATTTTATACCCTGCTACTTTGCTGTAGTTGTTGATTCTTTCTAATAGTTTTTCTGTGGATTCTTTGGGGTTTTCTATGTATAAGATCATGTCGTCTGCAAACAACGCGAGTTTTACTTCTTCGTTACCTATTTGGATTCCTTTCATTTTTTTTTCCTGCCGAATTGCTCTGGCCAGCACCTCCAGTACTATGTTGAATAGGAGTGGTGAAAGTGGGCACCCTTGTCTTGTTCCTGTCCTCAGAGGGATGGCTTTCAGCTTTTGTCCATTGAGTATGATGTTGGCTGTGGGTCTATCATATATGGCCTTTATTATGTTCAGGTACTTTCCTTCTATACCCATTTTACTGAGGGTTTTTATCATAAATGGGTGTTGGATCTTGTCGAATGCTTTCTCTGCGTCTATTGAGATGATCATGTGGTTTTTGTTTTTCATTTTGTTGATGTAGTGTATCACGTTGATTGACTTGCGGGTGTTGAACCATCCCTGTGTCCCTGGTATAAATCCCACTTGATCATGGTGTATAATCTTTTTGATGTATTGCTGTAATCGGTTTGCCAAAATTTTGTTGAGGATTTTTGCATCTATGTTCATCAGTGATATCGGCCTGTAGTTCTCCTTCTTTGTGTTGTCCTTGTCAGGTTTGGGGATCAGAGCGATGTTGGCTTCATAGAATGTGTTAGGGAGTTCTCCATCTTTCTCAATTTTCTGGAACAGTTTGAGGAGAATAGGTACAAAGAACTCACACTGCTTAACAACAAAAAAACAAACAACCCGATCAAAAAATGGGCAGAGGACATGAACAGACATTTCTCCAAAGAAGATATGAACATGGCCAATAGACACATGAAAAGATGTTCATCATCGCTAATCATCAGGGAAATGCAAATCAAAACTACACTAAGATATCACCTTACCCCCGTTAGATTGGCAAAAACATCCAAAACCAAGAACGACAAATGTTGGAGAGGTTGTGGAGAAAGAGGAACCCTCATACACTGTTGGTGGGAATGCAAACTGGTACAGCCACTATGGAAAACAGTATGGAGATTTCTCAAAAAGTTAAAAATAGAAATACCCTATGAGCCAGCCATCCCATTACTGGGTATCTATCCTAAGAACCTGATATCAGATATCTCAAGAGTCCGTTGCACCCCTATGTTCATCGCAGCATTATTTACAATAGCCAAGACGTGGAACCAGCCTACATGCCCAGAAACTGATGATTGGATAAAGAAGATGTGGTATATATACACAATGGAATACTACTCAGCCATAAAAAAAGACGACATTGGCCCCTTCACAACAATGTGGATGGACCTCGAGGGCATTATGTTAAGCGAAATAAGTCAGTCAGAGAAAGACGAACTCTATATGACTCCACTCATAGGTGGAAATTAGTATATTGAGAAGGAGATCTGATCGGTGGTTACCAGGGAAAAGGGGGGGTGGGGGGAGGGCACGGAGGGGGAAGTGGTGTTCCCACAACATGACTAACAAAAATGTACAACTGAAATTTCACAAGCTTGTAATCCATCATAACATTAATAAACAACAACAAAAAAAAAAGATGCTTTGGGGCCCATCTGCCCCTATGGACAGAACGCAGCACTTTCTGCCTTGCAGCTCTAGGGCAATGTGGCACACCCAGAGCAGAAGTTCTACTTCAGCCAGATCAGGCCCGCAAAGAAATTGCGTTTCACAGGCCTTTGTAAGAGATGTTCCCGGTAGGCTGTTAGAGCACTGTGCAGAGCGAGTTGTTTCTCAGCTTCCCAAACAGCTGGAAGCAAGATGCTTTGGGGCCCTTCTCACCCTTTGGCAAGAAGTCAGCACTTTGTGCCTTGCAGCTCTAGGGCAATGTAGCACACCCCGAGCAGAAGTTCTACTTCAGCCAGATCTGGCCTGCAAAGAAACTGCGTTTCACAGGCCTTTGTAAGAGATGTTCCCGGTAGGCTGTTAGAGCACTGTGCAGAGCGAGTTGTTTCTCAGCTTCCCAAACAGCCGGAAGCAAGATGCTTTGGGGCCCTTCTCACCCTTTGGAAAGAAGGCAGCACTTTGTACCTTGCAGCTCTAGGGCAATGTAGCACACCCACAGCAGAAGGTCTACTTCAGCCAGATCAGGCCCGCAAAGAAACTGCGTTTCACAGGCCTTTGTAAGAGATGTTCCCGGTAGGCTGTTAGAGCACTGTGCAGAGCGAGTTGTTTCTTAGCTTCCCAACGAGCTGGAAGCAAGATGCTTTAGGGGCCATCTGCCCTAAAGGAAAGAAGGCAGCACTTTGTGCCTTGCAGCTCTAGGGCAATGTAGCACACCCAGAGCAGATGTTCTACTTCTGCCAGGTCAGGCCTGCAAAGAAACTTCGTTTCACAAGCCTTTGTAAGAGATGTTCCCGGTAGGCTGTAAGAGCACTGTGCAGAGCGACTTGTTTGTTAGCTTCCCAGAGAGCTGGAAGCAAGATGCTTTGGGGCCCTTCTCACCCTTTGGAAAGAAGGCAGCACTCTGTGCCTTGCAGCTCTAGGGCAATGTAGCACACCCACAGCAGAAGTTCTACTTCAGCCAGATCTGGCCCGCAAAGAAACTGCGTTTCACAGGCCTTTGTAAGAGATGTTCCCGGTAGGCTGTTAGAGCACTGTGCAGAGCGAGTTGTTTCTTAGCTTCCCAGAGAGCTGGAAGCAAGATGCTTTGGGGTCCGTTAATTTTATACCCTGCTACTTTGCTGTAGTTGTTGATTATTTCTAATAGTTTTTCTGTGGATTCTTTGGGGTTTTCTATGTATAAGATCATGTCGTCTGCAAACAACGCGAGTTTTACTTCTTCGTTACCTATTTGGATTCCTTTCATTTTTTTTTCCTGCCGAATTGCTCTGGCCAGCACCTCCAGTACTATGTTGAATAGGAGTGGTGAAAGTGGGCACCCTTGTCTTGTTCCTGTCCTCAGAGGGATGGCTTTCAGCTTTTGTCCATTGAGTATGATGTTGGCTGTGGGTCTATCATATATGGCCTTTATTATGTTGAGGTACTTTCCTTCTATACCCATTTTACTGAGGGTTTTTATCATAAGTGGGTGTTGGATCTTGTCGAATGCTTTCTCTGCGTCTATTGAGATGATCATGTGGTTTTTGTTTTTCATTTTGTTGATGTAGTGTATCACGTTGATTGACTTGCGGGTGTTGAACCATCCCTGTGTCCCTGGTATAAATCCCACTTGATCATGGTGTATAATCTTTTTGATGTATTGCTGTAATCGGTTTGCCAAAATTTTGTTGAGGATTTTTGCATCTATGTTCATCAGTGATATCGGCCTGTAGTTCTCCTTCTTTGTGTTGTCCTTGTCAGGTTTGGGGATCAGAGTGATGTTGGCTTCATAGAATGTGTTAGGGAGTTCTCCATCTTTCTCAATTTTCTGGAACAGTTTGAGGAGAATAGGTACAAAGAACTCACACTGCTTAACAACAAAAAAACAAACAACCCGATCAAAAAATGGGCAGAGGACATGAACAGACATTTCTCCAAAGAAGATATGAACATGGCCAATAGACACATGAAAAGATGTTCATCATCGCTAATCATCAGGGAAATGCAAATCAAAACTACACTAAGATATCACCTTACCCCCGTTAGATTGGCAAAAACATCCAAAACCAAGAACGACAAATGTTGGAGAGGTTGTGGAGAAAGAGGAACCCTCATACACTGTTGGTGGGAATGCAAACTGGTACAGCCACTATGGAAAACAGTATGGAGATTTCTCAAAAAGTTAAAAATAGAAATACCCTATGAGCCAGCCATCCCATTACTGGGTATCTATCCTAAGAACCTGATATCAGATATCTCAAGAGTCCGTTGCACCCCTATGTTCATCGCAGCATTATTTACAATAGCCAAGACGTGGAACCAGCCTACATGCCCAGAAACTGATGATTGGATAAAGAAGATGTGGTATATATACACAATGGAATACTACTCAGCCATAAAAAAAGACGACATTGGCCCCTTCACAACAATGTGGATGGACCTCGAGGGCATTATGTTAAGCGAAATAAGTCAGTCAGAGAAAGACGAACTCTATATGACTCCACTCATAGGTGGAAATTAGTATATTGAGAAGGAGATCTGATCGGTGGTTACCAGGGAAAAGGGGGGGTGGGGGGAGGGCACGGAGGGGGAAGTGGTGTTCCCACAACATGACTAACAAAAATGTACAACTGAAATTTCACAAGCTTGTAATCCATCATAACATTAATAAACAACAACAAAAAAAAAAGATGCTTTGGGGCCCATCTGCCCCTATGGACAGAACGCAGCACTTTCTGCCTTGCAGCTCTAGGGCAATGTGGCACACCCAGAGCAGAAGTTCTACTTCAGCCAGATCAGGCCCGCAAAGAAACTGCGTTTCACAGGCCTTTGTAAGAGATGTTCCCGGTAGGCTGTTAGAGCACTGTGCAGAGCGAGTTGTTTCTCAGCTTCCCAAACAGCTGGAAGCAAGATGCTTTGGGGCCCTTCTCACCCTTTGGCAAGAAGTCAGCACTTTGTGCCTTGCAGCTCTAGGGCAATGTAGCACACCCCGAGCAGAAGTTCTACTTCAGCCAGATCTGGCCTGCAAAGAAACTGCGTTTCACAGGCCTTTGTAAGAGATGTTCCCGGTAGGCTGTTAGAGCACTGTGCAGAGCGAGTTGTTTCTCAGCTTCCCAAACAGCCGGAAGCAAGATGCTTTGGGGCCCTTCTCACCCTTTGGAAAGAAGGCAGCACTTTGTGCCTTGCAGCTCTAGGGCAATGTAGCACACCCACAGCAGAAGTTCTACTTCAGGGAGATCAGGCCTGCAAAGAAACTGCGTTTCACAGGCCTTTGTAAGAGATGTTCCCTGTAGGCTGTTAGAGCACTGTGCAGAGCGAGTTGTTTCTTAGCTTCCCAAAGAGCTGGAAGCAAGATGCTTTAGGGGCCATCTGCCCTTAAGGAAAGAAGGCAGCACTTTGTGCCTTGCATCTCTAGGGCAATGTAGCACACCCAGAGCAGATGTTCTACTTCTGCCAGGTCAGGCCTTCAAAGAAACTTCGTTTCACAGGCCCTTGTAAGAGATGTTCCCGGTAGGCTGTTAGAGCACTGTGCAGAGCGACTTGTTTCTTAGCTTCCCAAAGAGCTGGAAGCAAGATGCTTTGGGGCCCTTCTCACCCTTTGGAAAGAAGGTAGCACTTTGTGCCTTGCACCTCTAGGGCAATGTAGCACACAACGAGCAGGAGTTCTACTTCAGCCAGATCTGGCCTGCAAAGAAACTGCGTTACACAGGCCTTTGTAAGAGATGTTCCCGGTAGGCTGTTAGAGCACTGTGCAGAGCGAGTTGTTTCTTAGCTTCCCAGAGAGCTGTAATCAAGATGCTTTGGGGCCCGTTAATTTTATACCCTGCTACTTTGCTGTAGTTGTTGATTATTTCTAATAGTTTTTCTGTGGATTCTTTGGGGTTTTCTATGTATAAGATCATGTCGTCTGCAAACAACGCGAGTTTTACTTCTTCGTTACCTATTTGGATTCCTTTCATTTTTTTTTTCCTGCCGAATTTCTCTGGCCAGCACCTCCAGTACTATGTTGAATAGGAGTGGTGAAAGTGGGCACCCTTGTCTTATTCCTGTCCTCAGAGGGATGGCTTTCAGCTTTTGTCCATTGAGTATGATGTTGGCTGTGGGTCTATCATATATGGCCTTTATTATGTTGAGGTACATTCCTTCTATACCCATTTTACTGAGGGTTTTTATCATAAATGGGTGTTGGATCTTGTCGAATGCTTTCTCTGCGTCTATTGAGATGATCATGTGGTTTTTGTTTATCATTTTGTTGATGTAGTGTATCACGTTGATTGACTTGCGGGTGTTGAACCATCCCTGTGTCCCTGGTATAAATCCCACTTGATCATGGTGTATAATCTTTTTGATGTATTGCTGTAATCGGTTTGCCAAAATTTTGTTGAGGATTTTTGCATCTATGTTCATCAGTGATATCGGCCTGTAGTTCTCCTTCTTTGTGTTGTCCTTGTCAGGTTTGGGGATCAGAGTGATGTTGGCTTCATAGAATGTGTTAGGGAGTTCTCCATCTTTCTCAATTTTCTGGAACAGTTTGAGGAGAATAGCTACAAAGAACTCACACTGCTTAACAACAAAAAAACAAACAACCCGATCAAAAAATGGGCAGAGGACATGAACAGACATTTCTCCAAAGAAGATATGAACATGGCCAATAGACACATGAAAAGATGTTCATCATCGCTAATCATCAGGGAAATGCAAATCAAAACTACACTAAGATATCACCTTACCCCCGTTAGATTGGCAAAAACATCCAAAACCAAGAACGACAAATGTTGGAGAGGTTGTGGAGAAAGAGGAACCCTCATACACTGTTGGTGGGAATGCAAACTGGTACAGCCACTATGGAAAACAGTATGGAGATTTCTCAAAAAGTTAAAAATAGAAATACCCTATGACCCAGCCATCCCATTACTGGGTATCTATCCTAAGAACCTGATATCAGATATCTCAAGAGTCCGTTGCACCCCTATGTTCATCGCAGCATTATTTACAATAGCCAAGACGTGGAACCAGCCTACATGCCCAGAAACTGATGATTGGATAAAGAAGATGTGGTATATATACACAATGGAATACTACTCAGCCATAAAAAAAGACGACATTGGCCCCTTCACAACAATGTGGATGGACCTCGAGGGCATTATGTTAAGCGAAATAAGTCAGGCAGAGAAAGACGAACTCTATATGACTCCACTCATAGGTGGAAATTAGTATATTGAGAAGGAGATCTGATCGGTGGTTACCAGGGAAAAGGGGGGGTGGGGGGAGGGCACGGAGGGGGAAGTGGTGTTCCCACAACATGACTAACAAAAATGTACAACTGAAATTTCACAAGCTTGTAATCCATCATAACATTAATAAACAACAACAACAAAAAAAGATGCTTTGGGGCCCATCTGCCCCTATGGACAGAACGCAGCACTTTCTGCCTTGCAGCTCTAGGGCAATGTGGCACACCCAGAGCAGAAGTTCTACTTCAGCCAGATCAGGCCCGCAAAGAAACTGCGTTTCACAGGCCTTTGTAAGAGATGTTCCCGGTAGGCTGTTAGAGCACTGTGCAGAGCGAGTTGTTTCTCAGCTTCCCAAACAGCTGGAAGCAAGATGCTTTGGGGCCCTTCTCACCCTTTGGCAAGAAGTCAGCACTTTGTGCCTTGCAGCTCTAGGGCAATGTAGCACACCCCGAGCAGAAGTTCTACTTCAGCCAGATCTGGCCTGCAAAGAAACTGCGTTTCACAGGCCTTTGTAAGAGATGTTCCCGGTAGGCTGTTAGAGCACTGTGCAGAGCGACTTGTTTGTTAGCTTCCCAGAGAGCTGGAAGCAAGATGCTTTGGGGCCCTTCTCACCCTTTGGAAAGAAGGCAGCACTTTGTGCCTTGCAGCTCTAGGGCAATGTAGCACACCCAGAGCAGAAGTTCTACTTCAGGGAGATCAGGCCTGCAAAGAAACTGCGTTTCACATGCCTTTGTAACAGATGTTCCCTGTAGGCTGTTAGAGCACTGTGCAGAGCGAGTTGTTTCTTAGCTTCCCAACGAGCTGGAAGCTAGATGCTTTAGGGGCCATCTGCCCTTAAGGAAAGAAGGCAGCACTTTGTGCCTTGCATCTCTAGGGCAATGTAGCACACCCAGAGCAGATGTTCTACTTCTGCCATGTCAGGCCTGCAAAGAAACTTCGTTTCACAGGCCCTTGTAAGAGATGTTCCCGGTAGGCTGTTAGAGCACTGTGCAGAGCGACTTGTTTCTTAGCTTCCCAAAGAGCTGGAAGCAAGATGCTTTGGGGCCCTTCTCACCCTTTGGCAAGAAGGCAGCACTTTGTGCCTTGCAGCTCTAGGGCAATGTAGCACACCCCGAGCAGAAGTTCTACTTCAGCCAGATCTGGCATGCAAAGAAACTGCGTTTCACAGGCCTTTGTAAGAGATGTTCCCGGTAGGCTGTTAGAGCACTGTGCAGAGCGAGTTGTTTCTTAGCTTCCCAGAGAGCTGGAAGCAAGATGCTTTGGGGCCCGTTAATTTTATACCCTGCTACTTTGCTGTAGTTGTTGATTATTTCTAATAGTTTTTCTGTGGATTCTTTGGGGTTTTATATGTATAAGATCATGTCGTCTGCAAACAACACGAGTTTTACTTCTTCGTTACCTATTTGGATTCCTTTCTCTTTTTTTTTTCCTGCCGAATTGCTCTGGCCAGCACCTCCAGTACTATGTTGAATAGGAGTGGTGAAAGTGGGCACCCTTGTCTTGTTCCTGTCCTCAGAGGGATGGCTTTCAGCTTTTGTCCATTGAGTATGATGTTGGCTGTGGGTCTATCATATATGGCCTTTATTATGTTGAGGTACTTTCCTTCTATACCCATTTTACTGAGGGTTTTTATCATAAGTGGGTGTTGGATCTTGTCGAATGCTTTCTCTGCGTCTATTGAGATGATCATGTGGTTTTTGTTTTTCATTTTGTTGATGTAGTGTATCACGTTGATTGACTTGCGGGTGTTGAACCATCCCTGTGTCCCTGGTATAAATCCCACTTGATCATGGTGTATAATCTTTTTGATGTATTGCTGTAATCGGTTTGCCAAAATTTTGTTGAGGATTTTTGCATCTATGTTCATCAGTGATATCGGCCTGTAGTTCTCCTTCTTTGTGTTGTCCTTGTCAGGTTTGGGGATCAGAGTGATGTTGGCTTCATAGAATGTGTTAGGGAGTTCTCCATCTTTCTCAATTTTCTGGAACAGTTTGAGGAGAATAGGTACAAAGAACTCACACTGCTTAACAACAAAAAAACAAACAACCCGATCAAAAAATGGGCAGAGGACATGAACAGACATTTCTCAAAAGAAGATATGAACATGGCCAATAGACACATGAAAAGATGTTCATCATCGCTAATCATCAGGGAAATGCAAATCAAAACTACACTAAGATATCACCTTACCCCCGTTAGATTGGCAAAAACATCCAAAACCAAGAACGACAAATGTTGGAGAGGTTGTGGAGAAAGAGGAACCCTCATACACTGTTGGTGGGAATGCAAACTGGTACAGCCACTATGGAAAACAGTATGGAGATTTCTCAAAAAGTTAAAAATAGAAATACCCGATGACCCAGCCATCCCATTACTGGGTATCTATCCTAAGAACCTGATATCAGATATCTCAAGATTCCGTTGCACCCCTATGTTCATCGCAGCCTTATTTACAATAGCCAAGACGTGGAACCAGCCTACATGCCCAGAAACTGATGATTGGATAAAGAAGATGTGGTATATATACACAATGGAATACTACTCAGCCATAAAAAAAGACGACATTGGCCCCTTCACAACAATGTGGATGGACCTCGAGGGCATTATGTTAAGCGAAATAAGTCAGGCAGAGAAAGACGAACTCTATATGACTCCACTCATAGGTGGAAATTAGTATATTGAGAAGGAGATCTGATGGGTGGTTACCAGGGAAAAGTGGGGGTGGGGGGAGGGCACGGAGGGGGAAGTGGTGTTCCCACAACATGACTAACAAAAATGTACAACTGAAATTTCACAAGCTTGTAATCCATCATAACATTAATAAACAACAACAAAAAAAAAAGATGCTTTGGGGCCCATCTGCCCCTATGGACAGAACGCAGCACTTTCTGCCTTGCAGCTCTAGGGCAATGTGGCACACCCAGAGCAGAAGTTCTACTTCAGCCAGATCAGGCCCGCAAAGAAACTGCGTTTCACAGGCCTTTGTAAGAGATGTTCCCGGTAGGCTGTTAGAGCACTGTGCAGAGCGAGTTGTTTCTCAGCTTCCCAAACAGCTGGAAGCAAGATGCTTTGGGGCCCTTCTCACCCTTTGGCAAGAAGTCAGCACTTTGAGCCTTGCAGCTCTAGGGCAATGTAGCACACCCCGAGCAGAAGTTCTACTTCAGCCAGATCTGGCCTGCAAAGAAACTGCGTTTCACAGGCCTTTGTAAGAGATGTTCCCGGTAGGCTGTTAGAGCACTGTGCAGAGCGAGTTGTTTCTCAGCTTCCCAAACAGCCGGAAGCAAGATGCTTTGGGGCCCTTCTCACCCTTTGGAAAGAAGGCAGCACTTTGTGCCTTGCAGCTCTAGGGCAATGTAGCACACCCACAGCAGAAGGTCTACTTCAGCCAGATCAGGCCCGCAAAGAAACTGCGTTTCACAGGCCTTTGTAAGAGATGTTCCCGGTAGGCTGTTAGAGCACTGTGCAGAGCGAGTTGTTTCTTAGCTTCCCAACGAGCTGGAAGCAAGATGCTTTAGGGGCCATCTGCCCTTAAGGAAAGAAGGCAGCACTTTGTGCCTTGCAGCTCTAGGGCAATGTAGCACACCCAGAGCAGATGTTCTACTTCTGCCAGGTCAGGCCTGCAAAGAAACTTCGTTTCACAGGCCTTTGTAAGAGATGTTCCCGGTAGGCTGTAAGAGCACTGTGCAGAGCGACTTGTTTGTTAGCTTCCCAGAGAGCTGGAAGCAAGATGCTTTGGGGCCCTTCTCACCCTTTGGAAAGAAGGCAGCACTTTGTGCCTTGCAGCTCTAGGGCAATGTAGCACACCCAGAGCAGAAGTTCTACTTCAGGGAGATCAGGC
Organism: Equus asinus; assembly: GCF_041296235.1. Taxonomy (NCBI): domain Eukaryota; kingdom Metazoa; phylum Chordata; class Mammalia; order Perissodactyla; family Equidae; genus Equus; species Equus asinus. The sequence continues at coordinate 39,142,113 of NC_091790.1, forward strand.
CTGCAAAGAAACTGCGTTTCACAGGCCTTTGTAAGAGATGTTCCCTGTAGGCTGTTAGAGCACTGTGCAGAGCGAGTTGTTTCTTAGCTTCCCAAAGAGCTGGAAGCAAGATGCTTTAGGGGCCATCTGCCCTTAAGGAAAGAAGGCAGCACTTTGTGCCTTGCAGCTCTAGGGCAATGTAGCACACCCAGAGCAGATGTTCTACTTCTGCCAGGTCAGGCCTGCAAAGAAACTTCGTTTCACAGGCCTTTGTAAGAGATGTTCCCGGTAGGCTGTTAGAGCACTGTGCAGAGCGACTTGTTTCTTAGCTTCCCAAAGAGCTGGAAGCAAGATGCTTTGGGGCCCTTCTCACCCTTTGGAAAGAAGGCAGCACTTTGTGCCTTGCAGCTCTAGGGCAATGTAGCACACCCCGAGCAGAAGTTCTACATCAGCCAGATCTGGCATGCAAAGAAACTGCGTTTCACAGGCCTTTGTAAGAGATGTTCCCGGTAGGCTGTTAGAGCAATGTGCAGAGCGAGTTGTTTCTCAGCTTCCCAAACAGCTGGAAGCAAGATGCTTTGGGGCCCTTCTCACCCTTTGGCAAGAAGTCAGCACTTTGTGCCTTGCAGCTCTAGGGCAATGTAGCACACCCCGAGCAGAAGTTCTACTTCAGCCAGATCTGGCCTGCAAAGAAACTGCGTTTCACAGGCCTTTGTAAGAGATGTTCCCGGTAGGCTGTTAGAGCACTGTGCAGAGCGAGTTGTTTCTCAGCTTCCCAAACAGCCGGAAGCAAGATGCTTTGGGGCCCTTCTCACCCTTTGGAAAGAAGGCAGCACTTTGTACCTTGCAGCTCTAGGGCAATGTAGCACACCCACAGCATAAGGTCTACTTCAGCCAGATCAGGCCCGCAAAGAAACTGCGTTTCACAGGCCTTTGTAAGAGATGTTCCCGGTAGGCTGTTAGAGCACTGTGCAGAGCGAGTTGTTTCTTAGCTTCCCAACGAGCTGGAAGCAAGATGCTTTAGGGGCCATCTGCCCTAAAGGAAAGAAGGCAGCACTTTGTGCCTTGCAGCTCTAGGGCAATGTAGCACACCCAGAGCAGATGTTCTACTTCTGCCAGGTCAGGCCTGCGAAGAAACTTCGTTTCACAGGCCTTTGTAAGAGATGTTCCCGGTAGGCTGTAAGAGCACTGTGCAGAGCGACTTGTTTGTTAGCTTCCCAGAGAGCTGGAAGCAAGATGCTTTGGGGCCCTTCTCACCCTTTGGAAAGAAGGCAGCACTTTGTGCCTTGCAGCTCTAGGGCAATGTAGCACACCCACAGCAGAAGTTCTACTTCAGGGAGATCAGGCCTGCAAAGAAACTGCGTTTCACAGGCCTTTGTAAGAGATGTTCCCTGTAGGCTGTTAGAGCACTGTGCAGAGCGAGTTGTTTCTTAGCTTCCCAAAGAGCTGGAAGCAAGATGCTTTAGGGGCCATCTGCCCTTAAGGAAAGAAGGCAGCACTTTGTGCCTTGCATCTCTAGGGCAATGTAGCACACCCAGAGCAGATGTTCTACTTCTGCCAGGTCAGGCATTCAAAGAAACTTCGTTTCACAGGCCCTTGTAAGAGATGTTCCCGGTAGGCTGTTAGAGCACTGTGCAGAGCGACTTGTTTCTTAGCTTCCCAAAGAGCTGGAAGCAAGATGCTTTGGGGCCCTTCTCACCCTTTGGAAAGAAGGTAGCACTTTGTGCCTTGCACCTCTAGGGCAATGTAGCACACAACGAGCAGGAGTTCTACTTCAGCCAGATCTGGCCTGCAAAGAAACTGCGTTACACAGGCCTTTGTAAGAGATGTTCCCGGTAGGCTGTTAGAGCACTGTGCAGAGCGAGTTGTTTCTTAGCTTCCCAGAGAGCTGGAATCAAGATGCTTTGGGGCCCGTTAATTTTATACCCTGCTACTTTGCTGTAGTTGTTGATTATTTCTAATAGTTTTTCTGTGGATTCTTTGGGGTTTTCTATGTATAAGATCATGTCGTCTGCAAACAACGCGAGTTTTACCTCTTCGTTACCTATTTGGATTCCTTTCATTTTTTTTTTCCTGCCGAATTGCTCTGGCCAGCACATCCAGTACTATGTTGAATAGGAGTGGTGAAAGTGGGCACCCTTGTCTTATTCCTGTCCTCAGAGGGATGGCTTTCAGCTTTTGTCCATTGAGTATGATGTTGGCTGTGGGTCTATCATATATGGCCTTTATTATGTTGAGGTACTTTCCTTCTATACCCATTTTACTGAGGGTTTTTATCATAAATGGGTGTTGGATCTTGTCGAATGCTTTCTCTGCGTCTATTGAGATGATCATGTGGTTTTTGTTTATCATTTTGTTGATGTAGTGTATCACGTTGATTGACTTGCGGGTGTTGAACCATTCCTGTGTCCCTGGTATAAATCCCACTTGATCATGGTGTATAATCTTTTTGATGTATTGCTGTAATCGGTTTGCCAAAATTTTGTTGAGGATTTTTGCATCTATGTTCATCAGTGATATCGGCCTGTAGTTCTCCTTCTTTGTGTTGTCCTTGTCAGGTTTGGGGATCAGAGTGATGTTGGCTTCATAGAATGTGTTAGGGAGTTCTCCATCTTTCTCAATTTTCTGGAACAGTTTGAGGAGAATAGGTACAAAGAACTCACACTGCTTAACAACAAAAAAACAAACAACCCGATCAAAAAATGGGCAGAGGACATGAACAGACATTTCTCCAAAGAAGATATGAACATGGCCAATAGACACATGAAAAGATGTTCATCATCGCTAATCATCAGGGAAATGCAAATCAAAACTACACTAAGATATCACCTTACCCCCGTTAGATTGGCAAAAACATCCAAAACCAAGAACGACAAATGTTGGAGAGGTTGTGGAGAAAGAGGAACCCTCATACACTGTTGGTGGGAATGCAAACTGGTACAGCCACTATCGAAAACAGTATGGAGATTTCTCAAAAAGTTAAAAATAGAAATACCCTATGACCCAGCCATCCCATTACTGGGTATCTATCCTAAGAACCTGATATCAGATATCTCAAGAGTCCGTTGCACCCCTATGTTCATCGCAGCATTATTTACAATAGGCAAGACGTGGAACCAGCCTACATGCCCAGAAACTGATGATTGGATAAAGAAGATGTGGTATATATACACAATGGAATAGTACTCAGCCATAAAAAAAGACGACATTGGCCCCTTCACAACAATGTGGATGGACCTCGAGGGCATTATGTTAAGCGAAATAAGTCAGTCAGAGAAAGACGAACTCTATATGACTCCACTCATAGGTGGAAATTAGTATATTGAGAAGGAGATCTGATCGGTGGTTACCAGGGAAAAGGGGGGGTGGGGGGAGGGCACGGAGGGGGAAGTGGTGTTCCCACAACATGACTAACAAAAATGTACAACTGAAATTTCACAAGCTTGTAATCCATCATAACATTAATAAACAAAACAAAACAAAAAAAGATGCTTTGGGGCCCATCTGCCCCTATGGAAAGAACGCAGCACTTTGTGCCTTGCAGCTCTAGGGCAATGTAGCACACCCAGAGCAGAAGTTCTACTTCAGCCAGATCAGGCCCGCAAAGAAACTGCGTTTCACAGGCCTTTGTAAGTGATGTTCCCGGTAGGCTGTTAGAGCACTGTGCAGAGCGAGTTCTTTCTTAGCTTCCCAAAGAGCTGGAAGCAAGATGCTTTGGGGCCCTTCTCACCCTTTGGCAAGAAGGCAGCACTTGGTGCCTTGCACCTCTAGGGCAATGTAGCACATGGCAGAGCAGAAGTTCTACTTCTGCCAGCTCAGGCCAGCAAAGAAACTGCATTTCACAGGCCTTTGTAAAAGATGTTCCCAGTAGGCTGTAAGAGCACTGTGCAGAGCGACTTGTTTCTTAGCTTCCCAGAGAGCTGGAAGCAAGATGCTTTGGGGCCCTTCTCACCCTTTGGAAAGAAGGCAGCACTTTGTGCCTTGCAGCTCTAGGGCAATGTAGCACACCCAGAGCAGAAGTTCTACTTCAGGGAGATCAGGCCTGCAAAGAAACTGCGTTTCACATGCCTTTGTAACAGATGTTCCCTGTAGGCTGTTAGAGCACTGTGCAGAGCGAGTTGTTTCTTAGCTTCCCAACGAGCTGGAAGCTAGATGCTTTAGGGGCCATCTGCCCTTAAGGAAAGAAGGCAGCACTTTGTGCCTTGCATCTCTAGGGCAATGTAGCACACCCAGAGCAGATGTTCTACTTCTGCCATGTCAGGCCTGCAAAGAAACTTCGTTTCACAGGCCCTTGTAAGAGATGTTCCCGGTAGGCTGTTAGAGCACTGTGCAGAGCGACTTGTTTCTTAGCTTCCCAAAGAGCTGGAAGCAAGATGCTTTGGGGCCCTTCTCACCCTTTGGCAAGAAGGCAGCACTTTGTGCCTTGCAGCTCTAGGGCAATGTAGCACACCCCGAGCAGAAGTTCTACTTCAGCCAGATCTGGCATGCAAAGAAACTGCGTTTCACAGGCCTTTGTAAGAGATGTTCCCGGTAGGCTGTTAGAGCACTGTGCAGAGCGAGTTGTTTCTTAGCTTCCCAGAGAGCTGGAAGCAAGATGCTTTGGGGCCCGTTAATTTTATACCCTGCTACTTTGCTGTAGTTGTTGATTATTTCTAATAGTTTTTCTGTGGATTCTTTGGGGTTTTATATGTATAAGATCATGTCGTCTGCAAACAACGCGAGTTTTACTTCTTCGTTACCTATTTGGATTCCTTTCATTTTTTTTTCCTGCCGAATTGCTCTGGCCAGCACCTCCAGTACTATGTTGAATAGGAGTGGTGAAAGTGGGCACCCTTGTCTTGTTCCTGTCCTCAGAGGGATGGCTTTCAGCTTTTGTCCATTGAGTATGATGTTGGCTGTGGGTCTATCATATATGGCCTTTATTATGTTGAGGTACTTTCCTTCTATACCCATTTTACTGAGGGTTTTTATCATAAGTGGGTGTTGGATCTTGTCGAATGCTTTCTCTGCGTCTATTGAGATGATCATGTGGTTTTTGTTTTTCATTTTGTTGATGTAGTGTATCACGTTGATTGACTTGCGGGTGTTGAACCATCCCTGTGTCCCTGGTATAAATCCCACTTGATCATGGTGTATAATCTTTTTGATGTATTGCTGTAATCGGTTTGCCAAAATTTTGTTGAGGATTTTTGCATCTATGTTCATCAGTGATATCGGCCTGTAGTTCTCCTTCTTTGTGTTGTCCTTGTCAGGTTTGGGGATCAGAGTGATGTTGGCTTCATAGAATGTGTTAGGGAGTTCTCCATCTTTCTCAATTTTCTGGAACAGTTTGAGGAGAATAGGTACAAAGAACTCACACTGCTTAACAACAAAAAAACAAACAACCCGATCAAAAAATGGGCAGAGGACATGAACAGACATTTCTCAAAAGAAGATATGAACATGGCCAATAGACACATGAAAAGATGTTCATCATCGCTAATCATCAGGGAAATGCAAATCAAAACTACACTAAGATATCACCTTACCCCCGTTAGATTGGCAAAAACATCCAAAACCAAGAACGACAAATGTTGGAGAGGTTGTGGAGAAAGAGGAACCCTCATACACTGTTGGTGGGAATGCAAACTGGTACAGCCACTATGGAAAACAGTATGGAGATTTCTCAAAAAGTTAAAAATAGAAATACCCGATGACCCAGCCATCCCATTACTGGGTATCTATCCTAAGAACCTGATATCAGATATCTCAAGATTCCGTTGCACCCCTATGTTCATCGCAGCCTTATTTACAATAGCCAAGACGTGGAACCAGCCTACATGCCCAGAAACTGATGATTGGATAAAGAAGATGTGGTATATATACACAATGGAATACTACTCAGCCATAAAAAAAGACGACATTGGCCCCTTCACAACAATGTGGATGGACCTCGAGGGCATTATGTTAAGCGAAATAAGTCAGGCAGAGAAAGACGAACTCTTTATGACTCCACTCATAGTTGGAAATTAGTATATTGAGAAGGAGATCTGATGGGTGGTTACCAGGGAAAAGGGGGGGTGGGGGGAGGGCACGGAGGGGGAAGTGGTGTTCCCACAACATGACTAACAAAAATGTACAACTGAAATTTCACAAGCTTGTAATCCATCATAACATTAATAAACAACAACAACAAAAAAAGATGCTTTGGGGCCCATCTGCCCCTATGGACAGAACGCAGCACTTTCTGCCTTGCAGCTCTAGGGCAATGTGGCACACCCAGAGCAGAAGTTCTACTTCAGCCAGATCAGGCCCGCAAAGAAACTGCGTTTCACAGGCCTTTGTAAGAGATGTTCCCGGTAGGCTGTTAGAGCACTGTGCAGAGCGAGTTGTTTCTCAGCTTCCCAAACAGCTGGAAGCAAGATGCTTTGGGGCCCTTCTCACCCTTTGGCAAGAAGTCAGCACTTTGAGCCTTGCAGCTCTAGGGCAATGTAGCACACCCCGAGCAGAAGTTCTACTTCAGCCAGATCTGGCCTGCAAAGAAACTGCGTTTCACAGGCCTTTGTAAGAGATGTTCCCGGTAGGCTGTTAGAGCACTGTGCAGAGCGAGTTGTTTCTCAGCTTCCCAAACAGCCGGAAGCAAGATGCTTTGGGGCCCTTCTCACCCTTTGGAAAGAAGGCAGCACTTTGTGCCTTGCAGCTCTAGGGCAATGTAGCACACCCACAGCAGAAGGTCTACTTCAGCCAGATCAGGCCCGCAAAGAAACTGCGTTTCACAGGCCTTTGTAAGAGATGTTCCCGGTAGGCTGTTAGAGCACTGTGCAGAGCGAGTTGTTTCTTAGCTTCCCAACGAGCTGGAAGCAAGATGCTTTAGGGGCCATCTGCCCTTAAGGAAAGAAGGCAGCACTTTGTGCCTTGCAGCTCTAGGGCAATGTAGCACACCCAGAGCAGATGTTCTACTTCTGCCAGGTCAGGCCTGCAAAGAAACTTCGTTTCACAGGCCTTTGTAAGAGATGTTCCCGGTAGGCTGTAAGAGCACTGTGCAGAGCGACTTGTTTGTTAGCTTCCCAGAGAGCTGGAAGCAAGATGCTTTGGGGCCCTTCTCACCCTTTGGAAAGAAGGCAGCACTTTGTGCCTTGCAGCTCTAGGGCAATGTAGCACACCCAGAGCAGAAGTTCTACTTCAGGGAGATCAGGCCTGCAAAGAAACTGCGTTTCACAGGCCTTTGTAAGAGATGTTCCCTGTAGGCTGTTAGAGCACTGTGCAGAGCGAGTTGTTTCTTAGCTTCCCAAAGAGCTGGAAGCAAGATGCTTTAGGGGCCATCTGCCCTTAAGGAAAGAAGGCAGCACTTTGTGCCTTGCAGCTCTAGGGCAATGTAGCACACCCAGAGCAGATGTTCTACTTCTGCCAGGTCAGGCCTGCAAAGAAACTTCGTTTCACAGGCCTTTGTAAGAGATGTTCCCGGTAGGCTGTTAGAGCACTGTGCAGAGCGACTTGTTTCTTAGCTTCCCAAAGAGCTGGAAGCAAGATGCTTTGGGGCCCTTCTCACCCTTTGGAAAGAAGGCAGCACTTTGTGCCTTGCAGCTCTAGGGCAATGTAGCACACCCCGAGCAGAAGTTCTACATCAGCCAGATCTGGCATGCAAAGAAACTGCGTTTCACAGGCCTTTGTAAGAGATGTTCCCGGTAGGCTGTTAGAGCACTGTGCAGAGCGAGTTGTTTCTTAGCTTCCCAGAGAGCTGGAAGCAAGATGCTTTGGGGCCCGTTAATTTTATACCCTGCTAGTTTGCTGTAGTTGTTGATTATTTCTATTAGTTTTTCTGTGGATTCTTTGAGGTTTTCTATGTATAAGATCATGTCGTCTGCAAACAACGCGAGTTTTACTTCTTCGTTACCTATTTGGATTCCTTTCATTTTTTTTTCCTGCCGAATTGCTCTGGCCAGCACCTCCAGTACTATGTTGAATAGGAGTGGTGAAAGTGGGCACCCTTGTCTTGTTCCTGTCCTCAGAGGGATGGCTTTCAGCTTTTGTCCATTGAGTATGATGTTGGCTGTGGGTCTATCATATACGGCCTTTATTATGGTGAGGTACTTTCCTTCTATACCCATTTTACTGAGGGTTTTTATCATAAGTGGGTGTTGGATCTTGTCGAATGCTTTCTCTGCGTCTATTGAGATGATCATGTGGTTTTTGTTTTTCATTTTGCTGATGTAGTGTATCACGTTGATTGACTTGCGGGTGTTGAACCATCCCTGTGTCCCTGGTATAAATCCCACTTGATCATGGTGTATAATCTTTTTGATGTATTGCTGTAATCGGTTTGCCAAAATTTTGTTGAGGATTTTTGCATCTATGTTCATCAGTGATATCGGCCTGTAGTTCTCCTTCTTTGTGTTGTCCTTGTCAGGTTTGGGGATCAGAGCGATGTTGGCTTCATAGAATGTGTTAGGGAGTTCTCCATCTTTCTCAATTTTCTGGAACAGTTTGAGGAGAATAGGTACAAAGAACTCACACTGCTTAACAACAAAAAAACAAACAACCCGATCAAAAAATGGGCAGAGGACATGAACAGACATTTCTCCAAAGAAGATATGAACATGGCCAATAGACACATGAAAAGATGTTCATCATCGCTAATCATTAGGGAAATGCAAATCAAAACTACACTAAGATATCACCTTACCCCCGTTAGATTGGCAAAAACATCCAAAACCAAGAACGACAAATGTTGCAGAGGTTGTGGAGAAAGAGGAACCCTCATACACTGTTGGTGGGAATGCAAACTGGTACAGCCACTATGGAAAACAGTATGGAGATTTCTCAAAAAGTTAAAAATAGAAATACCCGATGACCCAGCCATCCCATTACTGGGTATCTATCCTAAGAACCTGATATCAGATATCTCAAGATTCCGTTGCACCCCTATGTTCATCGCAGCCTTATTTACAATAGCCAAGACGTGGAACCAGCCTACATGCCCAGAAACTGATGATTGGATAAAGAAGATGTGGTATATATACACAATGGAATACTACTCAGCCATAAAAAAAGACGACATTGGCCCCTTCACAACAATGTGGATGGACCTTGAGGGCATTATGTTAAGCGAAATAAGTCAGGCAGAGAAAGACGAACTCTATATGACTCCACTCATAGGTGGAAATTAGTATATTGAGAAGGAGATCTGATGGGTGGTTACCAGGGAAAAGGGGGGGTGGGGGGAGGGCACGGAGGGGGAAGTGGTGTTCCCACAACATGACTAACAAAAATGTACAACTGAAATTTCACAAGCTTGTAATCCATCATAACATTAATAAACAACAACAACAAAAAAAGATGCTTTGGGGCCCATCTGCCCCTATGGACAGAACGCAGCACTTTCTGCCTTGCAGCTCTAGGGCAATGTGGCACACCCAGAGCAGAAGTTCTACTTCAGCCAGATCTGGCCTGCAAAGAAACTGCGTTTCACAGGCCTTTGTAAGAGATGTTCCCGGTAGGCTGTTAGAGCACTGTGCAGAGCGAGTTGTTTCTCAGCTTCCCAAACAGCCGGAAGCAAGATGCTTTGGGGCCCTTCTCACCCTTTGGCAAGAAGGCAGCACTTTGTACCTTGCAGCTCTAGGGCAATGTAGCACACCCACAGCAGAAGGTCTACTTCAGCCAGATCAGGCCCGCAAAGAAACTGCGTTTCACAGGCCTTTGTAAGAGATGTTCCCGGTAGGCTGTTAGAGCACTGTGCAGAGCGAGTTGTTTCTTAGCTTCCCAACGAGCTGGAAGCAAGATGCTTTAGGGGCCATCTGCCCTTAAGGAAAGAAGGCAGCACTTTGTGCCTTGCAGCTCTAGGGCAATGTAGCACACCCAGAGCAGATGTTCTACTTCTGCCAGGTCAGGCCTGCAAAGAAACTTCGTTTCACAGGCCTTTGTAAGAGATGTTCCCGGTAGGCTGTAAGAGCACTGTGCAGAGCGACTTGTTTGTTAGCTTCCCAGAGAGCTGGAAGCAAGATGCTTTGGGGCCCTTCTCACCCTTTGGAAAGAAGGCAGCACTTTGTGCCTTGCAGCTCTAGGGCAATGTAGCACACCCAGAGCAGAAGTTCTACTTCAGGGAGATCAGGCCTGCAAAGAAACTGCGTTTCACAGGCCTTTGTAAGAGATGTTCCCTGTAGGCTGTTAGAGCACTGTGCAGAGCGAGTTGTTTCTTAGCTTCCCAAAGAGCTGGAAGCAAGATGCTTTAGGGGCCATCTGCCCTTAAGGAAAGAAGGCAGCACTTTGTGCCTTGCAGCTCTAGGGCAACGTAGCACACCCAGAGCAGATGTTCTACTTCTGCCAGGTCAGGCCTGCAAAGAAACTTCGTTTCACAGGCCCTTGTAAGAGATGTTCCCGGTAGGCTGTTAGAGCACTGTGCACAGCGACTTGTTTCTTAGCTTCCCAAAGAGCTGGAAGCAAGATGCTTTGGGGCCCTTCTCACCCTTTGGAAAGCAGGCAGCACTTTGTGCCTTGCAGCTCTAGGGCAATGTAGCACACCCCGAGCAGAAGTTCTACTTCAGCCAGATCTGGCATGCAAAGAAACTGCGTTTCACAGGCCTTTGTAAGAGATGTTCCCGGTAGGCTGTTAGAGCACTGTGCAGAGCGAGTTGTTTCTTAGCTTCCCAGAGAGCTGGAAGCAAGATGCTTTGGGGCCCGTTAATTTTATACCCTGCTACTTTGCTGTAGTTGTTGATTCTTTCTAATAGTTTTTCTGTGGATTCTTTGGGGTTTTCTATGTATAAGATCATGTCGTCTGCAAACAACGCGAGTTTTACTTCTTCGTTACCTATTTGGATTCCTTTCATTTTTTTTTCCTGCCGAATTGCTCTGGCCAGCACCTCCAGTACTATGTTGAATAGGAGTGGTGAAAGTGGGCACCCTTGTCTTGTTCCTGTCCTCAGAGGGATGGCTTTCAGCTTTTGTCCATTGAGTATGATGTTGGCTGTGGGTCTATCATATATGGCCTTTATTATGTTGAGGTACTTTCCTTCTATACCCATTTTACTGAGGGTTTTTATCATAAGTGGGTGTTGGATCTTGTCGAATGCTTTCTCTGCGTCTATTGAGATGATCATGTGGTTTTTGTTTTTCATTTTGTTGATGTAGTGTATCACGTTGATTGACTTGCGGGTGTTGAACCATCCCTGTGTCCCTGGTATAAATCCCACTTGATCATGGTGTATAATCTTTTTGATGTATTGCTGTAATCGGTTTGCCAAAATTTTGTTGAGGATTTTTGCATCTATGTTCATCAGTGATATCGGCCTGTAGTTCTCCTTCTTTGTGTTGTCCTTGTCAGGTTTGGGGATCAGAGCGATGTTGGCTTCATAGAATGTGTTAGGGAGTTCTCCATCTTTCTCAATTTTCTGGAACAGTTTGAGGAGAATAGGTACAAAGAACTCACACTGCTTAACAACAAAAAAACAAACAACCCGATCAAAAAATGGGCAGAGGACATGAACAGACATTTCTCCAAAGAAGATATGAACATGGCCAATAGACACATGAAAAGATGTTCATCATCGCTAATCATCAGGGAAATGCAAATCAAAACTACACTAAGATATCACCTTACCCCCGTTAGATTGGCAAAAACATCCAAAACCAAGAACGACAAATGTTGGAGAGGTTGTGGAGAAAGAGGAACCCTCATACACTGTTGGTGGGAATGCAAACTGGTACAGCCACTATGGAAAACAGTATGGAGATTTCTCAAAAAGTTAAAAATAGAAATACCCGATGACCCAGCCATCCCATTACTGGGTATCTATCCTAAGAACCTGATATCAGATATCTCAAGATTCCGTTGCACCCCTATGTTCATCGCAGCCTTATTTACAATAGCCAAGACGTGGAACCAGCCTACATGCCCAGAAACTGATGATTGGATAAAGAAGATGTGGTATATATACACAATGGAATACTACTCAGCCATAAAAAAAGACGACATTGGCCCCTTCACAACAATGTGGATGGACCTCGAGGGCATTATGTTAAGCGAAATAAGTCAGGCAGAGAAAGACGAACTCTATATGACTCCACTCATAGGTGGAAATTAGTATATTGAGAAGGAGATCTGATGGGTGGTTACCAGGGAAAAGGGGGGGTGGGGGGAGGGCACGGAGGGGGAAGTGGTGTTCCCACAACATGACTAACAAAAATGTACAACTGAAATTTCACAAGCTTGTAATCCATCATAACATTAATAAACAACAACAACAAAAAAAGATGCTTTGGGGCCCATCTGCCCCTATGGACAGAACGCAGCACTTTCTGCCTTGCAGCTCTAGGGCAATGTGGCACACCCAGAGCAGAAGTTCTACTTCAGCCAGATCAGGCCCGCAAAGAAACTGCGTTTCACAGGCCTTTGTAAGAGATGTTCCCGGTAGGCTGTTAGAGCACTGTGCAGAGCGAGTTGTTTCTCAGCTTCCCAAACAGCTGGAAGCAAGATGCTTTGGGGCCCTTCTCACCCTTTGGCAAGAAGTCAGCACTTTGTGCCTTGCAGCTCTAGGGCAATGTAGCACACCCCGAGCAGAAGTTCTACTTCAGCCAGATCTGGCCTGCAAAGAAACTGCGTTTCACAGGCCTTTGTAAGAGATGTTCCCGGTAGGCTGTTAGAGCACTGTGCAGAGCGAGTTGTTTCTCAGCTTCCCAAACAGCCGGAAGCAAGATGCTTTGGGGCCCTTCTCACCCTTTGGAAAGAAGGCAGCACTTTGTACCTTGCAGCTCTAGGGCAATGTAGCACACCCACAGCAGAAGGTCTACTTCAGCCAGATCAGGCCCGCAAAGAAACTGCGTTTCACAGGCCTTTGTAAGAGATGTTCCCGGTAGGCTGTTAGAGCACTGTGCAGAGCGAGTTGTTTCTTAGCTTCCCAACGAGCTGGAAGCAAGATGCTTTAGGGGCCATCTGCCCTTAAGGAAAGAAGGCAGCACTTTGTGCCTTGCAGCTCTAGGGCAATGTAGCACACCCAGAGCAGATGTTCTACTTCTGCCAGGTCAGGCCTGCAAAGAAACTTCGTTTCACAGGCCCTTGTAAGAGATGTTCCCGGTAGGCTGTTAGAGCACTGTGCACAGCGACTTGTTTCTTAGCTTCCCAAAGAGCTGGAAGCAAGATGCTTTGGGGCCCTTCTCACCCTTTGGAAAGCAGGCAGCACTTTGTGCCTTGCAGCTCTAGGGCAATGTAGCACACCCCGAGCAGAAGTTCTACTTCAGCCAGATCTGGCATGCAAAGAAACTGCGTTTCACAGGCCTTTGTAAGAGATGTTCCCGGTAGGCTGTTAGAGCACTGTGCAGAGCGAGTTGTTTCTTAGCTTCCCAGAGAGCTGGAAGCAAGATGCTTTGGGGCCCGTTAATTTTATACCCTGCTACTTTGCTGTAGTTGTTGATTCTTTCTAATAGTTTTTCTGTGGATTCTTTGGGGTTTTCTATGTATAAGATCATGTCGTCTGCAAACAACGCGAGTTTTACTTCTTCGTTACCTATTTGGATTCCTTTCATTTTTTTTTCCTGCCGAATTGCTCTGGCCAGCACCTCCAGTACTATGTTGAATAGGAGTGGTGAAAGTGGGCACCCTTGTCTTGTTCCTGTCCTCAGAGGGATGGCTTTCAGCTTTTGTCCATTGAGTATGATGTTGGCTGTGGGTCTATCATATATGGCCTTTATTATGTTGAGGTACTTTCCTTCTATACCCATTTTACTGAGGGTTTTTATCATAAGTGGGTGTTGGATCTTGTCGAATGCTTTCTCTGCGTCTATTGAGATGATCATGTGGTTTTTGTTTTTCATTTTGTTGATGTAGTGTATCACGTTGATTGACTTGCGGGTGTTGAACCATCCCTGTGTCCCTGGTATAAATCCCACTTGATCATGGTGTATAATCTTTTTGATGTATTGCTGTAATCGGTTTGCCAAAATTTTGTTGAGGATTTTTGCATCTATGTTCATCAGTGATATCGGCCTGTAGTTCTCCTTCTTTGTGTTGTCCTTGTCAGGTTTGGGGATCAGAGCGATGTTGGCTTCATAGAATGTGTTAGGGAGTTCTCCATCTTTCTCAATTTTCTGGAACAGTTTGAGGAGAATAGGTACAAAGAACTCACACTGCTTAACAACAAAAAAACAAACAACCCGATCAAAAAATGGGCAGAGGACATGAACAGACATTTCTCCAAAGAAGATATGAACATGGCCAATAGACACATGAAAAGATGTTCATCATCGCTAATCATCAGGGAAATGCAAATCAAAACTACACTAAGATATCACCTTACCCCCGTTAGATTGGCAAAAACATCCAAAACCAAGAACGACAAATGTTGGAGAGGTTGTGGAGAAAGAGGAACCCTCATACACTGTTGGTGGGAATGCAAACTGGTACAGCCACTATGGAAAACAGTATGGAGATTTCTCAAAAAGTTAAAAATAGAAATACCCGATGACCCAGCCATCCCATTACTGGGTATCTATCCTAAGAACCTGATATCAGATATCTCAAGATTCCGTTGCACCCCTATGTTCATCGCAGCCTTATTTACAATAGCCAAGACGTGGAACCAGCCTACATGCCCAGAAACTGATGATTGGATAAAGAAGATGTGGTATATATACACAATGGAATACTACTCAGCCATAAAAAAAGACGACATTGGCCCCTTCACAACAATGTGGATGGACCTCGAGGGCATTATGTTAAGCGAAATAAGTCAGGCAGAGAAAGACGAACTCTATATGACTCCACTCATAGGTGGAAATTAGTATATTGAGAAGGAGATCTGATCGGTGGTTACCAGGGAAAAGGGGGGGTGGGGGGAGGGCACGGAGGGGGAAGTGGTGTTCCCACAACATGACTAACAAAAATGTACAACTGAAATTTCACAAGCTTGTAATCCATCATAACATTAATAAACAACAACAACAAAAAAAGATGCTTTGGGGCCCATCTGCCCCTATGGACAGAACGCAGCACTTTCTGCCTTGCAGCTCTAGGGCAATGTGGCACACCCAGAGCAGAAGTTCTACTTCAGCCAGATCAGGCCCGCAAAGAAACTGCGTTTCACAGGCCTTTGTAAGAGATGTTCCCGGTAGGCTGTTAGAGCACTGTGCAGAGCGAGTTGTTTCTCAGCTTCCCAAACAGCTGGAAGCAAGATGCTTTGGGGCCCTTCTCACCCTTTGGCAAGAAGTCAGCACTTTGTGCCTTGCAGCTCTAGGGCAATGTAGCACACCCCGAGCAGAAGTTCTACTTCAGCCAGATCTGGCCTGCAAAGAAACTGCGTTTCACAGGCCTTTGTAAGAGATGTTCCCGGTAGGCTGTTAGAGCACTGTGCAGAGCGAGTTGTTTCTTAGCTTCCCAACGAGCTGGAAGCAAGATGCTTTAGGGGCCATCTGCCCTTAAGGAAAGAAGGCAGCACTTTGTGCCTTGCAGCTCTAGGGCAATGTAGCACACCCAGAGCAGATGTTCTACTTCTGCCAGGTCAGGCCTGCAAAGAAACTTCGTTTCACAGGCCTTTGTAAGAGATGTTCCCGGTAGGCTGTAAGAGCACTGTGCAGAGCGACTTGTTTGTTAGCTTCCCAGAGAGCTGGAAGCAAGATGCTTTGGGGCCCTTCTCACCCTTAGGAAAGAAGGCAGCACTTTGTGCCTTGCAGCTCTAGGGCAATGTAGCACACCCAGAGCAGAAGTTCTACTTCAGGGAGATCAGGCCTGCAAAGAAACTGCGTTTCACAGGCCTTTGTAACAGATGTTCCCTGTAGGCTGTTAGAGCACTGTGCAGAGCGAGTTGTTTCTTAGCTTCCCAAAGAGCTGGAAGCAAGATGCTTTAGGGGCCATCTGCCCTTAAGGAAAGAAGGCAGCACTTTGTGCCTTGCATCTCTAGGGCAACGTAGCACACCCAGAGCAGATGTTCTACTTCTGCCAGATCTGGCCTGCAAAGAAACTGCGTTTCACAGGCCTTTGTAAGAGATGTTCCCGGTAGGCTGTTAGAGCACTGTGCAGAGCGAGTTGTTTCTCAGCTTCCCAAACAGCCGGAAGCAAGATGCTTTGGGGCCCTTCTCACCCTTTGGAAAGAAGGCAGCACTTTGTACCTTGCAGCTCTAGGGCAATGTAGCACACCCACAGCAGAAGGTCTACTTCAGCCAGATCAGGCCCGCAAAGAAACTGCATTTCACAGGCCTTTGTAAGAGATGTTCCCGGTAGGCTGTTAGAGCACTGTGCAGAGCGAGTTGTTTCTTAGCTTCCCAACGAGCTGGAAGCAAGATGCTTTAGGGGCCATCTGCCCTTAAGGAAAGAAGGCAGCACTTTGTGCCTTGCAGCTCTAGGGCCATGTAGCACACCCAGAGCAGATGTTCTACTTCTGCCAGGTCAGGCCTGCAAAGAAACTTCGTTTCACAGGCCTTTGTAAGAGATGTTCCCGGTAGGCTGTAAGAGCACTGTGCAGAGCGACTTGTTTGTTAGCTTCCCAGAGAGCTGGAAGCAAGATGCTTTGGCGCCCTTCTCACCCTTTGGAAAGAAGGCAGCACTTTGTGCCTTGCAGCTCTAGGGCAATGTAGCACACCCAGAGCAGAAGTTCTACTTCAGGGAGATCAGGCCTGCAAAGAAACTGCGTTTCACAGGCCTTTGTAAGAGATGTTCCCTGTAGGCTGTTAGAGCACTGTGCAGAGCGAGTTGTTTCTTAGCTTCCCAAAGAGCTGGAAGCAAGATGCTTTAGGGGCCATCTGCCCTTAAGGAAAGAAGGCAGCACTTTGTGCCTTGCAGCTCTAGGGCAACGTAGCACACCCAGAGCAGATGTTCTACTTCTGCCAGGTCAGGCCTGCAAAGAAACTTCGTTTCACAGGCCCTTGTAAGAGATGTTCCCGGTAGGCTGTTAGAGCACTGTGCACAGCGACTTGTTTCTTAGCTTCCCAAAGAGCTGGAAGCAAGATGCTTTGGGGCCCTTCTCACCCTTTGGAAAGCAGGCAGCACTTTGTGCCTTGCAGCTCTAGGGCAATGTAGCACACCCCGAGCAGAAGTTCTACTTCAGCCAGATCTGGCATGCAAAGAAACTGCGTTTCACAGGCCTTTGTAACAGATGTTCCCGGTAGGCTGTGAGAGCACTGTGCAGAGCGAGTTGTTTCTTAGCTTCCCAGAGAGCTGCAAGCAAGATGCTTTGGGGCCCGTTAATTTTATACCCTGCTACTTTGCTGTAGTTGTTGATTCTTTCTAATAGTTTTTCTGTGGATTCTTTGGGGTTTTCTATGTATAAGATCATGTCGTCTGCAAACAACGCGAGTTTTACTTCTTCGTTACCTATTTGGATTCCTTTCATTTTTTTTTCCTGCCGAATTGCTCTGGCCAGCACCTCCAGTACTATGTTGAATAGGAGTGGTGAAAGTGGGCACCCTTGTCTTGTTCCTGTCCTCAGAGGGATGGCTTTCTGCTTTTGTCCATTGAGTATGATGTTGGCTGTGGGTCTATCATATATGGCCTTTATTATGTTGAGGTACTTTCCTTCTATACCCATTTTACTGAGGGTTTTTATCATAAGTGGGTGTTGGATCTTGTCGAATGCTTTCTCTGCGTCTATTGAGATGATCATGTGGTTTTTGTTTTTCATTTTGTTGATGTAGTGTATCACGTTGATTGACTTGCGGGTGTTGAACCATCCCTGTGTCCCTGGTATAAATCCCACTTGATCATGGTGTATAATCTTTTTGATGTATTGCTGTAATCGGTTTGCCAAAATTTTGTTGAGGATTTTTGCATCTATGTTCATCAGTGATATCGGCCTGTAGTTCTCCTTCTTTGTGTTGTCCTTGTCAGGTTTGGGGATCAGAGTGATGTTGGCTTCATAGAATGTGTTAGGGAGTTCTCCATCTTTCTCAATTTTCTGGAACAGTTTGAGGAGAATAGGTACAAAGAACTCACACTGCTTAACAACAAAAAAACAAACAACCCGATCAAAAAATGGGCAGAGGACATGAACAGACATTTCTCCAAAGAAGATATGAACATGGCCAATAGACACATGAAAAGATGTTCATCATCGCTAATCATCAGGGAAATGCAAATCAAAACTACACTAAGATATCACCTTACCCCCGTTAGATTGGCAAAAACATCCAAAACCAAGAACGACAAATGTTGGAGAGGTTGTGGAGAAAGAGGAACCCTCATACACTGTTGGTGGGAATGCAAACTGGTACAGCCACTATGGAAAACAGTATGGAGATTTCTCAAAAAGTTAAAAATAGAAATACCCGATGACCCAGCCATCCCATTACTGGGTATCTATCCTAAGAACCTGATATCAGATATCTCAAGATTCCGTTGCACCCCTATGTTCATCGCAGCCTTATTTACAATAGCCAAGACGTGGAACCAGCCTACATGCCCAGAAACTGATGATTGGATAAAGAAGATGTGGTATATATACACAATGGAATACTACTCAGCCATAAAAAAAGACGACATTGGCCCCTTCACAACAATGTGGATGGACCTCGAGGGCATTATGTTAAGCGAAATAAGTCAGTCAGAGAAAGACGAACTCTATATGACTCCACTCATAGGTGGAAATTAGTATATTGAGAAGGAGATCTGATGGGTGGTTACCAGGGAAAAGGGGGGGTGGGGGGAGGGCACGGAGGGGGAAGTGGTGTTCCCACAACATGACTAACAAAAATGTACAACTGAAATTTCACAAGCTTGTAATCCATCATAACATTAATAAACAAACAAAAAAAAAAGATGCTTTCGGGCCCATCTGCCTCTATGGAAAGAACGCAGCACTTTCTGCCTTGCAGCTCTAGGGCAATGTAGCACACCCAGAGCAGAAGTTCTACTTCAGCCAGATCAGGCCCGCAAAGAAACTGCGTTTCACAGGCCTTTGTAAGAGATGTTCCCGGTAGGCTGTTAGAGCACTGTGCAGAGCGACTTGTTTCTTAGCTTCCCAAAGAGCTGGAAGCAAGATGCTTTGGGGCCCTTCTCACCCTTTGGAAAGAAGGCAGCACTTTGTGCCTTGCAGCTCTAGGGCAATGTAGCACACCCCGAGCAGAAGTTCTACTTCAGCCAGATCAGGCCCGCAAAGAAACTGCGTTTCACAGGCCTTTGTAAGAGATGTTCCCGGTAGGCTGTTAGAGCACTGTGCAGAGCGAGTTGTTTCTTAGCTTCCCAGAGAGCTGGAAGCAAGATGCTTTGGGGCCCGTTAATTTTATACCCTGCTACTTTGCTGTAGTTGTTGATTATTTCTAATAGTTTTTCTGTGGATTCTTTGGGGTTTTCTATGTATAAGATCATGTCGTCTGCAAACAACGCGAGTTTTACTTCTTCGTTACCTATTTGGATTCCTTTCATTTTTTTTTCCTGCCGAATTGCTCTGGCCAGCACCTCCAGTACTATGTTGAATAGGAGTGGTGAAAGTGGGCACCCTTGTCTTGTTCCTGTCCTCAGAGGGATGGCTTTCAGCTTTTGTCCATTGAGTATGATGTTGGCTGTGGGTCTATCATATATTGGCCTTTATTATGTTGAGGTACTTTCCTTCTATACCCATTTTACTGAGGGTTTTTATCATAAATGGGTGTTGGATCTTGTCGAATGCTTTCTCTGCGTCTATTGAGATGATCATGTGGTTTTTGTTTTTCATTTTGTTGATGTAGTGTATCACGTAGATTGACTTGCGGGTGTTGAACCATCCCTGTGTCCCTGGTATAAATCCCACTTGATCATGGTGTATAATCTTTTTGATGTATTGCTGTAATCGGTTTGCCAAAATTTGGTTGAGGATTTTTGCATCTATGTTCATCAGTGATATCGGCCTGTAGTTCTCCTTCTTTGTGTTGTCCTTGTCAGGTTTGGGGATCAGAGTGATGTTGGCTTCATAGAATGTGTTAGGGAGTTCTCCATCTTTCTCAATTTTCTGGAACAGTTTGAGGAGAATAGCTACAAAGAACTCACACTGCTTAACAACAAAGAAACAAACAACCCGATCAAAAAATGGGCAGAGGACATGAACAGACATTTCTCAAAAGAAGATATGAACATGGCCAATAGACACATGAAAAGATGTTCATCATCGCTAATCATCAGGGAAATGCAAATCAAAACTACACTAAGATATCACCTTACCCCCGTTAGATTGGCAAAAACATCCAAAACCAAGAACGACAAATGTTGCAGAGGTTGTGGACAAAGAGGAACCCTCATACACTGTTGGTGGGAATGCAAACTGGTACAGCCACTATGGAAAACAGTATGGAGATTTCTCAAAAAGTTAAAAATAGAAATACCCTATGACCCAGCCATCCCATTACTGGGTATCTATCCTAAGAACCTGATATCAGATATCTCAAGAGTCCGTTGCACCCCTATGTTCATCGCAGCATTATTTACAATAGCCAAGACGTGGAACCAGCCTACATGCCCAGAAACTGATGATTGGATAAAGAAGATGTGGTATATATACACAATGGAATACTACTCAGCCATAAAAAAAGACGACATTGGCCCCTTCACAACAATGTGGATGGACCTCGAGGTCATTATGTTAAGCGAAATAAGTCAGTCAGAGAAAGACGAACTCTATATGACTCCAGTCATAGGTGGAAATTAGTATATTGAGAAGGAGATCTGATGGGTGGTTACCCGGGAAAAGGGGGGGTGGGGGGAGGGCACGGAGGGGGAAGTGGTGTTCCCACAACATGACTAACAAAAATGTACAACTGAAATTTCACAAGCTTGTAATCCATCATAACATTAATAAACAAACAAAAAAAAAAGATGCTTTGTGGCCCATCTGCCCCTATGGAAAGAACGCAGCACTTTCTGCCTTGCAGCTCTAGGGCAATGTAGCACACCCAGAGCAGAAGTTCTACTTCAGCCAGATCAGGCCCGCAAAGAAACTGCGTTTCACAGGCCTTTGTAAGAGATGTTCCCGGTAGGCTGTTAGAGCACTGTGCAGAGCGAGTTGTTTCTTAGCTTCCCAAAGAGCTGGAAGCAAGATGCTTTGGGGCCCTTCTCACCCTTTGGAAAGAAGGCAGCACTTTGTGCCTTGCAGCTCTAGGGCAATGTAGCACACCCACAGCAGAAGTTCTACTTCAGCCAGATCAGGCCCGCAAAGAAACTGCGTTTCACAGGCCTTTGTAATAGATGTTCCCGGTAGGCTGTTAGAGCACTGTGCAGAGCGAGTTGTTTCTTAGCTTCCCAACGAGCTGGAAGCAAGATGCTTTAGGGGCCATCTGCCCTTAAGGAAAGAAGGCAGCACTTTGTGCCTTGCATCTCTAGGGCAATGTAGCACACCCAGAGCAGATGTTCTACTTCTGCCAGGTCAGGCCTGCAAAGAAACTTCGTTTCACAGGCCCTTGTAAGAGATGTTCCCGGTAGGCTGTTAGAGCACTGTGCAGAGCGACTTGTTTCTTAGCTTCCCAAAGAGCTGGAAGCAAGATGCTTTGGGGCCCTTCTCACCCTTTGGAAAGAAGGCAGCACTTTGTGCCTTGCAGCTCTAGGGCAATGTAGCACACCCCGAGCAGAAGTTCTACTTCAGCCAGATCAGGCCCGCAAAGAAACTGCGTTTCACAGGCCTTTGTAAGAGATGTTCCCGGTAGGCTGTTAGAGCACTGTTCAGAGCGAGTTGTTTCTTAGCTTCCCAGAGAGCTGGAAGCAAGATGCTTTGGGGCCCGTTGATTTTATACCCTGCTACTTTGCTGTAGTTGTTGATTATTTCTAATAGTTTTTCTGTGGATTCTTTGGGGTTTTCTATGTATAAGATCATGTCGTCTGCAAACAACGCGAGTTTTACTTCTTCGTTACCTATTTGGATTCCTTTCATTTTTTTTTCCTGCCGAATTGCTCTGGCCAGCACCTCCAGTACTATGTTGAATAGGAGTGGTGAAAGTGGGCACCCTTGTCTTGTTCCTGTCCTCAGAGGGATGGCTTTCAGCTTTTGTCCATTGAGTATGATGTTGGCTGTGGGTCTATCATATATGGCCTTTATTATGTTGAGGTACTTTCCTTCTATACCCATTTTACTGAGGGTTTTTATCATAAATGGGTGTTGGATCTTGTCGAATGCTTTCTCTGCGTCTATTGAGATGATCATGTGGTTTTTGTTTTTCATTTTGTTGATGTAGTGTATCACGTTGATTGACTTGCGGGTGTTGAACCATCCCTGTGTCCCTGGTATAAATCCCACTTGATCATGGTGTATAATCTTTTTGATGTATTGCTGTAATCGGTTTGCCAAAATTTTGTTGAGGATTTTTGCATCAATGTTCATCAGTGATATCGGCCTGTAGTTCTCCTTCTTTGTCTTGTCCTTGTCAGGTTTGGGGATCAGAGTGATGTTGGCTTCATAGAATGTTTTAGGGAGTTCTCCATCTTTCTCAATTTTCTGGAACAGTTTGAGGAGAATAGGTACAAAGAACTCACACTGCTTAACAACAAAAAAACAAACAACCCGATCAAAAAATGGGCAGAGGACATGAACAGACATTTCTCCAAAGAAGATATGAACATGGCCAATAGACACATGAAAAGATGTTCATCATCGCTAATCATCAGGGAAATGCAAATCAAAACTACACTAAGATATCACCTTACCCCCTTTAGATTGGCAAAAACATCCAAAACCAAGAACGACAAATGTGGGAGAGGTTGTGGAGAAAGAGGAACCCTCATACACTGTTGGTGGGAATGCAAACTGGTACAGCCACTATGGAAAACAGTATGGAGATTTCTCAAAAAGTTAAAAATAGAAATACCCTATGACCCAGCCATCCCATTACTGGGTATCTATCCTAAGAACCTGATATCAGATATCTCAAGAGTCCGTTGCACCCCTATGTTCATCGCAGCATTATTTACAATAGCCAAGACGTGGAACCAGCCTACATGCCCAGAAACTGATGATTGGATAAAGAAGATGTGGTATATATACACAATGGAATACTACTCAGCCATAAAAAAAGACGACATTGGCCCCTTCACAACAATGTGGATGGACCTCGAGGGCATTATGTTAAGCGAAATAAGTCAGTCAGAGAAAGACGAACTCTATATGACTCCACTCATAGGTGGAAATTAGTATATTGAGAAGGAGATCTGATGGGTGGTTACCAGGGAAAAGGGGGGGTGGGGGGAGGGCACGGAGGGGGAAGTGGTGTTCCCACAACATGACTAACAAAAATGTACAACTGAAATTTCACAAGCTTGTAATCCATCATAACATTAATAAACAAAAAAAAAAAAAAAAAGATGCTTTGGGGCCCATCTGCCCCTATGGAAAGAACGCAGCACTTTCTGCCTTGCAGCTCTAGGGCAATGTAGCACACCCACAGCAGAAGTTCTACTTCAGCCAGATCAGGCCCGCAAAGAAACTGCGTTTCACAGGCCTTTGTAAGAGATGTTCCCGGTAGGCTGTTAGAGCACTGTGCAGAGCGAGTTGTTTCTTAGCTTCCCAAAGAGCTGGAAGCAAGATGCTTTGGGGCCCTTCTCACCCTTTGGAAAGAAGGCAGCACTTTGTGCCTTGCAGCTCTAGGGCAATGTAGCACACCCACAGCAGAAGTTCTACCTCAGCCAGATCAGGCCTGCAAAGAAACTTCGTTTCACAGGCCATTGTAAGAGATGTTCCCGGTAGGCTGTTAGAGCACTGTGCAGAGCGACTTGTTTCTTAGCTTCCCAAAGAGCTGGAAGCAAGATACTTTGGGGCCTTTCTCACCCTTTGGAAAGAAGGCAGCACTTTGTGCCTTGCAGCTCTACTGCAATGTAGCACACCCCGAGCAGAAGTTCTACTTCAACCAGATAAGGCCCGCAAAGAAACTGCGTTTCACAGGCCTTTGTAAGAGATGTTCCCGGTAGGCTGTTAGAGCACTGTGCAGAGCGAGTTGTTTCTTAGCTTCCCAAAGAGCTGGAAGCAAGATGCTTTAGGGGTCATCTGCCCTTAAGGAAAGAAGGCAGCACTTTGTGCCTTGCATCTCTAGGGCAATGTAGCACACCCAGAGCAGATGTTCTACTTCTGCCAGGTCAGGCCTGCAAAGAAACTTCATTTCACAGGCCCTTGTAAGAGACGTTCCCGGTAGGCTGTTAGAGCACTGTGCAGAGCGACTTGTTTCTTAGCTTCCCAAAGAGCTGGAAGCAAGATGCTTTGGGGCCCTTCTCACCCTTTGGAAAGAAGGCAGCACTTTGTGCCTTGCAGCTCTAGGGCAATGTAGCACACCCCGAGCAGAAGTTCTACTTCAGCCAGATCAGGCCCGCAAAGAAACTGCGTTTCACAGGCCTTTGTAAGAGATGTTCCCGGTAGGCTGTTAGAGCACTGTGCAGAGCGAGTTGTTTCTTAGCTTCCCAGAGAGCTGGAAGCAAGATGCTTTGGGGCCCGTTAATTTTATACCCTGCTACTTTGCTGTAGTTGTTGATTATTTCTAATAGTTTTTCTGTGGATTCTTTGGGGTTTTCTATGTATAAGATCATGTCGTCTGCAAACAACGCGAGTTTTACTTCTTCGTTACCTATTTGGATTCCTTTCATTTTTTTTTCCTGCCGAATTGCTCTGGCCAGCACCTCCAGTACTATGTTGAATAGGAGTGGTGAAAGTGGGCACCCTTGTCTTGTTCCTGTCCTCAGAGGGATGGCTTTCAGCTTTTGTCCATTGAGTATGATGTTGGCTGTGGGTCTATCATATATTGGCCTTTATTATGTTGAGGTACTTTCCTTCTATACCCATTTTACTGAGGGTTTTTATCATAAATGGGTGTTGGATCTTGTCGAATGCTTTCTCTGCGTCTATTGAGATGATCATGTGGTTTTTGTTTTTCATTTTGTTGATGTAGTGTATCACGTAGATTGACTTGCGGGTGTTGAACCATCCCTGTGTCCCTGGTATAAATCCCACTTGATCATGGTGTATAATGTTTTTGATGTATTGCTGTAATCGGTTTGCCAAAATTTTGTTGAGGATTTTTGCATCTATGTTCATCAGTGATATCGGCCTGTAGTTCTCCTTCTTTGTGTTGTCCTTGTCAGGTATGGGGATCAGAGTGATGTTGGCTTCATAGAATGTGTTAGGGAGTTCTCCATCTTTCTCAATTTTCTGGAACAGTTTGAGGAGAATAGCTACAAAGAACTCACACTGCTTAACAACACAGAAACAAACAACCCGATCAAAAAATGGGCAGAGGACATGAACAGACATTTCTCAAAAGAAGATATGAACATGGCCAATAGACACATGAAAAGATGTTCATCATCGCTAATCATCAGGGAATTGCAAATCAAAACTACACTAAGATATCACCTTACCCCCGTTAGATTGGCAAAAACATCCAAAACCAAGAACGACAAATGTTGGAGAGGTTGTGGAGAAAGAGGAACCCTCATACACTGTTGGTGGGAATGCAAACTGGTACAGCCACTATGGAAAACAGTATGGAGATTTCTCAAAAAGTTAAAAATAGAAATACCCTATGACCCAGCCATCCCATTACTGGGTATCTATCCTAAGAACCTGATATCAGATATCTCAAGAGTCCGTTGCACCCCTATGTTCATCGCAGCATTATTTACAATAGCCAAGACGTGGAACCAGCCTACATGCCCAGAAACTGATGATTGGATAAAGAAGATGTGGTATATATACACAATGGAATACTACTCAGCCATAAAAAAAGACGACATTGGCCCCTTCACATTAATGTGGATGGACCTCGAGGGCATTATGTTAAGCGAAATAAGTCAGTCAGAGAAAGACGAACTCTATATGACTCCACTCATAGGTGGAAATTAGTATATTGAGAAGGAGATCTGATGGGTGGTTACCAGGGAAAAGGGGGGGTGGGTGGAGGGCACGGAGGGGGAAGTGGTGTTCCCACAACATGACTAACAAAAATGTACAACTGAAATTTCACAAGCTTGTAATCCATCATAACATTAATAAACAAACAAAAAAAAAAGATGCTTTGTGGCCCATCTGCCCCTATGGAAAGAACGCAGCACTTTCTGCCTTGCAGCTCTAGGGCAATGTAGCACACCCAGAGCAGAAGTTCTACTTCAGCCAGATCAGGCCCGCAAAGAAACTGCGTTTCACAGGCCTTTGTAAGAGATGTTCCCGGTAGGCTGTTAGAGCACTGTGCAGAGCGAGTTGTTTCTTAGCTTCCCAAAGAGCTGGAAGCAAGATGCTTTGGGGCCCTTCTCACCCTTTGGAAAGAAGGCAGCACTTTGTGCCTTGCAGCTCTAGGGCAATGTAGCACACCCACAGCAGAAGTTCTACTTCAGCCAGATCAGGCCCGCAAAGAAACTGCGTTTCACAGGCCTTTGTAATAGATGTTCCCGGTAGGCTGTTAGAGCACTGTGCAGAGCGAGTTGTTTCTTAGCTTCCCAACGAGCTGGAAGCAAGATGCTTTAGGGGCCATCTGCCCTTAAGGAAAGAAGGCAGCACTTTGTGCCTTGCATCTCTAGGGCAATGTAGCACACCCAGAGCAGATGTTCTACTTCTGCCAGGTCAGGCCTGCAAAGAAACTTCGTTTCACAGGCCCTTGTAAGAGATGTTCCCGGTAGGCTGTTAGAGCACTGTGCAGAGCGACTTGTTTCTTAGCTTCCCAAAGAGCTGGAAGCAAGATGCTTTGGGGCCCTTCTCACCCTTTGGAAAGAAGGCAGCACTTTGTGCCTTGCAGCTCTAGGGCAATGTAGCACACCCCGAGCAGAAGTTCTACTTCAGCCAGATCAGGCCCGCAAAGAAACTGCGTTTCACAGGCCTTTGTAAGAGATGTTCCCGGTAGGCTGTTAGAGCACTGTTCAGAGCGAGTTGTTTCTTAGCTTCCCAGAGAGCTGGAAGCAAGATGCTTTGGGGCCCGTTGATTTTATACCCTGCTACTTTGCTGTAGTTGTTGATTATTTCTAATAGTTTTTCTGTGGATTCTTTGGGGTTTTCTATGTATAAGATCATGTCGTCTGCAAACAACGCGAGTTTTACTTCTTCGTTACCTATTTGGATTCCTTTCATTTTTTTTTCCTGCCGAATTGCTCTGGCCAGCACCTCCAGTACTATGTTGAATAGGAGTGGTGAAAGTGGGCACCCTTGTCTTGTTCCTGTCCTCAGAGGGATGGCTTTCAGCTTTTGTCCATTGAGTATGATGTTGGCTGTGGGTCTATCATATATGGCCTTTATTATGTTGAGGTACTTTCCTTCTATACCCATTTTACTGAGGGTTTTTATCATAAATGGGTGTTGGATCTTGTCGAATGCTTTCTCTGCGTCTATTGAGATGATCATGTGGTTTTTGTTTTTCATTTTGTTGATGTAGTGTATCACGTTGATTGACTTGCGGGTGTTGAACCATCCCTGTGTCCCTGGTATAAATCCCACTTGATCATGGTGTATAATCTTTTTGATGTATTGCTGTAATCGGTTTGCCAAAATTTTGTTGAGGATTTTTGCATCAATGTTCATCAGTGATATCGGCCTGTAGTTCTCCTTCTTTGTCTTGTCCTTGTCAGGTTTGGGGATCAGAGTGATGTTGGCTTCATAGAATGTGTTAGGGAGTTCTCCATCTTTCTCAATTTTCTGGAACAGTTTGAGGAGAATAGGTACAAAGAACTCACACTGCTTAACAACAAAAAAACAAACAACCCGATCAAAAAATGGGCAGAGGACATGAACAGACATTTCTCCAAAGAAGATATGAACATGGCCAATAGACACATGAAAAGATGTTCATCATCGCTAATCATCAGGGAAATGCAAATCAAAACTACACTAAGATATCACCTTACCCCCTTTAGATTGGCAAAAACATCCAAAACCAAGAACGACAAATGTGGGAGAGGTTGTGGAGAAAGAGGAACCCTCATACACTGTTGCTGGGAATGCAAACTGGTACAGCCACTATGGAAAACAGTATGGAGATTTCTCAAAAAGTTAAAAATAGAAATACCCTATGACCCAGCCATCCCATTACTGGGTATCTATCCTAAGAACCTGATATCAGATATCTCAAGAGTCCGTTGCACCCCTATGTTCATCGCAGCATTATTTACAATAGCCAAGACGTGGAACCAGCCTACATGCCCAGAAACTGATGATTGGATAAAGAAGATGTGGTATATATACACAATGGAATACTACTCAGCCATAAAAAAAGACGACATTGGCCCCTTCACAACAATGTGGATGGACCTCGAGGGCATTATGTTAAGCGAAATAAGTCAGTCAGAGAAAGACGAACTCTATATGACTCCACTCATAGGTGGAAATTAGTATATTGAGAAGGAGATCTGATGGGTGGTTACCAGGGAAAAGGGGGGGTGGGGGGAGGGCACGGAGGGGGAAGTGGTGTTCCCACAACATGACTAACAAAAATGTACAACTGAAATTTCACAAGCTTGTAATCCATCATAACATTAATAAACAAAAAAAAAAAAAAAAAGATGCTTTGGGGCCCATCTGCCCCTATGGAAAGAACGCAGCACTTTCTGCCTTGCAGCTCTAGGGCAATGTAGCACACCCACAGCAGAAGTTCTACTTCAGCCAGATCAGGCCCGCAAAGAAACTGCGTTTCACAGGCCTTTGTAAGAGATGTTCCCGGTAGGCTGTTAGAGCACTGTGCAGAGCGAGTTGTTTCTTAGCTTCCCAAAGAGCTGGAAGCAAGATGCTTTGGGGCCCTTCTCACCCTTTGGAAAGAAGGCAGCACTTTGTGCCTTGCAGCTCTAGGGCAATGTAGCACACCCACAGCAGAAGTTCTACCTCAGCCAGATCAGGCCTGCAAAGAAACTTCGTTTCACAGGCCATTGTAAGAGATGTTCCCGGTAGGCTGTTAGAGCACTGTGCAGAGCGACTTGTTTCTTAGCTTCCCAAAGAGCTGGAAGCAAGATACTTTGGGGCCTTTCTCACCCTTTGGAAAGAAGGCAGCACTTTGTGCCTTGCAGCTCTACTGCAATGTAGCACACCCCGAGCAGAAGTTCTACTTCAACCAGATAAGGCCCGCAAAGAAACTGCGTTTCACAGGCCTTTGTAAGAGATGTTCCCGGTAGGCTGTTAGAGCACTGTGCAGAGCGAGTTGTTTCTTAGCTTCCCAAAGAGCTGGAAGCAAGATGCTTTAGGGGTCATCTGCCCTTAAGGAAAGAAGGCAGCACTTTGTGCCTTGCATCTCTAGGGCAATGTAGCACACCCAGAGCAGATGTTCTACTTCTGCCAGGTCAGGCCTGCAAAGAAACTTCATTTCACAGGCCCTTGTAAGAGACGTTCCCGGTAGGCTGTTAGAGCACTGTGCAGAGCGACTTGTTTCTTAGCTTCCCAAAGAGCTGGAAGCAAGATGCTTTGGGGCCCTTCTCACCCTTTGGAAAGAAGGCAGCACTTTGTGCCTTGCAGCTCTAGGGCAATGTAGCACACCCCGAGCAGAAGTTCTACTTCAGCCAGATCAGGCCCGCAAAGAAACTGCGTTTCACAGGCCTTTGTAAGAGATGTTCCCGGTAGGCTGTTAGAGCACTGTGCAGAGCGAGTTGTTTCTTAGCTTCCCAGAGAGCTGGAAGCAAGATGCTTTGGGGCCCGTTAATTTTATACCCTGCTACTTTGCTGTAGTTGTTGATTATTTCTAATAGTTTTTCTGTGGATTCTTTGGGGTTTTCTATGTATAAGATCATGTCGTCTGCAAACAACGCGAGTTTTACTTCTTCGTTACCTATTTGGATTCCTTTCATTTTTTTTTCCTGCCGAATTGCTCTGGCCAGCACCTCCAGTACTATGTTGAATAGGAGTGGTGAAAGTGGGCACCCTTGTCTTGTTCCTGTCCTCAGAGGGATGGCTTTCAGCTTTTGTCCATTGAGTATGATGTTGGCTGTGGGTCTATCATATATTGGCCTTTATTATGTTGAGGTACTTTCCTTCTATACCCATTTTACTGAGGGTTTTTATCATAAATGGGTGTTGGATCTTGTCGAATGCTTTCTCTGCGTCTATTGAGATGATCATGTGGTTTTTGTTTTTCATTTTGTTGATGTAGTGTATCACGTAGATTGACTTGCGGGTGTTGAACCATCCCTGTGTCCCTGGTATAAATCCCACTTGATCATGGTGTATAATGTTTTTGATGTATTGCTGTAATCGGTTTGCCAAAATTTTGTTGAGGATTTTTGCATCTATGTTCATCAGTGATATCGGCCTGTAGTTCTC
Source organism: Equus asinus (assembly GCF_041296235.1). Classification (NCBI taxonomy): domain Eukaryota; kingdom Metazoa; phylum Chordata; class Mammalia; order Perissodactyla; family Equidae; genus Equus; species Equus asinus. The sequence goes on from NC_091790.1 coordinate 39,172,211, forward strand.
CTTCTTTGTGTTGTCCTTGTCAGGTATGGGGATCAGAGTGATGTTGGCTTCATAGAATGTGTTAGGGAGTTCTCCATCTTTCTCAATTTTCTGGAACAGTTTGAGGAGAATAGCTACAAAGAACTCACACTGCTTAACAACACAGAAACAAACAACCCGATCAAAAAATGGGCAGAGGACATGAACAGACATTTCTCAAAAGAAGATATGAACATGGCCAATAGACACATGAAAAGATGTTCATCATCGCTAATCATCAGGGAATTGCAAATCAAAACTACACTAAGATATCACCTTACCCCCGTTAGATTGGCAAAAACATCCAAAACCAAGAACGACAAATGTTGGAGAGGTTGTGGAGAAAGAGGAACCCTCATACACTGTTGGTGGGAATGCAAACTGGTACAGCCACTATGGAAAACAGTATGGAGATTTCTCAAAAAGTTAAAAATAGAAATACCCTATGACCCAGCCATCCCATTACTGGGTATCTATCCTAAGAACCTGATATCAGATATCTCAAGAGTCCGTTGCACCCCTATGTTCATCGCAGCATTATTTACAATAGCCAAGACGTGGAACCAGCCTACATGCCCAGAAACTGATGATTGGATAAAGAAGATGTGGTATATATACACAATGGAATACTACTCAGCCATAAAAAAAGACGACATTGGCCCCTTCACATTAATGTGGATGGACCTCGAGGGCATTATGTTAAGCGAAATAAGTCAGTCAGAGAAAGACGAACTCTATATGACTCCACTCATAGGTGGAAATTAGTATATTGAGAAGGAGATCTGATGGGTGGTTACCAGGGAAAAGGGGGGGTGGGTGGAGGGCACGGAGGGGGAAGTGGTGTTCCCACAACATGACTAACAAAAATGTACAACTGAAATTTCACAAGCTTGTAATCCATCATAACATTAATAAACAAACAAAAAAAAAAGATGCTTTGGGGCCCATCTGCCCCTATGGAAAGAACGCAGCACTTTCTGCCTTGCAGCTCTAGGGCAATGTAGCACACCCACAGCAGAAGTTCTACTTCAGCCAGATCAGGCCCGCAAAGAAACTGCGTTTCACAGGCCTTTGTAAGAGATGTTCCCGGTAGGCTGTTAGAGCACTGTGCAGAGCGAGTTGTTTCTTAGCTTCCCAACGAGCTGGAATCAAGATGCTTTAGGGGCCATCTGCCCTTAAGGAAAGAAGGCAGCACTTTGTGCCTTGCATCTCTAGGGCAATGTAGCACACCCAGAGCAGATGTTCTACTTCTGCCAGGTCAGGCCTGCAAAGAAACTTCGTTTCACAGGCCCTTGTAAGAGATGTTCCCGGTAGGCTGTTAGAGCACTGTGCAGAGCGACTTGTTTCTTAGCTTCCCAAAGAGCTGGAAGCAAGATGCTTTGGGGCCCTTCTCACCCTTTGGAAAGAAGGCAGCACTTTGTGCCTTGCAGCTCTAGGGCAATGTAGCACACCCCGAGCAGAAGTTCTACTTCAGCCAGATCAGGCCCGCAAAGAAACTGCGTTTCACAGGCCTTTGTAAGAGATGTTCCCGGTAGGCTGTTAGAGCACTGTGCAGAGCGAGTTGTTTCTTAGCTTCCCAGAGAGCTGGAAGCAAGATGCTTTGGGGCCCGTTGATTTTATACCCTGCTACTTTGCTGTAGTTGTTGATTATTTCTAATAGTTTTTCTGTGGATTCTTTGGGGTTTTCTACGTATAAGATCATGTCGTCTGCAAACAACGCGAGTTTTACTTCTTCGTTTCCTATTTGGATTCCTTTCATTTTTTTTTCCTGCCGAATTGCTCTGGCCAGCACCTCCAGTACTATGTTGAATAGGAGTGGTGAAAGTGGGCACCCTTGTCTTGTTCCTGTCCTCAGAGGGATGGCTTTCAGCTTTTGTCCATTGAGTATGATGTTGGCTGTGGGTCTATCATATATGGCCTTTATTATGTTGAGGTACTTTCCTTCTATACCCGTTTTACTGAGGGTTTTTATCATAAATGGGTGTTGGATCTTGTCGAATGCTTTCTCTGCGTCTATTGAGATGATCATGTGGTTTTTGTTTTTCATTTTGTTGATGTAGTGTATCACGTTGATTGACTTGCGGGTGTTGAACCATCCCTGTGTCCCTGGTATAAATCCCACTTGATCATGGTGTATAATCTTTTTGATGTATTGCTGTAATCGGTTTGCCAAAATTTTGTTGAGGATTTTTGCATCAATGTTCATCAGTGATATCGGCCTGTAGTTCTCCTTCTTTGTGTTGTCCTTGTCAGGTTTGGGGATCAGAGTGATGTTGGCTTCATTGAATGTGTTAGGGAGTTCTCCATCTTTCTCAATTTTCTGGAACAGTTTGAGGAGAATAGGTACAAAGAACTCACACTGCTTAACAACAAAAAAACAAACAACCCGATCAAAAAATGGGCAGAGGACATGAACAGACATTTCTCAAAAGAAGATATGAACATGGCCAATAGACACATGAAAAGATGTTCATCATCGCTAATCATCAGGGAAATGCAAATCAAAACTACACTAAGCTATCACCTTACCCCCGTTAGATTGGCAAAAACATCCAAAACCAAGAACGACAAATATTGGAGAGGTTGTGGAGAAAGAGGAACCCTCATACACTGTTGGTGGGAATGCAAACTGGTACAGCCACTATGGAAAACAGTATGGAGATTTCTCAAAAAGTTAAAAATAGAAATACCCTATGACCCAGCCATCCCATTACTGGGTATCTATCCTAAGAACCTGATATCAGATATCTCAAGAGTCCGTTGCACCCCTATGTTCATCGCAGCATTATTTACAATAGCCAAGACGTGGAACCAGCCTACATGCCCAGAAACTGATGATTGGATAAAGAAGATGTGGTATATATACACAACGGAATACTACTCAGCCATAAAAAAAGACGACATTGGCCCAATCACAACAATGTGGATGGACCTCGAGGGCATTATGTTAAGCGAAATAAGTCAGTCAGAGAAAGACGAACTCTATATGACTCCACTCATAGGTGGAAATTAGTATATTGAGAAGGAGATCTGATGGGTGGTTACCAGGGAAAAGGGGGGGTGGGGGGAGGGCACGGAGGGGGAAGTGGTGTTCCCACAACATGACTAACAAAAATGTACAACTGAAATTTCACAAGCTTGTAATCCATCATAACATTAATAAACAAACAAAAAAAAAAGATGCTTTGGGGCCCATCTGCCCCTATGGAAAGAACGCAGCACTTTCTGCCTTGCAGCTCTAGGGCAATGTAGCACACCCAGAGCAGAAGTTCTACTTCAGCCAGATCAGGCCCGCAAAGAAACTGCGTTTCACAGGCCTTTGTAAGAGATGTTCCCGGTAGGCTGTTAGAGCACTGTGCAGAGCGACTTGTTTCTTAGCTTCCCAAAGAGCTGGAAGCAAGATGCTTTGGGGCCCTTCTCACCCTTTGGAAAGAAGGCAGCACTTTGTGCCTTGCAGCTCTAGGGCAATGTAGCACACCCACAGCAGAAGTTCTACTTCAGCCAGATCAGGCCCGCAAAGAAACTGCGTTTCACAGGCCTTTGTAAGAGATGTTCCCGGTAGGCTGTTAGAGCACTGTGCAGAGCGAGTTGTTTCTTAGCTTCCCAACGAGCTGGAATCAAGATGCTTTAGGGGCCATCTGCCCTTAAGGAAAGAAGGCAGCACTTTGTGCCTTGCATCTCTAGGGCAATGTAGCACACCCAGAGCAGATGTTCTACTTCTGCCAGGTCAGGCCTGCAAAGAAACTTCGTTTCACAGGCCCTTGTAAGAGATGTTCCCGGTAGGCTGTTAGAGCACTGTGCAGAGCGACTTGTTTCTTAGCTTCCCAAAGAGCTGGAAGCAAGATGCTTTGGGGCCCTTCTCACCCTTTGGAAAGAAGGCAGCACTTTGTGCCTTGCAGCTCTAGGGCAATGTAGCACACCCCGAGCAGAAGTTCTACTTCAGCCAGATCAGGCCCGCAAAGAAACTGCGTTTCACAGGCCTTTGTAAGAGATGTTCCCGGTAGGCTGTTAGAGCACTGTGCAGAGCGAGTTGTTTCTTAGCTTCCCAGAGAGCTGGAAGCAAGATGCTTTGGGGCCCGTTGATTTTATACCCTGCTACTTTGCTGTAGTTGTTGATTATTTCTAATAGTTTTTCTGTGGATTCTTTGGGGTTTTCTACGTATAAGATCATGTCGTCTGCAAACAACGCGAGTTTTACTTCTTCGTTTCCTATTTGGATTCCTTTCATTTTTTTTTCCTGCCGAATTGCTCTGGCCAGCACCTCCAGTACTATGTTGAATAGGAGTGGTGAAAGTGGGCACCCTTGTCTTGTTCCTGTCCTCAGAGGGATGGCTTTCAGCTTTTGTCCATTGAGTATGATGTTGGCTGTGGGTCTATCATATATGGCCTTTATTATGTTGAGGTACTTTCCTTCTATACCCGTTTTACTGAGGGTTTTTATCATAAATGGGTGTTGGATCTTGTCGAATGCTTTCTCTGCGTCTATTGAGATGATCATGTGGTTTTTGTTTTTCATTTTGTTGATGTAGTGTATCACGTTGATTGACTTGCGGGTGTTGAACCATCCCTGTGTCCCTGGTATAAATCCCACTTGATCATGGTGTATAATCTTTTTGATGTATTGCTGTAATCGGTTTGCCAAAATTTTGTTGAGGATTTTTGCATCAATGTTCATCAGTGATATCGGCCTGTAGTTCTCCTTCTTTGTGTTGTCCTTGTCAGGTTTGGGGATCAGAGTGATGTTGGCTTCATAGAATGTGTTAGGGAGTTCTCCATCTTTCTCAATTTTCTGGAACAGTTTGAGGAGAATAGGTACAAAGAACTCACACTGCTTAACAACAAAAAAACAAACAACCCGATCAAAAAATGGGCAGAGGACATGAACAGACATTTCTCAAAAGAAGATATGAACATGGCCAATAGACACATGAAAAGATGTTCATCATCGCTAATCATCAGGGAAATGCAAATCAAAACTACACTAAGCTATCACCTTACCCCCGTTAGATTGGCAAAAACATCCAAAACCAAGAACGACAAATGTTGGAGAGGTTGTGGAGAAAGAGGAACCCTCATACACTGTTGGTGGGAATGCAAACTGGTACAGCCACTATGGAAAACAGTATGGAGATTTCTCAAAAAGTTAAAAATAGAAATACCCTATGACCCAGCCATCCCATTACTGGGTATCTATCCTAAGAACCTGATATCAGTTATCTCAAGAGTCCGTTGCACCCCTATGTTCATCGCAGCATTATTTACAATAGCCAAGACGTGGAACCAGCCTACATGCCCAGAAACTGATGATTGGATAAAGAAGATGTGGTATATATACACAACGGAATACTACTCAGCCATAAAAAAGACGACATTGGCCCATTCACAACAATGTGGATGGACCTCGAGGGCATTATGTTAAGCGAAATAAGTCAGTCAGAGAAAGACGAACTCTATATGACTCCACTCATAGGTGGAAATTAGTATATTGAGAAGGAGATCTGATGGGTGGTTACCAGGGAAAAGGGGGGGTGGGGGGAGGGCACGGAGGGGGAAGTGGTGTTCCCACAACATGACTAACAAAAATGTACAACTGAAATTTCACAAGCTTGTAATCCATCATAACATTAATAAACAAACAAAAAAAAAAGATGCTTTGTGGCCCATCTGCCCCTATGGAAAGAACGCAGCACTTTCTGCCTTGCAGCTCTAGGGCAATGTAGCACACCCAGAGCAGAAGTTCTACTTCAGCCAGATCAGGCCCGCAAAGAAACTGCGTTTCACAGGCCTTTGTAAGAGATGTTCCCGGTAGGCTGTTAGAGCACTGTGCAGAGCGAGTTGTTTCTTAGCTTCCCAAAGAGCTGGAAGCAAGATGCTTTGGGGCCCTTCTCACCCTTTGGAAAGAAGGCAGCACTTTGTGCCTTGCAGCTCTAGGGCAATGTAGCACACCCCGAGCAGAAGTTCTACTTCAGCCAGATCAGGCCCGCAAAGAAACTGCGTTTCACAGGCCTTTGTAAGAGATGTTCCCGGTAGGCTGTTAGAGCACTGTGCAGAGCGAGTTGTTTCTTAGCTTCCCAGAGAGCTGGAAGCAAGATGCTTTGGGGCCCGTTGATTTTATACCCTGCTACTTTGCTGTAGTTGTTGATTATTTCTAATAGTTTTTCTGTGGATTCTTTGGGGTTTTCTATGTATAAGATCATGTCGTCTGCAAACAACGCGAGTTTTACTTCTTCGTTACCTATTTGGATTCCTTTCATTTATTTTTCCTGCCGAATTGCTCTGGCCAGCACCTCCAGTACTATGTTGAATAGGAGTGGTGAAAGTGGGCACCCTTGTCTTGTTCCTGTCCTCAGAGGGATGGCTTTCAGCTTTTGTCCATTGAGTATGATGTTGGCTGTGGGTCTATCATATATGGCCTTTATTATGTTGAGGTACTTTCCTTCTATACCCGTTTTACTGAGGGTTTTTATCATAAATGGGTGTTGGATCTTGTCGAATGCTTTCTCTGCGTCTATTGAGATGATCATGTGGTTTTTGTTTTTCATTTTGTTGATGTAGTGTATCACGTTGATTGACTTGCGGGTGTTGAACCATCCCTGTGTCCCTGGTATAAATCCCACTTGATCATGGTGTATAATGTTTTTGATGTATTGCTGTAATCGGTTTGCCAAAATTTTGTTGAGGATTTTTGCATCAATTTTCATCAGTGATATCGGCCTGTAGTTCTCCTTCTTTGTGTTGTCCTTGTCAGGTTTGGGGATCAGAGTGATGTTGGCTTCATAGAATGTGTTAGGGAGTTCTCCATCTTTCTCAATTTTCTGGAACAGTTTGAGGAGAATAGGTACAAAGAACTCACACTGCTTAACAACAAAGAAACAAACAACCCGATCAAAAAATGGGCAGAGGACATGAACAGACATTTCTCAAAAGAAGATATGAACATGGCCAATAGACACATGAAAAGATGTTCATCATCGCTAATCATCAGGGAAATGCAAATCAAAACTACACTAAGATATCACCTTACCCCCGTTAGATTGGCAAAAACATCCAAAACCAAGAACGACAAATGTTGGAGAGGTTGTGGAGAAAGAGGAACCCTCATACACTGTTGGTGGGAATGCAAACTGGTAGAGCCACTATGGAAAACAGTATGGAGATTTCTCAAAAAGTTAAAAATAGAAATACCCTATGAGCCAGCCATCCCATTACTGGGTATCTATCCTAAGAACCTGATATCAGATATCTCAAGAGTCCGTTGCACCCCTATGTTCATCGCAGCATTATTTACAATAGCCAAGACGTGGAACCAGCCTACATGCCCAGAAACTGATGATTGGATAAAGAAGATGTGGTATATATACACAATGGAATACTACTCAGCCATAAAAAAAGACGACATTGGCCCATTCACAACAATGTGGATGGACCTCGAGGGCATTATGTTAAGCGAAATAAGTCAGTCAGAGAAAGACGAACTCTATATGACTCCACTCATAGGTGGAAATTAGTATATTGAGAAGGAGATCTGATGGGTGGTTACCAGGGAAAAGGGGGGGTGGGGGGAGGGCACGGAGGGGGAAGTGGTGTTCCCACAACATGACTAACAAAAATGTACAACTGAAATTTCACAAGCTTGTAATCCATCATAACATTAATAAACAAACAAACAAAAAAAAAAGATGCTTTGGGGCCCATCTGCCCCTATGGAAAGAACGCAGCAGTTTCTGCCTTGCAGCTCTAGGGCAATGTAGCACACCCACAGCAGAAGTTCTACTTCAGCCAGATCAGGCCCGCAAAGAAACTGCGTTTCACAGGCTTTTGTAAGAGATGTTCCCGGTAGGCTGTTAGAGCACTGTGCAGAGCGAGTTGTTTCTTAGCTTCCCAAAGAGCTGGAAGCAAGATGCTTTGGGGCCCTTCTCACCCTTTGGAAAGAAGGCAGCACTTTGTGCCTTGCAGCTCTAGGGCAATGTAGCACACCCACAGCAGAAGTTCTACTTCAGCCAGATCAGGCCTGCAAAGAAACTTCGTTTCACAGGCCCTTGTAAGAGATGTTCCCGGTGGGCTGTTAGAGCACTGTGCAGAGCGACTTGTTTCTTAGCTTCCCAAAGAGCTGGAAGCAAGATACTTTGGGGCCCTTCTCACCCTTTGGAAAGAAGGCAGCACTTTGTGCCTTGCAGCTCTACTGCAATGTAGCACACCCTGAGCAGAAGTTCTACTTCAACCAGATCAGGCCCGCAAAGAAACTGCGTTTCACAGGCCTTTGTAAGAGATGTTCCGGGTAGCCTGTTAGAGCACTGTGCAGAGCGAGTTGTTTCTTAGCTTCCCAAAGAGCTGGAAGCAAGATGCTTTAGGGGTCATCTGCCCTTAAGGAAAGAAGGCAGCACTTTGTGCCTTGCATCTCTAGGGCAATGTAGCACACCCAGAGCAGATGTTCTACTTCTGCCAGGTCAGGCCTGCAAAGAAACTTCATTTCACAGGCCCTTGTAAGAGACGTTCCCGGTAGGCTGTTAGAGCACTGTGCAGAGCGACTTGTTTCTTAGCTTCCCAAAGAGCTGGAAGCAAGATGCTTTGGGGCCCTTCTCACCCTTTGGAAAGAAGGCAGCACTTTGTGCCTTGCAGCTCTAGGGCAATGTAGCACACCCCGAGCAGAAGTTCTACTTCAGCCAGATCAGGCCCGCAAAGAAACTGCGTTTCACAGGCCTTTGTAAGAGATGTTCCCGGTAGGCTGTTAGAGCACTGTGCAGAGTGAGTTGTTTCTTAGCTTCCCAGAGAGCTGGAAGCAAGATGCTTTGGGGCCCGTTAATTTTATACCCTGCTACTTTGCTGTAGTTGTTGATTATTTCTAATAGTTTTTCTGTGGATTCTTTGGGATTTTCTATGTATAAGATCATGTCGTCTGCAAACAACGCGAGTTTTACTTCTTCGTTACCTATTTGGATTCCTTTCATTTTTTTTTCCTGCCGAATTGCTCTGGCCAGCACCTCCAGTACTATGTTGAATAGGAGTGGTGAAAGTGGGCACCCTTGTCTTGTTCCTGTCCTCAGAGGGATGGCTTTCAGCTTTTGTCCATTGAGTATGATGTTGGCTGTGGGTCTATCATATATTGGCCTTTATTATGTTGAGGTACTTTCCTTCTATACCCATTTTACTGAGGGTTGTTATCATAAATGGGTGTTGGATCTTGTCGAATGCTTTCTCTGCGTCTATTGAGATGATCATGTGGTTTTTGTTTTTCATTTTGTTGATGTAGTGTATCACGTAGATTGACTTGCGGGTGTTGAACCATCCCTGTGTCCCTGGTATAAATCCCACTTGATCATGGTGTATAATCTTTTTGATGTATTGCTGTAATCGGTTTGCCAAAATTTGGTTGAGGATTTTTGCATCTATGTTCATCAGTGATATCGGCCTGTAGTTCTCCTTCTTTGTGTTGTCCTTGTCAGGTTTGGGGATCAGAGTGATGTTGGCTTCATAGAATGTGTTAGGGAGTTCTCCATCTTTCTCAATTTTCTGGAACAGTTTGAGGAGAATAGCTACAAAGAACTCACACTGCTTAACAACAAAGAAACAAACAACCCGATCAAAAAATGGGCAGAGGACATGAACAGACATTTCTCAAAAGAAGATATGAACATGGCCAATAGACACATGAAAAGATGTTCATCATCGCTAATCATCAGGGAAATGCAAATCAAAACTACACTAAGATATCACCTTACCCCCGTTAGATTGGCAAAAACATCCAAAACCAAGAACGACAAATGTTGCAGAGGTTGTGGAGAAAGAGGAACCCTCATACACTGTTGGTGGGAATGCAAACTGGTACAGCCACTATGGAAAACAGTATGGAGATTTCTCAAAAAGTTAAAAATAGAAATACCCTATGAGCCAGCCATCCCATTACTGGGTATCTATCCTAAGAACCTGATATCAGATATCTCAAGAGTCCGTTGCACCCCTATGTTCATCGCAGCATTATTTACAATAGCCAAGACGTGGAACCAGCCTACATGCCCAGAAACTGATGATTGGATAAAGAAGATGTGGTATATATACACAATGGAATACTACTCAGCCATAAAAAAAGACGACATTGGCCCATTCACAACAATGTGGATGGACCTCGAGGGCATTATGTTAAGCGAAATAAGTCAGTCAGAGAAAGACGAACTCTATATGACTCCACTCATAGGTGGAAATTAGTATATTGAGAAGGAGATCTGATGGGTGGTTACCAGGGAAAAGGGGGGGTGGGGGGAGGGCACGGAGGGGGAAGTGGTGTTCCCACAACATGACTAACAAAAATGTACAACTGAAATTTCACAAGCTTGTAATCCATCATAACATTAATAAACAAACAAACAAAAAAAAAAGATGCTTTGGGGCCCATCTGCCCCTATGGAAAGAACGCAGCACTTTCTGCCTTGCAGCTCTAGGGCAATGTAGCACACCCACAGCAGAAGTTCTACTTCAGCCAGATCAGGCCCGCAAAGAAACTGCGTTTCACAGGCCTTTGTAAGAGATGTTCCCGGTAGGCTGTTAGAGCACTGTGCAGAGCGAGTTGTTTCTTAGCTTCCCAAAGAGCTGGAAGCAAGATGCTTTGGGGCCCTTCTCACCCTTTGGAAAGAAGGCAGCACTTTGTGCCTTGCAGCTCTAGGGCAATGTAGCACACCCACAGCAGAAGTTCTACTTCAGCCAGATCAGGCCTGCAAAGAAACTTCGTTTCACAGGACCTTGTAAGAGATGTTCCCGGTGGGCTGTTAGAGTACTGTGCAGAGCGACTTGTTTCTTAGCTTCCCAAAGAGCTGGAAGCAAGATACTTTGGGGCCCTTCTCACCCTTTGGAAAGAAGGCAGCACTTTGTGCCTTGCAGCTCTACTGCAATGTAGCACACCCTGAGCAGAAGTTCTACTTCAACCAGATCAGGCCCGCAAAGAAACTGCGTTTCACAGGCCTTTGTAAGAGATGTTCCCGGTAGCCTGTTAGAGCACTGTGCAGAGCGAGTTGTTTCTTAGCTTCCCAAAGAGCTGGAAGCAAGTTGCTTTAGGGGTCATCTGCCCTTAAGGAAAGAAGGCAGCACTTTGTGCCTTGCATCTCTAGGGCAATGTAGCACACCCAGAGCAGATGTTCTACTTCTGCCAGGTCAGGCCTGCAAAGAAACTTCATTTCACAGGCCCTTGTAAGAGACGTTCCCGGTAGGCTGTTAGAGCACTGTGCAGAGCGACTTGTTTCTTAGCTTCCCAAAGAGCTGGAAGCAAGATGCTTTGGGGCCCTTCTCACCCTTTGGAAAGAAGGCAGCACTTTGTGCCTTGCAGCTCTAGGGCAATGTAGCACACCCCGAGCAGAAGTTCTACTTCAGCCAGATCAGGCCCGCAAAGAAACTGCGTTTCACAGGCCTTTGTAAGAGATGTTCCCGGTAGGCTGTTAGAGCACTGTGCAGAGCGAGTTGTTTCTTAGCTTCCCAGAGAGCTGGAAGCAAGATGCTTTGGGGCCCGTTAATTTTATACCCTGCTACTTTGCTGTAGTTGTTGATTATTTCTAATAGTTTTTCTGTGGATTCTTTGGGGTTTTCTATGTATAAGATCATGTCGTCTGCAAACAACGCGAGTTTTACTTCTTCGTTACCTATTTGGATTCCTTTCATTTTTTTTTCCTGCCGAATTGCTCTGGCCAGCACCTCCAGTACTATGTTGAATAGGAGTGGTGAAAGTGGGCACCCTTGTCTTGTTCCTGTCCTCAGAGGGATGGCTTTCAGCTTTTGTCCATTGAGTATGATGTTGGCTGTGGGTCTATCATATATTGGCCTTTATTATGTTGAGGTACTTTCCTTCTATACCCATTTTACTGAGGGTTTTTATCATAAATGGGTGTTGGATCTTGTCGAATGCTTTCTCTGCGTCTATTGAGATGATCATGTGGTTTTTGTTTTTCATTTTGTTGATGTAGTGTATCACGTAGATTGACTTGCGGGTGTTGAACCATCCCTGTGTCCCTGGTATAAATCCCACTTGATCATGGTGTATAATCTTTTTGATGTATTGCTGTAATCGGTTTGCCAAAATTTTGTTGAGGATTTTTGCATCTATGTTCATCAGTGATATCGGCCTGTAGTTCTCCTTCTTTGTGTTGTCCTTGTCAGGTTTGGGGATCAGAGTGATGTTGGCTTCATAGAATGTGTTAGGGAGTTCTCCATCTTTCTCAATTTTCTGGAACAGTTTGAGGAGAATAGCTACAAAGAACTCACACTGCTTAACAACAAAGAAACAAACAACCCGATCAAAAAATGGGCAGAGGACATGAACAGACATTTCTCAAAAGAAGATATGAACATGGCCAATAGACACATGAAAAGATGTTCATCATCGCTAATCATCAGGGAAATGCAAATCAAAACTACACTAAGATATCACCTTACCCCCGTTAGATTGGCAAAAACATCCAAAACCAAGAACGACAAATGTTGCAGAGGTTGTGGAGAAAGAGGAACCCTCATACACTGTTGGTGGGAATGCAAACTGGTACAGCCACTATGGAAAACAGTATGGAGATTTCTCAAAAAGTTAAAAATAGAAATACCCTATGAGCCAGCCATCCCATTACTGGGTATCTATCCTAAGAACCTGATATCAGATATCTCAAGAGTCCGTTGCACCCCTATGTTCATCGCAGCATTATTTACAATAGCCAAGACGTGGAACCAGCCTACATGCCCAGAAACTGATGATTGGATAAAGAAGATGTGGTATATATACACAATGGAATACTACTCAGCCATAAAAAAAGACGACATTGGCCCATTCACAACAATGTGGATGGACCTCGAGGGCATTATGTTAAGCGAAATAAGTCAGTCAGAGAAAGACGAACTCTATATGACTCCACTCATAGGTGGAAATTAGTATATTGAGAAGGAGATCTGATGGGTGGTTACCAGGGAAAAGGGGGGGTGGGGGGAGGGCACGGAGGGGGAAGTGGTGTTCCCACAACATGACTAACAAAAATGTACAACTGAAATTTCACAAGCTTGTAATCCATCATAACATTAATAAACAAAAAAAAAAAAAAAAAGATGCTTTGGGGCCCATCTGCCCCTATGGAAAGAACGCAGCACTTTCTGCCTTGCAGCTCTAGGGCAATGTAGCACACCCAGAGCAGAAGTTCTACTTCAGCCAGATCAGGCCCGCAAAGAAACTGCGTTTCACAGGCCTTTGTAAGAGATGTTCCCGGTAGGCTGTTAGAGCACTGTGCAGAGCGAGTTGTTTCTTAGCTTCCCAAAGAGCTGGAAGCAAGATGCTTTGGGGCCCTTCTCACCCTTTGGAAAGAAGGCAGCACTTTGTGCCTTGCAGCTCTAGGGCAATGTAGCACACCCACAGCAGAAGTTCTACTTCAGCCAGATCAGGCCTGCAAAGAAACTTCGTTTCACAGGCCCTTGTAAGAGATGTTCCCGGTGGGCTGTTAGAGCACTGTGCAGAGCGACTTGTTTCTTAGCTTCCCAAAGAGCTGGAAGCAAGATACTTTGGGGCCCTTCTCACCCTTTGGAAAGAAGGCAGCACTTTGTGCCTTGCAGCTCTACTGCAATGTAGCACACCCTGAGCAGAAGTTCTACTTCAACCAGATCAGGCCCGCAAAGAAACTGCGTTTCACAGGCCTTTGTAAGAGATGTTCCCAGTAGGCTGTTAGAGCACTGTGCAGAGCGAGTTGTTTCTTAGCTTCCCAAAGAGCTGGAAGCAAGATGCTTTAGGGGTCATCTGCCCTTAAGGAAAGAAGGCAGCACTTTGTGCCTTGCATCTCTAGGGCAATGTAGCACACCCAGAGCAGATGTTCTACTTCTGCCAGGTCAGGCCTGCAAAGAAACTTCATTTCACAGGCCCTTGTAAGAGACGTTCCCGGTAGGCTGTTAGAGCACTGTGCAGAGCGACTTGTTTCTTAGCTTCCCAAAGACCTGGAAGCAAGATGCTTTGGGGCCCTTCTCACCGTTTGGAAAGAAGGCAGCACTTTGTGCCTTGCAGCTCTAGGGCAATGTAGCACACCCCGAGCAGAAGTTCTACTTCAGCCAGATCAGGCCCGCAAAGAAACTGCGTTTCACAGGCCTTTGTAAGAGATGTTCCCGGTAGGCTGTTAGAGCACTGTGCAGAGCGAGTTGTTTCTTAGCTTCCCAGAGAGCTGGAAGCAAGATGCTTTGGGGCCCGTTAATTTTATACCCTGCTACTTTGCTGTAGTTGTTGATTATTTCTAATAGTTTTTCTGTGGATTCTTTGGGGTTTTCTATGTATAAGATCATGTCGTCTGCAAACAACGCGAGTTTTACTTCTTCGTTACCTATTTGGATTCCTTTCATTTTTTTTTCCTGCCGAATTGCTCTGGCCAGCACCTCCAGTACTATGTTGAATAGGAGTGGTGAAAGTGGGCACCCTTGTCTTGTTCCTGTCCTCAGAGGGATGGCTTTCAGCTTTTGTCCATTGAGTATGATGTTGGCTGTGGGTCTATCATATATTGGCCTTTATTGTGTTGAGGTACTTTCCTTCTATACCCATTTTACTGAGGGTTTTTATCATAAATGGGTGTTGGATCTTGTCGAATGCTTTCTCTGCGTCTATTGAGATGATCATGTGGTTTTTGTTTTTCATTTTGTTGATGTAGTGTATCACGTAGATTGACTTGCGGGTGTTGAACCATCCCTGTGTCCCTGGTATAAATCCCACTTGATCATGGTGTATAATCTTTTTGATGTATTGCTGTAATCGGTTTGCCAAAATTTGGTTGAGGATTTTTGCATCTATGTTCATCAGTGATATCGGCCTGTAGTTCTCCTTCTTTGTGTTGTCCTTGTCAGGTTTGGGGATCAGAGTGATGTTGGCTTCATAGAATGTGTTAGGGAGTTCTCCATCTTTCTCAATTTTCTGGAACAGTTTGAGGAGAATAGCTACAAAGAACTCACACTGCTTAACAACAAAGAAACAAACAACCCGATCAAAAAATGGGCAGAGGACATGAACAGACATTTCTCAAAAGAAGATATGAACATGGCCAATAGACACATGAAAAGATGTTCATCATCGCTAATCATCAGGGAAATGCAAATCAAAACTACACTAAGATATCACCTTACCCCCGTTAGATTGGCAAAAACATCCAAAACCAAGAACGACAAATGTTGCAGAGGTTGTGGAGAAAGAGGAACCCTCATACACTGTTGGTGGGAATGCAAACTGGTACAGCCACTATGGAAAACAGTATGGAGATTTCTCAAAAAGTTAAAAATAGAAATACCCTATGAGCCAGCCATCCCATTACTGGGTATCTATCCTAAGAACCTGATATCAGATATCTCAAGAGTCCGTTGCACCCCTATGTTCATCGCAGCATTATTTACAATAGCCAAGACGTGGAACCAGCCTACATGCCCAGAAACTGATGATTGGATAAAGAAGATGTGGTATATATACACAATGGAATACTACTCAGCCATAAAAAAAGACGACATTGGCCCATTCACAACAATGTGGATGGACCTCGAGGGCATTATGTTAAGCGAAATAAGTCAGTCAGAGAAAGACGAACTCTATATGACTCCACTCATAGGTGGAAATTAGTATATTGAGAAGGAGATCTGATGGGTGGTTACCAGGGAAAAGGGGGGGTGGGGGGAGGGCACGGAGGGGGAAGTGGTGTTCCCACAACATGACTAACAAAAATGTACAACTGAAATTTCACAAGCTTGTAATCCATCATAACATTAATAAACAAACAAACAAAAAAAAAAGATGCTTTGGGGCCCATCTGCCCCTATGGAAAGAACGCAGCACTTTGTGCCTTGCAGCTCTAGGGCAATGTAGCACACCCAGAGCAGAAGTTCTACTTCAGCCAGATCAGGCCCGCAAAGAAACTGCGTTTCACAGGCCTTTGTAAGAGATGTTCCCGGTAGGCTGTTAGAGCACTGTGCAGAGCGAGTTGTTTCTTAGCTTCCCAAAGAGCTGGAAGCAAGATGCTTTGGGGCCCTTCTCACCCTTTGGAAAGAAGGCAGCACTTTGTGCCTTGCAGCTCTAGGGCAATGTAGCACACCCACAGCAGAAGTTCTACTTCAGCCAGATCAGGCCTGCAAAGAAACTTCGTTTCACAGGCCCTTGTAAGAGATGTTCCCGGTGGGCTGTTAGAGCACTGTGCAGAGCGACTTGTTTCTTAGCTTCCCAAAGAGCTGGAAGCAAGATACTTTGGGGCCCTTCTCACCCTTTGGAAAGAAGGCAGCACTTTGTGCCTTGCAGCTCTACTGCAATGTAGCACACCCTGAGCAGAAGTTCTACTTCAACCAGATCAGGCCCGCAAAGAAACTGCGTTTCACAGGCCTTTGTAAGAGATGTTCCCGGTAGCCTGTTAGAGCACTGTGCAGAGCGAGTTGTTTCTTAGCTTCCCAAAGAGCTGGAAGCAAGTTGCTTTAGGGGTCATCTGCCCTTAAGGAAAGAAGGCAGCACTTTGTGCCTTGCATCTCTAGGGCAATGTAGCACACCCAGAGCAGATGTTCTACTTCTGCCAGGTCAGGCCTGCAAAGAAACTTCATTTCACAGGCCCTTGTAAGAGACGTTCCCGGTAGGCTGTTAGAGCACTGTGCAGAGCGACTTGTTTCTTAGCTTCCCAAAGAGCTGGAAGCAAGATGCTTTGGGGCCCTTCTCACCCTTTGGAAAGAAGGCAGCACTTTGTGCCTTGCAGCTCTAGGGCAATGTAGCACACCCCGAGCAGAAGTTCTACTTCAGCCAGATCAGGCCCGCAAAGAAACTGCGTTTCACAGGCCTTTGTAAGAGATGTTCCCGGTAGGCTGTTAGAGCACTGTGCAGAGCGAGTTGTTTCTTAGCTTCCCAGAGAGCTGGAAGCAAGATGCTTTGGGGCCCGTTAATTTTATACCCTGCTACTTTGCTGTAGTTGTTGATTATTTCTAATAGTTTTTCTGTGGATTCTTTGGGGTTTTCTATGTATAAGATCATGTCGTCTGCAAACAACGCGAGTTTTACTTCTTCGTTACCTATTTGGATTCCTTTCATTTTTTTTTCCTGCCGAATTGCTCTGGCCAGCACCTCCAGTACTATGTTGAATAGGAGTGGTGAAAGTGGGCACCCTTGTCTTGTTCCTGTCCTCAGAGGGATGGCTTTCAGCTTTTGTCCATTGAGTATGATGTTGGCTGTGGGTCTATCATATATTGGCCTTTATTATGTTGAGGTACTTTCCTTCTATACCCATTTTACTGAGGGTTTTTATCATAAATGGGTGTTGGATCTTGTCGAATGCTTTCTCTGCGTCTATTGAGATGATCATGTGGTTTTTGTTTTTCATTTTGTTGATGTAGTGTATCACGTAGATTGACTTGCGGGTGTTGAACCATCCCTGTGTCCCTGGTATAAATCCCACTTGATCATGGTGTATAATCTTTTTGATGTATTGCTGTAATCGGTTTGCCAAAATTTTGTTGAGGATTTTTGCATCTATGTTCATCAGTGATATCGGCCTGTAGTTCTCCTTCTTTGTGTTGTCCTTGTCAGGTTTGGGGATCAGAGTGATGTTGGCTTCATAGAATGTGTTAGGGAGTTCTCCATCTTTCTCAATTTTCTGGAACAGTTTGAGGAGAATAGCTACAAAGAACTCACACTGCTTAACAACAAAGAAACAAACAACCCGATCAAAAAATGGGCAGAGGACATGAACAGACATTTCTCAAAAGAAGATATGAACATGGCCAATAGACACATGAAAAGATGTTCATCATCGCTAATCATCAGGGAAATGCAAATCAAAACTACACTAAGATATCACCTTACCCCCGTTAGATTGGCAAAAACATCCAAAACCAAGAACGACAAATGTTGCAGAGGTTGTGGAGAAAGAGGAACCCTCATACACTGTTGGTGGGAATGCAAACTGGTACAGCCACTATGGAAAACAGTATGGAGATTTCTCAAAAAGTTAAAAATAGAAATACCCTATGAGCCAGCCATCCCATTACTGGGTATCTATCCTAAGAACCTGATATCAGATATCTCAAGAGTCCGTTGCACCCCTATGTTCATCGCAGCATTATTTACAATAGCCAAGACGTGGAACCAGCCTACATGCCCAGAAACTGATGATTGGATAAAGAAGATGTGGTATATATACACAATGGAATACTACTCAGCCATAAAAAAAGACGACATTGGCCCATTCACAACAATGTGGATGGACCTCGAGGGCATTATGTTAAGCGAAATAAGTCAGTCAGAGAAAGACGAACTCTATATGACTCCACTCATAGGTGGAAATTAGTATATTGAGAAGGAGATCTGATGGGTGGTTACCAGGGAAAAGGGGGGGTGGGGGGAGGGCACGGAGGGGGAAGTGGTGTTCCCACAACATGACTAACAAAAATGTACAACTGAAATTTCACAAGCTTGTAATCCATCATAACATTAATAAACAAAAAAAAAAAAAAAAAAGATGCTTTGGGGCCCATCTGCCCCTATGGAAAGAACGCAGCACTTTCTGCCTTGCAGCTCTAGGGCAATGTAGCACACCCACAGCAGAAGTTCTACTTCAGCCAGATCAGGCCTGCAAAGAAATTTCGTTTCACAGGCCCTTGTAAGAGATGTTCCCGGTGGGCTGTTAGAGCACTGTGCAGAGCGACTTGTTTCTTAGCTTCCCAAAGAGCTGGAAGCAAGATACTTTGGGGCCCTTCTCACCCTTTGGAAAGAAGGCAGCACTTTGTGCTTGCAGCTCTACTGCAATGTAGCACACCCTGAGCAGAAGTTCTACTTCAACCAGATCAGGCCCGCAAAGAAACTGCGTTTCACAGGCCTTTGTAAGAGATGTTCCCAGTAGGCTGTTAGAGCACTGTGCAGAGCGAGTTGTTTCTTAGCTTCCCAAAGAGCTGGAAGCAAGATGCTTTAGGGGTCATCTGCCCTTAAGGAAAGAAGGCAGCACTTTGTGCCTTGCATCTCTAGGGCAATGTAGCACACCCAGAGCAGATGTTCTACTTCTGCCAGGTCAGGCCTGCAAAGAAACTTCATTTCACAGGCCCTTGTAAGAGACGTTCCCGGTAGGCTGTTAGAGCACTGTGCAGAGCGACTTGTTTCTTAGCTTCCCAAAGAGCTGGAAGCAAGATGCTTTGGGGCCCTTCTCACCCTTTGGAAAGAAGGCAGCACTTTGTGCCTTGCAGCTCTAGGGCAATGTAGCACACCCCGAGCAGAAGTTCTACTTCAGCCAGATCAGGCCCGCAAAGAAACTGCGTTTCACAGGCCTTTGTAAGAGATGTTCCCGGTAGGCTGTTAGAGCACTGTGCAGAGCGAGTTGTTTCTTAGCTTCCCAGAGAGCTGGAAGCAAGATGCTTTGGGGCCCGTTGATTTTATACCCTGCTACTTTGCTGTAGTTGTTGATTATTTCTAATAGTTTTTCTGTGGATTCTTTGGGGTTTTCTATGTATAAGATCATGTCGTCTGCAAACAACGCGAGTTTTACTTCTTCGTTACCTATTTGGATTCCTTTCATTTTTTTTTCCTGCCGAATTGCTCTGGCCAGCACCTCCAGTACTATGTTGAATAGGAGTGGTGAAAGTGGGCACCCTTGTCTTGTTCCTGTCCTCAGAGGGATGGCTTTCAGCTTTTGTCCATTGAGTATGATGTTGGCTGTGGGTCTATCATATATGGCCTTTATTATGTTGAGGTACTTTCCTTCTATACCCGTTTTACTGAGGGTTTTTATCATAAATGGGTGTTGGATCTTGTCGAATGCTTTCTCTGCGTCTATTGAGATGATCATGTGGTTTTTGTTTTTCATTTTGTTGATGTAGTGTATCACGTAGATTGACTTGCGGGTGTTGAACCATCCCTGTGTCCCTGGTATAAATCCCACTTGATCATGGTGTATAATCTTTTTGATGTATTGCTGTAATCGGTTTGCCAAAATTTGGTTGAGGATTTTTGCATCTATGTTCATCAGTGATATCGGCCTGTAGTTCTCCTTCTTTGTGTTGTCCTTGTCAGGTTTGGGGATCAGAGTGATGTTGGCTTCATAGAATGTGTTAGGGAGTTCTCCATCTTTCTCAATTTTCTGGAACAGTTTGAGGAGAATAGCTACAAAGAACTCACACTGCTTAACAACAAAGAAACAAACAACCCGATCAAAAAATGGGCAGAGGACATGAACAGACATTTCTCAAAAGAAGATATGAACATGGCCAATAGACACATGAAAAGATGTTCATCATCGCTAATCATCAGGGAAATGCAAATCAAAACTACACTAAGATATCACCTTACCCCCGTTAGATTGGCAAAAACATCCAAAACCAAGAACGACAAATGTTGCAGAGGTTGTGGAGAAAGAGGAACCCTCATACACTGTTGGTGGGAATGCAAACTGGTACAGCCACTATGGAAAACAGTATGGAGATTTCTCAAAAAGTTAAAAATAGAAATACCCTATGAGCCAGCCATCCCATTACTGGGTATCTATCCTAAGAACCTGATATCAGATATCTCAAGAGTCCGTTGCACCCCTATGTTCATCGCAGCATTATTTACAATAGCCAAGACGTGGAACCAGCCTACATGCCCAGAAACTGATGATTGGATAAAGAAGATGTGGTATATATACACAATGGAATACTACTCAGCCATAAAAAAAGACGACATTGGCCCATTCACAACAATGTGGATGGACCTCGAGGGCATTATGTTAAGCGAAATAAGTCAGTCAGAGAAAGACGAACTCTATATGACTCCACTCATAGGTGGAAATTAGTATATTGAGAAGGAGATCTGATGGGTGGTTACCAGGGAAAAGGGGGGGTGGGGGGAGGGCACGGAGGGGGAAGTGGTGTTCCCACAACATGACTAACAAAAATGTACAACTGAAATTTCACAAGCTTGTAATCCATCATAACATTAATAAACAAAAAAAAAAAAAAAAGATGCTTTGGGGCCCATCTGCCCCTATGGAAAGAACGCAGCACTTTCTGCCTTGCAGCTCTAGGGCAATGTAGCACACCCAGAGCAGAAGTTCTACTTCAGCCAGATCAGGCCCGCAAAGAAACTGCGTTTCACAGGCCTTTGTAAGAGATGTTCCCGGTAGGCTGTTAGAGCACTGTGCAGAGCGACTTGTTTCTTAGCTTCCCAAAGAGCTGGAAGCAAGATGCTTTGGGGCCCTTCTCACCCTTTGGAAAGAAGGCAGCACTTTGTGCCTTGCAGCTCTAGGGCAATGTAGCACACCCTGAGCAGAAGTTCTACTTCAACCAGATCAGGCCCGCAAAGAAACTGCGTTTCACAGGCCTTTGTAAGAGATGTTCCCGGTAGCCTGTTAGAGCACTGTGCAGAGCGAGTTGTTTCTTAGCTTCCCAAAGAGCTGGAAGCAAGATGCTTTAGGGGTCATCTGCCCTTAAGGAAAGAAGGCAGCACTTTGTGCCTTGCATCTCTAGGGCAATGTAGCACACCCAGAGCAGATGTTCTACTTCTGCCAGGTCAGGCCTGCAAAGAAACTTCATTTCACAGGCCCTTGTAAGAGACGTTCCCGGTAGGCTGTTAGAGCACTGTGCAGAGCGACTTGTTTCTTAGCTTCCCAAAGAGCTGGAAGCAAGATGCTTTGGGGCCCTTCTCACCCTTTGGAAAGAAGGCAGCACTTTGTGCCTTGCAGCTCTAGGGCAATGTAGCACACCCCGAGCAGAAGTTCTACTTCAGCCAGATCAGGCCCGCAAAGAAACTGCGTTTCACAGGCCTTTGTAAGAGATGTTCCCGGTAGGCTGTTAGAGCACTGTGCAGAGCGAGTTGTTTCTTAGCTTCCCAGAGAGCTGGAAGCAAGATGCTTTGGGGCCCGTTAATTTTATACCCTGCTACTTTGCTGTAGTTGTTGATTATTTCTAATAGTTTTTCTGTGGATTCTTTGGGGTTTTCTATGTATAAGATCATGTCGTCTGCAAACAACGCGAGTTTTACTTCTTCGTTACCTATTTGGATTCCTTTCATTTTTTTTTCCTGCCGAATTGCTCTGGCCAGCACCTCCAGTACTATGTTGAATAGGAGTGGTGAAAGTGGGCACCCTTGTCTTGTTCCTGTCCTCAGAGGGATGGCTTTCAGCTTTTGTCCATTGAGTATGATGTTGGCTGTGGGTCTATCATATATTGGCCTTTATTATGTTGAGGTACTTTCCTTCTATACCCATTTTACTGAGGGTTTTTATCATAAATGGGTGTTGGATCTTGTCGAATGCTTTCTCTGCGTCTATTGAGATGATCATGTGGTTTTTGTTTTTCATTTTGTTGATGTAGTGTATCACGTAGATTGACTTGCGGGTGTTGAACCATCCCTGTGTCCCTGGTATAAATCCCACTTGATCATGGTGTATAATCTTTTTGATGTATTGCTGTAATCGGTTTGCCAAAATTTGGTTGAGGATTTTTGCATCTATGTTCATCAGTGATATCGGCCTGTAGTTCTCCTTCTTTGTGTTGTCCTTGTCAGGTTTGGGGATCAGAGTGATGTTGGCTTCATAGAATGTGTTAGGGAGTTCTCCATCTTTCTCAATTTTCTGGAACAGTTTGAGGAGAATAGCTACAAAGAACTCACACTGCTTAACAACAAAGAAACAAACAACCCGATCAAAAAATGGGCAGAGGACATGAACAGACATTTCTCAAAAGAAGATATGAACATGGCCAATAGACACATGAAAAGATGTTCATCATCGCTAATCATCAGGGAAATGCAAATCAAAACTACACTAAGATATCACCTTACCCCCGTTAGATTGGCAAAAACATCCAAAACCAAGAACGACAAATGTTGCAGAGGTTGTGGAGAAAGAGGAACCCTCATACACTGTTGGTGGGAATGCAAACTGGTACAGCCACTATGGAAAACAGTATGGAGATTTCTCAAAAAGTTAAAAATAGAAATACCCTATGAGCCAGCCATCCCATTACTGGGTATCTATCCTAAGAACCTGATATCAGATATCTCAAGAGTCCGTTGCACCCCTATGTTCATCGCAGCATTATTTACAATAGCCAAGACGTGGAACCAGCCTACATGCCCAGAAACTGATGATTGGATAAAGAAGATGTGGTATATATACACAATGGAATACTACTCAGCCATAAAAAAAGACGACATTGGCCCATTCACAACAATGTGGATGGACCTCGAGGGCATTATGTTAAGCGAAATAAGTCAGTCAGAGAAAGACGAACTCTATATGACTCCACTCATAGGTGGAAATTAGTATATTGAGAAGGAGATCTGATGGGTGGTTACCAGGGAAAAGGGGGGGTGGGGGGAGGGCACGGAGGGGGAAGTGGTGTTCCCACAACATGAGTAACAAAAATGTACAACTGAAATTTCACAAGCTTGTAATCCATCATAACATTAATAAACAAAAAAAAAAAAAAAAAAGATGCTTTGGGGCCCATCTGCCCCTATGGAAAGAACGCAGCACTTTCTGCCTTGCAGCTCTAGGGCAATGTAGCACACCCAGAGCAGAAGTTCTACTTCAGCCAGATCAGGCCCGCAAAGAAACTGCGTTTCACAGGCCTTTGTAAGAGATGTTCCCGGTAGGCTGTTAGAGCACTGTGCAGAGCGAGTTGTTTCTTAGCTTCCCAAAGAGCTGGAAGCAAGATGCTTTGGGGCCCTTCTCACCCTTTGGAAAGAAGGCAGCACTTTGTGCCTTGCAGCTCTAGGGCAATGTAGCACACCCACAGCAGAAGTTCTACTTCAGCCAGATCAGGCCTGCAAAGAAACTTCGTTTCACAGGCCCTTGTAAGAGATGTTCCCGGTGGGCTGTTAGAGCACTGTGCAGAGCGACTTGTTTCTTAGCTTCCCAAAGAGCTGGAAGCAAGATACTTTGGGGCCCTTCTCACCCTTTGGAAAGAAGGCAGCACTTTGTGCCTTGCAGCTCTACTGCAATGTAGCACACCCTGAGCAGAAGTTCTACTTCAACCAGATCAGGCCCGCAAAGAAACTGCGTTTCACAGGCCTTTGTAAGAGATGTTCCCGGTAGCCTGTTAGAGCACTGTGCAGAGCGAGTTGTTTCTTAGCTTCCCAAAGAGCTGGAAGCAAGATGCTTTAGGGGTCATCTGCCCTTAAGGAAAGAAGGCAGCACTTTGTGCCTTGCATCTCTAGGGCAATGTAGCACACCCAGAGCAGATGTTCTACTTCTGCCAGGTCAGGCCTGCAAAGAAACTTCATTTCACAGGCCCTTGTAAGAGACGTTCCCGGTAGGCTGTTAGAGCACTGTGCAGAGCGACTTGTTTCTTAGCTTCCCAAAGAGCTGGAAGCAAGATGCTTTGGGGCCCTTCTCACCCTTTGGAAAGAAGGCAGCACTTTGTGCCTTGCAGCTCTAGGGCAATGTAGCACACCCCGAGCAGAAGTTCTACTTCAGCCAGATCAGGCCCGCAAAGAAACTGCGTTTCACAGGCCTTTGTAAGAGATGTTCCCGGTAGGCTGTTAGAGCACTGTGCAGAGCGAGTTGTTTCTTAGCTTCCCAGAGAGCTGGAAGCAAGATGCTTTGGGGCCCGTTAATTTTATACCCTGCTACTTTGCTGTAGTTGTTGATTATTTCTAATAGTTTTTCTGTGGATTCTTTGGGGTTTTCTATGTATAAGATCATGTCGTCTGCAAACAACGCGAGTTTTACTTCTTCGTTACCTATTTGGATTCCTTTCATTTTTTTTTCCTGCCGAATTGCTCTGGCCAGCACCTCCAGTACTATGTTGAATAGGAGTGGTGAAAGTGGGCACCCTTGTCTTGTTCCTGTCCTCAGAGGGATGGCTTTCAGCTTTTGTCCATTGAGTATGATGTTGGCTGTGGGTCTATCATATATTGGCCTTTATTATGTTGAGGTACTTTCCTTCTATACCCATTTTACTGAGGGTTTTTATCATAAATGGGTGTTGGATCTTGTCGAATGCTTTCTCTGCGTCTATTGAGATGATCATGTGGTTTTTGTTTTTCATTTTGTTGATGTAGTGTATCACGTAGATTGACTTGCGGGTGTTGAACCATCCCTGTGTCCCTGGTATAAATCCCACTTGATCATGGTGTATAATCTTTTTGATGTATTGCTGTAATCGGTTTGCCAAAATTTTGTTGAGGATTTTTGCATCTATGTTCATCAGTGATATCGGCCTGTAGTTCTCCTTCTTTGTGTTGTCCTTGTCAGGTTTGGGGATCAGAGTGATGTTGGCTTCATAGAATGTGTTAGGGAGTTCTCCATCTTTCTCAATTTTCTGGAACAGTTTGAGGAGAATAGCTACAAAGAACTCACACTGCTTAACAACAAAGAAACAAACAACCCGATCAAAAAATGGGCAGAGGACATGAACAGACATTTCTCAAAAGAAGATATGAACATGGCCAATAGACACATGAAAAGATGTTCATCATCGCTAATCATCAGGGAAATGCAAATCAAAACTACACTAAGATATCACCTTACCCCCGTTAGATTGGCAAAAACATCCAAAACCAAGAACGACAAATGTTGCAGAGGTTGTGGAGAAAGAGGAACCCTCATACACTGTTGGTG
Organism: Equus asinus; assembly: GCF_041296235.1. Taxonomy (NCBI): domain Eukaryota; kingdom Metazoa; phylum Chordata; class Mammalia; order Perissodactyla; family Equidae; genus Equus; species Equus asinus. Next base: position 39,197,761 of record NC_091790.1, read on the forward strand.
GGAATGCAAACTGGTACAGCCACTATGGAAAACAGTATGGAGATTTCTCAAAAAGTTAAAAATAGAAATACCCTATGAGCCAGCCATCCCATTACTGGGTATCTATCCTAAGAACCTGATATCAGATATCTCAAGAGTCCGTTGCACCCCTATGTTCATCGCAGCATTATTTACAATAGCCAAGACGTGGAACCAGCCTACATGCCCAGAAACTGATGATTGGATAAAGAAGATGTGGTATATATACACAATGGAATACTACTCAGCCATAAAAAAAGACGACATTGGCCCATTCACAACAATGTGGATGGACCTCGAGGGCATTATGTTAAGCGAAATAAGTCAGTCAGAGAAAGACGAACTCTATATGACTCCACTCATAGGTGGAAATTAGTATATTGAGAAGGAGATCTGATGGGTGGTTACCAGGGAAAAGGGGGGGTGGGGGGAGGGCACGGAGGGGGAAGTGGTGTTCCCACAACATGACTAACAAAAATGTACAACTGAAATTTCACAAGCTTGTAATCCATCATAACATTAATAAACAAAAAAAAAAAAAAAAAAGATGCTTTGGGGCCCATCTGCCCCTATGGAAAGAACGCAGCACTTTCTGCCTTGCAGCTCTAGGGCAATGTAGCACACCCACAGCAGAAGTTCTACTTCAGCCAGATCAGGCCCGCAAAGAAACTGCGTTTCACAGGCCTTTGTAAGAGATGTTCCCGGTAGGCTGTTAGAGCACTGTGCAGAGCGAGTTGTTTCTTAGCTTCCCAAAGAGCTGGAAGCAAGATGCTTTGGGGCCCTTCTCACCCTTTGGAAAGAAGGCAGCACTTTGTGCCTTGCAGCTCTAGGGCAATGTAGCACACCCACAGCAGAAGTTCTACTTCAGCCAGATCAGGCCTGCAAAGAAACTTCGTTTCACAGGCCCTTGTAAGAGATGTTCCCGGTGGGCTGTTAGAGCACTGTGCAGAGCGACTTGTTTCTTAGCTTCCCAAAGAGCTGGAAGCAAGATACTTTGGGGCCCTTCTCACCCTTTGGAAAGAAGGCAGCACTTTGTGCCTTGCAGCTCTACTGCAATGTAGCACACCCTGAGCAGAACTTCTACTTCAACCAGATCAGGCCCGCAAAGAAACTGCGTTTCACAGGCCTTTGTAAGAGATGTTCCCGGTAGCCTGTTAGAGCACTGTGCAGAGCGAGTTGTTTCTTAGCTTCCCAAAGAGCTGGAAGCAAGATGCTTTAGGGGTCATCTGCCCTTAAGGAAAGAAGGCAGCACTTTGTGCCTTGCATCTCTAGGGCAATGTAGCACACCCAGAGCAGATGTTCTACTTCTGCCAGGTCAGGCCTGCAAAGAAACTTCATTTCACAGGCCCTTGTAAGAGACGTTCCCGGTAGGCTGTTAGAGCACTGTGCAGAGCGACTTGTTTCTTAGCTTCCCAAAGAGCTGGAAGCAAGATGCTTTGGGGCCCTTCTCACCCTTTGGAAAGAAGGCAGCACTTTGTGCCTTGCAGCTCTAGGGCAATGTAGCACACCCCGAGCAGAAGTTCTACTTCAGCCAGATCAGGCCCGCAAAGAAACTGCGTTTCACAGGCCTTTGTAAGAGATGTTCCCGGTAGGCTGTTAGAGCACTGTGCAGAGCGAGTTGTTTCTTAGCTTCCCAGAGAGCTGGAAGCAAGATGCTTTGGGGCCCGTTAATTTTATACCCTGCTACTTTGCTGTAGTTGTTGATTATTTCTAATAGTTTTTCTGTGGATTCTTTGGGGTTTTCTATGTATAAGATCATGTCGTCTGCAAACAACGCGAGTTTTACTTCTTCGTTACCTATTTGGATTCCTTTCATTTTTTTTTCCTGCCGAATTGCTCTGGCCAGCACCTCCAGTACTATGTTGAATAGGAGTGGTGAAAGTGGGCACCCTTGTCTTGTTCCTGTCCTCAGAGGGATGGCTTTCAGCTTTTGTCCATTGAGTATGATGTTGGCTGTGGGTCTATCATATATTGGCCTTTATTATGTTGAGGTACTTTCCTTCTATACCCATTTTACTGAGGGTTTTTATCATAAATGGGTGTTGGATCTTGTCGAATGCTTTCTCTGCGTCTATTGAGATGATCATGTGGTTTTTGTTTTTCATTTTGTTGATGTAGTGTATCACGTAGATTGACTTGCGGGTGTTGAACCATCCCTGTGTCCCTGGTATAAATCCCACTTGATCATGGTGTATAATCTTTTTGATGTATTGCTGTAATCGGTTTGCCAAAATTTGGTTGAGGATTTTTGCATCAATGTTCATCAGTGATATCGGCCTGTAGTTCTCCTTCTTTGTGTTGTCCTTGTCAGGTTTGGGGATCAGAGTGATGTTGGCTTCATAGAATGTGTTAGGGAGTTCTCCATCTTTCTCAATTTTCTGGAACAGTTTGAGGAGAATAGCTACAAAGAACTCACACTGCTTAACAACAAAGAAACAAACAACCCGATCAAAAAATGGGCAGAGGACATGAACAGACATTTCTCAAAAGAAGATATGAACATGGCCAATAGACACATGAAAAGATGTTCATCATCGCTAATCATCAGGGAAATGCAAATCAAAACTACACTAAGATATCACCTTACCCCCGTTAGATTGGCAAAAACATCCAAAACCAAGAACGACAAATGTTGGAGAGGTTGTGGAGAAAGAGGAACCCTCATACACTGTTGGTGGGAATGCAAACTGGTACAGCCACTATGGAAAACAGTATGGAGATTTCTCAAAAAGTTAAAAATAGAAATACCCTATGAGCCAGCCATCCCATTACTGGGTATCTATCCTAAGAACCTGATATCAGATATCTCAAGAGTCCGTTGCACCCCTATGTTCATCGCAGCATTATTTACAATAGCCAAGACGTGGAACCAGCCTACATGCCCAGAAACTGATGATTGGATAAAGAAGATGTGGTATATATACACAATGGAATACTACTCAGCCATAAAAAAAGACGACATTGGCCCATTCACAACAATGTGGATGGACCTCGAGGGCATTATGTTAAGCGAAATAAGTCAGTCAGAGAAAGACGAACTCTATATGACTCCACTCATAGGTGGAAATTAGTATATTGAGAAGGAGATCTGATGGGTGGTTACCAGGGAAAAGGGGGGGTGGGGGGAGGGCACGGAGGGGGAAGTGGTGTTCCCACAACATGACTAACAAAAATGTACAACTGAAATTTCACAAGCTTGTAATCCATCATAACATTAATAAACAAAAAAAAAAAAAAAAAAGATGCTTTGGGGTCCATCTGCCCCTATGGAAAGAACGCAGCACTTTCTGCCTTGCAGCTCTAGGGCAATGTAGCACACCCACAGCAGAAGTTCTACTTCAGCCAGATCAGGCCCGCAAAGAAACTGCGTTTCACAGGCCTTTGTAAGAGATGTTCCCGGTAGGCTGTTAGAGCACTGTGCAGAGCGAGTTGTTTCTTAGCTTCCCAAAGAGCTGGAAGCAAGATGCTTTGGGGCCCTTCTCACCCTTTGGAAAGAAGGCAGCACTTTGTGCCTTGCAGCTCTAGGGCAATGTAGCACACCCACAGCAGAAGTTCTACTTCAGCCAGATCAGGCCTGCAAAGAAACTTCGTTTCACAGGCCCTTGTAAGAGATGTTCCCGGTGGGCTGTTAGAGCACTGTGCAGAGCGACTTGTTTCTTAGCTTCCCAAAGAGCTGGAAGCAAGATACTTTGGGGCCCTTCTCACCCTTTGGAAAGAAGGCAGCACTTTGTGCCTTGCAGCTCTACTGCAATGTAGCACACCCTGAGCAGAAGTTCTACTTCAACCAGATCAGGCCCGCAAAGAAACTGCGTTTCACAGGCCTTTGTAAGAGATGTTCCCGGTAGCCTGTTAGAGCACTGTGCAGAGCGAGTTGTTTCTTAGCTTCCCAAAGAGCTGGAAGCAAGATGCTTTAGGGGTCATCTGCCCTTAAGGAAAGAAGGCAGCACTTTGTGCCTTGCATCTCTAGGGCAATGTAGCACACCCAGAGCAGATGTTCTACTTCTGCCAGGTCAGGCCTGCAAAGAAACTTCATTTCACAGGCCCTTGTAAGAGACGTTCCCGGTAGGCTGTTAGAGCACTGTGCAGAGCGACTTGTTTCTTAGCTTCCCAAAGAGCTGGAAGCAAGATGCTTTGGGGCCCTTCTCACCCTTTGGAAAGAAGGCAGCACTTTGTGCCTTGCAGCTCTAGGGCAATGTAGCACACCCCGAGCAGAAGTTCTACTTCAGCCAGATCAGGCCCGCAAAGAAACTGCGTTTCACAGGCCTTTGTAAGAGATGTTCCCGGTAGGCTGTTAGAGCACTGTGCAGAGCGAGTTGTTTCTTAGCTTCCCAGAGAGCTGGAAGCAAGATGCTTTGGGGCCCGTTAATTTTATACCCTGCTACTTTGCTGTAGTTGTTGATTATTTCTAATAGTTTTTCTGTGGATTCTTTGGGGTTTTCTATGTATAAGATCATGTCGTCTGCAAACAACGCGAGTTTTACTTCTTCGTTACCTATTTGGATTCCTTTCATTTTTTTTTCCTGCCGAATTGCTCTGGCCAGCACCTCCAGTACTATGTTGAATAGGAGTGGTGAAAGTGGGCACCCTTGTCTTGTTCCTGTCCTCAGAGGGATGGCTTTCAGCTTTTGTCCATTGAGTATGATGTTGGCTGTGGGTCTATCATATATTGGCCTTTATTATGTTGAGGTACTTTCCTTCTATACCCATTTTACTGAGGGTTTTTATCATAAATGGGTGTTGGATCTTGTCGAATGCTTTCTCTGCGTCTATTGAGATGATCATGTGGTTTTTGTTTTTCATTTTGTTGATGTAGTGTATCACGTAGATTGACTTGCGGGTGTTGAACCATCCCTGTGTCCCTGGTATAAATCCCACTTGATCATGGTGTATAATCTTTTTGATGTATTGCTGTAATCGGTTTGCCAAAATTTGGTTGAGGATTTTTGCATCTATGTTCATCAGTGATATCGGCCTGTAGTTCTCCTTCTTTGTGTTGTCCTTGTCAGGTTTGGGGATCAGAGTGATGTTGGCTTCATAGAATGTGTTAGGGAGTTCTCCATCTTTCTCAATTTTCTGGAACAGTTTGAGGAGAATAGCTACAAAGAACTCACACTGCTTAACAACAAAGAAACAAACAACCCGATCAAAAAATGGGCAGAGGACATGAACAGACATTTCTCAAAAGAAGATATGAACATGGCCAATAGACACATGAAAAGATGTTCATCATCGCTAATCATCAGGGAAATGCAAATCAAAACTACACTAAGATATCACCTTACCCCCGTTAGATTGGCAAAAACATCCAAAACCAAGAACGACAAATGTTGCAGAGGTTGTGGAGAAAGAGGAACCCTCATACACTGTTGGTGGGAATGCAAACTGGTACAGCCACTATGGAAAACAGTATGGAGATTTCTCAAAAAGTTAAAAATAGAAATACCCTATGAGCCAGCCATCCCATTACTGGGTATCTATCCTAAGAACCTGATATCAGATATCTCAAGAGTCCGTTGCACCCCTATGTTCATCGCAGCATTATTTACAATAGCCAAGACGTGGAACCAGCCTACATGCCCAGAAACTGATGATTGGATAAAGAAGATGTGGTATATATACACAATGGAATACTACTCAGCCATAAAAAAAGACGACATTGGCCCATTCACAACAATGTGGATGGACCTCGAGGTCATTATGTTAAGCGAAATAAGTCAGTCAGAGAAAGACGAACTCTATATGACTCCACTCATAGGTGGAAATTAGTATATTGAGAAGGAGATCTGATGGGTGGTTACCAGGGAAAAGGGGGGGTGGGGGGTGGGCACGGAGGGGGAAGTGGTGTTCCCACAACATGACTAACAAAAATGTACAACTGAAATTTCACAAGCTTGTAATCCATCATAACATTAATAAACAAAAAAAAAAAAAAAAAAAGATGCTTTGGGGCCCATCTGCCCCTATGGAAAGAACGCAGCACTTTCTGCCTTGCAGCTCTAGGGCAATGTAGCACACCCACAGCAGAAGTTCTACTTCAGCCAGATCAGGCCCGCAAAGAAACTGCGTTTCACAGGCCTTTGTAAGAGATGTTCCCGGTAGGCTGTTAGAGCACTGTGCAGAGCGAGTTGTTTCTTAGCTTCCCAAAGAGCTGGAAGCAAGATGCTTTGGGGCCCTTCTCACCCTTTGGAAAGAAGGCAGCACTTTGTGCCTTGCAGCTCTAGGGCAATGTAGCACACCCACAGCAGAAGTTCTACTTCAGCCAGATCAGGCCTGCAAAGAAACTTCGTTTCACAGGCCCTTGTAAGAGATGTTCCCGGTGGGCTGTTAGAGCACTGTGCAGAGCGACTTGTTTCTTAGCTTCCCAAAGAGCTGGAAGCAAGATACTTTGGGGCCCTTCTCACCCTTTGGAAAGAAGGCAGCACTTTGTGCCTTGCAGCTCTACTGCAATGTAGCACACCCTGAGCAGAAGTTCTACTTCAACCAGATCAGGCCCGCAAAGAAACTGCGTTTCACAGGCCTTTGTAAGAGATGTTCCCGGTAGGCTGTTAGAGCACTGTGCAGAGCGAGTTGTTTCTTAGCTTCCCAAAGAGCTGGAAGCAAGATGCTTTAGGGGTCATCTGCCCTTAAGGAAAGAAGGCAGCACTTTGTGCCTTGCATCTCTAGGGCAATGTAGCACACCCAGAGCAGATGTTCTACTTCTGCCAGGTCAGGCCTGCAAAGAAACTTCATTTCACAGGCCCTTGTAAGAGACGTTCCCGGTAGGCTGTTAGAGCACTGTGCAGAGCGACTTGTTTCTTAGCTTCCCAAAGAGCTGGAAGCAAGATGCTTTGGGGCCCTTCTCACCCTTTGGAAAGAAGGCAGCACTTTGTGCCTTGCAGCTCTAGGGCAATGTAGCACACCCCGAGCAGAAGTTCTACTTCAGCCAGATCAGGCCCGCAAAGAAACTGCGTTTCACAGGCCTTTGTAAGAGATGTTCCCGGTAGGCTGTTAGAGCACTGTGCAGAGCGAGTTGTTTCTTAGCTTCCCAGAGAGCTGGAAGCAAGATGCTTTGGGGCCCGTTAATTTTATACCCTGCTACTTTGCTGTAGTTGTTGATTATTTCTAATAGTTTTTCTGTGGATTCTTTGGGGTTTTCTATGTATAAGATCATGTCGTCTGCAAACAACGCGAGTTTTACTTCTTCGTTACCTATTTGGATTCCTTTCATTTTTTTTTCCTGCCGAATTGCTCTGGCCAGCACCTCCAGTACTATGTTGAATAGGAGTGGTGAAAGTGGGCACCCTTGTCTTGTTCCTGTCCTCAGAGGGATGGCTTTCAGCTTTTGTCCATTGAGTATGATGTTGGCTGTGGGTCTATCATATATTGGCCTTTATTATGTTGAGGTACTTTCCTTCTATACCCATTTTACTGAGGGTTTTTATCATAAATGGGTGTTGGATCTTGTCGAATGCTTTCTCTGCGTCTATTGAGATGATCATGTGGTTTTTGTTTTTCATTTTGTTGATGTAGTGTATCACGTAGATTGACTTGCGGGTGTTGAACCATCCCTGTGTCCCTGGTATAAATCCCACTTGATCATGGTGTATAATCTTTTTGATGTATTGCTGTAATCGGTTTGCCAAAATTTGGTTGAGGATTTTTGCATCTATGTTCATCAGTGATATCGGCCTGTAGTTCTCCTTCTTTGTGTTGTCCTTGTCAGGTTTGGGGATCAGAGTGATGTTGGCTTCATAGAATGTGTTAGGGAGTTCTCCATCTTTCTCAATTTTCTGGAACAGTTTGAGGAGAATAGCTACAAAGAACTCACACTGCTTAACAACAAAGAAACAAACAACCCGATCAAAAAATGGGCAGAGGACATGAACAGACATTTCTCAAAAGAAGATATGAACATGGCCAATAGACACATGAAAAGATGTTCATCATCGCTAATCATCAGGGAAATGCAAATCAAAACTACACTAAGATATCACCTTACCCCCGTTAGATTGGCAAAAACATCCAAAACCAAGAACGACAAATGTTGCAGAGGTTGTGGAGAAAGAGGAACCCTCATACACTGTTGGTGGGAATGCAAACTGGTACAGCCACTATGGAAAACAGTATGGAGATTTCTCAAAAAGTTAAAAATAGAAATACCCTATGAGCCAGCCATCCCATTACTGGGTATCTATCCTAAGAACCTGATATCAGATATCTCAAGAGTCCGTTGCACCCCTATGTTCATCGCAGCATTATTTACAATAGCCAAGACGTGGAACCAGCCTACATGCCCAGAAACTGATGATTGGATAAAGAAGATGTGGTATATATACACAATGGAATACTACTCAGCCATAAAAAAAGACGACATTGGCCCATTCACAACAATGTGGATGGACCTCGAGGTCATTATGTTAAGCGAAATAAGTCAGTCAGAGAAAGACGAACTCTATATGACTCCACTCATAGGTGGAAATTAGTATATTGAGAAGGAGATCTGATGGGTGGTTACCAGGGAAAAGGGGGGGTGGGGGGAGGGCACGGAGGGGGAAGTGGTGTTCCCACAACATGACTAACAAAAATGTACAACTGAAATTTCACAAGCTTGTAATCCATCATAACATTAATAAACAAAAAAAAAAAAAAAAAAGATGCTTTGGGGCCCATCTGCCCCTATGGAAAGAACGCAGCACTTTCTGCCTTGCAGCTCTAGGGCAATGTAGCACACCCACAGCAGAAGTTCTACTTCAGCCAGATCAGGCCCGCAAAGAAACTGCGTTTCACAGGCCTTTGTAAGAGATGTTCCCGGTAGGCTGTTAGAGCACTGTGCAGAGCGAGTTGTTTCTTAGCTTCCCAAAGAGCTGGAAGCAAGATGCTTTGGGGCCCTTCTCACCCTTTGGAAAGAAGGCAGCACTTTGTGCCTTGCAGCTCTAGGGCAATGTAGCACACCCACAGCAGAAGTTCTACTTCAGCCAGATCAGGCCTGCAAAGAAACTTCGTTTCACAGGCCCTTGTAAGAGATGTTCCCGGTGGGCTGTTAGAGCACTGTGCAGAGCGACTTGTTTCTTAGCTTCCCAAAGAGCTGGAAGCAAGATACTTTGGGGCCCTTCTCACCCTTTGGAAAGAAGGCAGCACTTTGTGCCTTGCAGCTCTACTGCAATGTAGCACACCCTGAGCAGAAGTTCTACTTCAACCAGATCAGGCCCGCAAAGAAACTGCGTTTCACAGGCCTTTGTAAGAGATGTTCCCGGTAGGCTGTTAGAGCACTGTGCAGAGCGAGTTGTTTCTTAGCTTCCCAAAGAGCTGGAAGCAAGATGCTTTAGGGGTCATCTGCCCTTAAGGAAAGAAGGCAGCACTTTGTGCCTTGCATCTCTAGGGCAATGTAGCACACCCAGAGCAGATGTTCTACTTCTGCCAGGTCAGGCCTGCAAAGAAACTTCATTTCACAGGCCCTTGTAAGAGACGTTCCCGGTAGGCTGTTAGAGCACTGTGCAGAGCGACTTGTTTCTTAGCTTCCCAAAGAGCTGGAAGCAAGATGCTTTGGGGCCCTTCTCACCCTTTGGAAAGAAGGCAGCACTTTGTGCCTTGCAGCTCTAGGGCAATGTAGCACACCCCGAGCAGAAGTTCTACTTCAGCCAGATCAGGCCCGCAAAGAAACTGCGTTTCACAGGCCTTTGTAAGAGATGTTCCCGGTAGGCTGTTAGAGCACTGTGCAGAGCGAGTTGTTTCTTAGCTTCCCAGAGAGCTGGAAGCAAGATGCTTTGGGGCCCGTTAATTTTATACCCTGCTACTTTGCTGTAGTTGTTGATTATTTCTAATAGTTTTTCTGTGGATTCTTTGGGGTTTTCTATGTATAAGATCATGTCGTCTGCAAACAACGCGAGTTTTACTTCTTCGTTACCTATTTGGATTCCTTTCATTTTTTTTTCCTGCCGAATTGCTCTGGCCAGCACCTCCAGTACTATGTTGAATAGGAGTGGTGAAAGTGGGCACCCTTGTCTTGTTCCTGTCCTCAGAGGGATGGCTTTCAGCTTTTGTCCATTGAGTATGATGTTGGCTGTGGGTCTATCATATATTGGCCTTTATTATGTTGAGGTACTTTCCTTCTATACCCATTTTACTGAGGGTTTTTATCATAAATGGGTGTTGGATCTTGTCGAATGCTTTCTCTGCGTCTATTGAGATGATCATGTGGTTTTTGTTTTTCATTTTGTTGATGTAGTGTATCACGTAGATTGACTTGCGGGTGTTGAACCATCCCTGTGTCCCTGGTATAAATCCCACTTGATCATGGTGTATAATCTTTTTGATGTATTGCTGTAATCGGTTTGACAAAATTTGGTTGAGGATTTTTGCATCTATGTTCATCAGTGATATCGGCCTGTAGTTCTCCTTCTTTGTGTTGTCCTTGTCAGGTTTGGGGATCAGAGTGATGTTGGCTTCATAGAATGTGTTAGGGAGTTCTCCATCTTTCTCAATTTTCTGGAACAGTTTGAGGAGAATAGCTACAAAGAACTCACACTGCTTAACAACAAAGAAACAAACAACCCGATCAAAAAATGGGCAGAGGACATGAACAGACATTTCTCAAAAGAAGATATGAACATGGCCAATAGACACATGAAAAGATGTTCATCATCGCTAATCATCAGGGAAATGCAAATCAAAACTACACTAAGATATCACCTTACCCCCGTTAGATTGGCAAAAACATCCAAAACCAAGAACGACAAATGTTGCAGAGGTTGTGGAGAAAGAGGAACCCTCATACACTGTTGGTGGGAATGCAAACTGGTACAGCCACTATGGAAAACAGTATGGAGATTTCTCAAAAAGTTAAAAATAGAAATACCCTATGAGCCAGCCATCCCATTACTGGGTATCTATCCTAAGAACCTGATATCAGATATCTCAAGAGTCCGTTGCACCCCTATGTTCATCGCAGCATTATTTACAATAGCCAAGACGTGGAACCAGCCTACATGCCCAGAAACTGATGATTGGATAAAGAAGATGTGGTATATATACACAATGGAATACTACTCAGCCATAAAAAAAGACGACATTGGCCCATTCACAACAATGTGGATGGACCTCGAGGGCATTATGTTAAGCGAAATAAGTCAGTCAGAGAAAGACGAACTCTATATGACTCCACTCATAGGTGGAAATTAGTATATTGAGAAGGAGATCTGATGGGTGGTTACCAGGGAAAAGGGGGGGTGGGGGGAGGGCACGGAGGGGGAAGTGGTGTTCCCACAACATGACTAACAAAAATGTACAACTGAAATTTCACAAGCTTGTAATCCATCATAACATTAATAAACAAAAAAAAAAAAAAAAAAGATGCTTTGGGGCCCATCTGCCCCTATGGAAAGAACGCAGCACTTTCTGCCTTGCAGCTCTAGGGCAATGTAGCACACCCACAGCAGAAGTTCTACTTCAGCCAGATCAGGCCCGCAAAGAAACTGCGTTTCACAGGCCTTTGTAAGAGATGTTCCCGGTAGGCTGTTAGAGCACTGTGCAGAGCGAGTTGTTTCTTAGCTTCCCAAAGAGCTGGAAGCAAGATGCTTTGGGGCCCTTCTCACCCTTTGGAAAGAAGGCAGCACTTTGTGCCTTGCAGCTCTAGGGCAATGTAGCACACCCCGAGCAGAAGTTCTACTTCAGCCAGATCAGGCCCGCAAAGAAACTGCGTTTCACAGGCCTTTGTAAGAGATGTTCCCGGTAGGCTCTTAGAGCACTGTGCAGAGCGAGTTGTTTCTTAGCTTCCCAGAGAGCTGGAAGCAAGATGCTTTGGGGCCCATTGATTTTATACCCTGCTACTTTGCTGTAGTTGTTGATTATTTCTAATAGTTTTTCTGTGGATTCTTTGGGGTTTTCTATGTATAAGATCATGTCGTCTGCAAACAACGCGAGTTTTACTTCTTCGTTACCTATTTGGATTCCTTTTATTTTTTTTTCCTGCCGAATTGCTCTGGCCAGCACCTCCAGTACTATGTTGAATAGGAGTGGTGAAAGTGGGCACCCTTGTCTTGTTCCTGTCCTCAGAGGGATGGCTTTCAGCTTTTGTCCATTGAGTATGATGTTGGCTGTGGGTCTATCATATATGGCCTTTATTATGTTGAGGTACTTTCCTTCTATACCCGTTTTACTGAGGGTTTTTATCATAAATGGGTGTTGGATCTTGTCGAATGCTTTCTCTGCGTCTATTGAGATGATCATGTGGTTTTTGTTTTTCATTTTGTTGATGTAGTGTATCACGTTGATTGACTTGCGGGTGTTGAACCATCCCTGTGTCCCTGGTATAAATCCCACTTGATCATGGTGTATAATGTTTTTGATGTATTGCTGTAATCGGTTTGCCAAAATTTTGTTGAGGATTTTTGCATCAATTTTCATCAGTGATATCGGCCTGTAGTTCTCCTTCTTTGTGTTGTCCTTGTCAGGTTTGGGGATCAGAGTGATGTTGGCTTCATAGAATGTGTTAGGGAGTTCTCCATCTTTCTCAATTTTCTGGAACAGTTTGAGGAGAATAGCTACAAAGAACTCACACTGCTTAACAACAAAAAAACAGACAACCCGATCAAAAAATGGGCAGAGGACATGAACAGACATTTCTCAAAAGAAGATATGAACATGGCCAATAGACACATGAAAAGATGTTCATCATCGCTAATCATCAGGGAAATGCAAATCAAAACTACACTAAGATATCACCTTACCCCCGTTAGATTGGCAAAAACATCCAAAACCAAGAACGACAAATGTTGCAGAGGTTGTGGAGAAAGAGGAACCCTCATACACTGTTGGTGGGAATGCAAGCTGGTACAGCCACTATGGAAAACAGTATGGAGATTTCTCAAAAAGTTAAAAATAGAAATACCCTATGAGCCAGCCATCCCATTACTGGGTATCTATCCTAAGAACCTGATATCAGATATCTCAAGAGTCCGTTGCACCCCTATGTTCATCGCAGCATTATTTACAATAGCCAAGACGTGGAACCAGCCTACATGCCCAGAAACTGATGATTGGATAAAGAAGATGTGGTATATATGCACAATGGAATACTACTCAGCCATAAAAAAAGACGACATTGGCCCATTCACAACAATGTGGATGGACCTCGAGGGCATTATGTTAAGCGAAATAAGTCAGTCAGAGAAAGACGAACTCTATATGACTCCACTCATAGGTGGAAATTAGTATATTGAGAAGGAGATCTGATGGGTGGTTACCAGGGAAAAGGGGGGGTGGGGGGAGGGCACGGAGGGGGAAGTGGTGTTCCCACAACATGACTAACAAAAATGTACAACTGAAATTTCACAAGCTTGTAATCCATCATAACATTAATAAACAAAAAAAAAAAAAAAAAAGATGCTTTGGGGCCCATCTGCCCCTATGGAAAGAACGCAGCACTTTCTGCCTTGCAGCTCTAGGGCAATGTAGCACACCCACAGCAGAAGTTCTACTTCAGCCAGATCAGGCCCGCAAAGAAACTGCGTTTCACAGGCCTTTGTAAGAGATGTTCCCGGTAGGCTGTTAGAGCACTGTGCAGAGCGAGTTGTTTCTTAGCTTCCCAAAGAGCTGGAAGCAAGATGCTTTGGGGCCCTTCTCACCCTTTGGAAAGAAGGCAGCACTTTGTGCCTTGCAGCTCTAGGGCAATGTAGCACACCCACAGCAGAAGTTCTACTTCAGCCAGATCAGGCCTGCAAAGAAACTTCGTTTCACAGGCCCTTGTAAGAGATGTTCCCGGTGGGCTGTTAGAGCACTGTGCAGAGCGACTTGTTTCTTAGCTTCCCAAAGAGCTGGAAGCAAGATACTTTGGGGCCCTTCTCACCCTTTGGAAAGAAGGCAGCACTTTGTGCCTTGCAGCTCTACTGCAATGTAGCACACCCTGAGCAGAAGTTCTACTTCAACCAGATCAGGCCCGCAAAGAAACTGCGTTTCACAGGCCTTTGTAAGAGATGTTCCCGGTAGCCTGTTAGAGCACTGTGCAGAGCGAGTTGTTTCTTAGCTTCCCAAAGAGCTGGAAGCAAGATGCTTTAGGGGTCATCTGCCCTTAAGGAAAGAAGGCAGCACTTTGTGCCTTGCATCTCTAGGGCAATGTAGCACACCCAGAGCAGATGTTCTACTTCTGCCAGGTCAGGCCTGCAAAGAAACTTCATTTCACAGGCCCTTGTAAGAGACGTTCCCGGTAGGCTGTTAGAGCACTGTGCAGAGCGACTTGTTTCTTAGCTTCCCAAAGAGCTGGAAGCAAGATGCTTTGGGGCCCTTCTCACCCTTTGGAAAGAAGGCAGCACTTTGTGCCTTGCAGCTCTAGGGCAATGTAGCACACCCCGAGCAGAAGTTCTACTTCAGCCAGATCAGGCCCGCAAAGAAACTGCGTTTCACAGGCCTTTGTAAGAGATGTTCCCGGTAGGCTGTTAGAGCACTGTGCAGAGCGAGTTGTTTCTTAGCTTCCCAGAGAGCTGGAAGCAAGATGCTTTGGGGCCCGTTAATTTTATACCCTGCTACTTTGCTGTAGTTGTTGATTATTTCTAATAGTTTTTCTGTGGATTCTTTGGGGTTTTCTATGTATAAGATCATGTCGTCTGCAAACAACGCGAGTTTTACTTCTTCGTTACCTATTTGGATTCCTTTCATTTTTTTTTCCTGCCGAATTGCTCTGGCCAGCACCTCCAGTACTATGTTGAATAGGAGTGGTGAAAGTGGGCACCCTTGTCTTGTTCCTGTCCTCAGAGGGATGGCTTTCAGCTTTTGTCCATTGAGTATGATGTTGGCTGTGGGTCTATCATATATTGGCCTTTATTGTGTTGAGGTACTTTCCTTCTATACCCATTTTACTGAGGGTTTTTATCATAAATGGGTGTTGGATCTTGTCGAATGCTTTCTCTGCGTCTATTGAGATGATCATGTGGTTTTTGTTTTTCATTTTGTTGATGTAGTGTATCACGTAGATTGACTTGCGGGTGTTGAACCATCCCTGTGTCCCTGGTATAAATCCCACTTGATCATGGTGTATAATCTTTTTGATGTATTGCTGTAATCGGTTTGCCAAAATTTGGTTGAGGATTTTTGCATCTATGTTCATCAGTGATATCGGCCTGTAGTTCTCCTTCTTTGTGTTGTCCTTGTCAGGTTTGGGGATCAGAGTGATGTTGGCTTCATAGAATGTGTTAGGGAGTTCTCCATCTTTCTCAATTTTCTGGAACAGTTTGAGGAGAATAGCTACAAAGAACTCACACTGCTTAACAACAAAAAAACAAACAACCCGATCAAAAAATGGGCAGAGGACATGAACAGACATTTCTCAAAAGAAGATATGAACATGGCCAATAGACACATGAAAAGATGTTCATCATCGCTAATCATCAGGGAAATGCAAATCAAAACTACACTAAGATATCACCTTACCCCCGTTAGATTGGCAAAAACATCCAAAACCAAGAACGACAAATGTTGCAGAGGTTGTGGAGAAAGAGGAACCCTCATACACTGTTGGTGGGAATGCAAACTGGTACAGCCACTATG
Source organism: Equus asinus (assembly GCF_041296235.1). Classification (NCBI taxonomy): domain Eukaryota; kingdom Metazoa; phylum Chordata; class Mammalia; order Perissodactyla; family Equidae; genus Equus; species Equus asinus. The sequence continues at coordinate 39,213,295 of NC_091790.1, forward strand.
GAAAACAGTATGGAGATTTCTCAAAAAGTTAAAAATAGAAATACCCTATGAGCCAGCCATCCCATTACTGGGTATCTATCCTAAGAACCTGATATCAGATATCTCAAGGGTCCGTTGCACCCCTATGTTCATCGCAGCATTATTTACAATAGCCAAGACGTGGAACCAGCCTACATGCCCAGAAACTGATGATTGGATAAAGAAGATGTGGTATATATACACAATGGAATACTACTCAGCCATAAAAAAAGACGACATTGGCCCCTTCACAATAATGTGGATGGACCTCGAGGGCATTATGTTAAGCGAAATAAGTCAGTCAGAGAAAGACGAACTCTATATGACTCCACTCATAGGTGGAAATTAGTATATTGAGAAGGAGATCTGATGGGTGGTTACCAGGGAAAAGGGGGGGTGGGGGGAGGGCACGGAGGGGGAAGTGGTGTTCCCACAACATGACTAACAAAAATGTACAACTGAAATTTCACAAGCTTGTAATCCATCATAACATTAATAAACAAACAAAAAAAAAAGATGCTTTCGGGCCCATCTGCCTCTATGGAAAGAACGCAGAACTTTCTGCCTTGCAGCTCTAGGGCAATGTAGCACACCCAGAGCAGAAGTTCTACTTCAGCCAGATCAGGCCCGCAAAGAAACTGCGTTTCACAGGCCTTTGTAAGAGATGTTCCCGGTAGGCTGTTAGAGCACTGTGCAGAGCGAGTTGTTTCTTAGCTTCCCAAAGAGCTGGAAGCAAGATGCTTTGGGGCCCTTCTCACCCTTTGGAAAGAAGGCAGCACTTTGTGCCTTGCAGCTCTAGGGCAATGTAGCACACCCACAGCAGAAGTTCTACTTCAGCCAGATCAGGCCCGCAAAGAAACTGCGTTTCACAGGCCTTTGTAAGAGATGTTCCCGGTAGGCTGTTAGAGCACTGTGCAGAGCGAGTTGTTTCTTAGCTTCCCAACGAGCTGGAAACAAGATGCTTTAGGGGCCATCTGCCCTTAAGGAAAGAAGGCAGCACTTTGTGCCTTGCATCTCTAGGGCAATGTAGCACACCCAGAGCAGATGTTCTACTTCTGCCAGGTCAGGCCTGCAAAGAAACTTCGTTTCACAGGCCCTTGTAAGAGATGTTCCCGGTAGGCTGTTAGAGCACTGTGCAGAGCGACTTGTTTCTTAGCTTCCCAAAGAGCTGGAAGCAAGATGCTTTGGGGCCCTTCTCACCCTTTGGAAAGAAGGCAGCACTTTGTGCCTTGCAGCTCTAGGGCAATGTAGCACACCCCGAGCAGAAGTTCTACTTCAGCCAGATCAGGCCCGCAAAGAAACTGCGTTTCACAGGCCTTTGTAAGAGATGTTCCCGGTAGGCTGTTAGAGCACTGTTCAGAGCGAGTTGTTTCTTAGCTTCCCAGAGAGCTGGAAGCAAGATGCTTTGGGGCCCGTTGATTTTATACCCTGCTACTTTGCTGTAGTTGTTGATTATTTCTAATAGTTTTTCTGTGGATTCTTTGGGGTTTTCTATGTATAAGATCATGTCGTCTGCAAACAACGCGAGTTTTACTTCTTCGTTACCTATTTGGATTCCTTTCATTTTTTTTTCCTGCCGAATTGCTCTGGCCAGCACCTCCAGTACTATGTTGAATAGGTGTGGTGAAAGTGGGCACCCTTGTCTTGTTCCTGTCCTCAGAGGGATGGCTTTCAGCTTTTGTCCATTGAGTATGATGTTGGCTGTGGGTCTATCATATATGGCCTTTATTATGTTGAGGTACTTTCCTTCTATACCCGTTTTACTGAGGGTTTTTATCATAAATGGGTGTTGGATCTTGTCGAATGCTTTCTCTGCGTCTATTGAGATGATCATGTGGTTTTTGTTTTTCATTTTGTTGATGTAGTGTACCACGTTGATTGACTTGCGGGTGTTGAACCATCCCTGTGTCCCTGGTATAAATCCCACTTGATCATGGTGTATAATCTTTTTGATGTATTGCTGTAATCGGTTTGCCAAAATTTTGTTGAGGATTTTTGCATCAATGTTCATCAGTGATATCGGCCTGTAGTTCTCCTTCTTTGTGTTGTCCTTGTCAGGTTTGGGGATCAGAGTGATGTTGGCTTCATAGAATGTGTTAGGGAGTTCTCCATCTTTCTCAATTTTCTGGAACAGTTTGAGGAGAATAGGTACAAAGAACTCACACTGCTTAACAACAAAGAAACAAACAACCCGATCAAAAAATGGGCAGAGGACATGAACAGACATTTCTCAAAAGAAGATATGAACATGGCCAATAGACACATGAAAAGATGTTGATCATCGCTAATCATCAGGGAAATGCAAATCAAAACTACACTAAGATATCACCTTACCCCTGTTAGATTGGCAAAAACATCCAAAACCAAGAACGACAAATGTTGGAGAGGTTGTGGAGAAAGAGGAACCCTCATACACTGTTGGTGGGAATGCAAACTGGTACAGCCACTGTGGAAAACAGTATGGAGATTTCTCAAAAAGTTAAAAATAGAAATACCCTATGACCCAGCCATCCCATTACTGGGTATCTATCCTAAGAACCTGATATCAGATATCTCAAGAGTCCGTTGCACCCCTATGTTCATCGCAGCATTATTTACAATAGCCAAGACGTGGAACCAGCCTACATGCCCAGAAACTGATGATTGGATAAAGAAGATGTGGTATATATACACAATGGAATACTACTCAGCCATAAAAAAAGACGACATTGGCCCCTTCACAACAATGTGGATGGACCTCGAGGGCATTATGTTAAGCGAAATAAGTCAGTCAGAGAAAGACGAACTCTATATGACTCCACTCATAGGTGGAAATTAGTATATTGAGAAGGAGATCTGATGGGTGGTTACCAGGGAAAAGGGGGGGTGGGGGGAGGGCACGGAGGGGGAAGTGGTGTTCCCACAACATGACTAACAAAAATGTACAACTGAAATTTCACAAGCTTGTAATCCATCATAACATTAATAAACAAACAAAAAAAAAAGATGCTTTGGGGCCCATCTGCCCCTATGGAAAGAACGCAGCACTTTCTGCCTTGCAGCTCTAGGGCAATGTAGCACACCCAGAGCAGAAGTTCTACTTCAGCCAGATCAGGCCCGCAAAGAAACTGCGTTTCACAGGCCTTTGTAAGAGATGTTCCCGGTAGGCTGTTAGAGCACTGTGCAGAGCGAGTTGTTTCTTAGCTTCCCAAAGAGCTGGAAGCAAGATGCTTTGGGGCCCTTCTCACCCTTTGGAAAGAACGCAGCACTTTGTGCCTTGCAGATCTAGGGCAATGTAGCACACCCACAGCAGAAGTTCTACTTCAGCCAGATCAGGCCCGCAGGGAACTGCGTTTCACAGGCCTTTGTAAGAGATGTTCCCGGTAGGCTGTTAGAGCACTGTGCAGAGCGAGTTGTTTCTTAGCTTCCCAACGAGCTGGAAACAAGATGCTTTAGGGGTCATCTGCCCTTAAGGAAAGAAGGCAGCACTTTGTGCCTTGCATCTCTAGGGCAATGTACCACACCCAGAGCAGATGTTCTACTTCTGCCAGGTCAGGCCTGCAAAGAAACTTCGTTTCACAGGCCCTTGTAAGAGATGTTCCCGGTAGGCTGTTAGAGCACTGTGCAGAGCGAGTTGTTTCTTAGCTTCCCAAAGAGCTGGAAGCAAGATGCTTTGGGGCCCTTCTCACCCTTTGGAAAGAAGGCAGCAATTTGTTCCTTGCAGCTCTAGGGCAATGTAGCACACCCCGAGCAGAAGTTCTACTTCAGCCAGATCAGGCCCGCAAAGAAACTGCGTTTCACAGGCCTTTGTAAGAGATCTTCCCGGTAGGCTGTTAGAGCACTGTGCAGAGCGAGTTGTTTCTTAGCTTCCCAGAGAGCTGGAAGCAAGATGCTTTGGGGCCCGTTAATTTTATACCCTGCTACTTTGCTGTAGTTGTTGATTATTTCTAATAGTTTTTCTGTGGATTCTTTGGGGTTTTCTATGTATAAGATCATGTCGTCTGCAAACAACGCGAGTTTTACTTCTTCGTTACCTATTTGGATTCCTTTCATTTTTTTTTCCTGCCGAATTGCTCTGGCCAGCACCTCCAGTACTATGTTGAATAGGAGTGGTGAAAGTGGGCACCCTTGTCTTGTTCCTGTCCTCAGAGGGATGGCTTTCAGCTTTTGTCCATTGAGTATGATGTTGGCTGTGGGTCTATCATATATGGCCTTTATTATGTTGAGGTACTTTCCTTCTATACCCATTTTACTGAGGGTTTTTATCATAAATGGGTGTTGGATCTTGTCGAATGCTTTCTCTGCGTCTATTGAGATGATCATGTGGTTTTTGTTTTTCATTTTGTTGATGTAGTGTATCACATTGATTGACTTGCGGGTGTTGAACCATCCCTGTGTCCCTGGTATAAATCCCACTTGATCATGGTGTATAATCTTTTTGATGTATTGCTGTAATCGGTTTGCCAAAATTTTGTTGAGGATTTTTGCATCAATGTTCATCAGTGATATCGGCCTGTAGTTCTCCTTCTTTGTGTTGTCCTTGTCAGGTTTTGGGATCAGAGTGATGTTGGCTTCATAGAATGTGTTAGGGAGTTCTCCATCTTTCTCAATTTTCTGGAACAGTTTGAGGAGAATAGGTACAAAGAACTCACACTGCTTAACAACAAAAAAACAAACAACCCGATCAAAAAGTGGGCAGAGGACATGAACAGACATTTCTCTAAAGAAGATATGAACATGGCCAATAGACACATGAAAAGATGTTCATCATCGCTAATCATCAGGGAAATGCAAATCAAAACTACACTAAGATATCACCTTACCCCCGTTAGATTGGCAAAAACATCCAAAACCAAGAACGACAAATGTTGCAGAGGTTGTGGAGAAAGAGGAACCCTCATACACTGTTGGTGGGAATGCAAACTGGTACAGCCACTATGGAAAACAGTATGGAGATTTCTCAAAAAGTTAAAAATAGAAATACCCTATGACCCAGCCATCCCATTACTGGGTATCTATCCTAAGAACCTGATATCAGATATCTCAAGAGTCCGTTGCACCCCTATGTTCATCGCAGCATTATTTACAATAGCCAAGACGTGGAACCAGCCTACATGCCCAGAAACTGATGATTGGATAAAGAAGATGTGGTATATATACACAATGGAATACTACTCAGCCATAAAAAAAGACGACATTGGCCCATTCACAACAATGTGGATGGACCTCGAGGTCATTATGTTAAGCGAAATAAGTCAGTCAGAGAAAGACGAACTCTATATGACTCCACTCATAGGTGGAAATTAGTATATTGAGAAGGAGATCTGATGGGTGGTTACCAGGGAAAAGGGGGGGTGGGGGGAGGGCACGGAGGGGGAAGTGGTGTTCCCACAACATGACTAACAAAAATGTACAACTGAAATTTCACAAGCTTGTAATCCATCATAACATTAATAAACAAAAAAAAAAAAAGATGCTTTGGGGCCCATCTGCCCCTATGGAAAGAACGCAGCACTTTCTGCCTTGCAGCTCTAGGGCAATGTAGCACACCCAGAGCAGAAGTTCTACTTCAGCCAGATCAGGCCCGCAAAGAAACTGCGTTTCACAGGCCTTTGTAAGAGATGTTCCCGGTAGGCTGTTAGAGCACTGTGCAGAGCGAGTTGTTTCTTAGCTTCCCAAAGAGCTGGAAGCAAGATGCTTTGGGGCCCGTTAATTTTATACCCTGCTACTTTGCTGTAGTTGTTGGTTATTTCTAATAGTTTTTCTGTGGATTCTTTGGGGTTTTCTATGTATAAGATCATGTCGTCTGCAAACAACGCGAGTTTTACTTCTTCGTTACCTATTTGGATTCCTTTTATTTTTTTTTCCTGCCGAATTGCTCTGGCCAGCACCTCCAGTACTATGTTGAGTAGGAGAGGTGAAAGTGGGCACCCTTGTCTTGTTCCTGTCCTCAGAGGGATGGCTTTCAGCTTTTGTCCATTGAGTATGATGTTGGCTGTGGGTCTATCATATATGGCCTTTATTATGTTGAGGTACTTTCCTTCTATACCCATTTTACTGAGGGTTGTTATCATAAATGGGTGTTGGATCTTGTCGAATGCTTTCTCTGCGTCTATTGAGATGATCATGTGGTTTTTGTTTTTCATTTTGTTGATGTAGTGTATCACGTTGATTGACTTGCGGGTGTTGAACCATCCCTGTGTCCCTGGTATAAATCCCACTTGATCATGGTGTATAATCTTTTTGATGTATTGCTGTAATCGGTTTGCCAAAATTTGGTTGAGGATTTTTGCATCTATGTTCATCAGTGATATCGGCCTGTAGTTCTCCTTCTTTGTGTTGTCCTTGTCAGGTTGGGGGATCAGAGTGATGTTGGCTTCATAGAATTTGTTAGGGAGTTCTCCATCTTTCTCAATTTTCTGGAACAGTTTGAGGAGAATAGGTACAAAGAACTCACACTGCTTAACAACAAAAAAACAAACAACCCGATCAAAAAATGGGCAGAGGACATGAACAGACATTTCTCCAAAGAAGATATGAATATGGCCAATAGACACTTGAAAAGATGTTCATCATCGCTAATCATCAGGGAAATGCAAATCAAAACTACACTAAGATATCACCTTACCCCCGTTAGATTGGCAAAAACATCCAAAACCAAGAACGACAAATGTTGGAGAGGTTGTGGAGAAAGAGGAACCCTCATACACTGTTGGTGGGAATGCAAACTGGTACAGCCACTATGGAAAACAGTATGGAGATTTCTCAAAAAGTTAAAAATAGAAATACCCTACGACCCAGCCATCCCATTACTGGGTATCTATCCTAAGAACCTGATATCAGATATCTCAAGAGTCCGTTGCACCCCTATGTTCATCGCAGCATTATTTACAATAGCCAAGACGTGGAACCAGCCTACATGCCCAGAAACTGATGATTGGATAAAGAAGATGTGGTATATATACACAATGGAATACTACTCAGCCATAAAAAAAGACGACATTGGCCCATTCACAACAATGTGGATGGACCTCGAGGGCATTATGTTAAGCGAAATAAGTCAGTCAGAGAAAGACGAACTCTATATGAGTCCACTCATAGGTGGAAATTAGTATATTGAGAAGGAGATCTGATCGGTGGTTACCAGGGAAAAGGGGGGGTGGGGGGAGGGCACGGAGGGGGAAGTGGTGTTCCCACAACATGATTAACAAAAATGTACAACTGAAATTTCACAAGCTTGTAATCCATCATAACATTAATAAACAAAAAAAAAAAAAAAAAGATGCTTTGGGGCCCATCTGCCCCTATGGAAAGAACGCAGCACTTTCTGCCTTGCAGCTCTAGGGCAATGTAGCACACCCAGAGCAGAAGTTCTACTTCAGCCAGATCAGGCCCGCAAAGAAACTGCGTTTCACAGGCCTTTGTAAGAGATGTTCCCGGTAGGCTGTTAGAGCACTGTGCAGAGCGAGTTGTTTCTTAGATTCCCAAACAGCCGGAAGCAAGATGCTTTGGGGCCCTTCTCACCCTTTGGAAAGAAGTCAGCACTTTGTGCCTTGCAGCTCTAGGGCAATGTAGCACACCCAGAGCAGAAGTTGTACTTCAGCCAGATCAGGCCTGCAAAGAAACTGCGTTTCACAGGCCTTTGTTAGAGATGTTCCCAGTAGGCTGTTAGAGCACTGTGCAGAGCAAGTTGTTTCCTAGCTTCCCAAAGAGCTGGAAGCAAGATGCTTTGGGGGCCTTCTCACCCTTTGGAAAGAAGGCAGCACTTTGTGCCTTGCAGCTCTAGGGCAATGTAGCACACCCAAAGCAGAAGTTCTACTTCAGCCACATCAGACGTGCAAAGAAACTGCGTTTCACAGGCCTTTGTAAGAGATGTTCCCTGTAGGCTGTTAGAGAACTGTGCAGAGCGAGTTGTTTCTTAGCTTCCCAAGGAGCTGGAAGCAAGATGCTTTAGGGGCCATCTGCCCTTAAGGAAAAAGGCAGCACTTTGTGCCTTGCAGCTCTAGGGCAATGTAGCACACCCAGAGCAGTTGTTCTACTTCTGCCAGGTCAGGCCTGCAAAGAAACTTCGTTTCACAGGCCCTTGTAAGAGATGTTCCCGGTAGGCTGTTAGAGCACTGTGCAGAGCGACTTGTTTCTTAGCTTCCCAAAGAGCTGGATGCAAGATGCTTTGGGGCCCTTCTCACCCTTTGGAAAGAAGGCAGCACTTTGTGCCTTGCAGCTCTAGGGCAATGTAGCACACCCAGAGCCGAAGTTCTACTTCAGCTAGATCAGACCTGCAAAGAAACTTCGTTTCACAGGCCTTTGTAAGAGATGTTCCCGGTAGGCTGTAAGAGCACTGTGCAGAGCGACTAGTTTCTTAGCTTCCCAGAGAGCTGGAAGCAAGATGCTTTGGGGCCCATCCGCCCCTATGGAAAGAACGCAGCACTTTGTGCCTTGCAGCTCTAGGGCAATGCAGCACACCCCGAGCAGAAGTTCTACTTCAGCCAGATCAGGCCTGCAAAGAAACTGCGTTTCACAGGCCTTTGTAAGAGATGTTCCCGGTAGGCTGTTAGAGCACTGTGCAGAGCGAGTTGTTTCTTAGCTTCCCAGAGAGCTGGAAGCAAGATGCTTTGGGGCCCGTTAATTTTATACCCTGCTACTTTGCTGTAGTTGTTGATTATTTCTAATAGTTTTTCTGTGGATTCTTTGGGGTTTTCTATGTATAAGATCATGTCGTCTGCAAACAACGCGAGTTTTACTTCTTCGTTACCTATTTGGATTCCTTTTATTTTTTTTTCCTGCCGAATAGCTCTGGCCAGCACCTCCAGTACTATGTTGAATAGGAGTGGTGAAAGTGGGCACCCTTGTCTTGTTCCTGTCCTCAGAGGGATGGCTTTCAGCTTTTGTCCATTGAGTATGATGTTGGCTGTGGGTCTATCATATATGGCCTTTATTATGTTGAGGTACTTTCCTTCTATACCCATTTTACTGAGGGTTGTTATCAAAATGGGTGTTGGATCTTGTCGAATGCTTTCTCTGCGTCTATTGAGATGATCATGTGGTTTTTGTTTTTCATTTTGTTGATGTAGTGTATCACGTTGATTGACTTGCGGGTGTTGAACCATCCCTGTGTCCCTGGTATAAATCCCACTTGATCATGGTGTATAATCTTTTTGATGTATTGCTGTAATCGGTTTGCCAAAATTTTGTTGAGGATTTTTGCATCTATGTTCATCAGTGATATCGGCCTGTAGTTCTCCTTCTTTGTGTTGTCCTTGTCAGGTTTGGGGATCAGAGTGATGTTGGCTTCATAGAATGTGTTAGGGAGTTCTCCATCTTTCTCAATTTTCTGGAACAGTTTGAGGAGAATAGGTACAAAGAACTCACACTGCTTAACAACAAAAAAACAAACAACCCGATCAAGAAATGGGCAGAGGACATGAACAGACATTTCTCCAAAGAAGATATGAATATGGCCAATAGACACATGAAAAGATGTTCATCATCGCTAATCATCAGGGAAATGCAAATCAAAACTACACTAAGATATCACCTTACCCCCGTTAGATTGGCAAAAACATCCAAAACCAAGAACGACAAATGTTGGAGAGGTTGTGGAGAAAGAGGAAGCCTCATACACTGTTGGTGGGAATGCAAACTGGTACAGCCACTATGGAAAACAGTATGGAGATTTCTCAAAATGTTAAAAATAGAAATACCCTATGACCCAGCCATCCCATTACTGGGTATCTATCCTAAGAACCTGATATCAGATATCTCAAGAGTCCGTTGCACCCCTATGTTCATCGCAGCATTATTTACAATAGCCAAGACGTGGAACCAGCCTACATGCCCAGAAACTGATGATTGGATAAAGAAGATGTGGTATATATACACAATGGAATACTACTCAGCCATAAAAAAAGACGACATTGGCCCCTTCACAACAATGTGGATGGACCTCGAGGGCATTATGTTAAGCGAAATAAGTCAGTCAGAGAAAGACGAACTGTATATGACTCCACTCATAGGTGGAAATTAGTATATTGAGAAGGAGATCTGATGGGTGGTTACCAGGGAAAAGGGGGGGTGTCGGGAGGGCACGGAGTGGGAAGTGGTGTTCCCACAACATGACTAACAAAAATGTACAACTGAAATTTCACAAGCTTGTAATCCATCATAACATTAATAAACAAACAAAAAAAAAAGATGCTTTGGGGCCCATCTGCCCCTATGGAAAGAACGCAGCACTTTCTGCCTTGCAGCTCTAGGGCAATGTAGCACACCCAGAGCAGAAGTTCTACTTCAGCCAGATCAGGCCCGCAAAGAAACTGCGTTTCACAGGCCTTTGTAAGAGATGTTCCCGGTAGGCTGTTAGAGCACTGTGCAGAGCGAGTTGTTTCTTAGCTTCCCAAAGAGCTGGAAGCAAGATGCTTTGGGGCCCTTCTCACCCTTTGGCAAGAAGGCAGCACTTTGTGCCTTGCAGCTCTAAGGCAATGTAGCACACCCAGAGCAGAAGTTCTACTTCAGCCAGATCAGGCATGCAAAGAAACTGCGTTTCACAGGCCTTTGTAAGAGATGTTCGCGGTAGGCTGTTAGAGCACTGTGCAGAGCGAGTTGTTTCTTAGCTTCCCAAAGAGCTGCAAGCAAGATGCTTTAGGGGCCATCTGCCCTTAAGGAAAGAAGGCAGCCCTTCTGCCTTGCAGCTCTAGGGCAATGTAGCACACCCAGAGCAGTTGTTCTACTTCTGCCAGGTCAGGCCTGCAAAGAAACTTCGTTTCACAGGCCTTTGTAAGAGATGTTCCCGGTAGGCTGTAAGAGCACTGTGCAGAGCGACTAGTTTCTTAGCTTCCCAGAGAGCTGGAAGCAAGATGCTTTGGGGGCCTTCTCACCCTTTGGAAAGAAGGCAGCACTTTGTGGCTTGCAGCTCTAGGGCAATGTAGCACACCCAGAGCAGAAGTTCTACTTCAGCCAGATCAGGCATGCAAAGAAACTGCGTTTCACAGGCCTTTGTAAGAGATGTTCCCGGTAGGCTGATAGAGCACTGTGCAGAGCGAGTTGTTTCTCAGCTTCCAAAAGAGTTGGAAGCAAGATGCTTTGGGGCTCATCTGCCCCTTTGAAATGAAGGCAGCACTTTGTGCCTTGCAGCTCTAGGGCAATGTAGCACACCCAGAGCAGAAGTTCTACTTCAGCCAGATCAGGCCTGCAAAGAAACTGCGTTTCACAGGCCTTTGTAAGAGATGTTCCCGGTAGGCTGTTAGAGCACTGTGCAGAGCGAGTTGTTTCTTAGCTTCCCAGAGAGCTGGAAGCAAGATGCTTTCGGGCCCGTTAATTGTATCCCCTGCTACTTTGCTGTAGTTGTTGATTATTTCTAATAGTTTTTCTGTGGATTCTTTGGGGTTTTCTATGTATAAGATCATGTCGTCTGCAAACAACGCGAGTTTCACTTCTTCGTTACCTATTTGGATTCCTTTTATTTTTTTTTCCTGCCGAATTGCTGTGGCCAGCACCTCCAGTACTATTTTGAATAGGAGTGGTGAAAGTGGGCACCCTTGTCTTGTTCCTGTCCTCAGAGGGATGGCTTTCAGCTTTTGTCCATTGAGTATGATGTTGGCTGTGGGTCTATCATATATGGCCCTTATTATGTTGAGGTACTTTCCTTCTATACCCATTTTACTGAGGGTTTTTATCATAAATGGGTGTTGGATCTTGTCGAATGCTTTCTCTGCGTCTATTGAGATGATCATGTGGTTTTTGTTTTTCATTTTGTTGATGTAGTGTATCACGTTGATTGACTTGCGGGTGTTGAACCATCCCTGTGTCCCTGGTATAAATCCCACTTGATCATGGTGTATAATCTTTTTGATGTATTGCTGTAATCGGTTTGCCAAAATTTGGTTGAGGATTTTTGCATCTATGTTCATCAGTGATATCGGCCTGTAGTTCTCCTTCTTTGTGTTGTCCTTGTCAGGTTTGGGGATCAGAGTGATGTTGGCTTCATAGAATGTGTTAGGGAGTTCTCCATCTTTCTCAATTTTCTGGAACAGTTTGAGGAGAATAGGTACAAAGAACTCACACTGCTTAACAACAAAAAAACAAACAACCCGATCAAAAAATGGGCAGAGGACATGAACAGACATTTCTCCAAAGAAGATATGAACATGGCCAATAGACACATGAAAAGATGTTCATCATCGCTAATCATCAGGGAAATGCAAATCAAAACTACACTAAGATATCACCTTACCCCCGTTAGATTGGCAAAAACATCCAAAACCAAGAACGACAAATGTTGCAGAGGTTGTGGAGAAAGAGGAACCCTCATACACTGTTGGTGGGAATGCAAACTGGTACAGCCACTATGGAAAACAGTATGGAGATTTCTCAAAAAGTTAAAAATAGAAATACCCTACGACCCAGCCATCCCATTACTGGGTATCTATCCTAAGAACCTGATATCAGATATCTCAAGAGTCCGTTGCACCCCTATGTTCATCGCAGCATTATTTACAATAGCCAAGACGTGGAACCAGCCTACATGCCCAGAAACTGATGATTGGATAAAGAAGATGTGGTATATATACACAATGGAATACTACTCAGCCATAAAAAAAGACGACATTGGCCCATTCACAACAATGTGGATGGACCTCGAGGGCATTATGTTAAGCGAAATAAGTCAGTCAGAGAAAGACGAACTCTATATGAGTCCACTCATAGGTGGAAATTAGTATATTGAGAAGGAGATCTGATCGGTGGTTACCAGGGAAAAGGGGGGGTGGGGGGAGGGCACGGAGGGGGAAGTGGTGTTCCCACAACATGATTAACAAAAATGTACAACTGAAATTTCACAAGCTTGTAATCCATCATAACATTAATAAACAAAAAAAAAAAAAAAAGATGCTTTGGGGCCCATCTGCCCCTATGGAAAGAACGCAGCACTTTCTGCCTTGCAGCTCTAGGGCAATGTAGCACACCCAGAGCAGAAGTTCTACTTCAGCCAGATCAGGCCCGCAAAGAAACTGCGTTTCACAGGCCTTTGTAAGAGATGTTCCCGGTAGGCTGTTAGAGCACTGTGCAGAGCGAGTTGTTTCTTAGATTCCCAAACAGCCGGAAGCAAGATGCTTTGGGGCCCTTCTCACCCTTTGGAAAGAAGTCAGCACTTTGTGCCTTGCAGCTCTAGGGCAATGTAGCACACCCAGAGCAGAAGTTGTACTTCAGCCAGATCAGGCCTGCAAAGAAACTGCGTTTCACAGGCCTTTGTTAGAGATGTTCCCAGTAGGCTGTTAGAGCACTGTGCAGAGCAAGTTGTTTCCTAGCTTCCCAAAGAGCTGGAAGCAAGATGCTTTGGGGGCCTTCTCACCCTTTGGAAAGAAGGCAGCACTTTGTGCCTTGCAGCTCTAGGGCAATGTAGCACACCCAAAGCAGAAGTTCTACTTCAGCCACATCAGACGTGCAAAGAAACTGCGTTTCACAGGCCTTTGTAAGAGATGTTCCCTGTAGGCTGTTAGAGAACTGTGCAGAGCGAGTTGTTTCTTAGCTTCCCAAGGAGCTGGAAGCAAGATGCTTTAGGGGCCATCTGCCCTTAAGGAAAGAAGGCAGCACTTTGTGCCTTGCAGCTCTAGGGCAATGTAGCACACCCAGAGCAGTTGTTCTACTTCTGCCAGGTCAGGCCTGCAAAGAAACTTCGTTTCACAGGCCCTTGTAAGAGATGTTCCCGGTAGGCTGTTAGAGCACTGTGCAGAGCGACTTGTTTCTTAGCTTCCCAAAGAGCTGGATGCAAGATGCTTTGGGGCCCTTCTCACCCTTTGGAAAGAAGGCAGCACTTTGTGCCTTGCAGCTCTAGGGCAATGTAGCACACCCAGAGCCGAAGTTCTACTTCAGCTAGATCAGACCTGCAAAGAAACTTCGTTTCACAGGCCTTTGTAAGAGATGTTCCCGGTAGGCTGTAAGAGCACTGTGCAGAGCGACTAGTTTCTTAGCTTCCCAGAGAGCTGGAAGCAAGATGCTTTGGGGCCCATCCGCCCCTATGGAAAGAACGCAGCACTTTGTGCCTTGCAGCTCTAGGGCAATGCAGCACACCCCGAGCAGAAGTTCTACTTCAGCCAGATCAGGCCTGCAAAGAAACTGCGTTTCACAGGCCTTTGTAAGAGATGTTCCCGGTAGGCTGTTAGAGCACTGTGCAGAGCGAGTTGTTTCTTAGCTTCCCAGAGAGCTGGAAGCAAGATGCTTTGGGGCCCGTTAATTTTATACCCTGCTACTTTGCTGTAGTTGTTGATTATTTCTAATAGTTTTTCTGTGGATTCTTTGGGGTTTTCTATGTATAAGATCATGTCGTCTGCAAACAACGCGAGTTTTACTTCTTCGTTACCTATTTGGATTCCTTTTATTTTTTTTTCCTGCCGAATAGCTCTGGCCAGCACCTCCAGTACTATGTTGAATAGGAGTGGTGAAAGTGGGCACCCTTGTCTTGTTCCTGTCCTCAGAGGGATGGCTTTCAGCTTTTGTCCATTGAGTATGATGTTGGCTGTGGGTCTATCATATATGGCCTTTATTATGTTGAGGTACTTTCCTTCTATACCCATTTTACTGAGGGTTGTTATCAAAATGGGTGTTGGATCTTGTCGAATGCTTTCTCTGCGTCTATTGAGATGATCATGTGGTTTTTGTTTTTCATTTTGTTGATGTAGTGTATCACGTTGATTGACTTGCGGGTGTTGAACCATCCCTGTGTCCCTGGTATAAATCCCACTTGATCATGGTGTATAATCTTTTTGATGTATTGCTGTAATCGGTTTGCCAAAATTTTGTTGAGGATTTTTGCATCTATGTTCATCAGTGATATCGGCCTGTAGTTCTCCTTCTTTGTGTTGTCCTTGTCAGGTTTGGGGATCAGAGTGATGTTGGCTTCATAGAATGTGTTAGGGAGTTCTCCATCTTTCTCAATTTTCTGGAACAGTTTGAGGAGAATAGGTACAAAGAACTCACACTGCTTAACAACAAAAAAACAAACAACCCGATCAAGAAATGGGCAGAGGACATGAACAGACATTTCTCCAAAGAAGATATGAATATGGCCAATAGACACATGAAAAGATGTTCATCATCGCTAATCATCAGGGAAATGCAAATCAAAACTACACTAAGATATCACCTTACCCCCGTTAGATTGGCAAAAACATCCAAAACCAAGAACGACAAATGTTGGAGAGGTTGTGGAGAAAGAGGAAGCCTCATACACTGTTGGTGGGAATGCAAACTGGTACAGCCACTATGGAAAACAGTATGGAGATTTCTCAAAATGTTAAAAATAGAAATACCCTATGACCCAGCCATCCCATTACTGGGTATCTATCCTAAGAACCTGATATCAGATATCTCAAGAGTCCGTTGCACCCCTATGTTCATCGCAGCATTATTTACAATAGCCAAGACGTGGAACCAGCCTACATGCCCAGAAACTGATGATTGGATAAAGAAGATGTGGTATATATACACAATGGAATACTACTCAGCCATAAAAAAAGACGACATTGGCCCCTTCACAACAATGTGGATGGACCTCGAGGGCATTATGTTAAGCGAAATAAGTCAGTCAGAGAAAGACGAACTGTATATGACTCCACTCATAGGTGGAAATTAGTATATTGAGAAGGAGATCTGATGGGTGGTTACCAGGGAAAAGGGGGGGTGTCGGGAGGGCACGGAGTGGGAAGTGGTGTTCCCACAACATGACTAACAAAAATGTACAACTGAAATTTCACAAGCTTGTAATCCATCATAACATTAATAAACAAACAAAAAAAAAAGATGCTTTGGGGCCCATCTGCCCCTATGGAAAGAACGCAGCACTTTCTGCCTTGCAGCTCTAGGGCAATGTAGCACACCCAGAGCAGGAGTTCTACTTCAGCCAGATCAGGCCCGCAAAGAAACTGCGTTTCACAGGCCTTTGTAAGAGATGTTCCCGGTAGGCTGTTAGAGCACTGTGCAGAGCGAGTTGTTTCTTAGCTTCCCAAAGAGCTGGAAGCAAGATGCTTTGGGGCCCTTCTCACCCTTTGGCAAGAAGGCAGCACTTTGTGCCTTGCAGCTCTAAGGCAATGTAGCACACCCAGAGCAGAAGTTCTACTTCAGCCAGATCAGGCATGCAAAGAAACTGCGTTTCACAGGCCTTTGTAAGAGATGTTCGCGGTAGGCTGTTAGAGCACTGTGCAGAGCGAGTTGTTTCTTAGCTTCCCAAAGAGCTGCAAGCAAGATGCTTTAGGGGCCATCTGCCCTTAAGGAAAGAAGGCAGCCCTTCTGCCTTGCAGCTCTAGGGCAATGTAGCACACCCAGAGCAGTTGTTCTACTTCTGCCAGGTCAGGCCTGCAAAGAAACTTCGTTTCACAGGCCTTTGTAAGAGATGTTCCCGGTAGGCTGTAAGAGCACTGTGCAGAGCGACTAGTTTCTTAGCTTCCCAGAGAGCTGGAAGCAAGATGCTTTGGGGGCCTTCTCACCCTTTGGAAAGAAGGCAGCACTTTGTGGCTTGCAGCTCTAGGGCAATGTAGCACACCCAGAGCAGAAGTTCTACTTCAGCCAGATCAGGCATGCAAAGAAACTGCGTTTCACAGGCCTTTGTAAGAGATGTTCCCGGTAGGCTGATAGAGCACTGTGCAGAGCGAGTTGTTTCTCAGCTTCCAAAAGAGTTGGAAGCAAGATGCTTTGGGGCTCATCTGCCCCTTTGAAATGAAGGCAGCACTTTGTGCCTTGCAGCTCTAGGGCAATGTAGCACACCCAGAGCAGAAGTTCTACTTCAGCCAGATCAGGCCTGCAAAGAAACTGCGTTTCACAGGCCTTTGTAAGAGATGTTCCCGGTAGGCTGTTAGAGCACTGTGCAGAGCGAGTTGTTTCTTAGCTTCCCAGAGAGCTGGAAGCAAGATGCTTTCGGGCCCGTTAATTGTATCCCCTGCTACTTTGCTGTAGTTGTTGATTATTTCTAATAGTTTTTCTGTGGATTCTTTGGGGTTTTCTATGTATAAGATCATGTCGTCTGCAAACAACGCGAGTTTCACTTCTTCGTTACCTATTTGGATTCCTTTTATTTTTTTTTCCTGCCGAATTGCTGTGGCCAGCACCTCCAGTACTATTTTGAATAGGAGTGGTGAAAGTGGGCACCCTTGTCTTGTTCCTGTCCTCAGAGGGATGGCTTTCAGCTTTTGTCCATTGAGTATGATGTTGGCTGTGGGTCTATCATATATGGCCTTTATTATGTTGAGGTACTTTCCTTCTATACCCATTTTACTGAGGGTTTTTATCATAAATGGGTGTTGGATCTTGTCGAATGCTTTCTCTGCGTCTATTGAGATGATCATGTGGTTTTTGTTTTTCATTTTGTTGATGTAGTGTATCACGTTGATTGACTTGCGGGTGTTGAACCATCCCTGTGTCCCTGGTATAAATCCCACTTGATCATGGTGTATAATCTTTTTGATGTATTGCTGTAATCGGTTTGCCAAAATTTGGTTGAGGATTTTTGCATCTATGTTCATCAGTGATATCGGCCTGTAGTTCTCCTTCTTTGTGTTGTCCTTGTCAGGTTTGGGGATCAGAGTGATGTTGGCTTCATAGAATGTGTTAGGGAGTTCTCCATCTTTCTCAATTTTCTGGAACAGTTTGAGGAGAATAGGTACAAAGAACTCACACTGCTTAACAACAAAAAAACAAACAACCCGATCAAAAAATGGGCAGAGGACATGAACAGACATTTCTCCAAAGAAGATATGAACATGGCCAATAGACACATGAAAAGATGTTC
This sequence comes from Equus asinus, assembly GCF_041296235.1. NCBI lineage: Eukaryota > Metazoa > Chordata > Mammalia > Perissodactyla > Equidae > Equus > Equus asinus. The sequence continues at coordinate 39,231,065 of NC_091790.1, forward strand.
ATCATCGCTAATCATCAGGGAAATGCAAATCAAAACTACACTAAGATATCACCTTACCCCCGTTAGATTGGCAAAAACATCCAAAACCAAGAACGACAAATGTTGCAGAGGTTGTGGAGAAAGAGGAACCCTCATACACTGTTGGTGGGAATGCAAACTGGTACAGCCACTATGGAAAACAGTATGGAGATTTCTCAAAAAGTTAAAAATAGAAATACCCTATGACCCAGCCATCCCATTACTGGGTATCTATCCTAAGAACCTGATATCAGATATCTCAAGAGTCCGTTGCACCCCTATGTTCATCGCAGCATTATTTACAATAGCCAAGACGTGGAACCAGCCTACATGCCCAGAAACTGATGATTGGATAAAGAAGATGTGGTATATATACACAATGGAATACTACTCAGCCATAAAAAAAGACGACATTGGCCCATTCACAACAATGTGGATGGACCTCGAGGGCATTATGTTAAGCGAAATAAGTCAGTCAGAGAAAGACGAACTCTATATGACTCCACTCATAGGTGGAAATTAGTAGATTGAGAAGGAGATCTGATGGGTGGTTACCAGGGAAAAGGGGGGGTGGGGGGAGGGCACGGAGGGGGAAGTGGTGTTCCCACAACATGACTAACAAAAATGTACAACTGAAATTTCACAAGCTTGTAATCCATCATAACATTAATAAACAAACAAAAAAAAAAAAGATGCTTTGGGGCCCATCTGCCCCTATGGAAAGAACGCAGCACTTTCTGCCTTGCAGCTCTAGGGCAATGTAGCACACCCACAGCAGAAGTTCTACTTCAGCCAGATCAGGCCCGCAAAGAAACTGCGTTTCACAGGCCTTTGTAAGAGATGTTCCCGGTAGGCTGTTAGAGCACTGTGCAGAGCGAGTTGTTTCTTAGCTTCCCAAAGAGCTGGAAGCAAGATGCTTTGGGGCCCTTCTCACCCTTTGGAAAGAAGGCAGCACTTTGTGCCTTGCAGCTCTAGGGCAATGTAGCACACCCACAGCAGAAGTTCTACTTCAGCAAGATCAGGCCTGCAAAGAAACTTCGTTTCACAGGCCCTTGTAAGAGATGTTCCCGGTGGGCTGTTAGAGCACTGTGCAGAGCGACTTGTTTCTTAGCTTCCCAAAGAGCTGGAAGCAAGATACTTTGGGGCCCTTCTCACCCTTTGGAAAGAAGGCAGCACTTTGTGCCTTGCAGCTCTACTGCAATGTAGCACACCCTGAGCAGAAATTCTACTTCCACCAGATCAGGCCCGCAAAGAAACTGCGTTTCACAGGTCTTTGTAAGAGATGTTCCCAGTAGGCTGTTAGAGCACTGTGCAGAGCGAGTTGTTTCTTAGCTTCCCAAAGAGCTGGAAGCAAGATGCTTTAGGGGTCATCTGCCCTTAAGGAAAGAAGGCAGCACTTTGTGCCTTGCATCTCTAGGGCAATGTAGCACACCCAGAGCAGATGTTCTACTTCTGCCAGGTCAGGCCTGCAAAGAAACTTCATTTCACAGGCCCTTGTAAGAGACGTTCCCGGTAGGCTGTTATAGCACTGTGCAGAGCGACTTGTTTCTTAGCTTCCCAAAGAGCTGGAAGCAAGATGCTTTGGGGCCCTTCTCACCCTTTGGAAAGAACGCAGCACTTTGTGCCTTGCAGCTCTAGGGCAATGCAGCACACCCAGAGCAGAAGTTCTACTTCATCCAGATCAGGCCTGCAAAGAAACTCCGTTTCACAGGCCTTTGTAAGAGATGTTCCCGGTAGGCTGTTAGAGCACTGTGCAGAGCGAGTTGTTTCTTAGCTTCCCAGAGAGCTGGAAGCAAGATGCTTTGGGGCCCGTTAATTTTATACCCTGCTACTTTTCTGTAGTTGTTGATTATTCCTAATAGTTTTTCTGTGGATTCTTTGGGGTTTTCTATGTATAAGATCATGTCGTCTGCAAACAACGCGAGTTTTACTTCTTCGTTACCTATTTGGATTCCTTTTATTTTTTTTTCCTGCCGAATTGCTCTGGCCAGCACCTCCAGTACTATGTTGAATAGGAGTGGTGAAAGTGGGCACCCTTGTCTTGTTCCTGTCCTCAGAGGGATGGCTTTCAGCTTTTGTCCATTGAGTATGATGTTGGCTGTGGGTCTATCATATATGGCCTTTATTATGTTGAGGTACTTTCCTTCTACACCCATTTTACTGAGGGTTTTTATCATAAATGGGTGTTGGATCTTGTCGAATGCTTTCTCTGCGTCTATTGAGATGATCATGTGGTTTTTGTTTTTCATTTTGTTGATGTAGTGTATCACGTTGATTGACTTGCGGGTGTTGAACCATCCCTGTGTCCCTGGTATAAATCCCACTTGATCATGGTGTATAATCTTTTTGATGTATTGCTGTAATCGGTTTGCCAAAATTTGGTTGAGGATTTTTGCATCTATGTTCATCAGTGATATCGGCCTGTAGTTCTCCTTCTTTGTGTTGTCCTTGTCAGGTTGGGGGATCAGAGTGAGGTTGGCTTCATAGAATGTGTTAGGGAGTTCTCCATCTTTCTCAATTTTCTGGAACAGTTTGAGGAGAATAGGTACAAAGAACTCACACTGCTTAACAACAAAAAAACAAACAACCCGATCAAAAAATGGGCAGAGGACATGAACAGACATTTCTCCAAAGAAGATATGAATATGGCCAATAGACACATGAAAAGATGTTCATCATCGCTAATCATCAGGGAAATGCAAATCAAAACTACACTAAGATATCACCTTACCCCCGTTAGATTGGCAAAAACATCCAAAACCAAGAACGACAAATGTTGGAGAGGTTGTGGAGAAAGAGGAACCCTCATACACTGTTGGTGGGAATGCAAACTGGTACAGCCACTATGGAAAACAGTATGGAGATTTCTCAAAAAGTTAAAAATAGAAATACCCTATGACCCAGCCATCCCATTACTGGGTATCTATCCTAAGAACCTGATATCAGATATCTCAAGAGTCCGTTGCACCCCTATGTTCATCGCAGCATTATTTACAATAGCCAAGACGTGGAACCAGCCTACATGCCCAGAAACTGATGATTGGATAAAGAAGATGTGGTATATATACACAATGGAATACTACTCAGCCATAAAAAAAGACAAAATTGGCCCCTTCACAACACTGAGGATGGACCTCGAGGGCATTATGTTAAGCGAAATAAGTCAGTCAGAGAAAGACGAACAATATGACACCACTCATAGGTGGAAATTAGTATATTGAGAAGGAGATCTGATCGGTGGTGACCAGGGAAAAGGGGGGTTGGGGGGAGGGCACGGAGGGGGAAGTGGTGTTCCCACAACATGACTAACAAAAATGTACAACTGAAATTTCACAAGCTTGTAATCCATCATAACATTAATAACCAAAAAAAAAAAAAAAAAAAAGATGCTTTGGGGCCCATCTGCCCCTATGGAAAGAACGCAGCACTTTGTGCCTTGCAGCTCTACTGCAATGTAGCACACCCAGAGCAGAAGTTCTACTTCATCCAGATCAGGCCTGCAAAGAAACTGCGTTTCACAGGCCTTTGTAAGAGATGTTCCCGGTACGCTGATAGAGCACTGTGCAGAGCGAGTTGTTTCTTAGCTTCCCAAAGAGCTGGAAGCAAGATGCTTTGGGGCCCTTCTCACCCTTTGGAAAGAAGGCAGCACTTTGTGCCTTGCAGCTCTAGGGCAATGTAGCACACCCAAAGCCGAAGTGCTACTTCACCCAGATCAGGCCTGCAAAGAAACTGCGTTTCACAGGCCTTTGTAAGAGATGTTCGCGGTAGGCTGTTAGAGCACTGTGCAGAGCGAGTTGTTTCTTAGCTTCCCAAAGAGCTGGAAGCAAGATGCTTTGGGGCCCTTCTCACCCTTTGGCAAGAAGGCAGCACTTTGTGCCTTGCAGCTCTAGGGCAATGTAGCACACGCAGAGCAGAAGTTCTACTTCAGCCAGATCAGGCCTGCAAAGAAACTGCGTTTCACAGGCCTTTGTAAGAGATGATCGCGGTAGGCTGTTAGAGCACTGTGCAGAGCGAGTTGTTTCTCAGCTTCCAAAAGAGTTGGAAGCAAGATGCTTTGGGGCTCATCTGCCCCTTCGAAAAGAAGGCAGCACTTTGTGCCTTGCAGCTCTAGGGCAATGTAGCACACCCAGAGCAGAAGTTATACTTCAGCCAGATCAGGCCCGCAAAGAAACTGTATTTCACAGGCCTTTGTAAGAGATGTTCCCGGTAGGCTGTTAGAGCACTGTGCAGAGCGAGTTGTTTCTTAGCTTCCCAAACAGCTGGAAGCAAGATGCTTTGGTGCCCTACTCACCCTTTGGAAAGAAGGCAGCACTTTGTGCCTTGCAGCTCTAGGGCAATGTAGCACACCCAGAGCAGAAGTTGTAATTCAGCCAGATCAGGCCTGCAAAGAAACTGCGTTACACAGGCCTTTGTAAGAGATGTTCCCGGTAGGCTGTTAGAGCACTGTGCAGAGCGAGTTCTTTCTTAGCTTCCCAAAGAGCTGGAAGCAAGATGCTTTGGGGGCCATCTGGCCCTTATGAAAGAAGGCAGCACTTTGTGCCTTGCAGCTCTAGGGCAATGTAGCACACCCAGAGCAGTTGTTCTACTTCTGCAAGGTCAGGCCTGCAAAGAAACTGCGTTTCACAGGCCTTTGTAAGAGATGTTCCCTGTAGGCTGTTAGAGCACTGTGCAGAGCGAGTTGTTTCTTAGCTTCCCAAAGAGCTGGAAGCAAGATGATTTAGGGGCCATCTGCCCTTAAGGAAAGAAGGCAGCACTTTGTGCCTTGCATCTCTAGGGCAATGTAGCACACCCAGAGCAGTTGTTCTACTTCTGCCAGGTCAGGCCTGCAAAGAAACTGCGTTTCACAGGCCTTTGTAAGAGATGTTCCGGGTAGGCTGTTAGAGCACTGTGCACAGCGACTTGTTTCTTAGCTTCCCAAACAGCTGGAAGCAAGATGCTTTGGGGCCCTACTCACCCTTTGGAAAGAAGGCAGCACTTTGTGCCTTGCAGCTCTAGGGCAATGTAGCACACCCAGAGCCGAAGTTCTACTTCAGCTAGATCAGACCTGCAAAGAAACTTCGTTTCACAGGCCTTTGTAAGAGATGTTCCCGGTAGGCTGTAAGAGCACTGTGCAGAGCGACTAGTTTCTTAGCTTCCCAGAGAGCTGGAAGCAAGATGCTTTGGGGCCCCTCTGCCCTGATGGAAAGAACGCAGCACTTTGTGCCTTGCAGCTCTAGGGCAATGCAGCACACCCAGAGCAGAAGTTCTACTTCAGCCAGATCAGGCCTGCAAAGAAACTGCGTTTCACAGGCCTTTGTAAGAGATGTTCCCGGTAGGCTGTTAGAGCACTGTGCAGAGCGAGTTGTTTCTTAGCTTCCCAGAGAGCTGGAAGCAAGATGCTTTGGGGCCCGTTAATTTTATACCCTGCTACTTTGCTGTAGTTGTTGATTATTCCTAATAGTTTTTCTGTGGATTCTTTGGGGTTTTCTATGTATAAGATCATGTCGTCTGCAAACAACGCGAGTTTTACTTCTTCGTTACCTATTTGGATTCCTTTTATTTTTTTTTCCTGCCGAATTGCTCTGGCCAGCACCTCCAGTACTATGTTGAATAGGAGTGGTGAAAGTGGGCACCCTTGTCTTGTTCCTGTCCTCAGAGGGATGGCTTTCAGCTTTTGTCCATTGAGTATGATGTTGGCTGTGGGTCTATCATATATGGCCTTTATTATGTTGAGGTACTTTCCTTCTACACCCATTTTACTGAGGGTTTTTATCATAAATGGGTGTTGGATCTTGTCGAATGCTTTCTCTGCGTCTATTGAGATGATCATGTGGTTTTTGTTTTTCATTTTGTTGATGTAGTGTATCACGTTGATTGACTTGCGGGTGTTGAACCATCCCTGTGTCCCTGGTATAAATCCCACTTGATCATGGTGTATAATCTTTTTGATGTATTGCTGTAATCGGTTTGCCAAAATTTTGTTGAGGATTTTTGCATCTATGTTCATCAGTGATATCGGCCTGTAGTTCTCCTTCTTTGTGTTGTCCTTGTCAGGTTGGGGGATCAGAGTGAGGTTGGCTTCATAGAATGTGTTAGGGAGTTCTCCATCTTTCTCAATTTTCTGGAACAGTTTGAGGAGAATAGGTACAAAGAACTCACACTGCTTAACAACAAAAAAACAAACAACCCGATCAAAAAATGGGCAGAGGACATGAACAGACATTTCTCAAAAGAAGATATGAATATGGCCAATAGACACATGAAAAGATGTTCATCATCGCTAATCATCAGGGAAATGCAAATCAAAACTACACTAAGATATCACCTTACCCCCGTTAGATTGGCAAAAACATCCAAAACCAAGAACGACGAATGTTGGAGAGGTTGTGGAGAAAGAGGAACCCTCATACACTGTTGGTGGGAATGCAAACTGGTACAGCCACTATGGAAAACAGTATGGAGATTTCTCAAAAAGTTAAAAATAGAAATACCCTATGACCCAGCCATCCCATTACTGGGTATCTATCCTAAGAACCTGATATCAGATATCTCAAGAGTCCGTTGCACCCCTATGTTCATCGCAGCATTATTTACAATAGCCAAGACGTGGAACCAGCCTACATGCCCAGAAACTGATGATTGGATAAAGAAGATGTGGTATATATACACAATGGAATACTACTCAGCCATAAAAAAGACAAAATTGGCCCCTTCACAACAATGTGGATGGACCTCGAGGGCATTATGTTAAGCGAAATAAGTCAGTCAGAGAAAGACGAACTCTATATGAGTCCACTCATAGGTGGAAATTAGTATATTGAGAAGGAGATCTGATCGGTGGTGACCAGGGAAAAGGGGGGGTGGGGGGAGGGCACGGAGGGGGAAGTGGTGTTCCCACAACATGACTAACAAAAATGTACAACTGAAATTTCACAAGCTTGTAATCCATCATAACATTAATAACCAAAAAAAAAAAAAAAAATAAAGATGCTTTGGGGCCCATCTGCCCCTATGGAAATAACGCAGCACTTTCTGCCTTGAAGCTCTAGGGCAATGTAGCACACCCAGAGCAGAAGTTCTACTTCAGCCAGATCAGGCCCGCAAAGAAACTGCATTTCACAGGCCTTTGTAAGAGATGTTCCCGGTAGGCTGTTAGAGCAATGTGCAGAGCGAGTTGTTTCTTAGCTTCCCAAAGAGCTGGAAGCAAGATGCTTTGGGGCCCTTCTCACCCTTTGGCAAGAAGGCAGCACTTTGTGCCTTGCAGCTCTAGGGCAATGTTGTACACCCAGAGCAGAAGTTCTACTTCAGCCAGATAAGGCCTGCAAAGAAACTGCGTTTCACAGGCCTTTGTAAGAGATGTTCGCGGTAGGCTGTTAGAGCACTGTGCAGAGCGAGTTGTTTCTCAGCTTCCAAAAGAGTTGGAAGCAAGATGCTTTGGGGCTCATCTGCCCCTTTGAAAAGAAGGCAGCAGTTTGTGCCTTGCAGCTCTAGGGCAATGTAGCACACCCAGAGCAGAAGTTCTACTTCAGCCAGATCAGGCCCGCAAAGAAACTGCATTTCACAGGCCTTTGTAAGAGATGTTCCCGGTAGGCTGTTAGAGCACTGTGCAGAGCGAGTTGTTTCTTAGCTTCCCAAAGAGCTGGAAGCAAGATGCTTTGGTGCCCTACTGAGCCTTTGGAAAGAAGGCAGCACTTTGTGCCTTGCAGCTCTAGGGCAATGTAGCACACCCATAGCAGAATTTGTACTTCAGCCAGATCAGGCCTGCCAAGAAACTACGTTTGACAGGCCTTTGTAAGAGATGTTCCCCGTAGGCTGTTAGAGCACTGTGCAGAGCGAGTTCTTTCTTACCTTCCCAAAGACCTGGAACAAGATGCTTTGGGGGCCATCTGCCCTTAAGGAAAGAAGGCAGCACTTTGTGCCTTGCAGCTCTAGGGCAATGTAGCACACCCAGAGCAGATGTTCTGCTTCTGCCAGGTCAGGCCTGCAAAGAAACTGCGTTTCACAGGCGTTTGTAAGAGATGTTCCCGGTAGGCTGTTAGAGCACTGTGCAGAGCGAGTTGTTTCTTAGCTTCCCAAACAGCCGGAAGCAAGATGCTTTGGGGGCCATCTGCCCTTAAGTAAAGAAGGCAGCACTTTGTGCCTTGCAGCTCTAGGGCAATGTAGCACACACAGAGCAGATGTTCTACTTCTGCCAGGTCAGGCATGCAAAGAAACTTCGTTTCACAGGCATTTGTAAGAGATGTTCCCGGTAGGCTGTTAGAGCACTGTGCAGAGCGACTTGCTTCTTAGCTTCCCAAAGAGCCGGAAGCAAGATGCTTTGGGGCCCTTCTCACCCTTTGGAAGAAGGCAGCACTTTGTGCCTTGCAGCTCTAGGGCAATGTAGCACACCCAGAGCAGAAGTTGTACTTCAGCCAGATCAGGCCTGCAAGGAAACGGCGTTTCACAGGCCTTTGTAAGAGATGTTCCCGGTAGGCTGTTAGAGCACTGTGCAGAGCGAGTTGTTTCCTAGCTTCCCAAAGAGCTGGAAGCAAGATGCTTTGGGGCCCTTCTCACCCTTTGGATAGAAGGCAGCACTTGGTGCCTTGCACCTCTAGGGCAATGTAGCACACCCAGAGCAGAAGTTGTACTTCAGCCAGATCAGGCCTGCAAAGAAGCTGCGTTTGACAGGCCTTTGTAAGAGATGTTCCCCGTAAGCTGTTAGAGCACTGTGCAGAGCGAGTTCTTTCTTAGCTTCCCAAAGACCTGGAAGCAAGATGCTTTGGGGGCCATCTGCCCTTAAGGAAAGAAGGCAGCACTTTGTGCCTTGCAGCTCTAGGGCAATGTAGCACACCCAGAGCAGATGTTCTACTTTTGCCAGGTCAGGCCTGCAAAGAAACTGCGTTTCACAGGCCTTTGTAACAGATGTTCCCGGTAGGCTGTTAGAGCACTGTGCAGAGCGAGTTGTTTCTTAGCTTCCCGAACAGCCGGAAGCAAGATGCTTTGGGGGCCATCTGCCCTTAAGTAAAGAAGGCGGCACTTTGTGCCTTGCAGCTCTAGGGCAATGTAGCACACCCAGAGCAGATGTTCTACTTCAGCCAGATCAGGCCTGCAAAGAAACTGCGTTTCACAGGCCTTTGTAAGAGATGTTCCCGGTAGGCTGTTAGAGCACTGTGCAGAGCGAGTTGTTTCTTAGCTTCCCAAACAGCCGGAAGCAAGATGCCTTGGCGGCCATCTGCCCTTAAGTAAAGAAGGCAGCACTTTGTGCCTTGCAGCTCTAGGGCAATGTAGCACACCCAGAGCAGACGTTCTACTTCTGCCAGGTCAGGCATGCAAAGAAACTTCGTTTCACAGGCCTTTGTAAGAGATGTTCTCGGTAGGCTGTTAGAGCACTGTGCAGAGCGAGTTGTTTCCTAGCTTCCCAAAGAGCTGGAAGCAAGATGCTTTGGGGCCCTTCTCACCCTTTGGCAAGAAGGCAGCACTTTGTGAATAGCAGCTCTAGGGCAATGTAGCACACGCAGAGCAGAAGTTCTACTTCACCCAGGTCAGGCCTGCACATAAACTGCGTTTCACAGGCCTTTGTAAGAGATGTTCGCGGTAGGCTGTTAGAGCACTGTGCAGAGCGAGTTGTTTCTTAGCTTCCCAAAGAGCTGGAAGCAAGATGCTTTGGGGCCCTTCTCACCCTTTGGCAAGAAGGCAGCACTTTGTGCCTTGCAGCTCTAGGGCAATGTAGCACACCCAGAGCAGAAGTTGTACTTCAGCCAGATCAGGCCTGCAAAGAAACTGCGTTTCACAGGCCTTTGTAAGAGATGTTCCCGGTAGGCTGTTAGAGCACTGTGCAGAGCGAGTTCTTTCTTAGCTTCCCAAAGAGCTGGAAGCAAGATGATTTAGGGGCCATCTGCCCTTAAGGAAAGAAGGCAGCACTTTGTGCCTTGCATCTCTAGGGCAATGTAGCACACCCAGAGCAGTTGTTCTACTTCTGCCAGGTCAGGCCTGCAAAGAAACTGCGTTTCACAGGCCTTTGTAAGAGATGTTCCGGGTAGGCTGTTAGAGCACTGTGCAGAGCGACTTGTATCTTAGCTTCCCAAACAGCTGGAAGCAAGATGCTTTGGGGCCCTACTCACCCTTTGGAAAGAAGGCAGCACTTTGTGCCTTGCAGCTCTAGGGCAATGTAGCACACCCAGAGCCGAAATTCTACTTCAGCTAGATCAGACCTGCAAAGAAACTTCGTTTTACAGGCCTTTGTAAGAGATGTTCCCGGTAGGCTGTAAGAGCACTGTGCAGAGCGACTAGTTTCTTAGCTTCCCAGAGAGCTGGAAGCAAGATGCTTTGGGGCCCCTCTGTCCCTATGGAAAGAACGCAGCACTTTGTGCCTTGCAGCTCTAGGGCAATGCAGCACACCCAGAGCAGAAGTTCTACTTCAGCCAGATCAGGCCTGCAAAGAAAGTGCGTTTCACAGGCCTTTGTAAGAGATGCTCCCGGTAGGCTGTTAGAGCACTGTGCAGAGTGAGTTGTTTCTTAGCTTCCCAGAGAGCTGGAAGCAAGATGCTTTGGGGCCCGTTAATTGTATACCCTGCTACTTTGCTGTAGTTGTTGATTATTTCTAATAGTTTTTCTGTGGATTCTTTGGGGTTTTCTATGTATAAGATCATGTCGTCTGCAAACAACGCGAGTTTTACTTCTTCGTTACCTATTTCGATTCCTTTTATTTTTTTTTCCTGCCGAATTGCTCTGGCCAGCACCTCCAGTACTATGTTGAATAGGAGTGGTGAAAGTGGGCACCCTTGTCTTGTTCCTGTCCTCAGAGGGATGGCTTTCAGCTTTTGTCCATTGAGTATGATGTTGGCTGTGGGTCTATCATATATGGCCTTTATTATGTTGAGGTACTTTCCTTCTACACCCATTTTACTGAGGGTTTTTATCATAAATGGGTGTTGGATCTTGTCGAATGCTTTCTCTGCGTCTATTGAGATGATCATGTGGTTTTTGTTTTTCATTTTGTTGATGTAGTGTATCACGTTGATTGACTTGCGGGTGTTGAACCATCCCTGTGTCCCTGGTATAAATCCCACTTGATCATGGTGTATAATCTTTTTGATGTATTGCTGTAATCGGTTTGCCAAAATTTGGTTGAGGATTTTTGCATCTATGTTCATCAGTGATATCGGCCTGTAGTTCTCCTTCTTTGTGTTGTCCTTGTCAGGTTGGGGGATCAGAGTGATGTTGGCTTCATAGAATGTGTTAGGGAGTTCTCCATCTTTCTCAATTTTCTGGAACAGTTTGAGGAGAATAGGTACAAAGAACTGACACTGCTTAACAACAAAAAAACAAACAACCCGATCAAAAAATGGGCAGAGGACATGAACAGACATTTCTCCAAAGAAGATATGAATATGGCCAATAGACACATGAAAAGATGTTCATCATCGCTAATCATCAGGGAAATGCAAATCAAAACTACACTAAGATATCACCTTACCCCCGTTAGATTGGCAAAAACATCCAAAACCAAGAACGACAAATGTTGGAGAGGTTGTGGAGAAAGAGGAACCCTCATACACTGTTGGTGGGAATGCAAACTGGTACAGCCACTATGGAAAACAGTATGGAGATTTCTCAAAAAGTTAAAAATAGAAATACCCTATGACCCAGCCATCCCATTACTGGGTATCTATCCTAAGAACCTGATATCAGATATCTCAAGAGTCCGTTGCACCCCTATGTTCATCGCAGCATTATTTACAATAGCCAAGACGTGGAACCAGCCTACATGCCCAGAAACTGATGATTGGATAAAGAAGATGTGGTATATATACACAATGGAATACTACTCAGCCATAAAAAAAGACGACATTGGCCCCTTCACAACAATGTGGATGGACCTCGAGGGCATTATTTTAAACGAAATAAGTCAGTCAGAGAAAGACGAACTCTATATGACTCCACTCATAGGTGGAAATTAGTATATTGAGAAGGAGATCTGATCGGTGGTTACCAGGGAAAAGGGGGGGTGGGGGGAGTGCACGGAGGGGGAAGTGGTGTTCCCACAACATGACTAACAAAAATGTACAACTGAAATTTCACAAGCTTGTAATCCATCATAACATTAATAAACAAAAAAAAATAAAAAAAAAATAAAGATGATTTGGGGCCCATCTGCCCCTATGGAAAGAACGCAGCACTTTGTGCCTTGCAGCTGTAGGGCAATGTAGCACACCCAGAGCAGAAGTTCTACTTCATCCAGATCAGGCCTGCAAAGAAACTCCGTTTCACAGGCCTTTGTTAGAGATGTTCGCGGTAGGCTGTTAGAGCACTGTGCAGAGCGAGTTGTTTCTTAGCTTCCCAAAGAGCTGGAAGCAAGATGCTTTGGGGCCCTTCTCACCCTTTGGCAAGAAGGCAGCACTTTGTGCCTTGCAGCTCTAGGGCAATGTAGCACACGCAGAGCAGAAGTTCTACTTCAGCCAGATCAGGCCTGCAAAGAAACTGCGTTTCACAGGCCTTTGTAAGAGATGATCGCGGTAGGCTGTTAGAGCACTGTGCAGAGCGAGTTGTTTCTCAGCTTCCAAAAGAGTTGGAAGCAAGATGCTTTGGGGCTCATCTGCCCCTTCGAAAAGAAGGCAGCAATTTGTGCCTTGCAGCTCTAGGGCAATGTAGCACACGCAGAGCAGAAGTTCTACTTCACCCAGATCAGGCCCGCAAAGAAACTGCGTTTCACAGGCCTTTGTAAGAGATGTTCCCGGTAGGCTGTTAGAGCACTGTGCAGAGCGAGTTCTTTCTTAGCTTCCCAAAGACCTGGAAGCAAGATGCTTTGGGGGCCATCTGCCCCTAAGGAAAGAAGACAGCACTTTGTGCCTTGCAGCTCTAGGGCAATGTAGCACACCCAGAGCAGTTGTTCTACTTCTGCAAGGTCAGGCCTGCAAAGAAACTGCGTTTCACAGGCCTTTGTAAGAGATGTTCCCGGTAGGCTGTTAGAGCACTGTGCAGAGCGAGTTGTTTCTTAGCTTCCCAGAGAGCTGGAAGCAAGATGCTTTGGGGCCCGTTAATTGTATACCCTGCTACTTTGCTGTAGTTGTTGATTATTTCTAATAGTTTTTCTGTGGATTCTTTGGGGTTTTCTATGTATAAGATCATGTCGTCTGCAAACAACGCGAGTTTTACTTCTTCGTTACCTATTTCGATTCCTTTTATTTTTTTTCCTGCCGAATTGCTCTGGCCAGCACCTCCAGTACTATGTTGAATAGGAGTGGTGAAAGTGGGCACCCTTGTCTTGTTCCTGTCCTCAGAGGGATGGCTTTCAGCTTTTGTCCATTGAGTGTGATGTTGGCTGTGGGTCTATCATATATGGCCTTTATTATGTTGAGGTACTTTCCTTCTACACCCATTTTACTGAGGGTTTTTATCATAAATGGGTGTTGGATCTTGTCGAATGCTTTCTCTGCGTCTATTGAGATGATCATGTGGTTTTTGTTTTTCATTTTGTTGATGTAGTGTATCACGTTGATTGACTTGCGGGTGTTGAACCATCCCTGTGTCCCTGGTATAAATCCCACTTGATCATGGTGTATAATCTTTTTGATGTATTGCTGTAATCGGTTTGCCAAAATTTGGTTGAGGATTTTTGCATCTATGTTCATCAGTGATATCGGCCTGTAGTTCTCCTTCTTTGTGTTGTCCTTGTCAGGTTTGGGGATCAGAGTGATGTTGGCTTCATAGAATGTGTTAGGGAGTTCTCCATCTTTCTCAATTTTCTGGAACAGTTTGAGGAGAATAGGTACAAAGAACTGACACTGCTTAACAACAAAAAAACAAACAACCCGATCAAAAAATGGGCAGAGGACATGAACAGACATTTCTCCAAAGAAGATATGAATATGGCCAATAGACACATGAAAAGATGTTCATCATCGCTAATCATCAGGGAAATGCAAATCAAAACTACACTAAGATATCACCTTACCCCCGTTAGATTGGCAAAAACATCCAAAACCAAGAACGACAAATGTTGGAGAGGTTGTGGAGAAAGAGGAACCCTCATACACTGTTGGTGGGAATGCAAACTGGTACAGCCACTATGGAAAACAGTATGGAGATTTCTCAAAAAGTTAAAAATAGAAATACCCTATGACCCAGCCATCCCATTACTGGGTATCTATCCTAAGAACCTGATATCAGATATCTCAAGAGTCCGTTGCACCCCTATGTTCATCGCAGCATTATTTACAATAGCCAAGACGTAGAACCAGCCTACATGCCCAGAAACTGATGATTGGATAAAGAAGATGTGGTATATATACACAATGGAATACTACTCAGCCATAAAAAAAGACGACATTGGCCCCTTCACAACAATGTGAATGGACCTCGAGGGCATTATTTTAAACGAAATAAGTCAGTCAGAGAAAGACGAACTCTATATGACTCCACTCATAGGTGGAAATTAGTATATTGAGAAGGAGATCTGATCGGTGGTTACCAGGGAAAAGGGGGGGTGGGGGGAGGGCACGGAGGGGGAAGTGGTGTTCCCACAACATGACTAACAAAAATGTACAACTGAAATTTCACAAGCTTGTAATCCATCATAACATTAATAAACAAAAAAAAAATAAAAAAAAAATAAAGATGATTTGGGGCCCATCTGCCCCTATGGAAAGAACGCAGCACTTTGTGCCTTGCAGCTGTAGGGCAATGTAGCACACCCAGAGCAGAAGTTCTACTTCATCCAGATCAGGCCTGCAAAGAAACTCCGTTTCACAGGCCTTTGTTAGAGATGTTCGCGGTAGGCTGTTAGAGCACTGTGCAGAGCGAGTTGTTTCTTAGCTTCCCAAAGAGCTGGAAGCAAGATGCTTTGGGGCCCTTCTCACCCTTTGGCAAGAAGGCAGCACTTTGTGCCTTGCAGCTCTAGGGCAATGTAGCACACGCAGAGCAGAAGTTCTACTTCAGCCAGATCAGGCCTGCAAAGAAACTGCGTTTCACAGGCCTTTGTAAGAGATGATCGCGGTAGGCTGTTAGAGCACTGTGCAGAGCGAGTTGTTTCTCAGCTTCCAAAAGAGTTGGAAGCAAGATGCTTTGGGGCTCATCTGCCCCTTCGAAAAGAAGGCAGCACTTTGTGCCTTGCAGCTCTAGGGCAATGTAGCACACCCAGAGCAGAAGTTCTACTTCAGCCAGATCAGGCCCGCAAAGAAACTGCATTTCACAGGCCTTTGTAAGAGATGTTCCCGGTAGGCTGTTAGAGCACTGTGCAGAGCGAGTTGTTTCTTAGCTTCCCAAAGAGCTGGAAGCAAGATCCTTTGGTGCCCTACTCAGCCTTTGGAAAGAAGGCAGCACTTTGTGCCTTGCAGCTCTAGGGCAATGTAGCACACCCAGAGCAGAAGTTGTACTTCAGCCAGATCAGGCCTGCCAAGAAACTACGTTTGACAGGCCTTTGTAAGAGATGTTCCGCGTAGGCTGTTAGAGCACTGTGCAGAGCGAGTTCTTTCTTAGCTTCCCAAAGACCTGGACCAAGATGCTTTGGGGGCCATCTGCCCTTAAGGAAAGAAGGCGGCACTTTGTGCCTTGCAGCTCTAGGGCAATGTAGCACACCCAGAGCAGATGTTCTGCTTCTGCCAGGTCAGGACTGCAAAGAAACTGCGTTTCACAGGCGTTTGTAAGAGATGTTCCCGGTAGGCTGTTAGAGCACTGTGCAGAGCGAGTTGTTTCCTAGCTTCCCAAAGAGCTGGAAGCAAGATGCTTTGGGGCCCTTCTCACCCTTTGGAAAGAAGGCAGCACTTGGTGTCTTGCATCTCTAGGGCAATGTAGCACACCAAGAGCAGAAGTTGTACTTCAGCCAGATCAGGCCTGCAAAGAAACTGCGTTTCACAGGCCTTTGTAAGAGATGTTCCCGGTAGGCTGTTAGAGCACTGTGCAGAGCGAGTTCTTTCTTAGCTTCCCAAAGACCTGGAAGCAAGATGCTTTGGTGCCCTACTCACCCTTTGGAAAGAAGGCAGCACTTTATGCCTTGCAGCTCTAGGGCAATGTAGCACACCCAGAGCAGTTGTTCTACTTCTGCAAGGTCAGGCCTGCAAAGAAACTGCGTTTCACAGGCCTTTGTAAGAGATGTTCCCGGTAGGCTGTTAGAGCACTGTGCAGAGCGAGTTGCTTCTTAGCTTCCCAAACAGCTGGAAGCAAGATGATTTAGGCGCCATCTGCCCTTAAGGAAAGAAGGCAGCACTTTGTGCCTTGCCTCTCTAGGGCAATGTAGCACACCCAGAGCAGTTGTTCTACATCTGCCAGGTCAGGCCTGCAAAGAAACTGCGTTTCACAGGCCTTTGTAAGAGATGTTCCGGGTAGGCTGTTAGAGCACTGTGCAGAGCGACTTGATTCTTAGCTTCCCAAACAGCTGGAAGCAAGATGCTTTGGGGCCCTACTCACCCTTTGGAAAGAAGGCAGCACTTTGTGCCTCGCAGCTCTAGGGCAATGTAGCACACCCAGAGCCGAAGTTCTACTTCAGCTAGATCAGACCTACAAAGAAACTTCGTTTCACAGGCGTTTGTAAGAGATGTTCCCGGTAGGCTGTAAGAGCACTGTGCAGAGCGACTAGTTTCTTAGCTTCCCAGACAGCTGGAAGCAAGATGCTTTGGTGCCCCTCTGCCCCTATGGAAAGAACGCAGCACTTTGTGCCTTGAAGCTCTAGGGCAATGCAGCACACCCAGAGCAGAAGTTGTACTTCAGCCAGATCAGGCCTGCAAAGAAATTGCGTTTCACAGGCCTTTGTAAGAGATGTTCCCCGTAGGCTGTTAGAGCACTGTGCAGAGCGAGTTGTTTCTTAGCTTCCCAGAGAGCTGGAAGCAAGATGCTTTGGGGCCCATTAATTTTATACCCTGCTACTTTGCTGTAGTTGTTGATTATTCCTAATAGTTTTTCTGTGGATTCTTTGGGGTTTTCTATGTATAAGATCATGTCGTCTGCAAACAACGCGAGTTTTACTTCTTCGTTACCTATTTGGATTCCTTTTATTTTTTTTTCCTGCCGAATTGCTCTGGCCAGCACCTCCAGTACTATGTTGAATAGGAGTGGTGAAAGTGGGCACCCTTGTCTTGTTCCTGTCCTCAGAGGGATGGCTTTCAGCTTTTGTCCATTGAGTATGATGTTGGCTGTGGGTCTATCATATATGGCCTTTATTATGTTGAGGTACTTTCCTTCTACACCCATTTTACTGAGGGTTTTTATCATAAATGGGTGTTGGATCTTGTCGAATGCTTTCTCTGCGTCTATTGAGATGATCATGTGGTTTTTGTTTTTCATTTTGTTGATGTAGTGTATCACGTTGATTGACTTGCGGGTGTTGAACCATCCCTGTGTCCCTGGTATAAATCCCACTTGATCATGGTGTATAATCTTTTTGATGTATTGCTGTAATCGGTTTGCCAAAATTTTGTTGAGGATTTTTGCATCTATGTTCATCAGTGATATCGGCCTGTAGTTCTCCTTCTTTGTGTTGTCCTTGTCAGGTTGGGGGATCAGAGTGAGGTTGGCTTCATAGAATGTGTTAGGGAGTTCTCCATCTTTCTCAATTTTCTGGAACAGTTTGAGGAGAATAGGTACAAAGAACTCACACTGCTTAACAACAAAAAAACAAACAACCCGATCAAAAAATGGGCAGAGGACATGAACAGACATTTCTCCAAAGAAGATATGAATATGGCCAATAGACACATGAAAAGATGTTCATCATCGCTAATCATCAGGGAAATGCAAATCAAAACTACACTAAGATATCACCTTACCCCCGTTAGATTGGCAAAAACATCCAAAACCAAGAACGACAAATGTTGGAGAGGTTGTGGAGAAAGAGGAACCCTCATACACTGTTGGTGGGAATGCAAACTGGTACAGCCACTATGGAAAACAGAATGGAGATTTCTCAAAAAGTTAAAAATAGAAATACCCTATGACCCAGCCATCCCATTACTGGGTATCTATCCTAAGAACCTGATATCAGATATCTCAAGAGTCCGTTGCACCCCTATGTTCATCGCAGCATTATTTACAATAGCCAAGACGTGGAACCAGCCTACATGCCCAGAAACTGATGATTGGATAAAGAAGATGTGGTATATATACACAATGGAATACTACTCAGCCATAAAAAAAGACGAAAGTGGCCCATTCACAACAATGTGGATGGACCTCGAGGGCATTATGTTAAGCGAAATAAGTCAGTCAGAGAAAGACGAACTCTATATGACTCCACTCATAGGTGGAAATTAGTATATTGAGAAGGAGATCTGATCGGTGGTTACCAGGGAAAAGGGGGGGTGGGGGGAGGGCACGGAGGGGGAAGTGGTGTTCCCACAACATGACTAACAAAAATGTACAACTGAAATTTCACAAGCTTGTAATCCGTCATAAGATTAATAAACAAACAAACAAACAAACAAAAAAAGATGCTTTGGGGCCCATCTGCCCCTATGGAAAGAACGCAGCACTTTCTGCCTTGCAGCTCTAGGGCAATGTAGCACACCCAGAGCAGAAGTTCTACTTCAGCCAGATCAGGCCCGCAAAGAAACTGCGTTTCACAGGCCTTTGTAAGAGATGTTCCCGGTAGGCTGTTAGAGCACTGTGCAGAGCGAGTTGGTTCTTAGCTTCCCAAAGAGCTGGAAGCAAAATGCTTTGAGACTCATCTGCCCCTTTGGAAAGAAGGCAGCACTTTGTGCCTTGCAGCTCTAGGGCAATGTAGCACACCCAGAGCAGCTGTTCTACTTCTTCCAGGTCAGTCCTGCAAAGAAACTGCGTTTCACAGTCCTTTGTAAGAGATGTTCCCGGTAGGCTGTTAGAGCACTGTGCAGAGCGAGTTGTTTCTTAGCTTCCCAAAGAGCTGGAAGCAAGATGCTTTGGGGCCCATCTGCCCCTATGGAAGAACGCAGCACTTTGTGCCTTGCAGCTCTAGGGCAATGTAGCACACCCAGAGCAGAAGTTCTACTTCAGCCAGATCAGGCCCGCAAAGAAACTGCGTTTCACAGGCCTTTGTAAGAGATGTTCCCGGTAGGCTGTTAGAGCACTGTGCAGAGCGAGTTGTTTCTTAGATTCCCAACGAGCTGGAAGCAAGATGCTTTAGGGGCCATCTGCCCTTAAGGAAAGAAGGCAGCACTTTGTGCCTTGCAGCTCTAGGGCAATGTAGCACACCCAGAGCAGATGTTCTACTTCTGCCAGGTCAGGCCTGCAAAGAAACTTCGTTTCACAGGCCTTTGTAAGAGATGTTGCCGGTAGGCTGTAAGAGCACTGTGCAGAGCGACTTATTTCTTAGCTTCCCAGAGAGCTGGAAGCAAGATGCTTTGGGGCCCTTCTCACCCTTTGGAAAGAAGGCAGCACTTTGTGCCTTGCAGCTCTAGGGCAATGTAGCACACCCACAGCAGAAGTTCTACTTCAGCTAGATCAGACCTGCAAAGAAACTGCGTTTCACAGGCCTTTGTAAGAGATGTTCCCTGTAGGCTGTTAGAGCACTGTGCAGAGCGAGTTGTTTCTTATCTTCCCAAAGAGCTGGAAGCAAGATGCTTTAGGGGCCATCTGCCCTTAAGGAAAGAAGGCAGCACTTTGTGCCTTGCAGCTCTAGGGCAATGTAGCACACCCAGAGCCGAAGTTCTACTTCAGCTAGATCAGACCTGCAAAGAAACTTCGTTTCACAGGCCTTTGTAGGAGATGTTCCCGGTAGGCTGTAAGAGCACTGTGCAGAGCGACTAGTTTCTTAGCTTCCCAGAGAGCTGGAAGCAAGATGCTTTGGGGCCCCTCTGTCCCTATGGAAAGAACGCAGCACTTTGTGCCTTGCAGCTCTAGGGCAATGCAGCACACCCAGAGCAGAAGTTGTACTTCAGCCAGATCAGGCCTGCAAAGAAACTGCGTTTCACAGGCCTTTGTAAGAGATGTTCCCGGTAGGCTGTTAGAGCACTGTGCAGAGCGAGTTGTTTCTTAGCTTCCCAGAGAGCTGGAAGCAAGATGCTTTGGGGCCCGTTAATTGTATACCCTGCTACTTTGCTGTAGTTGTTGATTATTTCTAATAGTTTTTCTGTGGATTCTTTGGGGTTTTCTATGTATAAGATCATGTCGTCTGCAAACAACGCGAGTTTTACTTCTTCGTTACCTATTTCGATTCCTTTTATTTTTTTTTCCTGCCGAATTGCTCTGGCCAGCACCTCCAGTACTATGTTGAATAGGAGTGGTGAAAGTGGGCACCCTTGTCTTGTTCCTGTCCTCAGAGGGATGGCTTTCAGCTTTTGTCCATTGAGTGTGATGTTGGCTGTGGGTCTATCATATATGGCCTTTATTATGTTGAGGTACTTTCCTTCTACACCCATTTTACTGAGGGTTTTTATCATAAATGGGTGTTGGATCTTGTCGAATGCTTTCTCTGCGTCTATTGAGATGATCATGTGGTTTTTGTTTTTCATTTTGTTGATGTAGTGTATCACGTTGATTGACTTGCGGGTGTTGAACCATCCCTGTGTCCCTGGTATAAATCCCACTTGATCATGGTGTATAATCTTTTTGATGTATTGCTGTAATCGGTTTGCCAAAATTTGGTTGAGGATTTTTGCATCTATGTTCATCAGTGATATCGGCCTGTAGTTCTCCTTCTTTGTGTTGTCCTTGTCAGGTTTGGGGATCAGAGTGATGTTGGCTTCATAGAATGTGTTAGGGAGTTCTCCATCTTTCTCAATTTTCTGGAACAGTTTGAGGAGAATAGGTACAAAGAACTGACACTGCTTAACAACAAAAAAACAAACAACCCGATCAAAAAATGGGCAGAGGACATGAACAGACATTTCTCCAAAGAAGATATGAATATGGCCAATAGACACATGAAAAGATGTTCATCATCGCTAATCATCAGGGAAATGCAAATCAAAACTACACTAAGATATCACCTTACCCCCGTTAGATTGGCAAAAACATCCAAAACCAAGAACGACAAATGTTGGAGAGGTTGTGGAGAAAGAGGAACCCTCATACACTGTTGGTGGGAATGCAAACTGGTACAGCCACTATGGAAAACAGTATGGAGATTTCTCAAAAAGTTAAAAATAGAAATACCCTATGACCCAGCCATCCCATTACTGGGTATCTATCCTAAGAACCTGATATCAGATATCTCAAGAGTCCGTTGCACCCCTATGTTCATCGCAGCATTATTTATAATAGCCAAGACGTGGAACCAGCCTACATGCCCAGAAACTGATGATTGGATAAAGAAGATGTGGTATATATACACAATGGAATACTACTCAGCCATAAAAAAAGACGACATTGGCCCCTTCACAACAATGTGGATGGACCTCGAGGGCATTATGTTAAGCGAAATAAGTCAGTCAGAGAAAGACGAACTCTATATGACACCACTCATAGGTGGAAATTAGTATATTGAGAAGGAGATCTGATCGGTGGTGACCAGGGAAAAGGGGGGTGGGGGAGGGCACGGAGGGGGAAGTGGTGTTCCCACAACATGACTAACAAAAATGTACAACTGAAATTTCACAAGCTTGTAATCCATCATAACATTAATAACCAAAAAAAAAAAAAAAAGATGCTTTGGGGTCCATCTGCCCCTATGGAAGGACGCAGCACTTTCTGCCTTGAAGCTCTAGGGCAATGTAGCACACCCAGAGCAGAAGTTCTACTTCAGCCAGATCAGGCCTGCAAAGAAACTGCGTTTCACAGGCCTTTGTAAGAGATGTTCCCGGTAGGCTGTTAGAGCAATGTGCAGAGCGAGTTGTTTCTTAGCTTCCCAAAGAGCTGGAAGCAAGATGCTTTGGGGCCCTTCTCACCCTTTGGCAAGAAGGCAGCACTTTGTGCCTTGCAGCTCTAGGGCAATGTAGCACACCCAGAGCAGAAGTTCTACTTCAGCCAGATCAGGCCTGCAAAGAAACTGCGTTTCACAGGCCTTTGTAAGAGATGTTCGCGGTAGGCTGTTAGAGCACTGTGCAGAGCGAGTTGTTTCTCAGCTTCCAAAAGAGTTGGAAGCAAGATGCCTTGGGGCTCATCTGCCCCTTTGAAAAGAAGGCAGCAGTTTGTGCCTTGCAGCTCTAGGGCAATGTAGCACACCCAGAGCAGAAGTTCTACTTCAGCCAGATCAGTCCCGCAAAGAAACTGCATTTCACAGGCCTTTGTAAGAGATGTTCCCGGTAGGCTGTTAGAGCACTGTGCAGAGCGAGTTGTTTCTTAGCTTCCCAAAGAGCTGGAAGCAAGATGCTTTGGTGCCCTACTCAGCCTTTGGAAAGAAGGCAGCACTTTGTGCCTTGCAGCTCTAGGGCAATGTAGCACACCCAGAGCAGAAGTTGTACTTCAGCCAGATCAGGCCTGCCAAGAAACTACGTTTGACAGGCCTTTGTAAGAGATGTTCCGCGTAGGGTGTTAGAGCACTGTGCAGAGCGAGTTCTTTCTTAGCTTCCCAAAGACCTGGAACAAGATGCTTTGGGGGCCATCTGCCCTTAAGGAAAGAAGGCGGCACTTTGTGCCTTGCAGCTCTAGGGCAATGTAGCACACCCAGAGCAGATGTTCTGCTTCTGCCAGGTCAGGCCTGCAAAGAAACTGCGTTTCACAGGCCTTTGTAAGAGATGATCGCGGTAGGCTGTTAGAGCACTGTGCAGAGCGAGTTGTTTCTCAGCTTCCAAAAGAGTTGGAAGCAAGATGCTTTGGGGCTCATCTGCCCCTTCGAAAAGAAGGCAGCACTTTGTGCCTTGCAGCTCTAGGGCAATGTAGCACACCCAGAGCAGAAGTTGTACTTCAGCCAGATCAGGCCTGCAAAGAAACTGCGTTTCACAGGCCTTTGTAAGAGATGTTCCCGGTAGGCTGTTAGAGCACTGTGCAGAGCGAGTTCTTTCTTAGCTTCCCAAAGACCTGGAAGCAAGATGCTTTGGGGGCCATCTGCCCCTAAGGAAAGAAGACAGCACTTTGTGCCTTGCAGCTCTAGGGCAATGTAGCACACCCAGAGCAGTTGTTCTACTTCTGCAAGGTCAGGCCTGCAAAGAAACTGCGTTTCACAGGCCTTTGTAAGAGATGTTCCCGGTAGGCTGTTAGAGCACTGTGCAGAGCGAGTTGTTTCTTAGCTTCCCAGAGAGCTGGAAGCAAGATGCTTTGGGGCCCGTTAATTGTATACCCTGCTACTTTGCTGTAGTTGTTGATTATTTCTAATAGTTTTTCTGTGGATTCTTTGGGGTTTTCTATGTATAAGATCATGTCGTCTGCAAACAACGCGAGTTTTACTTCTTCGTTACCTATTTCGATTCCTTTTATTTTTTTTCCTGCCGAATTGCTCTGGCCAGCACCTCCAGTACTATGTTGAATAGGAGTGGTGAAAGTGGGCACCCTTGTCTTGTTCCTGTCCTCAGAGGGATGGCTTTCAGCTTTTGTCCATTGAGTGTGATGTTGGCTGTGGGTCTATCATATATGGCCTTTATTATGTTGAGGTACTTTCCTTCTACACCCATTTTACTGAGGGTTTTTATCATAAATGGGTGTTGGATCTTGTCGAATGCTTTCTCTGCGTCTATTGAGATGATCATGTGGTTTTTGTTTTTCATTTTGTTGATGTAGTGTATCACGTTGATTGACTTGCGGGTGTTGAACCATCCCTGTGTCCCTGGTATAAATCCCACTTGATCATGGTGTATAATCTTTTTGATGTATTGCTGTAATCGGTTTGCCAAAATTTGGTTGAGGATTTTTGCATCTATGTTCATCAGTGATATCGGCCTGTAGTTCTCCTTCTTTGTGTTGTCCTTGTCAGGTTTGGGGATCAGAGTGATGTTGGCTTCATAGAATGTGTTAGGGAGTTCTCCATCTTTCTCAATTTTCTGGAACAGTTTGAGGAGAATAGGTACAAAGAACTGACACTGCTTAACAACAAAAAAACAAACAACCCGATCAAAAAATGGGCAGAGGACATGAACAGACATTTCTCCAAAGAAGATATGAATATGGCCAATAGACACATGAAAAGATGTTCATCATCGCTAATCATCAGGGAAATGCAAATCAAAACTACACTAAGATATCACCTTACCCCCGTTAGATTGGCAAAAACATCCAAAACCAAGAACGACAAATGTTGGAGAGGTTGTGGAGAAAGAGGAACCCTCATACACTGTTGGTGGGAATGCAAACTGGTACAGCCACTATGGAAAACAGTATGGAGATTTCTCAAAAAGTTAAAAATAGAAATACCCTATGACCCAGCCATCCCATTACTGGGTATCTATCCTAAGAACCTGATATCAGATATCTCAAGAGTCCGTTGCACCCCTATGTTCATCGCAGCATTATTTATAATAGCCAAGACGTGGAACCAGCCTACATGCCCAGAAACTGATGATTGGATAAAGAAGATGTGGTATATATACACAATGGAATACTACTCAGCCATAAAAAAAGACGACATTGGCCCCTTCACAACAATGTGGATGGACCTCGAGGGCATTATGTTAAGCGAAATAAGTCAGTCAGAGAAAGACGAACTCTATATGACACCACTCATAGGTGGAAATTAGTATATTGAGAAGGAGATCTGATCGGTGGTGACCAGGGAAAAGGGGGGTGGGGGAGGGCACGGAGGGGGAAGTGGTGTTCCCACAACATGACTAACAAAAATGTACAACTGAAATTTCACAAGCTTGTAATCCATCATAACATTAATAACCAAAAAAAAAAAAAAAAGATGCTTTGGGGTCCATCTGCCCCTATGGAAGGACGCAGCACTTTCTGCCTTGAAGCTCTAGGGCAATGTAGCACACCCAGAGCAGAAGTTCTACTTCAGCCAGATCAGGCCTGCAAAGAAACTGCGTTTCACAGGCCTTTGTAAGAGATGTTCCCGGTAGGCTGTTAGAGCAATGTGCAGAGCGAGTTGTTTCTTAGCTTCCCAAAGAGCTGGAAGCAAGATGCTTTGGGGCCCTTCTCACCCTTTGGCAAGAAGGCAGCACTTTGTGCCTTGCAGCTCTAGGGCAATGTAGCACACCCAGAGCAGAAGTTCTACTTCAGCCAGATCAGGCCTGCAAAGAAACTGCGTTTCACAGGCCTTTGTAAGAGATGTTCGCGGTAGGCTGTTAGAGCACTGTGCAGAGCGAGTTGTTTCTCAGCTTCCAAAAGAGTTGGAAGCAAGATGCCTTGGGGCTCATCTGCCCCTTTGAAAAGAAGGCAGCAGTTTGTGCCTTGCAGCTCTAGGGCAATGTAGCACACCCAGAGCAGAAGTTCTACTTCAGCCAGATCAGTCCCGCAAAGAAACTGCATTTCACAGGCCTTTGTAAGAGATGTTCCCGGTAGGCTGTTAGAGCACTGTGCAGAGCGAGTTGTTTCTTAGCTTCCCAAAGAGCTGGAAGCAAGATGCTTTGGTGCCCTACTCAGCCTTTGGAAAGAAGGCAGCACTTTGTGCCTTGCAGCTCTAGGGCAATGTAGCACACCCAGAGCAGAAGTTGTACTTCAGCCAGATCAGGCCTGCCAAGAAACTACGTTTGACAGGCCTTTGTAAGAGATGTTCCGCGTAGGCTGTTAGAGCACTGTGCAGAGCGAGTTCTTTCTTAGCTTCCCAAAGACCTGGAACAAGATGCTTTGGGGGCCATCTGCCCTTAAGGAAAGAAGGCGGCACTTTGTGCCTTGCAGCTCTAGGGCAATGTAGCACACCCAGAGCAGATGTTCTGCTTCTGCCAGGTCAGGCCTGCAAAGAAACTGCGTTTCACAGGCGTTTGTAAGAGATGTTCCCGGTAGGCTGTTAGAGCACTGTGCAGAGCGAGTTGTTTCCTAGCTTCCCAAAGAGCTGGAAGCAAGATGCTTTGGGGCCCTTCTCACCCTTTGGAAAGAAGGCAGCACTTGGTGCCTTGCAGCTCTAGGGCAATGTAGCACACCAAGAGCAGAAGTTGTACTTCAGCCAGATCAGGCCTGCAAAGAAACTGCGTTTCACAGGCCTTTGTAAGAGATGTTCCCGGTAGGCTGTTAGAGCACTGTGCAGAGCGAGTTCTTTCTTAGCTTCCCAAAGACCTGGAAGCAAGATGCTTTGGTGCCCTACTCACCCTTTGGAAAGAAGGCAGCACTTTGTGCCTCGCAGCTCTAGGGCAATGTAGCACACCCAGAGCCGAAGTTCTACTTCAGCTAGATCAGACCTGCAAAGAAACTTCGTTTCACAGGCCTTTGTAAGAGATGTTCCCGGTAGGCTGTAAGAGCACTGTGCAGAGCGACTAGTTTCTTAGCTTCCCAGAGAGCTGGAAGCAAGATGGTTTGGGGCCCCTCTGCCCCTATGGAAAGAACGCAGCACTTTGTGCCTTGCAGCTCTAGGGCAATGCAGCACACCCAGAGCAGAAGTTGTACTTCAGCCAGATCAGGCCTGCAAAGAAATTGCGTTTCACAGGCCTTTGTAAGAGATGTTCCCCGTAGGCTGTTAGAGCACTGTGCAGAGCGAGTTGTTTCTTAGCTTCCCAGAGAGCTGGAAGCAAGATGCTTTGGGGCCCGTTAATTTTATACCCTGCTACTTTGCTGTAGTTGTTGATTATTCCTAATAGTTTTTCTGTGGATTCTTTGGGGTTTTCTATGTATAAGATCATGTCGTCTGCAAACAACGCGAGTTTTACTTCTTCGTTACCTATTTGGATTCCTTTTATTTTTTTTTCCTGCCGAATTGCTCTGGCCAGCACCTCCAGTACTATGTTGAATAGGAGTGGTGAAAGTGGGCACCCTTGTCTTGTTCCTGTCCTCAGAGGGATGGCTTTCAGCTTTTGTCCATTGAGTATGATGTTGGCTGTGGGTCTATCATATATGGCCTTTATTATGTTGAGGTACTTTCCTTCTACACCCATTTTACTGAGGGTTTTTATCATAAATGGGTGTTGGATCTTGTCGAATGCTTTCTCTGCGTCTATTGAGATGATCATGTGGTTTTTGTTTTTCATTTTGTTGATGTAGTGTATCACGTTGATTGACTTGCGGGTGTTGAACCATCCCTGTGTCCCTGGTATAAATCCCACTTGATCATGGTGTATAATCTTTTTGATGTATTGCTGTAATCGGTTTGCCAAAATTTTGTTGAGGATTTTTGCATCTATGTTCATCAGTGATATCGGCCTGTAGTTCTCCTTCTTTGTGTTGTCCTTGTCAGGTTGGGGGATCAGAGTGAGGTTGGCTTCATAGAATGTGTTAGGGAGTTCTCCATCTTTCTCAATTTTCTGGAACAGTTTGAGGAGAATAGGTACAAAGAACTCACACTGCTTAACAACAAAAAAACAAACAACCCGATCAAAAAATGGGCAGAGGACATGAACAGACATTTCTC
This sequence comes from Equus asinus, assembly GCF_041296235.1. Classification (NCBI taxonomy): domain Eukaryota; kingdom Metazoa; phylum Chordata; class Mammalia; order Perissodactyla; family Equidae; genus Equus; species Equus asinus. Next base: position 39,258,318 of record NC_091790.1, read on the forward strand.
AAAAGAAGATATGAATATGGCCAATAGACACATGAAAAGATGTTCATCATCGCTAATCATCAGGGAAATGCAAATCAAAACTACACTAAGATATCACCTTACCCCCGTTAGATTGGCAAAAACATCCAAAACCAAGAACGACAAATGTTGGAGAGGTTGTGGAGAAAGAGGAACCCTCATACACTGTTGGTGGGAATGCAAACTGGTACAGCCACTATGGAAAACAGTATGGAGATTTCTCAAAAAGTTAAAAATAGAAATACCCTATGACCCAGCCATCCCATTACTGGGTATCTATCCTAAGAACCTGATATCAGATATCTCAAGAGTCCGTTGCACCCCTATGTTCATCGCAGCATTATTTACAATAGCCAAGACGTGGAACCAGCCTACATGCCCAGAAACTGATGATTGGATAAAGAAGATGTGGTATATATACACAATGGAATACTACTCAGCCATAAAAAAAGACGAAAGTGGCCCATTCACAACAATGTGGATGGACCTCGAGGGCATTATGTTAAGCGAAATAAGTCAGTCAGAGAAAGACGAACTCTATATGACTCCACTCATAGGTGGAAATTAGTATATTGAGAAGGAGATCTGATCGGTGGTTACCAGGGAAAAGGGGGGGTGGGGGGAGGGCACGGAGGGGGAAGTGGTGTTCCCACAACATGACTAACAAAAATGTACAACTGAAATTTCACAAGCTTGTAATCCATCATAACATTAATAACCAAAAAAAAAAAAAAAATGCTTTGGGGCCCATCTGCCCCTATGGAAAGAACGCAGCACTTTCTGCCTTGCAGCTCTAGGGCAATGTAGCACACCCAAAGCAGAAGTTCTACTTCAGCCAGATCAGACCTGCAAAGAAACTGCGTTTCACAGGCCTTTGTAAGAGATGTTCCCTGTAGGCTGTTAGAGCACTGTGCAGAGCGAGTTGTTTCTTAGCTTCCCAAGGAGCTGGAAGCAAGATGCTTTAGGGGCCATCTGCCCTTAAGGAAAGAAGGCAGCACTTTGTGCCTTGCAGCTCTAGGGCAATGTAGCACACCCAGAGCAGTTGTTCTACTTCTGCCAGGTCAGGCCTGCAAAGAAACTTCGTTTCACAGGCCTTTGTAAGAGATGTTCCCGGTAGGCTGTTAGAGTACTGTGCAGAGCGACTTGTTTCTTAGCTTTCCAACGAGCTGGAAGCAAGATGCTTTGGGGCCCTCTCACCCTTTGGAAAGAAGGCAGCACTTTGTGCCTTGCAGCTTTAGGGCAATGTAGCACACCCAGAGCCGAAGTTCTACTTCAGCTAGATCAGACCTGCAAAGAAACTTCGTTTCACAGGCCTTTGTAAGAGATGTTCCCGGTAGGCTGTAAGAGCACTGTGCAGAGCGACTAGTTTCTTAGCTTCCCAGAGAGCTGGAAGCAAGATGCTTTGGGGCCCGTTAATTTTATACCCTGCTACTTTGCTGTAGTTGTTGATTATTTCTAATAGTTTTTCTGTGGATTCTTTGGGGTTTTCTATGTATAAGATCATGTCGTCTGCAAACAACGCGAGTTTTACTTCTTCGTTACCTATTTGGATTCCTTTTATTTTTTTTTCCTGCCGAATTGCTCTGGCCAGCACCTCCAGTACTATGTTGAATAGGAGTGGTGAAATTGGGCACCCTTGTCTTCTTCCTGTCCTCAGAGGGATGGCTTTCATCTTTTGTCCATTGAGTATGATGTTGGCTGTGGGTCTATCATATATGGCCCTTATTATGTTGAGGTACTTTCCTTCTATACCCATTTTACTGAGGGTTTTTATCATAAATGGGTGTTGGATCTTGTCGAATGCTTTCTCTGCGTCTATTGAGATGATCATGTGGTTTTTGTTTTTCATTTTGTTGATGTAGTGTATCACGTTGATTGACTTGCGGGTGTTGAACCATCCCTGTGTCCCTGGTATAAATCCCACTTGATCATGGTGTATAATCTTTTTGATGTATTGCTGTAATTGGTTTGCCAAAATTTTGTTGAGGATTTTTGCATCTATGTTCATCAGTGATATCGGCCTGTAGTTCTCCTTCTTTGTGTTGTCCTTGTCAGGTTTGGGGATCACAGTGATGTTGGCTTCATAGAATGTGTTAGGGAGTTCTCCATCTTTCTCAATTTTCTGGAACAGTTTGAGGAGAATAGGTACAAAGAACTCACACTGATTAACAACAAAAAAACAAACAACCCGATCAAAAAATGGGCAGAGGACATGAACAGACATTTCTCCAAAGAAGATATGAATATGGCCAATAGACACATGAAAAGATGTTCATCATCGCTAATCATCAGGGAAATGCAAATCAAAACTACACTAAGATATCACCTTACCCCCGTTAGATTGGCAAAAACATCCAAAACCAAGAACGACAAATGTTGCAGAGGTTGTGGAGAAAGAGGAACCCTCATACACTGTTGGTGGGAATGCAAACTGGTACAGCCACTATGGAAAACAGTATGGAGATTTCTCAAAAAGTTCAAAATAGAAATACCCTATGACCCAGCCATCCCATTACTGGGTATCTATCCTAAGAACCTGATATCAGATATCTCAAGAGTCCGTTGCACCCCTATGTTCATCGCAGCATTATTTACAATAGCCAAGACGTGGAACCAGCCTACATGCCCAGAAACTGATGATTGGATAAAGAAGATGTGGTATATATACACAATGGAATACTACTCAGCCATAAAAAAAGACGACATTGGCCCCTTCACAACAATGTGGATGGACCTCGAGGGCATTATGTTAAGCGAAATAAGTCAGTCAGAGAAAGACGAACTCTATATGACTCCACTCATAGGTGGAAATTAGTATATTGAGAAGGAGATCTGATCGGTGGTTACCAGGGAAAAGGGGGGGTGGGGGGAGGGCACGGAGTGGGAAGTGGTGTTCCCACAACATGACTAACAAAAATGTACAACTGAAATTTCACAAGCTTGTAAACCATCATAACATTAATAAACAAACAAAAAAAAAAGATGATTTGGGGCCCATCTGCCCCTATGGAAAGAACGCAGCACTTTCTGCCTTGCAGCTCTAGGGCAATGTAGCACACCCAGAGCAGAAGTTCTACTTCAGCCAGATCAGGCCCGCAAAGAAACTGCGTTTCACAGGCCTTTGTAAGAGATGTTCCCGGTAGGCTGTTAGAGCACTGTGCAGAGCGAGTTGTTTCTTAGCTTCCCAAAGAGCTGGAAGCAAGATGCTTTTGGGCCCTTCTCACCCTATGGCAAGAAGGCAGCACTTTGTGCCTTGCAGCTCTAGGGCAATGTAGCACACCCAGAGCAGAAGTTCTACTTCAGCCAAATCAGGCCTGCAAAGAAACTGCGTTTCACAGGCCTTTGTAAGAGATGTTCGCGTTAGGCTGTTAGAGCATTTTGCAGAGCGAGTTGTTTCTCAGCTTCCAAAAGAGTTGGAAGCAAGATGCTTTGGGGCCCTTCTCACCCTTTGGAAAGAAGGCAGCACTTTGTGCCTTGCAGCTCTAGGGCAATGTAGCACACTCAGAGCCGAAGTTCTAGTTCAGCTAGATCAGACCTGCAACGAAACTTCGTTTCACAGGCCTTTGTAAGAGATGTTCCCGGTAGGCTGTTAGAGCACTGTGCAGAGCGACTAGTTTCTTAGCTTCCCAGAGAGCCGGAAGCAAGATGCTTTGGGGCCCATCTGCCCCTATGGAAAGAACGCGGCACTTTGTGCCTTGCAGCTCTAGGGCAATGCAGCACACCCCGAGCAGAAGTTCTACTTCAGCCAGATCAGGCCTGCAAAGAAACTGCGTTTCACAGGCATTTGTAAGAGATGTTCCCGGTAGGCTGTTAGAGCACTGTGCAGAGCGAGTTGTTTCTTAGCTTCCCAGAGAGCTGGAAGCAAGATGCTTTGGGGCCCGTTAATTTTACACCCTGCTACTTTGCTGTAGTTGTTGATTATTTCTAATAGTTTTTCTGTGGATTCTTTGGGGTTTTCTATGTATAAGATCATGTCGTCTGCAAACAACGCGAGTTTTACTTCTTCGTTACCTATTTCGATTCCTTTTATTTTTTTTTCCTGCCGTATTGCTCTGGCCAGCACCTCCAGTACTATGTTGAATAGGAGTGGTGAAAGTGGGCACCCTTGTCTTGTTCCTGTCCTCAGAGGGATGGCTTTCAGCTTTTGTCCATTGAGTATGCTGTTGGCTGTGGGTCTAACATATATGGCCTTTATTATGTTGAGGTACTTTCCTTCTATACCCATTTTACTGAGGGTTTTTATCATAAATGGGTGTTGGATCTTGTCGAATGCTTTCTCTGCGTCTATTGAGATGATCATGTGGTTTTTGTTTTTCATTTTGTTGATGTAGTGTATCACGTTGATTGACTTGCGGGTGTTGAACCATCCCTGTGTCCCTGGTATAAATCCCACTTGATCATGGTGTATAATCTTTTTGATGTATTGCTGTAATCGGTTTGCCAAAATTTGGTTGAGGATTTTTGCATCTATGTTCATCAGTGATATCGGCCTGTAGTTCTCCTTCTTTGTGTTGTCCTTGTCAGGTTTGGGGATCAGAGTGATGTTGGCTTCATAGAATGTGTTAGAGAGTTCTCCATCTTTCTCAATTTTCTGGAACAGTTTGAGGAGAATAGGTACAAAGAACTCACACTGCTTAACAACAAAAAAACAAACAACCCGATAAAAAATGGGCAGAGGACATGAACAGACATTTCTCAAAAGAAGATATGAATATGGCCAATAGACACATGAAAAGATGTTCATCATCGCTAATCATCAGGGAAATGCAAATCAAAACTACACTAAGATATCACCTTACCCCCGTTAGATTGGCAAAAACATCCAAAACCAAGAACGACAAATGTTGGAGAGGTTGTGGAGAAAGAGGAACCCTCATACACTGTTGGTGGGAATGCAAACTGGTACAGCCACTATGGAAAACAGTATGGAGATTTCTCGAAAAGTTAAAAATAGAAATACCCTATGACCCAGCCATCCCATTACTGGGTATCTATCCTAAGAACCTGATATCAGATATCTCAAGAGTCCGTTGCACCCCTATGTTCATCGCAGCATTATTTACAATAGCCAAGACGTGGAACCAGCCTACATGCCCAGAAACTGATGATTGGATAAAGAAGATGTGGTATATATACACAATGGAATACTACTCAGCCATAAAAAAAGACGACATTGGCCCCTTCACAACCATGTGGATGGACCTCGAGGGGATTATGTTAAGCGAAATAAGTCAGTCAGAGAAAGACGAACTCTATATGACTCCACTCATAGGTGGAAATTAGTATATTGAGAAGGAGATCTGATCGGTGGTTACCAGGCAAAAGGGGGGGTGGGGGGAGGGCACGGAGGGGGAAGTGGTGTTCCCACAACAAAACTAACAAAAATGTACAACTGAAATTTCACAAGCTTGTAATCCATCATAGCATTAATAAACAAACAAAAAAAAAAGATGCTTTGGGGCCCATCTGCCCCTATGGAACGAACGCAGCACTTTCTGCCTTGCAGATCTAGGGCAATGTAGCACACCCAGAGCAGAAGTTCTACTTCAGCCAGATCAGGCCCGCAAAGAAACTGCATTTCACAGGCCTTTGTAAGAGATGTTCCCGGTAGGCTGTTAGAGCACTGTGCAGAGCGAGTTGTTTCTTAGCTTCCCAAAGAGCTGGAAGCAAGATGCTTTGGGGCCCTTCTCACCCTTTGGCAAGAAGGCAGCACTTTGTGCCTTGCAGCTCTAAGGCAATGTAGCACACCCAGAGCAGAAGTTCTACTTCAGCCAGATCAGGCCCGCAAAGAAACTGCGTTTCACAGGCCTTTGTAAGAGATGTTCGCGTTAGGCTGTTAGAGCATTTTGCAGAGCGAGTTGTTTCTCAGCTTCCAAAAGAGTTGGAAGCAAGATGCTTTGGGGCCCGTCTCACCCTTTGGAAAGAAGACAGCACTTTGTGCCTTGCAGCTCTAGGGCAATGTAGCACACCCAGAGCCGAAGTTCCAGTTCAGCTAGATCAAACCTGCAAAGAAACTTCGTTTCACAGGCCTTTGTAAGAGATGTTCCCGGTAGGCTGTTAGAGTACTGTGCAGAGCGACTTGTTTCTTAGCTTTCCAACGAGCTGGAAGCAAGATGCTTTGGGGCCCTCTCACCCTTTGGAAAGAACGCGGCACTTTGTGCCTTGCAGCTCTAGGGCAATGCAGCACACCCCGAGCAGAAGTTCTACTTCAGCCAGATCAGGCCTGCAAAGAAACTGCGTTTCACAGGCATTTGTAAGAGATGTTCCCGGTAGGCTGTTAGAGCACTGTGCAGAGCGAGTTGTTTCTTAGCTTCCCAGAGAGCTGGAAGCAAGATGCTTTGGGGCCCGTTAATTTTACACCCTGCTACTTTGCTGTAGTTGTTGATTATTTCTAATAGTTTTTCTGTGGATTCTTTGGGGTTTTCTATGTATAAGATCATGTCGTCTGCAAACAACGCGAGTTTTACTTCTTCGTTACCTATTTCGATTCCTTTTATTTTTTTTTCCTGCCGTATTGCTCTGGCCAGCACCTCCAGTACTATGTTGAATAGGAGTGGTGAAAGTGGGCACCCTTGTCTTGTTCCTGTCCTCAGAGGGATGGCTTTCAGCTTTTGTCCATTGAGTATGCTGTTGGCTGTGGGTCTAACATATATGGCCTTTATTATGTTGAGGTACTTTCCTTCTATACCCATTTTACTGAGGGTTTTTATCATAAATGGGTGTTGGATCTTGTCGAATGCTTTCTCTGCGTCTATTGAGATGATCATGTGGTTTTTGTTTTTCATTTTGTTGATGTAGTGTATCACGTTGATTGACTTGCGGGTGTTGAACCATCCCTGTGTCCCTGGTATAAATCCCACTTGATCATGGTGTATAATCTTTTTGATGTATTGCTGTAATCGGTTTGCCAAAATTTTGTTGAGGATTTTTGCATCTATGTTCATCAGTGATATCGGCCTGTAGTTCTCCTTCTTTGTGTTGTCCTTGTCAGGTTTGGGGATCAGAGTGATGTTGGCTTCATAGAATGTGTTAGAGAGTTCTCCATCTTTCTCAATTTTCTGGAACAGTTTGAGGAGAATAGGTACAAAGAACTGACACTGCTTAACAACAAAAAAACAAACAACCCCATAAAAAATGGGCAGAGGACATGAACAGACATTTCTCAAAAGAAGATGTGAATATGGCCAATAGACACATGAAAAGATGTTCATCATCGCTAATCATCAGGGAAATGCAAATCAAAACTACACTAAGATATCACCTTACGCCCGTTAGATTGGCAAAAACATCCAAAACCAAGAACGACAAATGTTGGAGAGGTTGTGGAGAAAGAGGAACCCTCATACACTGTTGGTGGGAATGCAAACTGGTACAGCCACTATGGAAAACAGTATGGAGATTTCTCAAAAAGTTAAAAATAGAAATACCCTATGACCCAGCCATCCCATTACTGGGTATCTATCCTAAGAACCTGATATCAGATATCTCAAGAGTCCGTTGCACCCCTATGTTCATCGCAGCATTATTTACAATAGCCAAGACGTGGAACCAGCCTACATGCCCAGAAACTGATGATTGGATAAAGAAGATGTGGTATATATACACAATGGAATACTACTCAGCCATAAAAAAAGACGACATTGGCCCCTTCACAACCATGTGGATGGACCTCGAGGGGATTATGTTAAGCGAAATAAGTCAGTCAGAGAAAGACGAACTCTATATGACTCCACTCATAGGTGGAAATTAGTATATTGAGAAGGAGATCTGATCGGTGGTTACCAGGCAAAAGGGGGGGTGGGGGGAGGGCACGGAGGGGGAAGTGGTGTTCCCACAACAAAACTAACAAAAATGTACAACTGAAATTTCACAAGCTTGTAATCCATCATAACATTAATAAACAAACAAAAAAAAAAATATGCTTTGGGGCCCATCTGCCCCTATGGAACGAACGCAGCACTTTCTGCCTTGCAGCTCTAGGGCAATGTAGCACACCCAGAGCAGAAGTTCTACTTCAGCCAGATCAGGCCCGCAAAGAAACTGCATTTCACAGGCCTTTGTAAGAGATGTTCCCGGTAGGCTGTTAGAGCACTGTGCAGAGCGAGTTGTTTCTTAGCTTCCCAAAGAGCTGGAAGCAAGATGCTTTGGGGCCCTTCTCACCCTTTGGCAAGAAGGCAGCACTTTGTGCCTTGCAGCTCTAAGGCAATGTAGCACACCCAGAGCAGAAGTTCTACTTCAGCCAGATCAGGCCCGCAAAGAAACTGCGTTTCACAGGCCTTTGTAAGAGATGTTCCCGGTAGGCTGTTAGAGTACTGTGCAGAGCGACTTGTTTCTTAGCTTTCCAACGATCTGGAAGCAAGATGCTTTGGGGCCCGTTAATTTTATACCCTGCTACTTTGCTGTAGTTGTTGATTATTTCTAATAGTTTTTCTGTGGATTCTTTGGGGTTTTCTATGTATAAGATCATGTCGTCTGCAAACAACGCGAGTTTTACTTCTTCGTTACCTATTTGGATTCCTTTTATTTTTTTTTCCTGCCGAATTGCTCTGGCCAGCACCTCCAGTACTATGTTGAATAGGAGTGGTGAAAGTGGGCACCCTTGTCTTCTTCCTGTCCTCAGAGGGATGGCTTTCAGCTTTTGTCCATTGAGTATGATGTTGGCTGTGGGTCTATCATATATGGCCCTTATTATGTTGAGGTACTTTCCTTCTATACCCATTTTACTGAGGGTTTTTATCATAAATGGGTGTTGGATCTTGTCGAATGCTTTCTCTGCGTCTATTGAGATGATCATGTGGTTTTTGTTTTTCATTTTGTTGATGTAGTGTATCACGTTGATTGACTTGCGGGTGTTGAACCATCCCTGTGTCCCTGGTATAAATCCCACTTGATCATGGTGTATAATCTTTTTGATGTATTGCTGTAATCGGTTTGCCAAAATTTTGTTGAGGATTTTTGCATCTATGTTCATCAGTGATATCGGCCTGTAGTTCTCCTTCTTTGTGTTGTCCTTGTCAGGTTTGGGGATCACAGTGATGTTGGCTTCATAGAATGTGTTAGGGAGTTCTCCATCTTTCTCAATTTTCTGGAACAGTTTGAGGAGAATAGGTACAAAGAACTCACACTGCTTAACAACAAAAAAACAAACAACCCGATCAAAAAATGGGCAGAGGACATGAACAGACATTTCTCCAAAGAAGATATGAATATGGCCAATAGACACATGAAAAGATGTTCATCATCGCTAATCATCAGGGAAATGCAAATCAAAACTACACTAAGATATCACCTTACCCCCGTTAGATTGGCAAAAACATCCAAAACCAAGAACGACAAATGTTGCAGAGGTTGTGGAGAAAGAGGAACCCTCATACACTGTTGGTGGGAATGCAAACTGGTACAGCCACTATGGAAAACAGTATGGAGATTTCTCAAAAAGTTAAAAATAGAAATACCCTATGACCCAGCCATCCCATTACTGGGTATCTATCCTAAGAACCTGATATCAGATATCTCAAGAGTCCGTTGCACCCCTATGTTCATCGCAGCATTATTTACAATAGCCAAGACGTGGAACCAGCCTACATGCCCAGAAACTGATGATTGGATAAAGAAGATGTGGTATATATACACAATGGAATACTACTCAGCCATAAAAAAAGACGACATTGGCCCCTTCACAACCATGTGGATGGACCTCGAGGGGATTATGTTAAGCGAAATAAGTCAGTCAGAGAAAGACGAACTCTATATGACTCCACTCATAGGTGGAAATTAGTATATTGAGAAGGAGATCTGATCGGTGGTTACCAGGCAAAAGGGGGGGTGGGGGGAGGGCACGGAGGGGGAAGTGGTGTTCCCACAACAAAACTAACAAAAATGTACAACTGAAATTTCACAAGCTTGTAATCCATCATAACATTAATAAACAAACAAAAAAAAAAGATGCTTTGGGGCCCATCTGCCCCTATGGAACGAACGCAGCACTTTCTGCCTTGCAGCTCTAGGGCAATGTAGCACACCCAGAGCAGAAGTTCTACTTCAGCCAGATCAGGCCCGCAAAGAAACTGCATTTCACAGGCCTTTGTAAGAGATGTTCCCGGTAGGCTGTTAGAGCACTGTGCAGAGCGAGTTGTTTCTTAGCTTCCCAAAGAGCTGGAAGCAAGATGCTTTGGGGCCCTTCTCACCCTTTGGCAAGAAGGCAGCACTTTGTGCCTTGCAGCTCTAAGGCAATGTAGCACACCCAGAGCAGAAGTTCTACTTCAGCCAGATCAGGCCCGCAAAGAAACTGCGTTTCACAGGCCTTTGTAAGAGATGTTCGCGTTAGGCTGTTAGAGCATTTTGCAGAGCGAGTTGTTTCTCAGCTTCCAAAAGAGTTGGAAGCAAGATGCTTTGGGGCCCGTCTCACCCTTTGGAAAGAAGACAGCACTTTGTGCCTTGCAGCTCTAGGGCAATGTAGCACACCCAGAGCCGAAGTTCCAGTTCAGCTAGATCAAACCTGCAAAGAAACTTCGTTTCACAGGCCTTTGTAAGAGATGTTCCCGGTAGGCTGTTAGAGTACTGTGCAGAGCGACTTGTTTCTTAGCTTTCCAACGAGCTGGAAGCAAGATGCTTTGGGGCCCTCTCACCCTTTGGAAAGAACGCGGCACTTTGTGCCTTGCAGCTCTAGGGCAATGCAGCACACCCCGAGCAGAAGTTCTACTTCAGCCAGATCAGGCCTGCAAAGAAACTGCGTTTCACAGGCATTTGTAAGAGATGTTCCCGGTAGGCTGTTAGAGCACTGTGCAGAGCGAGTTGTTTCTTAGCTTCCCAGAGAGCTGGAAGCAAGATGCTTTGGGGCCCGTTAATTTTACACCCTGCTACTTTGCTGTAGTTGTTGATTATTTCTAATAGTTTTTCTGTGGATTCTTTGGGGTTTTCTATGTATAAGATCATGTCGTCTGCAAACAACGCGAGTTTTACTTCTTCGTTACCTATTTCGATTCCTTTTATTTTTTTTTCCTGCCGTATTGCTCTGGCCAGCACCTCCAGTACTATGTTGAATAGGAGTGGTGAAAGTGGGCACCCTTGTCTTGTTCCTGTCCTCAGAGGGATGGCTTTCAGCTTTTGTCCATTGAGTATGCTGTTGGCTGTGGGTCTAACATATATGGCCTTTATTATGTTGAGGTACTTTCCTTCTATACCCATTTTACTGAGGGTTTTTATCATAAATGGGTGTTGGATCTTGTCGAATGCTTTCTCTGCGTCTATTGAGATGATCATGTGGTTTTTGTTTTTCATTTTGTTGATGTAGTGTATCACGTTGATTGACTTGCGGGTGTTGAACCATCCCTGTGTCCCTGGTATAAATCCCACTTGATCATGGTGTATAATCTTTTTGATGTATTGCTGTAATCGGTTTGCCAAAATTTTGTTGAGGATTTTTGCATCTATGTTCATCAGTGATATCGGCCTGTAGTTCTCCTTCTTTGTGTTGTCCTTGTCAGGTTTGGGGATCAGAGTGATGTTGGCTTCATAGAATGTGTTAGGGAGTTCTCCATCTTTCTCAATTTTCTGGAACAGTTTGAGGAGAATAGGTACAAAGAACTCACACTGATTAACAACAAAAAAACTAACAACCGATCAAAAAATGGGCAGAGGACATGAACAGACATTTCTCAAAAGAAGATATGAATATGGCCAATAGACACATGAAAAGATGTTCATCATCGCTAATCATCTGGGAAATGCAAATCAAAACTACACTAAGATATCACCTTACCCCCGTTAGATTGGCAAAAACATCCAAAACCAAGAACGACAAATGTTGGAGAGGTTGTGGAGAAAGAGGAACCCTCATACACTGTTGGTGGGAATGCAAACTGGTACAGCCACTATGGAAAACAGTATGGAGATTTCTCAAAAAGTTAAAAATAGAAATACCCTATGACCCAGCCATCCCATTACTGGGTATCTATCCTAAGAACCTGATATCAGATATCTCAAGAGTCCGTTGCACCCCTATGTTCATCGCAGCATTATTTACAATAGCCAAGACGTGGAACCAGCCTACATGCCCAGAAACTGATGATTGGATAAAGAAGATGTGGTATATATACACAACGGAATACTACTCAGCCATAAAAAAAGACGACATTGGCCCATTCACTACAATGTGGATGGACCTCGAGGGCATTATGTTAAGCGAAATAAGTCAGTCAGAGAAAGACACACTCTATATGACTCCACTCATAGGTGGAAATTAGTATATTGAGAAGGAGATCTGATCGGTGGTTACCAGGGAAAAGGGGGGGTGGGGGGAGGGCACGGAGGGGGAAGTGGTGTTCCCACAACATGACTAACAAAAATGTACAACTGAAATTTCACAAGCTTGTAATCCATCATAACATTAATAAACAAAAAAAAAAAAAAGATGCTTTGGGGCCCATCTGCCCCTATGGAAAGAACGCAGCACTTTGTGCCTTGCAGCTCTAGGGCAATGTAGCACACCCAGAGCAGAAGTTCTACTTCAGCCAGATCAGGCTTGCAAAGAAACTGCGTTTCACAGGCCTTTGTAAGAGATGTTCCTGGTAGGCTGTTAGAGCACTGTGCAGAGCGAGTTGTTTCTTAGCTTCCCAAAGAGCTGGAAGCAAGATGCTTTGGGGCCCTTCTCACCCTTTGGAAAGAAGGCAGCACTTTGTGCCTTACAGCTCTAGGGCAAAGTAGCACACCCAGAGCAGAAGTTCTTCTTCAGCCAGATCAGGCCTGCAAAGAAACTGCGTTTCACAGGCCTTTGTAAGAGATGTTCCCGGTAGGCTGTAAGAGCACTGTGCAGAGCGACTAGTTTCTTAGCTTCCCAGAGAGCTGGAAGCAAGATGCTTTGGGGCCCATCTGCCCCTATGGAAAGAACGCAGCACTTTGTGCCTTGCAGCTCTAGGGCAATGCAGCACACCCCGAGCAGAAGTTCTACTTCAGCCAGATCAGGCCTGCAAAGAAACTGCGTTTCACAGGCATTTGTAAGAGATGTTCCCGGTAGGCTGTTAGAGCACTGTGCAGAGCGAGTTGTTTCTTAGCTTCCCAGAGAGCTGGAAGCAAGATGCTTTGGGGCCCGTTAATTTTACACCCTGCTACTTTGCTGTAGTTGTTGATTATTTCTAATAGTTTTTCTGTGGATTCTTTGGGGTTTTCTATGTATAAGATCATGTCGTCTGCAAACAACGCGAGTTTTACTTCTTCGTTACCTATTTGGATTCCTTTTATTTTTTTTTCCTGCCGAATTGCTCTGGCCAGCACCTCCAGTACTATGTTGAATAGGAGTGGTGAAAGTGGGCACCCTTGTCTTCTTCCTGTCCTCAGAGGGATGGCTTTCAGCTTTTGTCCATTGAGTATGATGTTGGCTGTGGGTCTATCATATATGGCCTTTATTATGTTGAGGTACTTTCCTTCTATACCCATTTTACTGAGGGTTTTTATCATAAATGGGTGTTGGATCTTGTCGAATGCTTTCTCTGCGTCTATTGAGATGATCATGTGGTTTTTGTTTTTCATTTTGTTGATGTAGTGTATCACGTTGATTGACTTGCGGGTGTTGAACCATCCCTGTGTCCCTGGTATAAATCCCACTTGATCATGGTGTATAATCTTTTTGATGTATTGCTGTATTCGGTTTGCCAAAATTTTGTTGAGGATTTTTGCATCTATGTTCATCAGTGATATCGGCCTGTAGTTCTCCTTCTTTGTGTTGTCCTTGTCAGGTTTGGGGATCACAGTGATGTTGGCTTCATAGAATGTGTTAGGGAGTTCTCCATCTTTCTCAATTTTCTGGAACAGTTTGAGGAGAATAGGTACAAAGAACTCACACTGCTTAACAACAAAAAAACAAACAACCCGATCAAAAAATGGGCAGAGGACATGAACAGACATTTCTCCAAAGAAGATATGAATATGGCCAATAGACACATGAAAAGATGTTCATCATCGCTAATCATCAGGGAAATGCAAATCAAAACTACACTAAGATATCACCTTACCCCCGTTAGATTGGCAAAAACATCCAAAACCAAGAACGACAAATGTTGCAGAGGTTGTGGAGAAAGAGGAACCCTCATACACTGTTGGTGGGAATGCAAACTGGTACAGCCACTATGGAAAACAGTATGGAGATTTCTCAAAAAGTTAAAAATAGAAATACCCTATGACCCAGCCATCCCATTACTGGGTATCTATCCTAAGAACCTGATATCAGATATCTCAAGAGTCCGTTGCACCCCTATGTTCATCGCAGCATTATTTACAATAGCCAAGACGTGGAACCAGCCTACATGCCCAGAAACTGATGATTGGATAAAGAAGATGTGGTATATATACACAACGGAATACTACTCAGCCATAAAAAAAGACGACATTGGCCCCTTCACAACAATGTGGATGGACCTCGAGGGCATTATGTTAAGCGAAATAAGTCAGTCAGAGAAAGACGAACTCTATATGACTCCACTCATAGGTGGAAATTAGTATATTGAGAAGGAGATCTGATCGGTGGTTACCAGGGAAAAGGGGGGGTGGGGGGAGGGCACGGAGGGGGAAGTGGTGTTCCCACAACATGACTAACAAAAATGTACAACTGAAATTTCACAAGCTTGTAAACCATCATAACATTAATAAACAAACAAAAAAAAAAGATGATTTGGGGCCCATCTGCCCCTATGGAAAGAACGCAGCACTTTCTGCCTTGCAGCTCTAGGGCAATGTAGCACACCCAGAGCAGAAGTTCTACTTCAGCCAGATCAGGCCCGCAAAGAAACTGCGTTTCACAGGCCTTTGTAAGAGATGTTCCCGGTAGGCTGTTAGAGCACTGTGCAGAGCGAGTTGTTTCTTAGCTTCCCAAAGAGCTGGAAGCAAGATGCTTTGGGGCCCTTCTCACCCTTTGGAAAGAAGGCAGCACTTTGTGCCTTACAGCTCTAGGGCAAAGTAGCACACCCAGAGCAGAAGTTCTTCTTCAGCCAGATCAGGCCTGCAAAGAAACTGCGTTTCACAGGCCTTTGTAAGAGATGTTCCCGGTAGGCTGTAAGAGCACTGTGCAGAGCGACTAGTTTCTTAGCTTCCCAGAGAGCTGGAAGCAAGATGCTTTGGGGCCCATCTGCCCCTATGGAAAGAACGCGGCACTTTGTGCCTTGCAGCTCTAGGGCAATGCAGCACACCCCGAGCAGAAGTTCTACTTCAGCCAGATCAGGCCTGCAAAGAAACTGCGTTTCACAGGCATTTGTAAGAGATGTTCCCGGTAGGCTGTTAGAGCACTGTGCAGAGCGAGTTGTTTCTTAGCTTCCCAGAGAGCTGGAAGCAAGATGCTTTGGGGCCCGTTAATTTTACACCCTGCTACTTTGCTGTAGTTGTTGATTATTTCTAATAGTTTTTCTGTGGATTCTTTGGGGTTTTCTATGTATAAGATCATGTCGTCTGCAAACAACGCGAGTTTTACTTCTTCGTTACCTATTTGGATTCCTTTTATTTTTTTTTCCTGCCGAATTGCTCTGGCCAGCACCTCCAGTACTATGTTGAATAGGAGTGGTGAAAGTGGGCACCCTTGTCTTCTTCCTGTCCTCAGAGGGATGGCTTTCAGCTTTTGTCCATTGAGTATGATGTTGGCTGTGGGTCTATCATATATGGCCTTTATTATGTTGAGGTACTTTCCTTCTATACCCATTTTACTGAGGGTTTTTATCATAAATGGGTGTTGGATCTTGTCGAATGCTTTCTCTGCGTCTATTGAGATGATCATGTGGTTTTTGTTTTTCATTTTGTTGATGTAGTGTATCACGTTGATTGACTTGCGGGTGTTGAACCATCCCTGTGTCCCTGGTATAAATCCCACTTGATCATGGTGTATAATCTTTTTGATGTATTGCTGTAATTGGTTTGCCAAAATTTTGTTGAGGATTTTTGCATCTATGTTCATCAGTGATATCGGCCTGTAGTTCTCCTTCTTTGTGTTGTCCTTGTCAGGTTTGGGGATCACAGTGATGTTGGCTTCATAGAATGTGTTAGGGAGTTCTCCATCTTTCTCAATTTTCTGGAACAGTTTGAGGAGAATAGGTACAAAGAACTCACACTGATTAACAACAAAAAAACAAACAACCCGATCAAAAAATGGGCAGAGGACATGAACAGACATTTCTCCAAAGAAGATATGAATATGGCCAATAGACACATGAAAAGATGTTCATCATCGCTAATCATCAGGGAAATGCAAATCAAAACTACACTAAGATATCACCTTACCCCCGTTAGATTGGCAAAAACATCCAAAACCAAGAACGACAAATGTTGCAGAGGTTGTGGAGAAAGAGGAACCCTCATACACTGTTGGTGGGAATGCAAACTGGTACAGCCACTATGGAAAACAGTATGGAGATTTCTCAAAAAGTTAAAAATAGAAATACCCTATGACCCAGCCATCCCATTACTGGGTATCTATCCTAAGAACCTGATATCAGATATCTCAAGAGTCCGTTGCACCCCTATGTTCATCGCAGCATTATTTACAATAGCCAAGACGTGGAACCAGCCTACATGCCCAGAAACTGATGATTGGATAAAGAAGATGTGGTATATATACACAACGGAATACTACTCAGCCATAAAAAAAGACGACATTGGCCCCTTCACAACAATGTGGATGGACCTCGAGGGCATTATGTTAAGCGAAATAAGTCAGTCAGAGAAAGACGAACTCTATATGACTCCACTCATAGGTGGAAATTAGTATATTGAGAAGGAGATCTGATCGGTGGTTACCAGGGAAAAGGGGGCGTGGGGGGAGGGCACGGAGGGGGAAGTGGTGTTCCCACAACATGACTAACAAAAATGTACAACTGAAATTTCACAAGCTTGTAAACCATCATAACATTAATAAACAAACAAAAAAAAAAGATGATTTGGGGCCCATCTGCCCCTATGGAAAGAACGCAGCACTTTCTGCCTTGCAGCTCTAGGGCAATGTAGCACACCCAGAGCAGAAGTTCTACTTCAGCCAGATCAGGCCCGCAAAGAAACTGCGTTTCACAGGCCTTTGTAAGAGATGTTCCCGGTAGGCTGTTAGAGCACTGTGCAGAGCGAGTTGTTTCTTAGCTTCCCAAAGAGCTGGAAGCAAGATGCTTTTGGGCCCTTCTCACCCTATGGCAAGAAGGCAGCACTTTGTGCCTTGCAGCTCTAGGGCAATGTAGCACACCCAGAGCAGAAGTTCTACTTCAGCCAAATCAGGCCTGCAAAGAAACTGCGTTTCACAGGCCTTTGTAAGAGATGTTCGCGTTAGGCTGTTAGAGCATTTTGCAGAGCGAGTTGTTTCTCAGCTTCCAAAAGAGTTGGAAGCAAGATGCTTTGGGGCCCTTCTCACCCTTTGGAAAGAAGGCAGCACTTTGTGCCTTGCAGCTCTAGGGCAATGTAGCACACTCAGAGCCGAAGTTCTAGTTCAGCTAGATCAGACCTGCAAAGAAACTTCGTTTCACAGGCCTTTGTAAGAGATGTTCCCGGTAGGCTGTTAGAGCACTGTGCAGAGCGACTAGTTTCTTAGCTTCCCAGAGAGCCGGAAGCAAGATGCTTTGGGGCCCATCTGCCCCTATGGAAAGAACGCGGCACTTTGTGCCTTGCAGCTCTAGGGCAATGCAGCACACCCCGAGCAGAAGTTCTACTTCAGCCAGATCAGGCCTGCAAAGAAACTGCGTTTCACAGGCATTTGTAAGAGATGTTCCCGGTAGGCTGTTAGAGCACTGTGCAGAGCGAGTTGTTTCTTAGCTTCCCAGAGAGCTGGAAGCAAGATGCTTTGGGGCCCGTTAATTTTACACCCTGCTACTTTGCTGTAGTTGTTGATTATTTCTAATAGTTTTTCTGTGGATTCTTTGGGGTTTTCTATGTATAAGATCATGTCGTCTGCAAACAACGCGAGTTTTACTTCTTCGTTACCTATTTCGATTCCTTTTATTTTTTTTTCCTGCCGTATTGCTCTGGCCAGCACCTCCAGTACTATGTTGAATAGGAGTGGTGAAAGTGGGCACCCTTGTCTTGTTCCTGTCCTCAGAGGGATGGCTTTCAGCTTTTGTCCATTGAGTATGATGTTGGCTGTGGGTCTATCATATATGGCCTTTATTATGTTGAGGTACTTTCCTTCTATACCCATTTTACTGAGGGTTTTTATCATAAATGGGTGTTGGATCTTGTCGAATGCTTTCTCTGCGTCTATTGAGATGATCATGTGGTTTTTGTTTTTCATGTTGTTGATGTAGTGTATCACGTTGATTGACTTGCGGGTGTTGAACCATCCCTGTGTCCCTGGTATAAATCCCACTTGATCATGGTGTATAATCTTTTTGATGTATTGCTGTAATCGGTTTGCCAAAATTTTGTTGAGGATTTTTGCATCTATGTTCATCAGTGATATCGGCCTGTAGTTCTCCTTCTTTGTGTTGTCCTTGTCAGGTTTGGGGATCAGAGTGATGTTGGCTTCATAGAATGTGTTAGGGAGTTCTCCATCTTTCTCAATTTTCTGGAACAGTTTGAGGAGAATAGGTACAAAGAACTCACACTGCTTAACAACAAAAAAACTAACAACCGATCAAAAAATGGGCAGAGGACATGAACAGACATTTCTCAAAAGAAGATATGAATATGGCCAATAGACACATGAAAAGATGTTCATCATCGCTAATCATCAGGGAAATGCAAATCAAAACTACACTAAGATATCACCTTACCCCCGTTAGATTGGCAAAAACATCCAAAACCAAGAACGACAAATGTTGGAGAGGTTGTGGAGAAAGAGGAACCCTCATACACTGTTGGTGGGAATGCAAACTGGTACAGCCACTATGGAAAACAGTATGGAGATTTCTCAAAAAGTTAAAAATAGAAATACCCTATGACCCAGCCATCCCATTACTGGGTATCTATCCTAAGAACCTGATATCAGATATCTCAAGAGTCCGTTGCACCCCTATGTTCATCGCAGCATTGTTTACAATAGCCAAGACGTGGAACCAGCCTACATGCCCAGAAACTGATGATTGGATAAAGAAGATGTGGTATATATACACAACGGAATACTACTCAGCCATAAAAAAAGACGACATTGGCCCATTCACAACAATGTGGATGGACCTCGAGGGCATTATGTTAAGCGAAATAAGTCAGTCAGAGAAAGACAGACTCTATATGACTCCACTCATAGGTGGAAATTAGTATATTGAGAAGGAGATCTGATCGGTGGTTACCAGGGAAAAGGGGGGGTGGGGGGAGGGCACGGAGGGGGAAGTGGTGTTCCCACAACATGACTAACAAAAATGTACAACTGAAATTTCACAAGCTTGTAATCCATCATAACATTAATAAACAAAAAAAAAAAAAAGATGCTTTGGGGCCCATCTGCCCCTATGGAAAGAACGCAGCACTTTGTGCCTTGCAGCTCTAGGGCAATGTAGCACACCCAGAGCAGAAGTTCTACTTCAGCCAAATCAGGCCTGCAAAGAAACTGCGTTTCACAGGCCTTTGTAAGAGATGTTCGCGTTAGGCTGTTAGAGCATTTTGCAGAGCGAGTTGTTTCTCAGCTTCCAAAAGAGTTGGAAGCAAGATGCTTTGGGGCCCTTCTCACCCTTTGGAAAGAAGGCAGCACTTTGTGCCTTGCAGCTCTAGGGCAATGTAGCACACTCAGAGCCGAAGTTCTAGTTCAGCTAGATCAGACCTGCAAAGAAACTTCGTTTCACAGGCCTTTGTAAGAGATGTTCCCGGTAGGCTGTTAGAGCACTGTGCAGAGCGACTAGTTTCTTAGCTTCCCAGAGAG
Organism: Equus asinus; assembly: GCF_041296235.1. NCBI lineage: Eukaryota > Metazoa > Chordata > Mammalia > Perissodactyla > Equidae > Equus > Equus asinus. The sequence continues at coordinate 39,278,143 of NC_091790.1, forward strand.
CCGGAAGCAAGATGCTTTGGGGCCCATCTGCCCCTATGGAAAGAACGCGGCACTTTGTGCCTTGCAGCTCTAGGGCAATGCAGCACACCCCGAGCAGAAGTTCTACTTCAGCCAGATCAGGCCTGCAAAGAAACTGCGTTTCACAGGCATTTGTAAGAGATGTTCCCGGTAGGCTGTTAGAGCACTGTGCAGAGCGAGTTGTTTCTTAGCTTCCCAGAGAGCTGGAAGCAAGATGCTTTGGGGCCCGTTAATTTTACACCCTGCTACTTTGCTGTAGTTGTTGATTATTTCTAATAGTTTTTCTGTGGATTCTTTGGGGTTTTCTATGCATAAGATCATGTCGTCTGCAAACAACGCGAGTTTTACTTCTTCGTTACCTATTTCGATTCCTTTTATTTTTTTTTCCTGCCGTATTGCTCTGGCCAGCACCTCCAGTACTATGTTGAATAGGAGTGGTGAAAGTGGGCACCCTTGTCTTGTTCCTGTCCTCAGAGGGATGGCTTTCAGCTTTTGTCCATTGAGTATGATGTTGGCTGTGGGTCTATCATATATGGCCTTTATTATGTTGAGGTACTTTCCTTCTATACCCATTTTACTGAGGGTTTTTATCATAAATGGGTGTTGGATCTTGTCGAATGCTTTCTCTGCGTCTATTGAGATGATCATGTGGTTTTTGTTTTTCATGTTGTTGATGTAGTGTATCACGTTGATTGACTTGCGGGTGTTGAACCATCCCTGTGTCCCTGGTATAAATCCCACTTGATCATGGTGTATAATCTTTTTGATGTATTGCTGTAATCGGTTTGCCAAAATTTTGTTGAGGATTTTTGCATCTATGTTCATCAGTGATATCGGCCTGTAGTTCTCCTTCTTTGTGTTGTCCTTGTCAGGTTTGGGGATCAGAGTGATGTTGGCTTCATAGAATGTGTTAGGGAGTTCTCCATCTTTCTCAATTTTCTGGAACAGTTTGAGGAGAATAGGTACAAAGAACTCACACTGCTTAACAACAAAAAAACTAACAACCGATCAAAAAATGGGCAGAGGACATGAACAGACATTTCTCAAAAGAAGATATGAATATGGCCAATAGACACATGAAAAGATGTTCATCATCGCTAATCATCAGGGAAATGCAAATCAAAACTACACTAAGATATCACCTTACCCCCGTTAGATTGGCAAAAACATCCAAAACCAAGAACGACAAATGTTGGAGAGGTTGTGGAGAAAGAGGAACCCTCATACACTGTTGGTGGGAATGCAAACTGGTACAGCCACTATGGAAAACAGTATGGAGATTTCTCAAAAAGTTAAAAATAGAAATACCCTATGACCCAGCCATCCCATTACTGGGTATCTATCCTAAGAACCTGATATCAGATATCTCAAGAGTCCGTTGCACCCCTATGTTCATCGCAGCATTATTTACAATAGCCAAGACGTGGAACCAGCCTACATGCCCAGAAACTGATGATTGGATAAAGAAGATGTGGTATATATACACAACGGAATACTACTCAGCCATAAAAAAAGACGACATTGGCCCTTTCACAACAATGTGGATGGACCTCGAGGGCATTATGTTAAGCGAAATAAGTCAGTCAGAGAAAGACAGACTCTATATGACTCCACTCATAGGTGGAAATTAGTATATTGAGAAGGAGATCTGATCGGTGGTTACCAGGGAAAAGGGGGGGTGGGGGGAGGGCACGGAGGGGGAAGTGGTGTTCCCACAACATGACTAACAAAAATGTACAACTGAAATTTCACAAGCTTGTAATCCATCATAACATTAATAAACAAACAAAAAAAAAAGATGCTTTGGGGCCCATCTGCCCCTATGGAAAGAACGCAGCACTTTGTGCCTTGCAGCTCTAGGGCAATGTAGCACACCCAGAGCAGAAGTTCTACTTCAGCCAGATCAGGCTTGCAAAGAAACTGCGTTTCACAGGCCTTTGTAAGAGATGTTCGTGGTAGGCTGTTAGAGCACTGTGCAGAGCGAGTTGTTTCTTAGCTTCCCAAAGAGCTGGAAGCAAGATGCTTTGGGGCCCTTCTCACCCTTTGGAAAGAAGGCAGCACTTTGTGCCTTACAGCTCTAGGGCAAAGTAGCACACCCAGAGCAGAAGTTCTTCTTCAGCCAGATCAGGCCTGCAAAGAAACTGCGTTTCACAGGCCTTTGTAAGAGATGTTCCCGGTAGGCTGTAAGAGCACTGTGCAGAGCGACTAGTTTCTTAGCTTCCCAGAGAGCTGGAAGCAAGATGCTTTGGGGCCCATCTGCCCCTATGGAAAGAACGCAGCACTTTGTGCCTTGCAGCTCTAGGGCAATGCAGCACACCCCGAGCAGAAGTTCTACTTCAGCCAGATCAGGCCTGCAAAGAAACTGCGTTTCACAGGCCTTTGTAAGAGATGTTCCCGGTAGGCTGTTAGAGCACTGTGCAGAGCGAGTTGTTTCTTAGCTTCCCAGAGAGCTGGAAGCAAGATGCTTTGGGGCCCGTTAATTTTATACCCTGCTACTTTGCTGTAGTTGTTGATTATTTCTAATAGTTTTTCTGTGGATTCTTTGGGGTTTTCTATGTATAAGATCATGTCGTCTGCAAACAACGCGAGTTTTACTTCTTCGTTACCTATTTGGATTCCTTTTATATTTTTTCCTGCCGAACTGCTCTGGCCAGCACCTCCAGTACTATGTTGAATAGGAGTGGTGAAAGTGGGCACCCTTGTCTTGTTCCTGTCCTCAGAGGGATGGCTTTCAGCTTTTGTCCATTGAGTATGATGTTGGCTGTGGGTCTATCATATATGGCCTTTATTATGTTGAGGTACTTTCCTTCTATACCCATTTTACTGAGGGTTTTTATCATAAATGGGTGTTGGATCTTGTCGAATGCTTTCTCTGCGTCTATTGAGATGATCATGTGGTTTTTGTTTTTCATTTTGTTGATGTAGTGTATCACGTTGATTGACTTGCGGGTGTTGAACCATCCCTGTGTCCCTGGTATAAATCCCACTTGATCATGGTGTATAATCTTTTTGATGTATTGCTGTAATCGGTTTGCCAAAATTTTGTTGAGGATTTTTGCATCTATGTTCATCAGTGATATCGGCCTGTAGTTCTCCTTCTTTGTGTTGTCCTTGTCAGGTTTGGGGATCAGAGTGATGTTGGCTTCATAGAATGTGTTAGGGAGTTCTCCATCTTTCTCAATTTTCTGGAACAGTTTGAGGAGAATAGGTACAAAGAACTCACACTGCTTAACAACAAAAAAACTAACAACCGATCAAAAAATGGGCAGAGGACATGAACAGACATTTCTCAAAAGAAGATATGAATATGGCCAATAGACACATGAAAAGATGTTCATCATCGCTAATCATCAGGGAAATGCAAATCAAAACTACACTAAGATATCACCTTACCCCCGTTAGATTGGCAAAAACATCCAAAACCAAGAACGACAAATGTTGGAGAGGTTGTGGAGAAAGAGGAACCCTCATACACTGTTGGTGGGAATGCAAACTGGTACAGCCACTATGGAAAACAGTATGGAGATTTCTCAAAAAGTTAAAAATAGAAATACCCTATGACCCAGCCATCCCATTACTGGGTATCTATCCTAAGAACCTGATATCAGATATCTCAAGAGTCCGTTGCACCCCTATGTTCATCGCAGCATTATTTACAATAGCCAAGACGTGGAACCAGCCTACATGCCCAGAAACTGATGATTGGATAAAGAAGATGTGGTATATATACACAACGGAATACTACTCAGCCATAAAAAAAGACGACATTGGCCCTTTCACAACAATGTGGATGGACCTCGAGGGCATTATGTTAAGCGAAATAAGTCAGTCAGAGAAAGACAGACTCTATATGACTCCACTCATAGGTGGAAATTAGTATATTGAGAAGGAGATCTGATCGGTGGTTACCAGGGAAAAGGGGGGGTGGGGGAGGGCACGGAGGGGGAAGTGGTGTTCCCACAACATGACTAACAAAAATGTACAACTGAAATTTCACAAGCTTGTAATCCATCATAACATTAATAAACAAACAAAAAAAAAAGATGCTTTGGGGCCCATCTGCCCCTATGGAAAGAACGCAGCACTTTGTGCCTTGCAGCTCTAGGGCAATGTAGCACACCCAGAGCAGAAGTTCTACTTCAGCCAGATCAGGCTTGCAAAGAAACTGCGTTTCACAGGCCTTTGTAAGAGATGTTCGTGGTAGGCTGTTAGAGCACTGTGCAGAGCGAGTTGTTTCTTAGCTTCCCAAAGAGCTGGAAGCAAGATGCTTTGGGGCCCTTCTCACCCTTTGGAAAGAAGGCAGCACTTTGTGCCTTACAGCTCTAGGGCAAAGTAGCACACCCAGAGCAGAAGTTCTTCTTCAGCCAGATCAGGCCTGCAAAGAAACTGCGTTTCACAGGCCTTTGTAAGAGATGTTCCCAGTAGGCTGTAAGAGCACTGTGCAGAGCGACTAGTTTCTTAGCTTCCCAGAGAGCTGGAAGCAAGATGCTTTGGGGCCCATCTGCCCCTATGGAAAGAACGCAACACTTTGTGCCTTGCAGCTCTAGGGCAATGCAGCACACCCCGAGCAGAAGTTCTACTTCAGCCAGATCAGGCCTGCAAAGAAACTGCGTTTCACAGGCCTTTGTAAGAGATGTTCCCGGTAGGCTGTTAGAGCACTGTGCAGAGCGAGTTGTTTCTTAGCTTCCCAGAGAGCTGGAAGCAAGATGCTTTGGGGCCCGTTAATTTTATACCCTGCTACTTTGCTGTAGTTGTTGATTATTTCTAATAGTTTTTCTGTGGATTCTTTGGGGTTTTCTATGTATAAGATCATGTCGTCTGCAAACAACGCGAGTTTTACTTCTTCGTTACCTATTTGGATTCCTTTTATTTTTTTTCCTGCCGAACTGCTCTGGCCAGCACCTCCAGTACTATGTTGAATAGGAGTGGTGAAAGTGGGCACCCTTGTCTTGTTCCTGTCCTCAGAGGGATGGCTTTCAGCTTTTGTCCATTGAGTATGATGTTGGCTGTGGGTCTATCATATATGGCCTTTATTATGTTGAGGTACTTTCCTTCTATACCCATTTTACTGAGGGTTTTTATCATAAATGGGTGTTGGATCTTGTCGAATGCTTTCTCTGCGTCTATTGAGATGATCATGTGGTTTTTGTTTTTCATTTTGTTGATGTAGTGTATCACGTTGATTGACTTGCGGGTGTTGAACCATCCCTGTGTCCCTGGTATAAATCCCACTTGATCATGGTGTATAATCTTTTTGATGTATTGCTGTAATCGGTTTGCCAAAATTTTGTTGAGGATTTTTGCATCTATGTTCATCAGTGATATCGGCCTGTAGTTCTCCTTCTTTGTGTTGTCCTTGTCAGGTTTGGGGATCAGAGTGATGTTGGCTTCATAGAATGTGTTAGGGAGTTCTCCATCTTTCTCAATTTTCTGGAACAGTTTGAGGAGAATAGGTACAAAGAACTCACACTGATTAACAACAAAAAAACAAACAACCCGATCAAAAAATGGGCAGAGGACATGAACAGACATTTCTCAAAAGAAGATATGAATATGGCCAATAGACACATGAAAAGATGTTCATCATCGCTAATCATCAGGGAAATGCAAATCAAAACTACACTAAGATATCACCTTACCCCCGTTAGATTGGCAAAAACATCCAAAACCAAGAACGACAAATGTTGGAGAGGTTGTGGAGAAAGAGGAACCCTCATACACTGTTGGTGGGAATGCAAACTGGTACAGCCACTATGGAAAACAGTATGGAGATTTCTCAAAAAGTTAAAAATAGAAATACCCTATGACCCAGCCTTCCCATTACTGGGTATCTATCCTAAGAACCTGATATCAGATATCTCAAGAGTCCGTTGCACCCCTATGTTCATCGCAGCATTATTTACAATAGCCAAGACGTGGAACCAGCCTACATGCCCAGAAACTGATGATTGGATAAAGAAGATGTGGTATATATACACAATGGAATACTACTCAGCCATAAAAAAAGACGACATTGGCCCCTTCACAACCATGTGGATGGACCTCGAGGGGATTATGTTAAGCGAAATAAGTCAGTCAGCGAAAGACGAACTCTATATGACTCCACTCATAGGTGGAAATTAGTATATTGAGAAGGAGATCTGATCGGTGGTTACCAGGGAAAAGGGGGGGTGGGGGGAGGGCACGGAGCGGGAAGTGGTGTTCCCACAACAAAACTAACAAAAATGTACAACTGAAATTTCACAAGCTTGTAATCCATCATAACATTAATAAACAAACAAAAAAAAAAGATGCTTTAGGGCCCATCTGCCCCTATGGAACGAACGCAGCACTTTCTGCCTTGCAGATCTAGGGCAATGTAGCACACCCAGAGCAGAAGTTCTACTTCAGCCAGATCAGGCCCGCAAAGAAACTGCATTTCACAGGCCTTTGTAAGAGATGTTCCCGGTAGGCTGTTAGAGCACTGTGCAGAGCGAGTTGTTTCTTAGCTTCCCAAAGAGCTGGAAGCAAGATGCTTTGGGGCCCTTCTCACCCTTTGGCAAGAAGGCAGCACTTTGTGCCTTGCAGCTCTAAGGCAATGTAGCACACCCAGAGCAGAAGTTCTACTTCAGCCAGATCAGGCCCGCAAAGAAACTGCGTTTCACAGGCCTTTGTAAGAGATGTTCGCGTTAGGCTGTTAGAGCATTTTGCAGAGCGATTTGTTTCTCAGCTTCCAAAAGAGTTGGAAGCAAGATGCTTTGGGGCCCGTCTCACCCTTTGGAAAGAAGACAGCACTTTGTGCCTTGCAGCTCTAGGGCAATGTAGCACACCCAGAGCCGAAGTTCTAGTTCAGCTAGATCAAACCTGCAAAGAAACTTCGTTTCACAGGCCTTTGTAAGAGATGTTCCCGGTAGGCTGTTAGAGCACTGTGCAGAGCGACTTGTTTCTTAGCTTCCCAAAGAGCTGGAAGCAAGATGCTTTGGGGCCCTCTCACCCTTTGGAAAGAAGGCATCACTTTGTGCCTTGCAGCTCTAGGGCAATGTAGCACACCCAGAGCCGAAGTTCTACTTCAGCTAGATCAGACCTGCAAAGAAACTTCGTTTCACAGGCCTTTGTAAGAGATGTTCCCGGTAGGCTGTAAGAGCACTGTGCAGAGCGACTAGTTTCCTAGCTTCCCAGAGAGCTGGAAGCAAGATGCTTTGGGGCCCATCTGCCCCTATGGGAAGAATGCAGCACTTTGTGCCTTGCAGCTCTAGGGCAATGCAGCACACCCCGAGCAGAAGTTCTACTTCAGCCAGATCAGGCCTGCAAAGAAACTGCGTTTCACAGGCCTTTGTAAGAGATGTTCCCGGTAGGCTGTTAGAGCACTGTGCAGAGCGAGTTGTTTCTTAGCTTCCCAGAGAGCTGGAAGCAAGATGCTTTGGGGCCCGTTAATTTTATACCCTGCTACTTTGCTGTAGTTGTTGATTATTTCTAATAGTTTTTCTGTGGATTCTTTGGGGTTTTCTATGTATAAGATCATGTCGTCTGCAAACAACGCGAGTTTTACTTCTTCGTTACCTATTTGGATTCCTTTTATTTTTTTTTCCTGCCGAATTGCTCTGGCCAGCACCTCCAGTACTATGTTGAATAGGAGTGGTGAAAGTGGGCACCCTTGTCTTGTTCCTGTCCTCAGAGGGATGGCTTTCAGCTTTTGTCCATTGAGTATGATGTTGGCTGTGGGTCTATCATATATGGCCTTTATTATGTTGAGGTACTTTCCTTCTATACCCATTTTACTGAGGGTTTTTATCATAAATGGGTGTTGGATCTTGTCGAATGCTTTCTCTGCGTCTATTGAGATGATCATGTGGTTTTTGTTTTTCATTTTGTTGATGTAGTGTATCACGTTGATTGACTTGCGGGTGTTGAACCATCCCTGTGTCCCTGGTATAAATCCCACTTGATCATGGTGTATAATCTTTTTGATGTATTGCTGTAATCGGTTTGCCAAAATTTGGTTGAGGATTTTTGCATCTATGTTCATCAGTGATATCGGCCTGTAGTTCTCCTTCTTTGTGTTGTCCTTGTCAGGTTTGGGGATCAGAGTGATGTTGGCTTCATAGAATGTGTTAGGGAGTTCTCCATCTTTCTCAATTTTCTGGAACAGTTTGAGGAGAATAGGTACAAAGAACTCACACTGCTTAACAACAAAAAAACAAACAACCCGATCAAAAAATGGGCAGAGGACATGAACAGACATTTCTCAAAAGAAGATATGAATATGGCCAATAGACACATGAAAAGATGTTCATCATCGCTAATCATCAGGGAAATGCAAATCAAAACTACACTAAGATATCACCTTACCCCCGTTAGATTGGCAAAAACATCCAAAACCAAGAACGACAAATGTTGGAGAGGTTGTGGAGAAAGAGGAACCCTCATACACTGTTGGTGGGAATGCAAACTGGTACAGCCACTATGGAAAACAGTATGGAGATTTCTCAAAAAGTTAAAAATAGAAATACCCTATGACCCAGCCATCCCATTACTGGGTATCTATCCTAAGAACCTGATATCAGATATCTCAAGAGTCCGTTGCACCCCTATGTTCATCACAGCATTATTTACAATAGCCAAGACGTGGAACCAGCCTACATGCCCAGAAACTGATGATTGGATAAAGAAGATGTGGTATATATACACAACGGAATACTACTCAGCCATAAAAAAAGACGACATTGGCCCATTCACAACAATGTGGATGGACCTCGAGGGCATTATGTTAAGCGAAATAAGTCAGTCAGAGAAAGACAGACTCTATATGACTCCACTCATAGGTGGAAATTAGTATATTGAGAAGGAGATCTGATCGGTGGTTACCAGGGAAAAGGGGGGGTGGGGGGAGGGCACGGAGGGGGAAGTGGTGTTCCCACAACATGACTAACAAAAATGTACAACTGAAATTTCACAAGCTTGTAATCCATCATAACATTAATAAACAAAAAAAAAAAAAGATGCTTTGGGGCCCATCTGCCCCTATGGAAAGAACGCAGCACTTTGTGCCTTGCAGCTCTAGGGCAATGTAGCACACCCAGAGCAGAAGTTCTACTTCAGCCAGATCAGGCCCGCAAAGAAACTGCGTTTCACAGGCCTTTGTAAGAGATGTTCCCGGTAGGCTGTTAGAGCACTGTGCAGAGCGAGTTGTTTCTTAGCTTCCCAACGAGCTGGAAGCAAGATGCTTTAGGGGCCATCTGCCCTTAAGGAAAGAAGGCAGCACTTTGTGCCTTGCAGCTCTAGGGCAATGTAGCACACCCAGAGCAGAAGTTCTACTTCAGCCAGATCAGGCCTGCAAAGAAACTGCGTTTCACAGGCCTTTGTAAGAGATGTTCCTGGTAGGCTGTTAGAGCACTGTGCAGAGCGAGTTGTTTCTTAGCTTCCCAAAGAGCTGGAAGCAAGATGCTTTGGGGCCCTTCTCACCCTTTGGAAAGAAGGCAGCACTTTGTGCCTTACAGCTCTAGGGCAAAGTAGCACACCCAGAGCAGAAGTTCTTCTTCAGCCAGATCAGGCCTGCAAAGAAACTGCGTTTCACAGGCCTTTGTAAGAGATGTTCCCGGTAGGCTGTAAGAGCACTGTGCAGAGCGACTAGTTTCTTAGCTTCCCAGAGAGCTGGAAGCAAGATGCTTTGGGGCCCATCTGCCCCTATGGAAAGAACACAGCATTTTGTGCCTTGCAGCTCTAGGGCAATGCAGCACACCCCGAGCAGAAGTTCTACTTCAGCCAGATCAGGCCTGCAAAGAACTGCGTTTCACAGGCCTTTGTAAGAGATGTTCCCGGTAGGCTGTTAGAGCACTGTGCAGAGCGAGTTGTTTCTTAGCTTCCCAGAGAGCTGGAAGCAAGATGCTTTGGGGCCCGTTAATTGTATACCCTGCTACTTTGCTGTAGTTGTTGATTATTTCTAAGAGTTTTTCTGTGGATTCTTTGGGGTTTTCTATGTATAAGATCATGTCGTCTGCAAACAACGCGAGTTTTACTTCTTCGTTACCTATTTGGATTCCTTTTATTTTTTTTTCCTGCCGAATTGCTCTGGCCAGCACCTCCAGTACTATGTTGAATAGGAGTGGTGAAAGTGGGCACCCTTGTCTTGTTCCTGTCCTCAGAGGGATGGCTTTCAGCTTTTGTCCATTGAGTATGATGTTGGCTGTGGGTCTATCATATATGGCCTTTATTATGTTGAGGTACTTTCCTTCTATACCCATTTTACTGAGGGTTTTTATCATAAATGGGTGTTGGATCTTGTCGAATGCTTTCTCTGCGTCTATTGAGATGATCATGTGGTTTTTGTTTTTCATTTTGTTGATGTAGTGTATCACGTTGATTGACTTGCGGGTGTTGAACCATCCCTGTGTCCCTGGTATAAATCCCACTTGATCATGGTGTATAATCTTTTTGATGTATTGCTGTAATCGGTTTGCCAAAATTTGGTTGAGGATTTTTGCATCTATGTTCATCAGTGATATCGGCCTGTAGTTCTCCTTCTTTGTGTTGTCCTTGTCAGGTTTGGGGATCAGAGTGATGTTGGCTTCATAGAATGTGTTAGGGAGTTCTCCATCTTTCTCAATTTTCTGGAACAGTTTGAGGAGAATAGGTACAAAGAACTCACACTGCTTAACAACAAAAAAACAAACAACCCGATCAAAAAATGGGCAGAGGACATGAACAGACATTTCTCAAAAGAAGATATGAATATGGCCAATAGACACATGAAAAGATGTTCATCATCGCTAATCATCAGGGAAATGCAAATCAAAACTACACTAAGATATCACCTTACCCCCGTTAGATTGGCAAAAACATCCAAAACCAAGAACGACAAATGTTGGAGAGGTTGTGGAGAAAGAGGAACCCTCATACACTGTTGGTGGGAATGCAAACTGGTACAGCCACTATGGAAAACAGTATGGAGATTTCTCAAAAAGTTAAAAATAGAAATACCCTATGACCCAGCCATCCCATTACTGGGTATCTATCCTAAGAACCTGATATCAGATATCTCAAGAGTCCGTTGCACCCCTATGTTCATCGCAGCATTATTTACAATAGCCAAGACGTGGAACCAGCCTACATGCCCAGAAACTGATGATTGGATAAAGAAGATGTGGTATATATACACAATGGAATACTACTCAGCCATAAAAAAAGACGACATTGGCCCCTTCACAACCATGTGGATGGACCTCGAGGGGATTATGTTAAGCGAAATAAGTCAGTCAGAGAAAGACGAACTCTATATGACTCCACTCATAGGTGGAAATTAGTATATTGAGAAGGAGATCTGATCGGTGGTTACCAGGGAAAAGGGGGGGTGGGGGGAGGGCACGGAGCGGGAAGTGGTGTTCCCACAACAAAACTAACAAAAATGTACAACTGAAATTTCACAAGCTTGTAATCCATCATAACATTAATAAACAAACAAAAAAAAAAGATGCTTTAGGGCCCATCTGCCCCTATGGAACGAACGCAGCACTTTCTGCCTTGCAGATCTAGGGCAATGTAGCACACCCAGAGCAGAAGTTCTACTTCAGCCAGATCAGGCCCGCAAAGAAACTGCATTTCACAGGCCTTTGTAAGAGATGTTCCCGGTAGGCTGTTAGAGCACTGTGCAGAGCGAGTTGTTTCTTAGCTTCCCAAAGAGCTGGAAGCAAGATGCTTTGGGGCCCTTCTCACCCTTTGGCAAGAAGGCAGCACTTTGTGCCTTGCAGCTCTAAGGCAATGTAGCACACCCAGAGCAGAAGTTCTACTTCAGCCAGATCAGGCCCGCAAAGAAACTGCGTTTCACAGGCCTTTGTAAGAGATGTTCGCGTTAGGCTGTTAGAGCATTTTGCAGAGCGATTTGTTTCTCAGCTTCCAAAAGAGTTGGAAGCAAGATGCTTTGGGGCCCGTCTCACCCTTTGGAAAGAAGACAGCACTTTGTGCCTTGCAGCTCTAGGGCAATGTAGCACACCCAGAGCCGAAGTTCTAGTTCAGCTAGATCAAACCTGCAAAGAAACTTCGTTTCACAGGCCTTTGTAAGAGATGTTCCCGGTAGGCTGTTAGAGCACTGTGCAGAGCGACTTGTTTCTTAGCTTCCCAAAGAGCTGGAAGCAAGATGCTTTGGGGCCCTCTCACCCTTTGGAAAGAAGGCATCACTTTGTGCCTTGCAGCTCTAGGGCAATGTAGCACACCCAGAGCCGAAGTTCTACTTCAGCTAGATCAGACCTGCAAAGAAACTTCGTTTCACAGGCCTTTGTAAGAGATGTTCCCGGTAGGCTGTAAGAGCACTGTGCAGAGCGACTAGTTTCCTAGCTTCCCAGAGAGCTGGAAGCAAGATGCTTTGGGGCCCATCTGCCCCTATGGGAAGAATGCAGCACTTTGTGCCTTGCAGCTCTAGGGCAATGCAGCACACCCCGAGCAGAAGTTCTACTTCAGCCAGATCAGGCCTGCAAAGAAACTGCGTTTCACAGGCCTTTGTAAGAGATGTTCCCGGTAGGCTGTTAGAGCACTGTGCAGAGCGAGTTGTTTCTTAGCTTCCCAGAGAGCTGGAAGCAAGATGCTTTTGGGCCCGTTAATTTTATACCCTGCTACTTTGCTGTAGTTGTTGATTATTTCTAATAGTTTTTCTGTGGATTCTTTGGGGTTTTCTATGTATAAGATCATGTCGTCTGCAAACAACGCGAGTTTTACTTCTTCGTTACCTATTTGGATTCCTTTTATTTTTTTTTCCTGCCGAATTGCTCTGGCCAGCACCTCCAGTACTATGTTGAATAGGAGTGGTGAAAGTGGGCACCCTTGTCTTGTTCCTGTCCTCAGAGGGATGGCTTTCAGCTTTTGTCCATTGAGTATGATGTTGGCTGTGGGTCTATCATATATGGCCTTTATTATGTTGAGGTACTTTCCTTCTATACCCATTTTACTGAGGGTTTTTATCATAAATGGGTGTTGGATCTTGTCGAATGCTTTCTCTGCGTCTATTGAGATGATCATGTGGTTTTTGTTTTTCATTTTGTTGATGTAGTGTATCACGTTGATTGACTTGCGGGTGTTGAACCATCCCTGTGTCCCTGGTATAAATCCCACTTGATCATGGTGTATAATCTTTTTGATGTATTGCTGTAATCGGTTTGCCAAAATTTGGTTGAGGATTTTTGCATCTATGTTCATCAGTGATATCGGCCTGTAGTTCTCCTTCTTTGTGTTGTCCTTGTCAGGTTTGGGGATCAGAGTGATGTTGGCTTCATAGAATGTGTTAGGGAGTTCTCCATCTTTCTCAATTTTCTGGAACAGTTTGAGGAGAATAGGTACAAAGAACTCACACTGCTTAACAACAAAAAAACAAACAACCCGATCAAAAAATGGGCAGAGGACATGAACAGACATTTCTCAAAAGAAGATATGAATATGGCCAATAGACACATGAAAAGATGTTCATCATCGCTAATCATCAGGGAAATGCAAATCAAAACTACACTAAGATATCACCTTACCCCCGTTAGATTGGCAAAAACATCCAAAACCAAGAACGACAAATGTTGGAGAGGTTGTGGAGAAAGAGGAACCCTCATACACTGTTGGTGGGAATGCAAACTGGTACAGCCACTATGGAAAACAGTATGGAGATTTCTCAAAAAGTTAAAAATAGAAATACCCTATGACCCAGCCATCCCATTACTGGGTATCTATCCTAAGAACCTGATATCAGATATCTCAAGAGTCCGTTGCACCCCTATGTTCATCGCAGCATTATTTACAATAGCCAAGACGTGGAACCAGCCTACATGCCCAGAAACTGATGATTGGATAAAGAAGATGTGGTATATATACACAACGGAATACTACTCAGCCATAAAAAAAGACGACATTGGCCCATTCACAACAATGTGGATGGACCTCGAGGGCATTATGTTAAGCGAAATAAGTCAGTCAGAGAAAGACAGACTCTATATGACTCCACTCATAGGTGGAAATTAGTATATTGAGAAGGAGATCTGATCGGTGGTTACCAGGGAAAAGGGGGGGTGGGGGGAGGGCACGGAGGGGGAAGTGGTGTTCCCACAACATGACTAACAAAAATGTACAACTGAAATTTCACAAGCTTGTAATCCATCATAACATTAATAAACAAAAAAAAAAAAAGATGCTTTGGGGCCCATCTGCCCCTATGGAAAGAACGCAGCACTTTGTGCCTTGCAGCTCTAGGGCAATGTAGCACACCCAGAGCAGAAGTTCTACTTCAGCCAGATCAGGCCCGCAAAGAAACTGCGTTTCACAGGCCTTTGTAAGAGATGTTCCCGGTAGGCTGTTAGAGCACTGTGCAGAGCGAGTTGTTTCTTAGCTTCCCAACGAGCTGGAAGCAAGATGCTTTAGGGGCCATCTGCCCTTAAGGAAAGAAGGCAGCACTTTGTGCCTTGCAGCTCTAGGGCAATGTAGCACACCCAGAGCAGAAGTTCTACTTCAGCCAGATCAGGCCCGCAAAGAAACTGCGTTTCACAGGCCTTTGTAAGAGATGTTCCTGGTAGGCTGTTAGAGCACTGTGCAGAGCGAGTTGTTTCTTAGCTTCCCAAAGAGCTGGAAGCAAGATGCTTTGGGGCCCTTCTCACCCTTTGGAAAGAAGGCAGCACTTTGTGCCTTACAGCTCTAGGGCAAAGTAGCACACCCAGAGCAGAAGTTCTTCTTCAGCCAGATCAGGCCTGCAAAGAAACTGCGTTTCACAGGCCTTTGTAAGAGATGTTCCCGGTAGGCTGTTAGAGCACTGTGCAGAGCGAGTTGTTTCTTAGCTTCCCAGAGAGCTGGAAGCAAGATGCTTTGGGGCCCGTTAATTGTATACCCTGCTACTTTGCTGTAGTTGTTGATTATTTCTAATAGTTTTTCTGTGGATTCTTTGGGGTTTTCTATGTATAAGATCATGTCGTCTGCAAACAACGCGAGTTTTACTTCTTCGTTACCTATTTGGATTCCTTTTATTTTTTTTTCCTGCCGAATTGCTCTGGCCAGCACCTCCAGTACTATGTTGAATAGGAGTGGTGAAAGTGGGCACCCTTGTCTTGTTCCTGTCCTCAGAGGGATGGCTTTCAGCTTTTGTCCATTGAGTATGCTGTTGGCTGTGGGTCTATCATATATGGCCTTTATTATGTTGAGGTACTTTCCTTCTATACCCATTTTACTGAGGGTTTTTTATCATAAATGGGTGTTGGATCTTGTCGAATGCTTTCTCTGCGTCTATTGAGATGATCATGTGGTTTTTGTTTTTCATTTTGTTGATGTAGTGTATCACGTTGATTGACTTGCGGGTGTTGAACCATCCCTGTGTCCCTGGTATAAATCCCACTTGATCATGGTGTATAATCTTTTTGATGTATTGCTGTAATCGGTTTGCCAAAATTTGGTTGAGGATTTTTGCATCTATGTTCATCAGTGATATCGGCCTGTAGTTCTCCTTCTTTGTGTTGTCCTTGTCAGGTTTGGGGATCAGAGTGATGTTGGCTTCATAGAATGTGTTAGGGAGTTCTCCATCTTTCTCAATTTTCTGGAACAGTTTGAGGAGAATAGGTACAAAGAACTCACACTGCTTAACAACAAAAAAACAAACAACCCGATCAAAAAATGGGCAGAGGACATGAACAGACATTTCTCAAAAGAAGATATGAATATGGCCAATAGACACATGAAAAGATGTTCATCATCGCTAATCATCAGGGAAATGCAAATCAAAACTACACTAAGATATCACCTTACCCCCGTTAGATTGGCAAAAACATCCAAAACCAAGAACGACAAATGTTGGAGAGGTTGTGGAGAAAGAGGAACCCTCATACACTGTTGGTGGGAATGCAAACTGGTACAGCCACTATGGAAAACAGTATGGAGATTTCTCAAAAAGTTAAAAATAGAAATACCCTATGACCCAGCCATCCCATTACTGGGTATCTATCCTAAGAACCTGATATCAGATATCTCAAGAGTCCGTTGCACCCCTATGTTCATCGCAGCATTATTTACAATAGCCAAGACGTGGAACCAGCCTACATGCCCAGAAACTGATGATTGGATAAAGAAGATGTGGTATATATACACAATGGAATACTACTCAGCCATAAAAAAAGACGACATTGGCCCCTTCACAACCATGTGGATGGACCTCGAGGGGATTATGTTAAGCGAAATAAGTCAGTCAGAGAAAGACGAACTCTATATGACTCCACTCATAGGTGGAAATTAGTATATTGAGAAGGAGATCTGATCGGTGGTTACCAGGGAAAAGGGGGGGTGGGGGGAGGGCACGGAGCGGGAAGTGGTGTTCCCACAACAAAACTAACAAAAATGTACAACTGAAATTTCACAAGCTTGTAATCCATCATAACATTAATAAACAAACAAAAAAAAAAGATGCTTTAGGGCCCATCTGCCCCTATGGAACGAACGCAGCACTTTCTGCCTTGCAGATCTAGGGCAATGTAGCACACCCAGAGCAGAAGTTCTACTTCAGCCAGATCAGGCCCGCAAAGAAACTGCATTTCACAGGCCTTTGTAAGAGATGTTCCCGGTAGGCTGTTAGAGCACTGTGCAGAGCGAGTTGTTTCTTAGCTTCCCAAAGAGCTGGAAGCAAGATGCTTTGGGGCCCTTCTCACCCTTTGGCAAGAAGGCAGCACTTTGTGCCTTGCAGCTCTAAGGCAATGTAGCACACCCAGAGCAGAAGTTCTACTTCAGCCAGATCAGGCCCGCAAAGAAACTGCGTTTCACAGGCCTTTGTAAGAGATGTTCGCGTTAGGCTGTTAGAGCATTTTGCAGAGCGATTTGTTTCTCAGCTTCCAAAAGAGTTGGAAGCAAGATGCTTTGGGGCCCGTCTCACCCTTTGGAAAGAAGACAGCACTTTGTGCCTTGCAGCTCTAGGGCAATGTAGCACACCCAGAGCCGAAGTTCTAGTTCAGCTAGATCAAACCTGCAAAGAAACTTCGTTTCACAGGCCTTTGTAAGAGATGTTCCCGGTAGGCTGTTAGAGCACTGTGCAGAGCGACTTGTTTCTTAGCTTCCCAAAGAGCTGGAAGCAAGATGCTTTGGGGCCCTCTCACCCTTTGGAAAGAAGGCATCACTTTGTGCCTTGCAGCTCTAGGGCAATGTAGCACACCCAGAGCCGAAGTTCTACTTCAGCTAGATCAGACCTGCAAAGAAACTTCGTTTCACAGGCCTTTGTAAGAGATGTTCCCGGTAGGCTGTAAGAGCACTGTGCAGAGCGACTAGTTTCCTAGCTTCCCAGAGAGCTGGAAGCAAGATGCTTTGGGGCCCATCTGCCCCTATGGGAAGAATGCAGCACTTTGTGCCTTGCAGCTCTAGGGCAATGCAGCACACCCCGAGCAGAAGTTCTACTTCAGCCAGATCAGGCCTGCAAAGAAACTGCGTTTCACAGGCCTTTGTAAGAGATGTTCCCGGTAGGCTGTTAGAGCACTGTGCAGAGCGAGTTGTTTCTTAGCTTCCCAGAGAGCTGGAAGCAAGATGCTTTGGGGCCCGTTAATTTTATACCCTGCTACTTTGCTGTAGTTGTTGATTATTTCTAATAGTTTTTCTGTGGATTCTTTGGGGTTTTCTATGTATAAGATCATGTCGTCTGCAAACAACGCGAGTTTTACTTCTTCGTTACCTATTTGGATTCCTTTTATTTTTTTTTCCTGCCGAATTGCTCTGGCCAGCACCTCCAGTACTATGTTGAATAGGAGTGGTGAAAGTGGGCACCCTTGTCTTGTTCCTGTCCTCAGAGGGATGGCTTTCAGCTTTTGTCCATTGAGTATGATGTTGGCTGTGGGTCTATCATATATGGCCTTTATTATGTTGAGGTACTTTCCTTCTATACCCATTTTACTGAGGGTTTTTATCATAAATGGGTGTTGGATCTTGTCGAATGCTTTCTCTGCGTCTATTGAGATGATCATGTGGTTTTTGTTTTTCATTTTGTTGATGTAGTGTATCACGTTGATTGACTTGCGGGTGTTGAACCATCCCTGTGTCCCTGGTATAAATCCCACTTGATCATGGTGTATAATCTTTTTGATGTATTGCTGTAATCGGTTTGCCAAAATTTGGTTGAGGATTTTTGCATCTATGTTCATCAGTGATATCGGCCTGTAGTTCTCCTTCTTTGTGTTGTCCTTGTCAGGTTTGGGGATCAGAGTGATGTTGGCTTCATAGAATGTGTTAGGGAGTTCTCCATCTTTCTCAATTTTCTGGAACAGTTTGAGGAGAATAGGTACAAAGAACTCACACTGCTTAACAACAAAAAAACAAACAACCCGATCAAAAAATGGGCAGAGGACATGAACAGACATTTCTCAAAAGAAGATATGAATATGGCCAATAGACACATGAAAAGATGTTCATCATCGCTAATCATCAGGGAAATGCAAATCAAAACTACACTAAGATATCACCTTACCCCCGTTAGATTGGCAAAAACATCCAAAACCAAGAACGACAAATGTTGGAGAGGTTGTGGAGAAAGAGGAACCCTCATACACTGTTGGTGGGAATGCAAACTGGTACAGCCACTATGGAAAACAGTATGGAGATTTCTCAAAAAGTTAAAAATAGAAATACCCTATGACCCAGCCATCCCATTACTGGGTATCTATCCTAAGAACCTGATATCAGATATCTCAAGAGTCCGTTGCACCCCTATGTTCATCGCAGCATTATTTACAATAGCCAAGACGTGGAACCAGCCTACATGCCCAGAAACTGATGATTGGATAAAGAAGATGTGGTATATATACACAACGGAATACTACTCAGCCATAAAAAAAGACGACATTGGCCCATTCACAACAATGTGGATGGACCTCGAGGGCATTATGTTAAGCGAAATAAGTCAGTCAGAGAAAGACAGACTCTATATGACTCCACTCATAGGTGGAAATTAGTATATTGAGAAGGAGATCTGATCGGTGGTTACCAGGGAAAAGGGGGGGTGGGGGGAGGGCACGGAGGGGGAAGTGGTGTTCCCACAACATGACTAACAAAAATGTACAACTGAAATTTCACAAGCTTGTAATCCATCATAACATTAATAAACAAAAAAAAAAAAAGATGCTTTGGGGCCCATCTGCCCCTATGGAAAGAACGCAGCACTTTGTGCCTTGCAGCTCTAGGGCAATGTAGCACACCCAGAGCAGAAGTTCTACTTCAGCCAGATCAGGCCCGCAAAGAAACTGCGTTTCACAGGCCTTTGTAAGAGATGTTCCCGGTAGGCTGTTAGAGCACTGTGCAGAGCGAGTTGTTTCTTAGCTTCCCAACGAGCTGGAAGCAAGATGCTTTAGGGGCCATCTGCCCTTAAGGAAAGAAGGCAGCACTTTGTGCCTTGCAGCTCTAGGGCAATGTAGCACACCCAGAGCAGAAGTTCTACTTCAGCCAGATCAGGCCTGCAAAGAAACTGCGTTTCACAGGCCTTTGTAAGAGATGTTCCTGGTAGGCTGTTAGAGCACTGTGCAGAGCGAGTTGTTTCTTAGCTTCCCAAAGAGCTGGAAGCAAGATGCTTTGGGGCCCTTCTCACCCTTTGGAAAGAAGGCAGCACTTTGTGCCTTACAGCTCTAGGGCAAAGTAGCACACCCAGAGCAGAAGTTCTTCTTCAGCCAGATCAGGCCTGCAAAGAAACTGCGTTTCACAGGCCTTTGTAAGAGATGTTCCCGGTAGGCTGTAAGAGCACTGTGCAGAGCGACTAGTTTCTTAGCTTCCCAGAGAGCTGGAAGCAAGATGCTTTGGGGCCCATCTGCCCCTATGGAAAGAACACAGCATTTTGTGCCTTGCAGCTCTAGGGCAATGCAGCACACCCCGAGCAGAAGTTCTACTTCAGCCAGATCAGGCCTGCAAAGAACTGCGTTTCACAGGCCTTTGTAAGAGATGTTCCCGGTAGGCTGTTAGAGCACTGTGCAGAGCGAGTTGTTTCTTAGCTTCCCAGAGAGCTGGAAGCAAGATGCTTTGGGGCCCGTTAATTGTATACCCTGCTACTTTGCTGTAGTTGTTGATTATTTCTAATAGTTTTTCTGTGGATTCTTTGGGGTTTTCTATGTATAAGATCATGTCGTCTGCAAACAACGCGAGTTTTACTTCTTCGTTACCTATTTGGATTCCTTTTATTTTTTTTTCCTGCCGAATTGCTCTGGCCAGCACCTCCAGTACTATGTTGAATAGGAGTGGTGAAAGTGGGCACCCTTGTCTTGTTCCTGTCCTCAGAGGGATGGCTTTCAGCTTTTGTCCATTGAGTATGATGTTGGCTGTGGGTCTATCATATATGGCCTTTATTATGTTGAGGTACTTTCCTTCTATACCCATTTTACTGAGGGTTTTTATCATAAATGGGTGTTGGATCTTGTCGAATGCTTTCTCTGCGTCTATTGAGATGATCATGTGGTTTTTGTTTTTCATTTTGTTGATGTAGTGTATCACGTTGATTGACTTGCGGGTGTTGAACCATCCCTGTGTCCCTGGTATAAATCCCACTTGATCATGGTGTATAATCTTTTTGATGTATTGCTGTAATCGGTTTGCCAAAATTTTGTTGAGGATTTTTGCATCTATGTTCATCAGTGATATCGGCCTGTAGTTCTCCTTCTTTGTGTTGTCCTTGTCAGGTTTGGGGATCAGAGTGATGTTGGCTTCATAGAATGTGTTAGGGAGTTCTCCATCTTTCTCAATTTTCTGGAACAGTTTGAGGAGAATAGGTACAAAGAACTCACACTGCTTAACAACAAAAAAACAAACAACCCGATCCAAAAATGGGCAGAGGACATGAACAGACATTTCTCAAAAGAAGATATGAATATGGCCAATAGACACATGAAAAGATGTTCATCATCGCTAATCATCAGGGAAATGCAAATCAAAACTACACTAAGATATCACCTTACCCCCGTTAGATTGGCAAAAACATCCAAAACCAAGAACGACAAATGTTGGAGAGGTTGTGGAGAAAGAGGAACCCTCATACACTGTTGGTGGGAATGCAAACTGGTACAGCCACTATGGAAAACAGTATGGAGATTTCTCAAAAAGTTAAAAATAGAAATACCCTATGACCCAGCCATCCCATTACTGGGTATCTATCCTAAGAACCTGATATCAGATATCTCAAGAGTCCGTTGCACCCCTATGTTCATCGCAGCATTATTTACAATAGCCAAGACGTGGAACCAGCCTACATGCCCAGAAACTGATGATTGGATAAAGAAGATGTGGTATATATACACAATGGAATACTACTCAGCCATAAAAAAAGACGACATTGGCCCCTTCACAACCATGTGGATGGACCTCGAGGGGATTATGTTAAGCGAAATAAGTCAGTCAGAGAAAGACGAACTCTATATGACTCCACTCATAGGTGGAAATTAGTATATTGAGAAGGAGATCTGATCGGTGGTTACCAGGGAAAAGGGGGGGTGGGGGGAGGGCACGGAGCGGGAAGTGGTGTTCCCACAACAAAACTAACAAAAATGTACAACTGAAATTTCACAAGCTTGTAATCCATCATAACATTAATAAACAAACAAAAAAAAAAGATGCTTTAGGGCCCATCTGCCCCTATGGAACGAACGCAGCACTTTCTGCCTTGCAGATCTAGGGCAATGTAGCACACCCAGAGCAGAAGTTCTACTTCAGCCAGATCAGGCCCGCAAAGAAACTGCATTTCACAGGCCTTTGTAAGAGATGTTCCCGGTAGGCTGTTAGAGCACTGTGCAGAGCGAGTTGTTTCTTAGCTTCCCAAAGAGCTGGAAGCAAGATGCTTTGGGGCCCTTCTCACCCTTTGGCAAGAAGGCAGCACTTTGTGCCTTGCAGCTCTAAGGCAATGTAGCACACCCAGAGCAGAAGTTCTACTTCAGCCAGATCAGGCCCGCAAAGAAACTGCGTTTCACAGGCCTTTGTAAGAGATGTTCGCGTTAGGCTGTTAGAGCATTTTGCAGAGCGATTTGTTTCTCAGCTTCCAAAAGAGTTGGAAGCAAGATGCTTTGGGGCCCGTCTCACCCTTTGGAAAGAAGACAGCACTTTGTGCCTTGCAGCTCTAGGGCAATGTAGCACACCCAGAGCCGAAGTTCTAGTTCAGCTAGATCAAACCTGCAAAGAAACTTCGTTTCACAGGCCTTTGTAAGAGATGTTCCCGGTAGGCTGTTAGAGCACTGTGCAGAGCGACTTGTTTCTTAGCTTCCCAAAGAGCTGGAAGCAAGATGCTTTGGGGCCCTCTCACCCTTTGGAAAGAAGGCATCACTTTGTGCCTTGCAGCTCTAGGGCAATGTAGCACACCCAGAGCCGAAGTTCTACTTCAGCTAGATCAGACCTGCAAAGAAACTTCGTTTCACAGGCCTTTGTAAGAGATGTTCCCGGTAGGCTGTAAGAGCACTGTGCAGAGCGACTAGTTTCCTAGCTTCCCAGAGAGCTGGAAGCAAGATGCTTTGGGGCCCATCTGCCCCTATGGGAAGAATGCAGCACTTTGTGCCTTGCAGCTCTAGGGCAATGCAGCACACCCCGAGCAGAAGTTCTACTTCAGCCAGATCAGGCCCGCAAAGAAACTGCGTTTCACAGGCCTTTGTAAGAGATGTTCCCGGTAGGCTGTTAGAGCACTGTGCAGAGCGAGTTGTTTCTTAGCTTCCCAACGAGCTGGAAGCAAGATGCTTTAGGGGCCATCTGCCCTTAAGGAAAGAAGGCAGCACTTTGTGCCTTGCAGCTCTAGGGCAATGTAGCACACCCAGAGCAGAAGTTCTACTTCAGCCAGATCAGGCCTGCAAAGAAACTGCGTTTCACAGGCCTTTGTAAGAGATGTTCCTGGTAGGCTGTTAGAGCACTGTGCAGAGCGAGTTGTTTCTTAGCTTCCCAAAGAGCTGGAAGCAAGATGCTTTGGGGCCCTTCTCACCCTTTGGAAAGAAGGCAGCACTTTGTGCCTTACAGCTCTAGGGCAAAGTAGCACACCCAGAGCAGAAGTTCTTCTTCAGCCAGATCAGGCCTGCAAAGAAACTGCGTTTCACAGGCCTTTGTAAGAGATGTTCCCGGTAGGCTGTAAGAGCACTGTGCAGAGCGACTAGTTTCTTAGCTTCCCAGAGAGCTGGAAGCAAGATGCTTTGGGGCCCATCTGCCCCTATGGAAAGAACACAGCATTTTGTGCCTTGCAGCTCTAGGGCAATGCAGCACACCCCGAGCAGAAGTTCTACTTCAGCCAGATCAGGCCTGCAAAGAACTGCGTTTCACAGGCCTTTGTAAGAGATGTTCCCGGTAGGCTGTTAGAGCACTGTGCAGAGCGAGTTGTTTCTTAGCTTCCCAGAGAGCTGGAAGCAAGATGCTTTGGGGCCCGTTAATTGTATACCCTGCTACTTTGCTGTAGTTGTTGATTATTTCTAATAGTTTTTCTGTGGATTCTTTGGGGTTTTCTATGTATAAGATCATGTCGTCTGCAAACAACGCGAGTTTTACTTCTTCGTTACCTATTTGGATTCCTTTTATTTTTTTTTCCTGCCGAATTGCTCTGGCCAGCACCTCCAGTACTATGTTGAATAGGAGTGGTGAAAGTGGGCACCCTTGTCTTCTTCCTGTCCTCAGAGGGATGGCTTTCAGCTTTTGTCCATTGAGTATGATGTTGGCTGTGGGTCTATCATATATGGCCTTTATTATGTTGAGGTACTTTCCTTCTATACCCATTTTACTGAGGGTTTTTATCATAAATGGGTGTTGGATCTTGTCGAATGCTTTCTCTGCGTCTATTGAGATGATCATGTGGTTTTTGTTTTTCATTTTGTTGATGTAGTGTATCACGTTGATTGACTTGCGGGTGTTGAACCATCCCTGTGTCCCTGGTATAAATCCCACTTGATCATGGTGTATAATCTTTTTGATGTATTGCTGTAATCGGTTTGCCAAAATTTTGTTGAGGATTTTTGCATCTATGTTCATCAGTGATATCGGCCTGTAGTTCTCCTTCTTTGTGTTGTCCTTGTCAGGTTTGGGGATCAGAGTGATGTTGGCTTCATAGAATGTGTTAGGGAGTTCTCCATCTTTCTCAATTTTCTGGAACAGTTTGAGGAGAATAGGTACAAAGAACTCACACTGCTTAACAACAAAAAAACAAACAACCCGATCAAAAAATGGGCAGAGGACATGAACAGACATTTCTCAAAAGAAGATATGAATATGGCCAATAGACACATGAAAAGATGTTCATCATCGCTAATCATCAGGGAAATGCAAATCAAAACTACACTAAGATATCACCTTACCCCCGTTAGATTGGCAAAAACATCCAAAACCAAGAACGACAAATGTTGGAGAGGTTGTGGAGAAAGAGGAACCCTCATACACTGTTGGTGGGAATGCAAACTGGTACAGCCACTATGGAAAACAGTATGGAGATTTCTCAAAAAGTTAAAAATAGAAATACCCTATGACCCAGCCATCCCATTACTGGGTATCTATCCTAAGAACCTGATATCAGATATCTCAAGAGTCCGTTGCACCCCTATGTTCATCGCAGCATTATTTACAATAGCCAAGACGTGGAACCAGCCTACATGCCCAGAAACTGATGATTGGATAAAGAAGATGTGGTATATATACACAACGGAATACTACTCAGCCATAAAAAAGACGACATTGGCCCATTCACAACAATGTGGATGGACCTCGAGGGCATTATGTTAAGCGAAATAAGTCAGTCAGAGAAAGACAGACTCTATATGACTCCACTCATAGGTGGAAATTAGTATATTGAGAAGGAGATCTGATCGGTGGTTACCAGGGAAAAGGGGGGGTGGGGGGAGGGCACGGAGGGGGAAGTGGTGTTCCCACAACATGACTAACAAAAATGTACAACTGAAATTTCACAAGCTTGTAATCCATCATAACATTAATAAACAAAAAAAAAAAAAGATGCTTTGGGGCCCATCTGCCCCTATGGAAAGAACGCAGCACTTTGTGCCTTGCAGCTCTAGGGCAATGTAGCACACCCAGAGCAGAAGTTCTACTTCAGCCAGATCAGGCCCGCAAAGAAACTGCGTTTCACAGGCCTTTGTAAGAGATGTTCCCGGTAGGCTGTTAGAGCACTGTGCAGAGCGAGTTGTTTCTTAGCTTCCCAACGAGCTGGAAGCAAGATGCTTTAGGGGCCATCTGCCCTTAAGGAAAGAAGGCAGCACTTTGTGCCTTGCAGCTCTAGGGCAATGTAGCACACCCAGAGCAGAAGTTCTACTTCAGCCAGATCAGGCCTGCAAAGAAACTGCGTTTCACAGGCCTTTGTAAGAGATGTTCCTGGTAGGCTGTTAGAGCACTGTGCAGAGCGAGTTGTTTCTTAGCTTCCCAAAGAGCTGGAAGCAAGATGCTTTGGGGCCCTTCTCACCCTTTGGAAAGAAGGCAGCACTTTGTGCCTTACAGCTCTAGGGCAAAGTAGCACACCCAGAGCAGAAGTTCTTCTTCAGCCAGATCAGGCCTGCAAAGAAACTGCGTTTCACAGGCCTTTGTAAGAGATGTTCCCGGTAGGCTGTAAGAGCACTGTGCAGAGCGACTAGTTTCTTAGCTTCCCAGAGAGCTGGAAGCAAGATGCTTTGGGGCCCATCTGCCCCTATGGAAAGAACACAGCATTTTGTGCCTTGCAGCTCTAGGGCAATGCAGCACACCCCGAGCAGAAGTTCTACTTCAGCCAGATCAGGCCTGCAAAGAACTGCGTTTCACAGGCCTTTGTAAGAGATGTTCCCGGTAGGCTGTTAGAGCACTGTGCAGAGCGAGTTGTTTCTTAGCTTCCCAGAGAGCTGGAAGCAAGATGCTTTGGGGCCCGTTAATTGTATACCCTGCTACTTTGCTGTAGTTGTTGATTATTTCTAATAGTTTTTCTGTGGATTCTTTGGGGTTTTCTATGTATAAGATCATGTCGTCTGCAAACAACGCGAGTTTTACTTCTTCGTTACCTATTTGGATTCCTTTTATTTTTTTTTCCTGCCGAATTGCTCTGGCCAGCACCTCCAGTACTATGTTGAATAGGAGTGGTGAAAGTGGGCACCCTTGTCTTGTTCCTGTCCTCAGAGGGATGGCTTTCAGCTTTTGTCCATTGAGTATGATGTTGGCTGTGGGTCTATCATATATGGCCTTTATTATGTTGAGGTACTTTCCTTCTATACCCATTTTACTGAGGGTTTTTATCATAAATGGGTGTTGGATCTTGTCGAATGCTTTCTCTGCGTCTATTGAGATGATCATGTGGTTTTTGTTTTTCATTTTGTTGATGTAGTGTATCACGTTGATTGACTTGCGGGTGTTGAACCATCCCTGTGTCCCTGGTATAAATCCCACTTGATCATGGTGTATAATCTTTTTGATGTATTGCTGTAATCGGTTTGCCAAAATTTGTTTGAGGATTTTTGCATCTATGTTCATCAGTGATATCGGCCTGTAGTTCTCCTTCTTTGTGTTGTCCTTGTCAGGTTTGGGGATCAGAGTGATGTTGGCTTCATAGAATGTGTTAGGGAGTTCTCCATCTTTCTCAATTTTCTGGAACAGTTTGAGGAGAATAGGTACAAAGAACTCACACTGCTTAACAACAAAAAAACAAACAACCCGATCAAAAAATGGGCAGAGGACATGAACAGACATTTCTCAAAAGAAGATATGAATATGGCCAATAGACACATGAAAAGATGTTCATCATCGCTAATCATCAGGGAAATGCAAATCAAAACTACACTAAGATATCACCTTACCCCCGTTAGATTGGCAAAAACATCCAAAACCAAGAACGACAAATGTTGGAGAGGTTGTGGAGAAAGAGGAACCCTCATACACTGTTGGTGGGAATGCAAACTGGTACAGCCACTATGGAAAACAGTATGGAGATTTCTCGAAAAGTTAAAAATAGAAATACCCTATGACCCAGCCATCCCATTACTGGGTATCTATCCTAAGAACCTGATATCAGATATCTCAAGAGTCCGTTGCACCCCTATGTTCATCGCAGCATTATTTACAATAGCCAAGACGTGGAACCAGCCTACATGCCCAGAAACTGATGATTGGATAAAGAAGATGTGGTATATATACACAACGGAATACTACTCAGCCATAAAAAAGACGACATTGGCCCATTCACAACAATGTGGATGGACCTCGAGGGCATTATGTTAAGCGAAATAAGTCAGTCAGAGAAAGACAGACTCTATATGACTCCACTCATAGGTGGAAATTAGTATATTGAGAAGGAGATCTGATCGGTGGTTACCAGGGAAAAGGGGGGGTGGGGGGAGGGCACGGAGCGGGAAGTGGTGTTCCCACAACAAAACTAACAAAAATGTACAACTGAAATTTCACAAGCTTGTAATCCATCATAACATTAATAAACAAACAAAAAAAAAAGATGCTTTAGGGCCCATCTGCCCCTATGGAACGAACGCAGCACTTTCTGCCTTGCAGATCTAGGGCAATGTAGCACACCCAGAGCAGAAGTTCTACTTCAGCCAGATCAGGCCCGCAAAGAAACTGCATTTCACAGGCCTTTGTAAGAGATGTTCCCGGTAGGCTGTTAGAGCACTGTGCAGAGCGAGTTGTTTCTTAGCTTCCCAAAGAGCTGGAAGCAAGATGCTTTGGGGCCCTTCTCACCCTTTGGCAAGAAGGCAGCACTTTGTGCCTTGCAGCTCTAAGGCAATGTAGCACACCCAGAGCAGAAGTTCTACTTCAGCCAGATCAGGCCCGCAAAGAAACTGCGTTTCACAGGCCTTTGTAAGAGATGTTCGCGTTAGGCTGTTAGAGCATTTTGCAGAGCGATTTGTTTCTCAGCTTCCAAAAGAGTTGGAAGCAAGATGCTTTGGGGCCCGTCTCACCCTTTGGAAAGAAGACAGCACTTTGTGCCTTGCAGCTCTAGGGCAATGTAGCACACCCAGAGCCGAAGTTCTAGTTCAGCTAGATCAAACCTGCAAAGAAACTTCGTTTCACAGGCCTTTGTAAAAGATGTTCCCGGTAGGCTGTTAGAGCACTGTGCAGAGCGACTTGTTTCTTAGCTTCCCAAAGAGCTGGAAGCAAGATGCTTTGGGGCCCTCTCACCCTTTGGAAAGAAGGCATCACTTTGTGCCTTGCAGCTCTAGGGCAATGTAGCACACCCAGAGCCGAAGTTCTACTTCAGCTAGATCAGACCTGCAAAGAAACTTCGTTTCACAGGCCTTTGTAAGAGATGTTCCCGGTAGGCTGTAAGAGCACTGTGCAGAGCGACTAGTTTCCTAGCTTCCCAGAGAGCTGGAAGCAAGATGCTTTGGGGCCCATCTGCCCCTATGGGAAGAATGCAGCACTTTGTGCCTTGCAGCTCTAGGGCAATGCAGCACACCCCGAGCAGAAGTTCTACTTCAGCCAGATCAGGCCTGCAAAGAAACTGCGTTTCACAGGCCTTTGTAAGAGAAGTTCCCGGTAGGCTGTTAGAGCACTGTGCAGAGCGAGTTGTTTCTTAGCTTCCCAGAGAGCTGGAAGCAAGATGCTTTGGGGCCCGTTAATTTTATACCCTGCTACTTTGCTGTAGTTGTTGATTATTTCTAATAGTTTTTCTGTGGATTCTTTGGGGTTTTCTATGTATAAGATCATGTCGTCTGCAAACAACGCGAGTTTTACTTCTTCGTTACCTATTTGGATTCCTTTTATTTTTTTTTCCTGCCGAATTGCTCTGGCCAGCACCTCCAGTACTATGTTGAATAGGAGTGGTGAAAGTGGGCACCCTTGTCTTGTTCCTGTCCTCAGAGGGATGGCTTTCAGCTTTTGTCCATTGAGTATGATGTTGGCTGTGGGTCTATCATATATGGCCTTTATTATGTTGAGGTACTTTCCTTCTATACCCATTTTACTGAGGGTTTTTTATCATAAATGGGTGTTGGATCTTGTCGAATGCTTTCTCTGCGTCTATTGAGATGATCATGTGGTTTTTGTTTTTCATTTTGTTGATGTAGTGTATCACGTTGATTGACTTGCGGGTGTTGAACCATCCCTGTGTCCCTGGTATAAATCCCACTTGATCATGGTGTATAATCTTTTTGATGTATTGCTGTAATCGGTTTGCCAAAATTTTGTTGAGGATTTTTGCATCTATGTTCATCAGTGATATCGGCCTGTAGTTCTCCTTCTTTGTGTTGTCCTTGTCAGGTTTGGGGATCAGAGCGATGTTGGCTTCATAGAATGTGTTAGGGAGTTCTCCATCTTTCTCAATTTTCTGGAACAGTTTGAGGAGAATAGGTACAAAGAACTCACACTGCTTAACAACAAAAAAACAAACAACCCGATCAAAAAATGGGCAGAGGACATGAACAGACATTTCTCCAAAGAAGATATGAACATGGCCAATAGACACATGAAAAGATGTTCATCATCGCTAATCATCAGGGAAATGCAAATCAAAACTACACTAAGATATCACCTTACCCCCGTTAGATTGGCAAAAACATCCAAAACCAAGAACGACAAATGTTGGAGAGGTTGTGGAGAAAGAGGAACCCTCATACACTGTTGGTGGGAATGCAAACTGGTACAGCCACTATGGAAAACAGTATGGAGATTTCTCAAAAAGTTAAAAATAGAAATACCCTATGACCCAGCCATCCCATTACTGGGTATCTATCCTAAGAACCTGATATCAGATATCTCAAGAGTCCGTTGCACCCCTATGTTCATCGCAGCATTATTTACAATAGCCAAGACGTGGAACCAGCCTACATGCCCAGAAACTGATGATTGGATAAAGAAGATGTGGTATATATACACAACGGAATACTACTCAGCCATAAAAAAAGACGACATTGGCCCATTCACAACAATGTGGATGGACCTCGAGGGCATTATGTTAAGCGAAATAAGTCAGTCAGAGAAAGACAGACTCTATATGACTCCACTCATAGGTGGAAATTAGTATATTGAGAAGGAGATCTGATCGGTGGTTACCAGGGAAAAGGGGGGGTGGGGGGAGGGCACGGAGGGGGAAGTGGTGTTCCCACAACATGACTAACAAAAATGTACAACTGAAATTTCACAAGCTTGTAATCCATCATAACATTAATAAACAAAAAAAAAAAAAAGATGCTTTGGGGCCCATCTGCCCCTATGGAAAGAACGCAGCACTTTGTGCCTTGCAGCTCTAGGGCAATGTAGCACACCCAGAGCAGAAGTTCTACTTCAGCCAGATCAGGCCCGCAAAGAAACTGCGTTTCACAGGCCTTTGTAAGAGATGTTCCCGGTAGGCTGTTAGAGCACTGTGCAGAGCGAGTTGTTTCTTAGCTTCCCAACGAGCTGGAAGCAAGATGCTTTAGGGGCCATCTGCCCTTAAGGAAAGAAGGCAGCACTTTGTGCCTTGCAGCTCTAGGGCAATGTAGCACACCCAGAGCAGAAGTTCTACTTCAGCCAGATCAGGCCTGCAAAGAAACTGCGTTTCACAGGCCTTTGTAAGAGATGTTCCCGGTAGGCTGTTAGAGCACTGTGCAGAGCGAGTTGTTTCTTAGCTTCCCAAAGAGCTGGAAGCAAGATGCTTTGGGGCCCTTCTCACCCTTTGGAAAGAAGGCAGCACTTTGTGCCTTACAGCTCTAGGGCAAAGTAGCACACCCAGAGCAGAAGTTCTTCTTCAGCCAGATCAGGCCTGCAAAGAAACTGCGTTTCACAGGCCTTTGTAAGAGATGTTCCCGGTAGGCTGTAAGAGCACTGTGCAGAGCGACTAGTTTCTTAGCTTCCCAGAGAGCTGGAAGCAAGATGCTTTGGGGCCCATCTGCCCCTATGGAAAGAACACAGCATTTTGTGCCTTGCAGCTCTAGGGCAATGCAGCACACCCCGAGCAGAAGTTCTACTTCAGCCAGATCAGGCCTGCAAAGAACTGCGTTTCACAGGCCTTTGTAAGAGATGTTCCCGGTAGGCTGTTAGAGCACTGTGCAGAGCGAGTTGTTTCTTAGCTTCCCAGAGAGCTGGAAGCAAGATGCTTTGGGGCCCGTTAATTGTATACCCTGCTACTTTGCTGTAGTTGTTGATTATTTCTAATAGATTTTCTGTGGATTCTTTGGGGTTTTCTATGTATAAGATCATGTCGTCTGCAAACAACGCGAGTTTTACTTCTTCGTTACCTATTTGGATTCCTTTTATTTTTTTTTCCTGCCGAATTGCTCTGGCCAGCACCTCCAGTACTATGTTGAATAGGAGTGGTGAAAGTGGGCACCCTTGTCTTGTTCCTGTCCTCAGAGGGATGGCTTTCAGCTTTTGTCCATTGAGTATGATGTTGGCTGTGGGTCTATCATATATGGCCTTTATTATGTTGAGGTACTTTCCTTCTATACCCATTTTACTGAGGGTTTTTTATCATAAATGGGTGTTGGATCTTGTCGAATGCTTTCTCTGCGTCTATTGAGATGATCATGTGGTTTTTGTTTTTCATTTTGTTGATGTAGTGTATCACGTTGATTGACTTGCGGGTGTTGAACCATCCCTGTGTCCCTGGTATAAATCCCACTTGATCATGGTGTATAATCTTTTTGATGTATTGCTGTAATCGGTTTGCCAAAATTTTGTTGAGGATTTTTGCATCTATGTTCATCAGTGATATCGGCCTGTAGTTCTCCTTCTTTGTGTTGTCCTTGTCAGGTTTGGGGATCAGAGTGATGTTGGCTTCATAGAATGTGTTAGGGAGTTCTCCATCTTTCTCAATTTTCTGGAACAGTTTGAGGAGAATAGGTACAAAGAACTCACACTGCTTAACAACAAAAAAACAAACAACCCGATCAAAAAATGGGCAGAGGACATGAACAGACATTTCTCAAAAGAAGATATGAATATGGCCAATAGACACATGAAAAGATGTTCATCATCGCTAATCATCAGGGAAATGCAAATCAAAACTACACTAAGATATCACCTTACCCCCGTTAGATTGGCAAAAACATCCAAAACCAAGAACGACAAATGTTGGAGAGGTTGTGGAGAAAGAGGAACCCTCATACACTGTTGGTGGGAATGCAAACTGGTACAGCCACTATGGAAAACAGTATGGAGATTTCTCAAAAAGTTAAAAATAGAAATACCCTATGACCCAGCCATCCCATTACTGGGTATCTATCCTAAGAACCTGATATCAGATATCTCAAGAGTCCGTTGCACCCCTATGTTCATCGCAGCATTATTTACAATAGCCAAGACGTGGAACCAGCCTACATGCCCAGAAACTGATGATTGGATAAAGAAGATGTGGTATATATACACAACGGAATACTACTCAGCCATAAAAAAAGACGACATTGGCCCATTCACAACAATGTGGATGGACCTCGAGGGCATTATGTTAAGCGAAATAAGTCAGTCAGAGAAAGACAGACTCTATATGACTCCACTCATAGGTGGAAATTAGTATATTGAGAAGGAGATCTGATCGGTGGTTACCAGGGAAAAGGGGGGGTGGGGGGAGGGCACGGAGGGGGAAGTGGTGTTCCCACAACATGACTAACAAAAATGTACAACTGAAATTTCACAAGCTTGTAATCCATCATAACATTAATAAACAAAAAAAAAAAAAAAGATGCTTTGGGGCCCATCTGCCCCTATGGAAAGAACGCAGCACTTTGTGCCTTGCAGCTCTAGGGCAATGTAGCACACCCAGAGCAGAAGTTCTACTTCAGCCAGATCAGGCCCGCAAAGAAACTGCGTTTCACAGGCCTTTGTAAGAGATGTTCCCGGTAGGCTGTTAGAGCACTGTGCAGAGCGAGTTGTTTCTTAGCTTCCCAACGAGCTGGAAGCAAGATGCTTTAGGGGCCATCTGCCCTTAAGGAAAGAAGGCAGCACTTTGTGCCTTGCAGCTCTAGGGCAATGTAGCACACCCAGAGCAGAAGTTCTACTTCAGCCAGATCAGGCCTGCAAAGAAACTGCGTTTCACAGGCCTTTGTAAGAGATGTTCCCGGTAGGCTGTTAGAGCACTGTGCAGAGCGAGTTGTTTCTTAGCTTCCCAAAGAGCTGGAAGCAAGATGCTTTGGGGCCCTTCTCACCCTTTGGAAAGAAGGCAGCACTTTGTGCCTTACAGCTCTAGGGCAAAGTAGCACACCCAGAGCAGAAGTTCTTCTTCAGCCAGATCAGGCCTGCAAAGAAACTGCGTTTCACAGGCCTTTGTAAGAGATGTTCCCGGTAGGCTGTAAGAGCACTGTGCAGAGCGACTAGTTTCTTAGCTTCCCAGAGAGCTGGAAGCAAGATGCTTTGGGGCCCATCTGCCCCTATGGAAAGAACACAGCATTTTGTGCCTTGCAGCTCTAGGGCAATGCAGCACACCCCGAGCAGAAGTTCTACTTCAGCCAGATCAGGCCTGCAAAGAACTGCGTTTCACAGGCCTTTGTAAGAGATGTTCCCGGTAGGCTGTTAGAGCACTCTGCAGAGCGAGTTGTTTCTTAGCTTCCCAGAGAGCTGGAAGCAAGATGCTTTGGGGCCCGTTAATTGTATACCCTGCTACTTTGCTGTAGTTGTTGATTATTTCTAATAGTTTTTCTGTGGATTCTTTGGGGTTTTCTATGTATAAGATCATGTCGTCTGCAAACAACGCGAGTTTTACTTCTTCGTTACCTATTTGGATTCCTTTTATTTTTTTTTCCTGCCGAATTGCTCTGGCCAGCACCTCCAGTACTATGTTGAATAGGAGTGGTGAAAGTGGGCACCCTTGTCTTGTTCCTGTCCTCAGAGGGATGGCTTTCAGCTTTTGTCCATTGAGTATGATGTTGGCTGTGGGTCTATCATATATGGCCTTTATTATGTTGAGGTACTTTCCTTCTATACCCATTTTACTGAGGGTTTTTTATCATAAATGGGTGTTGGATCTTGTCGAATGCTTTCTCTGCGTCTATTGAGATGATCATGTGGTTTTTGTTTTTCATTTTGTTGATGTAGTGTATCACGTTGATTGACTTGCGGGTGTTGAACCATCCCTGTGTCCCTGGTATAAATCCCACTTGATCATGGTGTATAATCTTTTTGATGTATTGCTGTAATCGGTTTGCCAAAATTTTGTTGAGGATTTTTGCATCTATGTTCATCAGTGATATCGGCCTGTAGTTCTCCTTCTTTGTGTTGTCCTTGTCAGGTTTGGGGATCAGAGTGATGTTGGCTTCATAGAATGTGTTAGGGAGTTCTCCATCTTTCTCAATTTTCTGGAACAGTTTGAGGAGAATAGGTACAAAGAACTCACACTGCTTAACAACAAAAAAACAAACAACCCGATCAAAAAATGGGCAGAGGACATGAACAGACATTTCTCAAAAGAAGATATGAATATGGCCAATAGACACATGAAAAGATGTTCATCATCGCTAATCATCAGGGAAATGCAAATCAAAACTACACTAAGATATCACCTTACCCCCGTTAGATTGGCAAAAACATCCAAAACCAAGAACGACAAATGTTGGAGAGGTTGTGGAGAAAGAGGAACCCTCATACACTGTTGGTGGGAATGCAAACTGGTACAGCCACTATGGAAAACAGTATGGAGATTTCTCAAAAAGTTAAAAATAGAAATACCCTATGACCCAGCCATCCCATTACTGGGTATCTATCCTAAGAACCTGATATCAGATATCTCAAGAGTCCGTTGCACCCCTATGTTCATCGCAGCATTATTTACAATAGCCAAGACGTGGAACCAGCCTACATGCCCAGAAACTGATGATTGGATAAAGAAGATGTGGTATATATACACAACGGAATACTACTCAGCCATAAAAAAAGACGACATTGGCCCATTCACAACAATGTGGATGGACCTCGAGGGCATTATGTTAAGCGAAATAAGTCAGTCAGAGAAAGACAGACTCTATATGACTCCACTCATAGGTGGAAATTAGTATATTGAGAAGGAGATCTGATCGGTGGTTACCAGGGAAAAGGGGGGGTGGGGGGAGGGCACGGAGGGGGAAGTGGTGTTCCCACAACATGACTAACAAAAATGTACAACTGAAATTTCACAAGCTTGTAATCCATCATAACATTAATAAACAAAAAAAAAAAAAAGATGCTTTGGGGCCCATCTGCCCCTATGGAAAGAACGCAGCACTTTGTGCCTTGCAGCTCTAGGGCAATGTAGCACACCCAGAGCAGAAGTTCTACTTCAGTCAGATCAGGCCCGCAAAGAAACTGCGTTTCACAGGCCTTTGTAAGAGATGTTCCCGGTAGGCTGTTAGAGCACTGTGCAGAGCGAGTTGTTTCTTAGCTTCCCAACGAGCTGGAAGCAAGATGCTTTAGGGGCCATCTGCCCTTAAGGAAAGAAGGCAGCACTTTGTGCCTTGCAGCTCTAGGGCAATGTAGCACACCCAGAGCAGAAGTTCTACTTCAGCCAGATCAGGCCTGCAAAGAAACTGCGTTTCACAGGCCTTTGTAAGAGATGTTCCTGGTAGGCTGTTAGAGCACTGTGCAGAGCGAGTTGTTTCTTAGCTTCCCAAAGAGCTGGAAGCAAGATGCTTTGGGGCCCTTCTCACCCTTTGGAAAGAAGGCAGCACTTTGTGCCTTACAGCTCTAGGGCAAAGTAGCACACCCAGAGCAGAAGTTCTTCTTCAGCCAGATCAGGCCTGCAAAGAAACTGCGTTTCACAGGCCTTTGTAAGAGATGTTCCCGGTAGGCTGTAAGAGCACTGTGCAGAGCGACTAGTTTCTTAGCTTCCCAGAGAGCTGGAAGCAAGATGCTTTGGGGCCCATCTGCCCCTATGGAAAGAACACAGCATTTTGTGCCTTGCAGCTCTAGGGCAATGCAGCACACCCCGAGCAGAAGTTCTACTTCAGCCAGATCAGGCCTGCAAAGAACTGCGTTTCACAGGCCTTTGTAAGAGATGTTCCCGGTAGGCTGTTAGAGCACTCTGCAGAGCGAGTTGTTTCTTAGCTTCCCAGAGAGCTGGAAGCAAGATGCTTTGGGGCCCGTTAATTGTATACCCTGCTACTTTGCTGTAGTTGTTGATTATTTCTAATAGTTTTTCTGTGGATTCTTTGGGGTTTTCTATGTATAAGATCATGTCGTCTGCAAACAACGCGAGTTTTACTTCTTCGTTACCTATTTGGATTCCTTTTATTTTTTTTTCCTGCCGAATTGCTCTGGCCAGCACCTCCAGTACTATGTTGAATAGGAGTGGTGAAAGTGGGCACCCTTGTCTTGTTCCTGTCCTCAGAGGGATGGCTTTCAGCTTTTGTCCATTGAGTATGATGTTGGCTGTGGGTCTATCATATATGGCCTTTATTATGTTGAGGTACTTTCCTTCTATACCCATTTTACTGAGGGTTTTTATCATAAATGGGTGTTGGATCTTGTCGAATGCTTTCTCTGCGTCTATTGAGATGATCATGTGGTTTTTGTTTTTCATTTTGTTGATGTAGTGTATCACGTTGATTGACTTGCGGGTGTTGAACCATCCCTGTGTCCCTGGTATAAATCCCACTTGATCATGGTGTATAATCTTTTTGATGTATTGCTGTAATCGGTTTGCCAAAATTTTGTTGAGGATTTTTGCATCTATGTTCATCAGTGATATCGGCCTGTAGTTCTCCTTCTTTGTGTTGTCCTTGTCAGGTTTGGGGATCAGAGTGATGTTGGCTTCATAGAATGTGTTAGGGAGTTCTCCATCTTTCTCAATTTTCTGGAACAGTTTGAGGAGAATAGGTACAAAGAACTCACACTGCTTAACAACAAAAAAACAAACAACCCGATCAAAAAATGGGCAGAGGACATGAACAGACATTTCTCAAAAGAAGATATGAATATGGCCAATAGACACATGAAAAGATGTTCATCATCGCTAATCATCAGGGAAATGCAAATCAAAACTACACTAAGATATCACCTTACCCCCGTTAGATTGGCAAAAACATCCAAAACCAAGAACGACAAATGTTGGAGAGGTTGTGGAGAAAGAGGAACCCTCATACACTGTTGGTGGGAATGCAAACTGGTACAGCCACTATGGAAAACAGTATGGAGATTTCTCGAAAAGTTAAAAATAGAAATACCCTATGACCCAGCCATCCCATTACTGGGTATCTATCCTAAGAACCTGATATCAGATATCTCAAGAGTCCGTTGCACCCCTATGTTCATCGCAGCATTATTTACAATAGCCAAGACGTGGAACCAGCCTACATGCCCAGAAACTGATGATTGGATAAAGAAGATGTGGTATATATACACAATGGAATACTACTCAGCCATAAAAAAAGACGAAAGTGGCCCATTCACAACAATGTGGATGGACCTCGAGGGCATTATGTTAAGCGAAATAAGTCAGTCAGAGAAAGACGAACTCTATATGACTCCACTCATAGGTGGAAATTAGTATATTGAGAAGGAGATCTGATCGGTGGTTACCAGGGAAAAGGGGGGGTCGGGGGAGGGGACGGAGGGGGAAGTGGTGTTCCCACAACATGACTAACAAAAATGTACAACTGAAATTTCACAAGCTTGTAATCCATCATAACATTAATAAACAAACAAAAAAAAAAAGATGCTTTGGGGCCCATCTGCCCCTATGGAAAGAACGCAGCACTTTGTGCCTTGCAGCTCTAGGGCAATGTAGCACACCCAGAGCAGAAGTTCTACTTCAGCCAGATCAGGCCCGCAAAGAAACTGCGTTTCACAGGCCTTTGTAAGAGATGTTCCCGGTAGGCTGTTAGAGCACTGTGCAGAGCGAGTTGTTTCTTAGCTTCCCAACGAGCTGGAAGCAAGATGCTTTAGGGGCCATCTGCCCTTAAGGAAAGAAGGCAGCACTTTGTGCCTTGCAGCTCTAGGGCAATGTAGCACACCCAGAGCAGAAGTTCTACTTCAGCCAGATCAGGCCCGCAAAGAAACTGCGTTTCACAGGCCTTTGTAAGAGATGTTCCCGGTAGGCTGTTAGAGCACTGTGCAGAGCGAGTTGTTTCTTAGCTTCCCAACGAGCTGGAAGCAAGATGCTTTAGGGGCCATCTGCCCTTAAGGAAAGAAGGCAGCACTTTGTGCCTTGCAGCTCTAGGGCAATGTAGCACACCCAGAGCAGAAGTTCTACTTCAGCCCGATCAGGCCTGCTAGAAACTGCGTTTCACAGGCCTTTGTAAGAGATGTTCCCGGTAGGCTGTTAGAGCACTGTGCAGAGCGAGTTGTTTCTTAGCTTCCCAGAGAGCTGGAAGCAAGATGCTTTGGGGCCCGTTAATTGTATCCCCTGCTACTTTGCTGTAGTTGTTGATTATTTCTAATAGTTTTTCTCTGGATTCTTTGGGGTTTTCTATGTATAAGATCATGTCGTCTGCAAACAACGCGAGTTTTACTTCTTCGTTACCTATTTGGATTCCTTTTATTTTTTTTTCCTGCTGAATTGCTCTGGCCAGCACCTCCAGTACTATGTTGAATAGGAGTGGTGAAAGTGGGCACCCTTGTCTTGTTCCTGTCCTCAGAGGGATGGCTTTCAGCTTTTGTCCATTGAGTATGATGTTGGCTGTGGGTCTATCATATATGGCCTTTATTATGTTGAGGTACTTTCCTTCTATACCCATTTTACTGAGGGTTTTTATCATAAATGGGTGTTGGATCTTGTCGAATGCTTTCTCTGCGTCTATTGAGATGATCATGTGGTTTTTGTTTTTCATTTTGTTGATGTAGTGTATCACGTTGATTGACTTGCGGGTGTTGAACCATCCCTGTGTCCCTGGTATAAATCCCACTTGATCATGGTGTATAATCTTTTTGATGTATTGCTGTAATCGGTTTGCCAAAATTTGTTGAGGATTTTTGCATCTATGTTCATCAGTGATATCGGCCTGTAGTTCTCCTTCTTTGTGTTGTCCTTGTCAGGTTTGGGGATCAGAGTGATGTTGGCTTCATAGAATGTGTTAGGGAGTTCTCCATCTTTCTCAATTTTCTGGAACAGTTTGAGGAGAATAGGTACAAAGAACTCACACTGCTTAACAACAAAAAAACAAACAACCCGATCAAAAAATGGGCAGAGGACATGAACAGACATTTCTCAAAAGAAGATATGAATATGGCCAATAGACACAGGAAAAGATGTTCATCATCGCTAATCATCAGGGAAATGCAAATCAAAACTACACTAAGATATCACCTTACCCCCGTTAGATTGGCAAAAACATCCAAAACCAAGAACGACAAATGTTGGAGAGGTTGTGGAGAAAGAGGAACCCTCATACACTGTTGGTGGGAATGCAAACTGGTACAGCCACTATGGAAAACAGTATGGAGATTTCTCAAAAAGTTAAAAATAGAAATACCCTATGACCCAGCCATCCCATTACTGGGTATCTATCCTAAGAACCTGATATCAGATATCTCAAGAGTCCGTTGCACCCCTATGTTCATCGCAGCATTATTTACAATAGCCAAGACGTGGAACCAGCCTACATGCCCAGAAACTGATGATTGGATAAAGAAGATGTGGTATATATACACAATGGAATACTACTCAGCCATAAAAAAAGACGACATTGGCCCATTCACAACAATGTGGATGGACCTCGAGGGCATTATGTTAAGCGAAATAAGTCAGTCAGAGAAAGACAGACTGAATATGACTCCACTCATAGGTGGAAATTAGTATATTGAGAAGGAGATCTGTTCGGTGGTTACCAGGGAAAAGGGGGGGTGGGGGGAGGGCACGGAGGGGGAAGTGGTGTTCCCACAACATGACTAACAAAAATGTACAACTGAAATTTCACAAGCTTGTAATCCATCATAACATTAATAAACAAAAAAAAAAAAAAGATGCTTTGGGGCCCATCTGCCCCTATGGAAAGAACGCAGCACTTTGTGCCTTGCAGCTCTAGGGCAATGTAGCACACCCAGAGCAGAAGTTCTACTTCAGCCAGATCAGGCCCGCAAAGAAACTGCGTTTCACAGGCCTTTGTAAGAGATGTTCCCGGTAGGCTGTTAGAGCACTGTGCAGAGCGAGTTGTTTCTTAGCTTCCCAACGAGCTGGAAGCAAGATGGTTTAGGGGCCATCTGCCCTTAAGGAAAGAAGGCAGCACTTTGTGCCTTGCAGCTCTAGGGCAAAGTAGCACACCCAGAGCAGAAGTTCTACTTCAGCCAGATCAGGCCTGCAAAGAAACTGCGTTTCACAGGCCTTTGTAAGAGATGTTCCCGGTAGGCTGTTAGAGCACTGTGCAGAGCGAGTTGTTTCTTAGCTTCCCAAAGAGCTGGAAGCAAGATGCTTTGGGGCCCTTCTCACCCTTTGGAAAGAAGGCAGCACTTTGTGCCTTACAGCTCTAGGGCAAAGTAGCACACCCAGAGGAGAAGTTCTTCTTCAGCCAGATCAGGCCTGCAAAAAACTGCGTTTCACAGGCCTCTGTAAGAGATGTTCCCGGTAGGATGTAAGAGCACTGTGCAGAGCGACTAGTTTCTTAGCTTCCCAGAGAGCTGGAAGCAAGATGCTTTGGGGCCCGCTAATTGTATACCCTGCTACTTTGCTGTAGTTGTTGATTATTTCTAATAGTTTTTCTGTGGATTCTTTGGGGTTTTCTATGTATAAGATCATGTCGTCTGCAAACAACGCGAGTTTTACTTCTTCGTTACCTATTTGGATTCCTCTTATTTTATTTTCCTGCCGAATTGCTCTGGCCAGCACCTCCAGTACTATGTTGAATAGGAGTGGTGAAAGTGGGCACCCTTGTCTTGTTCCTGTCCTCAGAGGGATGGCTTTCAGCTTTTGTCCATTGAGTATGCTGTTGGCTGTGGGTCTATCATATATGGCCTTTATTATGTTGAGGTACTTTCCTTCTATACCCATTTTACTGAGGGTTGTTATCATAAATGGGTGTTGGATCTTGTCGAATGCTTTCTCTGCGTCTATTGAGATGATCATGTGGTTTTTGTTTTTCATTTTGTTGATGTAGTGTATCACGTTGATTGACTTGCGGGTGTTGAACCATCCCTGTGTCCCTGGTATAAATCCCACTTGATCATGGTGTATAATCTTTTTGATGTATTGCTGTAATCGGTTTGCCAAAATTTGTTGAGGATTTTTGCATCTATGTTCATCAGTGATATCGGCCTGTAGTTCTCCTTCTTTGTGTTGTCCTTGTCAGGTTTGGGGATCAGAGTGATGTTGGCTTCATAGAATGTGTTAGGGAGTTCTCCATCTTTCTCAATTTTCTGGAACAGTTTGAGGAGAATAGGTACAAAGAACTCACACTGCTTAACAACAAAAAAACAAACAACCCGATCAAAAAATGGGCAGAGGACATGAACAGACATTTCTCAAAAGAAGATATGAATATGGCCAATAGACACAGGAAAAGATGTTCATCATCGCTAATCATCAGGGAAATGCAAATCAAAACTACACTAAGATATCACCTTACCCCCGTTAGATTGGCAAAAACATCCAAAACCAAGAACGACAAATGTTGGAGAGGTTGTGGAGAAAGAGGAACCCTCATACACTGTTGGTGGGAATGCAAACTGGTACAGCCACTATGGAAAACAGTATGGAGATTTCTCAAAAAGTTAAAAATAGAAATACCCTATGACCCAGCCATCCCATTACTGGGTATCTATCCTAAGAACCTGATATCAGATATCTCAAGAGTCCGTTGCACCCCTATGTTCATCGCAGCATTATTTACAATAGCCAAGACGTGGAACCAGCCTACATGCCCAGAAACTGATGATTGGATAAAGAAGATGTGGTATATATACACAATGGAATACTACTCAGCCATAAAAAAAGACGACATTGGCCCATTCACAACAATGTGGATGGACCTCGAGGGCATTATGTTAAGCGAAATAAGTCAGTCAGAGAAAGACAGACTCTATAAGACTCCACTCATAGGTGGAAATTAGTATATTGAGAAGGAGATCTGATCGGTGGTTACCAGGGAAAAGGGGGGGTGGGGGGAGGGCACGGAGGGGGAAGTGGTGTTCCCAGAACATGACTAACAAAAATGTACAACTGAAATTTCACAAGCTTGTAATCCATCATAACATTAATAAACAAACAAAAAAAAAAAAGATGCTTTGGGGCCCATCTGCCCCTATGTAAAGAACGCAGCACTTTGTGCCTTGCAGCTCTAGGGCAATGTAGCACACCCAGAGCAGAAGTTCTACTTCAGCCAGATCAGGCCCGCAAAGAAACTGCGTTTCACAGGCATTTGCAAGAGATGTTCCCGGTAGGCTGTTAGAGAACTGTGCAGAGCGAGTTGTTTCTTAGCTTCCCAACGAGCTTTAAGCAAGATGCTTTAGGGGCCATCTGCCCTTAAGGAAAGAAGGCAGCACTTTGTGCCTTGCAGCTCTAGGGCAATGTAGCACACCCAGAGCAGTTGTTCTACTTCAGCCAGGTCAGGCCTGCAAAGAAACTGCGTTTCACAGGCCTTTGTAAGAGATGTTCCCGGTAGGCTGTTAGAGCACTGTGCAGAGCGAGTTGTTTCTTAGCTTCCCAAAAAGCTGGAAGCAAGAAGCTTTGGGGCCCTCTCACCCTTTGGAAAGAAGGCAGCTCTTTGTGCCTTGCAGCTTTAGGGCAATGTAGCACACCCAGAGCCGAAGTTCTACTTCAGCTAGATCAGACCTGCAAAGAAACTTCGTTTCACAGGCCTTTGTAAGAGATGTTCCCGGTAGGCTGTAAGAGCACTGTGCAGAGCGACTAGATTCTTAGCTTCCCAGAGAGCTGGAAGCAAGATGCTTTGGGGCCCATCTGCCCCTATGGAAAGAACGCAGCACTTTGTGCCTTTCAGCTCTAGGGCAATGCAGCACACCCCGAGCAGAAGTTCTACTTCAGCCAGATCAGGCCTGCAAAGAAACTGCGTTTCACAGGCCTTTGTAAGAGATGTTCCCGGTAGGCTGTTAGAGCACTGTGCAGAGCGAGTTGTTTCTTAGCTTCCCAGAGAGCTGGAAGCAAGATGCTTTGGGGCCCGTTAATTTTATACCCTGCTACTTTGCTGTAGTTGTTGATTATTTCTAATAGTTTTTCTGTGGATCATTTGGGGTTTTCTATGTATAAGATCATGTCGTCTGCAAACAACGCGAGTTTTACTTCTTCGTTACCTATTTGGATTCCTTTTATTTTTTTTTCCTGCCGTATTGCTCTGGCCAGCACCTCCAGTACTATGTTGAATAGGTGTGGTGAAAGTGGGCACCCTTGTCTTATTCCTGTCCTCCGAGGGATGTCTTTCAGCTTTTGTCCATTGAGTCTGATGTTGGCTGTGGGTCTATCATATATGGCCTTTATTATGTTGAGGTACTTTCCTTCTATACCCATTTTACTGAGGGTTGTTATCATAAATGGGT
Organism: Equus asinus; assembly: GCF_041296235.1. Classification (NCBI taxonomy): domain Eukaryota; kingdom Metazoa; phylum Chordata; class Mammalia; order Perissodactyla; family Equidae; genus Equus; species Equus asinus. Next base: position 39,321,379 of record NC_091790.1, read on the forward strand.
GTTGGATCTTGTCGAATGCTTTCTCTGCGTCTATTGTGATGATCATGTGGTTTTTGTTTTTCATTTTGTTGATGTAGTGTATCACGTTGATTGACTTGCGGGTGTTGAACCATCCCTGTGTCCCTGGTATAAATCCCACTTGATCATGGTGTATAATCTTTTTGATGTATTGCTGTAATCGGTTTGCCAAAATTTTGTTGAGGATTTTTGCATCTATGTTCATCAGTGATATCGGCCTTTAGTTCTCCTTCTTTGTGTTGTCCTTGTCAGGTTTGGGGATCAGAGTGATGTTGGCTTCATAGAATGTGTTAGGGAGTTCTCCATCTTTCTCAATTTTCTGGAACAGTTTGAGGAGAATAGGTACAAAGAACTCACACTGCTTAACAACAAAAAAACAAACAACCCGATCAAAAAATGGGCAGAGGACATGAACAGACATTTCTCAAAAGAAGATATGAATATGGCCAATAGACACAGGAAAAGATGTTCATCATCGCTAATCATCAGGGAAATGCAAATCAAAACTACACTAAGATATCACCTTACCCCCGTTAGATTGGCAAAAACATCCAAAACCAAGAACGACAAATGTTGGAGAGGTTGTGGAGAAAGAGGAACCCTCATACACTGTTGGTGGGAATGCAAACTGGTACAGCCACTATGGAAAACAGTATGGAGATTTCTCAAAAAGTTAAAAATAGAAATACCCTATGACCCAGCCATCCCATTACTGGGTATCTATCCTAAGAACCTGATATCAGATATCTCAAGAGTCCGTTGCACCCCTATGTTCATCGCAGCATTATTTACAATAGCCAAGACGTGGAACCAGCCTACATGCCCAGAAACTGATGATTGGATAAAGAAGATGTGGTATATATACACAATGGAATACTACTCAGCCATAAAAAAAGACGACATTGGCCCATTCACAACAATGTGGATGGACCTCGAGGGCATTATGTTAAGCGAAATAAGTCAGTCAGAGAAAGACAGACTCTATAAGACTCCACTCATAGGTGGAAATTAGTATATTGAGAAGGAGATCTGATCGGTGGTTACCAGGGAAAAGGGGGGGTGGGGGGAGGGCACGGAGGGGGAAGTGGTGTTCCCAGAACATGACTAACAAAAATGTACAACTGAAATTTCACAAGCTTGTAATCCATCATAACATTAATAAACAAACAAAAAAAAAAAAGATGCTTTGGGGCCCATCTGCCCCTATGGAAAGAACGCAGCACTTTGTGCCTTGCAGCTCTAGGGCAATGTAGCACACCCAGAGCAGAAGTTCTACTTCAGCCACATCAGGCCTGCAAAGAAACTGCGTTTCACAGGCCTTTGTAAGAGATGTTCCCGGCAGGCTGTTAGAGCACTGTGCAGAGCGAGTTGTTTCCTAGCTTCCCAAAGAGCTGGAAGCAAGATGCTTTGGGGCCCTTCTCACCCTTTGGAAAGAAGGCAGCACTTTGTGCCTTGCAGCTCTAGGGCAATGTAGCACACCCAAAGCAGAAGTTCTACTTCAGCCAGATCAGACCTGCAAAGAAACTGCGTTTCACAGGCCTTTGTAAGAGATGTTCCCTGTAGGCTGTTAGAGCACTGTGCAGAGCGAGTTGTTTCTTAGCTTCCCAAGGAGCTGGAAGCAAGATGCTTTAGGGGCCATCTGCCCTTAAGGAAAGAAGGCAGCACTTTGTGCCTTGCATCTCTAGGGCAATGTAGCACACCCAGAGCAGTTGTTCTACTTCTGCCAGGTCAGGCCTGCAAAGAAACTGCGTTTCACAGGCCTTTGTAAGAGATGTTCCCTGTAGGCTGTTAGAGCACTGTGCAGAGCGACTTGTTTCTTAGCTTCCCAAAGAGCTGGAAGCAAGATGCTTTGGGGCCCTCTCACCCTTTGGAAAGAAGTCAGCACTTTGTGCCTTGCAGCTCTAGGGCAATGTAGCACACCCAGAGCCGAAGTTCTACTTCAGCTAGATCAGACCTGCAAAGAAACTTCGTTTCACAGGCCTTTGTAAGAGATGTTCCCGGTAGGCTGTAAGAGCACTGTGCAGAGCGACTAGTTTCTTAGCTTCCCAGAGAGCTGGAAGCAAGATGCTTTGGGGCCCATCTGCCCCTATGGAAAGAACGCAGCACTTTGTGCCTTGCAGCTCTAGGGCAATGCAGCACACCCCGAGCAGAAGTTCTACTTCAGCCAGATCAGGCCTGCAAAGAAACTGCGTTTCACAGGCCTTTGTAAGAGCTGTTACCGGTAGGCTGTTAGAGCACTGTGCAGAGCGAGTTGTTTCTTAGCTTCTCAGAGAGCTGCAAGCAAGATGCTTTGGGGCCCGTTAATTTTATACCCTGCTACTTTGCTGTAGTTGTTGATTATTTCTAATAGTTTTTCTGTGGATCCTTTGGGGTTTTCTATGTATAAGATCATGTCGTCTGCAAACAACGCGAGTTTTACTTCTTCGTTACCTATTTGGATTCCTCTTATTTTATTTTCCTGCCGAATTGCTCTGGCCAGCACCTCCAGTACTATGTTGAATAGGAGTGGTGAAAGTGGGCACCCTTGTCTTGTTCCTGTCCTCAGAGGGATGGCTTTCAGCTTTTGTCCATTGAGTATGCTGTTGGCTGTTGGTCTATCATATATGGCCTTTATTATGTTGAGGTACGTTCCTTCTATACCCATTTTACTGAGGGTTGTTATCATAAATGGGTGTTGGATCTTGTCGAATGCTTTCTCTGCGTCTATTGAGATGATCATGTGGTTTTTGTTTTTCATTTTGTTGATGTAGTGTATCACGTTGATTGACTTGCGTGTGTTGAACCATCCCTGTGTCCCTGGTATAAATCCCACTTGATCATGGTGTATAATCTTTTTGATGTATTGCTGTAATCGGTTTGCCAAAATTTGGTTGAGGATTTTTGCATCTATGTTCATCAGTGATATCGGCCTGTAGTTCTCCTTCTTTGTGTTGTCCTTGTCAGGTTTGGGGATCAGAGTGATGTTGCTTCATAGAATGTGTTAGGGAGTTCTCCATCTTTCTCAATTTTCTGGAACAGTTTGAGGAGAATAGGTACAAAGAACTCACACTGCTTAACAACAAAAAAACAAACAACCCGATCCAAAAATGGGCAGAGGACATGAACAGACATTTCTCAAAAGAAGATATGAATATGGCCAATAGACACATGAAAAGATGTTCATCATCGCTAATCATCAGGGAAATGCAAATCAAAACTACACTAAGATATCACCTTACCCCCGTTAGATTGGCAAAAACATCCAAAACCAAGAACGACAAATGTTGGAGAGGTTGTGGAGAAAGAGGAACCCTCATACACTGTTGGTGGGAATGCAAACTGGTACAGCCACTATGGAAAACAGTATGGAGATTTCTCAAAAAGTTAAAAATAGAAATACCCTATGACCCAGCCATCCCATTACTGGGTATCTATCCTAAGAACCTGATATCAGATATCTCAAGAGTCCGTTGCACCCCTATGTTCATCGCAGCATTATTTACAATAGCCAAGACGTGGAACCAGCCTACATGCCCAGAAACTGATGATTGGATAAAGAAGATGTGGTATATATACACAATGGAATACTACTCAGCCATAAAAAAAGACGACATTGGCCCCTTCACAACAATGTGGATGGACCTCGAGGGCATTATGTTAAGCGAAATAAGTCAGTCAGAGAAAGACGAACTCTATATGACTCCACTCATAGGTGGAAATTAGTATATTGAGAAGAAGATCTGATCGGTGGTTACCAGGGAAAAGGGGGGGTGGGGGAGGGCACGGAGGGGGAAGTGGTGTTCCCACAACATGACTAACAAAAATGTACAACTGAAATTTCACAAGCTTGTAATCCATCATAAGATTAATAAACAAAAAAAAAAAAAAAGATGCTTTGGGGCCCATCTGCCCCTATGGAAAGAACGCAGCACTTTGTGCCTTGCAGCTCTAGGACAATGCAGCACACCCCGAGCAGAAGTTGTACTTCAGCCAGATCAGGCCTGCAAAGAAACTGCGTTTCACAGGCCTTTGTAAGAGATGTTCCCGGTAGGCTGTTAGAGCACTGTGCAGAGCGAGTTGTTTCCTAGCTTCCCAAAGAGCTGGAAGCAAGATGCTTTGGGGCCCTTCTCACCCTTTGGAAAGAAGGCAGCACTTTGTGCCTTGCAGCTCTAGGGCAATGTAGCACACCCAAAGCAGAAGTTCTACTTCAGCCAGATCAGACCTGCAAAGAAACTGCGTTTCACAGGCCTTTGTAAGAGATGTTCCCTGTAGGCTGTTAGAGCACTGTGCAGAGCGAGTTGTTTCTTAGCTTCCCAAGGAGCTGGAAGCAAGATGCTTTAGGGGCCATCTGCCCTTAAGGAAAGAAGGCAGCACTTTGTGCCTTGCAGCTCTAGGGCAATGTAGCACACCCAGAGCAGTTGTTCTACTTCTGCCAGGTCAGGCCTGCAAAGAAACTGCGTTTCACAGGCCTTTGTAAGAGATGTTCCCGGTAGGCTGTTAGAGCACTGTGCAGAGCGACTTGTTTCTTAGCTTCCCAAAGAGCTGGAAGCAAGATGCTTTGGGGCCCTCTCACCCTTTGGAAAGAAGTCAGCACTTTGTGCCTTGCAGCTCTAGGGCAATGTAGCACACCCAGAGCCGAAGTTCTACTTCAGCTAGATCAGACCTGCAAAGAAACTTCGTTTCACAGGCCTTTGTAAGAGATGTTCCCGGTAGGCTGTAAGAGCATTGTGCAGAGCGACTGTTTTCTTAGCTTCCCAGAGAGCTGGAAGCAAGATGCTTTGGGGCCCATCTGCCCCTATGGAAAGAACGCAGCACTTTGTGCCTTGCAGCTCTAGGGCAATGCAGCACACCCCGAGCAGAAGTTCTACTTCAGCCAGATCAGGCCTGCAAAGAAACTGCGTTTCACAGGCCTTTGTAAGAGATGTTCCCGGTAGGCTGTTAGAGCACTGTGCTGAGCGAGTTGTTTCTTAGCTTCCCAGAGAGCTGCAAGCAAGATGCTTTGGGGCCCGTTAATTTTATACCCTGCTACTTTGCTGTAGTTGTTGATTATTTCTAATAGTTTTTCTGTGGATCCTTTGGGGTTTTCTATGTATAAGATCATGTCGTCTGCAAACAACGCGAGTTTTACTTCTTCGTTACCTATTTGGATTCCTCTTATTTTATTTTCCTGCCGAATTGCTCTGGCCAGCACCTCCAGTACTATGTTGAATAGGAGTGGTGAAAGTGGGCACCCTTGTCTTGTTCCTGTCCTCAGAGGGATGGCTTTCAGCTTTTGTCCATTGAGTATGCTGTTGGCTGTGGGTCTATCATATATGGCCTTTATTATGTTGAGGTACTTTCCTTCTATACCCATTTTACTGAGGGTTTTTATCATAAATGGGTGTTGGATCTTGTCGAATGCTTTCTCTGCGTCTATTGAGATGATCATGTGGTTTTTGTTTTTCATTTTGTTGATGTAGTGTATCACGTTGATTGACTTGCGGGTGTTGAACCATCCCTGTGTCCCTGGTATAAATCCCACTTGATCATGGTGTATAATCTTTTTGATGTATTGCTGTAATCGGTTTGCCAAAATTTGGTTGAGGATTTTTGCATCTATGTTCATCAGTGATATCGGCCTGTAGTTCTCCTTCTTTGTGTTGTCCTTGTCAGGTTTGGGGATCAGAGTGATGTTGGCTTCATAGAATGTGTTAGGGAGTTCTCCATCTTTCTCAATTTTCTGGAACAGTTTGAGGAGAATAGGTACAAAGAACTCACACTGCTTAACAACAAAAAAACAAACAACCCGATCAAAAAATGGGCAGAGGACATGAACAGACATTTCTCAAAAGAAGATATGAATATGGCCAATAGACACATGAAAAGATGTTCATCATCGCTAATCATCAGGGAAATGCAAATCAAAACTACACTAAGATATCACCTTACCCCCGTTAGATTGGCAAAAACATCCAAAACCAAGAACGACGAATGTTGGAGAGGTTGTGGAGAAAGAGGAACCCTCATACACTGTTGGTGGGAATGCAAACTGGTACAGCCACTATGGAAAACAGTATGGAGATTTCTCAAAAGTTAAAAATAGAAATACCTTATGACCCAGCCATCCCATTACTGGGTATCTATCCTAAGAACCTGATATCAGATATCTCAAGAGTCCGTTGCACCCCTATGTTCATCGCAGCATTATTTACAATAGCCAAGACGTGGAACCAGCCTACATGCCCAGAAACTGATGATTGGATAAAGAAGATGTGGTATATATACACAATGGAATACTACTCAGCCATAAAACAAGACGACATTGGCCCATGCACAACAATGTGGATGGACCTCGAGGGCATTATGTTAAGCGAAATAAGTCAGTCAGAGAAAGACGATCTCTATATGACTCCACTCATAGGTGGAAATTAGTATATTGAGAAGGAGATCTGATCGGTGGTTACCAGGGAAAAGGGGGGGTGGGGGAGGGCACGGAGGGGGAAGTGGTGTTCCCACAACATGACTAATAAAAATGTACAACTGAAATTTCACAAGCTTGTAATCCATCATAAGATTAATAAACAACAACAACAAAAAAAGATGCTTGGGGCCCATCTGCCCCTATGGAAAGAACGCAGCACTTTCTGCCTTTCAGCTCTAGGGCAATGTAGCACACCCAGAGCAGAAGTTCTACTTCAGCCAGATCAGGCCTGCAAAGAAACTGCGTTTCACAGGCCTTTGTAAGAGATGTTCCCGGAAGGCTGTTAGAGAACTGTGCAGAGCGAGTTGTTTCGTAGCTTCCGAAAGAGCTGGAAGCAAGATGCTTTGGGGCCCTTCTCACCCTTTGGAAAGAAGGCACTACTTTGTGCCTTGCAGCTCTAGGGCAATGTAGCACACCCAGAGCAGAAGTTGTACTTCAGCCAGATCAGGCCTGCAAAGAAAGTGCGTTTCACAGGCCTTTGTAAGAGATGTTCCCGGTAGGCTGTTAGAGCACTGTGCAGAGCGAGTTGTTTCCTAGCTTCCCAAAGAGCTGGAAGCAAGATGCTTTGGGGCCCTTCTCACCCTTTGGAAAGAAGGCAGCACTTTGTGCCTTGCAGCTCTAGGGCAATGTAGCACACCCAAAGCAGAAGTTCTACTTCAGCCAGATCAGGCCTGCAAAGAAACTGCGTTTCACAGGCCTTTGTAAGAGATGTTCCCTGTAGGCTGTTGGAGCCTTGTGCACAGCGAGTTGTTTCTTAGCTTCCCAAGGAGCTGGAAGCAAGATGCTTTAGGGGCCATCTGCCCTTAAGGAAAGAAGTCAGCACTTTGTGCCTTGCAGCTCTAGGGCAATGTAGCACACCCAGAGCAGTTGTTCTACTTCAGCAAGATCAGGCCTGCAAAGAAACTGCGTTTCACAGGCCTTTGTAAGAGATGTTCCCGGTAGGATGTAAGAGCACTGTGCAGAGCGACTAGTTTCTTAGCTTCCCAGAGAGCTGGAAGCAAGATGCTTTGGGGCCCATCTGCCCCTATGGAAAGAACGCAGCACTTTGTGCCTTGCAGCTCTAGGGCAATGCAGCACACCCCGAGCAGAAGTTCTACTTCAGCCAGATCAGGCCTGCAAAGAAACTTCGTTTCACAGGCCTTTGTAAGAGATGTTCCCGGTAGGCTGTTAGAGCACTGTGCAGAGCGAGTTGTTTCTTAGCTTCCCAGAGAGCTGGAAGCAAGATGCTTTGGGGCCCGTTAATTGTATACCCTGCTACTTTGCTGTAGTTGTTGATTATTTCTAATAGTTTTTCTGTGGATTCTTTGGGGTTTTCTATGTATAAGATCATGTCGTCTGCAAACAACGCGAGTTTTACTTCTTCGTTACCTATTTGGATTCCTTTTATTTTTTTTTCCTGCCGAATTGCTCTGGCCAGCACCTCCAGTACTATGTTGAATAGGAGTGGTGAAAGTGGGCACCCTTGTCTTGTTCCTGTCCTCAGAGGGATGGCTTTCAGCTTTTGTCCATTGAGTATGCTGTTGGCTGTGGGTCTATCATATATGGCCTTTATTATGTTGAGGTACTTTCCTTCAATACCCATTTTACTGAGGGTTTTTATCATAAATGGGTGTTGGATCTTGTCGAATGCTTTCTCTGCGTCTATTGAGATGATCATGTGGTTTTTGTTTTTCAATTTGTTGATGTAGTGTATCACGTTGATTGACTTGCGGGTGTTGAACCATCCCTGTGTCCCTGGTATAAATCCCACTTGATCATGGTGTATAGTCTTTTTGATGTATTGCTGTAATCGGTTTGCCAAAATTTGGTTGAGGATTTTTGCATCTATGTTCATCAGTGATATCGGCCTGTAGTTCTCCTTCTTTGTGTTGTCCTTGTCAGGTTTGGGGATCAGAGTGATGTTGGCTTCATAGAATGTGTTAGGGAGTTCTCCATCTTTCTCAATTTTCTGGAACAGTTTGAGGAGAATAGGTACAAAGAACTCACACTGCTTAACAACAAAAAAACAAACAACCCGATCAAAAAATGGGCAGAGGACATGAACAGACATTTCTCAAAAGAAGATATGAATATGGCCAATAGACACATGAAAAGATGTTCATCATCGCTAATCATCAGGGAAATGCAAATCAAAACTACACTAAGATATCACCTTACGCCCGTTAGATTGGCAAAAACATCCAAAACCAAGAACGACAAATGTTGGAGAGGTTGTGGAGAAAGAGGAACCCTCATACACTGTTGGTGGGAATGCAAACTGGTACAGCCACTATGGAAAACAGTATGGAGATTTCTCAAAAAGTTAAAAATAGAAATACCCTATGACCCAGCCATCCCATTACTGGGTATCTATCCTAAGAACCTGATATCAGATATCTCAAGAGTCCGTTGCACCCCTATGTTCATCGCAGCATTATTTACAATAGCCAAGACGTGGAACCAGCCTACATGCCCAGAAACTGATGATTGGATAAAGAAGATGTGGTATATATACAGAATGGAATACTACTCAGCCATAAAAAAAGACGACATTGGCCCATGCACAACAATGTGGATGGACCTCGAGGGCATTATGTTAAGCGAAATAAGTCAGTCAGAGAAAGACGATCTCTATATGACTCCACTCATAGGTGGAAATTAGTATATTGAGAAGGAGATCTGATCGGTGGTTACCAGGGAAAAGGGGGGGTGGGGGAGGGCACGGAGGGGGAAGTGGTGTTCCCACAACATGACTAATAAAAATGTACAACTGAAATTTCACAAGCTTGTAATCCATCATAAGATTAATAAACAAAAAAAAAAAAAAAAAGATGCTTGGGGCCCATCTGCCCCTATGGAAAGAACGCAGCACTTTCTGCCTTTCAGCTCTAGGGCAATGTAGCACACCCAGAGCAGAAGTTCTACTTCAGCCAGATCAGGCCTGCAAAGAAACTGCGTTTCACAGGCCTTTGTAAGAGATGTTCCCGGAAGGCTGTTAGAGAACTGTGCAGAGCGAGTTGTTTCGTAGCTTACCAAACAGCCGGCAGCAAGATGCTTTGGGGCCCTTCTCACCCTTTGGAAAGAAGGCACTACTTTGTGCCTTGCAGCTCTAGGGCAATGTAGCACACCCAGAGCAGAAGTTGTACTTCAGCCAGATCAGGCCTGCAAAGAAAGTGCGTTTCACAGGCCTTTGTAAGAGATGTTCCCGGTAGGCTGTTAGAGCACTGTGCAGAGCGAGTTGTTTCCTAGCTTCCCAAAGAGCTGGAAGCAAGATGCTTTGGGGCCCTTCTCACCCTTTGGAAAGAAGGCAGCACTTTGTGCCTTGCAGCTCTAGGGCAATGTAGCACACCCAAAGCAGAAGTTCTACTTCAGCCAGATCAGGCCTGCAAAGAAACTGCGTTTCACAGGCCTTTGTAAGAGATGTTCCCTGTAGGCTGTTGGAGCCTTGTGCACAGCGAGTTGTTTCTTAGCTTCCCAAGGAGCTGGAAGCAAGATGCTTTAGGGGCCATCTGCCCTTAAGGAAAGAAGTCAGCACTTTGTGCCTTGCAGCTCTAGGGCAATGTAGCACACCCAGAGCAGTTGTTCTACTTCTGCCAGGTCAGGCCTGCAAAGAAACTGCGTTTCACAGGCCTTTGTAAGAGATGTTCCCGGTAGGATGTAAGAGCACTGTGCAGAGCGACTAGTTTCTTAGCTTCCCAGAGAGCTGGAAGCAAGATGCTTTGGGGCCCATCTGCCCCTATGGAAAGAACGCAGCACTTTGTGCCTTGCAGCTCTAGGGCAATGCAGCACACCCCGAGCAGAAGTTCTACTTCAGCCAGATCAGGCCTGCAAAGAAACTTCGTTTCACAGGCCTTTGTAAGAGATGTTCCCGGTAGGCTGTTAGAGCACTGTGCAGAGCGAGTTGTTTCTTAGCTTCCCAGAGAGCTGGAAGCAAGATGCTTTGGGGCCCGTTAATTGTATACCCTGCTACTTTGCTGTAGTTGTTGATTATTTCTAATAGTTTTTCTGTGGATTCTTTGGGGTTTTCTATGTATAAGATCATGTCGTCTGCAAACAACGCGAGTTTTACTTCTTCGTTACCTATTTGGATTCCTTTTATTTTTTTTTCCTGCCGAATTGCTCTGGCCAGCACCTCCAGTACTATGTTGAATAGGAGTGGTGAAAGTGGGCACCCTTGTCTTGTTCCTGTCCTCAGAGGGATGGCTTTCAGCTTTTGTCCATTGAGTATGCTGTTGGCTGTGGGTCTATCCTATATGGCCTTTATTATGTTGAGGTACTTTCCTTCAATACCCATTTTACTGAGGGTTTTTATCATAAATGGGTGTTGGATCTTGTCGAATGCTTTCTCTGCGTCTATTGAGATGATCATGTGGTTTTTGTTTTTCATTTTGTTGATGTAGTGTATCACGTTGATTGACTTGCGGGTGTTGAACCATCCCTGTGTCCCTGGTATAAATCCCACTTGATCATGGTGTATAATCTTTTTGATGTATTGCTGTAATCGGTTTGCCAAAATTTGGTTGAGGATTTTTGCATCTATGTTCATCAGTGATATCGGCCTGTAGTTCTCCTTCTTTGTGTTGTCCTTGTCAGGTTTGGGGATCAGAGTGATGTTGGCTTCATAGAATGTGTTAGGGAGTTCTCCATCTTTCTGAATTTTCTGGAACAGTTTGAGGAGAATAGGTACAAAGAACTCACACTGCTTAACAACAAAAAAACAAACAACCCGATCAAAAAATGGGCAGAGGACATGAACAGACATTTCTCAAAAGAAGATATGAATATGGCCAATAGACACATGAAAAGATGTTCATCATCGCTAATCATCAGGGAAATGCAAATCAAAACTACACTAAGATATCACCTTACGCCCGTTAGATTGGCAAAAACATCCAAAACCAAGAACGACAAATGTTGGAGAGGTTGTGGAGAAAGAGGAACCCTCATACACTGTTGGTGGGAATGCAAACTGGTACAGCCACTATGGAAAACAGTATGGAGATTTCTCAAAAAGTTAAAAATAGAAATACCCTATGACCCAGCCATCCCATTACTGGGTATCTATCCTAAGAACCTGATATCAGATATCTCAAGAGTCCGTTGCACCCCTATGTTCATCGCAGCATTATTTACAATAGCCAAGACGTGGAACCAGCCTACATGCCCAGAAACTGATGATTGGATAAAGAAGATGTGGTATATATACACGTTGGAATACTACTCAGCCATAAAAAAAGACGACATTGGCCCCTTCACAACAATGTGGATGGACCTCGAGGGCATTATGTTAAGCGAAATAAGTCAGTCAGAGAAAGACGAACTCTATATGACTCCAGTCATAGGTGGAAATTAGTATATTGAGAAGGAGATCTGATGGGTGGTTACCAGGGAAAAGGGGGGGTGGGGGGAGGGCACGGAGGGGGAAGTGGTGTTCCCACAACATGACTAACAAAAATGAACAACTGAAATTTCACAAGCTTGTAATCCATCATAACATTAATAAACAACAACAACAAAAAAGATGCTTTGGGGCCCATCTGCCCCTATGGAAAGAACGCAGCACTTTGTGCCTTTCAGCTCTAGGGCAATGTAGCACACCCAGAGCAGAAGTTGTACTTCAGCCAGATCAGGCCTGCAAAGAAACTGCGTTTCACAGGCCTTTGTAAGAGATGTTCCCGGTAGGCTGTAAGAGCACTGTTCAGAGCGACTAGTTTCTTAGCTTCCCAGAGAGCTGGAAGCATGATGCTTTGGGGCCCATCTGCCCCTATGGAAAGAACGCAGCACTTTGTGCCTTTCAGCTCTAGGGCAATGCAGCACACCCCGAGCAGAAGTTCTACTTCAGCCAGATCAGGCCTGCAAAGAAACTGCGTTTCACAACCTTTGTAAGAGATGTTCCCGGTAGGCTGTTAGAGCACTGTGCAGAGCGAGTTGTTTCTTAGCTTCCCAAAGAGCTGGAAGCAAGATGCTTTAGGGGCCATCTGCCCTTAAGGAAAGAAGGCAGCACTTTGTGCCTTGCATCTCTTGGGCAATGTAGCACATCCAGAGCAGTTGTTCTACTTCTGCCAGGTCAGGCCTGCAAAGAAACTGCGTTTCACAGGCCTTTGCAAGAGATGTTTCCGGTAGGCTGTTAGAGCACTGTGCAGAGCGACTTGTTTCTTAGCTTCCCAGAGAGCTGGAAGCAAGATGCTTTGGGGCCCGTTAATTTTATACCCTGCTACTTTGCTGTAGTTGTTGATTATTTCTAATAGTTTTTCTGTGGATTCTTTGGGGTTTTCTATGTATAAGATCATGTCGTCTGCAAACAACGCGAGTTTTACTTCTTCGTTACCTATTTGGATTCCTTTTATTTTTTTTTCCTGCCGAACTGCTCTGGCCAGCACCTCCAGTACTATGTTGAATAGGAGTGGTGAAAGTGGGCACCCTTGTCTTGTTCCTGTCCTCAGAGGGATGGCTTTCAGCTTTTGTCCATTGAGTATGATGTTGGCTGTGGGTCTATCATATATGGCCTTTATTATGTTGAGGTACTTTCCTTCTATACCCATTTTACTGAGGGTTTTTATCATAAATGGGTGTTGGATCTTGTCGAATGCTTTCTCTGCGTCTATTGAGATGATCATGTGGTTTTTGTTTTTCATTTTGTTGATGTAGTGTATCACGTTGATTGACTTGCGGGTGTTGAACCATCCCTGTGTCCCTGGTATAAATCCCACTTGATCATGGTGTATAATCTTTTTGATGTATTGCTGTAATCGGTTTGCCAAAATTTTGTTGAGGATTTTTGCATCTATGTTCATCAGTGATATCGGCCTGTAGTTCTCCTTCTTTGTGTTGTCCTTGTCAGGTTTGGGGATCAGAGTGATGTTGGCTTCATAGAATGTGTTAGGGAGTTCTCCATCTTTCTCAATTTTCTGGAACAGTTTGAGGAGAATAGGTACAAGGAACTCACACTGCTTAACAACAAAAAAACAAACAACCCGATCAAAAAATGGGCAGAGGACATGAACAGACATTTCTCAAAAGAAGATATGAATATGGCCAATAGACACATGAAAAGATGTTCATCATCGCTAATCATCAGGGAAATGCAAATCAAAACTACACTAAGATATCACCTTACCCCCGTTAGATTGGCAAAAACATCCAAACCCAAGAACGAAAAATGTTGGAGAGGTTGTGGAGAAAGAGGAACCCTCATACACTGTTGGTGGGAATGCAAACTGGTACAGCCACTATGGAAAACAGTATGGAGATTTCTCAAAAAGTTAAAAATAGAAATACCCTATGACCCAGCCATCCCATTACTGGGTATCTATCCTAAGAACCTGATATCAGATATCTCAAGAGTCCGTTGCACCCCTATGTTCATCGCAGCATTATTTACAATAGCCAAGACGTGGAACCAGCCTTCATGCCCAGAAACTGATGATTGGATAAAGAAGATGTGGTATATATACACAATGGAATACTACTCAGCCATAAAAAAAGACGACATTGGCCCATTCACAACAATGTGGATGGACCTCGAGGGCATTATGTTAAGCGAAATAAGTCAGTCAGAGAAAGACGAACTCTATATGACTCCACTCATAGGTGGAAATTAGTATATTGAGAAGGAGACCTGATCGGTGGTTACCAGGGAAAAGGGGGGGTGGGGGGAGGGCACGGAGGGGGAAGTGGTGTTCCCACAACATGACTAACAAAAATGTACAACTGAAATTTCACAATCTTGTAATCCATCATAACATTAATAAACAAACAAACAAAAAAAAAAGATGCTTTGGGGCCCATCTGCCCCTATGGAAAGAACGCAGCACTTTGTGCCTTGCAGCTCTAGGGCAATGTAGCATACCCAGAGCAGAAGTTCTACTTCAGCCAGATCAGGCCCGCAAAGAAACTGCGTTTCACAGGCCTTTGTAAGAGATGTTCCCGATAGGCTGTTAGAGCACTGTCCAGAGCGAGTTCTTTCTTAGCTTCCCAACGAGCTGGAAGCAAGATGCTTTAGGGGCCATCTGCCCTTAAGGAAAGAAGGCAGCACATTGTGCCTTGCAGCTCTAGGGCAATGTAGCACACCCAGAGCAGAAGTTGTACTTCAGCCAGATCAGGACTGCAAAGAAACTGCGGTCCACAGGCCATTGTAAGAGATGTTCCCGGTAGGCTGTTAGAGCACTGTGCAGAGCGAGTTGTCTCCTAGCTTCCCAAAGAGCTGGAAGCAAGATGCTTTGGGGCGCTTCTCACCCTTTGGAAAGAAGGCAGCACTTTGTGCCTTGCAGCTCTAGGTCAATGTAGCACACCCAGAGCCGAAGTTCTACTTCAGCTAGATCAGACCTGCAAAGAATTTTCGTTTCACAGGCCTTTGTAAGAGATGTTCCCGGTAGGCTGTAAGAGCATTGTGCAGAGCGACTAGTTTCTTAGCTTCCCAGAGAGCTGGAAGCAAGATGCTTTGGGGCCCATCTGCCCCTATGGAAAGAACGCAGCACTTTGTGCCTTGCAGCTCTAGGGCAATGTAGAACACCCAGAGCAGAAGTTCTACTTCAGCCAGATCAGGCCTGCAAAGAAACTGCATTTCACAGGCCTTTGTAAGAGATATTCCCGGTAGGCTGTTAGAGCACTGTGCAGAGCGAGTTGTTTCTTAGCTTCCGAAAGAGCTGGAAGCAAGATGCTTTGGGGCCCTTCTCACCCTTTGGAAAGAAGGCAGCACTTTGTGCCTTACAGCTCTAGGGCAATGTAGCACACCCAGAGCAGAAGTTCTTCTTCAGCCAGATCAGGCCTGCAAAGAAACTGCGTTTCACAGGCCTTTGTAAGAGATGTTCTCTGTAGGCTGTTAGAGCACTGTGCAGAGCGAGTTCATTCTTAGCTTCCCAAAGACCTGGAAGCAAGATGCTTTGGGGCCCATCTGCCGTTAAGTAAAGAAGGCAGCACTTTGTGCCTTTCAGATCTAGGGCAATGTAGCACACCCAGAGCAGATGTTCTACTTCTGCCAGGTCAGGCCTGCAAAGAAACTGCGTTTCATAGGCCTTTGTAAGAGATGTTCCCGGGAGGCTGTTAGAGCACTGTGCAGAGCGAGTTGTTTCTTAGGTTCCCAAACAGCCGGAAGCAAGATGCTTTGGGGCCCTTCTCACCCTTTGGAAAGAAGTCAGCACTTTGTGCCTTGCAGCTCTAGGGCAATGTAGCTCACCCAGAGCAGAAGTTGTACTTCAGCCAGATCAGGACTGCAAAGAAACTTCGTTTCACAGGCCTTTGTAAGAGATGTTCCCTGTAGGCTGTAAGAGCACTGTGCAGAGCGACAAGTTTCTTAGCTTCCCAGAGAGCTGGAAGCAAGATGCTTTGGGGCCCATCTGCCCCTATGGAAAGAACGCAGCACTTTGTGCCTTGCAGCTCTAGGGCAATGCAGCACACCCCGAGCAGAAGTTCTACTTCAGCCAGATCAGGCCTGCAAAGAAACTGCGTTTCACAGGCCTTTGTAAGATATGTTCCCGGTAGGCTGTTAGAGCACTGTGCAGAGCGAGTTGTTTCTTAGCTTCCGAAAGAGCTGGAAGCAAGATGCTTTGGGGCACTTCTCACCCTTTGGAAAGAAGGCAGCAGTTTGTGCCTTACAGCTCTAGGGCAATGTAGCACACCCAGAGCAGAAGTTCTTCTTCAGCCAGATCAGGCCTGCAAAGAAACTGCGTTTCACAGGCCTTTGTAAGAGATGTTCCCTGTAGGCTGTTAGAGCACTGTGCAGAGCGAGTTCTTTCTTAGCTTCCCAAAGACCTGGAAGCAAGATCCTTTGGGGGCCATCTGCCGTTAAGTAAAGAAGGCAGCACTTTGTGCCTTTCAGCTCTAGGGCAATGTAGCACACCCAGAGCAGATGTTCTACTTCTGCCAGGTCAGGCCTGCAAAGAAACTGCGTTTCACAGGCCTTTGTAAGAGATGTTCCCGGGAGGCTGTTACAGCACTGTGCAGAGCGACTAGTTTCTTAGCTTCCCAGAGAGCTGGAAGCAAGATGCTTTGGGGCCCATCTGCCCCTATGGAAAGAACGCAGCACTTTGTGCCTTGCAGCTCTAGGGCAATGCAGCACACCCCGAGCAGAAGTTCTACTTCAGCCAGATCAGGCCTGCAAAGAAAGTGCGTTTTACAGGCCTTTGTAAGAGATGTTCCCGGTAGGCTGTTAGAGCACTGTGCAGAGCGAGTTGTTTCTTAGCTTCCCAGAGAGCTGGAAGCAAGATGCTTTGGGGCTCGTTAATTTTATACCCTGCTACTTTGCTGTAGTTGTTGATTATTTCTAATAGTTTTTCTGTGGATTCTTTGGGGTTTTCTATGTATAAGATCATGTCGTCTGCAAACAACGCGAGTTTTACTTCTTCGTTACCTATTTGGATTCCTTTTATTTTTTTTTCCTGCCGAACTGCTCTGGCCAGCACCTCCAGTACTATGTTGAATAGGAGTGGTGAAAGTGGGCACCCTTGTCTTGTTCCTGTCCTCAGAGGGATGGCTTTCAGCTTTTGTCCATTGAGTATGATGTTGGCTGTGGGTCTATCATATATGGCCTTTATTATGTTGAGGTACTTTCCTTCTATACCCATTTTACTGAGGGTTTTTATCATAAATGGGTGTTGGATCTTGTCGAATGCTTTCTCTGCGTCTATTGAGATGATCATGTGGTTTTTGTTTTTCATTTTGTTGATGTAGTGTATCACGTTGATTGACTTGCGGGTGTTGAACCATCCCTGTATCCCTGGTATAAATCACACTTGATCATGGTGTATAATCTTTTAGATGTATTGCTGTAATCGGTTTGCCAAAATTTTGTTGAGGATTTTTGCATCTATGTTCGTCAGTGATATCGGCCTGTAGTTCTCCTTCTTTGTGTTGTCCTTGTCAGGTTTGGGGATCAGAGTGATGTTGGCTTCATAGAATGTGTTAGGGAGTTCTCCATCTTTCTCAATTTTCTGGAACAGTTTGAGGAGAATAGGTACAAGGAACTCACACTGCTTAACAACAAAAAAACAAACAACCCGATCAAAAAATGGGCAGAGGACATGAACAGACATTTCTCAAAAGAAGATATGAATATGGCCAATAGACACATGAAAAGATGTTCATCATCGCTAATCATCAGGGAAATGCAAATCAAAACTACACTAAGATATCACCTTACCCCCGTTAGATTGGCAAAAACATCCAAACCCAAGAACGAAAAATGTTGGAGAGGTTGTGGAGAAAGAGGAACCCTCATACACTGTTGGTGGGAATGCAAACTGGTACAGCCACTATGGAAAACAGTATGGAGATTTCTCAAAAAGTTAAAAATAGAAATACCCTATGACCCAGCCATCCCATTACTGGGTATCTATCCTAAGAACCTGATATCAGATATCTCAAGAGTCCGTTGCACCCCTATGTTCATCGCAGCATTATTTACAATAGCCAAGACGTGGAACCAGCCTTCATGCCCAGAAACTGATGATTGGATAAAGAAGATGTGGTATATATACACAATGGAATACTACTCAGCCATAAAAAAAGACGACATTGGCCCATTCACAACAATGTGGATGGACCTCGAGGGCATTATGTTAAGCGAAATAAGTCAGTCAGAGAAAGACGAACTCTATATGACTCCACTCATAGGTGGAAATTAGTATATTGAGAAGGAGATCTGATCGGTGGTTACCAGGGAAAAGGGGGGGTGGGGGGAAGGCACGGAGGGGGAAGTGGTGTTCCCACAACATGACTAACAAAAATGTACAACTGAAATTTCACAATCTTGTAATCCATCATAACATTAATAAACAAACAAACAAAAAAAAAAGATGCTTTAGGGCCCATCTGCCCCTATGGAAAGAACGCAGCACTTTGTGCCTTGCAGCTCTAGGGCAATGTGGCATACCCAGAGCAGAAGTTCTACTTCAGCCAGATCAGGTCCGCAAAGAAACTGCGTTTCACAGGCCTTTGTAAGAGATGTTCCCGATAGGCTGTTAGAGCACTGTGCAGAGCGAGTTGTTTCTTAGCTTCCCAACGAGCTGGAAGCAAGATGCTTTAGGGGCCATCTGCAATTAAGGAAAGAAGGCAGCACATTGTGCCTTGCAGCTCTAGGGCAATGTAGCACACCCAGAGCAGAAGTTGTACTTCAGCCAGATCAGGACTGCAAAGAAACTGCGGTCCACAGGCCATTGTAAGAGATGTTCCCGGTAGGCTGTTAGAGCACTGTGCAGAGCGAGTTGTCTCCTAGCTTCCCAAAGAGCTGGAAGCAAGATGCTTTGGGGCGCTTCTCACCCTTTGGAAAGAAGGCAGCACTTTGTGCCTTGCAGCTCTAGGTCAATGTAGCACACCCAGAGCCGAAGTTCTACTTCAGCTAGATCAGACCTGCAAAGAATTTTCGTTTCACAGGCCTTTGTAAGAGATGTTCCCGGTAGGCTGTAAGAGCACTGTGCAGAGCGACTAGTTTCTCAGCTTCCCAGAGAGCTGGAAGCAAGATGCTTTGGGGCCCATCTGCCCCTATGGAAAGAACGCAGCACTTTGTGCCTTGCAGCTCTAGGGCAATGTAGAACACCCAGAGCAGAAGTTCTACTTCAGCCAGATCAGGCCTGCAAAGAAACTGCGTTTCACAGGCCTTTGTAAGAGATATTCCCGGTAGGCTGTTAGAGCACTGTGCAGAGCGAGTTGTTTCTTAGCTTCCGAAAGAGCTGGAAGCAAGATGCTTTGGGGCCCTTCTCACCCTTTGGAAAGAAGGCAGCACTTTGTGCCTTACAGCTCTAGGGCAATGTAGCACACCCAGAGCAGAAGTTCTTCTTCAGCCAGATCAGGCCTGCAAAGAAACTGCGTTTCACAGGCCTTTGTAAGAGATGTTCCCTGTAGGCTGTTAGAGCACTGTGCAGAGCGAGTTCTTTCTTAGCTTCCCAAAGACCTGGAAGCAAGATCCTTTGGGGGCCATCTGCCGTTAAGTAAAGAAGGCAGCACTTTGTGCCTTTCAGCTCTAGGGCAATGTAGCACACCCAGAGCAGATGTTCTACTTCTGCCAGGTCAGGCCTGCAAAGAAACTGCGTTTCACAGGCCTTTGTAAGAGATGTTCCCGGGAGGCTGTTAGAGCACTGTGCAGAGCGACTAGTTTCTTAGCTTCCCAGAGAGCTGGAAGCAAGATGCTTTGGGGCCCATCTGCCCCTATGGAAAGAACGCAGCACTTTGTGCCTTGCAGCTCTAGGGCAATGCAGCACACCCCGAGCAGAAGTTCTACTTCAGCCAGATCAGGCCTGCAAAGAAAGTGCGTTTTACAGGCCTTTGTAAGAGATGTTCCCGGTAGGCTGTTAGAGCACTGTGCAGAGCGAGTTGTTTCTTAGCTTCCCAGAGAGCTGGAAGCAAGATGCTTTGGGGCCCGTTAATTTTATACCCTGCTACTTTGCTGTAGTTGTTGATTATTTCTAATAGTTTTTCTGTGGATTCTTTGGGGTTTTCTATGTATAAGATCATGTCGTCTGCAAACAACGCGAGTTTTACTTCTTCGTTACCTATTTGGATTCCTTTTATTTTTTTTTCCTGCCGAACTGCTCTGGCCAGCACCTCCAGTACTATGTTGAATAGGAGTGGTGAAAGTGGGCACCCTTGTCTTGTTCCTGTCCTCAGAGGGATGGCTTTCAGCTTTTGTCCATTGAGTATGATGTTGGCTGTGGGTCTATCATATATGGCCTTTATTATGTTGAGGTACTTTCCTTCTATACCCATTTTACTGAGGGTTTTTATCATAAATGGGTGTTGGATCTTGTCGAATGCTTTCTCTGCGTCTATTGAGATGATCATGTGGTTTTTGTTTTTCATTTTGTTGATGTAGTGTATCACGTTGATTGACTTGCGGGTGTTGAACCATCCCTGTATCCCTGGTATAAATCACACTTGATCATGGTGTATAATCTTTTTGATGTATTGCTGTAATCGGTTTGCCAAAATTTTGTTGAGGATTTTTGCATCTATGTTCGTCAGTGATATCGGCCTGTAGTTCTCCTTCTTTGTGTTGTCCTTGTCAGGTTTGGGGATCAGAGTGATGTTGGCTTCATAGAATGTGTTAGGGAGTTCTCCATCTTTCTCAATTTTCTGGAACAGTTTGAGGAGAATAGGTACAAGGAACTCACACTGCTTAACAACAAAAAAACAAACAACCCGATCAAAAAATGGGCAGAGGACATGAACAGACATTTCTCAAAAGAAGATATGAATATGGCCAATAGACACATGAAAAGATGTTCATCATCGCTAATCATCAGGGAAATGCAAATCAAAACTACACTAAGATATCACCTTACCCCCGTTAGATTGGCAAAAACATCCAAACCCAAGAACGAAAAATGTTGGAGAGGTTGTGGAGAAAGAGGAACCCTCATACACTGTTGGTGGGAATGCAAACTGGTACAGCCACTATGGAAAACAGTATGGAGATTTCTCAAAAAGTTAAAAATAGAAATACCCTATGACCCAGCCATCCCATTACTGGGTATCTATCCTAAGAACCTGATATCAGATATCTCAAGAGTCCGTTGCACCCCTATGTTCATCGCAGCATTATTTACAATAGCCAAGACGTGGAACCAGCCTTCATGCCCAGAAACTGATGATTGGATAAAGAAGATGTGGTATATATACACAATGGAATACTACTCAGCCATAAAAAAAGACGACATTGGCCCATTCACAACAATGTGGATGGACCTCGAGGGCATTATGTTAAGCGAAATAAGTCAGTCAGAGAAAGACGAACTCTATATGACTCCACTCATAGGTGGAAATTAGTATATTGAGAAGGAGATCTGATCGGTGGTTACCAGGGAAAAGGGGGGGTGGGGGGAAGGCACGGAGGGGGAAGTGGTGTTCCCACAACATGACTAACAAAAATGTACAACTGAAATTTCACAATCTTGTAATCCATCATAACATTAATAAACAAACAAACAAAAAAAAAAGATGCTTTGGGGCCCATCTGCCCCTATGGAAAGAACGCAGCACTTTGTGCCTTGCAGCTCTAGGGCAATGTGGCATACCCAGAGCAGAAGTTCTACTTCAGCCAGATCAGGTCCGCAAAGAAACTGCGTTTCACAGGCCTTTGTAAGAGATGTTCCCGATAGGCTGTTAGAGCACTGTGCAGAGCGAGTTGTTTCTTAGCTTCCCAACGAGCTGGAAGCAAGATGCTTTAGGGGCCATCTGCAATTAAGGAAAGAAGGCAGCACATTGTGCCTTGCAGCTCTAGGGCAATGTAGCACACCCAGAGCAGAAGTTGTACTTCAGCCAGATCAGGACTGCAAAGAAACTGCGGTCCACAGGCCATTGTAAGAGATGTTCCCGGTAGGCTGTTAGAGCACTGTGCAGAGCGAGTTGTCTCCTAGCTTCCCAAAGAGCTGGAAGCAAGATGCTTTGGGGCGCTTCTCACCCTTTGGAAAGAAGGCAGCACTTTGTGCCTTGCAGCTCTAGGTCAATGTAGCACACCCAGAGCCGAAGTTCTACTTCAGCTAGATCAGACCTGCAAAGAATTTTCGTTTCACAGGCCTTTGTAAGAGATGTTCCCGGTAGGCTGTAAGAGCACTGTGCAGAGCGACTAGTTTCTCAGCTTCCCAGAGAGCTGGAAGCAAGATGCTTTGGGGCCCATCTGCCCCTATGGAAAGAACGCAGCACTTTGTGCCTTGCAGCTCTAGGGCAATGTAGAACACCCAGAGCAGAAGTTCTACTTCAGCCAGATCAGGCCTGCAAAGAAACTGCGTTTCACAGGCCTTTGTAAGAGATATTCCCGGTAGGCTGTTAGAGCACTGTGCAGAGCGAGTTGTTTCTTAGCTTCCGAAAGAGCTGGAAGCAAGATGCTTTGGGGCCCTTCTCACCCTTTGGAAAGAAGACAGCACTTTGTGCCTTACAGCTCTAGGGCAATGTAGCACACCCAGAGCAGAAGTTCTTCTTCAGCCAGATCAGGCCTGCAAAGAAACTGCGTTTCACAGGCCTTTGTAAGAGATGTTCCCTGTAGGCTGTTAGAGCACTGTGCAGAGCGAGTTCATTCTTAGCTTCCCAAAGACCTGGAAGCAAGATGCTTTGGGGGCCATCTGCCGTTAAGTAAAGAAGGCAGCACTTTGTGCCTTTCAGATCTAGGGCAATGTAGCACACCCAGAGCAGATGTTCTACTTCTGCCAGGTCAGGCCTGCAAAGAAACTGCGTTTCATAGGCCTTTGTAAGAGATGTTCCCGGGAGGCTGTTAGAGCACTGTGCAGAGCGAGTTGTTTCTTAGGTTCCCAAACAGCCGGAAGCAAGATGCTTTGGGGCCCTTCTCACCCTTTGGAAAGAAGTCAGCACTTTGTGCCTTGCAGCTCTAGGGCAATGTAGCACACCCAGAGCAGAAGTTGTACTTCAGCCAGATCAGGACTGCAAAGAAACTTCGTTTCACAGGCCTTTGTAAGAGATGTTCCCTGTAGGCTGTAAGAGCACTGTGCAGAGCGACAAGTTTCTTAGCTTCCCAGAGAGCTGGAAGCAAGATGCTTTGGGGCCCATCTGCCCCTATGGAAAGAACGCAGCACTTTGTGCCTTGCAGCTCTAGGGCAATGCAGCACACCCCGAGCAGAAGTTCTACTTCAGCCAGATCAGGCCTGCAAAGAAACTGCGTTTCACAGGCCTTTGTAAGAGATGTTCCCGGTAGGCTGTTAGAGCACTGTGCAGAACGAGTTGTTTCTTAGCTTCCGAAAGAGCTGGAAGCAAGATGCTTTGGGGCACTTCTCACCCTTTGGAAAGAAGGCAGCACTTTGTGCCTTACAGCTCTAGGGCAATGTAGCACACCCAGAGCAGAAGTTCTTCTTCAGCCAGATCAGGCCTGCAAAGAAACTGCGTTTCACAGGCCTTTGTAAGAGATGTTCCCTGTAGGCTGTTAGAGCACTGTGCAGAGCGAGTTCTTTCTTAGCTTCCCAAAGACCTGGAAGCAAGATCCTTTGGGGGCCATCTGCCGTTAAGTAAAGAAGGCAGCACTTTGTGCCTTTCAGCTCTAGGGCAATGTAGCACACCCAGAGCAGATGTTCTACTTCTGCCAGGTCAGGCCTGCAAAGAAACTGCGTTTCACAGGCCTTTGTAAGAGATGTTCCCGGGAGGCTGTTAGAGCACTGTGCAGAGTGAGTTGTTTCTTAGGTTCCCAAACAGCCGGAAGCAAGATGCTTTGGGGCCCTTCTCTCCCTTTGGAAAGAAGTCAGCACTTTGTGCCTTGCAGCTCTAGGGCAATGTAGCACACCCAGAGCAGAAGTTGTACTTCAGCCAGATCAGGACTGCAAAGAAACTGCGGTCCACAGGCCATTGTAAGAGATGTTCCCGGTAGGCTGTTAGAGCACTGTGCAGAGCGAGTTGTTTCCTAGCTTCCCAAAGAGCTGGAAGCAAGATGCTTTGGGGCCCTTCTCACCCTTTGGAAAGAAGGCAGCACTTTGTGCCTTGCAGCTCTAGGGCAATGTAGCACACCCAGAGCCGAAGTTCTACTTCAGCTAGATCAGACCTGCAAAGAAACTTCGTTTCACAGGCCTTTGTAAGAGATGTTCCCTGTAGGCTGTAAGAGCACTGTGCAGAGCGACTAGTTTCTTAGCTTCCCAGAGAGCTGGAAGCAAGATGCTTTGGGGCCCATCTGCCCCTATGGAAAGAACGCAGCACTTTGTGCCTTGCAGCTCTAGGGCAATGCAGCACACCCCGAGCAGAAGTTCTACTTCAGCCAGATCAGGCCTGCAAAGAAACTGCGTTTTACAGGCCTTTGTAAGAGATGTTCCTGGTAGGCTGTTAGAGCACTGTGCAGAGCGAGTTGTTTCTTAGCTTCCCAGAGAGCTGGAAGCAAGATGCTTTGGGGCCCGTTAATTTTATACCCTGCTACTTTGCTGTAGTTGTTGATTATTTCTAATAGTTTTTCTGTGGATTCTTTGGGGTTTTCTATGTATAAGATCATGTCGTCTGCAAACAACGCGAGTTTTACTTCTTCGTTACCTATTTGGATTCCTTTTATTTTTTTTTCCTGCCGAACTGCTCTGGCCAGCACCTCCAGTACTATGTTGAATAGGAGTGGTGAAAGTGGGCACCCTTGTCTTGTTCCTGTCCTCAGAGGGATGGCTTTCAGCTTTTGTCCATTGAGTATGATGTTGGCTGTGGGTCTATCATATATGGCCTTTATTATGTTGAGGTACTTTCCTTCTATACCCATTTTACTGAGGGTTTTTATCATAAGTGGGTGTTGGATCTTGTCGAATGCTTTCTCTGCGTCTATTGAGATGATCATGTGGTTTTTGTTTTTCATTTTGTTGATGTAGTGTATCACGTTGATTGACTTGCGGGTGTTGAACCATCCCTGTATCCCTGGTATAAATCACACTTGATCATGGTGTATAATCTTTTTGATGTATTGCTGTAATCGGTTTGCCAAAATTTTGTTGAGGATTTTTGCATCTATGTTCATCAGTGATATCGGCCTGTAGTTCTCCTTCTTTGTGTTGTCCTTGTCAGGTTTGGGGATCAGAGTGATGTTGGCTTCATAGAATGTGTTAGGGAGTTCTCCATCTTTCTCAATTTTCTGGAACAGTTTGAGGAGAATAGGTACAAGGAACTCACACTGCTTAACAACAAAAAAACAAACAACCCGATCAAAAAATGGGCAGAGGACATGAACAGACATTTCTCAAAAGAAGATATGAATATGGCCAATAGACACATGAAAAGATGTTCATCATCGCTAATCATCAGGGAAATGCAAATCAAAACTACACTAAGATATCACCTTACCCCCGTTAGATTGGCAAAAACATCCAAACCCAAGAACGAAAAATGTTGGAGAGGTTGTGGAGAAAGAGGAACCCTCATACACTGTTGGTGGGAATGCAAACTGGTACAGCCACTATGGAAAACAGTATGGAGATTTCTCAAAAAGTTAAAAATAGAAATACCCTATGACCCAGCCATCCCATTACTGGGTATCTATCCTAAGAACCTGATATCAGATATCTCAAGAGTCCGTTGCACCCCTATGTTCATCGCAGCATTATTTACAATAGCCAAGACGTGGAACCAGCCTTCATGCCCAGAAACTGATGATTGGATAAAGAAGATGTGGTATATATACACAATGGAATACTACTCAGCCATAAAAAAGACGACATTGGCCCCTTCACAACAATGTGGATGGACCTCGAGGGCATTATGTTAAGCGAAATAAGTCAGTCAGAGAAAGACGAACTCTATATGACTCCACTCATAGGTGGAAATTAGTATATTGAGAAGGAGATCTGATCGGTGGTTACCAGGGAAAAGGGGGGGTGGGGGGAAGGCACGGAGGGCCAAGTGGTGTTCCCACAACATGACTAACAAAAATGTACAACTGAAATTTCACAATCTTGTAATCCATCATAACATTAATAAACAAACAAACAAAAAAAAAAGATGCTTTGGGGCCCATCTGCCCCTATGGAAAGAACGCAGCACTTTGTGCCTTGCAGCTCTAGGGCAATGTAGAACACCCAGAGCAGAAGTTCTACTTCAGCCAGATCAGGCCTGCAAAGAAACTGCGTTTCACAGGCCTTTGTAAGAGATATTCCCGGTAGGCTGTTAGAGCACTGTGCAGAGCGAGTTGTTTCTTAGCTTCCGAAAGAGCTGGAAGCAAGATGCTTTGGGGCCCTTCTCACCCTTTGGAAAGAAGGCAGCACTTTGTGCCTTACAGCTCTAGGGCAATGTAGCACACCCAGAGCAGAAGTTCTTCTTCAGCCAGATCAGGCCTGCAAAGAAACTGCGTTTCACAGGCCTTTGTAAGAGATGTTCCCTGTAGGCTGTTAGAGCACTGTGCAGAGCGAGTTCATTCTTAGCTTCCCAAAGACCTGGAAGCAAGATGCTTTGGGGGCCATCTGCCGTTAAGTAAAGAAGGCAGCACTTTGTGCCTTTCAGATCTAGGGCAATGTAGCACACCCAGAGCAGATGTTCTACTTCTGCCAGGTCAGGCCTGCAAAGAAACTGCGTTTCATAGGCCTTTGTAAGAGATGTTCCCGGGAGGCTGTTAGAGCACTGTGCAGAGCGAGTTGTTTCTTAGGTTCCCAAACAGCCGGAAGCATGATGCTTTGGGGCCCTTCTCACCCTTTGGAAAGAAGTCAGCACTTTGTGCCTTGCAGCTCTAGGGCAATGTAGCACACCCAGAGCAGAAGTTCTACTTCAGCTAGATCAGACCTGCAAAGAAACTTCGTTTCACAGGCCTTTGTAAGAGATGTTCCCTGTAGGCTGTAAGAGCACTGTGCAGAGCGACTAGTTTCTTAGCTTCCCAGAGAGCTGGAAGCAAGATGCTTTGGGGCCCATCTGCCCCTATGGAAAGAACGCAGCACTTTGTGCCTTGCAGCTCTAGGGCAATGCAGCACACCCCGAGCAGAAGTTCTACTTCAGCCAGATCAGGCCTGCAAAGAAACTGCGTTTTACAGGCCTTTGTAAGAGATGTTCCTGGTAGGCTGTTAGAGCACTGTGCAGAGCGAGTTGTTTCTTAGCTTCCCAGAGAGCTGGAAGCAAGATGCTTTGGGGCCCGTTAATTTTATACCCTGCTACTTTGCTGTAGTTGTTGATTATTTCTAATAGTTTTTCTGTGGATTCTTTGGGGTTTTCTATGTATAAGATCATGTCGTCTGCAAACAACGCGAGTTTTACTTCTTCGTTACCTATTTGGATTCCTTTTATTTTTTTTTCCTGCCGAACTGCTCTGGCCAGCACCTCCAGTACTATGTTGAATAGGAGTGGTGAAAGTGGGCACCCTTGTCTTGTTCCTGTCCTCAGAGGGATGGCTTTCAGCTTTTGTCCATTGAGTATGATGTTGGCTGTGGGTCTATCATATATGGCCTTTATTATGTTGAGGTACTTTCCTTCTATACCCATTTTACTGAGGGTTTTTATCATAAGTGGGTGTTGGATCTTGTCGAATGCTTTCTCTGCGTCTATTGAGATGATCATGTGGTTTTTGTTTTTCATTTTGTTGATGTAGTGTATCACGTTGATTGACTTGCGGGTGTTGAACCATCCCTGTATCCCTGGTATAAATCACACTTGATCATGGTGTATAATCTTTTTGATGTATTGCTGTAATCGGTTTGCCAAAATTTTGTTGAGGATTTTTGCATCTATGTTCATCAGTGATATCGGCCTGTAGTTCTCCTTCTTTGTGTTGTCCTTGTCAGGTTTGGGGATCAGAGTGATGTTGGCTTCATAGAATGTGTTAGGGAGTTCTCCATCTTTCTCAATTTTCTGGAACAGTTTGAGGAGAATAGGTACAAGGAACTCACACTGCTTAACAACAAAAAAACAAACAACCCGATCAAAAAATGGGCAGAGGACATGAACAGACATTTCTCAAAAGAAGATATGAATATGGCCAATAGACACATGAAAAGATGTTCATCATCGCTAATCATCAGGGAAATGCAAATCAAAACTACACTAAGATATCACCTTACCCCCGTTAGATTGGCAAAAACATCCAAACCCAAGAACGAAAAATGTTGGAGAGGTTGTGGAGAAAGAGGAACCCTCATACACTGTTGGTGGGAATGCAAACTGGTACAGCCACTATGGAAAACAGTATGGAGATTTCTCAAAAAGTTAAAAATAGAAATACCCTATGACCCAGCCATCCCATTACTGGGTATCTATCCTAAGAACCTGATATCAGATATCTCAAGAGTCCGTTGCACCCCTATGTTCATCGCAGCATTATTTACAATAGCCAAGACGTGGAACCAGCCTTCATGCCCAGAAACTGATGATTGGATAAAGAAGATGTGGTATATATACACAATGGAATACTACTCAGCCATAAAAAAGACGACATTGGCCCCTTCACAACAATGTGGATGGACCTCGAGGGCATTATGTTAAGCGAAATAAGTCAGTCAGAGAAAGACGAACTCTATATGACTCCACTCATAGGTGGAAATTAGTATATTGAGAAGGAGATCTGATCGGTGGTTACCAGGGAAAAGGGGGGGTGGGGGGAAGGCACGGAGGGCCAAGTGGTGTTCCCACAACATGACTAACAAAAATGTACAACTGAAATTTCACAATCTTGTAATCCATCATAACATTAATAAACAAACAAACAAAAAAAAAAGATGCTTTGGGGCCCATCTGCCCCTATGGAAAGAACGCAGCACTTTGTGCCTTGCAGCTCTAGGGCAATGTAGAACACCCAGAGCAGAAGTTCTTCTTCAGCCAGATCAGGCCTGCAAAGAAACTGCGTTTCACAGGCCTTTGTAAGAGATGTTCCCTGTAGGCTGTTAGAGCACTGTGCAGAGCGAGTTCTTTCTTAGCTTCCCAAAGACCTGGAAGCAAGATCCTTTGGGGGCCATCTGCCGTTAAGTAAAGAAGGCAGCACTTTGTGCCTTTCAGCTCTAGGGCAATGTAGCACACCCAGAGCAGATGTTCTACTTCTGCCAGGTCAGGCCTGCAAAGAAACTGCGTTTCACAGGCCTTTGTAAGAGATGTTCCCGGGAGGCTGTTAGAGCACTGTGCAGAGCGAGTTGTTTCTTAGGTTCCCAAACAGCCGGAAGCAAGATGCTTTGGGGCCCTTCTCTCCCTTTGGAAAGAAGTCAGCACTTTGTGCCTTGCAGCTCTAGGGCAATGTAGCACACCCAGAGCAGAAGTTGTACTTCAGCCAGATCAGGACTGCAAAGAAACTGCGGTCCACAGGCCATTGTAAGAGATGTTCCCGGTAGGCTGTTAGAGCACTGTGCAGAGCGAGTTGTTTCCTAGCTTCCCAAAGAGCTATAAGCAAGATGATTTGGGGCCCTTCTCACCCTTTGGAAAGAAGGCAGCACTTTGTGCCTTGCAGCTCTAGGGCAATGTAGCACACCCAGAGCCGAAGTTCTACTTCAGCTAGATCAGACCTGCAAAGAAACTTCGTTTCACAGGCCTTTGTAAGAGATGTTCCCTGTAGGCTGTAAGAGCACTGTGCAGAGCGACTAGTTTCTTAGCTTCCCAGAGAGCTGGAAGCAAGATGCTTTGGGGCCCATCTGCCCCTATGGAAAGAACGCAGCACTTTGTGCCTTGCAGCTCTAGGGCAATGCAGCACACCCCGAGCAGAAGTTCTACTTCAGCCAGATCAGGCCTGCAAAGAAACTGCGTTTCACAGGCCTTTGTAAGAGATGTTCCCGGTAGGCTGTTAGAGCACTGTGCAGAGCGAGTTGTTTCTTAGCTTCCCAGAGAGCTGGAAGCAAGATGCTTTGGGGCCCGTTAATTTTATACCCTGCTACTTTGCTGTAGTTGTTGATTATTTCTAATAGTTTTTCTGTGGATTCTTTGGGGTTTTCTATGTATAAGATCATGTCGTCTGCAAACAACGCGAGTTTTACTTCTTCGTTACCTATTTGGATTCCTTTTATTTTTTTTCCTGCCGAACAGCTCTGGCCAGCACCTCCAGTACTATGTTGAATAGGAGTGGTGAAAGTGGGCACCCTTGTCTTGTTCCTGTCCTCAGAGGGATGGCTTTCAGCTTTTGTCCATTGAGTATGATGTTGGCTGTGGGTCTATCCTATATGGCCTTTATTATGTTGAGGTACTTTCCTTCTATACCCATTTTACTGAGGGTTGTTATCATAAATGGGTGTTGGATCTTGTCGAATGCTTTCTCTGCGTCTATTGAGATGATCATGTGGTTTTTGTTTTTCATTTTGTTGATGTAGTGTATCACGTTGATTGACTTGCGGGTGTTGAACCATCCCTGTGTCCCTGGTATAAATCCCACTTGATCATGGTGTATAATCTTTTTGATGTATTGCTGTAATCGGTTTGCCAAAATTTTGTTGAGGATTTTTGCATCTATGTTAATCAGTGATATCGGCCTGTAGTTCTCCTTCTTTGTGTTGTCCTTGTCAGGTTTGGGGATCAGAGTGATGTTGGCTTCATAGAATGTGTTAGGGAGTTCTCCATCTTTCTCAATTTTCTGGAACAGTTTGAGGAGAATAGGTACAAAGAACTCACACTGCTTAACAACAAAGAAACAAACAACCCGATCCAAAAATGGGCAGAGGACATGAACAGACATTTCTCAAAAGAAGATATGAATATCTCCAATAGACACATGAAAAGATGTTCATCATCGCTAATCATCAGGGAAATGCAAATCAAAACTACACTAAGATATCACCTTACCCCCGTTAGATTGGCAAAAACATCCAAAACCAAGAACGACAAATGTTGGAGAGGTTGTGGAGAAAGAGGAACCCTCATACACTGTTGGTGGGAATGCAAACTGGTACAGCCACTATGGAAAACAGTATGGAGATTTCTCAAAAAGTTAAAAATAGAAATACCCTATGACCCAGCCATCCCATTACTGGGTATTTATCCTAAGAACCTGATATCAGATATCTCAAGAGTCCGTTGCACCCCTATGTTCATCGCAGCATTATTTACAATAGCCAAGACGTGGAACCAGCCTACATGCCCAGAAACTGATGATTGGATAAAGAAGATGTGGCATATATACACAATGGAATACTACTCAGCCATAAAAAAAGACGACATTGGCCCCTTCAGAACAATGTGGATGGACCTCGAGGGCATTATGTTAAGCGAAATAAGTCAGTCAGAGAAAGACGAACTCTATATGACTCCACTCATAGGTGGAAATTAGTATATTGAGAAGGAGATCTGATCGGTGGTTACCAGGGAAATGGGGGGGTGGGGGGAGGGCACGGAGTGGGAAGTGGTGTTCCCACAACATGACTAACAAAAATGTACAACTGAAATTTCACAAGCTTGTAATCCATCATAACATTAATAAACAAAAAAAAAATAAAAAAAAAAATAAAGATGATTTGGGGCCCATCTGCCCCTATGGAAAGAACGCAGCACTTTGTGCCTTGCAGCTCTAGGGCAATGTAGCACACCCAGAGCAGAAGTTCTACTTCAGCCAGATCAGGCATGCAAAGAAACTGCGTTTCACAGGCCTTTGTAAGAGATGTTCCCGGTAGGCTGTTAGAGCACTGTGCAGAGCGAGTTGTTTCTCAGCTTCCAAAAGAGTTGGAAGCAAGATGCTTTGGGGCTCATCTGCCCCTTTGAAATGAAGGCAGCACTTTGTGCCTTGCAGCTCTAGGGCAATGTAGCACACCCAGAGCAGAAGTTGTACTTCAGCCAGATCAGGCCTACAAAGAAACTGCATTTCACAGGCCTTTGTAAGAGATGTTCCCGGTAGGTTGTTAGAGCACTGTGCAGAGCGAGTTGTTTGTTAGCTTCCCAAAGAGCTGGAAGCAAGATGCTTTGGGGCCCTTCTCACCCTTTGGCAAGAAGGCAGCACTTTGTGCCTTTCAGCTCTAAGGCAATGTAGCACACCCAGAGCAGAAGTTCTACTTCAGCCAGATCAGGCATGCAAAGAAACTGCGTTTCACAGGCCTTTGTAAGAGATGTTCCCGGTAGGCTGTTAGAGCACTGTGCAGAGCGAGTTGTTTCTCAGCTTCCAAAAGAGTTGGAAGCAAGATGCTTTGGGGCTCATCTGCCCCTTTGAGATGAAGGCAGCTCTTTGTGCCTTGCAGCTCTAGGGCAATGTAGCACACCCAGAGCAAAAGTTCTACTTCAGCCACATCAGACCTGCAAAGAAACTGCGTTTCACAGGCCTTTGTAAGAGATGTTCCCGGTAGGCTGTTAGAGAACTGTGCAGAGCGAGTTGTTTCTTAGCTTCCCAAGGAGCTGGAAGCAAGATGCTTTAGGGGCCATCTGCCCTTAAGGAAAGAAGGCAGCACTTTGTGCCTTGCAGCTCTAGGGCAATGTAGCACACCCAGAGCAGTTGTTCTACTTCTGCCAGGTCAGGCCTGCAAAGAAACTTCGTTTCACAGGCCTTTGTAAGAGATGTTCCCTGTAGGCTGTTACAGCACTGTGCAGAGTGACTTGTTTCTTAGCTTCCCAAAGAGCTGGAAGCAAGATGCTTTGGGGCCCTTCTCACCCTTTGGAAAGAAGGCAGCACTTTGTGCCTTGCAGCTCTAGGGCAATGTAGCACACCCAGAGCTGAAGTTCTACTTCAGCTAGATCAGACCTGCAAAGAAAGTTCGTTTCACAGGCCTTTGTAAGAGATGTTCCCGGTAGGCTGTAAGAGCACTGTGCAGAGCGACTAGTTTCTTAGCTTCCCAGAGAGCTGGAAGCAGGATGCTTTGGGGCCCATCTGCCCGTATGGAAAGAACGCAGCACTTTTTGCCTTGCAGCTCTAGGGCAATGCAGCACACCCCGAGCAGAAGTTCTACTTCAGCGAGATCAGGCCTGCAAAGAAACTGCGTTTCACAGGCCTTTGTAAGAGATGTTCCCGGTAGGCTGTTAGAGCACTGTGCAGAGCGAGTTGTTTCTTAGCTTCCCAGAGAGCTGGAAGCAAGATGCTTTGGGGCCCGTTAATTTTATACCCTGCTACTTTGCTGTAGTTGTTGATTATTTCTAATAGTTTTTCTGTGGATTCTTTGGGGTTTTGTCTGTATAAGATCATGTCGTCTGCAAACAACGCGAGTTTTAATTCTTCGTTACCTATTTCGATTCCTTTTATTTCTTTTTCCTTCTGTATTGCTCTGGCCAGCACCTCCAGTACTATGTTGAATAGGAGTGGTGAAAGTGGGCACCCTTGTCTTGTTCCTGTCCTCAGAGGGATGGCTTTCAGCTTTTGTCCATTGAGTATGCTGTTGGCTGTGGGTCTATCCTATATGGCCTTTATTATGTTGAGGTACTTTCCTTCTATACCCATTTTACTGAGGGTTGTTATCATAAATGGGTGTTGGATCTTGTCGAATGCTTTCTCTGCGTCTATTGAGATGATCATGTGGTTTTTGTTTTTCATTTTGTTGATGTAGTGTATCACGTTGATTGACTTGCGGGTGTTGAACCATCCCTGTGTCCCTGGTATAAATCCCACTTGATCATGGTGTATAATCTTTTTGATGTATTGCTGTAATCGGTTTGCCAAAATTTTGTTGAGGATTTTTGCATCTATGTTAATCAGTGATATCGGCCTGTAGTTCTCCTTCTTTGTGTTGTCCTTGTCAGGTTTGGGGATCAGAGTGATGTTGGCTTCATAGAATGTGTTAGGGAGTTCTCCATCTTTCTCAATTTTCTGGAACAGTTTGAGGAGAATAGGTACAAAGAACTCACACTGCTTAACAACAAAAAAACAAACAACCCGATCAAAAAATGGGCAGAGGACATGAACAGACATTTCTCAAAAGAAGATATGAATATCTCCAATAGACACATGAAAAGATGTTCATCATCGCTAATCATCAGGGAAATGCAAATCAAAACTACACTAAGATATCACCTTACCCCCGTTAGATTGGCAAAAACATCCAAAACCAAGAACGACAAATGTTGCAGAGGTTGTGGACAAAGAGGAACCCTCATACACTGTTGGTGGGAATGCAAACTGGTACAGCCACTATGGAAAACAGTATGGAGATTTCTCAAAAAGTTAAAAATAGAAATACCCTATGACCCAGCCATCCCATTACTGGGTATCTATCCTAAGAACCTGATATCAGATATCTCAAGAGTCCGTTGCACCCCTATGTTCATCGCAGCATTATTTACAATAGCCAAGACGTGGAACCAGCCTACATGCCCAGAAACTGATGATTGGATAAAGAAGATGTGGCATATATACACAATGGAATACTACTCAGCCATAAAAAAAGACGACATTGGCCCCTTCAGAACAATGTGGATGGACCTCGAGGGCATTATGTTAAGCGAAATAAGTCAGTCAGAGAAAGACGAACTCTATATGACTCCACTCATAGGTGGAAATTAGTATACTGAGAAGGAGATCTGATCGGTGGTTACCAGGGAAATGGGGGGGTGGGGGGAGGGCACGGAGTGGGAAGTGGTGTTCCCACAACATGACTAACAAAAATGTACAACTGAAATTTCACAAGCTTGTAATCCATCATAACATTAATAAACAAAAAAAAAATAAAAAAAAAAATAAAGATGATTTGGGGCCCATCTGCCAATATGGAAAGAACGCAGCACTTTGTGCCTTGCAGCTCTAGGGCAATGTAGCACAACCAGAGCAGAAGTTCTACTTCATCCAGATCAGGCCTGCAAAGAAACTCCGTTTCACAGGCCTTTGTAAGAGATGTTCCCAGTAGGCTGTTAGAGCACTGTGCAGAGCGAGTTGTTTCTTAGCTTCCCAAAGAGCTGGAAGCAAGATGCTTTGGGGCCCTTCTCACCCTTTGGCAAGAAGGCAGCACTTTGTGAATTGCAGCTCTAGGGCAATGTAGCACACGCAGAGCAGAAGTTCTACTTCACCCAGATCAGGCCTGCAAAGAAAGTGCGTTTCACAGGCCTTTGTAAGAGATGTTCACGGTAGGCTGTTAGAGCACTGTGCAGAGCGAGTTGTTTCTTAGCTTCCCAAAGAGCTGGAAGCAAGATGCTTTGGGGCCCTTCTCACCCTTTGGCAAGAAGGCAGCACTTTGTGCCTTGCAGCTCTAGGGCAATGTAGCACACGCAGAGCAGAAGTTCTACTTCAGCCAGATCAGGCCTGCAAAGAAACTGCGTTTCACAGGCCTTTGTAAGAGATGATCGCGGTAGGCTGTTAGAGCACTGTGCAGAGCGACTTGTTTCTCAGCTTCCAAAAGAGTTGGAAGCAAGATGCTTTGGGGCTCATCTGCCCCTTCGAAAAGAAGGTAGCACTTTGTGCCTTGCAGCTCTAGGGCAATGTAGCACACCCAGAGCAGAAGTTGTACTTCAGCCAGATCAGGCCTGCAAAGAAACTGCGTTTCACAGGCCTTTGTAAGAGATGTTCCCTGTAGGCTGTTAGAGCACTGTGCAGAGCGAGTTCTTTCTTAGCTTCCCAAAGACCTGGAAGCAAGATGCTTTGGGGCCATCTGCCCCTAAGGAAAGAAGGCAGCAATTTGTGCCTTGCAGCTCTAGGGCAATGTAGCACACCCAGAGCAGTTGTTCTACTTCTGCAAGGTCAGGCCTGCAAAGAAACTGCGATTCACAGGCCGTTGTAAGAGATGTTCCCGGTAGGCTGTAAGAGCACTATGCAGAGCGACTAGTTTCTTAGCTTCCCAGAGAGCCGGAAGCAAGATGCTTTGGGGCCCTTCTCACCCTTTGGAAAGGAGGCAGCACTTTGTGCCTTGCAGCTCTAGGGCAATGTAGCACACCCAGAGCCGAAGTTCTACTTCAGCTAGATCAGACCTGCAAAGAAACTTCGTTTCACAGGCCTTTGTAAGAGATGTTCCCGGTAGGCTGTAAGAGCACTATGCAGAGCGACTAGTTTCTTAGCTTCCCAGAGAGCCGGAAGCAAGATGCTTTGGGGCCCATGTGCCCCTATGGAAAGAACGCAGCACTTTGTGCCTTGCAGCTCTAGGGCAATGCAGCACACCCCGAGCAGAAGTTCTACTTCAGCCAGATCAGGCCTGCAAAGAAACTGCGTTTCACAGGCCTTTGTAAGAGATGTTCCCGGTAGGCTGTTAGAGCACTGTGCAGAGCGAGTTGTTTCTTAGCTTCCCAGAGAGCTGGAAGCAAGACGCTTTGGGGCCCGTTAATTTTATACCCTGCTACTTTGCTGTAGTTGTTGATTATTTCTAATAGTTTTTCTGTGGATTCTTTGGGGTTTTGTCTGTATAAGATCATGTCGTCTGCAAACAACGCGAGTTTTAATTCTTCGTTACCTATTTCGATTCCTTTTATTTCTTTTTCCTGCCGTATTGCTCTGGCCAGCACCTCCAGTACTATGTTGAATAGGAGTGGTGAAAGTGGGCACCCTTGTCTTGTTCCTGTCCTCAGAGGGATGGCTTTCAGCTTTTGTCCATTGAGTATGCTGTTGGCTGTGGGTCTATCCTATATGGCCTTTATTGTGTTGAGGTACTTTCCTTCTATACCCATTTTACTGAGGGTTTTTATCATAAATGGGTGTTGGATCTTGTCGAATGCTTTCTCTGCATCTATTGAGATGATCATGTGGTTTTTGTTTTTCATTTTGTTGATGTAGTGTATCACGTTGATTGACTTGCGTGTGTTGAACCATCCCTGTGTCCCTGGTATAAATCCCACTTGATCATGGTGTATAATCTTTTTGATGTATTGCTGTAATCGGTTTGCCAAAATTTTGTTGAGGATTTTTGCATCTATGTTCATCAGTGATATCGGCCTGTAGTTCTCCTTCTTTGTGTTGTCCTTGTCAGGTTTGGGGATCAGAGTGATGTTGGCTTCATAGAATGTGTTAGGGAGTTCTCCGTCTTTCTCAATTTTCTGGAACAGTTTGAGGAGAATAGGTACAAAGAACTCACACTGCTTAACAACAAAAAAACAAACAACCCGATCCAAAAATGGGCAGAGGACATGAACAGACATTTCTCCAAAGAAGATATGAATATGGCCAATAGACACATGAAAAGATGTTCATCATCGCTAATCATCAGGGAAATGCAAATCAAAACTACACTAAGATATCACCTTACCCCCGTTAGATTGGCAAAAACATCCAAAACCAAGAACGACAAATGTTGGAGAGGTTGTGGAGAAAGAGGAACCCTCATACACTGTTGGTGGGAATGCAAACTGGTACAGCCACTATGGAAAACAGTATGGAGATTTCTCAAAAAGTTAAAAATAGAAATACCCTATGACCCAGCCATCCCATTACTGGGTATCTATCCTAAGAACCTGATATCAGATGTCTCAAGAGTCCGTTGCACCCCTATGTTCATCGCAGCATTATTTACAATAGCCAAGACGTGGAACCAGCCTACATGCCCAGAAACTGATGATTGGATAAAGAAGATGTGGTATATATACACAATGGAATACTACTCAGCCATAAAAAAAGACGACATTGGCCCCTTCACAACAATGTGGATGGACCTCGAGGGCATTATGTTAAGCGAAATAAGTCAGTCAGAGAAAGACGAACTCTATATGACTCCACTCATAGGTGGAAATTAGTATATTGAGAAGGAGATCTGATCGGTGGTTACCAGGGAAAAGGGGGGGTGGGGCGAGGGCACGGAGGGGGAAGTGGTGTTCCCACAACATGACTAACAAAAATGTACAACTGAAATTTCACAAGCTTGTAATCCATCATAACATTAATAAACAAAAAAAAAATAAAGATGATTTGGGGCCCATCTGCCCCTATGGAAAGAACGCAGCACTTTGTGCCTTGCAGCTCTAGGGCAATGTAGCACACCCAGAGCAGAAGTTCTACTTCATCCAGATCTGGCCTGCAAAGAAACTCCGTTTCACAGGCCTTTGTAAGAGATGTTCCCGGTAGGCTGTTAGAGCAGTGTGCAGAGCGAGTTGTTTCTTAGCTTCCCAAAGAGCTGGAAGCAAGATGCTTTGGGGCCCGTTAATTTTATACCCTGCTACTTTGCTGTAGTTGTTGATTATTTCTAATAGTTTTTCTGTGGATTCTTTGGGGTTTTCTATGTATAAGATCATGTCGTCTGCAAACAACGCGAGTTTTAATTCTTCGTTACCTATTTCGATTCCTTTTATTTCTTTTTCCTGCCGTATTGCTCTGGCCAGCACCTCCAGTACTATGTTGAATAGGAGTGGTGAAAGTGGGCACCCTTGTCTTGTTCCTGTCCTCAGAGGGATGGCTTTCAGCTTTTGTCCATTGAGTATGCTGTTGGCTGTGGGTCTATCCTATATGGCCTTTATTATGTTGAGGTACTTTCCTTCTATACCCATTTTACTGAGGGTTTTTATCATAAATGGGTGTTGGATCTTGTCGAATGCTTTCTCTGCGTCTATTGAGATGATCATGTGGTTTTTGTTTTTCATTTTGTTGATGTAGTGTATCACGTTGATTGACTTGCGTGTGTTGAACCATCCCTGTGTCCCTGGTATAAATCCCACTTGATCATGGTGTATAATCTTTTTGATGTATTGCTGTAATCGGTTTGCCAAAATTTTGTTGAGGATTTTTGCATCTATGTTCATCAGTGATATCGGCCTGTAGTTCTCCTTCTTTGTGTTGTCCTTGTCAGGTTTGGGGATCAGAGTGATGTTGGCTTCATAGAATGTGTTAGGGAGTTCTCCGTCTTTCTCAATTTTCTGGAACAGTTTGAGGAGAATAGGTACAAAGAACTCACACTGCTTAACAACAAAAAAACAAACAACCCGATCCAAAAATGGGCAGAGGACATGAACAGACATTTCTCAAAAGAAGATATGAATATGGCCAATAGACACATGAAAAGATGTTCATCATCGCTAATCATCAGGGAAATGCAAATCAAAACTACACTAAGATATCACCTTACCCCCGTTAGATTGGCAAAAACATCCAAAACCAAGAACGACAAATGTTGGAGAGGTTGTGGAGAAAGAGGAACCCTCATACACTGTTGGTGGGAATGCAAACTGGTACAGCCACTATGGAAAACAGTATGGAGATTTCTCAAAAAGTTAAAAATAGAAATACCCTATGACCCAGCCATCCCATTACTGGGTATCTATCCTAAGAACCTGATATCAGATGTCTCAAGAGTCCGTTGCACCCCTATGTTCATCGCAGCATTATTTACAATAGCCAAGACGTGGAACCAGCCTACATGCCCAGAAACTGATGATTGGATAAAGAAGATGTGATATATATACACAATGGAATACTACTCAGCCATAAAAAAAGACGACATTGGCCCCTTCACAACAATGTGGATGGACCTCGAGGGCATTATGTTAAGCGAAATAAGTCAGTCAGAGAAAGACGAACTCTATATGACTCCACTCATAGGTGGAAATTAGTATATTGAGAAGGAGATCTGATCGGTGGTTACCAGGGAAAAGGGGGGGTGGGGGGAGGGCACGGAGGGGGAAGTGGTGTTCCCACAACATGACTAACAAAAATGTACAACTGAAATTTCACAAGCTTGTAATCCATCATAACATTAATAAACAAAAAAAAAATAAAAAAAAAAATAAAGATGATTTGGGGCCCATCTGCCAATATGGAAAGAACGCAGCACTTTGTGCCTTGCAGCTCTAGGGCAATGTAGCACAACCAGAGCAGAAGTTCTACTTCATCCAGATCAGGCCTGCAAAGAAACTCCGTTTCACAGGCCTTTGTAAGAGATGTTCCCAGTAGGCTGTTAGAGCACTGTGCAGAGCGAGTTGTTTCTTAGCTTCCCAAAGAGCTGGAAGCAAGATGCTTTGGGGCCCTTCTCACCCTTTGGCAAGAAGGCAGCACTTTGTGAATTGCAGCTCTAGGGCAATGTAGCACACGCAGAGCAGAAGTTCTACTTCACCCAGATCAGGCCTGCAAAGAAAGTGCGTTTCACAGGCCTTTGTAAGAGATGTTCACGGTAGGCTGTTAGAGCACTGTGCAGAGCGAGTTGTTTCTTAGCTTCCCAAAGAGCTGGAAGCAAGATGCTTTGGGGCCCTTCTCACCCTTTGGCAAGAAGGCAGCACTTTGTGCCTTGCAGCTCTAGGGCAATGTAGCACACGCAGAGCAGAAGTTCTACTTCAGCCAGATCAGGCCTGCAAAGAAACTGCGTTTCACAGGCCTTTGTAAGAGATGATCGCGGTAGGCTGTTAGAGCACTGTGCAGAGCGACTTGTTTCTCAGCTTCCAAAAGAGTTGGAAGCAAGATGCTTTGGGGCTCATCTGCCCCTTCGAAAAGAAGATAGCACTTTGTGCCTTGCAGCTCTAGGGCAATGTAGCACACCCAGAGCAGAAGTTGTACTTCAGCCAGATCAGGCCTGCAAAGAAACTGCGTTTCACAGGCCTTTGTAAGAGATGTTCCCTGTAGGCTGTTAGAGCACTGTGCAGAGCGAGTTCTTTCTTAGCTTCCCAAAGACCTGGAAGCAAGATGCTTTGGGGCCATCTGCCCCTAAGGAAAGAAGGCAGCAATTTGTGCCTTGCAGCTCTAGGGCAATGTAGCACACCCAGAGCAGTTGTTCTACTTCTGCAAGGTCAGGCCTGCAAAGAAACTGCGATTCACAGGCCGTTGTAAGAGATGTTCCCGGTAGGCTGTAAGAGCACTATGCAGAGCGACTAGTTTCTTAGCTTCCCAGAGAGCCGGAAGCAAGATGCTTTGGGGCCCTTCTCACCCTTTGGAAAGGAGGCAGCACTTTGTGCCTTGCAGCTCTAGGGCAATGTAGCACACCCAGAGCCGAAGTTCTACTTCAGCTAGATCAGACCTGCAAAGAAACTTCGTTTCACAGGCCTTTGTAAGAGATG
This sequence comes from Equus asinus, assembly GCF_041296235.1. Lineage (NCBI taxonomy): Eukaryota > Metazoa > Chordata > Mammalia > Perissodactyla > Equidae > Equus > Equus asinus. The sequence continues at coordinate 39,361,946 of NC_091790.1, forward strand.
TTCCCGGTAGGCTGTAAGAGCACTATGCAGAGCGACTAGTTTCTTAGCTTCCCAGAGAGCCGGAAGCAAGATGCTTTGGGGCCCATGTGCCCCTATGGAAAGAACGCAGCACTTTGTGCCTTGCAGCTCTAGGGCAATGCAGCACACCCCGAGCAGAAGTTCTACTTCAGCCAGATCAGGCCTGCAAAGAAACTGCGTTTCACAGGCCTTTGTAAGAGATGTTCCCGGTAGGCTGTTAGAGCACTGTGCAGAGCGAGTTGTTTCTTAGCTTCCCAGAGAGCTGGAAGCAAGATGCTTTGGGGCCCGTTAATTTTATACCCTGCTACTTTGCTGTAGTTGTTGATTATTTCTAATAGTTTTTCTGTGGATTCTTTGGGGTTTTGTCTGTATAAGATCATGTCGTCTGCAAACAACGCGAGTTTTAATTCTTCGTTACCTATTTCGATTCCTTTTATTTCTTTTTCCTGCCGTATTGCTCTGGCCGGCACCTCCAGTACTATGTTGAATAGGAGTGGTGAAAGTGGGCACCCTTGTCTTGTTCCTGTCCTCAGAGGGATGGCTTTCAGCTTTTGTCCATTGAGTATGCTGTTGGCTGTGGGTCTATCCTATATGGCCTTTATTGTGTTGAGGTACTTTCCTTCTATACCCATTTTACTGAGGGTTTTTATCATAAATGGGTGTTGGATCTTGTCGAATGCTTTCTCTGCATCTATTGAGATGATCATGTGGTTTTTGTTTTTCATTTTGTTGATGTAGTGTATCACGTTGATTGACTTGCGTGTGTTGAACCATCCCTGTGTCCCTAGTATAAATCCCACTTGATCATGGTGTATAATCTTTTTGATGTATTGCTGTAATCGGTTTGCCAAAATTTTGTTGAGGATTTTTGCATCTATGTTCATCAGTGATATCGGCCTGTAGTTCTCCTTCTTTGTGTTGTCCTTGTCAGGTTTGGGGATCAGAGTGATGTTGGCTTCATAGAATGTGTTAGGGAGTTCTCCGTCTTTCTCAATTTTCTGGAACAGTTTGAGGAGAATAGGTACAAAGAACTCACACTGCTTAACAACAAAAAAACAAACAACCCGATCCAAAAATGGGCAGAGGACATGAACAGACATTTCTCCAAAGAAGATATGAATATGGCCAATAGACACATGAAAAGATGTTCATCATCGCTAATCATCAGGGAAATGCAAATCAAAACTACACTAAGATATCACCTTACCCCCGTTAGATTGGCAAAAACATCCAAAACCAAGAACGACAAATGTTGGAGAGGTTGTGGAGAAAGAGGAACCCTCATACACTGTTGGTGGGAATGCAAACTGGTACAGCCACTATGGAAAACAGTATGGAGATTTCTCAAAAAGTTAAAAATAGAAATACCCTATGACCCAGCCATCCCATTACTGGGTATCTATCCTAAGAACCTGATATCAGATGTCTCAAGAGTCCGTTGCACCCCTATGTTCATCGCAGCATTATTTACAATAGCCAAGACGTGGAACCAGCCTACATGCCCAGAAACTGATGATTGGATAAAGAAGATGTGGTATATATACACAATGGAATACTACTCAGCCATAAAAAAAGACGACATTGGCCCCTTCACAACAATGTGGATGGACCTCGAGGGCATTATGTTAAGCGAAATAAGTCAGTCAGAGAAAGACGAACTCTATATGACTCCACTCATAGGTGGAAATTAGTATATTGAGAAGGAGATCTGATCGGTGGTTACCAGGGAAAAGGGGGGGTGGGGCGAGGGCACGGAGGGGGAAGTGGTGTTCCCACAACATGACTAACAAAAATGTACAACTGAAATTTCACAAGCTTGTAATCCATCATAACATTAATAAACAAAAAAAAAATAAAGATGATTTGGGGCCCATCTGCCCCTATGGAAAGAACGCAGCACTTTGTGCCTTGCAGCTCTAGGGCAATGTAGCACACCCAGAGCAGAAGTTCTACTTCATCCAGATCAGGCCTGCAAAGAAACTCCGTTTCACAGGCCTTTGTAAGAGATGTTCCCGGTAGGCTGTTAGAGCAGTGTGCAGAGCGAGTTGTTTCTTAGCTTCCCAAAGAGCTGGAAGCAAGATGCTTTGGGGCCCGTTAATTTTATACCCTGCTACTTTGCTGTAGTTGTTGATTATTTCTAATAGTTTTTCTGTGGATTCTTTGGGGTTTTCTATGTATAAGATCATGTCGTCTGCAAACAACGCGAGTTTTAATTCTTCGTTACCTATTTCGATTCCTTTTATTTCTTTTTCCTGCCGTATTGCTCTGGCCAGCACCTCCAGTACTATGTTGAATAGGAGTGGTGAAAGTGGGCACCCTTGTCTTGTTCCTGTCCTCAGAGGGATGGCTTTCAGCTTTTGTCCATTGAGTATGCTGTTGGCTGTGGGTCTATCCTATATGGCCTTTATTATGTTGAGGTACTTTCCTTCTATACCCATTTTACTGAGGGTTTTTATCATAAATGGGTGTTGGATCTTGTCGAATGCTTTCTCTGCGTCTATTGAGATGATCATGTGGTTTTTGTTTTTCATTTTGTTGATGTAGTGTATCACGTTGATTGACTTGCGTGTGTTGAACCATCCCTGTGTCCCTGGTATAAATCCCACTTGATCATGGTGTATAATCTTTTTGATGTATTGCTGTAATCGGTTTGCCAAAATTTTGTTGAGGATTTTTGCATCTATGTTCATCAGTGATATCGGCCTGTAGTTCTCCTTCTTTGTGTTGTCCTTGTCAGGTTTGGGGATCAGAGTGATGTTGGCTTCATAGAATGTGTTAGGGAGTTCTCCGTCTTTCTCAATTTTCTGGAACAGTTTGAGGAGAATAGGTACAAAGAACTCACACTGCTTAACAACAAAAAAACAAACAACCCGATCCAAAAATGGGCAGAGGACATGAACAGACATTTCTCAAAAGAAGATATGAATATGGCCAATAGACACATGAAAAGATGTTCATCATCGCTAATCATCAGGGAAATGCAAATCAAAACTACACTAAGATATCACCTTACCCCCGTTAGATTGGCAAAAACATCCAAAACCAAGAACGACAAATGTTGGAGAGGTTGTGGAGAAAGAGGAACCCTCATACACTGTTGGTGGGAATGCAAACTGGTACAGCCACTATGGAAAACAGTATGGAGATTTCTCAAAAAGTTAAAAATAGAAATACCCTATGACCCAGCCATCCCATTACTGGGTATCTATCCTAAGAACCTGATATCAGATGTCTCAAGAGTCCGTTGCACCCCTATGTTCATCGCAGCATTATTTACAATAGCCAAGACGTGGAACCAGCCTACATGCCCAGAAACTGATGATTGGATAAAGAAGATGTGATATATATACACAATGGAATACTACTCAGCCATAAAAAAAGACGACATTGGCCCCTTCACAACAATGTGGATGGACCTCGAGGGCATTATGTTAAGCGAAATAAGTCAGTCAGAGAAAGACGAACTCTATATGACTCCACTCATAGGTGGAAATTAGTATATTGAGAAGGAGATCTGATCGGTGGTTACCAGGGAAAAGGGGGGGTGGGGGGAGGGCACGGAGGGGGAAGTGGTGTTCCCACAACATGACTAACAAAAATGTACAACTGAAATTTCACAAGCTTGTAATCCATCATAACATTAATAAACAAAAAAAAAATAAAGATGATTTGGGGCCCATCTGCCCCTATGGAAAGAACGCAGCACTTTGTGCCTTGCAGCTCTAGGGCAATGTAGCACACCCAGAGCAGAAGTTCTACTTCATCCAGATCAGGCCTGCAAAGAAACTCCGTTTCACAGGCCTTTGTAAGAGATGTTCCCGGTAGGCTGTTAGAGCACTGTGCAGAGCGACTTGTTTCTTAGCTTTCCAAAGAGCTGGAAGCAAGATGCTTTGGGGCCCTTCTCACCCTTTGGCAAGAAGGCAGCACTTTGTGCCTTGCAGCTCTAAGGCAATGTAGCACACCCAGAGCAGAAGTTCTACTTCAGCCAGATCAGGCCCGCAAAGAAACTGCGTTTCACAGGCCTTTGTAAGAGATGTTCGCGTTAGGCTGTTAGAGCATTTTGCAGAATGAGTTGTTTCTCAGCTTCCTAAAGAGTTGGAAGCAAGATGCTTTGGGGCCCTTCTCACCCTTTGGAAACAAGGCAGCACTTTGTGCCTTGCAGCTCTAGGGCAATGTAGCACACCCAGAGCCGAAGTTCTAGTTCAGCTAGATCAAACCTGCAAAGAAACTTCGTTTCACAGGCCTTTGTAAGAGATGTTCCCGGTAGGCTGTAAGAGCACTGTGCAGAGCGACTAGTTTCTTAGCTTCCCAGAGAGCCGGAAGCAAGATGCTTTGGGGCCCATGTGCCCCTATGGAAAGAACGCAGCACTTTGTGCCTTGCAGCTCTAGGGCAATGCAGCACAACCCGAGCAGAAGTTCTACTTCAGCCAGATCAGGCCTGCAAAGAAACTGCGTTTCACAGGCCTTTGTAAGAGATGTTCCCGGTAGGCTGTTAGAGCACTGTGCAGAGCGAGTTGTTTCTTAGCTTCCCAGAGAGCTGGAAGCAAGATGCTTTGGGGCCCGTTAATTTTATACCCTGCTACTTTGCTGTAGTTGTTGATTATTTCTAATAGTTTTTCTGTGGATTCTTTGGGGTTTTCTATGTATAAGATCATGTCGTCTGCAAACAACGCGAGTTTTAATTCTTCGTTACCTATTTCGATTCCTTTTATTTCTTTTTCCTGCCGTATTGCTCTGGCCGGCACCTCCAGTACTATGTTGAATAGGAGTGGTGAAAGTGGTCACCCTTGTCTTGTTCCTGTCCTCAGAGGGATGGCTTTCAGCTTTTGTCCATTGAGTATGCTGTTGGCTGTGGGTCTATCATATATGGCCTTTATTATGTTGAGGTACTTTCCTTCTATACCCATTTTACTGAGGGTTTTTATCATAAATGGGTTTTGGATCTTGTCGAATGCTTTCTCTGCATCTATTGAGATGATCATGTGGTTTTTGTTTTTCATTTTGTTGATGTAGTGTATCACGTTGATTGACTTGCGGGTGTTGAACCATCCCTGTGTCCCTGGTATAAATCCCACTTGATCATGGTGTATAATCTTTTTGATGTATTGCTGTAATCGGTTTGCCAAAATTGGGTTGAGGATTTTTGCATCTATGTTCATCAGTGATATCGGCCTGTAGTTCTCCTTCTTTGTGTTGTCCTTGTCAGGTTTGGGGATCAGAGTGATGTTGGCTTCATAGAATGTGTTAGGGAGTTCTCCGTCTTTCTCAATTTTCTGGAACAGTTTGAGGAGAATAGGTACAAAGAACTCACACTGCTTAACAACAAAAAAACAAACAACCCGATCCAAAAATGGGCAGAGGACATGAACAGACATTTCTCCAAAGAAGATATGAATATGGCCAATAGACACATGAAAAGATGTTCATCATCGCTAATCATCAGGGAAATGCAAATCAAAACTACACTAAGATATCACCTTACCCCCGTTAGATTGGCAAAAACATCCAAAACCAAGAACGACAAATGTTGGAGAGGTTGTGGAGAAAGAGGAACCCTCATACACTGTTGGTGGGAATGCAAACTGGTACAGCCACTATGGAAAACAGTATGGAGATTTCTCAAAAAGTTAAAAATAGAAATACCCTATGACCCAGCCATCCCATTACTGGGTATCTATCCTAAGAACCTGATATCAGATGTCTCAAGAGTCCGTTGCACCCCTATGTTCATCGCAGCATTATTTACAATAGCCAAGACGTGGAACCAGCCTACATGCCCAGAAACTGATGATTGGATAAAGAAGATGTGGTATATATACACAATGGAATACTACTCAGCCATAAAAAAAGACGACATTGGCCCCTTCACAACAATGTGGATGGACCTCGAGGGCATTATGTTAAGCGAAATAAGTCAGTCAGAGAAAGACGAACTCTATATGACTCCACTCATAGGTGGAAATTAGTATATTGAGAAGGAGATCTGATCGGTGGTTACCAGGGAAAAGGGGGGGTGGGGGGAGGGCACGGAGGGGGAAGTGGTGTTCCCACAACATGACTAACAAAAATGTACAACTGAAATTTCACAAGCTTGTAATCCATCATAACATTAATAAACAAAAAAAAAATAAAGATGATTTGGGGCCCATCTGCCCCTATGGAAAGAACGCAGCACTTTGTGCCTTGCAGCTCTAGGGCAATGTAGCACACCCAGAGCAGAAGTTCTACTTCATCCAGATCAGGCCTGCAAAAAAACTCCGTTTCACAGGCCTTTGTAAGAGATGTTCCCGGTAGGCTGTTAGAGCAGTGTGCAGAGCGAGTTGTTTCTTAGCTTCCCAAAGAGCTGGAAGCAAGATGCTTTGGGGCCCTTCTCACCCTTTGGCAAGAAGGCAGCACTTTGTGCCTTGCAGCTCTAGGGCAATGTAGCACACGCAGAGCAGAAGTTCTACTTCAGCCAGATCAGGCCTGCAAAGAAACTGCGTTTCACAGGCCTTTGTAAGAGATGATCGCGGTAGGCTGTTAGAGCACTGTGCAGAGCGAGTTGTTTCTCAGCTTCCAAAAGAGTTGGAAGCAAGATGCTTTGTGGCTCATCTACCCCTTCGAAAAGAAGGCAGCACTTTGTGCCTTGCAGCTCTAGGGCAATGTAGCACACCCAGAGCTGAAGTTCTACTTCAGCCAGATCAGGCCCGCAAAGAAACTGCATTTCACAGGCCTTTGTAAGATGTGTTCCCGGTAGGCTGTTAGAGCACTGTGCAGAGCGAGTTGTTTCTTAGCTTCCGAAACAGCTGGAAGCAAGATGCTTTGGTGCCCTACTCACCCTTTGGAAAGAAGGCAGCACTTTGTGCCTTGCAGCTCTAGGGCAATGTAGCACACCCAGAGCAGAAGTTGTACTTCAGCCAGATCAGGCCTGCAAAGAAACTGCGTTTCACAGGCCTTTGTAAGAGATGTTCCCGGTAGGCTGTTAGAGCACTGTGCAGAGCGAGTTCTTTCTTAGCTTCCCAAAGACCTGGAAGCAAGATGCTTTGGGGGCCATCTGCCCCTAAGGAAAGAAGGCAGCAATTTGTGCCTTGCAGCTCTAGGGCAATGTAGCACACCCAGAGCAGTTGTTCTACTTCTGCAAGGTCAGGCCAGCAAAGAAACTGCGTTTCACAGGCCTTTGTAAATGATGTTCCGGGTAGGCTGTTAGAGCACTGTGCAGAGCGACTTGTTCCTTAGCTTTCCAAAGAGCTGGAAGCAAGATGCTTTGGGGCCCTTCTCACCCTTTGGCAAGAAGGCAGCACTTTGTGCCTTGCAGCTCTAAGGCAATGAAGCACACCCAGAGCAGAAGTTCTACTTCAGCCAGATCAGGCCCGCAAAGAAACTGCGTTTCACAGGCCTTTGTAAGAGATGTTCGCGTTAGGCTGTTAGAGCATTTTGCAGAATGAGTTGTTTCTCAGCTTCCTAAAGAGTTGGAAGCAAGATGCTTTGGGGCCCTTCTCACCCTTTGGAAACAAGGCAGCACTTTGTGCCTTGCAGCTCTAGGGCAATGTAGCACACCCAGAGCCGAAGTTCTAGTTCAGCTAGATCAAACCTGCAAAGAAACTTCGTTTCACAGGCCTTTGTAAGAGATGTTCCCGGTAGGCTGTAAGAGCACTGTGCAGAGCGACTAGTTTCTTAGCTTCCCAGAGAGCCGGAAGCAAGATGCTTTGGGGCCCATCTGCCCCTATGGAAAGAACGCAGCACTTTGTGCCTTGCAGCTCTAGGGCAATGCAGCACAACCCGAGCAGAAGTTCTACTTCAGCCAGATCAGGCCTGCAAAGAAACTGCGTTTCACAGGCCTTTGTAAGAGATGTTCCCGGTAGGCTGTTAGAGCACTGTGCAGAGCGAGTTGTTTCTTAGCTTCCCAGAGAGCTGGAAGCAAGATGCTTTGGGGCCCGTTAATTTTATACCCTGCTACTTTGCTGTAGTTGTTGATTATTTCTAATAGTTTTTCTGTGGATTCTTTGGGGTTTTCTATGTATAAGATCATGTCGTCTGCAAACAACGCGAGTTTTAATTCTTCGTTACCTATTTCGATTCCTTTTATTTCTTTTTCCTGCCGTATTGCTCTGGCCGGCACCTCCAGTACTATGTTGAATAGGAGTGGTGAAAGTGGTCACCCTTGTCTTGTTCCTGTCCTCAGAGGGATGGCTTTCAGCTTTTGTCCATTGAGTATGCTGTTGGCTGTGGGTCTATCATATATGGCCTTTATTATGTTGAGGTACTTTCCTTCTATACCCATTTTACTGAGGGTTTTTATCATAAATGGGTTTTGGATCTTGTCGAATGCTTTCTCTGCATCTATTGAGATGATCATGTGGTTTTTGTTTTTCATTTTGTTGATGTAGTGTATCACGTTGATTGACTTGCGGGTGTTGAACCATCCCTGTGTCCCTGGTATAAATCCCACTTGATCATGGTGTATAATCTTTTTGATGTATTGCTGTAATCGGTTTGCCAAAATTGGGTTGAGGATTTTTGCATCTATGTTCATCAGTGATATCGGCCTGTAGTTCTCCTTCTTTGTGTTGTCCTTGTCAGGTTTGGGGATCAGGGTGATGTTGGCTTCATAGAATGTGTTAGGGAGTTCTCCATCTTTCTCAATTTTCTGGAACAGTTTGAGGAGAATAGGTACAAAGAACTCACACTGCTTAACAACAAAAAAACAAACAACCCGATCCAAAAATGGGCAGAGGACATGAACAGACATTTCTCCAAAGAAGATATGAATATGGCCAATAGACACATGAAAAGATGTTCATCATCGCTAATCATCAGGGAAATGCAAATCAAAACTACACTAAGATATCACCTTACCCCCGTTAGATTGGCAAAAACATCCAAAACCAAGAACGACAAATGTTGGAGAGGTTGTGGAGAAAGAGGAACCCTCATACACTGTTGGTGGGAATGCAAACTGGTACAGCCACTATGGAAAACAGTATGGAGATTTCTCAAAATGTTAAAAATAGAAATACTCTATGACCCAGCCATCCCATTACTGGGTATCTATCCTAAGAACCTGATATCAGATATCTCAAGAGTCCGTTGCACCCCTATGTTCATCGCAGCATTATTTACAATAGCCAAGACGTGGAACCAGCCTACATGCCCAGAAACTGATGATTGGATAAAGAAGATGTGGTATATATACACAAAGGAATACTACTCAGCCATAAAAAAAGACGACATTGGCCCATTCACAACAATGTGGATGGACATCGAGGGCATTATGTTAAGCGAAATAAGTCAGTCAGAGAAAGACGAACTCTATATGACTCCACTCATAGGTGGAAATTAGTATATTGAGAAGGAGATCTGATCGGTGGTTACCAGGGAAAAGGGGGGGTGGGGGGAGGGCACGGAGTGGGAAGTGGTGTTCCCACAACATGACTAACAAAAATGTACAACTGAAATTTCACAAGCTTGTAAACCATCATAACATTAATAAACAAACAAAAAAAAAAGGTGCTTTGGGGCCCATCTGCCCCTATGGAAAGAACGCAGCACATTGTGCCTTGCAGATCTAGGGCAATGTAGCACACCCAGAGCAGAAGTTCTACTTCAGCCAGATCAGGCCCGCAAAGAAACTGCGTTTCACAGGCCTTTGTAAGAGATGTTCCCGGTAGGCTGTTAGAGCACTGTGCAGAGCGAGTTGTTTCTTAGCTTCCCAAAGAGCTGGAAGCAAGATGCTTTGGGGCCCTTCTCACCCTTTGGCAAGAAGGCAGCACTTTGTGCCTTGCAGCTCTAAGGCAATGTAGCACACCCAGAGCAGAAGTTCTACTTCAGCCAGATCAGGCCCGCACAGAAACTGCATTTCACAGGCCTTTGTAAGAGATGTTCGCGTTAGGCTGTTAGAGCATTTTGCAGAGCGAGTTGTTTCTCAGCTTCCAAAAGAGTTGGAAGCAAGATGCTTTGGGGCCCTTCTCACCCTTTGGAAAGAAGGCAGCACTTTGTGCCTTGCAGCTCTAGGGCAATGTAGCACACCCAGAGCAGAAGTTCTAGTTCAGCTAGATCAAACCTGCAAAGAAACTTCGTTTCACAGGCCTTTGTAAGAGATGTTCCCGGTAGGCTGTAAGAGCACTGTGCAGAGCGAGTTGTTTCTTAGCTTCCCAGAGAGCTGGAAGCAAGATGCTTTGGGGCCCGTTAATTTTATACCCTGCTACTTTGCTGTAGTTGTTGATTATTTCTAATAGTTTTTCTGTGGATTCTTTGGGGTTTTCTATGTATAAGATCATGTCGTCTGCAAACAACGCGAGTTTTAATTCTTCGTTACCTATTTCGATTCCTTTTATTTCTTTTTCCTGCCGTATTGCTCTGGCCGGCACCTCCAGTACTATGTTGAATAGGAGTGGTGAAAGTGGGCACCCTTGTCTTGTTCCTGTCCTCAGAGGGATGGCTTTCAGCTTTTGTCCATTGAGTATGCTGTTGGCTGTGGGTCTATCATATATGGCCTTTATTATGTTGAGGTACTTTCCTTCTATACCCATTTTACTGAGGGTTTTTATCATAAATGGGTGTTGGATCTTGTCGAATGCTTTCTCTGCGTCTATTGAGATGATCATGTGGTTTTTGTTTTTCATTTTGTTGATGTAGTGTATCACGTTGATTGACTTGCGGGTGTTGAACCATCCCTGTGTCCCTGGTATAAATCCCACTTGATCATGGTGTATAATCTTTTTGATGTATTGCTGTAATCGGTTTGCCAAAATTTGGTTGAGGATTTTTGCATCTATGTTCATCAGTGATATCGGCCTGTAGTTCTCCTTCTTTGTGTTGTCCTTGTCAGGTTTGGGGATCAGAGTGATGTTGGCTTCATAGAATGTGTTAGGGAGTTCTCCATCTTTCTCAATTTTCTGGAACAGTTTGAGGAGAATAGGTACAAAGAACTCACACTGCTTAACAACAAAAAAACAAACAACCCGATCAAAAAATGGGCAGAGGACATGAACAGACATTTCTCCAAAGAAGATATGAATATGGCCAATAGACACATGAAAAGATGTTCATCATCGCTAATCATCAGGGAAATGCAAATCAAAACTACACTAAGATATCACCTTACCCCCGTTAGATTGGCAAAAACATCCAAAACCAAGAACGACAAATGTTGGAGAGGTTGTGGAGAAAGAGGAACCCTCATACACTGTTGGTGGGAATGCAAACTGGTACAGCCACTATGGAAAACAGTATGGAGATTTCTCAAAAAGTTAAAAATAGAAATACCCTATGACCCAGCCATCCCATTACTGGGTATCTATCCTAAGAACCTGATATCAGATATCTCAAGAGTCCGTTGCACCCCTATGTTCATCGCAGCATTATTTACAATAGCCAAGACGTGGAACCAGCCTACATGCCCAGAAACTGATGATTGGATAAAGAAGATGTGGTATATATACACAAAGGAATACTACTCAGCCATAAAAAAAGACGACATTGGCCCATTCACAACAATGTGGATGGACATCGAGGGCATTATGTTAAGCGAAATAAGTCAGTCAGAGAAAGACGAACTCTATATGACTCCACTCATAGGTGGAAATTAGTATATTGAGAAGGAGATCTGATCGGTGGTTACCAGGGAAAAGGGGGGGTGGGGGGAGGGCACGGAGGGGGAAGTGGTGTTCCCACAACATGACTAACAAAAATGTACAACTGAAATTTCACAAGCTTGTAATCCATCATAACATTAATAAACAAACAAAAAAAAAAAAGATGCTTTGGGGCCCATCTGCCCCTATGGAAAGAACGCAGCACTTTGTGCCTTGCAGCTCTAGGGCAATGTAGCACACCCAGAGCAGAAGTTCTACTTCAGCCAGATCAGGCCTGCAAAGAAACTGCGTTTCACAGGCCTTTGTAAGAGATGTTCCCAGTAGGCTGTTAGAGCACTGTGCAGAGCGAGTTGTTTCTTACCTTCCCAGAGAGCTGGAAGCAAGATGCTTTGGGGCCCGTTAATTTTATACCCTGCTACTTTGCTGTAGTTGTTGATTATTTCTAATAGTTTTTCTGTGGATTCTTTGGGGTTTTCTATGTATAAGATCATGTCGTCTGCAAACAACGCGAGTTTTACTTCTTCGTTAACTATTTGGATTCCTTTTATTTTTTTTTCCTGCCGAATTGCTCTGGCCAGCACCTCCAGTACTATGTTGAATAGGAGTGGTGAAAGTGGGCACCCTTGTCTTGTTCCTGTCCTCAGAGGGATGGCTTTCAGCTTTTGTCCATTGAGTATGCTGTTGGCTGTGGGTCTATCATATATGGCCTTTATTATGTTGAGGTACTTTCCTTCTATACCCATTTTACTGAGGGTTTTTATCATAAATGGGTGTTGGATCTTGTCGAATGCTTTCTCTGCGTCTATTGAGATGATCATGTGGTTTTTGTTTTTCAATTTGTTGATGTAGTGTATCACGTTGATTGACTTGCGGGTGTTGAACCATCCCTGTGTCCCTGGTATAAATCCCACTTGATCATGGTGTATAATCTTTTTGATGTATTGCTGTAATCGGTTTGCCAAAATTTGGTTGAGGATTTTTGCATCTATGTTCATCAGTGATATCGGCCTGTAGTTCTCCTTCTTTGTGTTGTCCTTGTCAGGTTTGGGGATCAGAGTGATGTTGGCTTCATAGAATGTGTTAGGGAGTTCTCCATCTTTCTCAATTTTCTGGAACAGTTTGAGGAGAATAGGTACAAAGAACTCACACTGCTTAACAACAAAAAAACAAACAACCCGATCAAAAAATGGGCAGAGGACATGAACAGACATTTCTCCAAAGAAGATATGAATATGGCCAATAGACACATGAAAAGATGTTCATCATCGCTAATCATCAGGGAAATGCAAATCAAAACTACACTAAGATATCACCTTACCCCCGTTAGATTGGCAAAAACATCCAAAACCAAGAACGACAAATGTTGGAGAGGTTGTGGAGAAAGAGGAACCCTCATACACTGTTGGTGGGAATGCAAACTGGTACAGCCACTATGGAAAACAGTATGGAGATTTCTCAAAAAGTTAAAAATAGAAATACCCTATGACCCAGCCATCCCATTACTGGGTATCTATCCTAAGAACCTGATATCAGATATCTCAAGAGTCCGTTGCACCCCTATGTTCATCGCAGCATTATTTACAATAGCCAAGACGTGGAACCAGCCTACGTGCCCAGAAACTGATGATTGGATAAAGAAGATGTGGTATATATACACAAAGGAATACTACTCAGCCATAAAAAAAGACGACATTGGCCCATTCACAACAATGTGGATGGACCTCGAGGGCATTATGTTAAGCGAAATAAGTCAGTCAGAGAAAGACAGACTCTATATGACTCCACTCATAGGTGGAAATTAGTATATTGAGAAGGAGATCTGATCGGTGGTTACCAGGGAAAAGGGGGGGTGGGGGGAGGGCACGGAGGGGGAAGTGGTGTTCCCACAACATGACTAACAAAAATGTACAACTGAAATTTCACAAGCTTGTAATCCATCATAACATTAATAAACAAACAAAAAAAAAAAAGATGCTTTGGGGCCCATCTGCCCCTATGGAAAGAACGCAGCACTTTGTGCCTTGCAGCTCTAGGGCAATGTAGCACACCCAGAGCAGAAGTTCTACTTCAGCCAGATCAGGCCTGCAAAGAAACTGCGTTTCACACGCCTTTGTAAGAGATGTTCCCGGTAGGCTGTTAGAGCACTGTGCAGAGCGAGTTGTTTCTTAGCTTCCCAACGAGCTGGAAGCAAGATGCTTTAGGGGCCATCTGCCCTTAAGGAAAGAAGGCAGCACTTTGTCCCTTGCAGGTCTAGGGCAAAGTAGCACACCCAGAGCAGAAGTTCTACTTCAGCCAGATCAGGCCTGCAAAGAAACTGCGTTTCACAGGCCTTTGTAAGAGATGTTCCCAGTAGGCTGTTAGAGCACTGTGCAGAGCGAGTTGTTTCTTAGCTTCCCAGAGAGCTGGAAGCAAGATGCTTTGGGGCCCGTTAATTTTATACCCTGCTACTTTGCTGTAGTTGTTGATTATTTCTAATAGTTTTTCTGTGGATTCTTTGGGGTTTTCTATGTATAAGATCATGTCGTCTGCAAACAACGCGAGTTTTACTTCTTCGTTAACTATTTGGATTCCTTTTATTTTTTTTTCCTGCCGAATTGCTCTGGCCAGCACCTCCAGTACTATGTTGAATAGGAGTGGTGAAAGTGGGCACCCTTGTCTTGTTCCTGTCCTCAGAGGGATGGCTTTCAGCTTTTGTCCATTGAGTATGATGTTGGCTGTGGGTCTATCATATATGGCCTTTATTATGTTGAGGTACTTTCCTTCTATACCCATTTTACTGAGGGTTGTTATCATAAATGGGTGTTGGATCTTGTCGAATGCTTTCTCTGCGTCTATTGAGATGATCATGTGGTTTTTGTTTTTCAATTTGTTGATGTAGTGTATCACGTTGATTGACTTGCGGGTGTTGAACCATCCCTGTGTCCCTGGTATAAATCCCACTTGATCATGGTGTATAATCTTTTTGATGTATTGCTGTAATCGGTTTGCCAAAATTTGGTTGAGGATTTTTGCATCTATGTTCATCAGTGATATCGGCCTGTAGTTCTCCTTCTTTGTGTTGTCCTTGTCAGGTTTGGGGATCAGAGTGATGTTGGCTTCATAGAATGTGTTAGGGAGTTCTCCATCTTTCTCAATTTTCTGGAACAGTTTGAGGAGAATAGGTACAAAGAACTCACACTGCTTAACAACAAAAAAACAAACAACCCGATCAAAAAATGGGCAGAGCACATGAACAGACATTTCTCCAAAGAAGATATGAACATGGCCAATAGACACATGAAAAGATGTTCATCATCGCTAATCATCAGGGAAATGCAAATCAAAACTACACTAAGATATCACCTTACCCCCGTTAGATTGGCAAAAACATCCAAAACCAAGAACGACAAATGTTGCAGAGGTTGTGGACAAAGAGGAACCCTCATACACTGTTGGTGGGAATGCAAACTGGTACAGCCACTATGGAAAACAGTATGGAGATTTCTCAAAAAGTTAAAAATAGAAATACCCTATGACCCAGCCATCCCATTACTGGGTATCTATCCTAAGAACCTGATATCAGATATCTCAAGAGTCCGTTGCACCCCTATGTTCATCGCAGCATTATTTACAATAGCCAAGACGTGGAACCAGCCTACATGCCCAGAAACTGATGATTGGATAAAGAAGATGTGGTATATATACACAACGGAATACTACTCAGCCATAAAAAAAGACGACATTGGCCCATTCACAACAATGTGGATGGACCTCGAGGGCATTATGTTAAGCGAAATAAGTCAGTCAGAGAAAG
The DNA here is from genome assembly GCF_041296235.1 of Equus asinus. Classification (NCBI taxonomy): domain Eukaryota; kingdom Metazoa; phylum Chordata; class Mammalia; order Perissodactyla; family Equidae; genus Equus; species Equus asinus. The sequence continues at coordinate 39,377,330 of NC_091790.1, forward strand.
ACAGACTCTATATGACTCCACTCATAGGTGGAAATTAGTATATTGAGAAGGAGATCTGATCGGTGGTTACCAGGGAAAAGGGGGGGTGGGGGCAGGGCACGTGGTGGGAAGTGGTGTTCCCACAACATGACTAACAAAAATGTACAACTGAAATTTCACAAGCTTGTAATCCATCATAACATTAATAAACAACAACAAAAAAAAAGATGCTTTGGGGCCCATCTGCCCCTATGGAAAGAACGCAGCACTTTGTGCCTTGCAGCTCTAGGGCAATGTAGCACACCCAGAGCAGAAGTTCTACTTCAGCCAGATCAGGCCCGCAAAGAAACTGCGTTTCACAGGCCTTTGTAAGAGATGTTCCCGGTAGGCTGTTAGAGCACTGTGCAGAGCGAGTTGTTTCTTAGCTTCCCAAAGAGCTGGAAGCAAGATGCTTTAGGGGCCATCTGCCCTTAAGGAAAGAAGGCAGCACTTTGTGCCTTGCAGCTCTAGGGCAAAGTAGCACACCCAGAGCAGAAGTTCTACTTCAGCCAGATCAGGCCCGCAAAGAAACTGCGTTTCACAGGCCTTTGTAAGAGATGTTCCCGGTAGGCTGTTAGAGCACTGTGCAGAGCGAGTTGTTTCATAGCTTCGCAAAGAGCTGGAAGCAAGATGCTTTGGGGCCCTTCTCACCCTTTGGAAAGAAGGCAGCACTTTGTGCCTTACAGCTCTAGGGCAATGTAGCACACCCAGAGCAGAAGTTCTTCTTCAGCCAAATCAGGCCTGCAAAGAAACTGCGTTTCACAGGCCTTTGTGAGAGATGTTCCCTGTAGGCTGTTAGAGCACTGTGCAGAGCGAGTCCTTTCTTAGCTTCCCAAAGACCTGGAAGCAAGATGCTTTGGGGGCCATCTGCCATTAAGTAAAGAAGGCAGCACTTTGTGCCTTTCAGCTCTAGGGCAAGGCAGCACACCCCGAGCAGAAGTTCTACTTCAGCCAGATCAGGCCTGCAAAGAAACTGCGTTTCACAGGCCTTTGTAAGAGATGTTCCCGGTAGGCTGTTAGAGCACTGTGCAGAGCGAGTTGTTTCTTAGCTCCCAGAGAGCTGGAAGCAAGATGCTTTGGGGCCCGTTAATTTTATACCCTGCTACTTTGCTGTAGTTGTTGATTATTTCTAATAGTTTTTCTGTGGATTCTTTGGGGTTTTCTATGTATAAGATCATGTCGTCTGCAAACAACGCGAGTTTTACTTCTTCGTTAACTATTTGGATTCCTTTTATTTTTTTTTCCTGCCGAATTGCTCTGGCCAGCACCTCCAGTACTATGTTGAATAGGAGTGGTGAAAGTGGGCACCCTTGTCTTGTTCCTGTCCTCAGAGGGATGGCTTTCAGCTTTTGTCCATTGAGTATGATGTTGGCTGTGGGTCTATCATATATGGCCTTTATTATGTTGAGGTACTTTCCTTCTATACCCATTTTACTGAGGGTTGTTATCATAAATGGGTGTTGGATCTTGTCGAATGCTTTCTCTGCGTCTATTGAGATGATCATGTGGTTTTTGTTTTTCATTTTGTTGATGTAGTGTATCACGTTGATTGACTTGCGGGTGTTGAACCATCCCTGTGTCCCTGGTATAAATCCCACTTGATCATGGTGTATAATCTTTTTGATGTATTGCTGTAATCGGTTTGCCAAAATTTTGTTGAGGATTTTTGCATCTATGTTCATCAGTGATATCGGCCTGTAGTTCTCCTTCTTTGTGTTGTCCTTGTCAGGTTTGGGGATCAGAGTGATGTTGGCTTCATAGAATGTGTTAGGGAGTTCTCCATCTTTCTCAATTTTCTGGAACAGTTTGAGGAGAATAGGTACAAAGAACTCACACTGCTTAACAACAAAAAAAAAACAACCCGATCAAAAAATGGGCAGAGGACATGAACAGACATTTCTCCAAAGAAGATATGAATATGGCCAATAGACACATGAAAAGATGTTCATCATCGCTAATCATCAGGGAAATGCAAATCAAAACTACACTAAGATATCACCTTACCCCCGTTAGATTGGCAAAAACATCCAAAACCAAGAACGACAAATGTTGGAGAGGTTGTGGAGAAAGAGGAACCCTCATACACTGTTGGTGGGAATGCAAACTGGTACAGCCACTATGGAAAACAGTATGGAGATTTCTCAAAAAGTTAAAAATAGAAATACCCTATGACCCAGCCATCCCATTACTGGGTATCTATCCTAAGAACCTGATATCAGATATCTCAAGAGTCCGTTGCACCCCTATGTTCATCGCAGCATTATTTACAATAGCCAAGACGTGGAACCAGCCTACATGCCCAGAAACTGATGATTGGATAAAGAAGATGTGGTATATATACACAACGGAATACTACTCAGCCATAAAAAAAGACGACATAGGCCCATTCACAACAATGTGGATGGACCTCGAGGGCATTATGTTAAGCGAAATAAGTCAGTCAGAGAAAGACAGACTCTATATGACTCCACTCATAGGTGGAAATTAGTATATTGAGAAGGAGATCTGATCGGTGGTTACCAGGGAAAAGGGGGGGTGGGGGGAGGGCACGGAGGGGGAAGTGGTGTTCCCACAACATGACTAACAAAAATGTACAACTGAAATTTCACAAGCTTGTAATCCATCATAACATTAATGAACAAACAAACAAAAAAAAGATGCTTTGGGGCCCATCTGCCCCTATGGAAAGAACGCAGCACTTTGTGCCTTGCAGCTCTAGGGCAATGTAGCACACCCAGAGCAGAAGTTCTACTTCAGCCAGATCAGGCCCGCAAAGAAACTGCGTTTCACAGGCCTTTGTAAGAGATGTTCCCGGTAGGCTGTTAGAGCACTGTGCAGAGCGAGTTGTTTCTTAGCTTCCCAACGAGCTGGAAGCAAGATGCTTTAGGGGCCATCTGCCCTTAAGGAAAGAAGGCAGCACTTTGTGCCTTGCAGCTCTAGGGCAAAGTAGCACACCCAGAGCAGAAGTTCTACTTCAGCCTGATCAGGCCCGCAAAGAAACTGCGTTTCACAGGCCTTTGTAAGAGATGTTCCCTGTAGGCTGTTAGAGCACTGTGCAGAGCGAGTTCTTTCTTAGCTTCCCAAAGACCTGGAAGCCAGAAGCATTGGGGGCCATCTGCCGTTAAGTAAAGAAGGCAGCACTTTGTGCCTTTCAGCTCTAGGGCAATGCAGCACACCCCGAGCAGAAGTTCTACTTCAGCCAGATCAGGCCTGCAAAGAAACTGCGTATCACAGGCCTTTGTAAGAGATGTTCCCAGTAGGCTGTTAGAGCACTGTGCAGAGCGACTTGTTTCTTAGCTTCCCAAAGAGCTGGAAGCAAGATGCTTTGGGGCCAATCTGCCCCTATGGAAAGAACGCAGCACTTTGTGCCTTGCAGCTCTAGGGCAATGCAGCACACCCCGAGCAGAAGTTGTACTTCAGCCAGATCAGGCCAGCAAAGAAACTGCGTTTCACAGGCCTTTGTAAGAGATGTTCCCGGTAGGCTGTTAGAGCACTGTGCAGAGCGAGTTGTTTCTGAGCTTCCCAAAGAGCTGGAATCAAGATGCTTTGGGGCCCTCTCACCCTTAGGAAAGAAGGCAGCACTTTGTGCCTTGCAGCTCTAGGGCAATGTAGCACACCCAGAGCCGAAGTTCTACTTCAGCTAGATCAGACCTGCAAAGAAACTTCGTTTCACAGGCCTTTGTAAGAGATGTTCCCGGTAGGCTGTAAGAGCACTGTGCAGAGCTACTAGTTTCTTAGCTTCCCAGAGAGCTGGAAGCAAGATGCTTTGGGGCCCGTTAATTTTATACCCTGCTACTTTGCTGTAGTTGTTGATTATTTCTAATAGTTTTTCTGTGGATTCTTTGGGGTTTTCTATGTATAAGATCATGTCGTCTGCAAACAACGCGAGTTTTACTTCTTCGTTACCTATTTGGATTCCTTTTATTTTTTTTTCCTGCCGAATTGCTCTGGCCAGCACCTCCAGTACTATGTTGAATAGGAGTGGTGAAAGTGGGCACCCTTGTCTTCTTCCTGTCCTCAGAGGGATGGCTTTCAGCTTTTGTCCATTGAGTATGATGTTGGCTGTGAGTCTATCACATATGGCCTTTATTATGTTGAGGTACTTTCCTTCTATACCCATTTTACTGAGGGTTGTTATCATAAATGGGTGTTGGATCTTGTCGAATGCTTTCTCTGCGTCTATTCAGATGATCATGTGGTTTTTGTTTTTCATTTTGTTGATGTAGTGTATCACGTTGATTGACTTGCGGGTGTTGAACCATCCCTGTGTCCCTGGTATAAATCCCACTTGATCAGGGTGTATAATCTTTTTGATGTATTGCTGTAATCGGTTTGCCAAAATTTGGTTGAGGATTTTTGCATCTATGTTCATCAGTGATATCGGCCTGTAGTTCTCCTTCTTTGTGTTGTCCTTGTCAGGTTTGGGGATCAGAGTGATGTTGGCTTCATAGAATGTGTTAGGGAGTTCTCCATCTTTCTCAATTTTCTGGAACAGTTTGAGGAGAATAGGTACAAGGAACTCACACTGCTTAACAACAAAAAAACAAACAACCCGATCAAAAAATGGGCAGAGGACATGAACAGACATTTCTCAAAAGAAGATATGAATATGGCTAATAGACACATGAAAAGATGTTCATCATCGCTAATCATCAGGGAAATGCAAATCAAAACTACACTAAGATATCACCTTACCCCCGTTAGATTGGCAAAAACATCCAAACCCAAGAACGACAAATGTTGGAGAAGTTGTGGACAAAGAGGAACCCTCATACACTGTTGGTGGGAATGCAAACTGGTACAGCCACTATGGAAAACAGTATGGAGATTTCTCAAAAAGTTAAAAATAGAAATACCCTATGACCCAGCCATCCCATTACTGGGTATCTATCCTAAGAACCTGATATCAGATATCTCAAGAGTCCGTTGCACCCCTATGTTCATCGCAGCATTATTTACAATAGCCAAGACGTGGAACCAGCCTACATGCCCATAAACTGATGATTGGATAAAGAAGATGTGGTTTATATACACAATAGAATACTACTCAGCCATAAAAATATACGACATTGGCCCCTTCACAACAATGTGGATGGACCTCGAGGGCATTATGTTAAGCGAAATAAGTCAGTCAGAGAAAGACGAACTCTATATGACTCCACTCATAGGTGGAAATTAGTATATTGAGAAGGAGATCTGATCGGTGGTTACCAGGGAAAAGGGGGGGTGGGGGGAGGGCACGGCGGGGGAAGTGGTGTTCCCACAACATGACTAACAAAAATGTACAACTGAAATTTCCCAAGCTTGTAATCCATCATAACATTAATAAACAAACAAACAAAAAAAGATGCTTTGGGGCCCATCTGCCCCTATGGAAAGAACGCAGCACTTTGTGCCTTGCAGCTCTAGGGCAATGTAGCACACCCAGAGCAGAAGTTCTACTTCAGCCAGATCAGGCCCGCAAAGAAACTGCGTTTCACAGGCCTTTGTAAGAGATGTTCCCGGTAGGCTTTTAGAGCACTGTGCAGAGCGAGTTGTTTCTTAGCTTCCCAACGAGCTGGAAGCAAGATGCTTTAGGGGCCATCTGCCCTTAAGGAAAGAAGGCAGCAGTTTGTGCCTTGCAGCTCTAGGGCAAAGTAGCACACCCAGAGCAGAAGTTCTACTTCAGCCAGATCAGGCCTGCAAAGAAACTTCGTTTCACAGGCCTTTGTAAGAGATGTTCCCGGTAGGCTGTTAGAGCACTGTGCAGAGCGAGTTGTTTCTTAGCTTCCCAAAGAGCTGGAAGCAAGATGCTTTGGGGCCCTTCTCACCCTTTGGAAAGAAGGCAGCACTTTGTGCCTTACAGCTCTAGGTCAAAGTAGCACACCCAGAGCAGAAGTTCTTCTTCAGCCAGATCAGGCCTGCAAAGAAACTGTGTTTCACAGGCCTTTGTAAGAGATGTTCCCTGTAGGCTGTTAGAGCACTGTGCAGAGCGAGTTGTTTCTTAGCTTCCCAAAGACCTGGAAGCCAGATGCTTTGGGGGCCATCTGCCGTTAAGTAAAGAAGGCAGCACTTTGTGCCTTTCAGCTCTAGGGCAATGCAGCACACCCCGAGCAGAAGTTCTACTTCAGCCAGATCAGGCCTGCAAAGAAACTCGTTTCACAGGCGTTTGTAAGAGATGTTCCCGGTAGGCTGTTAGAGCACTGTGCAGAGCGAGTTGTTTCTTAGCTTCCCAGAGAGCTGGAAGCAAGATGCTTTGTGGCCCGTTAATTTTATACCCTGCTACTTTGCTGTAGTTGTTGATTATTTCTAATAGTTTTTCTGTGGATCCTTTGGGGTTTTCTATGTATAAGATCATGTCGTCTGCAAACAACGCGAGTTTTTCTTCTTCGTTACCTATTTGGATTCCTTTTATTTTTTTTTCCTGCCGAATTGCTCTGGCCAGCACCTCCAGTACTATGTTGAATAGGAGTGGTGAAAGTGGGCACTCTTGTCTTGTTCCTGTCCTCAGAGGGATGGCTTTCAGCTTTTGTCCATTGAGTATGATGTTGGCTGTGGGTCTATCATATATGGCCTTTATTATGTTGAGGTACTTTCCTTCTATACCCATTTTACTGAGGGTTGTTATCATAAATGGGTGTTGGATCTTGTCGAATGCTTTCTCTGCGTCTATTCAGATGATCATGTGGTTTTTGTTTTTCATTTTGTTGATGTAGTGTATCACGTTGATTGACTTGCGGGTGTTGAACCATCCCTGTGTCCCTGGTATAAATCCCACTTGATCATGGTGTATAATCTTTTTGATGTATTGCTGTAATCGGTTTGCCAAAATTTGGTTGAGGATTTTTGCATCTATGTTCATCAGTGATATCGGCCTGTAGTTCTCCTTCTTTGTGTTGTCCTTGTCAGGTTTGGGGATCAGAGTGATGTTGGCTTCATAGAATGTGTTAGGGAGTTCTCCATCTTTCTCAATTTTCTGGAACAGTTTGAGGAGAATAGTTACAAAGAACTCACACTGCTTAACAACAAAAAAACAAACAACCCGATCCAAAAATGGGCAGAGGACATGAACAGACATTTCTCAAAAGAAGATATGAATATGGCCAATAGACACATGAAAAGATGTTCATCATCGCTAATCATCAGGGAAATGCAAATCAAAACTACACTAAGATATCACCTTACCCCCGTTAGATTGGCAAAAACATCCAAAACCAAGAACGACAAATGTTGGAGAGGTTGTGGAGAAAGAGGAACCCTCATACACTGTTGGTGGGAATGCAAACTGGTACAGCCACTATGGAAAACAGTATGGAGATTTCTCAAAAAGTTAAAAATAGAAATACCCTATGACCCAGCCATCCCATTACTGGGTATCTATCCTAAGAACCTGATATCAGATATCTCAAGAGTCCGTTGCACCCCTATGTTCATCGCAGCATTATTTACAATAGCCAAGACGTGGAACCAGCCTACATGCCCAGAAACTGATGATTGGATAAAGAAGATGTGGTATATATACACAATGGAATACTACTCAGCCATAAAAAAAGACGACATTGGCCCATTCACAACAATGTGGATGGACCTCGAGGGCATTATGTTAAGCGAAATAAGTCAGTCAGAGAAAGACGAACTCTATATGACTCCACTCATAGGTGGAAATTAGTATATTGAGAAGGAGATCTGATCGGTGGTTACCAGGGAAAAGAAGGGGTGGGGGAGGGCACAGAGGGGGAAGTGGTGTTCCCACAACATGACTAACAAAAATGTACAACTGAAATTTCACAAGCTTGTAATCCATCATAAGATTAATAACCAAAAAAAAAAAAAAAGATGCTTTGGGGCCCATCTGCCCCTATGGAAAGAACGCAGCACTTTGTGCCTTGCAGCTCTAGGGCAATGTAGCACACCCAGAGCAGAAGTTCTACTTCAGCCAGATCAGGCCTGCAAAGAAACTGCGTTTCACAGGCCTTTGTAAGAGATGTTCCCGGTAGGCTGTTAGAGCACTGTGCAGAGCGAGTTGTTTCTTAGCTTCCCAAGGAGCTGGAAGCAAGATGCTTTAGGGGCCATCTGCCCTTAAGGAAAGAAGGCAGCACTTTGTGCCTTGCAGCTCTAGGGCAATGTAGCACACCCAGAGCAGTTGTTCTACTTCTGCCAGGTCGGGCCTGCAAAGAAACTTCGTTTCACAGGCCTTTGTAAGAGATGTTCCCAGTAGGCTGTTAGAGCACTGTGCAGAGCGACTTGATTCTTAGCTTCCCAAAGAGCTGGAAGCAAGATTCTTTGGGGCCAATCTGCCCCTATGGAAAGAACGCAGCACTTTGTGCCTTGCAGCTCTAGGGCAATGCAGCACACCCGAGCAGAAGTTGTACTTCAGCCAGATCAGGCCTGCAAAGAAACTGCGTTTCACAGGCCTTTGTAAGAGATGTTCCCGGTAGGCTGTTAGAGCACTGTGCAGAGCGAGTTGTTTCTTAGCTTCCCAAAGAGCTGGAAGCAAGATGCTTTGGGGCCCTTCTCACCCTTTGGAAAGAAGGCAGCACTTTGTGCCTTGCAGCTCTAGAGCAATGTAGCACACCCAAAGCAGAAGTTCTACTTCAGCCAGATCAGACCTGCAAAGAAACTGCGTTTCACAGGCCTTTGTAAGAGATGTTCCCTGTAGGCTGTTAGAGCACTGTGCAGAGCGAGTTGTTTCTTAGCTTCCCAAGGGGCTGGAAGCAAGATGCTTTAGGGGCCATCTGCCCTTAAGGAAAGAAGGCAGCACTTTGTGCCTTGCATCTCTAGGGCAATGTAGCACACCCAGAGCAGATGTTCTACTTCTCCGAGGTCAGCCCTGCAAAGAAACTGCGTTTCACAGGCCTTTGTAAGAGATGTTCCCTGTAGGGTGTTAGAGCACTGTGCAGAGCTAGTTGTTTCTTAGCTTCCCAAGGAGCTGGAAGCAAGATGCTTTGGGGCCCTTCTCACCCTTTGGAAAGAAGGCAGCACTTTGTGCCTTGCAGCTCTAGGGCAAAGTAGCACACCCAGAGCAGAAGTTCTACTTCAGCCAGATCAGGCCTGCAAAGAAACTGCGTTTCACAGGCCTTTGTAAGAGATGTTCCCGGTAGGCTGTTAGAGCACTGTGCAGAGCGAGTTCTTTCTTAGCTTCCCAAAGACCTGGAACCCAGATGCTTTGGGCGCCATCTGCCGTTATGTAAAGAAGGCAGCACTTTGTGCCTTTCAGCTCTAGGGCAATGCAGCACACCCCGAGCAGAAGTTCTACTTCAGCCAGATCAGGCCTGCAAAGAAACTGCGTTTCACAGGCCTTTGTAAGAGATGTTCCCTTTAGGCTGTTAGAGCACTGTGCAGAGCGAGTTGTTTCTTAGCTTCCCAGAGAGCTGGAAGCAAGATGCTTTGGGGCCCGTTAATTTTATACCCTGCTACTTTGCTGTAGTTGTTGATTATTTCTAATAGTTTTTCTGTGGATTCTTTGGGGTTTTCTATGTATAAGATCATGTCGTCTGCAAACAACGCGAGTTTTACTTCTTCGTTACCTATTTGGATTCCTTTTATTTTTTTTTCCTGCCGAATTGCTCTGCCCAGCACCTCCAGTACTACGTTGAATAGGAGTGGTGAAAGTGGGCACCCTTGTCTTCTTCCTGTCCTCAGAGGGATGGCTTTCAGCTTTTGTCCATTGAGTATGATGTTGGCTGTGGGTCTATCATATATGGCCTTTATTATGTTGAGGTACTTTCCTTCTATACCCATTTTACTGAGGGTTGTTATCATAAATGGGTTTTGGATCTTGTCGAATGCTTTCTCTGCGTCTATTGAGATGATCATGTGGTTTTTGTTTTTCATTTTGTTGATGTAGTGTATCACGTTGATTGACTTGCGGGTGTTGAACCATCCCTGTGTCCCTGGTATAAATCCCACTTGATCATGGTGTATAATCTTTTTGATGTATTGCTGTAATCGGTTTGCCAAAATTTGGTTGAGGATTTTTGCATCTATGTTCATCAGTGATATCGGCCTGTAGTTCTCCTTCTTTGTGTTGTCCTTGTCAGGTTTGGGGATCAGAGTGATGTTGGCTTCATAGAATGTGTTAGGGAGTTCTCCATCTTTCTCAATTTTCTGGAACAGTTTGAGGAGAATAGGTACAAAGAACTCACACTGCTTAACAACAAAAAAACAAACAACCCGATCCAAAAATGGGCAGAGGACATGAACAGACATTTCTCAAAAGAAGATATGAATATGGCCAATAGACACATGAAAAGATGTTCATCATCGCTAATCATCAGGGAAATGCAAATCAAAACTACACTAAGATATCACCTTACCCCCGTTAGATTGGCAAAAACATCCAAAACCAAGAACGACGAATGTTGGAGAGGTTGTGGAGAAAGAGGAACCCTCATACACTGTTGGTGGGAATGCAAACTGGTACAGCCACTATGGAAAACAGTATGGAGATTTCTCAAAAAGTTAAAAATAGAAATACCCTATGACCCAGCCATCCCATTACTGGGTATCTATCCTAAGAACCTGATATCAGATATCTCAAGAGTCCGTTGCACCCCTATGTTCATCGCAGCATTATTTACAATAGCCAAGACGTGGAACCAGCCTACATGCCCAGAAACTGATGATTGGATAAAGAAGATGTGGTATATATACACAATGGAATACTACTCAGCCATAGAAAAAGACGACATTGGCCCATTCACAACAATGTGGATGGACCTCGAGGGCATTATGTTAAGCGAAATAAGTCAGTCAGAGAAAGACGAACTCTATATGACTCCACTCATAGGTGGAAATTAGTATATTGAGAAGGAGATCTGATCGGTGGTTACCAGGGAAAAGGGGGGGTGGGGGAGGGCACGGAGGGGGAAGTGGTGTTCCCAAAACATGACTAAAAAAATGTACAACTGAAATTTCACAAGCTTGTAATTCATCATAAGATTAATAAACAACAACAACAAAAAAAGATGCTTTGGGGCCCATCTGCTCCTATGGAAAGAACGCAGCACTTTGTGCCTTGCAGCTCTAGGGCAATGTAGCACACCCAGAGCAGAAGTTCTACTTCAGCCAGATCAGGCCTGCAAAGAAACTGCGTTTCACAGGCCTTTGTAAGAGATGTTCCCGGTAGGCTGTTAGAGCACTGTGCAGAGCGAGTTGTTTCTTAGCTTACCAAACAGCCGGAAGCAAGATGCTTTGGGGCCCTTCTCACCCTTTGGAAAGAAGTCAGCACTTTGTGCCTTGCAGCTCTAGGGCAATGTAGCACACCCAGAGCAGAAGTTCTACTTCAGCCAGATCAGGCCTGCAAAGAAACTGCGTTTCACAGGCCTTTGTAAGAGATGTTCCCGGTAGGCTGTTAGAGCACTGTGCAGAGCGAGTTGTTTCCTAGCTTCCCAAAGAGCTGGAAGCAAGATGCTTTAGGGGCCATCTGCCCTTAAGGAAAGAAGGCAGCACTTTGTGCCTTGCAGCTCTAGGGCAATGTAGCACACCCAAAGCAGAAGTTCTACTTCAGCCAGATCAGACCTGCAAACAAACTGCGTTTCACAGGCCTTTGTAAGAGATGTTCCCTGTAGGCTGTTAGAGCACTGTGCAGAGCGAGTTGTTTCTTAACTTCCCAAGGAGATGGAAGCAAGATGCTTTAGGGGCCATCTGCCCTTAAGGAAAGAAGGCAGCACTTTGTGCCTTGCAGCTCTAGGGCAATGTAGCACACCCAGATCAGTTGTTCTACTTCTGCCAGGTCAGGCCTGCAAAGAAACTGCGTTTCACAGGCCTTTGTAAGAGATGTTCCCGGTAGGCTGTTAGAGCACTGTGCAGAGCGAGTTGTTTCTGAGCTTCCCAAAGAGCTGGAAGCAAGATGCTTTGGGGCCCTCTCACCCTTTGGAAAGAAGGCAGCACTTTGTGCCTTGCAGCTCTAGGGAAATGTAGCACACCCAGACCCGAAGTTCTACTTCAGCTAGATCAGACCTGCAAAGAAACTTCGTTTCACAGGCCTTTGTAAGAGATGTTCCCGGTAGGCTGTAAGAGCACTGTGCAGAGCGACTAGTTTCTTAGCTTCCCAGAGAGCTGGAAGCAAGATGCTTTGGGGCCCGTTAATTTTATACCCTGCTACTTTGCTGTAGTTGTTGATTATTTCTAATAGTTTTTCTGTGGATTCTTTGGGGTTTTCTATGTATAAGATCATGTCGTCTGCAAACAACGCGAGTTTTACTTCTTCGTTACCTATTTGGATTCCTTTTATTTTTTTTTCCTGCCGAATTGCTCTGGCCAGCACCTCCAGTACTATGTTGAATAGGAGTGGTGAAAGTGGGCACCCTTGTCTTGTTCCTGTCCTCAGAGGGATGGCTTTCAGCTTTTGTCCATTGAGTATGATGTTGGCTGTGGGTCTATCATATATGGCCTTTATTATGTTGAGGTACTTTCCTTCTATACCCATTTTACTGAGGGTTGTTATCATAAATGGGTGTTGGATCTTGTCGAATGCTTTCTCTGCGTCTATTGAGATGATCATGTGGTTTTTTTTTTCATTTTGTTGATGTAGTGTATCACGTTGATTGACTTGCGGGTCTTGAACCATCCCTGTGTCCCTGGTATAAATCCCACTTGATCATGGTGTATAATCTTTTTGATGTATTGCTGTAATCGGTTTGCCAAAATTTTCTTGAGGATTTTTGCATCTATGTTCATCAGTGATATCGGCCTGTAGTTCTCCTTCTTTGTGTTGTCCTTGTCAGGTTTGGGGATCAGAGTGATGTTGGCTTCATAGAATGTGTTAGGGAGTTCTCCATCTTTCTCAATTTTCTGGAACAGTTTGAGGAGAATAGGTACAAAGAACTCACACTGCTTAACAACAAAAAAACAAACAACCCGATCAAAAAATGGGCAGAGGACATGAACAGACATTTCTCAAAAGAAGATATGAATATGGCCAATAGACACATGAAAAGATGTTCATCATCGCTAATCATCAGGGAAATGCAAATCAAAACTACACTAAGATATCACCTTACCCCCGTTAGATTGGCAAAAACATCCAAAACCAAGAACGACAAATGTTGGAGAGGTTGTGGAGAAAGAGGAACCCTCATACACTGTTGGTGGGAATGCAAACTGGTACAGCCACTATGGAAAACAGTATGGAGATTTCTCAAAAAGTTAAAAATAGAAATACCCTATGACCCAGCCATCCCATTACTGGGTATCTATCCTAAGAACCTGATATCAGATATCTCAAGAGTCCGTTGCACCCCTATGTTCATCGCAGCATTATTTACAATAGCCAAGACGTGGAACCAGCCTACATGCCCAGAAACTGATGATTGGATAAAGAAGATGTGGTATATATACACAATGGAATACTACTCAGCCATAAAAAAAGACGACATTGGCCCCTTCACAACTATGTGGATGGACCTCGAGGGCATTATGTTAAGCGAAATAAGTCAGTCAGAGAAAGACAGACTCTATATGACTCCACTCATAGGTGGAAATTAGTATATTGAGAAGGAGATCTGATCGGTGGTTACCAGGGAAAAGGGGGGTGGGGGGAGGGCACGGAGGGGGAAGTGGTGTTCCCACAACATGACTAACAAAAATGTACAACTGAAATTTCACAAGCTTGTAATCCATCATAACATTAATAAACAAAACAAAAAAAAAAAAGATGCTTTGGGGCCCATCTGCCACTATGGAAAGAATGCAGCACTTTGTGCCTTGCAGCTCTAGGGCAATGTAGCACACCCAGAGCAGAAGTTCTACTTCAGCCAGATCAGGCCCGCAAAGAAACTGCGTTTCACAGGCCTTTGTAAGAGATGTTCCCGGTAGGCTGTTAGAGCACTGTGCAGAGCGAGTTGTTTCTTAGCTTCCCAAAGAGCTGGAAGCAAGATGCTTTAGGGGCCATCTGCCCTTAAGGAAAGAAGGCAGCACTTTGTGCCTTGCAGCTCTAGGGCAATGTAGCACACCCAGAGCAGTTGTTCTACTTCTGCCAGGTCAGGCCTGCAAAGAAACTTCGTTTCACAGGCCTTTGTAAGAGATGTTCCCGGTAGGCTGTTAGAGCACTGTGCAGAGCGAGTTGTTTCCTAGCTTCCCAAAGAGCTGGAAGCAAGATGCTTTGGGGCCCTTCTGACCCTTTGGAAAGAAGGCAGCACTTTGTACCTTGCAGCTCTAGGGCAATGTAGCACACCCAAAGCAGAAGTTCTACTTCAGCCAGGTCAGTCCTGCAAACAAACTGCGTTTCACAGGCCTTTGTAAGAGATGTTCCCTGTAGGCTGTTAGAGCACTGTGCAGAGCGAGTTGTTTCTTAGCTTCCCAAGGAGATGGAAGCAAGATGCTTTAGGGGCCATCTGCCCTTAAGGAAAGAAGGCAGCACTTTGTGCCTTGCAGCTCTAATTCAATGTAGCACACCCAGAGCAGTTGTTCTACTTCTGCCAGGTCAGGACTGCAAAGAAACTGCGTTTCACAGGCCTTTATAAGAGATGTTCCCGGTAGGCTGTTAGAGCACTGTGCAGAGCGAGTTGTTTCTGAGCTTCCCAAAGAGCTGGAAGCAAGATGCTTTGGGGCCCTCTCACCCTTTGGAAAGAAGGCAGCACTTTGTGCCTTGCAGCTCTAGGGAAATGTAGCACACCCAGACCCGAAGTTCTACTTCAGCTAGATCAGACCTGCAAAGAAACTTCCTTTCACGGGCCTTTGTAAGAGATGTTCCCGGTAGGCTGTAAGAGCACTGTGCAGAGCGACTAGTTTCTTAGCTTCCCAGAGAGCTGGAAGCAAGATGCTTTGGGGCCCGTTAATTTTATACCCTGCTACTTTGCTGTAGTTGTTGATTATTTCTAATAGTTTTTCTGTGGATTCTTTGGGGTTTTCTATGTATAAGATCATGTCGTCTGCAAACAACGCGAGTTTTACTTCTTCGTTACCTATTTGGATTCCTTTTATTTTTTTTTCCTGCCGAATTGCTGTGGCCAGCACCTCCAGTACTATGTTGAATAGGAGTGGTGAAAGTGGGCACCCTTGTCTTGTTCCTGTCCTCAGAGGGATGGCTTTCAGCTTTTGTCCATTGAGTATGATGTTGGCTGTGGGTCTATCATATATGGCCTTTATTATGTTGAGGTACTTTCCTTCTATACCCATTTTACTGAGGGTTGTTATCATAAATGGGTGTTGGATCTTGTCGAATGCTTTCTCTGCGTCTATTCAGATGATCATGTGGTTTTTGTTTTTCATTTTGTTGATGTAGTGTATCACGTTGATTGACTTGCGGGTGTTGAACCATCCCTGTGTCCCTGGTATAAATCCCACTTGATCATGGTGTATAATCTTTTTGATGTATTGCTGTAATCGGTTTGCCAAAATTTTGTTGAGGATTTTTGCATCTATGTTCATCACTGATATCGGCCTGTAGTTCTCCTTCTTTGTGTTGTCCTTGTCAGGTTTGGGGATCAGAGTGATGTTGGCTTCATAGAATGTGTTAGGGAGTTCTCCATCTTTCTCAATTTTCTGGAACAGTTTGAGGAGAATAGGTACAAAGAACTCACACTGCTTAACAACAAAAAAACAAACAACCCGATCCAAAAATGGGCAGAGGACATGAACAGACATTTCTCAAAAGAAGATATGAATATGGCCAATAGACACATGAAAAGATGTTCATCATCGCTAATCATCAGGGAAATGCAAATCAAAACTACACTAAGATATCACCTTACCCCCGTTAGATTGGCAAAAACATCCAAAACCAAGAACGACAAATGTTGGAGAGGTTGTGGAGAAAGAGGAACCCTCATACACTGTTGGTGGGAATGCAAACTGGTACAGCCACTATGGAAAACAGTATGGAGATTTCTCAAAAAGTTAAAAATAGAAATACCCTATGACCCAGCCATCCCATTACTGGGTATCTATCCTAAGAACCTGATATCAGATATCTCAAGAGTCCGTTGCACCCCTATGTTCATCGCAGCATTATTTACAATAGCCAAGACGTGGAACCAGCCTACATGCCCAGAAACTGATGATTGGATAAAGAAGATGTGGTATATATACACAACGGAATACTACTCAGCCATAAAAAAAGACGACATTGGCCCATTCACAACAATGTGGATGGACCTCGAGGGCATTATGTTAAGCGAAATAAGTCAGTCAGAGAAAGACGAACTCTATATGACTCCACTCATAGGTGGAAATTAGTATATTGAGAAGGAAATCTGATCGGTGGTTACCAGGGAAAAGGGGGGTGGGGGGAGGGCACGGAGGGGGAAGTGGTGTTCCCACAACATGACTAACAAAAATGTACACCTGATATTTCACAAGCTTGTAATCCATCATAACATTAATAAACAAAAAAAAAAAAAAAAGATGCTTTGGGGCCCATCTGCCCCTATGGAAAGAACGCAGCACTTTATGCCTTGCAGCTCTAGGGCAATGTAGCACACCCAGAGCAGAAGTTCTACTTCAGCCAGATCAGGCCCGCAAAGAAACTGCGTTTCACAGGCCTTTGTAAGAGATGTTCCTGGTAGGCTGTTAGAGCACTGTGCAGAGCGAGTTGTTTCTTAGCTTCCCAAAGAGCTGGAAGCAAGATGCTTTAGGGGCCATCTGCCCTTAAGGAAAGAAGGCAGCACTTTGTGCCTTGCAGCTCTAGGGCAATGTAGCACACCCAGAGCAGTTGTTCTACTTCTGCCAGGTCAGGCCTGCAAAGAAACTTCGTTTCACAGGCCTTTGTAAGAGATGTTCCCTGTAGGGTGTTAGAGCACTGTGCAGAGCTAGTTGTTTCTTAGCTTCCCATGGAGCTGGAAGCAAGATGCTTTGGGGCCCTTCTCACCCTTTGGGAAGAAGGCAGCACTTTGTGCCTTGCAGCTCTAGGGCAATGTAGCACACCCAGAGCAGAAGTTCTACTTCAGCTAGATCAGACCTGCAAAGAAACTTCGTTTCACAGGCCTTTGTAAGAGATGTTCCCGGTAGGCTGTTAGAGCACTGTGCAGAGCGAGTTGTTTCTTAGATTCGCAACGAGCTGGAAGCAAGATGCTTTGGGGGCCATCTGCCGTTAAGTAAAGAAGGCAGCACTTTGTGCCTTTCAGCTCTAGGGCAATGCAGCACACCCAGAGCAGAAGTTCTACTTCAGCCAGATCAGGCCTGCAAAGAAACTGCGTTTCACAGGCCTTTGTAAGAGATGTTCCCGGTAGGCTGTTAGAGCACTGTGCAGAGCGAGTTGTTTCTTAGCTTCCCAGAGAGCTGGAAGCAAGATGCTTTGGGGCCCGTTAATTTTATACCCTGCTACTTTGCTGTAGTTGTTGATTATTTCTAATAGTTTTTCTGTGGATTCTTTGGGGTTTTCTATGTATAAGATCATGTCGTCTGCAAACAACGCGAGTTTTACTTCTTCGTTACCTATTTGGATTCCTTTTATTTTTTTTTCCTGCCGAATTGCTGTGGCCAGCACCTCCAGTACTATGTTGAATAGGAGTGGTGAAAGTGGGCACCCTTGTCTTGTTCCTGTCCTCAGAGGGATGGCTTTCAGCTTTTGTCCATTGAGTATGATGTTGGCTGTGGGTCTATCATATATGGCCTTTATTATGTTGAGGTACTTTCCTTCTATACCCATTTTACTGAGGGTTGTTATCATAAATGGGTGTTGGATCTTGTCGAATGCTTTCTCTGCGTCTATTCAGATGATCATGTGGTTTTTGTTTTTCATTTTGTTGATGTAGTGTATCACGTTGATTGACTTGCGGGTGTTGAACCATCCCTGTGTCCCTGGTATAAATCCCACTTGATCATGGTGTATAATCTTTTTGATGTATTGCTGTAATCGGTTTGCCAAAATTTTGTTGAGGATTTTTGCATCTATGTTCATCACTGATATCGGCCTGTAGTTCTCCTTCTTTGTGTTGTCCTTGTCAGGTTTGGGGATCAGAGTGATGTTGGCTTCATAGAATGTGTTAGGGAGTTCTCCATCTTTCTCAATTTTCTGGAACAGTTTGAGGAGAATAGGTACAAAGAACTCACACTGCTTAACAACAAAAAAACAAACAACCCGATCCAAAAATGGGCAGAGGACATGAACAGACATTTCTCAAAAGAAGATATGAATATGGCCAATAGACACATGAAAAGATGTTCATCATCGCTAATCATCAGGGAAATGCAAATCAAAACTACACTAAGATATCACCTTACCCCCGTTAGATTGGCAAAAACATCCAAAACCAAGAACGACAAATGTTGGAGAGGTTGTGGAGAAAGAGGAACCCTCATACACTGTTGGTGGGAATGCAAACTGGTACAGCCACTATGGAAAACAGTATGGAGATTTCTCAAAAAGTTAAAAATAGAAATACCCTATGACCCAGCCATCCCATTACTGGGTATCTATCCTAAGAACCTGATATCAGATATCTCAAGAGTCCGTTGCACCCCTATGTTCATCGCAGCATTATTTACAATAGCCAAGACGTGGAACCAGCCTACATGCCCAGAAACTGATGATTGGATAAAGAAGATGTGGTATATATACACAACGGAATACTACTCAGCCATAAAAAAAGACGACATTGGCCCATTCACAACAATGTGGATGGACCTCGAGGGCATTATGTTAAGCGAAATAAGTCAGTCAGAGAAAGACGAACTCTATATGACTCCACTCATAGGTGGAAATTAGTATATTGAGAAGGAAATCTGATCGGTGGTTACCAGGGAAAAGGGGGGTGGGGGGAGGGCACGGAGGGGGAAGTGGTGTTCCCACAACATGACTAACAAAAATGTACACCTGATATTTCACAAGCTTGTAATCCATCATAACATTAATAAACAAAAAAAAAAAAAAAAGATGCTTTGGGGCCCATCTGCCCCTATGGAAAGAACGCAGCACTTTATGCCTTGCAGCTCTAGGGCAATGTAGCACACCCAGAGCAGAAGTTCTACTTCAGCCAGATCAGGCCCGCAAAGAAACTGCGTTTCACAGGCCTTTGTAAGAGATGTTCCTGGTAGGCTGTTAGAGCACTGTGCAGAGCGAGTTGTTTCTTAGCTTCCCAAAGAGCTGGAAGCAAGATGCTTTAGGGGCCATCTGCCCTTAAGGAAAGAAGGCAGCACTTTGTGCCTTGCAGCTCTAGGGCAATGTAGCACACCCAGAGCAGTTGTTCTACTTCTGCCAGGTCAGGCCTGCAAAGAAACTTCGTTTCACAGGCCTTTGTAAGAGATGTTCCCTGTAGGGTGTTAGAGCACTGTGCAGAGCTAGTTGTTTCTTAGCTTCCCATGGAGCTGGAAGCAAGATGCTTTGGGGCCCTTCTCACCCTTTGGGAAGAAGGCAGCACTTTGTGCCTTGCAGCTCTAGGGCAATGTAGCACACCCAGAGCAGAAGTTCTACTTCAGCTAGATCAGACCTGCAAAGAAACTTCGTTTCACAGGCCTTTGTAAGAGATGTTCCCGGTAGGCTGTTAGAGCACTGTGCAGAGCGAGTTGTTTCTTAGATTCGCAACGAGCTGGAAGCAAGATGCTTTGGGGGCCATCTGCCGTTAAGTAAAGAAGGCAGCACTTTGTGCCTTTCAGCTCTAGGGCAATGCAGCACACCCAGAGCAGAAGTTCTACTTCAGCCAGATCAGGCCTGCAAAGAAACTGCGTTTCACAGGCCTTTGTAAGAGATGTTCCCGGTAGGCTGTTAGAGCACTGTGCAGAGCGAGTTGTTTCTTAGCTTCCCAGAGAGCTGGAAGCAAGATGCTTTGGGGCCCGTTAATTTTATACCCTGCTACTTTGCTGTAGTTGTTGATTATTTCTAATAGTTTTTCTGTGGATTCTTTGGGGTTTTCTATGTATAAGATCATGTCGTCTGCAAACAACGCGAGTTTTACTTCTTCGTTACCTATTTGGATTCCTTTCATTTTTTTTTCCTGCCGAATTGCTGTGGCCAGCACCTCCAGTACTATGTTGAATAGGAGTGGTGAAAGTGGGCACCCTTGTCTTGTTCCTGTCCTCAGAGGGATGGCTTTCAGCTTTTGTCCATTGAGTATGATGTTGGCTGTGGGTCTATCATATATGGCCTTTATTATGTTGAGGTACTTTCCTTCTATACCCATTTTACTGAGGGTTTTTATCATAAATGGGTGTTGGATCTTGTCGAATGCTTTCTCTGCGTCTATTGAGATGATCATGTGGTTTTTGTTTTTCATTTTGTTGATGTAGTGTATCACGTTGATTGACTCGCGGGTGTTGAACCATCCCTGTGTCCCTGGTATAAATCCCACTTGATCATGGTGTATAATCTTTTTGATGTATTGCTGTAATCGGTTTGCCAAAATTTTGTTGAGGACTTTTGCATCTATGTTCATCAGTGATATCGGCCTGTAGTTCTCCTTCTTTGTGTTGTCCTTGTCAGGTTTGGGGATCAGAGTGATGTTGGCTTCATAGAATGTGTTAGGGAGTTCTCCATCTTTCTCAATTTTCTGGAACAGTTTGAGGAGAATAGGTACAAAGAACTCACACTGCTTAACAACAAAAAAACAAACAACCCGATCAAAAAATGGGCAGAGGACATGAACAGACATTTCTCAAAAGAAGATATGAATATGGCCAATAGACACATGAAAAGATGTTCATCATCGCTAATCATCAGGGAAATGCAAATCAAAACTACACTAAGATATCACCTTACCCCCGTTAGATTGGCAAAAACATCCAAAACCAAGAACGACGAATGTTGGAGAGGTTGTGGAGAATGAGGAACCCTCATACACTGTTGGTGGGAATGCAAACTGGTACAGCCACTATGGAAAACAGTATGGAGATTTCTCAAAAAGTTAAAAATAGAAATACCCTATGACCCAGCCATCCCATTACTGGGTATCTATCCTAAGAACCTGATATCAGATATCTCAAGAGTCCGTTGCACCCCTATGTTCATCGCAGCATTATTTACAATAGCCAAGACGTGGAACCAGCCTACATGCCCAGAAACTGATGATTGGATAAAGAAGATGTGGCATATATACACAATGGAATACTACTCAGCCATAAAAAAAGACGACATTGGCCCCTTCACAACAATGTGGATGGACCTCGAGGGCATTATGTTAAGCGAAATAAGTCAGTCAGAGAAAGACGAACTCTATATGACTCCACTCATAGGTGGAAATTAGTATATTGAGAAGGAGATCTGATCGGTGGTTACCAGGGAAAAGGGGGGGTGGGGGAGGGCACGGAGGGGGAAGTGGTGTTCCCACAACATGACTAACAAAAATGTACAACTGAAATTTCACAAGCTTGTAATCCATCATAAGATTAATAAACAACAAAAAAAAAAAAAGATGCTTTGGGGCCCATCTGCCCCTATGGAAAGAACGCAGCACTTTGTGCCTTGCAGCTCTAGGGCAATGCAGCACACCCCGAGCAGAAGTTGTACTTCAGCCAGATCAGGCCTGCAAAGAAACTGCGTTTCACAGGCCTTTGTAAGAGATGTTCCCGGTAGGCTGTTAGAGCACTGTGCAGAGCGAGTTGTTTCCTAGCTTCCCAAAGAGCTGGAAGCAAGATGCTTTGGGGCCCTTCTCACCCTTTGGAAAGAAGGCAGCACTTTGTGCCTTGCAGCTCTAGGGCAATGTAGCACACCCAAAGCAGAAGTTCTACTTCAGCCAGATCAGACCTGCAAAGAAACTGCGTTTCACAGGCCTTTGTAAGAGATGTTCCCTGTAGGCTGTTAGAGCACTGTGCAGAGCGACTTGTTTCTTAGCTTCCCAAGGAGCTGGAAGCAAGATGCTTTAGGGGCCATCTGCCCTTAAGGAAAGAAGGCAGCACTTTGTGCCTTGCATCTCTAGGGCAATGTAGCACACCCAGAGCAGTTGTTCTACTTCTGCCAGGTCAGGCCTGCAAAGAAACTGCGTTTCACAGGCCTTTGTAAGAGATGTTCCCGGTAGGCTGTTAGAGCACTGTGCAGAGCGACTTGTTTCTTAGCTTCCCAAAGAGCTGGAAGCACGATGCTTTGGGGCCCTTCTCACACTTTGGAAAGAAGGCAGCACTTTGTGCCTTGCAGCTCTAGGGCAATGTAGCACACCCAGAGCCGAAGTTCTACTTCAGCTAGATCAGACCTGCAAAGAAACTTCGTTTCACAGGCCTTTGTAAGAGATGTTCCCGGTAGGCTGTTAGAGCACTGTGCAGAGCGAATTGTTTCTTAGTTTCCCAGAGAGCTGGAAGCAATATGCTTTGGGGCCCGTTAATTTTATACCCTGCTACTTTGCTGTAGTTGTTGATTATTTCTAATAGTTTTTCTGTGGATTCTTTGGGGTTTTCTATGTATAAGATCATGTCGTCTGCAAACAACGCGAGTTTTACTTCTTCGTTACCTATTTGGATTCCTTTTATTTTTTTTTCCTGCCGAATTGCTCTGGCCAGCACCTCCAGTACTATGTTGAATAGGAGTGGTGAAAGTGGGCACCCTTGTCTTGTTCCTGTCCTCAGAGGGATGGCTTTCATCTTTTGTCCATTGAGTATGATGTTGGCTGTGGGTCTATCATATATGGCCTTTATTATGTTGAGGTACTTTCCTTCTATACCCATTTTACTGAGGGTTGTTATCATAAATGGGTGTTGGATCTTGTCGAATGCTTTCTCTGCGTCTATTGAGATGATCATGTGGTTTTTGTTTTTCATTTTGTTGATGTAGTGTATCACGTTGATTGACTCGCGGGTGTTGAACCATCCCTGTGTCCCTGGTATAAATCCCACTTGATCATGGTGTATAATCTTTTTGATGTATTGCTGTAATCGGTTTGCCAAAATTTTGTTGAGGACTTTTGCATCTATGTTCATCAGTGATATCGGCCTGTAGTTCTCCTTCTTTGTGTTGTCCTTGTCAGGTTTGGGGATCAGAGTGATGTTGGCTTCATAGAATGTGTTAGGGAGTTCTCCATCTTTCTCAATTTTCTGGAACAGTTTGAGGAGAATAGGTACAAAGAACTCACACTGCTTAACAACAAAAAAACAAACAAACCGATCAAAAAATGGGCAGAGGCCATGAACAGACATGTCTCAAAAGAAGATATGAATATGGCCAATAGACACATGAAAAGATGTTCATCATCGCTAATCATCAGGGAAATGCAAATCAAAACTACACTAAGATATCACCTTACCCCCGTTAGATTGGCAAAAACATCCAAAACCAAGAACGACGAATGTTGGAGAGGTTGTGGAGAATGAGGAACCCTCATACACTGTTGGTGGGAATGCAAACTGGTACAGCCACTATGGAAAACAGTATGGAGATTTCTCAAAAAGTTAAAAATAGAAATACCCTATGACCCAGCCATCCCATTACTGGGTATCTATCCTAAGAACCTGATATCAGATATCTCAAGAGTCCGTTGCACCCCTATGTTCATCGCAGCATTATTTACAATAGCCAAGACGTGGAACCAGCCTACATGCCCAGAAACTGATGATTGGATAAAGAAGATGTGGCATATATACACAATGGAATACTACTCAGCCATAAAAAAAGACGACATTGGCCCCTTCACAACAATGTGGATGGACCTCGAGGGCATTATGTTAAGCGAAATAAGTCAGTCAGAGAAAGACGAACTCTATATGACTCCACTCATAGGTGGAAATTAGTATATTGAGAAGGAGATCTGATCGGTGGTTACCAGGGAAAAGGGGGGGTGGGGGAGGGCACGGAGGGGGAAGTGGTGTTCCCACAACATGACTAACAAAAAGGTACAACTGAAATTTCACAAGCTTGTAATCCATCATAAGATTAATAAACAAAAAAAAAAAAAAAAGATGCTTTGGGGCCCATCTGCCCCTATGGAAAGAACGCAGCACTTTGTGCCTTGCAGCTCTAGGGCAATGTAGCACACCCAGAGCAGAAGTTCTACTTCAGCCAGATCAGGCCTGCAAAGAAACTGCGTTTCACAGGCCTTTGTAAGAGATGTTCCCGGTAGGCTGTTAGAGCACTGTGCAGAGCGAGTTGTTTCTTAGCTTACCAAACAGCCGGAAGCAAGATGCTTTGGGGCCCTTCTCACCCTTTGGAAAGAAGTCAGCACTTTGTGCCTTGCAGCTCTAGGGCAATGTAGCACACCCAGAGCAGAAGTTCTACTTCAGCCAGATCAGGCCTGCAAAGAAACTGCGTTTCACAGGCCTTTGTAAGAGATGTTCCCGGTAGGCTGTTAGAGCACTGTGCAGAGCGAGTTGTTTCTTAGCTTCCCAAGGAGCTGGAAGCAAGATGCTTTAGGGGCCATCTGCCCTTAAGGAACGAAGGCAGCACTTTGTGCCTTGCAGCTCTAGGGCAATGTAGCACACCCAAAGCAGAAGTTCTACTTCAGCCAGATCAGACCTGCAACGAAACTGCGTTTCACAGGCCTTTGTAAGAGATGTTCCCGGTAGGCTGTTAGAGCACTGTGCAGAGCGACTTGTTTCGTAGCTTCCCAAAGAGCTGGAAGCAAGATGCTTTGGGGCCCATCTGCCCCTATGGAAAGAACGCAGCACTTTGTGCCTTGCAGCTCTAGGGCAATGCAGCACACCCCGAGCAGAAGTTGTACTTCAGCCAGATCAGGCCTGCAAAGAAACTGCGTTTCACAGGCCTTTGTAAGAGATGTTCCCGGTAGGCTGTTAGAGCACTGTGCAGAGCGAGTTGTTTCTTAGCTTCCCAACGAGCTGGAAGCAAGATGCTTTGGGGCCCTTCTCACCCTTTGGAAAGAAGGCAGCACTTTGTGCCTTGCAGCTCTAGGGCAATGTAGCACACCCAAAGCAGAAGTTCTACTTCAGCCAGATCAGACCTGCAAAGAAACTGCGTTTCACAGGCCTTTGTAAGAGATGTTCCCTGTAGGCTGTTAGAGCACTGTGCAGAGCGAGTTCTTTCTTAGCTTCCCAAAGACCTGGAAGCAAGATGCTTTGGGGGCCATCTGCCGTTAAGTAAAGAAGGCAGCACTTTGTGCCTTTCAGCTCTAGGGCAATGCAGCACACCCTGAGCAGAAGTTCTACTTCAGCCAGATCAGGCCTGCAAAGAAATTGCGTTTCACAGGCCTTTGTAAGAGATGTTCCCGGTAGGCTGTTAGAGCACTGTGCAGAGCGAGTTGTTTCTTAGCTTCCCAGAGAGCTGGAAGCAAGATGCTTTGGGGCCCGTTAATTTTATACCCTGCTACTTTGCTGTAGTTGTTGATTATTTCTAATAGTTTTTCTGTGGATCCTTTGGGGTTTTCTATGTATAAGATCATGTCGTCTGCAATCAACGCGAGTTTTACTTCTTCGTTACCTATTTGGATTCCTTTTATTTTTTTTTCCTGCCGAATTGCTCTGGCCAGCACCTCCAGTACTATGTTGAATAGGAGTGGTGAAAGTGGGCACCCTTGTCTTGTTCCTGTCCTCAGAGGGATGGCTTTCAGCTTTTGTCCATTGAGTATGATGTTGGCTGTGGGTCTATCATATATGGCCTTTATTATGTTGAGGTACTTTCCTTCTATACCCATTTTACTGAGGGTTTTTATCATAAATGGGTGTTGGATCTTGTCGAATGCTTTCTCTGCGTCTATTGAGATGATCATGTGGTTTTTGTTTTTCATTTTGTTGATGTAGTGTATCACGTTGATTGACTTGCGGGTGTTGAACCATCCCTGTGTCCCTGGTATAAATCCCACTTGATCATGGTGTATAATCTTTTTGATGTATTGCTGTAATCGGTTTGCCAAAATTTTGTTGAGGACTTTTGCATCTATGTTAATCAGTGATATCGGCCTGTAGTTCTCCTTCTTTGTGTTGTCCTTGTCAGGTTTGGGGATCAGAGTGATGTTGGCTTCATAGAATGTGTTAGGGAGTTCTCCATCTTTCTCAATTTTCTGGAACAGTTTGAGGAGAATAGGTACAAAGAACTCACACTGCTTAACAACAAAAAAACAAACAACCCGATCCAAAAATGGGCAGAGGACATGAACAGACATTTCTCAAAAGAAGATATGAACATGGCCAATTGACACATGAAAAGATGTTCATCATCGCTAATCATCAGGGAAATGCAAATCAAAACTACACTAAGATATCACCTTACCCCCGTTAGATTGGCAAAAACATCCAAAACCAAGAACGACGAATGTTGGAGAGGTTGTGGAGAAAGAGGAACCCTCATACACTGTTGGTGGGAATGCAAACTGGTACAGCCACTATGGAAAACAGTATGGAGATTTCTCAAAAAGTTAAAAATAGAAATACCCTATGACCCAGCCATCCCATTACTGGGTATCTATCCTAAGAACCTGATATCAGATATCTCAAGAGTCCGTTGCACCCCTATGTTCATCGCAGCATTATTTACAATAGCCAAGACGTGGAACCAGCCTACATGCCCAGAAACTGATGATTGGATAAAGAAGATGTGGTATATATACACAATGGAATACTACTCAGCCATAAAAAAAGACGACATTGGCCCCTTCACAACAATGTGGATGGACCTCGAGGGCATTATGTTAAGCGAAATAAGTCAGTCAGAGAAAGACGAACTCTATATGACTCCACTCATAGGTGGAAATTAGTATATTGAGAAGGAGATCTGATCGGTGGTTACCAGGGAAAAGGGGGGGTGGGGGGAGGGCACGGAGGGGGAAGTGGTGTTCCCACAACATGACTAACAAAAATGTACAACTGAAATTTCACAAGCTTGTAATCCATCATAAGATTAATAAACAACAACAACAAAAAAAGATGCTTTGGGGCCCATCTGCCCCTATGGAAAGAACGCAGCACTTTGTGCCTTGCAGCTCTAGGACAATGTAGCACACCCAGAGCAGAAGTTCTACTTCAGCCAGATCAGGCCTGCAAAGAAACTGCGTTTCACAGGCCTTTGTAAGAGATGTTCCCGGTAGGCTGTTAGAGCACTGTGCAGAGCGAGTTGTGTCTTTGCTTACCAAACAGCCGGAAGCAAGATGCTTTGGGGCCCTTCTCACCCTTTGGAAAGAAGTCAGCACTTTGTGCCTTGCAGCTCTAGGGCAATGTAGCACACCCAGAGTAGAAGTTCTACTTCAGCCAGATCAGGCCTGCAAAGAAACTGCGTTTCACAGGCCTTTGTAAGAGATGTTCCCTGTAGGCTGTTAGAGCACTGTGCAGAGCGAGTTGTTTCTTAGCTTCCCAAGGAGCTGGAAGCAAGATGCTTTAGGGGCCATCTGCCCTTAAGGAAAGAAGGCAGCACTTTGTGCCTTGCAGCTCTAGGGCAATGTAGCACACCCAGAGCAGTTGTTCTACTTCTTCCAGGTCAGGCCTGCAACGAAACTTCGTTTCACAGGCCTTTGTAAGAGATGTTCCCGGTAGGCTGTTAGAGCACTGTGCAGAGCGACTTGTTTCGTAGCTTCCCAAAGAGCTGGAAGCAAGATGCTTTGGGGCCCATCTGCCCCTATGGAAAGAACGCAGCACTTTGTGCCTTGCAGCTCTAGGGCAATGCAGCACACCCCGAGCAGAAGTTGTACTTCAGCCAGATCAGGCCTGCAAAGAAACTGCGTTTCACAGGCCTTTGTAAGAGATGTTCCCGGTAGGCTGTTAGAGCACTGTGCAGAGCGAGTTTTTTCTTAGCTTCCCAACGAGCTGGAAGCAAGATGCTTTGGGGCCCTTCTCACCCTTTGGAAAGAAGGCAGCACTTTGTGCCTTGCAGCTCTAGGGCAATGTAGCACACCCAAAGCAGAAGTTCTACTTCAGCCAGATCAGACCTGCAAAGAAACTGCGTTTCACAGGCCTTTGTAAGAGATGTTCCCTGTAGGCTGTTAGAGCACTGTGCAGAGCGAGTTCTTTCTTAGCTTCCCAAAGACCTGGAAGCAAGATGCTTTGGGGGCCATCTGCCGTTAAGTAAAGAAGGCAGCACTTTGTGCCTTTCAGCTCTAGGGCAATGCAGCACACCCTGAGCAGAAGTTCTACTTCAGCCAGATCAGGCCTGCAAAGAAATTGCGTTTCACAGGCCTTTGTAAGAGATGTTCCCGGTAGGCTGTTAGAGCACTGTGCAGAGCGAGTTGTTTCTTAGCTTCCCAGAGAGCTGGAAGCAAGATGCTTTGGGGCCCGTTAATTTTATACCCTGCTACTTTGCTGTAGTTGTTGATTATTTCTAATAGTTTTTCTGTGGATCCTTTGGGGTTTTCTATGTATAAGATCATGTCGTCTGCAATCAACGCGAGTTTTACTTCTTCGTTACCTATTTGGATTCCTTTTATTTTTTTTTCCTGCCGAATTGCTCTGGCCAGCACCTCCAGTACTATGTTGAATAGGAGTGGTGAAAGTGGGCACCCTTGTCTTGTTCCTGTCCTCAGAGGGATGGCTTTCAGCTTTTGTCCATTGAGTATGATGTTGGCTGTGGGTCTATCATATATGGCCTTTATTATGTTGAGGTACTTTCCTTCTATACCCATTTTACTGAGGGTTTTTATCATAAATGGGTGTTGGATCTTGTCGAATGCTTTCTCTGCGTCTATTGAGATGATCATGTGGTTTTTGTTTTTCATTTTGTTGATGTAGTGTATCACGTTGATTGACTTGCGGGTGTTGAACCATCCCTGTGTCCCTGGTATAAATCCCACTTGATCATGGTGTATAATCTTTTTGATGTATTGCTGTAATCGGTTTGCCAAAATTTTGTTGAGGACTTTTGCATCTATGTTAATCAGTGATATCGGCCTGTAGTTCTCCTTCTTTGTGTTGTCCTTGTCAGGTTTGGGGATCAGAGTGATGTTGGCTTCATAGAATGTGTTAGGGAGTTCTCCATCTTTCTCAATTTTCTGGAACAGTTTGAGGAGAATAGGTACAAAGAACTCACACTGCTTAACAACAAAAAAACAAACAACCCGATCCAAAAATGGGCAGAGGACATGAACAGACATTTCTCAAAAGAAGATATGAACATGGCCAATTGACACATGAAAAGATGTTCATCATCGCTAATCATCAGGGAAATGCAAATCAAAACTACACTAAGATATCACCTTACCCCCGTTAGATTGGCAAAAACATCCAAAACCAAGAACGACGAATGTTGGAGAGGTTGTGGAGAAAGAGGAACCCTCATACACTGTTGGTGGGAATGCAAACTGGTACAGCCACTATGGAAAACAGTATGGAGATTTCTCAAAAAGTTAAAAATAGAAATACCCTATGACCCAGCCATCCCATTACTGGGTATCTATCCTAAGAACCTGATATCAGATATCTCAAGAGTCCGTTGCACCCCTATGTTCATCGCAGCATTATTTACAATAGCCAAGACGTGGAACCAGCCTACATGCCCAGAAACTGATGATTGGATAAAGAAGATGTGGTATATATACACAATGGAATACTACTCAGCCATAAAAAAAGACGACATTGGCCCCTTCACAACAATGTGGATGGACCTCGAGGGCATTATGTTAAGCGAAATAAGTCAGTCAGAGAAAGACGAACTCTATATGACTCCACTCATAGGTGGAAATTAGTATATTGAGAAGGAGATCTGATCGGTGGTTACCAGGGAAAAGGGGGGGTGGGGGGAGGGCACGGAGGGGGAAGTGGTGTTCCCACAACATGACTAACAAAAATGTACAACTGAAATTTCACAAGCTTGTAATCCATCATAAGATTAATAAACAACAACAACAAAAAAAGATGCTTTGGGGCCCATCTGCCCCTATGGAAAGAACGCAGCACTTTGTGCCTTGCAGCTCTAGGACAATGTAGCACACCCAGAGCAGAAGTTCTACTTCAGCCAGATCAGGCCTGCAAAGAAACTGCGTTTCACAGGCCTTTGTAAGAGATGTTCCCGGTAGGCTGTTAGAGCACTGTGCAGAGCGAGTTGTGTCTTTGCTTACCAAACAGCCGGAAGCAAGATGCTTTGGGGCCCTTCTCACCCTTTGGAAAGAAGTCAGCACTTTGTGCCTTGCAGCTCTAGGGCAATGTAGCACACCCAGAGTAGAAGTTCTACTTCAGCCAGATCAGGCCTGCAAAGAAACTGCGTTTCACAGGCCTTTGTAAGAGATGTTCCCTGTAGGCTGTTAGAGCACTGTGCAGAGCGAGTTGTTTCTTAGCTTCCCAAGGAGCTGGAAGCAAGATGCTTTAGGGGCCATCTGCCCTTAAGGAAAGAAGGCAGCACTTTGTGCCTTGCAGCTCTAGGGCAATGTAGCACACCCAGAGCAGTTGTTCTACTTCTTCCAGGTCAGGCCTGCAACGAAACTTCGTTTCACAGGCCTTTGTAAGAGATGTTCCCGGTAGGCTGTTAGAGCACTGTGCAGAGCGACTTGTTTCGTAGCTTCCCAAAGAGCTGGAAGCAAGATGCTTTGGGGCCCATCTGCCCCTATGGAAAGAACGCAGCACTTTGTGCCTTGCAGCTCTAGGGCAATGCAGCACACCCCGAGCAGAAGTTGTACTTCAGCCAGATCAGGCCTGCAAAGAAACTGCGTTTCACAGGCCTTTGTAAGAGATGTTCCCGGTAGGCTGTTAGAGCACTGTGCAGAGCGAGTTGTTTCTTAGCTTCCCAACGAGCTGGAAGCAAGATGCTTTGGGGCCCTTCTCACCCTTTGGAAAGAAGGCAGCACTTTGTGCCTTGCAGCTCTAGGGCAATGTAGCACACCCAAAGCAGAAGTTCTACTTCAGCCAGATCAGACCTGCAAAGAAACTGCGTTTCACAGGCCTTTGTAAGAGATGTTCCCTGTAGGCTGTTAGAGCACTGTGCAGAGCGAGTTCTTTCTTAGCTTCCCAAAGACCTGGAAGCAAGATGCTTTGGGGGCCATCTGCCGTTAAGTAAAGAAGGCAGCACTTTGTGCCTTTCAGCTCTAGGGCAATGCAGCACACCCTGAGCAGAAGTTCTACTTCAGCCAGATCAGGCCTGCAAAGAAATTGCGTTTCACAGGCCTTTGTAAGAGATGTTCCCGGTAGGCTGTTAGAGCACTGTGCAGAGCGAGTTGTTTCTTAGCTTCCCAGAGAGCTGGAAGCAAGATGCTTTGGGGCCCGTTAATTTTATACCCTGCTACTTTGCTGTAGTTGTTGATTATTTCTAATAGTTTTTCTGTGGATCCTTTGGGGTTTTCTATGTATAAGATCATGTCGTCTGCAATCAACGCGAGTTTTACTTCTTCGTTACCTATTTGGATTCCTTTTATTTTTTTTTCCTGCCGAATTGCTCTGGCCAGCACCTCCAGTACTATGTTGAATAGGAGTGGTGAAAGTGGGCACCCTTGTCTTGTTCCTGTCCTCAGAGGGATGGCTTTCAGCTTTTGTCCATTGAGTATGATGTTGGCTGTGGGTCTATCATATATGGCCTTTATTATGTTGAGGTACTTTCCTTCTATACCCATTTTACTGAGGGTTTTTATCATAAATGGGTGTTGGATCTTGTCGAATGCTTTCTCTGCGTCTATTGAGATGATCATGTGGTTTTTGTTTTTCATTTTGTTGATGTAGTGTATCACGTTGATTGACTTGCGGGTGTTGAACCATCCCTGTGTCCCTGGTATAAATCCCACTTGATCATGGTGTATAATCTTTTTGATGTATTGCTGTAATCGGTTTGCCAAAATTTTGTTGAGGACTTTTGCATCTATGTTAATCAGTGATATCGGCCTGTAGTTCTCCTTCTTTGTGTTGTCCTTGTCAGGTTTGGGGATCAGAGTGATGTTGGCTTCATAGAATGTGTTAGGGAGTTCTCCATCTTTCTCAATTTTCTGGAACAGTTTGAGGAGAATAGGTACAAAGAACTCACACTGCTTAACAACAAAAAAACAAACAACCCGATCCAAAAATGGGCAGAGGACATGAACAGACATTTCTCAAAAGAAGATATGAACATGGCCAATAGACACATGAAAAGATGTTCATCATCGCTAATCATCAGGGAAATGCAAATCAAAACTACACTAAGATATCACCTTACCCCCGTTAGATTGGCAAAAACATCCAAAACCAAGAACGACGAATGTTGGAGAGGTTGTGGAGAAAGAGGAACCCTCATACACTGTTGGTGGGAATGCAAACTGGTACAGCCACTATGGAAAACAGTATGGAGATTTCTCAAAAAGTTAAAAATAGAAATACCCTATGACCCAGCCATCCCATTACTGGGTATCTATCCTAAGAACCTGATATCAGATATCTCAAGAGTCCGTTGCACCCCTATGTTCATCGCAGCATTATTTACAATAGCCAAGACGTGGAACCAGCCTACATGCCCAGAAACTGATGATTGGATAAAGAAGATGTGGTATATATACACAATGGAATACTACTCAGCCATAAAAAAAGACGACATTGGCCCCTTCACAACAATGTGGATGGACCTCGAGGGCATTATGTTAAGCGAAATAAGTCAGTCAGAGAAAGACGAACTCTATATGACTCCACTCATAGGTGGAAATTAGTATATTGAGAAGGAGATCTGATCGGTGGTTACCAGGGAAAAGGGGGGGTGGGGGGAGGGCACGGAGGGGGAAGTGGTGTTCCCACAACATGACTAACAAAAATGTACAACTGAAATTTCACAAGCTTGTAATCCATCATAAGATTAATAAACAACAACAACAAAAAAAGATGCTTTGGGGCCCATCTGCCCCTATGGAAAGAACGCAGCACTTTGTGCCTTGCAGCTCTAGGACAATGTAGCACACCCAGAGCAGAAGTTCTACTTCAGCCAGATCAGGCCTGCAAAGAAACTGCGTTTCACAGGCCTTTGTAAGAGATGTTCCCGGTAGGCTGTTAGAGCACTGTGCAGAGCGAGTTGTGTCTTTGCTTACCAAACAGCCGGAAGCAAGATGCTTTGGGGCCCTTCTCACCCTTTGGAAAGAAGTCAGCACTTTGTGCCTTGCAGCTCTAGGGCAATGTAGCACACCCAGAGTAGAAGTTCTACTTCAGCCAGATCAGGCCTGCAAAGAAACTGCGTTTCACAGGCCTTTGTAAGAGATGTTCCCTGTAGGCTGTTAGAGCACTGTGCAGAGCGAGTTGTTTCTTAGCTTCCCAAGGAGCTGGAAGCAAGATGCTTTAGGGGCCATCTGCCCTTAAGGAAAGAAGGCAGCACTTTGTGCCTTGCAGCTCTAGGGCAATGTAGCACACCCAGAGCAGTTGTTCTACTTCTTCCAGGTCAGGCCTGCAACGAAACTTCGTTTCACAGGCCTTTGTAAGAGATGTTCCCGGTAGGCTGTTAGAGCACTGTGCAGAGCGACTTGTTTCGTAGCTTCCCAAAGAGCTGGAAGCAAGATGCTTTGGGGCCCATCTGCCCCTATGGAAAGAACACAGCACTTTGTGCCTTGCAGCTCTAGGGCAATGCAGCACACCCCGAGCAGAAGTTGTACTTCAGCCAGATCAGGCCTGCAAAGAAACTGCGTTTCACAGGCCTTTGTAAGAGATGTTCCCGGTAGGCTGTTAGAGCACTGTGCAGAGCGAGTTTTTTCTTAGCTTCCCAACGAGCTGGAAGCAAGATGCTTTGGGGCCCTTCTCACCCTTTGGAAAGAAGGCAGCACTTTGTGCCTTGCAGCTCTAGGGCAATGTAGCACACCCAAAGCAGAAGTTCTACTTCAGCCAGATCAGACCTGCAAAGAAACTGCGTTTCACAGGCCTTTGTAAGAGATGTTCCCTGTAGGCTGTTAGAGCACTGTGCAGAGCGAGTTCTTTCTTAGCTTCCCAAAGACCTGGAAGCAAGATGCTTTGGGGGCCATCTGCCGTTAAGTAAAGAAGGCAGCACTTTGTGCCTTTCAGCTCTAGGGCAATGCAGCACACCCTGAGCAGAAGTTCTACTTCAGCCAGATCAGGCCTGCAAAGAAATTGCGTTTCACAGGCCTTTGTAAGAGATGTTCCCGGTAGGCTGTTAGAGCACTGTGCAGAGCGAGTTGTTTCTTAGCTTCCCAGAGAGCTGGAAGCAAGATGCTTTGGGGCCCGTTAATTTTATACCCTGCTACTTTGCTGTAGTTGTTGATTATTTCTAATAGTTTTTCTGTGGATCCTTTGGGGTTTTCTATGTATAAGATCATGTCGTCTGCAATCAACGCGAGTTTTACTTCTTCGTTACCTATTTGGATTCCTTTTATTTTTTTTTCCTGCCGAATTGCTCTGGCCAGCACCTCCAGTACTATGTTGAATAGGAGTGGTGAAAGTGGGCACCCTTGTCTTGTTCCTGTCCTCAGAGGGATGGCTTTCAGCTTTTGTCCATTGAGTATGATGTTGGCTGTGGGTCTATCATATATGGCCTTTATTATGTTGAGGTACTTTCCTTCTATACCCATTTTACTGAGGGTTTTTATCATAAATGGGTGTTGGATCTTGTCGAATGCTTTCTCTGCATCTATTGAGATGATCATGTGGTTTTTGTTTTTCATTTTGTTGATGTAGTGTATCACGTTGATTGACTTGCGGGTGTTGAACCATCCCTGTGTCCCTGGTATAAATCCCACTTGATCATGGTGTATAATCTTTTT
Organism: Equus asinus; assembly: GCF_041296235.1. Classification (NCBI taxonomy): domain Eukaryota; kingdom Metazoa; phylum Chordata; class Mammalia; order Perissodactyla; family Equidae; genus Equus; species Equus asinus. The sequence continues at coordinate 39,411,700 of NC_091790.1, forward strand.
GATGTATTGCTGTAATCAGTTTGCCAAAATTTTGTTGAGGACTTTTGCATCTATGTTCATCAGTGATATCGGCCTGTAGTTCTCCTTCTTTGTGTTGTCCTTGTCAGGTTTGGGGATCAGAGTGATGTTGGCTTCATAGAAAGTGTTAGGGAGTTCTCCATCTTTCTCAATTTTCTGGAACAGTTTGAGGAGAATAGGTACAAAGAACTCACACTGCTTAACAACAAAAAAACAAACAACCCGATCCAAAAATGGGCAGAGGACATGAACAGACATTTCTCAAAAGAAGATATGAACATGGCCAATAGACACATGAAAAGATGTTCATCATCGCTAATCATCAGGGAAATGCAAATCAAAACTACACTAAGATATCACCTTACCCCCGTTAGATTGGCAAAAACATCCAAAACCAAGAACGACGAATGTTGGAGAGGTTGTGGAGAAAGAGGAACCCTCATACACTGTTGGTGGGAATGCAAACTGGTACAGCCACTATGGAAAACAGTATGGAGATTTCTCAAAAAGTTAAAAATAGAAATACCCTATGACCCAGCCATCCCATTACTGGGTATCTATCCTAAGAACCTGATATCAGATATCTCAAGAGTCCGTTGCACCCCTATGTTCATCGCAGCATTATTTACAATAGCCAAGACGTGGAACCAGCCTACATGCCCAGAAACTGATGATTGGATAAAGAAGATGTGGTATATATACACAATGGAATACTACTCAGCCATAAAAAAAGACGACATTGGCCCCTTCACAACAATGTGGATGGACCTCGAGGGCATTATGTTAAGCGAAATAAGTCAGTCAGAGAAAGACGAACTCTATATGACTCCACTCATAGGTGGAAATTAGTATATTGAGAAGGAGATCTGATCGGTGGTTACCAGGGAAAAGGGGGGGTGGGGGGAGGGCACGGAGGGGGAAGTGGTGTTCCCACAACATGACTAACAAAAATGTACAACTGAAATTTCACAAGCTTGTAATCCATCATAAGATTAATAAACAACAACAACAAAAAAAGATGCTTTGGGGCCCATCTGCCCCTATGGAAAGAACGCAGCACTTTGTGCCTTGCAGCTCTAGGACAATGTAGCACACCCAGAGCAGAAGTTCTACTTCAGCCAGATCAGGCCTGCAAAGAAACTGCGTTTCACAGGCCTTTGTAAGAGATGTTCCCTGTAGGCTGTTAGAGCACTGTGCAGAGCGAGTTGTTTCTTAGCTTCCCAAGGAGCTGGAAGCAAGATGCTTTAGGGGCCATCTGCCCTTAAGGAAAGAAGGCAGCACTTTGTGCCTTGCAGCTCTAGGGCAATGTAGCACACCCAGAGCAGTTGTTCTACTTCTTCCAGGTCAGGCCTGCAACGAAACTTCGTTTCACAGGCCTTTGTAAGAGATGTTCCCGGTAGGCTGTTAGAGCACTGTGCAGAGCGACTTGTTTCGTAGCTTCCCAAAGAGCTGGAAGCAAGATGCTTTGGGGCCCATCTGCCCCTATGGAAAGAACGCAGCACTTTGTGCCTTGCAGCTCTAGGGCAATGCAGCACACCCCGAGCAGAAGTTGTACTTCAGCCAGATCAGGCCTGCAAAGAAACTGCGTTTCACAGGCCTTTGTAAGAGATGTTCCCGGTAGGCTGTTAGAGCACTGTGCAGAGCGAGTTGTTTCTTAGCTTCCCAACGAGCTGGAAGCAAGATGCTTTGGGGCCCTTCTCACCCTTTGGAAAGAAGGCAGCACTTTGTGCCTTGCAGCTCTAGGGCAATGTAGCACACCCAAAGCAGAAGTTCTACTTCAGCCAGATCAGACCTGCAAAGAAACTGCGTTTCACAGGCCTTTGTAAGAGATGTTCCCTGTAGGCTGTTAGAGCACTGTGCAGAGCGAGTTCTTTCTTAGCTTCCCAAAGACCTGGAAGCAAGATGCTTTGGGGGCCATCTGCCGTTAAGTAAAGAAGGCAGCACTTTGTGCCTTTCAGCTCTAGGGCAATGCAGCACACCCTGAGCAGAAGTTCTACTTCAGCCAGATCAGGCCTGCAAAGAAATTGCGTTTCACAGGCCTTTGTAAGAGATGTTCCCGGTAGGCTGTTAGAGCACTGTGCAGAGCGAGTTGTTTCTTAGCTTCCCAGAGAGCTGGAAGCAAGATGCTTTGGGGCCCGTTAATTTTATACCCTGCTACTTTGCTGTAGTTGTTGATTATTTCTAATAGTTTTTCTGTGGATCCTTTGGGGTTTTCTATGTATAAGATCATGCCGTCTGCAATCAACGCGAGTTTTACTTCTTCGTTACCTATTTGGATTCCTTTTATTTTTTTTTCCTGCCGAATTGCTCTGGCCAGCACCTCCAGTACTATGTTGAATAGGAGTGGTGAAAGTGGGCACCCTTGTCTTGTTCCTGTCCTCAGAGGGATGGCTTTCAGCTTTTGTCCATTGAGTATGATGTTGGCTGTGGGTCTATCATATATGGCCTTTATTATGTTGAGGTACTTTCCTTCTATACCCATTTTACTGAGGGTTTTTATCATAAATGGGTGTTGGATCTTGTCGAATGCTTTCTCTGCATCTATTGAGATGATCATGTGGTTTTTGTTTTTCATTTTGTTGATGTAGTGTATCACGTTGATTGACTTGCGGGTGTTGAACCATCCCTGTGTCCCTGGTATAAATCCCACTTGATCATGGTGTATAATCTTTTTGATGTATTGCTGTAATCAGTTTGCCAAAATTTTGTTGAGGACTTTTGCATCTATGTTCATCAGTGATATCGGCCTGTAGTTCTCCTTCTTTGTGTTGTCCTTGTCAGGTTTGGGGATCAGAGTGATGTTGGCTTCATAGAATGTGTTAGGGAGTTCTCCATCTTTCTCAATTTTCTGGAACAGTTTGAGGAGAATAGGTACAAAGAACTCACACTGCTTAACAACAAAAAAACAAACAACCCGATCCAAAAATGGGCAGAGGACATGAACAGACATTTCTCAAAAGAAGATATGAACATGGCCAATAGACACATGAAAAGATGTTCATCATCGCTAATCATCAGGGAAATGCAAATCAAAACTACACTAAGATATCACCTTACCCCCGTTAGATTGGCAAAAACATCCAAAACCAAGAACGACGAATGTTGGAGAGGTTGTGGAGAAAGAGGATCCCTCATACACTGTTGGTGGGAATGCAAACTGGTACAGCCACTATGGAAAACAGTATGGAGATTTCTCAAAAAGTTAAAAATAGAAATACCCTATGACCCAGCCATCCCATTACTGGGTATCTATCCTAAGAACCTGATATCAGATATCTCAAGAGTCCGTTGCACCCCTATGTTCATCGCAGCATTATTTACAATAGCCAAGACGTGGAACCAGCCTACATGCCCAGAAACTGATGATTGGATAAAGAAGATGTGGTATATATACACAATGGAATACTACTCAGCCATAAAAAAAGACGACATTGGCCCCTTCACAACAATGTGGATGGACCTCGAGGGCATTATGTTAAGCGAAATAAGTCAGTCAGAGAAAGACGAACTCTATATGACTCCACTCATAGGTGGAAATTAGTATATTGAGAAGGAGATCTGATCGGTGGTTACCAGGGAAAAGGGGGGGTGGGGGGAGGGCACGGAGGGGGAAGTGGTGTTCCCACAACATGACTAACAAAAATGTACAACTGAAATTTCACAAGCTTGTAATCCATCATAACATTAATAAACAAAAAAAAAATAAAGATGCTTTGGGGCCCATCTGCCCCTATGGAAAGAACGCAGCACTTTGTGCCTTGCAGCTCTAGGACAATGTAGCACACCCAGAGCAGAAGTTCTACTTCAGCCAGATCAGGCCTGCAAAGAAACTGCGTTTCACAGGCCTTTGTAAGAGATGTTCCCGGTAGGCTGTTAGAGCACTGTGCAGAGCGAGTTGTGTCTTTGCTTACCAAACAGCCGGAAGCAAGATGCTTTGGGGCCCTTCTCACCCTTTGGAAAGAAGTCAGCACTTTGTGCCTTGCAGCTCTAGGGCAATGTAGCACACCCAGAGTAGAAGTTCTACTTCAGCCAGATCAGGCCTGCAAAGAAACTGCGTTTCACAGGCCTTTGTAAGAGATGTTCCCTGTAGGCTGTTAGAGAACTGTGCAGAGTGAGTTGTTTCTTAGCTTCCCAAGGAGCTGGAAGCAAGATGCTTTAGGGGCCATCTGCCCTTAAGGAAAGAAGGCAGCACTTTGTGCCTTGCAGCTCTAGGGCAATGTAGCACACCCAGAGCAGTTGTTCTACTTCTTCCAGGTCAGGCCTGCAACGAAACTTCGTTTCACAGGCCTTTGTAAGAGATGTTCCCGGTAGGCTGTTAGAGCACTGTGCAGAGCGACTTGTTTCGTAGCTTCCCAAAGAGCTGGAAGCAAGATGCTTTGGGGCCCATCTGCCCCTATGGAAAGAACGCAGCACTTTGTGCCTTGCAGCTCTAGGGCAATGCAGCACACCCCGAGCAGAAGTTGTACTTCAGCCAGATCAGGCCTGCAAAGAAACTGCGTTTCACAGGCCTTTGTAAGAGATGTTCCCGGTAGGCTGTTAGAGCACTGTGCAGAGCGAGTTGTTTCTTAGCTTCCCAACGAGCTGGAAGCAAGATGCTTTGGGGCCCTTCTCACCCTTTGGAAAGAAGGCAGCACTTTGTGCCTTGCAGCTCTAGGGCAATGTAGCACACCCAAAGCAGAAGTTCTACTTCAGCCAGATCAGACCTGCAAAGAAACTGCGTTTCACAGGCCTTTGTAAGAGATGTTCCCTGTAGGCTGTTAGAGCACTGTGCAGAGCGAGTTCTTTCTTAGCTTCCCAAAGACCTGGAAGCAAGATGCTTTGGGGGCCATCTGCCGTAAAGTAAAGAAGGCAGCACTTTGTGCCTTTCAGCTCTAGGGCAATGCAGCACACCCAGAGCAGAAGTTCTACTTAGCCAGATCAGGCCTGCAAAGAAATTGCGTTTCACAGGCCTTTGTAAGAGATGTTCCCGGTAGGCTGTTAGAGCACTGTGCAGAGCGAGTTGTTTCTTAGCTTCCCAGAGAGCTGGAAGCAAGATGCTTTGGGGCCCGTTAATTTTATACCCTGCTACTTTGCTGTAGTTGTTGATTATTTCTAATAGTTTTTCTGTGGATCCTTTGGGGTTTTCTATGTATAAGATCATGTCGTCTGCAATCAACGCGAGTTTTACTTCTTCGTTACCTATTTGGATTCCTTTTATTTTTTTTTCCTGCCGAATTGCTCTGGCCAGCACCTCCAGTACTATGTTGAATAGGAGTGGTGAAAGTGGGCACCCTTGTCTTGTTCCTGTCCTCAGAGGGATGGCTTTCAGCTTTTGTCCATTGAGTATGATGTTGGCTGTGGGTCTATCATATATGGCCTTTATTATGTTGAGGTAGTTTCCTTCTATACCCATTTTACTGAGGGTTGTTATCATAAATGGGTGTTGGATCTTGTCGAATGCTTTCTCTGCATCTATTGAGATGATCATGTGGTTTTTGTTTTTCATTTTGTTGATGTAGTGTATCACGTTGATTGACTTGCGGGTTTTGAACCATCCCTGTGTCCCTGGTATAAATCCCACTTGATCATGGTGTATAATCTTTTTGATGTATTGCTGTAATCAGTTTGCCAAAATTTTGTTGAGGACTTTTGCATCTATGTTAATCAGTGATATCGGCCTGTAGTTCTCCTTCTTTGTGTTGTCCTTGTCAGGTTTGGGGATCAGAGTGATGTTGGCTTCATAGAATGTGTTAGGGAGTTCTCCATCTTTCTCAATTTTCTGGAACAGTTTGAGGAGAATAGGTACAAAGAACTCACACTGCTTAACAACAAAAAAACAAACAACCCGATCCAAAAATGGGCAGAGGACATGAACAGACATTTCTCAAAAGAAGATATGAACATGGCCAATAGACACATGAAAAGATGTTCATCATCGCTAATCATCAGGGAAATGCAAATCAAAACTACACTAAGATATCACCTTACCCCCGTTAGATTGGCAAAAACATCCAAAACCAAGAACGACGAATGTTGGAGAGGTTGTGGAGAAAGAGGAACCCTCATACACTGTTGGTGGGAATGCAAACTGGTACAGCCACTATGGAAAACAGTATGGAGATTTCTCAAAAAGTTAAAAATAGAAATACCCTATGACCCAGCCATCCCATTACTGGGTATCTATCCTAAGAACCTGATATCAGATATCTCAAGAGTCCGTTGCACCCCTATGTTCATCGCAGCATTATTTACAATAGCCAAGACGTGGAACCAGCCTACATGCCCAGAAACTGATGATTGGATAAAGAAGATGTGGTATATATACACAATGGAATACTACTCAGCCATAAAAAAAGACGACATTGGCCCCTTCACAACAATGTGGATGGACCTCGAGGGCATTATGTTAAGCGAAATAAGTCAGTCAGAGAAAGACGAACTCTATATGACTCCACTCATAGGTGGAAATTAGTATATTGAGAAGGAGATCTGATCGGTGGTTACCAGGGAAAAGGGGGGGTGGGGGGAGGGCACGGAGGGGGAAGTGGTGTTCCCACAACATGACTAACAAAAATGTACAACTGAAATTTCACAAGCTTGTAATCCATCATAAGATTAATAAACAACAACAACAAAAAAAGATGCTTTGGGGCCCATCTGCCCCTATGGAAAGAACGCAGCACTTTGTGCCTTGCAGCTCTAGGGCAATGTAGCACACCCACAGCAGAAGTTGTACTTCAGCCAGATCAGGCCTGCAAAGAAACTGCGTTTCACAGGCCTTTGTAAGAGATGTTCCCGGTAGGCTGTTAGAGCACTGTGCAGAGCGAGTTGTTTCTTAGCTTCCCAACGAGCTGGAAGCAAGATGCTTTGGGGCCCTTCTCACCCTTTGGAAAGAAGGCAGCACTTTGTGCCTTGCAGCTCTAGGGCAATGTAGCACACCCAAAGCAGAAGTTCTACTTCAGCCAGATCAGACCTGCAAAGAAACTGCGTTTCACAGGCCTTTGTAAGAGATGTTCCCTGTAGGCTGTTAGAGCACTGTGCAGAGCGAGTTCTTTCTTAGCTTCCCAAAGACCTGGAAGCAAGATGCTTTGGGGGCCATCTGCCGTTAAGTAAAGAAGGCAGCACTTTGTGCCTTTCAGCTCTAGGGCAATGCAGCACACCCTGAGCAGAAGTTCTACTTCAGCCAGATCAGGCCTGCAAAGAAATTGCGTTTCACAGGCCTTTGTAAGAGATGTTCCCGGTAGGCTGTTAGAGCACTGTGCAGAGCGAGTTGTTTCTTAGCTTCCCAGAGAGCTGGAAGCAAGATGCTTTGGGGCCCGTTAATTTTATACCCTGCTACTTTGCTGTAGTTGTTGATTATTTCTAATAGTTTTTCTGTGGATCCTTTGGGGTTTTCTATGTATAAGATCATGTCGTCTGCAATCAACGCGAGTTTTACTTCTTCGTTACCTATTTGGATTCCTTTTATTTTTTTTTCCTGCCGAATTGCTCTGGCCAGCACCTCCAGTACTATGTTGAATAGGAGTGGTGAAAGTGGGCACCCTTGTCTTGTTCCTGTCCTCAGAGGGATGGCTTTCAGCTTTTGTCCATTGAGTATGATGTTGGCTGTGGGTCTATCATATATGGCCTTTATTATGTTGAGGTACTTTCCTTCTATACCCATTTTACTGAGGGTTTTTATCATAAATGGGTGTTGGATCTTGTCGAATGCTTTCTCTGCGTCTATTGAGATGATCATGTGGTTTTTGTTTTTCATTTTGTTGATGTAGTGTATCACGTTGATTGACTTGCGGGTGTTGAACCATCCCTGTGTCCCTGGTATAAATTCCACTTGATCATGGTGTATAATCTTTTTGATGTATTGCTGTAATCGGTTTGCCAAAATTTTGTTGAGGACTTTTGCATCTATGTTAATCAGTGATATCGGCCTGTAGTTCTCCTTCTTTGTGTTGTCCTTGTCAGGTTTGGGGATCAGAGTGATGTTGGCTTCATAGAATGTGTTAGGGAGTTCTCCATCTTTCTCAATTTTCTGGAACAGTTTGAGGAGAATAGGTACAAAGAACTCACACTGCTTAACAACAAAAAAACAAACAACCCGATCCAAAAATGGGCAGAGGACATGAACAGACATTTCTCAAAAGAAGATATGAACATGGCCAATAGACACATGAAAAGATGTTCATCATCGCTAATCATCAGGGAAATGCAAATCAAAACTACACTAAGATATCACCTTACCCCCGTTAGATTGGCAAAAACATCCAAAACCAAGAACGACGAATGTTGGAGAGGTTGTGGAGAAAGAGGAACCCTCATACACTGTTGGTGGGAATGCAAACTGGTACAGCCACTATGGAAAACAGTATGGAGATTTCTCAAAAAGTTAAAAATAGAAATACCCTATGACCCAGCCATCCCATTACTGGGTATCTATCCTAAGAACCTGATATCAGATATCTCAAGAGTCCGTTGCACCCCTATGTTCATCGCAGCATTATTTACAATAGCCAAGACGTGGAACCAGCCTACATGCCCAGAAACTGATGATTGGATAAAGAAGATGTGGTATATATACACAATGGAATACTACTCAGCCATAAAAAAAGACGACATTGGCCCCTTCACAACAATGTGGATGGACCTCGAGGGCATTATGTTAAGCGAAATAAGTCAGTCAGAGAAAGACGAACTCTATATGACTCCACTCATAGGTGGAAATTAGTATATTGAGAAGGAGATCTGATCGGTGGTTACCAGGGAAAAGGGGGGGTGGGGGGAGGGCACGGAGGGGGAAGTGGTGTTCCCACAACATGACTAACAAAAATGTACAACTGAAATTTCACAAGCTTGTAATCCATCATAAGATTAATAAACAACAACAACAAAAAAAGATGCTTTGGGGCCCATCTGCCCCTATGGAAAGAACGCAGCACTTTGTGCCTTGCAGCTCTAGGACAATGTAGCACACCCAGAGCAGAAGTTCTACTTCAGCCAGATCAGGCCTGCAAAGAAACTGCGTTTCACAGGCCTTTGTAAGAGATGTTCCCGGTAGGCTGTTAGAGCACTGTGCAGAGCGAGTTGTGTCTTTGCTTACCAAACAGCCGGAAGCAAGATGCTTTGGGGCCCTTCTCACCCTTTGGAAAGAAGTCAGCACTTTGTGCCTTGCAGCTCTAGGGCAATGTAGCACACCCAGAGTAGAAGTTCTACTTCAGCCAGATCAGGCCTGCAAAGAAACTGCGTTTCACAGGCCTTTGTAAGAGATGTTCCCTGTAGGCTGTTAGAGAACTGTGCAGAGCGAGTTGTTTCTTAGCTTCCCAAGGAGCTGGAAGCAAGATGCTTTAGGGGCCATCTGCCCTTAAGGAAAGAAGGCAGCACTTTGTGCCTTGCAGCTCTAGGGCAATGTAGCACACCCAGAGCAGTTGTTCTACTTCTTCCAGGTCAGGCCTGCAACGAAACTTCGTTTCACAGGCCTTTGTAAGAGATGTTCCCGGTAGGCTGTTAGAGCACTGTGCAGAGCGACTTGTTTCGTAGCTTCCCAAAGAGCTGGAAGCAAGATGCTTTGGGGCCCATCTGCCCCTATGGAAAGAACACAGCACTTTGTGCCTTGCAGCTCTAGGGCAATGCAGCACACCCCGAGCAGAAGTTGTACTTCAGCCAGATCAGGCCTGCAAAGAAACTGCGTTTCACAGGCCTTTGTAAGAGATGTTCCCGGTAGGCTGTTAGAGCACTGTGCAGAGCGAGTTGTTTCTTAGCTTCCCAACGAGCTGGAAGCAAGATGCTTTGGGGCCCTTCTCACCCTTTGGAAAGAAGGCAGCACTTTGTGCCTTGCAGCTCTAGGGCAATGTAGCACACCCAAAGCAGAAGTTCTACTTCAGCCAGATCAGACCTGCAAAGAAACTGCGTTTCACAGGCCTTTGTAAGAGATGTTCCCTGTAGGCTGTTAGAGCACTGTGCAGAGCGAGTTCTTTCTTAGCTTCCCAAAGACCTGGAAGCAAGATGCTTTGGGGGCCATCTGCCGTTAAGTAAAGAAGGCAGCACTTTGTGCCTTTCAGCTCTAGGGCAATGCAGCACACCCTGAGCAGAAGTTCTACTTCAGCCAGATCAGGCCTGCAAAGAAATTGCGTTTCACAGGCCTTTGTAAGAGATGTTCCCGGTAGGCTGTTAGAGCACTGTGCAGAGCGAGTTGTTTCTTAGCTTCCCAGAGAGCTGGAAGCAAGATGCTTTGGGGCCCGTTAATTTTATACCCTGCTACTTTGCTGTAGTTGTTGATTATTTCTAATAGTTTTTCTGTGGATCCTTTGGGGTTTTCTATGTATAAGATCATGTCGTCTGCAATCAACGCGAGTTTTACTTCTTTGTTACCTATTTGGATTCCTTTTATTTTTTTTTCCTGCCGAATTGCTCTGGCCAGCACCTCCAGTACTATGTTGAATAGGAGTGGTGAAAGTGGGCACCCTTGTCTTGTTCCTGTCCTCAGAGGGATGGCTTTCAGCTTTTGTCCATTGAGTATGATGTTGGCTGTGGGTCTATCATATATGGCCTTTATTATGTTGAGGTACTTTCCTTCTATACCCATTTTACTGAGGGTTTTTATCATAAATGGGTGTTGGATCTTGTCGAATGCTTTCTCTGCATCTATTGAGATGATCATGTGGTTTTTGTTTTTCATTTTGTTGATGTAGTGTATCACGTTGATTGACTTGCGGGTGTTGAACCATCCCTGTGTCCCTGGTATAAATCCCACTTGATCATGGTGTATAATCTTTTTGATGTATTGCTGTAATCAGTTTGCCAAAATTTTGTTGAGGACTTTTGCATCTATGTTCATCAGTGATATCGGCCTGTAGTTCTCCTTCTTTGTGTTGTCCTTGTCAGGTTTGGGGATCAGAGTGATGTTGGCTTCATAGAAAGTGTTAGGGAGTTCTCCATCTTTCTCAATTTTCTGGAACAGTTTGAGGAGAATAGGTACAAAGAACTCACACTGCTTAACAACAAAAAAACAAACAACCCGATCCAAAAATGGGCAGAGGACATGAACAGACATTTCTCAAAAGAAGATATGAACATGGCCAATAGACACATGAAAAGATGTTCATCATCGCTAATCATCAGGGAAATGCAAATCAAAACTACACTAAGATATCACCTTACCCCCGTTAGATTGGCAAAAACATCCAAAACCAAGAACGACGAATGTTGGAGAGGTTGTGGAGAAAGAGGATCCCTCATACACTGTTGGTGGGAATGCAAACTGGTACAGCCACTATGGAAAACAGTATGGAGATTTCTCAAAAAGTTAAAAATAGAAATACCCTATGACCCAGCCATCCCATTACTGGGTATCTATCCTAAGAACCTGATATCAGATATCTCAAGAGTCCGTTGCACCCCTATGTTCATCGCAGCATTATTTACAATAGCCAAGACGTGGAACCAGCCTACATGCCCAGAAACTGATGATTGGATAAAGAAGATGTGGTATATATACACAATGGAATACTACTCAGCCATAAAAAAAGACGACATTGGCCCCTTCACAACAATGTGGATGGACCTCGAGGGCATTATGTTAAGCGAAATAAGTCAGTCAGAGAAAGACGAACTCTATATGACTCCACTCATAGGTGGAAATTAGTATATTGAGAAGGAGATCTGATCGGTGGTTACCAGGGAAAAGGGGGGGTGGGGGGAGGGCACGGAGGGGGAAGTGGTGTTCCCACAACATGACTAACAAAAATGTACAACTGAAATTTCACAAGCTTGTAATCCATCATAACATTAATAAACAAAAAAAAAATAAAGATGCTTTGGGGCCCATCTGCCCCTATGGAAAGAACGCAGCACTTTGTGCCTTGCAGCTCTAGGACAATGTAGCACACCCAGAGCAGAAGTTCTACTTCAGCCAGATCAGGCCTGCAAAGAAACTGCGTTTCACAGGCCTTTGTAAGAGATGTTCCCGGTAGGCTGTTAGAGCACTGTGCAGAGCGAGTTGTTTCTTAGCTTCCCAACGAGCTGGAAGCAAGATGCTTTAGGGGCCATCTGCCCTTAAGGAAAGAAGGCAGCACTTTGTGCCTTGCAGCTCTAGGGCAATGTAGCACACCCAGAGCAGAAGTTCTTCTTCAGCCAGATCAGGCCTGCAAAGAAACTTCGTTTCACAGGCCTTTGTAAGAGATGTTCCCTGTAGGCTGTTAGAGCACTGTGCAGAGCGAGTTCTTTCTTAGCTTCCCAAAGACCTGGAAGCAAGATGCTTTGGGGGCCATCTGCCGTTAAGTAAAGAAGGCAGCACTTTGTGCCTTTCAGCTCTAGGGCAATGCAGCACACCCCGAGCATAAGTTCTACTTCAGCCAGATCAGGCCTGCAAAGAAATTGCGTTTCACAGGCCTTTGTAAGAGATGTTCCCGGTAGGCTGTTAGAGCACTGTGCAGAGCGAGTTGTTTCTTAGCTTCCCAGAGAGCTGGAAGCAAGATGCTTTGGGGCCCGTTAATTTTATACCCTGCTACTTTGCTGTAGTTGTTGATTATTTCTAATAGTTTTTATGTGGATCGTTTGGGGTTTTCTATGTATAAGATCATGTCGTCTGCAATCAACGCGAGTTTTACTTCTTCGTTACCTATTTGGATTCCTTTTATTTTTTTTTCCTGCCGAATTGCTCTGGCCAGCACCTCCAGTACTATGTTGAATAGGAGTGGTGAAAGTGGGCACCCTTGTCTTGTTCCTGTCCTCAGAGGGATGTCTTTCAGCTTTTGTCCATTGAGTATGATGTTGGCTGTGGGTCTATCATATATGGCCTTTATTATGTTGAGGTAGTTTCCTTCTATACCCATTTTACTGAGGGTTGTTATCATAAATGGGTGTTGGATCTTGTCGAATGCTTTCTCTGCATCTATTGAGATGATCATGTGGTTTTTGTTTTTCATTTTGTTGATGTAGTGTATCACGTTGATTGACTTGCGGGTGTTGAACCATCCCTGTGTCCCTGGTATAAATCCCACTTGATCATGGTGTATAATCTTTTTGATGTATTGCTGTAATCGGTTTGCCAAAATTTTGTTGAGGACTTTTGCATCTATGTTAATCAGTGATATCAGCCTGTAGTTCTCCTTCTTTGTGTTGTCCTTGTCAGGTTTGGGGATCAGAGTGATGTTGGCTTCATAGAATGTGTTAGGGAGTTCTCCATCTTTCTCAATTTTCTGGAACAGTTTGAGGAAAATAGGTACAAAGAACTCACACTGCTTAACAACAAAAAAACAAACAACCCGATCCAAAACTGGGCAGAGGACATGAACAGACATTTCTCAAAAGAAGATATGAACATGGCCAATAGACACATGAAAAGATGTTCATCATCGCTAATCATCAGGGAAATGCAAACCAAAACTACACTAAGATATCACCTTACCCCCGTTAGATTGGCAAAAACATCCAAAACCAAGAACGACGAATGTTGGAGAGGTTGTGGAGAAAGAGGAACCCTCATAAACTGTTGGTGGGAATGCAAACTGGTACAGCCACTATGGAAAACAGTATGGAGATTTCTCAAAAAGTTAAAAATAGAAATAACCTATGACCCAGCCATCCCATTACTGGGTATCTATCCTAAGAACCTGATATCAGATATCTCAAGAGTCCGTTGCACCCCTATGTTCATCGCAGCATTATTTACAATAGCCAAGACGTGGAACCAGCCTACATGCCCAGAAACTGATGATTGGATAAAGAAGATGTGGTATATATACACAATGGAATACTACTCAGCCATAAAAAAAGACGACATTGGCCCCTTCACAACAATGTGGATGGACCTCGAGGGCATTATGTTAAGCGAAATAAGTCAGTCAGAGAAAGACGAACTCTATATGACTCCACTCATAGGTGGAAATTAGTATATTGAGAAGGAGATCTGATCGGTGGTTACCAGGGAAAAGGGGGGGTGGGGGAGGGCACGGAGGGGGAAGTGGTGTTCCCACAACATGACTAACAAAAATGTACAACTGAAATTTCACAAGCTTGTAATCCATCATAAGATTAATAAACAAAAAAAAAAAAAAAAAGATGCTTTGGGGCCCATCTGCCCCTATGGAAAGAACGCAGCACTTTGTGCCTTGCAGCTCTAGGGCAATGTAGCACACCCAGAGCAGAAGTTCTACTTCAGCCAGATCAGGCCCGCGAAGAAACTGCGTTTCACAGGCCTTTGTAAGAGATGTTCCCGGTAGGCTGTTAGAGCACTGTGCAGAGCGAGTTGTTTCCTAGCTTCCCAAAGAGCTGGAAGCAAGATGCTTTGGGGCCCTTCTCACCCTTTGGAAAGAAGGCAGCACTTTGTGCCTTGCAGCTCTAGGGCAATGCAGAACACCCAAAGCAGAAGTTCTACTTCAGGCGGATCAGACCTGCAAAGAAACTGTGTTTCACAGGACTTGGTTAGAGATGTTCCCTGTAGGCTGTTAGAGCACTGTGCAGAGCGAGTTGTTTCTTAGCTTCCCAAGGAGCTGGAAGCAAGATGCTTTAGGGGCCATCTGCCCTTAAGGAAAGAAGGCAGCACTTTGTGCCTTGCAGCTCTAGGGCAATGTAGCACACCCAGAGCAGTTGTTCTACTTCTTCCAGGTCAGGCCTGCAACGAAACTTCGTTTCACAGGCCTTTGTAAGAGATGTTCCCGGTAGGCTGTTAGAGCACTGTGCAGAGCGACTTGTTTCGTAGCTTCCCAAAGAGCTGGAAGCAAGATGCTTTGGGGCCCATCTGCCCCTATGGAAAGAACGCAGCACTTTGTGCCTTGCAGCTCTAGGGCAATGCAGCACACCCCGAGCAGAAGTTGTACTTCAGCCAGATCAGGCCTGCAAAGAAACTGCGTTTCACAGGCCTTTGTAAGAGATGTTCCCGGTAGGCTGTTAGAGCACTGTGCAGAGCGAGTTGTTTCTTAGCTTCCCAACGAGCTGGAAGCAAGATGCTTTGGGGCCCTTCTCACCCTTTGGAAAGAAGGCAGCAGTTTGTGCCTTGCAGCTCTAGGGCAATGTAGCACACCCAAAGCAGAAGTTCTACTTCACCCAGATCAGACCTGCAAAGAAACTGCGTTTCACAGGCCTTTGTAAGAGATGTTCCCTGTAGGCTGTTAGAGCACTGTGCAGAGCGAGTTCTTTCTTAGCTTCCCAAAGACCTGGAAGCAAGATGCTTTGGGGGCCATCTGCCGTTAAGTAAAGAAGGCAGCACTTTGTGCCTTTCAGCTCTAGGGCAATGCAGCACACCCCGAGCAGAAGTTCTACTTCAGCCAGATCAGGCCTGCAAAGAAATTGCGTTTCACAGGCCTTTGTAAGAGATGTTCCCGGTAGGCTGTTAGAGCACTGTGCAGAGCGAGTTGTTTCTTAGCTTCCCAGAGAGCTGGAAGCAAGATGCTTTGGGGCCCGTTAATTTTATACCCTGCTACTTTGCTGTAGTTGTTGATTATTTCTAATAGTTTTTCTGTGGATCCTTTGGGGTTTTCTATGTATAAGATCATGTCGTCTGCAAACAACGCGAGTTTTACTTCTTCGTTACCTATTTGGATTCCTTTTATTTTTTTTTCCTGCCGAATTGCTCTGGCCAGCACCTCCAGTACTATGTTGAATAGGAGTGGTGAAAGTGGGCACCCTTGTCTTGTTCCTGTCCTCAGAGGGATGGCTTTCAGCTTTTGTCCATTGAGTATGATGTTGGCTGTGGGTCTATCATATATGGCCTTTATTATGTTGAGGTACTTTCCTTCTATACCCATTTTACTGAGGGTTGTTATCATAAATGGGTGTTGGATCTTGTCGAATGCTTTCTCTGCGTCTATTGAGATGATCATGTGGTTTTTGTTTTTCAATTTGTTGATGTAGTGTATCACGTTGATTGACTTGCGGGTGTTGAACCATCCCTGTGTCCCTGGTATAAATCCCACTTGATCATGGTGTATAATCTTTTTGATGTATTGCTGTAATCGGTTTGCTAAAATTTTGTTGAGGATTTTTGCATCTATGTTCATCAGTGATATCGGCCTGTAGTTCTCCTTCTTTGTGTTGTCCTTGTCAGGTTTGGGGATCAGAGTGATGTTGGCTTCATAGAATGTGTTAGGGAGTTCTCCATCTTTCTCAATTTTCTGGAACAGTTTGAGGAGAATAGGTACAAAGAACTCACACTGCTTAACAACAAAAAAACAAACAACCCGATCCAAAAATGGGCAGAGGACATGAACAGCCATTTCTCAAAAGAAGATATGAACATGGCCAATAGGCACATGAAAAGATGTTCATCATCGCTAATCATCAGGGAAATGCAAATCAAAACTACACTAAGATATCACCTTACCCCCGTTAGATTGGCAAAAACATCCAAAACCAAGAACGACGAATGTTGGAGAGGTTGTGGAGAAAGAGGAACCCTCATACACTGTTGGTGGGAATGCAAACTGGTACAGCCACTATGGAAAACAGTATGGAGATTTCTCAAAAAGTTAAAAATAGAAATACCCTATGACCCAGCCATCCCATTACTGGGTATCTATCCTAAGAACCTGATATCAGATATCTCAAGAGTCCGTTGCACCCCTATGTTCATCGCAGCATTATTTACAATAGCCAAGACGTGGAACCAGCCTACATGCCCAGAAACTGATGATTGGATAAAGAAGATGTGGTATATATACACAATGGAATACTACTCAGCCATAAAAAAAGACGACATTGGCCCCTTCACAACAATGTGGATGGACCTCGAGGGCATTATGTTAAGCGAAATAAGTCAGTCAGAGAAAGACGAACTCTATATGACTCCACTCATAGGTGGAAATTAGTATATTGAGAAGGAGATCTGATCGGTGGTTACCAGGGAAAAGGGGGGGTGGGGGGAGGGCACGGAGGGGGAAGTGGTGTTCCCACAACATGACTAACAAAAATGTACAACTGAAATTTCACAAGCTTGTAATCCATCATAACATTAATAAACAAACAAAAAAAAAAGATGCTTTGGGGCCCATCTGCCCCTATGGAAAGAACGCAGCACTTTGTGCCTTGCAGCTCTAGGACAATGTAGCACACCCAGAGCAGAAGTTCTACTTCAGCCAGATCAGGCCTGCAAAGAAACTGCGTTTCACAGGCCTTTGTAAGAGATGTTCCCGGTAGGCTGTTAGAGAACTGTGCAGAGCGAGTTGTTTCTTAGCTCTCCAAGGAGCTGGAAGCAAGATGCTTTAGGGGCCATCTGCCCTTAAGGAAAGAAGGCAGCACTTTGTGCCTTGCAGCTCTAGGGCAATGTAGCACACCCAGAGCAGTTGTTCTACTTCTTCCAGGTCAGGCCTGCAACGAAACTTCGTTTCCCAGGCCTTTGTAAGAGATGTTCCCGGTAGGCTGTTAGAGCACTGTGCAGAGCGACTTGTTTCGTAGCTTCCCAAAGAGCTGGAAGCAAGATGCTTTGGGGCCCATCTGCCCCTATGGAAAGAACGCAGCACTTTGTGCCTTGCAGCTCTAGGGCAATGCAGCACACCCCGAGCAGAAGTTGTACTTCAGCCAGATCAGGCCTGCAAAGAAACTGCGTTTCACAGGCCTTTGTAAGAGATGTTCCCGGTAGGCTGTTAGAGCACTGTGCAGAGCGAGTTGTTTCTTAGCTTCCCAACGAGCTGGAAGCAAGATGCTTTGGGGCCCTTCTCACCCTTTGGAAAGAAGGCAGCACTTTGTGCCTTGCAGCTCTAGGGCAATGTAGCACACCCAAAGCAGAAGTTCTACTTCACCCAGATCAGACCTGCAAAGAAACTGCGTTTCACAGGCCTTTGTAAGAGATGTTCCCTGTAGGCTGTTAGAGCACTGTGCAGAGCGAGTTCTTTCTTAGCTTCCCAAAGACATGGAAGCAAGATGCTTTGGGGGCCATCTGCCGTTAAGTAAAGAAGGCAGCACTTTGTGCCTTTCAGCTCTAGGGCAATGCAGCACACCCCGAGCAGAAGTTCTACTTCAGCCAGATCAGGCCTGCAAAGAAATTGCGTTTCACAGGCCTTTGTAAGAGATGTTCCCGGTAGGCTGTTAGAGCACTGTGCAGAGCGAGTTGTTTCTTAGCTTCCCAGAGAGCTGGAAGCAAGATGCTTTGGGGCCCGTTAATTTTATACCCTGCTACTTTGCTGTAGTTGTTGATTATTTCTAATAGTTTTTCTGTGGATCCTTTGGGGTTTTCTATGTATAAGATCATGTCGTCTGCAAACAACGCGAGTTTTACTTCTTCGTTACCTATTTGGATTCCTTTTATTTTTTTTTCCTGCCGAATTGCTCTGGCCAGCACCTCCAGTACTATGTTGAATAGGAGTGGTGAAAGTGGGCACCCTTGTCTTGTTCCTGTCCTCAGAGGGATGGCTTTCAGCTTTTGTCCATTGAGTATGATGTTGGCTGTGGGTCTATCATATATGGCCTTTATTATGTTGAGGTACTTTCCTTCTATACCCATTTTACTGAGGGTTGTTATCATAAATGGGTGTTGGATCTTGTCGAATGCTTTCTCTGCGTCTATTGAGATGATCATGTGGTTTTTGTTTTTCAATTTGTTGATGTAGTGTATCACGTTGATTGACTTGCGGGTGTTGAACCATCCCTGTGTCCCTGGTATAAATCCCACTTGATCATGGTGTATAATCTTTTTGATGTATTGCTGTAATCGGTTTGCCAAAATTTGGTTGAGGATTTTTGCATCTATGTTCATCAGTGATATCGGCCTGTAGTTCTCCTTCTTTGTGTTGTCCTTGTCAGGTTTGGGGATCAGAGTGATGTTGGCTTCATAGAATGTGTTAGGGAGTTCTCCATCTTTCTCAATTTTCTGGAACAGTTTGAGGAGAATAGGTACAAAGAACTCACACTGCTTAACAACAAAAAAACAAACAACCCGATCAAAAAATGGGCAGAGGACATGAACAGACATTTCTCCAAAGAAGATATGAATATGGCCAATAGACACATGAAAAGATGTTCATCATCGCTAATCATCAGGGAAATGCAAATCAAAACTACACTAAGATATCACCTTACCCCCGTTTGATTGGCAAAAACATCCAAAACCAAGAACGACGAATGTTGGAGAGGTTGTGGAGAAAGAGGAACCCTCATACACTGTTGGTGGGAATGCAAACTGGTACAGCCACTATGGAAAACAGTATGGAGATTTCTCAAAAAGTTAAAAATAGAAATACCCTATGACCCAGCCATCCCATTACTGGGTATCTATCCTAAGAACCTGATATCAGATATCTCAAGAGTCCGTTGCACCCCTATGTTCATCGCAGCATTATTTACAATAGCCAAGACGTGGAACCAGCCTACATGCCCAGAAACTGATGATTGGATAAAGAAGATGTGGTATATATACACAATGGAATACTACTCAGCCATAAAAAAAGACGACATTGGCCCCTTCACAACAATGTGGATGGACCTCGAGGGCATTATGTTAAGCGAAATAAGTCAGTCAGAGAAAGACGAACTCTATATGACTCCACTCATAGGTGGAAATTAGTATATTGAGAAGGAGATGTGATCGGTGGTTACCAGGGAAAAGGGGGGGTGGGGGGAGGGCACGGAGGGGGAAGTGGTGTTCCCACAACATGACTAACAAAAATGTACAACTGAAATTTCACAAGCTTGTAATCCATCATAAGATTAATAAACAACAACAACAAAAAAAGATGCTTTGGGGCCCATCTGCCCCTATGGAAAGAACGCAGCACTTTGTGCCTTGCAGCTCTAGGACAATGTAGCACACCCAGAGCAGAAGTTCTACTTCAGCCAGATCAGGCCTGCAAAGAAACTGCGTTTCACAGGCCTTTGTAAGAGATGTTCCCGGTAGGCTGTTAGAGCACTGTGCAGAGCGAGTTGTTTCTTAGCTTACCAAACAGCCGGAAGCAAGATGCTTTGGGGCCCTTCTCACCCTTTGGAAAGAAGTCAGCACTTTGTGCCTTGCAGCTCTAGGGCAATGTAGCACACCCAGAGTAGAAGTTCTACTTCAGCCAGATCAGGCCTGCAAAGAAACTGCGTTTCACAGGCCTTTGTAAGAGATGTTCCCTGTAGGCTGTTAGAGAACTGTGCAGAGCGAGTTGTTTCTTAGCTTCCCAAGGAGCTGGAAGCAAGATGCTTTAGGGGCCATCTGCCCTTAAGGAAAGAAGGCAGCACTTTGTGTCTTGCAGCTCTAGGGCAATGTAGCACACCCAGAGCAGTTGTTCTACTTCTTCCAGGTCAGGCCTGCAACGAAACTTCGTTTCACAGGCCTTTGTAAGAGATGTTCCCGGTAGGCTGTTAGAGCACTGTGCAGAGCGACTTGTTTCGTAGCTTCCCAAAGAGCTGGAGGCAAGATGCTTTGGGGCCCATCTGCCCCTATGGAAAGAACGCAGCACTTTGTGCCTTGCAGCTCTAGGGCAATGCAGCACACCCCGAGCAGAAGTTGTACTTCAGCCAGATCAGGCCTGCAAAGAAACTGCGTTTCACAGGCCTTTGTAAGAGATGTTCCCGGTAGGCTGTTAGAGCACTGTGCAGAGCGAGTTGTTTCTTAGCTTCCCAACGAGCTGGAAGCAAGATGCTTTGGGGCCCTTCTCACCCTTTGGAAAGAAGGCAGCACTTTGTGCCTTGCAGCTCTAGGGCAATGTAGCACACCCAAAGCAGAAGTTCTACTTCACCCAGATCAGACCTGCAAAGAAACTGCGTTTCACAGGCCTTTGTAAGAGATGTTCCCTGTAGGCTGTTAGAGCACTGTGCAGAGCGAGTTCTTTCTTAGCTTCCCAAAGACCTGGAAGCAAGATGCTTTGGGGGCCATCTGCCGTTAAGTAAAGAAGGCAGCACTTTGTGCCTTTCAGCTCTAGGGCAATGCAGCACACCCCGAGCTGAAGTTCTACTTCAGCCAGATCAGGCCTGCAAAGAAATTGCATTTCACAGGCCTTTGTAAGAGATGTTCCCGGTAGGCTGTTAGAGCACTGTGCAGAGCGAGTTGTTTCTTAGCTTCCCAGAGAGCTGGAAGCAAGATGCTTTGGGGCCCGTTAATTTTATACCCTGCTACTTTGCTGTAGTTGTTGATTATTTCTCATAGTTTTTCTGTGGATTCTTTGGGGTTTTCTATGTATAAGATCATGTCGTCTGCAAACAACGCGAGTTTTACTTCTTCGTTACCTATTTGGATTCCTTTTATTTTTTTTTCCTGCCGAATTGCTCTGGCCAGCACCTCCAGTACTATGTTGAATAGGAGTGGTGAAAGTGGGCACCCTTGTCTTGTTCCTGTCCTCAGAGGGATGGCTTTCAGCTTTTGTCCATTGAGTATGATGTTGGCTGTGGGTCTATCATATATGGCCTTTATTATGTTGAGGTACTTTCCTTCTATACCCATTTTACTGAGGGTTGTTATCATAAATGGGTGTTGGATCTTGTCGAATGCTTTCTCTGCGTCTATTGAGATGATCATGTGGTTTTTGTTTTTCAATTTGTTGATGTAGTGTATCACGTTGATTGACTTGCGGGTGTTGAACCATCCCTGTGTCCCTGGTATAAATCCCACTTGATCATGGTGTATAATCTTTTTGATGTATTGCTGTAATCGGTTTGCCAAAATTTTGTTGAGGATTTTTGCATCTATGTTCATCAGTGATATCGGCCTGTAGTTCTCCTTCTTTGTGTTGTCCTTGTCAGGTTTGGGGATCAGAGTGATGTTGGCTTCATAGAATGTGTTAGGGAGTTCTCCATCTTTCTCAATTTTCTGGAACAGTTTGAGGAGAATAGGTACAAAGAACTCACACTGCTTAACAACAAAAAAACAAACAACCCGATCCAAAAATGGGCAGAGGACATGAACAGACATTTCTCCAAAGAAGATATGAATATGGCCAATAGACACATGAAAAGATGTTCATCATCGCTAATCATCAGGGAAATGCAAATCAAAACTACACTAAGATATCACCTTACCCCCGTTAGATTGGCAAAAACATCCAAAACCAAGAACGACGAATGTTGGAGAGGTTGTGGAGAAAGAGGAACCCTCATACACTGTTGGTGGGAATGCAAACTGGTACAGCCACTATGGAAAACAGTATGGAGATTTCTCAAAAAGTTAAAAATAGAAATACCCTATGACCCAGCCATCCCATTACTGGGTATCTATCCTAAGAACCTGATATCAGATATCTCAAGAGTCCGTTGCACCCCTATGTTCATCGCAGCATTATTTACAATAGCCAAGACGTGGAACCAGCCTACATGCCCAGAAACTGATGATTGGATAAAGAAGATGTGGTATATATACACAATGGAATACTACTCAGCCATAAAAAAAGACGACATTGGCCCATGCACAACAATGTGGATGGACCTCGAGGGCATTATGTTAAGCGAAATAAGTCAGTCAGAGAAAGACGAACTCTATATGACTCCACTCATAGGTGGAAATTAGTATATTGAGAAGGAGATCTGATCGGTGGTTACCAGGGAAAAGGGGGGGTGGGGGAGGGCACGGAGGGGGAAGTGGTGTTCCCACAACATGACTAACAAAAATGTACAACTGAAATTTCACAAGCTTGTAATCCATCATAAGATTAATAAACAACAACAACAAAAAAGATGCTTTGGGGCCCATCTGCCCCTATGGAAAGAACGCAGCACTTTGTGCCTTGCAGCTCTAGGACAATGTAGCACACCCAGAGCAGAAGTTCTACTTCAGCCAGATCAGGCCTGCAAAGAAACTGCGTTTCACAGGCCTTTGTAAGAGATGTTCCCGGTAGGCTGTTAGAGCACTGTGCAGAGCGAGTTGTTTCTTAGCTTACCAAACAGCCGGAAGCAAGATGCTTTGGGGCCCTTCTCACCCTTTGGAAAGAAGTCAGCACTTTGTGCCTTGCAGCTCTAGGGCAATGTAGCACACCCAGAGTAGAAGTTCTACTTCAGCCAGATCAGGCCTGCAAAGAAACTGCGTTTCACAGGCCTTTGTAAGAGATGTTCCCTGTAGGCTGTTAGAGAACTGTGCAGAGCGAGTTGTTTCTTAGCTTCCCAAGGAGCTGGAAGCAAGATGCTTTAGGGGCCATCTGCCCTTAAGGAAAGAAGGCAGCACTTTGTGCCTTGCAGCTCTAGGGCAATGTAGCACACCCAGAGCAGTTGTTCTACTTCTTCCAGGTCAGGCCTGCAACGAAACTTCGTTTCACAGGCCTTTGTAAGAGATGTTCCCGGTAGGCTGTTAGAGCACTGTGCAGAGCGACTTGTTTCGTAGCTTCCCAAAGAGCTGGAGGCAAGATGCTTTGGGGCCCATCTGCCCCTATGGAAAGAACGCAGCACTTTGTGCCTTGCAGCTCTAGGGCAATGCAGCACACCCCGAGCAGAAGTTGTACTTCAGCCAGATCAGGCCTGCAAAGAAACTGCGTTTCACAGGCCTTTGTAAGAGATGTTCCCGGTAGGCTGTTAGAGCACTGTGCAGAGCGAGTTGTTTCTTAGCTTCCCAACGAGCTGGAAGCAAGATGCTTTGGGGCCCTTCTCACCCTTTGGAAAGAAGGCAGCACTTTGTGCCTTGCAGCTCTAGGGCAATGTAGCACACCCAAAGCAGAAGTTCTACTTCAGCCAGATCAGACCTGCAAAGAAACTGCGTTTCACAGGCCTTTGTAAGAGATGTTCCCTGTAGGCTGTTAGAGCACTGTGCAGAGCGAGTTCTTTCTTAGCTTCCCAAAGACCTGGAAGCAAGATGCTTTGGGGGCCATCTGCCGTTAAGTAAAGAAGGCAGCACTTTGTGCCTTTCAGCTCTAGGGCAATGCAGCACACCCCGAGCAGAAGTTCTACTTCAGCCAGATCAGGCCTGCAAAGAAATTGCATTTCACAGGCCTTTGTAAGAGATGTTCCCGGTAGGCTGTTAGAGCACTGTGCAGAGCGAGTTGTTTCTTAGCTTCCCAGAGAGCTGGAAGCAAGATGCTTTGGGGCCCGTTAATTTTATACCCTGCTACTTTGCTGTAGTTGTTGATTATTTCTAATAGTTTTTCTGTGGATCCTTTGGGGTTTTCTATGTATAAGATCATGTCGTCTGCAAACAACGCGAGTTTTACTTCTTCGTTACCTATTTGGATTCCTTTTATTTTTTTTTCCTGCCGAATTGCTCTGGCCAGCACCTCCAGTACTATGTTGAATAGGAGTGGTGAAAGTGGGCACCCTTGTCTTGTTCCTGTCCTCAGAGGGATGGCTTTCAGCTTTTGTCCATTGAGTATGATGTTGGCTGTGGGTCTATCATATATGGCCTTTATTATGTTGAGGTACTTTCCTTCTATACCCATTTTACTGAGGGTTGTTATCATAAATGGATGTTGGATCTTGTCGAATGCTTTCTCTGCGTCTATTGAGATGATCATGTGGTTTTTGTTTTTCAATTTGTTGATGTAGTGTATCACGTTGATTGACTTGCGGGTGTTGAACCATCCCTGTGTCCCTGGTATAAATCCCACTTGATCATGGTGTATAATCTTTTTGATGTATTGCTGTAATCGGTTTGCCAAAATTTTGTTGAGGATTTTTGCATCTATGTTCATCAGTGATATCGGCCTGTAGTTCTCCTTCTTTGTGTTGTCCTTGTCAGGTTTGGGGATCAGAGTGATGTTGGCTTCATAGAATGTGTTAGGGAGTTCTCCATCTTTCTCAATTTTCTGGAACAGTTTGAGGAGAATAGGTACAAAGAACTCACACTGCTTAACAACAAAAAAACAAACAACCCGATCCAAAAATGGGCAGAGGACATGAACAGACATTTCTCCAAAGAAGATATGAATATGGCCAATAGACACATGAAAAGATGTTCATCATCGCTAATCATCAGGGAAATGCAAATCAAAACTACACTAAGATATCACCTTACCCCCGTTAGATTGGCAAAAACATCCAAAACCAAGAACGACGAATGTTGGAGAGGTTGTGGAGAAAGAGGAACCCTCATACACTGTTGGTGGGAATGCAAACTGGTACAGCCACTATGGAAAACAGTATGGAGATTTCTCAAAAAGTTAAAAATAGAAATACCCTATGACCCAGCCATCCCATTACTGGGTATCTATCCTAAGAACCTGATATCAGATATCTCAAGAGTCCGTTGCACCCCTATGTTCATCGCAGCATTATTTACAATAGCCAAGACGTGGAACCAGCCTACATGCCCAGAAACTGATGATTGGATAAAGAAGATGTGGTATATATACACAATGGAATACTACTCAGCCATAAAAAAAGACGACATTGGCCCCTTCACAACAATGTGGATGGACCTCGAGGGCATTATGTTAAGCGAAATAAGTCAGTCAGAGAAAGACGAACTCTATATGACTCCACTCATAGGTGGAAATTAGTATATTGAGAAGGAGATCTGATCGGTGGTTACCAGGGAAAAGGGGGGGTGGGGGAGGGCACGGAGGGGGAAGTGGTGTTCCCACAACATGACTAACAAAAATGTACAACTGAAATTTCACAAGCTTGTAATCCATCATAAGATTAATAAACAACAACAACAAAAAAGATGCTTTGGGGCCCATCTGCCCCTATGGAAAGAACGCAGCACTTTGTGCCTTGCAGCTCTAGGACAATGTAGCACACCCAGAGCAGAAGTTCTACTTCAGCCAGATCAGGCCTGCAAAGAAACTGCGTTTCACAGGCCTTTGTAAGAGATGTTCCCGGTAGGCTGTTAGAGCACTGTGCAGAGCGAGTTGTTTCTTAGCTTACCAAACAGCCGGAAGCAAGATGCTTTGGGGCCCTTCTCACCCTTTGGAAAGAAGTCAGCACTTTGTGCCTTGCAGCTCTAGGGCAATGTAGCACACCCAGAGTAGAAGTTCTACTTCAGCCAGATCAGGCCTGCAAAGAAACTGCGTTTCACAGGCCTTTGTAAGAGATGTTCCCTGTAGGCTGTTAGAGAACTGTGCAGAGCGAGTTGTTTCTTAGCTTCCCAAGGAGCTGGAAGCAAGATGCTTTAGGGGCCATCTGCCCTTAAGGAAAGAAGGCAGCACTTTGTGCCTTGCAGCTCTAGGGCAATGTAGCACACCCAGAGCAGTTGTTCTACTTCTTCCAGGTCAGGCCTGCAACGAAACTTCGTTTCACAGGCCTTTGTAAGAGATGTTCCCGGTAGGCTGTTAGAGCACTGTGCAGAGCGACTTGTTTCGTAGCTTCCCAAAGAGCTGGAGGCAAGATGCTTTGGGGCCCATCTGCCCCTATGGAAAGAACGCAGCACTTTGTGCCTTGCAGCTCTAGGGCAATGCAGCACACCCCGAGCAGAAGTTGTACTTCAGCCAGATCAGGCCTGCAAAGAAACTGCGTTTCACAGGCCTTTGTAAGAGATGTTCCCGGTAGGCTGTTAGAGCACTGTGCAGAGCGAGTTGTTTCTTAGCTTCCCAACGAGCTGGAAGCAAGATGCTTTGGGGCCCTTCTCACCCTTTGGAAAGAAGGCAGCACTTTGTGCCTTGCAGCTCTAGGGCAATGTAGCACACCCAAAGCAGAAGTTCTACTTCAGCCAGATCAGACCTGCAAAGAAACTGCGTTTCACAGGCCTTTGTAAGAGATGTTCCCTGTAGGCTGTTAGAGCACTGTGCAGAGCGAGTTCTTTCTTAGCTTCCCAAAGACCTGGAAGCAAGATGCTTTGGGGGCCATCTGCCGTTAAGTAAAGAAGGCAGCACTTTGTGCCTTGCAGCTCTAATGCAATGTAGCACACCCAGAGCAGAAGTTGTACTTCAGCCAGATCAGGCCTGCAAACAAACTGCGTTTCACAGGCCTTTGTAAGAGATGTTCCCGGTAGGCTGTTGGAGCACTGTGCAGAGCGAGTTGTTTCTTAGCTTCCCAGAGAGCTGGAAGCAAGATGCTTTGGGGCCCGTTAATTTTATACCCTGCTACTTTGCTGTAGTTGTTGATTATTTCTAATAGTTTTTCTGTGGATTCTTTGGGGTTTTCTATGTATACGATCATGTCGTCTGCAAACAACGCGAGTTTTACTTCTTCGTTACCTATTTGGATTCCTTTTATTTTTTTTTCCTGCCGAATTGCTCTGGCCAGCACCTCCAGTACTATGTTGAATAGGAGTGGTGAAAGTGGGCACCCTTGTCTTGTTCCTGTCCTCAGAGGGATGGCTTTCAGCTTTTGTCCATTGAGTATGATGTTGGCTGTGGGTCTATCATATATGGCCTTTATTATGTTGAGGTACTTTCCTTCTACACCCATTTTACTGAGGGTTTTTATCATAAATGGGTGTTGGATCTTGTCGAATGCTTTCTCTGCGTCTATTGAGATGATCATGTGGTTTTTGTTTTTCATTTTGTTGATGTAGTGTATCACGTTGATTGACTTGCGGGTGTTGAACCATCCCTGTGTCCCTGGTATAAATCCCACTTGATCATGGTGTATAATCTTTTTGATGTAGTGCTGTAATCGGTTTGCCAAAATTTTGTTGAGGATTTTTGCATCTATGTTCATCAGTGATATCGGCCTGTAGTTCTCCTTCTTTGTGTTGTCCTTGTCAGGTTTGGGGATCAGAGTGATGTTGGCTTCATAGAATGTGTTAGGGAGTTCTCCATCTTTCTCAATTTTCTGGAACAGTTTGAGGAGAATAGCTACAAAGAACTCACACTGCTTAACAACAAAAAAACAAACAACCCGATCCAAAAATGGGCAGAGGACATGAACAGACATTTCTCCAAAGAAGATATGAATATGGCCAATAGACACATGAAAAGATGTTCATCATCACTAATCATCAGGGAAATGCAAATCAAAACTACACTAAGATATCACCTTACCCCCGTTAGATTGGCAAAAACATCCAAAACCAAGAACGACAAATGTTGGAGAGGTTGTGGAGAAAGAGGAACCCTCATACACTGTTGGTGGGAATGCAAACTGGTACAGCCACTATGGAAAACAGTATGGAGATTTCTCAAAAAGTTAAAAATAGAAATACCCTATGACCCAGCCATCCCATTACTGGGTATCTATCCTAAGAACCTGATATCAGATATCTCAAGAGTCCGTTGCACCCCTATGTTCATCGCAGCATTATTTACAATAGCCAAGACGTGGAACCAGCCTACATGCCCAGAAACTGATGATTGGATAAAGAAGATGTGGTATATATACACAATGGAATACTACTCAGCCATAAAAAAAGACGACATTGGCCCCTTCACAACAATGTGGATGGACCTCGAGGGCATTATGTTAAGCGAAATAAGTCAGTCAGAGAAAGACGAACTCTATATGACTCCAGTCATAGGTGGAAATTAGTATATTGAGAAGGAGATCTGATCGGTGGTTACCAGGGAAAAGGGGGTGTGGGGGGAGGGCACGGAGGGGGAAGTGGTGTTCCCACAACATGACTAACAAAAATGTACAACTGAAATTTCACAAGCTTGTAATCCATCATAACATTAATTAACAAAAAAAAAAAAAAAAAAAAAGATGCTTTGGGGCCCATCTGCCCCTATGGAAAGAACGCAGCACTTTCTGCCTTGCAGCTCTAGGGCAATGTAGCACACCCAGAGCAGAAGTTCTACTTCAGCCAGATCTGGCCTGCAAAGAAACTGCGTTTCACAGGCCTTTGTAAGAGATGTTCCCCGTAGGCTGTAAGAGCACTGTGCAGAGCGAGTTGTTTCTTAGCTTCCCAAAGAGCTGGAAGCAAGATGCTTTGGGGCCCTTCTCACCCTTTGGAAAGAAGGCAGCACTTTGTGCCTTGCAGCTCTAGGGCAATGTAGCACACCCAAAGCAGAAGTTCTACTTCTGCCAGGTCAGGCCTGTAAAGAAACTTCGTTTCACAGGCCTTTGTAAGAGATGTTCCCGGTAGGCTGTAAGAGCACTGTGCAGAGCGACTAGTTTCTTAGCTTCACGGAGAGCTGGAAGCAAGATGCTTTGGGGCCCATCTGCCCCTATGGAAAGAACGCAGCACTTTGTGCCTTGCAGCTCTTGGGCAATGCAGCACACCCCGAGCAAAAGTTCTACTTCAGCCAGATCAGGCCTGCAAAGAAACTGCGTTTCACAGGCCTTTGTAAGAGATCTTCCCGGTAGGCTGTTAGAGCACTGTGCAGAGCGAGTTGTTTCTCAGCTTCCAAAAGCGTTGGAAGCAAGATGCTTTGGGGCTCATCTGCCCCTTTGAAATGAAGGCAGCACTTTGTGCCTTGCAGCTCTAGGGCAATGTAGCACACCCAGAGCAGAAGTTGTACTTCAGCCAGATCAGGCCTGCAAAGAAACTGCGTTTCACAGGCCTTTGTAAGAGATGTTCCCGGTAGGCTGTTAGAGCACTGTGCAGAGCGAGTTGTTTCTTAGCTTCCCAGAGAGCTGGAAGCAAGATGATTTGGGTCCCGTTAATTTTATACCCTGCTACTTTGCTGTAGTTGTTGATTATTTCTAATAGTTTTTCTGTGGATTCTTTGGGGTTTTCTATGTATAAGATCATGTCGTCTGCAAACAACGCGAGTTTTACTTCTTCGTTACCTATTTGGATTCCTTTTATTTTTTTTTCCTTCCGAATTGCTCTGGCCGGCACCTCCAGTACTATGTTGAATAGGAGTGGTGAAAGTGGGCACCCTTGTCTTGTTCCTGTCCTCAGAGGGATGGCTTTCAGCTTTTGTCCATTGAGTATGCTGTTGGCTGTGGGTCTATCATTTATGGCCTTTATTATGTTGAGGTACTTTCCTTCTATACCCATTTTACTGAGGGTTTTTATCATAAATGGGTGTTGGATCTTGTCGAATGCTTTCTCTGCGTCTATTGAGATGATCATGTGGTTTTTGTTTTTCATTTTGTTGATGTAGTGTATCACGTTGATTGACTTGCGGGTGTTGAACCATCCCTGTGTCCCTGGTATAAATCCCACTTGATCATGGTGTATAATCTTTTTGATGTATTGCTGTAATCGGTTTGCCAAAATTTGGTTGAGGATTTTTGCATCTATGTTCATCAGTGATATCGGCCTGTAGTTCTCCTTCTTTGTGTTGTCCTTGTCAGGTTTGGGGATCAGAGTGATGTTGGCTTCATAGAATGTGTTAGGGAGTTCTCCATCTTTCTCAATTTTCTGGAACAGTTTGAGGAGAATAGGTACAAAGAACTCACACTGCTTAACAACAAAAAAACAAACAACCCGATCCAAAAATGGGCAGAGGACATGAACAGACATTTCTCAAAAGAAGATATGAATATGGCCAATAGACACATGAAAAGATGTTCATCATCGCTAATCATCAGGGAAATGCAAATCAAAACTACACTAAGATATCACCTTACCCCCGTTAGATTGGCAAAAACATCCAAAACCAAGAACGACAAATGTTGGAGAGGTTGTGGAGAAAGAGGAACCCTCATACACTGTTGGTGGGAATGCAAACTGGTACAGCCACTATGGAAAACAGTATGGAGATTTCTCAAAAAGTTAAAAATAGAAATACCCCATGACCCAGCCATCCCATTACTGGGTATCTATCCTAAGAACCTGATATCAGATATCTCAAGAGTCCGTTGCACCCCTATGTTCATCGCAGCATTATTTACAATAGCCAAGACGTGGAACCAGCCTACATGCCCAGAAACTGATGATTGGATAAAGAAGATGTGGTATATATACACAATGGAATACTACTCAGCCATAAAAAAAGACGACATTGGCCCCTTCACAACAATGTGGATGGACCTCGAGGGCATTATGTTAAGCGAAATAAGTCAGTCAGAGAAAGACGAACTCTATATGACTCCAGTCATAGGTGGAAATTAGTATATTGAGAAGGAGATCTGATCGGTGGTTACCAGGGAAAAGGGGGTGTGGGGGGAGGGCACGGAGGGGGAAGTGGTGTTCCCACAACATGACTAACAAAAATGTACAACTGAAATTTCACAAGCATGTAATCCATCATAACATTAATAAACAAAAAAAAAAAAAAAAAAAAGATGCTTTGGGGCCCATCTGCCCCTATGGAAAGAACGCAGCACTTTGTGCCTTGCAGCTCTAGGGCAATGTAGCACACCCAGAGCAGAAGTTCTACTTCAGCCAGATCTGGCCTGCAAAGAAACTGCGTTTCACAGGCCTTTGTAAGAGATGTTCCCGGTAGGCTGTTAGAGCACTGTGCAGAGCGAGTTGTTTCTTAGCTTCCCAAAGAGCTGGAAGCAAGATGCTTTGGGGCCCTTCTCACACTTTGGAAAGAAGGCAGCACTTTGTGCCTTGCAGCTCTAGGGCAATGTAGCACACCCAAAGCAGAAGTTCTACTTCTGCCAGGTCAGGCCTGTAAAGAAACTTCGTTTCACAGGCCTTTGTAAGAGATGTTCCCGGTAGGCTGTAAGAGCACTGTGCAGAGCGACTAGTTTCTTAGCTTCACGGAGAGCTGGAAGCAAGATGCTTTGGGGCCCATCTGCCCCTTTGAAATGATGGCAGCACTTTGTGCCTTGCAGCTCTAGGGCAATGTAGCACACCCAGAGCAGAAGTCCTACTTCAGCCAGATCAGGCCTGCAAAGAAACTGCGTTTCACAGGCCTTTGTAAGAGATGTTCCCGGTAGGCTGTTAGAGCACTGTGCAGAGCGAGTTGTTTCTTAGCTTCCCAGAGAGCTGGAAGCAAGATGCTTTGGGGCCCGTTAATTGTATCCCCTGCTACTTTGCTGTAGTTGTTGATTATTTCTAATAGTTTTTCTGTGGATTCTTTGGGGTTTTCTATGTATAAGAACATGTCGTCTGCAAACAACGCGAGTTTTACTTCTTCGTTACCTATTTCGATTCCTTTTATTCTTTTTTCCTGCCGAATTGCTCTGGCCAGCACCTCCAGTACTATGTTGAATAGGAGTGGTGAAAGTGGGCACCCTTGTCTTGTTCCTGTCCTCAGAGGGATGGCTTTCAGCTTTTGTCCATTGAGTATGATGTTGGCTGTGGGTCTATCATATATGGCCTTTATTATGTTGAGGTACTTTCCTTCTATACCCATTTTACTGAGGGTTTTTATCATAAATGGGTGTTGGATCTTGTCGAATGCTTTCTCTGCGTCTATTGAGATGATCATGTGGTTTTTGTTTTTCATTTTGTTGATGTAGTGTATCACGTTGATTGACTTGCGGGTGTTGAACCATCCCTGTGTCCCTGGTATAAATCCCACTTGATCATGGTGTATAATCTTTTTGATGTATTGCTGTAATCGGTTTGCCAAAATTTTGTTGAGGATTTTTGCATCTATGTTCATCAGTGATATCGGCCTGTAGTTCTCCTTCTTTGTGTTGTCCTTGTCAGGTTTGGGGATCAGAGTGATGTTGGCTTCATAGAATGTGTTAGGGAGTTCTCCATCTTTCTCAATTTTCTGGAACAGTTTGAGGAGAATAGGTACAAAGAACTCACACTGCTTAACAACAAAAAAACAAACAACCCGATCCAAAAATGGGCAGAGGACATGAACAGACATTTCTCAAAAGAAGATATGAATATGGCCAATAGACACATGAAAAGATGTTCATCATCGCTAATCATCAGGGAAATGCAAATCAAAACTACACTAAGATATCACCTTACCCCCGTTAGATTGGCAAAAACATCCAAAACCAAGAACGACGAATGTTGGAGAGGTTGTGGAGAAAGAGGAACCCTCATACACTGTTGGTGGGAATGCAAACTGGTACAGCCACTATGGAAAACAGTATGGAGATTTCTCAAAAAGTTAAAAATAGAAATACCCTATGACCCAGCCATCCCATTACTGGGTATCTATCCTAAGAACCTGATATCAGATATCTCAAGAGTCCGTTGCACCCCTATGTTCATCGCAGCATTATTTACAATAGCCAAGACGTGGAACCAGCCTACATGCCCAGAAACTGATGATTGGATAAAGAAGATGTGGTATATATACACAATGGAATACTACTCAGCCATAAAAAAAGACGACATTGGCCCCTTCACAACAATGTGGATGGACCTCGAGGGCATTATGTTAAGCGAAATAAGTCAGTCAGAGAAAGACGAACTCTATATGACTGCACTCATAGGTGGAAATTAGTATATTGAGAAGGAGATCTGATCGGTGGTTACCAGGGAAAAGGGGGGGTGGGGGAGGGCACGGAGTGGGAAGTGGTGTTCCACCAACATGACTAACAAAAATGTACAACTGAAATTTCACAAGCTTGTAATCCATCATAACATTAATAAACAAAAAAAAAAAAAAGATGCTTTGGGGCCCATCTGCCCCTATGGAAAGAACGCAGCACTTTGTGCCTTGCAGCTCTAGGGCAATGTAGCACACCCAGAGCAGAAGTTCTACTTCAGCCAGATCAGGCCCGCAAAGAAACTGCGTTTCACAGGCCTTTGTAAGAGATGTTCCCGGTAGGCTGTTAGAGCACTGTGCAGAGCGACTTGTTTCTTAGCTTCCCAAAGAGCTGGATGCAAGATGCTTTGGGGCCCTTCTCACCCTTTGGAAAGAAGGCAGCACTTTGTGCCTTGCAGCTCTAGGGCAATGTAGCACACCCAAAGCAGAAGTTCTACTTCAGCCAGATCAGACCTGCAAACAAACTGCGTTTCACAGGCCTTTGTAAGAGATGTTCCCTGTAGGCTGTTAGAGCACTGTGCAGAGCGAGTTGTTTCTTAGCTTCCCAGAGAGCTGGAAGCAAGATGCTTTGGGGCCCGTTAATTTTATACCCTGCTACTTTGCTGTAGTTGTTGATTATTTCTAATAGTTTTTCTGTGGATTCTTTGGGGTTTTCTATGTATAAGATCATGTCGTCTGCAAACAACGCGAGTTTTACTTCTTCGTTACCTATTTGGATTCCTTTTATTTTTTTTTCCTGCCGAATTGCTCTGGCCAGCACCTCCAGTACTATGTTGAATAGGAGTGGTGAAAGTGGGCACCCTTGTCTTGTTCCTGTCCTCAGAGGGATGGCTTTCAGCTTTTGTCCATTGAGTATGATGTTGGCTGTGGGTCTATCATATATGGCCTTTATTATGTTGAGGTACTTTCCTTCTATACCCATTTTACTGAGGGTTTTTATCATAAATGGGTGTTGGATCTTGTCGAATGCTTTCTCTGCGTCTATTGAGATGATCATGTGGTTTTTGTTTTTCATTTTGTTGATGTAGTGTATCACGTTGATTGACTTGCGGGTGTTGAACCATCCCTGTGTCCCTGGTATAAATCCCACTTGATCATGGTGTATAATCTTTTTGATGTATTGCTGTAATCGGTTTGCCAAAATTTTGTTGAGGATTTTTGCATCTATGTTCATCAGTGATATCGGCCTGTAGTTCTCCTTCTTTGTGTTGTCCTTGTCAGGTTTGGGGATCAGAGTGATGTTGGCTTCATAGAATGTGTTAGGGAGTTCTCCATCTTTCTCAATTTTCTGGAACAGTTTGAGGAGAATAGGTACAAAGAACTCACACTGCTTAACAACAAAAAAACAAACAACCCGATCCAAAAATGGGCAGAGGACATGAACAGACATTTCTCAAAAGAAGATATGAATATGGCCAATAGACACATGAAAAGATGTTCATCATCGCTAATCATCAGGGAAATGCAAATCAAAACTACACTAAGATATCACCTTACCCCCGTTAGATTGGCAAACACATCCAAAACCAAGAACGACGAATGTTGGAGAGGTTGTGGAGAAAGAGGAACCCTCATACACTGTTGGTGGGAATGCAAACTGGTACAGCCACTATGGAAAACAGTATGGAGATTTCTCAAAAAGTTAAAAATAGAAATACCCTATGACCCAGCCATCCCATTACTGGGTATCTATCCTAAGAACCTGATATCAGATATCTCAAGAGTCCGTTGCACCCCTATGTTCATCGCAGCATTATTTACAATAGCCAAGACGTGGAACCAGCCTACATGCCCAGAAACTGATGATTGGATAAAGAAGATGTGGTATATATACACAATGGAATACTACTCAGCCATAAAAAAAGACGACATTGGCCCCTTCACAACAATGTGGATGGACCTCGAGGGCATTATGTTAAGCGAAATAAGTCAGTCAGAGAAAGACGAACTCTATATGACTATACTCATAGGTGGAAATTAGTATATTGAGAAGGAGATCTGATCGGTGGTTACCAGGGAAAAGGGGGGGTGGGGGGAGGGCACGGAGGGGGAAGTGGTGTTCCCACAACATGACTAACAAAAATGTACAACTGAAATTTCACAAGCATGTAATCCATCATAACATTAATAAACAAAAAAAAAAAAAAAAAGATGCTTTGGGGCCCATCTGCCCCTATGGAAAGAACGCAGCACTTTGTGCCCTGCAGCTCTAGGGCAATGTAGCACACCCAGAGCAGAAGTTCTACTTCAGCCAGATCAGGCCCGCAAAGAGACTGCGTTTCACAGGCCTTTGTAAGAGATGTTCCCGGTAGGCTGTTAGAGCACTGTGCAGAGCGAGTTGTTCCTTAGCTTCCCAAAGAGCTGGAAGCAAGATGCTTTGGGGCCCCTCTCACCCTTTGGAAAGAAGGCAGCACTTTGTGCCTTGCAGCTCTAGGGCAATGTAGCACACCCAGAGCATAAGTTCTACTTCAGCCAGATCAGGCCCGCTAAGAAACTGCATTTCACAGGACTTTGTAAGAGATGTTCCCGGTAGGCTGTTAGAGCACTGTGCAGAGCGAGTTGTTTCTTAGCTTCCCAAAGAGCTGTTAGCAAGAGGCTTTGGGGCCCATCTGCCCCTATGGAAAGAACGCAGCACTTTGTGCCTTGCAGCTCTAGGGCAATGCAGCACACCCCGAGCAGAAGTTCTACTTCAGCCAGATCAGGCCTGCAAAGAAACTGCGTTTCACAGGCCTTTGTAAGAGATGTTCCCGGTAGGCTGTTAGAGCACTGTGCAGAGCGAGTTGTTTCTTAGCTTCCCAGAGAGCTGGTAGCAAGATGCTTTGGGGCCCGTTAATTTTATACCCTGCTACTTTGCTGTAGTTGTTGATTATTTCTAATAGTTTTTCTGTGAATTCTTTGGGGTTTTCTATGTATAAGATCATGTCGTCTGCACACAACGCGAGTTTTAGTTCTTCGTTACCTATTTCGATTCCTTTTATTTTTTGTTCCTGCCGAATTGCTCTGGCCAGCACCTCCAGTACTATGTTGAATAGGAGTGGTGAAAGTGGGCACCCTTGTCTTGTTCCTGTCCTCAGAGGGATGGCTTTCAGCTTTTGTCCATTGAGTATGATGTTGGCTGTGGGTCTATCATATATGGCCTTTATTATGTTGAGGTACTTTCCTTCTATACCCATTTTACTGAGGGTTTTTATCATAAATGGGTGTTGGATCTTGTCGAATGCTTTCTCTGCGTCTATTGAGATGATCATGTGGTTTTTGTTTTTCATTTTGTTGATGTAGTGTATCACGTTGATTGACTTGCGGGTGTTGAACCATCCCTGTGTCCCTGGTATAAATCCCACTTGATCATGGTGTATAATCTTTTTGATGTATTGCTGTAATCGGTTTGCCAAAATTTTGTTGAGGATTTTTGCATCTATGTTCATCAGTGATATCGGCCTGTAGTTCTCCTTCTTTGTGTTGTCCTTGTCAGGTTGGGGGATCAGAGTGATGTTGGCTTCATAGAATGTGTTAGGGAGTTCTCCATCTTTCTCAATTTTCTGGAACAGTTTGAAGAGAATAGGTACAAAGAACTCACACTGCTTAACAACAAAAAAACAAACAACCCGATCCAAAAATGGGCAGAGGACATGAACAGACATTTCTCAAAAGAAGATATGAATATGGCCAATAGACACATGAAAAGATGTTCATCATCGCTAATCATCAGGGAAATGCAAATCAAAACTACACTAAGATATCACCTTACCCCCGTTAGATTGGCAAAAACATCCAAAACCAAGAACGACAAATGTTGGAGAGGTTGTGGAGAAAGAGGAACCCTCATACACTGTTGGTGGGAATGCAAACTGGTACAGCCACTATGGAAAACAGAATGGAGATTTTTCAAAAAGTTAAAAATAGAAATACCCTATGACCCAGCCATCCCATTACTGGGTATCTATCCTAAGAACCTGATATCAGATATCTCAAGAGTCCGTTGCACCCCTATGTTCATCGCAGCATTATTTACAATAGCCAAGATGTGGAACCAGCCTACATGCCCAGAAACTGATGATTGGATAAAGAAGATGTGGTATATATACACAATGGAATACTACTCAGCCATAAAAAAAGACGACATTGGCCCCTTCACAACAATGTGGATGGACCTCGAGGGCATTATGTTAAGCGATATAAGTCAGTCAGAGAAAGACGAACTCTATATGACTCCACTCATAGGTGGAAATTAGTATATTGAGAAGGAGATCTGATCGGTGGTTACCAGGGAAAAGGGGGGGTGGGGGGTGGGCACGAAGTGGGAAGTGGTGTTCCGACAACATGACTAACAAAAATGTACAACTGAAATTTCACAAGCTTGTAATCCATCATAACATTAATAAACAAAAAAAGAAAAAGATGCTTTGGGGCCCATCTGCCCCTATGGAAAGAACGCAGCACTTTCTGCCTTGCAGCTCTAGGGCAATGTAGCACACCCAGAGCAGAAGTTCTACTTCAGCCAGATCAGGCCCGCAAAGAAACTGCGTTTCACAGGCCTTTGTAAGAGATGTTCCCGGTAGGCTGTTAGAGCACTGTGCACAGCGAGTTGTTTCTTAGCTTCCCAAAGAGCTGGAAGCAAGATGCTTTGGGGCCCTTCTCACCCTTTGGCAAGAAGGCAGCACTTTGTGCCTTGCAGCTCTAAGGCAATGTAGCACACCTAGAGCAGAAGTTCTACTTCAGCCAGATCAGGCCTGCAAAGAAACTGCGTTTCACAGGCCTTTGTAAGAGATGTTCCCTGTAGGCTGTTAGAGCACTGTGCAGAGCGAGTTGTTTCTCAGCTTCCAAAAGAGTTGGAAACAAGATGCTTTGGGGCTCATCTGCCCCTTTGAAATGAAGGCAGCACTTTGTGCCTTGCAGCTCTAGGGCAATGTAGCACACCCAGAGCAGAAGTTCTACTTCAGCCAGATCAGGCCTGCAAAGAAACTGCGTTTCACAGGCCTTTGTAAGAGATGTTCGCGGTAGGCTGTTAGAGCACTGTGCAGAGCGAGTTGTTTCTTAGCTTCCCAGAGAGCTGGAAGCAAGATGCTTTGGGGCCCGTTAATTGTATACCCTGCTACTTTGCTGTAGTTGTTGATTATTTCTAATAGTTTTTCTGTGGATTCTTTGGGGTTTTCTATGTATAAGATCATGTCGTCTGCAAACAACGCGAGTTTTACTTCTTCGTTACCTATTTGGATTCCTTTTATTTTTTTTTCCTGCCGAATTGCTCTGGCCAGCACCTCCAGTACTATGTTGAATAGGAGTGGTGAAAGTGGGCACCCTTGTCTTGTTCCTGTCCTCAGAGGGATGGCTTTCAGCTTTTGTCCATTGAGTATGCTGTTGGCTGTGGGTCTATCATATATGGCCTTTATTATGTTGAGGTACTTTCCTTCTATACCCATTTTACTGAGGGTTTTTATCATAAATGGGTGTTGGATCTTGTCGAATGCTTTCTCTGCATCTATTGAGATGATCATGTGGTTTTTGTTTTTCATTTTGTTGATGTAGTGTATCACGTTGATTGACTTGCGGGTGTTGAACCATCCCTGTGTCCCTTGTATAAATCCCACTTGATCATGGTGTATAAACTTTTTGATGTATTGCTGTAATCGGTTTGCCAAAATTTTGTTGAGGATTTTTGCATCTATGTTCATCAGTGATATCGGCCTGTAGTTCTCCTTCTTTGTGTTGTCCTTGTCAGGTTGGGGGATCAGAGTGATGTTGGCTTCATAGAATGTGTTAGGGAGTTCTCCATCTTTCTCAATTTTCTGGAACAGTTTGAGGAGAATAGGTACAAAGAACTCACACTGCTTAACAACAAAAAAACAAACAACCCGATCAAAAAATGGGCAGAGGACATGAACAGACATTTCTCAAAAGAAGATATGAATATGGCCAATAGACACATGAAAAGATGTTCATCATCGCTAATCATCAGGGAAATGCAAATCAAAACTACTCTAAGATATCACCTTACCCCCGTTAGATTGGCAAAAACATCCAAAACCAAGAACGACAAATGTTGGAGAGGTTGTGGAGAAAGAGGAACCCTCATACACTGTTGGTGGGAATGCAAACTGGTACAGCCACTATGGAAAACAGTATGGAGATTTCTCAAAAAGTTAAAAATAGAAATACCCTATGACCCAGCCATCCCATTACTGGGTATCTATCCTAAGAACCTGATATCAGATATCTCAAGAGTCCGTTGCACCCCTATGTTCATCGCAGCATTATTTACAATAGCCAAGACGTGGAACCAGCCTACATGCCCAGAAACTGATGATTGGATAAAGAAGATGTGGTATATATACACAAAGGAATACTACTCAGCCAGAAAAAAAGATGACATTGGCCCCTTCACAACAATGTGGATTTACCTCGAGGGCATTATGTTAAGCGAAATAAGTCAGTCAGAGATAGACGAACTCTATATGACTCCACTCATAGGTGGAAATTAGTATATTGAGCAGGAGATCTGATCGGTGGTTACCAGGGAAAAGGAGGGGTGGGGGGAGGGCACGGAGGGGGAAGTGTTGTTCCCACAACATGACTAACAAAAATGTACAACTGAAATTTCACAAGCTTGTAATCCATCGTAACATTAATAAACAAAGAAACAAACAAAAAGATGCTTTGGGGCCCATCTGCCCCTATGGAAAGAATGCAGCACTTTGTGCCTTGCAGCTCTAAGGCAATGTAGCACACCCAGAGCAGAAGTTCTACTTCAGCCAGATCAGGCCTGCAAAGAAACTGCGTTTCACAGGCCTTTGTAAGAGATGTTCCCGGTAGGCTGTTAGAGCACTGTGCAGAGCGAGTTGTTTCTTAGCTTCCCAGAGAGCTGGAAGCAAGATGCTTTGGGGCCCGTTAATTTTATACCCTGCTACTTTGCTGTAGTTGTTGATTATTTCTAATAGTTTTTCTGTGGATTCTTTGGGGTTTTCTATGTATAAGATCATGTCGTCTGCAAACAACGCGAGTTTTACTTCTTCGTTACCTATTTGGATTCCTTTTATTTTTTTTTCCTGCCGAATTGCTCTGGCCAGCACCTCCAGTACTATGTTGAATAGGAGTGGTGAAAGTGGGCACCCTTGTCTTGTTCCTGTCCTCAGAGGGATGGCTTTCAGCTTTTGTCCATTGAGTATGATGTTGGCTGTGGGTCTATCATATATGGCCTTTATTATGTTGAGGTACTTTCCTTCTATACCCATTTTACTGAGGGTTTTTATCATAAATGGGTGTTGGATCTTGTCGAATGCTTTCTCTGCGTCTATTGAGATGATCATGTGGTTTTTGTTTTTCATTTTGTTGATGTAGTGTATCACGTTGATTGACTTGCGGGTGTTGAACCATCCCTGTGTCCCTGGTATAAATCCCACTTGATCATGGTGTATAATCTTTTTGATGTATTGCTGTAATCGGTTTGCCAAAATTTTGTTGAGGATTTTTGCATCTATGTTCATCAGTGATATCGGCCTGTAGTTCTCCTTCTTTGTGTTGTCCTTGTCAGGTTTGGGGATCAGAGTGATGTTGGCTTCATAGAATGTGTTAGGGAGTTCTCCATCTTTCTCAATTTTCTGGAACAGTTTGAGGAGAATAGGTACAAAGAACTCACACTGCTTAACAACAAAAAAACAAACAACCCGATCCAAAAATGGGCAGAGGACATGAACAGACATTTCTCAAAAGAAGATATGAATATGGCCAATAGACACATGAAAAGATGTTCATCATCGCTAATCATCAGGGAAATGCAAATCAAAACTACACTAAGATATCACCTTACCCCCGTTAGATTGGCAAACACATCCAAAACCAAGAACGACGAATGTTGGAGAGGTTGTGGAGAAAGAGGAACCCTCATACACTGTTGGTGGGAATGCAAACTGGTACAGCCACTATGGAAAACAGTATGGAGATTTCTCAAAAAGTTAAAAATAGAAATACCCTATGACCCAGCCATCCCATTACTGGGTATCTATCCTAAGAACCTGATATCAGATATCTCAAGAGTCCGTTGCACCCCTATGTTCATCGCAGCATTATTTACAATAGCCAAGACGTGGAACCAGCCTACGTGCCCAGAAACTGATGATTGGATAAAGAAGATGTGGTATATATACACAATGGAATACTACTCAGCCATAAAAAAAGACGACATTGGCCCCTTCACAACAATGTGGATGGACCTCGAGGGCATTATGTTAAGCGAAATAAGTCAGTCAGAGAAAGACGAACTCCATATGACTCCACTCATAGGTGGAAATTAGTATATTGAGAAGGAGATCTGATCGGTGGTTACCAGGGAAAAGGGGGGGTGGGGGGAGGGCACGGAGTGGGAAGTGGTGTTCCCACAACATGACTAACAAAAATGTACAACTGAAATTTCACAAGCTTGTAATCCATCATGACATTAATAAACAAAAAAAAAAAAAGATGCTTTGGGGCCCATCTGCCCCTATGGAAAGAACGCAGCACTTTGTGCCTTGCAGCTCTAGGGCAATGTAGCACACCCAGAGCAGAAGTTCTACTTCAGCCAGATCAGGCCCGCAAAGAAACTGCGTTTCACAGGCCTTTGTAAGAGATGTTCGCGGTAGGCTGTTAGAGCACTGTGCACAGCGAGTTGTTTCTCAGGTTCCAAAAGAGTTGCAAGCAAGATGCTTTGGGGCTCATCTGCCCCTTTGAATTGAAGGCAGCACTTTGTGCCTTGCAGCTCTAGGGCAATGTAGCACACCCAGAGCAGAAGTTCTACTTCAGCCAGATCAGGCCTGCAAAGAAACTGTGTTTCACAGGCCTTTGTGAGAGATGTTCCCGGTAGGCTGTTAGAGCACTGTGCAGAGCGAGTTGTTTCTTAGCTTCCCAGAGAGCTGGAAGCAAGATGCCTTGGGGCCCGTTAATTGTATCCCCTGCTACTTTGCTGTAGTTGTTGATTATTTCTAATAGTTTTTCTGTGGATTCTTTGGGGTTTTCTATGTATAAGATCATGTCGTCTGCAAACAACGCGAGTTTTACTTCTTCGTTACCTATTTGGATTCCTTTTATTTTTTTTTCCTGCCGAATTGCTCTGGCCAGCACCTCCAGTACTATGTTGAATAGGAGTGGTGAAAGTGGGCACCCTTGTCTTGTTCCTGTCCTCAGAGGGATGGCTTTCAGCTTTTGTCCATTGAGTATGATGTTGGCTGTGGGTCTATCATATATGGCCTTTATTATGTTGAGGTACTTTCCTTCTATACCCATTTTACTGAGGGTTTTTATCATAAATGGGTGTTGGATCTTGTCGAATGCTTTCTCTGCGTCTATTGAGATGATCATGTGGTTTTTGTTTTTCATTTTGTTGATGTAGTGTATCACGTTGATTGACTCGCGGGTGTTGAACCATCCCTGTGTCCCTGGTATAAATCCCACTTGATCATGGTGTATAATCTTTTTGATGTATTGCTGTAATCGGTTTGCCAAAATTTTGTTGAGGACTTTTGCATCTATGTTCATCAGTGATATCGGCCTGTAGTTCTCCTTCTTTGTGTTGTCCTTGTCAGGTTTGGGGATCAGAGTGATGTTGGCTTCATAGAATGTGTTAGGGAGTTCTCCATCTTTCTCAATTTTCTGGAACAGTTTGAGGAGAATAGGTACAAAGAACTCACTCTGCTTAACAACAAAAAAACAAACAACCCGATCAAAAAATGGGCAGAGGACATGAACAGACATTTCTCAAAAGAAGATATGAATATGGCCAATAGACACATGAAAAGATGTTCATCATCGCTAATCATCAGGGAAATGCAAATCAAAACTACACTAAGATATCACCTTACCCCCGTTAGATTGGCAAAAACATCCAAAA
This sequence comes from Equus asinus, assembly GCF_041296235.1. Lineage (NCBI taxonomy): Eukaryota > Metazoa > Chordata > Mammalia > Perissodactyla > Equidae > Equus > Equus asinus. The sequence goes on from NC_091790.1 coordinate 39,454,552, forward strand.
CCAAGAACGACGAATGTTGGAGAGGTTGTGGAGAAAGAGGAACACTCATACACTGTTGGTGGGAATGCAAACTGGTACAGCCACTATGGAAAACAGTATGGAGATTTCTCAAAAAGTTAAAAATAGAAATACCCTATGACCCAGCCATCCCATTACTGGGTATCTATCCTAAGAACCTGATATCAGATATCTCAAGAGTCCGTTGCACCCCTATGTTCATCGCAGCATTATTTACAATAGCCAAGACGTGGAACCAGCCTACATGCCCAGAAACTGATGATTGGATAAGGAAGATGTGGTATATATACACAATGGAATACTACTCAGCCATAAAAAAAGACGACATTGGCCCCTTCACAACAATGTGGATGGACCTCGAGAGCATTATGTTAAGCGAAATAAGTCAGTCAGAGAAAGATGAACTCTATATGACTCCACTCATAGGTGGAAATTAGTATATTGAGAAGGAGATCTGATCGGTGATTACCAGGGAAAAGGGGGGGTGGGGGGAGGGCACGGAGTGGGAAGTGGTGTTCCCACAACATGACTAACAAAAATGTACAACTGAAATTTCACAAGCTTCTAATCCATCATAACATTAATAAACAAAAAAAAAAAAGATGCTTTGGGGCCCATCTGCCCCTATGGAAAGAACGCAGCACTTTGTGCCTTGCAGCTCTAGGGCAATGTAGCACACCCAGAGCAGAAGTTCTACTTCAGCCAGATCAGGCCCCCAAAGAAACTGTGTTTCACAGGCCTTTGTAAGAGATGTTCCCGGTAGGCTGTTAGAGCACTGTGCAGAGCGACTTGTTTCTTAGCTTCCCAAAGAGCTGGAAGCACGATGCTCTGGGGGCCATCTGCCCTTAAGTAAAGAAGGCGGAACTTTGTGCCTTGCAGCTCTAGGGCAATGTAGCTCACGCAGAGCAGATGTTCTACTTCTGCCAGGTCAGGCCTGCAAAGAAACTGCGTTTCACAGGCCTTTGTAAGAGATATTCCCGGTAAGCTGTAAGAGCACTGTGCAGAGCGTGTTTTCTCTTAGCTTCCCAAAGAGCTGGAAACAAGACGCTGTTGGTCCCGTCTGCCCCTTTGGAAACAAGGCAGCACTTGGTGCCTTGCACCTCTAGGGCAATGTAGCACATGGCAGAGTAGAAGTTCTACTTCAGGGAGATCAGGCCTGCAAAGAAACTGCGTTTCACAGGCCTTTGTAAGAGATCTTCCCGGTAGGCTGTTAGAGCACTGTGCAGAGCGACTTGTTTCTTAGCTTCCCAGAGAGCTGGAAGCAAGATGCTTTGGGGCCCATCTGGCCCTATGGAAAGAACGCAGCACTTTGTGCCTTGCAGCTCTAGGGCAATGTAGCACACCCAGAGAAGAAGTTCTACTTCAGCCAGATCAGGCCCGCAAAGAAACTGCGTTTCACAGGCCTTTGTAAGAGATGTTCGCGGTAGGCTGTTAGAACACTGTGCAGAGCGAGTTCTTCCTTAGCTTCCCAAAGACCTGGAAGCAAGATGCTTTGGGGGCCATCTGCCCTTAAGGAAAGAAGGCAGCACTTTGTGCCTTGCAGCTCTAGGGCAATGTAGCACACCCAGAGCAGATGTTCTACTTCTGCCAGGTCAGGCCTGCAAAGAAACTGCGTTTCACAGGCCTTTGTAAGAGATGTTTCCGGTAGGCTGTTAGAGCACTGTGCAGAGCGACTAGTTGCTTAGATTCCCAGAGAGCTGGAAGCAAGATGCTTTGGGGCCCATCTGCCCCTATGGAAAGAACACAGCACTTTGTGCCTTGCAGCTCTAGGGCAATGCAGCACACCCCGAGCAGAAGTTCTACTTCAGCCAGATCAGGCCTGCAAAGAAACTGCGTTTCACAGGCGTTTGTAAGAGATGTTCCCGGTAGGCTGTTAGAGCACTGTGCAGAGCGAGTTGTTTCTCAGCTTCCAAAAGAGTTGGAAGCAAGATGCTTTGGGGCTCATCTGCCCCTTTGAAATGAAGGCAGCACTTTGTGCCTTGCAGCTCTAGGGCAATGTAGCACACCCAGAGCAGAAGTTGTACTTCAGCCAGATCAGGCCTGCAAAGAAACTGCGTTTCACAGGCCTTTGTAAGAGATGTTCCCGGTAGGCTGTTAGAGCACTGTGCAGAGCGAGTTGTTTCTTAGCTTCCCAGAGAGCTGGAAGCAAGATGATGTGGGTCCCGTTAATTTTATACCCTGCTACTTTGCTGTAGTTGTTGATTATTTCTAATAGTTTTTCTGTGGATTCTTTGGGGTTTTCTATGTATAAGATCATGTCGTCTGCACACAACGCGAGTTTTACTTCTTCGTTACCTATTTCGATTCCTTTTATTTTTTTTTCCTGCCGAATTGCTCTGGCCAGCACCTCCAGTACTATGTTGAATAGGAGTGGTGAAAGTGGGCACCCTTGTCTTGTTCCTGTCCTCAGAGGGATGGCTTTCAGCTTTTGTCCATTGAGTATGCTGTTGTCTGTGGGTCTATCATATATGGCCTTTATTATGTTGAGGTACTTTCCTTCTATACCCATTTTACTGAGGGTTTTTATCATAAATGGGTGTTGGATCTTGTCGAATGCTTTCTCTGCGTCTATTGAGATGATCATGTGGTTTTTGTTTTTCATTTTGTTGATGTAGTGTATCACGTTGATTGACTTGCGGGTGTTGAACCATCCCTGTGTCCCTGGTATAAATCCCACTTGATCATGGTGTATAATCTTTTTGATGTATTGCTGTAATCGGTTTGCCAAAATTTTGTTGAGGATTTTTGCATCTATGTTCATCAGTGATATCGGCCTGTAGTTCTCCTTCTTTGTGTTGTCCTTGTCAGGTTTGGGGATCAGAGTGATGTTGGCTTCATAGAATGTGTTAGGGAGTTCTCCATCTTTCTCAATTTTCTGGAACAGTTTGAGGAGAATAGCTACAAAGAACTCACACTGCTTAACAACAAAAAAACAAACAACCCGATCCAAAAATGGGCAGAGGACATGAACAGACATTTCTCAAAAGAAGATATGAATATGGCCAATAGACACATGAAAAGATGTTCATCATCGCTAATCATGAGGGAAATGCAAATCAAAACTACACTAAGATATCACCTTACCCCCGTTAGATTGGCAAAGACATCCAAAACCAAGAACGACGAATGTTGGAGAGGTTGTGGAGAAAGAGGAACCCTCATATACTGTTGGTGGGAATGCAAACTGGTACAGCCACTATGGAAAACAGTATGGAGATTTACAAAAAGTTAAAAATAGAAATACCCTATGACCCAGCCATCCCATTACTGGGTATCTATCCTAAGAACCTGATATCAGATATCTCAAGAGTCCGTTGCACCCCTATGTTCATCGCAGCATTATTTACAATAGCCAAGACGTGGAACCAGCCTACATGCCCAGAAACTGATGATTGGATAAAGAAGATGTGGTATATATACACAATGGAATACTACTCAGCCATAAAAAAAGACGACATTGGCCCCTTCACAACAATGTGGATGGACCTCGAGGGCATTATGTTAAGCGAAATAAGTCAGTCAGAGAAAGACGAACTCTATATGACTCCACTCATAGGTGGAAATTAGTATATTGAGAAGGAGATCTGATCGGTGGTTACCAGGGAAAAGGGGGGGTGGGGGGAGGGCACGGAGGGGGAAGTGGTGTTCCCACAACATGACTAACAAAAATGTACAACTGAAATTTCACAAGCTTGTAATCCATCATAACATTAATAAACAACAACAACAAAAAAAAGATGCTTTGGGGCCCATCTGCCCCTATGGAAAGAACGCAGCACTTTGTGCCTTGCAGCTCTAGGGCAATGTAGCACACCCAGAGCAGAAGTTCTACTTCAGCCAGATCAGGCCCGCAAAGAAACTGCGTTTCACAGGCCTTTGTAAGAGATCTTCCCGGAAGGCTGTTAGAGCACTGTGCAGAGCGAGTTGTTTCTTAGCTTCCCAAACAGCCGGAAGCAAGATGCTTTGGGGCCCTTCTCACCCTTTGGAAAGAAGTCAGCACTTTGTGCCTTGCAGCTCTAGGGCAATGTAGCACACCCAGAGCAGAAGTTCTACTTCAGCCAGATCAGGCCCGCAAAGAAACTGCGTTTCACAAGCCTTTGTAAGAGATGTTCCCTGTAGGCTGTTAGAGCACTGTGCAGAGCGAGTTGTTTCTCAGCTTCCAAAAGAGTTGGAAGCAAGATGCTTTGGGGCTCATCTACCTCTTTGAAAGGAAGGCAGCATTTTGTTTCTTGCAGCTCTAGGGCAATTTAGCACACCCAGAGCAGAAGTTCTACTTCAGCCAGATCAGGCCCGCAAAGAAACTGCATTTCACAGGCCTTTGTAAGAGATGTTCCCCGTAGGCTGTTAGAGCACTGTGCAGAGCGAGTTGTTTCTTAGCTTCCCAGAGAGCTGGAAGCAAGATGCCTTGGGGCCCGTTAATTGTATCCCCTGCTACTTTGCTGTAGTTGTTGATTATTTCTAATAGTTTTTCTGTGGATTCTTTGGGGTTTTCTATGTATAAGATCATGTCGTCTGCAAACAACGCGAGTTTTACTTCTTCGTTACCTATTTGGATTCCTTTTATTTTTTTTTCCTGCCGAATTGCTCTGGCCAGCACCTCCAGTACTATGTTGAATAGGAGTGGTGAAAGTGGGCACCCTTGTCTTGTTCCTGTCCTCAGAGGGATGGCTTTCAGCTTTTGTCCATTGAGTATGATGTTGGCTGTGGGTCTATCATATATGGCCTTTATTATGTTGAGGTACTTTCCTTCTATACCCATTTTACTGAGGGTTTTTATCATAAATGGGTGTTGGATCTTGTCGAATGCTTTCTCTGCGTCTATTGAGATGATCATGTGGTTTTTGTTTTTCATTTTGTTGATGTAGTGTATCACGTTGATTGACTCGCGGGTGTTGAACCATCCCTGTGTCCCTGGTATAAATCCCACTTGATCATGGTGTATAATCTTTTTGATGTATTGCTGTAATCGGTTTGCCAAAATTTTGTTGAGGACTTTTGCATCTATGTTCATCAGTGATATCGGCCTGTAGTTCTCCTTCTTTGTGTTGTCCTTGTCAGGTTTGGGGATCAGAGTGATGTTGGCTTCATAGAATGTGTTAGGGAGTTCTCCATCTTTCTCAATTTTCTGGAAGAGTTTGAGGAGAATAGGTACAAAGAACTCACTCTGCTTAACAACAAAAAAACAAACAACCCGATCAAAAAATGGGCAGAGGACATGAACAGACATTTCTCAAAAGAAGATATGAATATGGCCAATAGACACATGAAAAGATGTTCATCATCGCTAATCATCAGGGAAATGCAAATCAAAACTACACTAAGATATCACCTTACCCCGTTAGATTGGCAAAAACATCCAAAACCAAGAACGACGAATGTTGGAGAGGTTGTGGAGAAAGAGGAACACTCATACACTGTTGGTGGGAATGCAAACTGGTACAGCCACTATGGAAAACAGTATGGAGATTTCTCAAAAAGTTAAAAATAGAAATACCCTATGACCCAGCCATCCCATTACTGGGTATCTATCCTAAGAACCTGATATCAGATATCTCAAGAGTCCGTTGCACCCCTATGTTCATCGCAGCATTATTTACAATAGCCAAGACGTGGAACCAGCCTACATGCCCAGAAACTGATGATTGGATAAAGAAGATGTGGTATATATACACAATGGAATACTACTCAGCCATAAAAAAAGACGACATTGGCCCCTTCACAACAATGTGGATGGACCTCGAGGGCATTATGTTAAGCGAAATAAGTCAGTCAGAGAAAGACGAACTCTATATGACTCCACTCATAGGTGGAAATTAGTATATTGAGAAGGAGATCTGATCGGTGGTTACCAGGGAAAAGGGGGGGTGGGGGGAGGGCACGGAGGGGGAAGTGGTGTTCCCACAACATGACTAACAAAAATGTACAAATGAAATTTCACAAGCTTGTAATCCATCATAACATTAATAAACAACAACAACAAAAAAAAGATGCTTTGGGGCCCATCTGCCCCTATGGAAAGAACGCAGCACTTTGTGCCTTGCAGCTCTAGGGCAATGTAGCACACCCAGAGCAGAAGTTCTACTTCAGCCAGATCAGGCCCGCAAAGAAACTGCGTTTCACAGGCCTTTGTAAGAGATCTTCCCGGAAGGCTGTTAGAGCACTGTGCAGAGCGAGTTGTTTCTTAGCTTCCCAAACAGCCGGAAGCAAGATGCTTTGGGGCCCTTCTCACCCTTTGGAAAGAAGTCAGCACTTTGTGCCTTGCAGCTCTAGGGCAATGTAGCACACCCAGAGCAGAAGTTCTACTTCAGCCAGATCAGGCCCGCAAAGAAACTGCGTTTCACAAGCCTTTGTAAGAGATGTTCCCTGTAGGCTGTTAGAGCACTGTGCAGAGCGAGTTGTTTCTCAGCTTCCAAAAGAGTTGGAAGCAAGATGCTTTGGGGCTCATCTACCTCTTTGAAAGGAAGGCAGCATTTTGTTTCTTGCAGCTCTAGGGCAATTTAGCACACCCAGAGCAGAAGTTCTACTTCAGCCAGATCAGGCCCGCAAAGAAACTGCATTTCACAGGCCTTTGTAAGAGATGTTCCCCGTAGGCTGTTAGAGCACTGTGCAGAGCGAGTTGTTTCTTAGCTTCCCAGAGAGCTGGAAGCAAGATGCCTTGGGGCCCGTTAATTGTATCCCCTGCTACTTTGCTGTAGTTGTTGATTATTTCTAATAGTTTTTCTGTGGATTCTTTGGGGTTTTCTATGTATAAGATCATGTCGTCTGCAAACAACGCGAGTTTTACTTCTTCGTTACCTATTTGGATTCCTTTTATTTTTTTTTCCTGCCGAATTGCTCTGGCCAGCACCTCCAGTACTATGTTGAATAGGAGTGGTGAAAGTGGGCACCCTTGTCTTGTTCCTGTCCTCAGAGGGATGGCTTTCAGCTTTTGTCCATTGAGTATGATGTTGGCTGTGGGTCTATCATATATGGCCTTTATTATGTTGAGGTACTTTCCTTCTATACCCATTTTACTGAGGGTTTTTATCATAAATGGGTGTTGGATCTTGTCGAATGCTTTCTCTGCGTCTATTGAGATGATCATGTGGTTTTTGTTTTTCATTTTGTTGATGTAGTGTATCACGTTGATTGACTTGCGGGTGTTGAACCATCCCTGTGTCCCTGGTATAAATCCCACTTGATCATGGTGTATAATCTTTTTGATGTATTGCTGTAATCGGTTTGCCAAAATTTTGTTGAGGATTTTTGCATCTATGTTCATCAGTGATATCGGCCTGTAGTTCTCCTTCTTTGTGTTGTCCTTGTCAGGTTTGGGGATCAGAGTGATGTTGGCTTCATAGAATGTGTTAGGGAGTTCTCCATCTTTCTCAATTTTCTGGAACAGTTTGAGGAGAATAGCTACAAAGAACTCACACTGCTTAACAACAAAAAAACAAACAACCCGATCCAAAAATGGGCAGAGGACATGAACAGACATTTCTCAAAAGAAGATATGAATATGGCCAATAGACACATGAAAAGATGTTCATCATCGCTAATCATCAGGGAAATGCAAATCAAAACTACACTAAGATATCACCTTACCCCCGTTAGATTGGCAAAGACATCCAAAACCAAGAACGACGAATGTTGGAGAGGTTGTGGAGAAAGAGGAACCCTCATATACTGTTGGTGGGAATGCAAACTGGTACAGCCACTATGGAAAACAGTATGGAGATTTACAAAAAGTTAAAAATAGAAATACCCTATGACCCAGCCATCCCATTACTGGGTATCTATCCTAAGAACCTGATATCAGATATCTCAAGAGTCCGTTGCACCCCTATGTTCATCGCAGCATTATTTACAATAGCCAAGACGTGGAACCAGCCTACATGCCCAGAAACTGATGATTGGATAAAGAAGATGTGGTATATATACACAATGGAATACTACTCAGCCATAAAAAAAGACGACATTGGCCCCTTCACAACAATGTGGATGGACCTCGAGGGCATTATGTTAAGCGAAATAAGTCAGTCAGAGAAAGACGAACTCTATATGACTCCACTCATAGGTGGAAATTAGTATATTGAGAAGGAGATCTGATCGGTGGTTACCAGGGAAAAGGGGGGGTGGTGGAAGGGCACGGAGGGGGAAGTGGTGTTCCCACAACATGACTAACAAAAATGTACAACTGAAATTTCACAAGCTTGTAATCCATCATAACATTAATAAACAACAACAACAAAAAAAAGATGCTTTGGGGCCCATCTGCCCCTATGGAAAGAACGCAGCACTTTGTGCCTTGCAGCTCTAGGGCAATGTAGCACACCCAGAGCAGAAGTTCTACTTCAGCCAGATCAGGCCCGCAAAGAAACTGCGTTTCACAGGCCTTTGTAAGAGATCTTCCCGGAAGGCTGTTAGAGCACTGTGCAGAGCGAGTTGTTTCTTAGCTTCCCAAACAGCCGGAAGCAAGATGCTTTGGGGCCCTTCTCACCCTTTGGAAAGAAGTCAGCACTTTGTGCCTTGCAGCTCTAGGGCAATGTAGCACACCCAGAGCAGAAGTTCTACTTCAGCCAGATCAGGCCCGCAAAGAAACTGCGTTTCACAAGCCTTTGTAAGAGATGTTCCCTGTAGGCTGTTAGAGCACTGTGCAGAGCGAGTTGTTTCTCAGCTTCCAAAAGAGTTGGAAGCAAGATGCTTTGGGGCTCATCTACCTCTTTGAAAGGAAGGCAGCATTTTGTTTCTTGCAGCTCTAGGGCAATTTAGCACACCCAGAGCAGAAGTTCTACTTCAGCCAGATCAGGCCCGCAAAGAAACTGCATTTCACAGGCCTTTGTAAGAGATGTTCCCCGTAGGCTGTTAGAGCACTGTGCAGAGCGAGTTGTTTCTTAGCTTCCCAGAGAGCTGGAAGCAAGATGCCTTGGGGCCCGTTAATTGTATCCCCTGCTACTTTGCTGTAGTTGTTGATTATTTCTAATAGTTTTTCTGTGGATTGTTTGGGGTTTTCTATGTATAAGATCATGTCGTCTGCAAACAACGCGAGTTTTACTTCTTCGTTACCTATTTGGATTCCTTTTATTTTTTTTTCCTGCCGAATTGCTCTGGCCAGCACCTCCAGTACTATGTTGAATAGGAGTGGTGAAAGTGGGCACCCTTGTCTTGTTCCTGTCCTCAGAGGGATGGCTTTCAGCTTTTGTCCATTGAGTATGATGTTGGCTGTGGGTCTATCATATATGGCCTTTATTATGTTGAGGTACTTTCCTTCTATACCCATTTTACTGAGGGTTTTTATCATAAATGGGTGTTGGATCTTGTCGAATGCTTTCTCTGCGTCTATTGAGATGATCATGTGGTTTTTGTTTTTCATTTTGTTGATGTAGTGTATCACGTTGATTGACTCGCGGGTGTTGAACCATCCCTGTGTCCCTGGTATAAATCCCACTTGATCATGGTGTATAATCTTTTTGATGTATTGCTGTAATTGGTTTGCCAAAATTTTGTTGAGGACTTTTGCATCTATGTTCATCAGTGATATCGGCCTGTAGTTCTCCTTCTTTGTGTTGTCCTTGTCAGGTTTGGGGATCAGAGTGATGTTGGCTTCATAGAATGTGTTAGGGAGTTCTCCATCTTTCTCAATTTTCTGGAACAGTTTGAGGAGAATAGGTACAAAGAACTCACTCTGCTTAACAACAAAAAAACAAACAACCCGATCAAAAAATGGGCAGAGGACATGAACAGACATTTCTCAAAAGAAGATATGAATATGGCCAATAGACACATGAAAAGATGTTCATCATCGCTAATCATCAGGGAAATGCAAATCAAAACTACACTAAGATATCACCTTACCCCGTTAGATTGGCAAAAACATCCAAAACCAAGAACGACGAATGTTGGAGAGGTTGTGGAGAAAGAGGAACACTCATACACTGTTGGTGGGAATGCAAACTGGTACAGCCACTATGGAAAACAGTATGGAGATTTCTCAAAAAGTTAAAAATAGAAATACCCTATGACCCAGCCATCCCATTACTGGGTATCTATCCTAAGAACCTGATATCAGATATCTCAAGAGTCCGTTGCACCCCTATGTTCATCGCAGCATTATTTACAATAGCCAAGACGTGGAACCAGCCTACATGCCCAGAAACTGATGATTGGATAAAGAAGATGTGGTATATATACACAATGGAATACTACTCAGCCATAAAAAAAGACGACATTGGCCCCTTCACAACAATGTGGATGGACCTCGAGGGCATTATGTTAAGCGAAATAAGTCAGTCAGAGAAAGACGAACTCTATATGACTCCACTCATAGGTGGAAATTAGTATATTGAGAAGGAGATCTGATCGGTGGTTACCAGGGAAAAGGGGGGGTGGGGGGAGGGCACGGAGGGGGAAGTGGTGTTCCCACAACATGACTAACAAAAATGTACAACTGAAATTTCACAAGCTTGTAATCCATCATAACATTAATAAACAACAACAACAAAAAAAAGATGCTTTGGGGCCCATCTGCCCCTATGGAAAGAACGCAGCACTTTGTGCCTTGCAGCTCTAGGGCAATGTAGCACACCCAGAGCAGAAGTTCTACTTCAGCCAGATCAGGCCCGCAAAGAAACTGCGTTTCACAGGCCTTTGTAAGAGATCTTCCCGGAAGGCTGTTAGAGCACTGTGCAGAGCGAGTTGTTTCTTAGCTTCCCAAACAGCCGGAAGCAAGATGCTTTGGGGCCCTTCTCACCCTTTGGAAAGAAGTCAGCACTTTGTGCCTTGCAGCTCTAGGGCAATGTAGCACACCCAGAGCAGAAGTTCTACTTCAGCCAGATCAGGCCCGCAAAGAAACTGCGTTTCACAAGCCTTTGTAAGAGATGTTCCCTGTAGGCTGTTAGAGCACTGTGCAGAGCGAGTTGTTTCTCAGCTTCCAAAAGAGTTGGAAGCAAGATGCTTTGGGGCTCATCTACCTCTTTGAAAGGAAGGCAGCATTTTGTTTCTTGCAGCTCTAGGGCAATTTAGCACACCCAGAGCAGAAGTTCTACTTCAGCCAGATCAGGCCCGCAAAGAAACTGCATTTCACAGGCCTTTGTAAGAGATGTTCCCCGTAGGCTGTTAGAGCACTGTGCAGAGCGAGTTGTTTCTTAGCTTCCCAGAGAGCTGGAAGCAAGATGCCTTGGGGCCCGTTAATTGTATCCCCTGCTACTTTGCTGTAGTTGTTGATTATTTCTAATAGTTTTTCTGTGGATTCTTTGGGGTTTTCTATGTATAAGATCATGTCGTCTGCAAACAACGCGAGTTTTACTTCTTCGTTACCTATTTGGATTCCTTTTATTTTTTTTTCCTGCCGAATTGCTCTGGCCAGCACCTCCAGTACTATGTTGAATAGGAGTGGTGAAAGTGGGCACCCTTGTCTTGTTCCTGTCCTCAGAGGGATGGCTTTCAGCTTTTGTCCATTGAGTATGATGTTGGCTGTGGGTCTATCATATATGGCCTTTATTATGTTGAGGTACTTTCCTTCTATACCCATTTTACTGAGGGTTTTTATCATAAATGGGTGTTGGATCTTGTCGAATGCTTTCTCTGCGTCTATTGAGATGATCATGTGGTTTTTGTTTTTCATTTTGTTGATGTAGTGTATCACGTTGATTGACTCGCGGGTGTTGAACCATCCCTGTGTCCCTGGTATAAATCCCACTTGATCATGGTGTATAATCTTTTTGATGTATTGCTGTAATCGGTTTGCCAAAATTTTGTTGAGGACTTTTGCATCTATGTTCATCAGTGATATCGGCCTGTAGTTCTCCTTCTTTGTGTTGTCCTTGTCAGGTTTGGGGATCAGAGTGATGTTGGCTTCATAGAATGTGTTAGGGAGTTCTCCATCTTTCTCAATTTTCTGGAACAGTTTGAGGAGAATAGGTACAAAGAACTCACTCTGCTTAACAACAAAAAAACAAACAACCCGATCAAAAAATGGGCAGAGGACATGAACAGACATTTCTCAAAAGAAGATATGAATATGGCCAATAGACACATGAAAAGATGTTCATCATCGCTAATCATCAGGGAAATGCAAATCAAAACTACACTAAGATATCACCTTACCCCGTTAGATTGGCAAAAACATCCAAAACCAAGAACGACGAATGTTGGAGAGGTTGTGGAGAAAGAGGAACACTCATACACTGTTGGTGGGAATGCAAACTGGTACAGCCACTATGGAAAACAGTATGGAGATTTCTCAAAAAGTTAAAAATAGAAATACCCTATGACCCAGCCATCCCATTACTGGGTATCTATCCTAAGAACCTGATATCAGATATCTCAAGAGTCCGTTGCACCCCTATGTTCATCGCAGCATTATTTACAATAGCCAAGACGTGGAACCAGCCTACATGCCCAGAAACTGATGATTGGATAAGGAAGATGTGGTATATATACACAATGGAATACTACTCAGCCATAAAAAAAGACGACATTGGCCCCTTCACAACAATGTGGATGGACCTCGAGAGCATTATGTTAAGCGAAATAAGTCAGTCAGAGAAAGATGAACTCTATATGACTCCACTCATAGGTGGAAATTAGTATATTGAGAAGGAGATCTGATCGGTGATTACCAGGGAAAAGGGGGGGTGGGGGGAGGGCACGGAGTGGGAAGTGGTGTTCCCACAACATGACTAACAAAAATGTACAACTGAAATTTCACAAGCTTCTAATCCATCATAACATTAATAAACAAAAAAAAAAAAGATGCTTTGGGGCCCATCTGCCCCTATGGAAAGAACGCAGCACTTTGTGCCTTGCAGCTCTAGGGCAATGTAGCACACCCAGAGCAGAAGTTCTACTTCAGCCAGATCAGGCCCCCAAAGAAACTGTGTTTCACAGGCCTTTGTAAGAGATGTTCCCGGTAGGCTGTTAGAGCACTGTGCAGAGCGACTTGTTTCTTAGCTTCCCAAAGAGCTGGAAGCACGATGGTCTGGGGGCCATCTGCCCTTAAGTAAAGAAGGCGGAACTTTGTGCCTTGCAGCTCTAGGGCAATGTAGCTCACGCAGAGCAGATGTTCTACTTCTGCCAGGTCAGGCCTGCAAAGAAACTGCGTTTCACAGGCCTTTGTAAGAGATATTCCCGGTAAGCTGTAAGAGCACTGTGCAGAGCGTGTTTTCTCTTAGCTTCCCAAAGAGCTGGAAACAAGACGCTGTTGGTCCCGTCTGCCCCTTTGGAAACAAGGCAGCACTTGGTGCCTTGCACCTCTAGGGCAATGTAGCACATGGCAGAGTAGAAGTTCTACTTCAGGGAGATCAGGCCTGCAAAGAAACTGCGTTTCACAGGCCTTTGTAAGAGATGTTCCCGGTAGGCTGTTAGAGCACTGTGCAGAGCGAGTTGTTTCTTAGCTTCCCAGAGAGCTGGAAGCAAGATGATGTGGGTCCCGTTAATTTTATACCCTGCTACTTTGCTGTAGTTATTGATTATTTCTAATAGTTTTTCTGTGGATTCTTTGGGGTTTTCTATGTATAAGATCATGTCGTCTGCAAACAACGCGAGTTTTACTTCTTCGTTACCTATTTGGATTCCTTTTATTTTTTTTTCCTGCCGAATTGCTCTGGCCAGCACCTCCAGTACTATGTTGAATAGGAGTGGTGAAAGTGGGCACCCTTGTCTTGTTCCTGTCCTCAGAGGGATGGCTTTCAGCTTTTGTCCATTGAGTATGATGTTGGCTGTGGGTCTATCATATATGGCCTTTATTATGTTGAGGTACTTTCCTTCTATACCCATTTTACTGAGGGTTGTTATCATAAATGGGTGTTGGATCTTGTCGAATGCTTTCTCTGCGTCTATTGAGATGATCATGTGGTTTTTGTTTTTCATTTTGTTGATGTAGTGTATCACGTTGATTGACTTGCGGGTGTTGAACCATCCCTGTGTCCCTGGTATAAATCCCACTTGATCATGGTGTATAATCTTTTTGATGTATTGCTGTAATCGGTTTGCCAAAATTTTGTTGAGGATTTTTGCATCTATGTTCATCAGTGATATCGGCCTGTAGTTCTCCTTCTTTGTGTTGTCCTTGTCAGGTTTGGGGATCAGAGTGATGTTGGCTTCATAGAATGTGTTAGGGAGTTCTCCATCTTTCTCAATTTTCTGGAACAGTTTGAGGAGAATAGCTACAAAGAACTCACACTGCTTAACAACAAAAAAACAAACAACCCGATCCAAAAATGGGCAGAGGACATGAACAGACATTTCTCAAAAGAAGATATGAATATGGCCAATAGACACATGAAAAGATGTTCATCATCGCTAATCATCAGGGAAATGCAAATCAAAACTACACTAAGATATCACCTTACCCCCGTTAGATTGGCAAAGACATCCAAAACCAAGAACGACGAATGTTGGAGAGGTTGTGGAGAAAGAGGAACCCTCATACACTGTTGGTGGGAATGCAAACTGGTACAGCCACTATGGAAAACAGTATGGAGATTTACAAAAAGTTAAAAATAGAAATACCCTATGACCCAGCCATCCCATTACTGGGTATCTATCCTAAGAACCTGATATCAGATATCTCAAGAGTCCGTTGCACCCCTATGTTCATCGCAGCATTATTTACAATAGCCAAGACGTGGAACCAGCCTACATGCCCAGAAACTGATGATTGGATAAAGAAGATGTGGTATATATACACAATGGAATACTACTCAGCCATAAAAAAAGACGACATTGGCCCCTTCACAACAATGTGGATGGACCTCGAGGGCATTATGTTAAGCGAAATAAGTCAGTCAGAGAAAGACGAACTCTATATGACTCCACTCATAGGTGGAAATTAGTATATTGAGAAGGAGATCTGATCGGTGGTTACCAGGGAAAAGGGGGGGTGGGGGGAGGGCACGGAGGGGGATGTGGTGTTCCCACAACATGACTAACAAAAATGTACAACTGAAATTTCACAAGCTTGTAATCCATCATAACATTAATAAACAACAACAACAAAAAAAAGATGCTTTGGGGCCCATCTGCCCCTATGGAAAGAACGCAGCACTTTGTGCCTTGCAGCTCTAGGGCAATGTAGCACACCCAGAGCAGAAGTTCTACTTCAGCCAGATCAGGCCCGCAAAGAAACTGCGTTTCACAGGCCTTTGTAAGAGATCTTCCCGGAAGGCTGTTAGAGCACTGTGCAGAGCGAGTTGTTTCTTAGCTTCCCAAACAGCCGGAAGCAAGATGCTTTGGGGCCCTTCTCACCCTTTGGAAAGAAGTCAGCACTTTGTGCCTTGCAGCTCTAGGGCAATGTAGCACACCCAGAGCAGAAGTTCTACTTCAGCCAGATCAGGCCCGCAAAGAAACTGCGTTTCACAAGCCTTTGTAAGAGATGTTCCCTGTAGGCTGTTAGAGCACTGTGCAGAGCGAGTTGTTTCTCAGCTTCCAAAAGAGTTGGAAGCAAGATGCTTTGGGGCTCATCTACCTCTTTGAAAGGAAGGCAGCATTTTGTTTCTTGCAGCTCTAGGGCAATTTAGCACACCCAGAGCAGAAGTTCTACTTCAGCCAGATCAGGCCCGCAAAGAAACTGCATTTCACAGGCCTTTGTAAGAGATGTTCCCCGTAGGCTGTTAGAGCACTGTGCAGAGCGAGTTGTTTCTTAGCTTCCCAAACAGCTGGAAGCAAGATGCTTTGGGGCCCTTCTCCCCCTTTGGCAAGAAGGCAGCACTTTGTGCCTTGCAGCTCTAGGGCAATGTAGCACACCCAGAGCAGAAGTTCTACTTCAGCCAGATCAGGCCCGCAAAGAAACTGCGTTTCACAGGCCTTTGTAAGAGATGTTCGCGGTAGGCTGTTAGAACACTGTGCAGAGCGAGTTCTTCCTTAGCTTCCCAAAGACATGGAAGCAAGATGCTTTGGGGGCCATCTGCCCTTAAGGAAAGAAGGCAGCACTTTGTGCCTTGCAGCTCTAGGGCAATGTAGCACAACCAGAGCAGATGTTCTACTTCTGCCAGGTCAGGCCTGCAAAGAAACTGCGTTTCACAGGCCTTTGTAAGAGATGTTTCCGGTAGGCTGTTAGAGCACTGTGCAGAGCGACTAGTTTCTTAGATTCCCAGAGAGCTGGAAGCAAGATGCTTTGGGGCCCATCTGCCCCTATGGAAAGAACACAGCACTTTGTGCCTTGCAGCTCTAGGGCAATGCAGCACACCCATAGCAGAAGTTCTACTTCAGCCAGATCAGGCCTGCAAAGAAACTGCGTTTCACAGGCGTTTGTAAGAGATGTTCCCGGTAGGCTGTTAGAGCACTGTGCAGAGCGAGTTGTTTCTTAGCTTCCCAAAGAGCTGGAAGCAAGATGCTTTGGGGCCCTTCTCACCCTTTGGAAAGAAGGCAGCACTTTGTGCCTTGCAGCTCTAGGGCAATGTAGCACACCCAAAGCAGAAGTTCTACTTCTGCCAGGTCAGGCCTGCAAAGAAACTTCGTTTCACAGGCCTTTGTAAGAGATGTTCCCGGTAGGCTGTAAGAGCACTGTGCAGAGCGACTAGTTTCTTAGCTTCACGGAGAGCTGGAAGCAAGATGCTTTGGGGCCCATCTGCCCCTATGGAAAGAACGCAGCACTTTGTGCCTTGCAGCTCTAGGGCAATGTAGCACACCCAGAGCAGAAGTTCTACTTCAGCCAGATCAGGCCCGCAAAGAAACTGCGTTTCACAGGCCTTTGTAAGAGATGTTCCCGGTAGGCTGTTAGAGCACTGTGCAGAGCGAGTTGTTTCTTAGCTTCCCAGAGAGCTGGAAGCAAGATGCTTTGGGGCCCGTTAATTTTATACCCTGCTACTTTGCTGTAGTTGTTGATTATTTCTAATAGTTTTTCTGTGGATTCTTTGGGGTTTTCTATGTATAAGATCATGTCGTCTGCAAACAATGCGAGTTTTACTTCTTCGTTACCTATTTGGATTCCTTTTATTCTTTTTTCCTGCCGAATTGCTCTGGCCAGCACCTCCAGTACTATGTTGAATAGGAGTGGTGAAAGTGGGCACCCTTGTCTTGTTCCTGTCCTCAGAGGGATGGCTTTCAGCTTTTGTCCATTGAGTATGATGTTGGCTGTGGGTCTATCATATATGGCCTTTATTATGTTGAGGTACTTTCCTTCTATACCCATTTTACTGAGGGTTTTTATCATAAATGGGTGTTGGATCTTGTCGAATGCTTTCTCTGCGTCTATTGAGATGATCATGTGGTTTTTGTTTTTCATTTTGTTGATGTAGTGTATCACGTTGATTGACTTGCGGGTGTTGAACCATCCCTGTGTCCCTGGTATAAATCCCACTTGATCATGGTGTATAATCTTTTTGATGTATTGCTGTAATCGGTTTGCCAAAATTTTGTTGAGGATTTTTGCATCTATGTTCATCAGTGATATCGGCCTGTAGTTCTCCTTCTTTGTGTTGTCCTTGTCAGGTTTGGGGATCAGAGTGATGTTGGCTTCATAGAATGTGTTAGGGAGTTCTCCATCTTTCTCAATTTTCTGGAACAGTTTGAGGAGAATAGCTACAAAGAACTCACACTGCTTAACAACAAAAAAACAAACAACCCGATCAAAAAATGGGCAGAGGACATGAACAGACATTTCTCAAAAGAAGATATGAATATGGCCAATAGACACATGAAAAGATGTTCATCATCGCTAATCATCAGGGAAATGCAAATCAAAACTACACTAAGATATCACCTTACCCCCGTTAGATTGGCAAAGACATCCAAAACCAAGAACGACGAATGTTGGAGAGGTTGTGGAGAAAGAGGAACCCTCATACACTGTTGGTGGGAATGCAAACTGGTACAGCCACTATGGAAAACAGTATGGAGATTTCTCAAAAAGTTAAAAATAGAAATACCCTATGACCCAGCCATCCCATTACTGGGTATCTATCCTAAGAACCTGATATCAGATATCTCAAGAGTCCGTTGCACCCCTATGTTCATCGCAGCATTATTTACAATAGCCAAGACGTGGAACCAGCCTACATGCCCAGAAACTGATGATTGGATAAAGAAGATGTGGTATATATACACAATGGAATACTACTCAGCCATAAAAAAAGACGACATTGGCCCCTTCACAACAATGTGGATGGACCTCGAGGGCATTATGTTAAGCGAAATAAGTCAGTCAGAGAAAGACGAACTCTATATGACTGCACTCATAGGTGGAAATTAGTATATTGAGAAGGAGATCTGATCGGTGGTTACCAGGGAAAAGGGGGGGTGGGGGGAGGGCACGGAGGGGGAAGTGGTGTTCCCACAACATGACTAACAAAAATGTACAACTGAAATTTCACAAGCTTGTAATCCATCATAACATTAATAAACAACAACAACAAAAAAAAGATGCTTTGGGGCCCATCTGCCCCTATGGAAAGAACGCAGCACTTTGTGCCTTGCAGCTCTAGGGCAATGTAGCACACCCAGAGCAGAAGTTCTACTTCAGCCAGATCAGGCCCGCAAAGAAACTGCGTTTCACAGGCCTTTGTAAGAGATCTTCCCGGAAGGCTGTTAGAGCACTGTGCAGAGCGAGTTGTTTCTTAGCTTCCCAAACAGCCGGAAGCAAGATGCTTTGGGGCCCTTCTCACCCTTTGGAAAGAAGTCAGCACTTTGTGCCTTGCAGCTCTAGGGCAATGTAGCACACCCAGAGCAGAAGTTCTACTTCAGCCAGATCAGGCCCGCAAAGAAACTGCGTTTCACAAGCCTTTGTAAGAGATGTTCCCTGTAGGCTGTTAGAGCACTGTGCAGAGCGAGTTGTTTCTCAGCTTCCAAAAGAGTTGGAAGCAAGATGCTTTGGGGCTCATCTACCTCTTTGAAAGGAAGGCAGCATTTTGTTTCTTGCAGCTCTAGGGCAATTTAGCACACCCAGAGCAGAAGTTCTACTTCAGCCAGATCAGGCCCGCAAAGAAACTGCATTTCACAGGCCTTTGTAAGAGATGTTCCCCGTAGGCTGTTAGAGCACTGTGCAGAGCGAGTTGTTTCTTAGCTTCCCAAACAGCTGGAAGCAAGATGCTTTGGGGCCCTTCTCCCCCTTTGGCAAGAAGGCAGCACTTTGTGCCTTGCAGCTCTAGGGCAATGTAGCACACCCAGAGCAGAAGTTCTACTTCAGCCAGATCAGGCCCGCAAAGAAACTGCGTTTCACAGGCCTTTGTAAGAGATGTTCGCGGTAGGCTGTTAGAACACTGTGCAGAGCGAGTTCTTCCTTAGCTTCCCAAAGACATGGAAGCAAGATGCTTTGGGGGCCATCTGCCCTTAAGGAAAGAAGGCAGCACTTTGTGCCTTGCAGCTCTAGGGCAATGTAGCACAACCAGAGCAGATGTTCTACTTCTGCCAGGTCAGGCCTGCAAAGAAACTGCGTTTCACAGGCCTTTGTAAGAGATGTTTCCGGTAGGCTGTTAGAGCACTGTGCAGAGCGACTAGTTTCTTAGATTCCCAGAGAGCTGGAAGCAAGATGCTTTGGGGCCCATCTGCCCCTATGGAAAGAACACAGCACTTTGTGCCTTGCAGCTCTAGGGCAATGCAGCACACCCAGAGCAGAAGTTCTACTTCAGCCAGATCAGGCCTGCAAAGAAACTGCGTTTCACAGGCGTTTGTAAGAGATGTTCCCGGTAGGCTGTTAGAGCACTGTGCAGAGCGAGTTGTTTCTTAGCTTCCCAAAGAGCTGGAAGCAAGATGCTTTGGGGCCTTCTCACCGTTTGGAAAGAAGGCAGCACTTTGTGCCTTGCAGCTCTAGGGCAATGTAGCACACCCAAAGCAGAAGTTCTACTTCTGCCAGGTCAGGCCTGCAAAGAAACTTCGTTTCACAGGCCTTTGTAAGAGATGTTCCCGGTAGGCTGTAAGAGCACTGTGCAGAGCGACTAGTTTCTTAGCTTCACGGAGAGCTGGAAGCAAGATGCTTTGGGGCCCATCTGCCCCTATGGAAAGAACGCAGCACTTTGTGCCTTGCAGCTCTAGGGCAATGTAGCACACCCAGAGCAGAAGTTCTACTTCAGCCAGATCAGGCCCGCAAAGAAACTGCGTTTCACAGGCCTTTGTAAGAGATGTTCCCGGTAGGCTGTTAGAGCACTGTGCAGAGCGAGTTGTTTCTTAGCTTCCCAGAGAGCTGGAAGCAAGATGCTTTGGGGCCCGTTAATTTTATACCCTGCTACTTTGCTGTAGTTGTTGATTATTTCTAATAGTTTTTCTGTGGATTCTTTGGGGTTTTCTATGTATAAGATCATGTCGTCTGCACACAACGCGAGTTTTACTTCTTCGTTACCTATTTCGATTCCTTTTATTTTTTTTTCCTGCCGAATTGCTCTGGCCAGCACCTCCAGTACTATGTTGAATAGGAGTGGTGAAAGTGGGCACCCTTGTCTTGTTCCTGTCCTCAGAGGGATGGCTTTCAGCTTTTGTCCATTGAGTATGATGTTGGCTGTGGGTCTATCATATATGGCCTTTATTATGTTGAGGTACTTTCCTTCTATACCCATTTTACTGAGGGTTTTTATCATAAATGGGTGTTGGATCTTGTCGAATGCTTTCTCTGCGTCTATTGAGATGATCATGTGGTTTTTGTTTTTCATTTTGTTGATGTAGTGTATCACGTTGATTGACTTGCGGCTGTTGAACCATCCCTGTGTCCCTGGTATAAATCCCACTTGATCATGGTGTATAATATTTTGATGTATTGCTGTAATCGGTTTGCCAAAATTTGGTTGAGGATTTTTGCATCTATGTTCATCAGTGATATCGGCCTGTAGTTCTCCTTCTTTGTGTTGTCCTTGTCAGGTTTGGGGATCAGAGTGATGTTGGCTTCATAGAATGTGTTAGGGAGTTCTCCATCTTTCTCAATTTTCTGGAACAGTTTGAGGAGAATAGGTACAAAGAACTCACACTGCTTAACAACAAAAAAACAAACAACCCGATCCAAAAATGGGCAGAGGACATGAACAGACATTTCTCAAAAGAAGATATGAATATGGCCAATAGACACATGAAAAGATGTTCATCATCGCTAATCATCAGGGAAATGCAAATCAAAACTACACTAAGATATCACCTTACCCCCGTTAGATTGGCAAAGACATCCAAAACCAAGAACGACGAATGTTGGAGAGGTTGTGGAGAAAGAGGAACCCTCATACACTGTTGGTGGGAATGCAAACTGGTACAGCCACTATGGAAAACAGTATGGAGATTTACAAAAAGTTAAAAATAGAAATACCCTATGACCCAGCCATCCCATTACTGGGTATCTATCCTAAGAACCTGATATCAGATATCTCAAGAGTCCGTTGCACCCCTATGTTCATCGCAGCATTATTTACAATAGCCAAGACGTGGAACCAGCCTACATGCCCAGAAACTGATGATTGGATAAAGAAGATGTGGTATATATACACAATGGAATACTACTCAGCCATAAAAAAAGACGACATTGGCCCCTTCACAACAATGTGGATGGACCTCGAGGGCATTATGTTAAGCGAAATAAGTCAGTCAGAGAAAGACGAACTCTATATGACTGCACTCATAGGTGGAAATTAGTATATTGAGAAGGAGATCTGATCGGTGGTTACCAGGGAAAAGGGGGGGTGGGGGGAGGGCACGGAGGGGGAAGTGGTGTTCCCACAACATGACTAACAAAAATGTACAACTGAAATTTCACAAGCTTGTAATCCATCATAACATTAATAAACAACAACAACAAAAAAAAGATGCTTTGGGGCCCATCTGCCCCTATGGAAAGAACGCAGCACTTTGTGCCTTGCAGCTCTAGGGCAATGTAGCACACCCAGAGCAGAAGTTCTACTTCAGCCAGATCAGGCCCACAAAGAAACTGCGTTTCACAGGCCTTTGTAAGAGATCTTCCCGGAAGGCTGTTAGAGCACTGTGCAGAGCGAGTTGTTTCTTAGCTTCCCAAACAGCCGGAAGCAAGATGCTTTGGGGCCCTTCTCACCCTTTGGAAAGAAGTCAGCACTTTGTGCCTTGCAGCTCTAGGGCAATGTAGCACACCCAGAGCAGAAGTTCTACTTCAGCCAGATCAGGCCCGCAAAGAAACTGCCTTTCACAAGCCTTTGTAAGAGATGTTCCCGGTAGGCTGTTAGAGCACTGTGCAGAGCGAGTTGTTTCTCAGCTTCCAAAAGAGTTGGAAGCAAGATGCTTTGGGGCTCATCTACCTCTTTGAAAGGAAGGCAGCATTTTGTTTCTTGCAGCTCTAGGGCAATTTAGCACACCCAGAGCAGAAGTTCTACTTCAGCCAGATCAGGCCCGCAAAGAAACTGCATTTCACAGGCCTTTGTAAGAGATGTTCCCCGTAGGCTGTTAGAGCACTGTGCAGAGCGAGTTGTTTCCTAGCTTCCCAAACAGCTGGAAGCAAGATGCTTTGGGGCCCTTCTCCCCCTTTGGCAAGAAGGCAGCACTTTGTGCCTTGCAGCTCTAGGGCAATGTAGCACACCCAGAGCAGAAGTTCTACTTCAGCCAGATCAGGCCCGCAAAGAAACTGCGTTTCACAGGCCTTTGTAAGAGATGTTCGCGGTAGGCTGTTAGAACACTGTGCAGAGCGAGTTCTTCCTTAGCTTCCCAAAGACATGGAAGCAAGATGCTTTGGGGGCCATCTGCCTTTAAGGAAAGAAGGCAGCACTTTGTGCCTTGCAGCTCTAGGGCAATGTAGCACACCCAGGGCAGATGTTCTACTTCTGCCAGGTCAGGCCTGCAAAGAAACTGCGTTTCACAGGCCTTTGTAAGAGATGTTTCCGGTAGGCTGTTAGAGCACTGTGCAGAGCGACTAGTTTCTTAGATTCCCAGAGAGCTGGAAGCAAGATGCTTTGGGGCCCATCTGCCCCTATGGAAAGAACACAGCACTTTGTGCCTTGCAGCTCTAGGGCAATGCAGCACACCCAGAGCAGAAGTTCTACTTCTGCCAGGTCAGGCCTGCAAAGAAACTTCGTTTCACAGGCCTTTGTAAGAGATGTTCCCGGTAGGCTGTAAGAGCACTGTGCAGAGCGACTAGTTTCTTAGCTTCACGGAGAGCTGGAAGCAAGATGCTTTGGGGCCCATCTGCCCCTATGGAAAGAACGCAGCCCTTTGTGCCTTGCAGCTCTAGGGCAATGTAGCACACCCAGAGCAGAAGTTCTACTTCAGCCAGATCAGGCCCGCAAAGAAACTGCGTTTCACAGGCCTTTGTAAGAGATGTTCCCGGTAGGCTTTTAGAGCACTGTGCAGAGCGAGTTGTTTCTTAGCTTCCCAGAGAGCTGGAAGCAAGATGCTTTGGGGCCCGTTAATTTTATACCCTGCTACTTTGCTGTAGTTGTTGATTATTTCTAATAGTTTTTCTGTGGATTCTTTGGGGTTTTCTATGTATAAGATCATGTCGTCTGCAAACAACGCGAGTTTTACTTCTTCGTTACCTATTTGGATTCCTTCTATTTTTTTTTCCTGTCGAATTGCTCTGGCCAGCACCTCCAGTACTATGTTGAATAGGAGTGGTGAAAGTGGGCACCCTTGTCTTGTTCCTGTCCTCAGAGGGATGCCTTTCAGCTTTTGTCCATTGAGTATGATGTTGGCTGTGGGTCTATCATATATGGCCTTTATTATGTTGAGGTACTTTCCTTCTATACCCATTTTACTGAGGGTTTTTATCATAAATGGGTGTTGGATCTTGTCGAATGCTTTCTCTGCGTCTATTGAGATGATCATGTGGTTTTTGTTTTTCATTTTGTTGATGTAGTGTATCACGTTGATTGACTTGCGGGTGTTGAACCATCCCTGTGTCCCTGGTATAAATCCCACTTGATCATGGTGTATAATCTTTTTGATGTATTGCTGTAATCGGTTTGCCAAAATTTTGTTGAGGATTTTTGCATCTATGTTCATCACTGATATCGGCCTGTAGTTCTCCTTCTTTGTGTTGTCCTTGTCAGGTTTGGGGATCAGAGTGATGTTGGCTTCATAGAATGTGTTAGGGAGTTCTCCATCTTTCTCAATTTTCTGGAACAGTTTGAGGAGAATAGGTACAAAGAACTCACACTGCTTAACAACAAAAAAACAAACAACCCGATCCAAAAATGGGCAGAGGACATGAACAGACATTTCTCAAAAGAAGATATGAATATGGCCAATAGACACATGAAAAGATGTTCATCGTCGCTAATCATCAGGGAAATGCAAATCAAAACTACACTAAGATATCACCTTACCCCCGTTAGATTGGCAAAGACATCCAAAACCAAGAACGACGAATGTTGGAGAGGTTGTGGAGAAAGAGGAACCCTCATACACTGTTGGTGGGAATGCAAACTGGTACAGCCACTATGGAAAACAGTATGGAGATTTACAAAAAGTTAAAAATAGAAATACCCTATGACCCAGCCATCCCATTACTGGGTATCTATCCTAAGAACCTGATATCAGATATCTCAAGAGTCCGTTGCACCCCTATGTTCATCGCAGCATTATTTACAATAGCCAAGACGTGGAACCAGCCTACATGCCCAGAAACTGATGATTGGATAAAGAAGATGTGGTATATATACACAATGGAATACTACTCAGCCATAAAAAAAGACGACATTGGCCCCTTCACAACAATGTGGATGGACCTCGAGGGCATTATGTTAAGCGAAATAAGTCAGTCAGAGAAAGACGAACTCTATATGACTGCACTCATAGGTGGAAATTAGTATATTGAGAAGGAGATCTGATCGGTGGTTACCAGGGAAAAGGGGGGGTGGGGGGAGGGCACGGAGGGGGAAGTGGTGTTCCCACAACATGACTAACAAAAATGTACAACTGAAATTTCACAAGCTTGTAATCCATCATAACATTAATAAACAACAACAACAAAAAAAAGATGCTTTGGGGCCCATCTGCCCCTATGGAAAGAACGCAGCACTTTGTGCCTTGCAGCTCTAGGGCAATGTAGCACACCCAGAGCAGAAGTTCTACTTCAGCCAGATCAGGCCCACAAAGAAACTGCGTTTCACAGGCCTTTGTAAGAGATCTTCCCGGAAGGCTGTTAGAGCACTGTGCAGAGCGAGTTGTTTCTTAGCTTCCCAAACAGCCGGAAGCAAGATGCTTTGGGGCCCTTCTCACCCTTTGGAAAGAAGTCAGCACTTTGTGCCTTGCAGCTCTAGGGCAATGTAGCACACCCAGAGCAGAAGTTCTACTTCAGCCAGATCAGGCCCGCAAAGAAACTGCCTTTCACAAGCCTTTGTAAGAGATGTTCCCGGTAGGCTGTTAGAGCACTGTGCAGAGCGAGTTGTTTCTCAGCTTCCAAAAGAGTTGGAAGCAAGATGCTTTGGGGCTCATCTACCTCTTTGAAAGGAAGGCAGCATTTTGTTTCTTGCAGCTCTAGGGCAATTTAGCACACCCAGAGCAGAAGTTCTACTTCAGCCAGATCAGGCCCGCAAAGAAACTGCATTTCACAGGCCTTTGTAAGAGATGTTCCCCGTAGGCTGTTAGAGCACTGTGCAGAGCGAGTTGTTTCCTAGCTTCCCAAACAGCTGGAAGCAAGATGCTTTGGGGCCCTTCTCCCCCTTTGGCAAGAAGGCAGCACTTTGTGCCTTGCAGCTCTAGGGCAATGTAGCACACCCAGAGCAGAAGTTCTACTTCAGCCAGATCAGGCCCGCAAAGAAACTGCGTTTCACAGGCCTTTGTAAGAGATGTTCGCGGTAGGCTGTTAGAACACTGTGCAGAGCGAGTTCTTCCTTAGCTTCCCAAAGACATGGAAGCAAGATGCTTTGGGGGCCATCTGCCTTTAAGGAAAGAAGGCAGCACTTTGTGCCTTGCAGCTCTAGGGCAATGTAGCACACCCAGGGCAGATGTTCTACTTCTGCCAGGTCAGGCCTGCAAAGAAACTGCGTTTCACAGGCCTTTGTAAGAGATGTTTCCGGTAGGCTGTTAGAGCACTGTGCAGAGCGACTAGTTTCTTAGATTCCCAGAGAGCTGGAAGCAAGATGCTTTGGGGCCCATCTGCCCCTATGGAAAGAACACAGCACTTTGTGCCTTGCAGCTCTAGGGCAATGCAGCACACCCAGAGCAGAAGTTCTACTTCTGCCAGGTCAGGCCTGCAAAGAAACTTCGTTTCACAGGCCTTTGTAAGAGATGTTCCCGGTAGGCTGTAAGAGCACTGTGCAGAGCGACTAGTTTCTTAGCTTCACGGAGAGCTGGAAGCAAGATGCTTTGGGGCCCATCTGCCCCTATGGAAAGAACGCAGCCCTTTGTGCCTTGCAGCTCTAGGGCAATGTAGCACACCCAGAGCAGAAGTTCTACTTCAGCCAGATCAGGCCCGCAAAGAAACTGCGTTTCACAGGCCTTTGTAAGAGATGTTCCCGGTAGGCTTTTAGAGCACTGTGCAGAGCGAGTTGTTTCTTAGCTTCCCAGAGAGCTGGAAGCAAGATGCTTTGGGGCCCGTTAATTTTATACCCTGCTACTTTGCTGTAGTTGTTGATTATTTCTAATAGTTTTTCTGTGGATTCTTTGGGGTTTTCTATGTATAAGATCATGTCGTCTGCAAACAACGCGAGTTTTACTTCTTCGTTACCTATTTGGATTCCTTCTATTTTTTTTTCCTGTCGAATTGCTCTGGCCAGCACCTCCAGTACTATGTTGAATAGGAGTGGTGAAAGTGGGCACCCTTGTCTTGTTCCTGTCCTCAGAGGGATGCCTTTCAGCTTTTGTCCATTGAGTATGATGTTGGCTGTGGGTCTATCATATATGGCCTTTATTATGTTGAGGTACTTTCCTTCTATACCCATTTTACTGAGGGTTTTTATCATAAATGGGTGTTGGATCTTGTCGAATGCTTTCTCTGCGTCTATTGAGATGATCATGTGGTTTTTGTTTTTCATTTTGTTGATGTAGTGTATCACGTTGATTGACTTGCGGGTGTTGAACCATCCCTGTGTCCCTGGTATAAATCCCACTTGATCATGGTGTATAATCTTTTTGATGTATTGCTGTAATCGGTTTGCCAAAATTTTGTTGAGGATTTTTGCATCTATGTTCATCACTGATATCGGCCTGTAGTTCTCCTTCTTTGTGTTGTCCTTGTCAGGTTTGGGGATCAGAGTGATGTTGGCTTCATAGAATGTGTTAGGGAGTTCTCCATCTTTCTCAATTTTCTGGAACAGTTTGAGGAGAATAGGTACAAAGAACTCACACTGCTTAACAACAAAAAAACAAACAACCCGATCCAAAAATGGGCAGAGGACATGAACAGACATTTCTCAAAAGAAGATATGAATATGGCCAATAGACACATGAAAAGATGTTCATCGTCGCTAATCATCAGGGAAATGCAAATCAAAACTACACTAAGATATCACCTTACCCCCGTTAGATTGGCAAAAACATCCAAAACCAAGAACGACGAATGTTGGAGAGGTTGTGGAGAAAGAGGAACCCTCATACACTGTTGGTGGGAATGCAAACTGGTACAGCCACTATGGAAAACAGTATGGAGATTTCTCAAAAAGTGAAAAATAGAAATACCCTATGACCCAGCCATCCCATTACTGGGTATCTATCCTAAGAACCTGATATCAGATATCTCAAGAGTCCGTTGCACCCCTATGTTCATCGCAGCATTATTTACAATACCCAAGACGTGGAACCAGCCTACATGCCCAGAAACTGATGATTGGATAAAGAAGATGTGGTATATATACACAATGGAATACTACTCAGCCATAAAAAAAGACGACATTGGCCCCTTCACAACAATGTGGATGGACCTCGAGGGCATTATGTTAAGCGAAATAAGTCAGTCAGAGAAAGACGAACTCTATATGACTCCACTCATAGGTGGAAATTAGTATATTGAGAAGGAGATCTGATCGGTGGTTACCAGGGAAAAGGGGGGGTGGGGGAGGGCAAGGAGGGGGAAGTGGTGTTCCCACAACATGACTAACAAAAATGTACAACTGAAATTTCACAAGCTTGTAATCCATCATAACATTAATAAACAACAACAAAAAAAAGATGCTTTGGGGCCCATCTGCCCCTATGGAAAGAACGCAGCACTTTGTGCCTTGCAGCTCTAGGGCAATGTAGCACACCCAGAGCAGAAGTTCTACTTCAGCCAGATCAGGCCCGCAAAGAAACTGCGTTTCACAGGCCTTTGTAAGAGATCTTCCCGGAAGGCTGTTAGAGCACTGTGCAGAGCGAGTTGTTTCTTAGCTTCCCAAACAGCCGGAAGCAAGATGCTTTGGGGCCCTTCTCACCCTTTGGAAAGAAGTCAGCACTTTGTGCCTTGCAGCTCGAGGGCAATGTAGCACACCCAGAGCAGAAGTTCTACTTCAGCCAGATCAGGCCCGCAAAGAAACTGCGTTTCACAAGCCTTTGTAAGAGATGTTCCCTGTAGGCTGTTAGAGCACTGTGCAGAGCGAGTTGTTTCCAGCTTCCAAAAGAGTTGGAAGCAAGATGCTTTGGGGCTCATCTACCTCTTTGAAAGGAAGGCAGCATTTTGTTTCTTGCAGCTCTAGGGCAATTTAGCACACCCAGAGCAGAAGTTCTACTTCAGCCAGATCAGGCCCGCAAAGAAACTGCGTTTCACAGGCCTTTGTAAGAGGTGTTCGCGGTAGGCTGTTAGAACACTGTGCAGAGCGAGTTCTTCCTTAGCTTCCCAAAGACATGGAAGCAAGATGCTTTGGGGGCCATCTGCCCTTAAGGAAAGAAGTCAGCACTTTGTGCCTTGCAGCTCTAGGGCAATGTAGCACAACCAGAGCAGATGTTCTACTTCTGCCAGGTCAGGCCTGCAAAGAAACTGCGTTTCACAGGCCTTTGTAAGAGATGTTTCCGGTAGGCTGTTAGAGCACTGTGCAGAGCGACTAGTTTCTTAGATTCCCAGAGAGCTGGAAGCAAGATGCTTTGGGGCCCATCTGCCCCTATGGAAAGAACACAGCACTTTGTGCCTTGCAGCTCTAGGGCAATGCAGCACACCCAGAGCAGAAGTTCTACTTCAGCCAGATCAGGCCTGCAAAGAAACTGCGTTTCACAGGCGTTTGTAAGAGATGTTTCCGGTAGGCTGTTAGAGCACTGTGCAGAGCGACTAGTTTCTTAGATTCCCAGAGAGCTGGAAGCAAGATGCTTTGGGGCCCATCTGCCCCTATGGAAAGAACACAGCACTTTGTGCCTTGCAGCTCTAGGGCAATGCAGCACACCCAGAGCAGAAGTTCTACTTCTGCCAGGTCAGGCCTGCAAAGAAACTTCGTTTCACAGGCCTTTGTAAGAGATGTTCCCGGTAGGCTGTAAGAGCACTGTGCAGAGCGACTAGTTTCTTAGCTTCACGGAGAGCTGGAAGCAAGATGCTTTGGGGCCCATCTGCCCCTATGGAAAGAACGCAGCCCTTTGTGCCTTGCAGCTCTAGGGCAATGTAGCACACCCAGAGCAGAAGTTCTACTTCAGCCAGATCAGGCCCGCAAAGAAACTGCGTTTCACAGGCCTTTGTAAGAGATGTTCCCGGTAGGCTGTTAGAGCACTGTGCAGAGCGAGTTGTTTCTTAGCTTCCCAGAGAGCTGGAAGCAAGATGCTTTGGGGCCCGTTAATTTTATACCCTGCTACTTTGCTGTAGTTGTTGATTATTTCTAATAGTTTTTCTGTGGATTCTTTGGGGTTTTCTATGTATAAGATCATGTCGTCTGCAAACAACGCGAGTTTTACTTCTTCGTTACCTATTTGGATTCCTTTTATTTTTTTTTCCTGTCGAATTGCTCTGGCCAGCACCTCCAGTACTATGTTGAATAGGAGTGGTGAAAGTGGGCACCCTTGTCTTGTTCCTGTCCTCAGAGGGATGCCTTTCAGCTTTTGTCCATTGAGTATGATGTTGGCTGTGGGTCTATCATATATGGCCTTTATTATGTTGAGGTACTTTCCTTCTATACCCATTTTACTGAGGGTTTTTATCATAAATGGGTGTTGGATCTTGTCGAATGCTTTCTCTGCGTCTATTGAGATGATCATGTGGTTTTTGTTTTTCATTTTGTTGATGTAGTGTATCACGTTGATTGACTTGCGGGTGTTGAACCATTCCTGTGTCCCTGGTATAAATCCCACTTGATCATGGTGTATAATCTTTTTGATGTATTGCTGTAATCGGTTTGCCAAAATTTTGTTGAGGATTTTTGCATCTATGTTCATCACTGATATCGGCCTGTAGTTCTCCTTCTTTGTGTTGTCCTTGTCAGGTTTGGGGATCAGAGTGATGTTGGCTTCATAGAATGTGTTAGGGAGTTCTCCATCTTTCTCAATTTTCTGGAACAGTTTGAGGAGAATAGGTACAAAGAACTCACACTGCTTAACAACAAAAAAACAAACAACCCGATCCAAAAATGGGCAGAGGACATGAACAGACATTTCTCAAAAGAAGATATGAATATGGCCAATAGACACATGAAAAGATGTTCATCGTCGCTAATCATCAGGGAAATGCAAATCAAAACTACACTAAGATATCACCTTACCCCCGTTAGATTGGCAAAAACATCCAAAACCAAGAACGACGAATGTTGGAGAGGTTGTGGAGAAAGAGGAACCCTCATACACTGTTGGTGGGAATGCAAACTGGTACAGCCACTATGGAAAACAGTATGGAGATTTCTCAAAAAGTGAAAAATAGAAATACCCTATGACCCAGCCATCCCATTACTGGGTATCTATCCTAAGAACCTGATATCAGATATCTCAAGAGTCCGTTGCACCCCTATGTTCATCGCAGCATTATTTACAATACCCAAGACGTGGAACCAGCCTACATGCCCAGAAACTGATGATTGGATAAAGAAGATGTGGTATATATACACAATGGAATACTACTCAGCCATAAAAAAAGACGACATTGGCCCCTTCACAACAATGTGGATGGACCTCGAGGGCATTATGTTAAGCGAAATAAGTCAGTCAGAGAAAGACGAACTCTATATGACTCCACTCATAGGTGGAAATTAGTATATTGAGAAGGAGATCTGATCGGTGGTTACCAGGGAAAAGGGGGGGTGGGGGAGGGCAAGGAGGGGGAAGTGGTGTTCCCACAACATGACTAACAAAAATGTACAACTGAAATTTCACAAGCTTGTAATCCATCATAACATTAATAAACAACAACAAAAAAAAGATGCTTTGGGGCCCATCTGCCCCTATGGAAAGAACGCAGCACTTTGTGCCTTGCAGCTCTAGGGCAATGTAGCACACCCAGAGCAGAAGTTCTACTTCAGCCAGATCAGGCCCGCAAAGAAACTGCGTTTCACAGGCCTTTGTAAGAGATCTTCCCGGAAGGCTGTTAGAGCACTGTGCAGAGCGAGTTGTTTCTTAGCTTCCCAAACAGCCGGAAGCAAGATGCTTTGGGGCCCTTCTCACCCTTTGGAAAGAAGTCAGCACTTTGTGCCTTGCAGCTCTAGGGCAATGTAGCACACCCAGAGCAGAAGTTCTACTTCAGCCAGATCAGGCCCACAAAGAAACTGCGTTTCACAAGCCTTTGTAAGAGATGTTCCCTGTAGGCTGTTAGAGCACTGTGCAGAGCGAGTTGTTTCCAGCTTCCAAAAGAGTTGGAAGCAAGATGCTTTGGGGCTCATCTACCTCTTTGAAAGGAAGGCAGCATTTTGTTTCTTGCAGCTCTAGGGCAATTTAGCACACCCAGAGCAGAAGTTCTACTTCAGCCAGATCAGGCCCGCAAAGAAACTGCGTTTCACAGGCCTTTGTAAGAGATGTTCGCGGTAGGCTGTTAGAACACTGTGCAGAGCGAGTTCTTCCTTAGCTTCCCAAAGACATGGAAGCAAGATGCTTTGGGGGCCATCTGCCCTTAAGGAAAGAAGTCAGCACTTTGTGCCTTGCAGCTCTAGGGCAATGTAGCACAACCAGAGCAGATGTTCTACTTCTGCCAGGTCAGGCCTGCAAAGAAACTGCGTTTCACAGGCCTTTGTAAGAGATGTTTCCGGTAGGCTGTTAGAGCACTGTGCAGAGCGACTAGTTTCTTAGATTCCCAGAGAGCTGGAAGCAAGATGCTTTGGGGCCCATCTGCCCCTATGGAAAGAACACAGCACTTTGTGCCTTGCAGCTCTAGGGCAATGCAGCACACCCAGAGCAGAAGTTCTACTTCAGCCAGATCAGGCCTGCAAAGAAACTGCGTTTCACAGGCGTTTGTAAGAGATGTTCCCGGTAGGCTGTTAGAGCACTGTGCAGAGCGAGTTGTTTCTTAGCTTCCCAAAGAGCTGGAAGCAAGATGCTTTGGGGCCCTTCTCACCCTTTGGAAAGAAGGCAGCACTTTGTGCCTTGCAGCTCTAGGGCAATGTAGCACACCCAAAGCAGAAGTTCTACTTCTGCCAGGTCAGGCCTGCAAAGAAACTTCGTTTCACAGGCCTTTGTAAGAGATGTTCCCGGTAGGCTGTAAGAGCACTGTGCAGAGCGACTAGTTTCTTAGCTTCACGGAGAGCTGGAAGCAAGATGCTTTGGGGCCCATCTGCCCCTATGGAAACAACGCAGCCCTTTGTGCCTTGCAGCTCTAGGGCAATGTAGCACACCCAGAGCAGAAGTTCTACTTCAGCCAGATCAGGCCCGCAAAGAAACTGCGTTTCACAGGCCTTTGTAAGAGATGTTCCCGGTAGGCTGTTAGAGCACTGTGCAGAGCGAGTTGTTTCTTAGCTTCCCAGAGAGCTGGAAGCAAGATGCTTTGGGGCCCGTTAATTTTATACCCTGCTACTTTGCTGTAGTTGTTGATTATTTCTAATAGTTTTTCTGTGGATTCTTTGGGGTTTTCTATGTATAAGATCATGTCGTCTGCACACAACGCGAGTTTTACTTCTTCGTTACCTATTTCGATTCCTTTTATTTTTTTTTCCTGCCGAATTGCTCTGGCCAGCACCTCCAGTACTATGTTGAATAGGAGTGGTGAAAGTGGGCACCCTTGTCTTGTTCCTGTCCTCAGAGGGATGGCTTTCAGCTTTTGTCCATTGAGTATGATGTTGGCTGTGGGTCTATCATATATGGCCTTTATTATGTTGAGGTACTTTCCTTCTATACCCATTTTACTGAGGGTTTTTATCATAAATGGGTGTTGGATCTTGTCGAATGCTTTCTCTGCGTCTATTGAGATGATCATGTGGTTTTTGTTTTTCATTTTGTTGATGTAGTGTATCACGTTGATTGACTTGCGGGTGTTGAACCATCCCTGTGTCCCTGGTATAAATCCCACTTGATCATGGTGTATAATCTTTTTGATGTATTGCTGTAATCGGTTTGCCAAAATTTTGTTGAGGATTTTTGCATCTATGTTCATCAGTGATATCGGCCTGTAGTTCTCCTTCTTTGTGTTGTCCTTGTCAGGTTTGGGGATCAGAGTGATGTTGGCTTCATAGAATGTGTTAGGGAGTTCTCCATCTTTCTCAATTTTCTGGAACAGTTTGAGGAGAATAGGTACAAAGAACTCACACTGCTTAACAACAAAAAAACAAACAACCCGATCCAAAAATGGGCAGAGGACATGAACAGACATTTCTCAAAAGAAGATATGAATATGGCCAATAGACACATGAAAAGATGTTCATCATCGCTAATCATCAGGGAAATGCAAATCAAAACTACACTAAGATATCACCTTACCCCCGTTAGATTGGCAAAAACATCCAAAACCAAGAACGACGAATGTTGGAGAGGTTGTGGAGAAAGAGGAACCCTCATACACTGTTGGTGGGAATGCAAACTGGTACAGCCACTATGGAAAACAGTATGGAGATTTCTCAAAAAGTTAAAAATAGAAATACCCTATGACCCAGCCATCCTATTACTGGGTATCTATCCTAAGAACCTGATATCAGATATCTCAAGAGTCCGTTGCACCCCTATGTTCATCGCAGCATTATTTACAATACCCAAGACGTGGAACCAGCCTACATGCCCAGAAACTGATGATTGGATAAAGAAGATGTGGCATATATACACAATGGAATACTACTCAGCCATAAAAAAAGACGACATTGGCCCCTTCACAACAATGTGGATGGACCTCGAGGGCATTATGTTAAGCGAAATAAGTCAGTCAGAGAAAGACGAACTCTATATGACTCCACTCATAGGTGGAAATTAGTATATTGAGAAGGAGTTCTGATCGGTGGTTACCAGGGAAAAGGGGGGGTGGGGGAGGGCACGGAGGGGGAAGTGGTGTTCCCACAACATGACTAACAAAAATGTACAACTGAAATTTCACAAGCTTGTAATCCATCATAACATTAATAAACAAAAAAAAAAAAAAGATGCTTTGGGGCCCATCTGCCCCTATGGAATGAACGCAGCACTTTGTGCCTTGCAGCTCTAGGGCAATGTAGCACACCCAGAGCAGAAGTTCTACTTCAGCCAGATCAGGCCCGCAAAGAAACTGCGTTTCACAGGCCTTTGTAAGAGATGTTCCCGGTAGGCTGTTAGAGCGCTGTGCAGAGCGACTTGTTTCTTAGCTTCCCAAAGAGCTGGAAGCAAGATGCTTTGGGGCCCGTTAATTTTATACCCTGCTACTTTGCTGTAGTTGTTGATTATTTCTAATAGTTTTTCTGTGGATTCTTTGGGGTTTTCTATGTATAAGATCATGTCGTCTGCAAACAACGCGAGTTTTACTTCTTCGTTACCTATTTGGATTCCTTTTATTTTTTTTTCCTGCCGAATTGCTCTGGCCAGCACCTGCAGTACTATGTTGAATAGGAGTGGTGAAAGTGGGCACCCTTGTCTTGTTCCTGTCCTCAGAGGGATGGCTTTCAGCTTTTGTCCATTGAGTATGCTGTTGGCTGTGGGTCTATCATATATGGCCTTTATTATGTTGAGGTACTTTCCTTCTATACCCATTTTACTGAGGGTTTTTATCATAAATGGGTGTTGGATCTTGTCGAATGCTTTCTCTGCGTCTATTGAGATGATCATGTGGTTTTTGTTTTTCATTTTGTTGATGTAGTGTATCACGTTGATTGACTTGCGGGTGTTGAACCATCCCTGTGTCCCTGGTATAAATCCCACTTGATCATGGTGTATAATCTTTTTGATGTATTGCTGTAATCGGTTTGCCAAAATTTTGTTGAGGATTTTTGCATCTATGTTCATCAGTGATATCGGCCTGTAGTTCTCCTTCTTTGTGTTGTCCTTGTCAGGTTTGGGGATCAGAGTGATGTTGGCTTCATAGAATGTGTTAGGGAGTTCTCCATCTTTCTCAATTTTCTGGAACAGTTTGAGGAGAATAGGTACAAAGAACTCACACTGCTTAACAACCAAAAAACAAACAACCCGATCCAAAAATGGGCAGAGGACATGAACAGACATTTCTCAAAAGAAGATATGAATATGGCCAATAGACACATGAAAAGATGTTCATCATCGCTAATCATCAGGGAAATGCAAATCAAAACTACACTAAGATATCACCTTACCCCCGTTAGATTGGCAAAAACATCCAAAACCAAGAACGACAAATGTTGGAGAGGTTGTGGAGAAAGAGGAACCCTCATACACTGTTGGTGGGAATGCAAACTGGTACAGCCACTATGGAAAACAGTATGGAGATTTCTCAAAAAGTTAAAAATAGAAATACCCTATGACCCAGCCATCCCATTACTGGGTATCTATCCTAAGAACCTGATATCAGATATCTCAAGAGTCCGTTGCACCCCTATGTTCATTGCAGCATTATTTACAATAGCCAAGACGTGGAACCAGCCTACATGCCCAGAAACTGATGATTGGATAAAGAAGATGTGGTATATATACACAATGGAATACTACTCAGCCATAAAAAAAGACGACATTGGCCCCTTCACAACAATGTGGATGGACCTCGAGGGCATTATGTTAAGCGAAATAAGTCAGTCAGAGAAAGACGAACTCTATATGACTCCACTCATAGGTGGAAATTAGTATATTGAGAAGGAGATCTGATCGGTGGTTACCAGGGAAAAGGGGGGGTGGGGGAGGGCACGGAGGGGGAAGTGGTGTTCCCACAACATGACTAACAAAAATGTACAACTGAAATTTCACAAGCTTGTAATCCATCATAACATTAATAAACAAAAAAAAAAAAAAGATGCTTTGGGGCCCATCTGCCCCTATGGAATGAACGCAGCACTTTGTGCCTTGCAGCTCTAGGGCAATGTAGCACACCCAGAGCAGAAGTTCTACTTCAGCCAGATCAGGCCCGCAAAGAAACTGCGTTTCACAGGCCTTTGTAAGAGATGTTCCCGGTAGGCTGTTAGAGCGCTGTGCAGAGCGACTTGTTTCTTAGCTTCCCAAAGAGCTGGAAGCAAGATGCTTTGGGGCCCGTTAATTTTATACCCTGCTACTTTGCTGTAGTTGTTGATTATTTCTAATAGTTTTTCTGTGGATTCTTTGGGGTTTTCTATGTATAAGATCATGTCGTCTGCAAACAACGCGAGTTTTACTTCTTCGTTACCTATTTGGATTCCTTTTATTTTTTTTTCCTGCCGAATTGCTCTGGCCAGCACCTCCAGTACTATGTTGAATAGGAGTGGTGAAAGTGGGCACCCTTGTCTTGTTCCTGTCCTCAGAGGGATGGCTTTCAGCTTTTGTCCATTGAGTATGCTGTTGGCTGTGGGTCTATCATATATGGCCTTTATTATGTTGAGGTACTTTCCTTCTATACCCATTTTACTGAGGGTTTTTATCATAAATGGGTGTTGGATCTTGTCGAATGCTTTCTCTGCGTCTATTGAGATGATCATGTGGTTTTTGTTTTTCATTTTGTTGATGTAGTGTATCACGTTGATTGACTTGCGGGTGTTGAACCATCCCTGTGTCCCTGGTATAAATCCCACTTGATCATGGTGTATAATCTTTTTGATGTATTGCTGTAATCGGTTTGCCAAAATTTTGTTGAGGATTTTTGCATCTATGTTCATCAGTGATATCGGCCTGTAGTTCTCCTTCTTTGTGTTGTCCTTGTCAGGTTTGGGGATCAGAGTGATGTTGGCTTCATAGAATGTGTTAGGGAGTTCTCCATCTTTCTCAATTTTCTGGAACAGTTTGAGGAGAATAGGTACAAAGAACTCACACTGCTTAACAACAAAAAAACAAACAACCCGATCCAAAAATGGGCAGAGGACATGAACAGACATTTCTCAAAAGAAGATATGAATATGGCCAATAGACACATGAAAAGATGTTCATCATCGCTAATCATCAGGGAAATGCAAATCAAAACTACACTAAGATATCACCTTACCCCCGTTAGATTGGCAAAAACATCCAAAACCAAGAACGACAAATGTTGGAGAGGTTGTGGAGAAAGAGGAACCCTCATACACTGTTGGTGGGAATGCAAACTGGTACAGCCACTATGGAAAACAGTATGGAGATTTCTCAAAAAGTTAAAAATAGAAATACCCTATGACCCAGCCATCCCATTACTGGGTATCTATCCTAAGAACCTGATATCAGATATCTCAAGAGTCCGTTGCACCCCTATGTTCATCGCAGCATTATTTACAATAGCCAAGACGTGGAACCAGCCTACATGCCCAGAAACTGATGATTGGATAAAGAAGATGTGGTATATATACACAATGGAATACTACTCAGCCATAAAAAAAGACGACATTGGCCCCTTCACAACAATGTGGATGGACCTCGAGGGCATTATGTTAAGCGAAATAAGTCAGTCAGAGAAAGACGAACTCTATATGACTCCACTCATAGGTGGAAATTAGTATATTGAGAAGGAGATCTGATCGGTGGTTACCAGGGAAAAGGGGGGGTGGGGGAGGGCACGGAGGGGGAAGTGGTGTTCCCACAACATGACTAACAAAAATGTACAACTGAAATTTCACAAGCTTGTAATCCATCATAACATTAATAAACAAAAAAAAAAAAAAGATGCTTTGGGGCCCATCTGCCCCTATGGAATGAACGCAGCACTTTGTGCCTTGCAGCTCTAGGGCAATGTAGCACACCCAGAGCAGAAGTTCTACTTCAGCCAGATCAGGCCCGCAAAGA
The DNA here is from genome assembly GCF_041296235.1 of Equus asinus. NCBI lineage: Eukaryota > Metazoa > Chordata > Mammalia > Perissodactyla > Equidae > Equus > Equus asinus. The sequence goes on from NC_091790.1 coordinate 39,492,517, forward strand.
AACTGCGTTTCACAGGCCTTTGTAAGAGATGTTCCCGGTAGGCTGTTAGAGCACTGTGCAGAGCGACTTGTTTCTTAGCTTCCCAAAGAGCTGGATGCAAGATGCTTTGGGGCCCTTCTCACCCTTTGGAAAGAAGGCAGCACTTTGTGCCTTGCAGCTCTAGGGCAATGTAGCACACCCAAAGCAGAAGTTCTACTTCAGCCAGATCAGACCTGCAAAGAAACTGCGTTTCACAGGCCTTTGTAAGAGATGTTCCCTGTAGGCTGTTAGAGCACTGTGCAGAGCGAGTTGTTTCTTAGCTTCCCAGAGAGCTGGAAGCAAGATGCTTTGGGGCCCGTTAATTTTATACCCTGCTACTTTGCTGTAGTTGTTGATTATTTCTAATAGTTTTTCTGTGGATTCTTTGGGGTTTTCTATGTATAAGATCATGTCGTCTGCACACAACGCGAGTTTTACTTCTTCGTTACCTATTTCGATTCCTTTTATTTTTTTTTCCTGCCGAATTGCTCTGGCCAGCACCTCCAGTACTATGTTGAATAGGAGTGGTGAAAGTGGGCACCCTTGTCTTGTTCCTGTCCTCAGAGGGATGGCTTTCAGCTTTTGTCCATTGAGTATGATGTTGGCTGTGGGTCTATCATATATGGCCTTTATTATGTTGAGGTACTTTCCTTCTATACCCATTTTACTGAGGGTTTTTATCATAAATGGGTGTTGGATCTTGTCGAATGCTTTCTCTGCGTCTATTGAGATGATCATGTGGTTTTTGTTTTTCATTTTGTTGATGTAGTGTATCACGTTGATTGACTTGCGGGTGTTGAACCATCCCTGTGTCCCTGGTATAAATCCCACTTGATCATGGTGTATAATCTTTTTGATGTATTGCTGTAATCGGTTTGCCAAAATTTTGTTGAGGATTTTTGCATCTATGTTCATCAGTGATATCGGCCTGTAGTTCTCCTTCTTTGTGTTGTCCTTGTCAGGTTTGGGGATCAGAGTGATGTTGGCTTCATAGAATGTGTTAGGGAGTTCTCCATCTTTCTCAATTTTCTGGAACAGTTTGAGGAGAATAGGTACAAAGAACTCACACTGCTTAACAACAAAAAAACAAACAACCCGATCCAAAAATGGGCAGAGGACATGAACAGACATTTCTCCAAAGAAGATATGAACATGGCCAATAGACACATGAAAAGATGTTCATCATCGCTAATCATCAGGGAAATGCAAATCAAAACTACACTAAGATATCACCTTACCCCCGTTAGATTGGCAAAAACATCCAAAACCAAGAACGACGAATGTTGGAGAGGTTGTGGAGAAAGAGGAACCCTCATACACTGTTGGTGGGAATGCAAACTGGTACAGCCACTATGGAAAACAGTATGGAGATTTCTCAAAAAGTTAAAAATAGAAATACCCTATGACCCAGCCATCCCATTACTGGGTATCTATCCTAAGAACCTGATATCAGATATCTCAAGAGTCCGTTGCACCCCTATGTTCATCGCAGCATTATTTACAATAGCCAAGACGTGGAACCAGCCTACATGCCCAGAAACTGATGATTGGATAAAGAAGATGTGGTATATATACACAATGGAATACTACTCAGCCATAAAAAAAGACGACATTGGCCCCTTCACAACAATGTGGATGGACCTCGAGGGCATTATGTTAAGCGAAATAAGTCAGTCAGAGAAAGACGAACTCTATATGACTATACTCATAGGTGGAAATTAGTATATTGAGAAGGAGATCTGATCGGTGGTTACCAGGGAAACGGGGGGGTGGGGGGAGGGCACGGAGGGGGAAGTGGTGTTCCCACAACATGACTAACAAAAATGTACAACTGAAATTTCACAAGCTTGTAATCCATCATAACATTAATAAACAAACAAACAAAAAAGATGCTTTGGGGCCCATCTGCCCCTATGGAAAGAACGCAGCACTTTCTGCCTTGCAGCTCTAGGGCAATGTAGCACACCCAGAGCAGAAGTTCTACTTCAGCCAGATCATGCCCGCAAAGAAACTGCGTTTCACAGGCCTTTGTAAGAGATGTTCCCGGTAGGCTGTTAGAGCACTGTGCAGAGCGAGTTGTTTCTCAGCTTCCAAAAGAGTTGGAAACAAGATGCTTTGGGGCTCATCTGCCCCTTTGAAATGATGGCAGCACTTTGTGCCTTGCAGCTCTAGGGCAATGTAGCACACCCAGAGCAGAAGTCCTACTTCAGCCAGATCAGGCCTGCAAAGAAACTGCGTTTCACAGGCCTTTGTAAGAGATGTTCCCGGTAGGCTGTTAGAGCACTGTGCAGAGCGAGTTGTTTCTTAGCTTCCCAGAGAGCTGGAAGCAAGATGCTTTGGGGCCCGTTAATTGTATCCCCTGCTACTTTGCTGTAGTTGTTGATTATTTCTAATAGTTTTTCTGTGGATTCTTTGGGGTTTTCTATGTATAAGAACATGTCGTCTGCAAACAACACGAGTTTTACTTCTTCGTTACCTATTTCGATTCCTTTTATTCTTTTTTCCTGCCGAATTGCTCTGGCCAGCACCTCCAGTACTATGTTGAATAGGAGTGGTGAAAGTGGGCACCCTTGTCTTGTTCCTGTCCTCAGAGGTATGGCTTTCAGCTTTTGTCCATTGAGTATGATGTTGGCTGTGGGTCTATCATATATGGCCTTTATTATGTTGAGGTACTTTCCTTCTATACCCATTTTACTGAGGGTTTTTATCATAAATGGGTGTTGGATCTTGTCGAATGCTTTCTCTGCATCTATTGAGATGATCATGTGGTTTTTGTTTTTCATTTTGTTGATGTAGTGTATCACGTTGATTGACTTGCGGGTGTTGAACCATCCCTGTGTCCCTGGTATAAATCCCACTTGATCATGGTGTATAATCTTTTTGATGTATTGCTGTAATCGGTTTGCCAAAATTTGGTTGAGGATTTTTGCATCTATGTTCATCAGTGATATCGGCCTGTAGTTCTCCTTCTTTGTGTTGTCCTTGTCAGGTTTGGGGATCAGAGTGATGTTGGCTTCATAGAATGTGTTAGGGAGTTCTCCATCTTTCTCAATTTTCTGGAACAGTTTGAGGAGAATAGGTACAAAGAACTCACACTGCTTAACAACAAAAAAACAAACAACCCGATCCAAAAATGGGCAGAGGACATGAACAGACATTTCTCAAAAGAAGATATGAATATGGCCAATAGACACATGAAAAGATGTTCATCATCGCTAATCATCAGGGAAATGCAAATCAAAACTACACTAAGATATCACCTTACCCCCGTTAGATTGGCAAAAACATCCAAAACCAAGAACGACGAATGTTGGAGAGGTTGTGGAGAAAGAGGAACCCTCATACACTGTTGGTGGGAATGCAAACTGGTACAGCCACTATGGAAAACAGTATGGAGATTTCTCAAAAAGTTAAAAATAGAAATACCCTATGACCCAGCCATCCCATTACTGGGTATCTATCCTAAGAACCTGATATCAGATATCTCAAGAGTCCGTTGCACCCCTATGTTCATCGCAGCATTATTTACAATAGAAAAGACGTGGAACCAGCCTACATGCCCAGAAACCGATGATTGGATAAAGAAGATGTGGTATATATACACAATGGAATACTACTCAGCCATAAAAAAAGACGACATTGGCCCCTTCACAACAATGTGGATGGACCTCGAGGGCATTATGTTAAGCGAAATAAGTCAGTCAGAGAAAGACGAACTCTATATGACTCCACTCATAGGTGGAAATTAGTATATTGAGAAGGAGATCTGATCGGTGGTTACCAGGGAAAAGGGGGGGTGGGGGAGGGCACGGAGGGGGAAGTGGTGTTCCCACAACATGACTAACAAAAATGTACAACTGAAATTTCACAAGCTTGTAATCCATCATAACATTAATAAACAAAAAAAAAAAAAAGATGCTTTGGGGCCCATCTGCCCCTATGGAAAGAACGCAGCACTTTGTGCCTTGCAGCTCTAGGGCAATGTAGCACACCCAGAGCAGAAGTTCTACTTCAGCCAGATCAGGCCCGCAAAGAAACTGCGTTTCACAGGCCTTTGTAAGAGATGTTCCCGGTAGGCTGTTAGAGCACTGTGCAGAGCGACTTGTTTCTTAGCTTCCCAAAGAGCTGGAAGCAAGATGCTTTGGGGCCCGTTAATTTTATACCCTGCTACTTTGCTGTAGTTGTTGATTATTTCTAATAGTTTTTCTGTGGATTCTTTGGGGTTTTCTATGTATAAGATCATGTCGTCTGCAAACAACGCGAGTTTTACTTCTTCGTTACCTATTTGGATTCCTTTTATTTTTTTTTCCTGCCGAATTGCTCTGGCCAGCACCTGCAGTACTATGTTGAATAGGAGTGGTGAAAGTGGGCACCCTTGTCTTGTTCCTGTCCTCAGAGGGATGGCTTTCAGCTTTTGTCCATTGAGTATGCTGTTGGCTGTGGGTCTATCATATATGGCCTTTATTATGTTGAGGTACTTTCCTTCTATACCCATTTTACTGAGGGTTTTTATCATAAATGGGTGTTGGATCTTGTCGAATGCTTTCTCTGCGTCTATTGAGATGATCATGTGGTTTTTGTTTTTCATTTTGTTGATGTAGTGTATCACGTTGATTGACTTGCGGGTGTTGAACCATCCCTGTGTCCCTGGTATAAATCCCACTTGATCATGGTGTATAATCTTTTTGATGTATTGCTGTAATCGGTTTGCCAAAATTTTGTTGAGGATTTTTGCATCTATGTTCATCAGTGATATCGGCCTGTAGTTCTCCTTCTTTGTGTTGTCCTTGTCAGGTTTGGGGATCAGAGTGATGTTGGCTTCATAGAATGTGTTAGGGAGTTCTCCATCTTTCTCAATTTTCTGGAACAGTTTGAGGAGAATAGGTACAAAGAACTCACACTGCTTAACAACCAAAAAACAAACAACCCGATCCAAAAATGGGCAGAGGACATGAACAGACATTTCTCAAAAGAAGATATGAATATGGCCAATAGACACATGAAAAGATGTTCATCATCGCTAATCATCAGGGAAATGCAAATCAAAACTACACTAAGATATCACCTTACCCCCGTTAGATTGGCAAAAACATCCAAAACCAAGAACGACAAATGTTGGAGAGGTTGTGGAGAAAGAGGAACCCTCATACACTGTTGGTGGGAATGCAAACTGGTACAGCCACTATGGAAAACAGTATGGAGATTTCTCAAAAAGTTAAAAATAGAAATACCCTATGACCCAGCCATCCCATTACTGGGTATCTATCCTAAGAACCTGATATCAGATATCTCAAGAGTCCGTTGCACCCCTATGTTCATTGCAGCATTATTTACAATAGCCAAGACGTGGAACCAGCCTACATGCCCAGAAACTGATGATTGGATAAAGAAGATGTGGTATATATACACAATGGAATACTACTCAGCCATAAAAAAAGACGACATTGGCCCCTTCACAACAATGTGGATGGACCTCGAGGGCATTATGTTAAGCGAAATAAGTCAGTCAGAGAAAGACGAACTCTATATGACTCCACTCATAGGTGGAAATTAGTATATTGAGAAGGAGATCTGATCGGTGGTTACCAGGGAAAAGGGGGGGTGGGGGAGGGCACGGAGGGGGAAGTGGTGTTCCCACAACATGACTAACAAAAATGTACAACTGAAATTTCACAAGCTTGTAATCCATCATAACATTAATAAACAAAAAAAAAAAAAAGATGCTTTGGGGCCCATCTGCCCCTATGGAAAGAACGCAGCACTTTGTGCCTTGCAGCTCTAGGGCAATGTAGCACACCCAGAGCAGAAGTTCTACTTCAGCCAGATCAGGCCCGCAAAGAAACTGCGTTTCACAGGCCTTTGTAAGAGATGTTCCCGGTAGGCTGTTAGAGCACTGTGCAGAGCGACTTGTTTCTTAGCTTCCCAAAGAGCTGGATGCAAGATGCTTTGGGGCCCTTCTCACCCTTTGGAAAGAAGGCAGCACTTTGTGCCTTGCAGCTCTAGGGCAATGTAGCACACCCAAAGCAGAAGTTCTACTTCAGCCAGATCAGACCTGCAAAGAAACTGCGTTTCACAGGCCTTTGTAAGAGATGTTCCCTGTAGGCTGTTAGAGCACTGTGCAGAGCGAGTTGTTTCTTAGCTTCCCAGAGAGCTGGAAGCAAGATGCTTTGGGGCCCGTTAATTTTATACCCTGCTACTTTGCTGTAGTTGTTGATTATTTCTAATAGTTTTTCTGTGGATTCTTTGGGGTTTTCTATGTATAAGATCATGTCGTCTGCACACAACGCGAGTTTTACTTCTTCGTTACCTATTTCGATTCCTTTTATTTTTTTTTCCTGCCGAATTGCTCTGGCCAGCACCTCCAGTACTATGTTGAATAGGAGTGGTGAAAGTGGGCACCCTTGTCTTGTTCCTGTCCTCAGAGGGATGGCTTTCAGCTTTTGTCCATTGAGTATGATGTTGGCTGTGGGTCTATCATATATGGCCTTTATTATGTTGAGGTACTTTCCTTCTATACCCATTTTACTGAGGGTTTTTATCATAAATGGGTGTTGGATCTTGTCGAATGCTTTCTCTGCGTCTATTGAGATGATCATGTGGTTTTTGTTTTTCATTTTGTTGATGTAGTGTATCACGTTGATTGACTTGCGGGTGTTGAACCATCCCTGTGTCCCTGGTATAAATCCCACTTGATCATGGTGTATAATCTTTTTGATGTATTGCTGTAATCGGTTTGCCAAAATTTTGTTGAGGATTTTTGCATCTATGTTCATCAGTGATATCGGCCTGTAGTTCTCCTTCTTTGTGTTGTCCTTGTCAGGTTTGGGGATCAGAGTGATGTTGGCTTCATAGAATGTGTTAGGGAGTTCTCCATCTTTCTCAATTTTCTGGAACAGTTTGAGGAGAATAGGTACAAAGAACTCACACTGCTTAACAACAAAAAAACAAACAACCCGATCCAAAAATGGGCAGAGGACATGAACAGACATTTCTCCAAAGAAGATATGAACATGGCCAATAGACACATGAAAAGATGTTCATCATCGCTAATCATCAGGGAAATGCAAATCAAAACTACACTAAGATATCACCTTACCCCCGTTAGATTGGCAAAAACATCCAAAACCAAGAACGACGAATGTTGGAGAGGTTGTGGAGAAAGAGGAACCCTCATACACTGTTGGTGGGAATGCAAACTGGTACAGCCACTATGGAAAACAGTATGGAGATTTCTCAAAAAGTTAAAAATAGAAATACCCTATGACCCAGCCATCCCATTACTGGGTATCTATCCTAAGAACCTGATATCAGATATCTCAAGAGTCCGTTGCACCCCTATGTTCATCGCAGCATTATTTACAATAGCCAAGACGTGGAACCAGCCTACATGCCCAGAAACTGATGATTGGATAAAGAAGATGTGGTATATATACACAATGGAATACTACTCAGCCATAAAAAAAGACGACATTGGCCCCTTCACAACAATGTGGATGGACCTCGAGGGCATTATGTTAAGCGAAATAAGTCAGTCAGAGAAAGACGAACTCTATATGACTATACTCATAGGTGGAAATTAGTATATTGAGAAGGAGATCTGATCGGTGGTTACCAGGGAAAAGGGGGGGTGGGGGGAGGGCACGGAGGGGGAAGTGGTGTTCCCACAACATGACTAACAAAAATGTACAACTGAAATTTCACAAGCTTGTAATCCATCATAACATTAATAAACAAACAAACAAAAAAGATGCTTTGGGGCCCATCTGCCCCTATGGAAAGAACGCAGCACTTTCTGCCTTGCAGCTCTAGGGCAATGTAGCACACCCAGAGCAGAAGTTCTACTTCAGCCAGATAATGCCCGCAAAGAAACTGCGTTTCACAGGCCTTTGTAAGAGATGTTCCCGGTAGGCTGTTAGAGCACTGTGCAGAGCGAGTTGTTTCTCAGCTTCCAAAAGAGTTGGAAACAAGATGCTTTGGGGCTCATCTGCCCCTTTGAAATGATGGCAGCACTTTGTGCCTTGCAGCTCTAGGGCAATGTAGCACACCCAGAGCAGAAGTCCTACTTCAGCCAGATCAGGCCTGCAAAGAAACTGCGTTTCACAGGCCTTTGTAAGAGATGTTTCCGGTAGGCTGTTAGAGCACTGTGCAGAGCGAGTTGTTTCTTAGCTTCCCAGAGAGCTGGAAGCAAGATGCTTTGGGGCCCGTTAATTGTATCCCCTGCTACTTTGCTGTAGTTGTTGATTATTTCTAATAGTTTTTCTGTGGATTCTTTGGGGTTTTCTATGTATAAGAACATGTCGTCTGCAAACAACGCGAGTTTTACTTCTTCGTTACCTATTTCGATTCCTTTTATTCTTTTTTCCTGCCGAATTGCTCTGGCCAGCACCTCCAGTACTATGTTGAATAGGAGTGGTGAAAGTGGGCACCCTTGTCTTGTTCCTGTCCTCAGAGGTATGGCTTTCAGCTTTTGTCCATTGAGTATGATGTTGGCTGTGGGTCTATCATATATGGCCTTTATTATGTTGAGGTACTTTCCTTCTATACCCATTTTACTGAGGGTTTTTATCATAAATGGGTGTTGGATCTTGTCGAATGCTTTCTCTGCATCTATTGAGATGATCATGTGGTTTTTGTTTTTCATTTTGTTGATGTAGTGTATCACGTTGATTGACTTGCGGGTGTTGAACCATCCCTGTGTCCCTGGTATAAATCCCACTTGATCATGGTGTATAATCTTTTTGATGTATTGCTGTAATCGGTTTGCCAAAATTTTGTTGAGGATTTTTGCATCTATGTTCATCAGTGATATCGGCCTGTAGTTCTCCTTCTTTGTGTTGTCCTTGTCAGGTTTGGGGATCAGAGTGATGTTGGCTTCATAGAATGTGTTAGGGAGTTCTCCATCTTTCTCAATTTTCTGGAACAGTTTGAGGAGAATAGGTACAAAGAACTCACACTGCTTAACAACAAAAAAACAAACAACCCGATCCAAAAATGGGCAGAGGACATGAACAGACATTTCTCAAAAGAAGATATGAATATGGCCAATAGACACATGAAAAGATGTTCATCATCGCTAATCATCAGGGAAATGCAAATCAAAACTACACTAAGATATCACCTTACCCCCGTTAGATTGGCAAAAACATCCAAAACCAAGAACGACGAATGTTGGAGAGGTTGTGGAGAAAGAGGAACCCTCATACACTGTTGGTGGGAATGCAAACTGGTACAGCCACTATGGAAAACAGTATGGAGATTTCTCAAAAAGTTAAAAATAGAAATACCCTATGACCCAGCCATCCCATTACTGGGTATCTATCCTAAGAACCTGATATCAGATATCTCAAGAGTCCGTTGCACCCCTATGTTCATCGCAGCATTATTTACAATAGAAAAGACGTGGAACCAGCCTACATGCCCAGAAACTGATGATTGGATAAAGAAGATGTGGTATATATACACAATGGAATACTACTCAGCCATAAAAAAAGACGACATTGGCCCCTTCACAACAATGTGGATGGACCTCGAGGGCATTATGTTAAGCGAAATAAGTCAGTCAGAGAAAGACGAACTCTATATGACTCCACTCATAGGTGGAAATTAGTATATTGAGAAGGAGATCTGATCGGTGGTTACCAGGGAAAAGTGGGAGTGGGGGGTGGGCACGAAGTGGGAAGTGGTGTTCCCACAACATGACTAACAAAAATGTACAACTGAAATTTCACAAGCTTGTAATCCATCATAACATTAATAAACAAAAAAAGAAAAAGATGCTTTGGGGCCCATCTGCCCCTATGGAAAGAACGCAGCACTTTCTGCCTTGCAGCTCTAGGGCAATGTAGCACACCCAGAGCAGAAGTTCTACTTCAGCCAGATCATGCCCGCAAAGAAACTGCGTTTCACAGGCCTTTGTAAGAGATGTTCCCGGTAGGCTGTTAGAGCACTGTGCAGAGCGAGTTGTTTCTTAGCTTCCCAAAGAGCTGGAAGCAAGATGCTTTGGGGCCCTTCTCACCCTTTGGCAAGAAGGCAGCACTTTGTGCCTTGCAGCTCTAAGGCAATGTAGCACACCCAGAGCAGAAGTTCTACTTCAGCGAGATCAGGCATGCAAAGAAACTGCGTTTCACAGGCCTTTGTAAGAGATGTTCCCGGTAGGCTGTTAGAGCACTGTGCAGAGCGAGTTGTTTCTCAGCTTCCCAAAGAGGTGGAAGCAAGATGCTTTGGGGCCCTTCTCACCCTTTGGAATGAAGGCAGCACTTTGTGCCTTGCAGCTCTAGGGCAATGTAGCACACCCAAAGCAGAAGTTCTACTTCAGCCAGATCAGACCTGCAAAGAAACTGCGTTTCACAGGCCTTTGTAAGAGATGTTCCCTGTAGGCTGTTAGAGCACTGTGCAGAGCGAGTTGTTTCTTAGCTTCCCAGAGAGCTGGAAGCAAGATGCTTTGGGGCCCGTTAATTGTATCCCCTGCTACTTTGCTGTAGTTGTTGATTATTTCTAATAGTTTTTCTGTGGATTCTTTGGGGTTTTCTATGTATAAGATCATGTCGTCTGCACACAACGCGAGTTTTACTTCTTCGTTACCTATTTCGATTCCTTTTATTTTTTTTTCCTGCCGAATTGCTCTGGCCAGCACCTCCAGTACTATGTTGAATAGGAGTGGTGAAAGTGGGCACCCTTGTCTTGTTCCTGTCCTCAGAGGGATGGCTTTCAGCTTTTGTCCATTGAGTATGATGTTGGCTGTGGGTCTATCCTATATGGCCTTTATTATGTTGAGGTACTTTCCTTCTATACCCATTTTACTGAGGGTTTTTATCATAAATGGGTGTTGGATCTTGTCGAATGCTTTCTCTGCGTCTATTGAGATGATCATGTGGTTTTTGTTTTTCATTTTGTTGATGTAGTGTATCACGTTGATTGACTTGCGGGTGTTGAACCATCCCTGTGTCCCTGGTGTAAATCCCACTTGATCATGGTGTATAATCTTTTTGATGTATTGCTGTAATCGGTTTGCCAAAATTTTGTTGAGGATTTTTGCATCTATGTTCATCAGTGATATCGGCCTGTAGTTCTCCTTCTTTGTGTTGTCCTTGTCAGGTTTGGGGATCAGAGTGATGTTGGCTTCATAGAATGTGTTAGGGAGTTCTCCATCTTTCTCAATTTTCTGGAACAGTTTGAGGAGAATAGGTACAAAGAACTCACACTGCTTAACAACAAAAAAACAAACAACCCGATCCAAAAATGGGCAGAGGACATGAACAGACATTTCTCAAAAGAAGATATGAATATGGCCAATAGACACATGAAAAGATGTTCATCGTCGCTAATCATCAGGGAAATGCAAATCAAAACTACACTAAGATATCACCTTACCCCCGTTAGATTGGCAAAAACATCCAAAACCAAGAACGACGAATGTTGGAGAGGTTGTGGAGAAAGAGGAACCCTCATACACTGTTGGTGGGAATGCAAACTGGTACAGCCACTATGGAAAACAGTATGGAGATTTCTCAAAAAGTTAAAAATAGAAATACCCTATGACCCTGCCATCCCATTACTGGGTATCTATCCTAAGAACCTGATATCAGATATCTCAAGAGTCCGTTGCACCCCTATGTTCATCGCAGCATTATTTACAATACCCAAGACGTGGAACCAGCCTACATGCCCAGAAACTGATGATTGGATAAAGAAGATGTGGTATATATACACAATGGAATACTACTCAGCCATAAAAAAAGACGACATTGGCCCCTTCACAACAATGTGGATGGACCTCGAGGGCATTATGTTAAGCGAAATAAGTCAGTCAGAGAAAGACGAACTCTATATGACTCCACTCATAGGTGGAAATTAGTATATTGAGAAGGAGATCTGATCGGTGGTTACCAGGGAAAAGGGGGGGTGGGGGGAGGGCACGGAGGGGGAAGTGGTGTTCCCACAACATGACTAACAAAAATGTACAACTGAAATTTCACAAGCTTGTAATCCATCATAACATTAATAAACAAACAAACAAAAAAGATGCTTTGGGGCCCATCTGCCCCTATGGAAAGAACGCAGCACTTTCTGCCTTGCAGCTCTAGGGCAATGTAGCACACCCAGAGCAGAAGTTCTACTTCAGCCAGATCATGCCCGCAAAGAAACTGCGTTTCACAGGCCTTTGTAAGAGATGTTCCCGGTAGGCTGTTAGAGCACTGTGCAGAGCGAGTTGTTTCTCAGCTTCCAAAAGAGTTGGAAACAAGATGCTTTGGGGCTCATCTGCCCCTTTGAAATGATGGCAGCACTTTGTGCCTTGCAGCTCTAGGGCAATGTAGCACACCCAGTGCAGAAGTCCTACTTCAGCCAGATCAGGCCTGCAAAGAAACTGCGTTTCACAGGCCTTTGTAAGAGATGTTCCCGGTAGGCTGTTAGAGCACTGTGCAGAGCGAGTTGTTTCTTAGCTTCCCAGAGAGCTGGAAGCAAGATGCTTTGGGGCCCGTTAATTGTATCCCCTGCTACTTTGCTGTAGTTGTTGATTATTTCTAATAGTTTTTCTGTGGATTCTTTGGGGTTTTCTATGTATAAGAACATGTCGTCTGCAAACAACGCGAGTTTTACTTCTTCGTTACCTATTTCGATTCCTTTTATTCTTTTTTCCTGCCGAATTGCTCTGGCCAGCACCTCCAGTACTATGTTGAATAGGAGTGGTGAAAGTGGGCACCCTTGTCTTGTTCCTGTCCTCAGAGGGATGGCTTTCAGCTTTTGTCCATTGAGTATGATGTTGGCTGTGGGTCTATCATATATGGCCTTTATTATGTTGAGGTACTTTCCTTCTATACCCATTTTACTGAGGGTTTTTATCATAAATGGGTGTTGGATCTTGTCGAATGCTTTCTCTGCGTCTATTGAGATGATCATGTGGTTTTTGTTTTTCATTTTGTTGATGTAGTGTATCACGTTGATTGACTTGCGGGTGTTGAACCATCCCTGTGTCCCTGGTATAAATCCCACTTGATCATGGTGTATAATCTTTTTGATGTATTGCTGTAATCGGTTTGCCAAAATTTTGTTGAGGATTTTTGCATCTATGTTCATCAGTGATATCGGCCTGTAGTTCTCCTTCTTTGTGTTGTCCTTGTCAGGTTTGGGGATCAGAGTGATGTTGGCTTCATAGAATGTGTTAGGGAGTTCTCCATCTTTCTCAATTTTCTGGAACAGTTTGAGGAGAATAGGTACAAAGAACTCACACTGCTTAACAACAAAAAAACAAACAACCCGATCCAAAAATGGGCAGAGGACATGAACAGACATTTCTCAAAAGAAGATATGAATATGGCCAATAGACACATGAAAAGATGTTCATCATCGCTAATCATCAGGGAAATGCAAATCAAAACTACACTAAGATATCACCTTACCCCCGTTAGATTGGCAAAAACATCCAAAACCAAGAACGACGAATGTTGGAGAGGTTGTGGAGAAAGAGGAACCCTCATACACTGTTGGTGGGAATGCAAACTGGTACAGCCACTATGGAAAACAGTATGGAGATTTCTCAAAAAGTTAAAAATAGAAATACCCTATGACCCAGCCATCCCATTACTGGGTATCTATCCTAAGAACCTGATATCAGATATCTCAAGAGTCCGTTGCACCCCTATGTTCATCGCAGCATTATTTACAATAGCCAAGACGTGGAACCAGCCTACATGCCCAGAAACTGATGATTGGATAAAGAAGATGTGGTATATATACACAATGGAATACTACTCAGCCATAAAAAAAGACGACATTGGCCCCTTCACAACAATGTGGATGGACCTCGAGGGCATTATGTTAAGCGAAATAAGTCAGTCAGAGAAAGACGAACTCTATATGACTCCACTCATAGGTGGAAATTAGTATATTGAGAAGGAGATCTGATCGGTGGTTACCAGGGAAAAGGGGGGGTGGGGGGAGGGCACGGAGGGGGAAGTGGTGTTCCCACAACATGACTAACAAAAATGTACAACTGAAATTTCACAAGCTTGTAATCCATCATAACATTAATAAACAAACAAAAAAAAAAGATGCTTTGGGGCCCATCTGCCCCTATGGAAAGAACGCAGCACTTTCTGCCTTGCAGCTCTAGGGCAATGTAGCACACCCAGAGCAGAAGTTCTACTTTAGCCACATCAGGCCCGCAAAGAAACTGCGTTTCACAGGCCTTTGTAAGAGATGTTCCCGGTAGGCTGTTAGAGCACTGTGCAGAGCGAGTTGTTTCTTAGCTTCCCAAAGAGCTGGAAGCAAGATGCTTTGGGGCCCTTCTCACCCTTTGGCAAGAAGGCAGCACTTTGTGCCTTGCAGCTCTAAGGCAATGTAGCACACCCAGAGCAGAAGTTCTACTTCAGCGAGATCAGGCATGCAAAGAAACTGCGTTTCACAGGCCTTTGTAAGAGATGTTCCCGGTAGGCTGTTAGAGCACTGTGCAGAGCGAGTTGTTTCTCAGCTTCCCAAAGAGGTGGAAGCAAGATGCTTTGGGTCCCTTCTCACCCTTTGGAATGAAGGCAGCACTTTGTGACTTGCAGCTCTAGGGCAATGTAGCACACCCAGAGCCGAAGTTCTACTTCAGCTAGATCAGACCTGCAAAGAAACTTCGTTTCACAGGCCTTTGTAAGAGATGTTCCCGGTAGGCTGTAAGAGCACTGTGCAGAGCGACTAGTTTCTTAGCTTTCCAGAGAGCTTGAAGCAAGATGCTTTGGGGCCCATCTGCCCCTATGGAAAGAACGCAGCACTTTGTGCCTTGCAGCTCTAGGGCAATGCAGCACACCCCGAGCAGAAGTTCTACTTCTGCCAGGTCAGGCCTGCAAAGAAACTGCGTTTCACAGGCCTTTGTAAGAGATGTTCCCAGTAGGCTGTTAGAGCACTGTGCAGAGCGAGTTGTTTCTTAGCTTCCCAGAGAGCTGGAAGCAAGATGCTTTGGGGCCGGTTAATTTTATACCCTGCTACTTTGCTGTAGTTGTTGATTATTTCTAATAGTTTTTCTGTGGATTCTTTGGGGTTTTCTATGTATAAGATCATGTCGTCTGCAAACAACGCGAGTTTTACTTCTTCGTTACCTATTTGGATTCCTTTTATTTTTTTATTTCCTGCCGAATTGCTCTGGCCAGCACCTCCAGTACTATGTTGAATAGGAGTGGTGAAAGTGGGCACCCTTGTCTTGTTCCTGTCCTCAGAGGGATGGCTTTCAGCTTTTGTCCATTGAGTATGATGTTGGCTGTGGGTCTATCATATATGGCCTTTATTATGTTGAGGTACTTTCCTTCTATACCCATTTTACTGAGGGTTTTTATCATAAATGGGTGTTGGATCTTGTCGAATGCTTTCTCTGCGTCTATTGAGATGATCATGTGGTTTTTGTTTTTCATTTTGTTGATGTAGTGTATCACGTTGATTGACTTGCGGGTGTTGAACCATCCCTGTGTCCCTGGTATAAATCCCACTTGATCATGGTGTATAATCTTTTTGATGTATTGCTGTAATCGGTTTGCCAAAATTTTGTTGAGGATTTTTGCATCTATGTTCATCAGTGATATCGGCCTGTAGTTCTCCTTCTTTGTGTTGTCCTTGTCAGGTTTGGGGATCAGAGTGATGTTGGCTTCATAGAATGTGTTAGGGAGTTCTCCATCTTTCTCAATTTTCTGGAACAGTTTGAGGAGAATAGGTACAAAGAACTCACACTGCTTAACAACAAAAAAACAAACAACCCGATCCAAAAATGGGCAGAGGACATGAACAGACATTTCTCAAAAGAAGATATGAATATGGCCAATAGACACATGAAAAGATGTTCATCGTCGCTAATCATCAGGGATATGCAAATCAAAACTACACTAAGATATCACCTTACCCCCGTTAGATTGGCAAAAACATCCAAAACCAAGAACGACGAATGTTGGAGAGGTTGTGGAGAAAGAGGAACCCTCATACACTGTTGGTGGGAATGCAAACTGGTACAGCCACTATGGAAAACAGTATGGAGATTTCTCAAAAAGTTAAAAATAGAAATACCCTATGACCCAGCCATCCCATTACTGGGTATCTATCCTAAGAACCTGATATCAGATATCTCAAGAGTCCGTTGCACCCCTATGTTCATCGCAGCATTATTTACAATAGCCAAGACGTGGAACCAGCCTACATGCCCAGAAACTGATGATTGGATAAAGAAGATGTGGTATATATACACAATGGAATACTACTCAGCCATAAAAAAAGACGACATTGGCCCCTTCACAACAATGTGGATGGACCTGGAGGGCATTATGTTAAGCGAAATAAGTCAGTCAGAGAAAGACGAACTCTATATGACTCCACTCATAGGTGGAAATTAGTATATTGAGAAGGAGTTCTGATCGGTGGTTACCAGGGAAAAGGGGGGGTGGGGGGAGGGCACGGAGGGGGAAGTGGTGTTCCCACAACATGACTAACAAAAATGTACAACTGAAATTTCACAAGCTTGTAATCCATCATAACATTAATAAACAAACAAAAAAAAAAGATGCTTTGGGGCCCATCTGCCCCTATGGAAAGAACGCAGCACTTTGTGCCTTGCAGCTCTAGGGCAATGTAGCACACCCAGAGCAGAAGTTCTACTTCAGCCAGATCAGGCCCGCAAAGAAACTGCGTTTCACAGGCCTTTGTAAGAGATGTTCCCGGTAGGCTGTTAGAGCACTGTGCAGAGCGAGTTGTTTCTTAGCTTCCCAAAGAGCTGGAAGCAAGATGCTTTGGGGCCCTTCTCACCCTTTGGCAAGAAGGCAGCACTTTGTGCCTTGCAGCTCTAAGGCAATGTAGCACACCCAGAGCAGAAGTTCTACTTCAGCGAGATCAGGCATGCAAAGAAACTGCGTTTCACAGGCCTTTGTAAGAGATGTTCCCGGTAGGCTGTTAGAGCACTGTGCAGAGCGAGTTGTTTCTCAGCTTCCCAAAGAGGTGGAAGCAAGATGCTTTGGGGCCCTTCTCACCCTTTGGAATGAAGGCAGCACTTTGTGCCTTGCAGCTCTAGGGCAATGTAGCACACCCACAGCAGAAGTTCTACTTCAGCTAGATCAGACCTGCAAAGAAACTTCGTTTCACAGGCCTTTGTAAGAGATGTTCCCGGTAGGCTGTAAGAGCACTGTGCAGAGCGACTAGTTTCTTAGCTTTCCAGAGAGCTTGAAGCAAGATGCTTTGGGGCCCATCTGCCCCTATGGAAAGAACGCAGCACTTTGTGCCTTGCAGCTCTAGGGCAATGCAGCACACCCCGAGCAGAAGTTCTACTTCTGCCAGGTCAGGCCCGCAAAGAAACTGCGTTTCACAGGCCTTTGTAAGAGATGTTCCCGGTAGGCTGTTAGAGCACTGTGCAGAGCGAGTTGTTTCTCAGCTTCCAAAAGAGTTGGAAACAAGATGCTTTGGGGCTCATCTGCCCCTTTGAAATGATGGCAGCACTTTGTGCCTTGCAGCTCTAGGGCAATGTAGCACACCCAGAGCAGAAGTCCTACTTCAGCCAGATCAGGCCTGCAAAGAAACTGCGTTTCACAGGCCTTTGTAAGAGATGTTCCCGGTAGGCTGTTAGAGCACTGTGCAGAGCGAGTTGTTTCTTAGCTTCCCAGAGAGCTGGAAGCAAGATGCTTTGGGGCCCGTTAATTGTATCCCCTGCTACTTTGATGTAGTTGTGGATTATTTCTAATAGTTTTTCTGTTTATTCTTTGGGGTTTTCTATGTATAAGAACATGTCGTCTGCAAACAACGCGAGTTTTACTTCTTCGTTACCTATTTCGATTCCTTTTATTCTTTCTTCCTGCCGAATTGCTCTGGCCAGCACCTCCAGTACTATGTTGAATAGGAGTGGTGAAAGTGGGCACCCTTGTCTTGTTCCTGTCCTCAGAGGGATGGCTTTCAGCTTTTGTCCATTGAGTATGATGTTGGCTGTGGGTCTATCATATATGGCCTTTATTATGTTGAGGTACTTTCCTTCTATACCCATTTTACTGAGGGTTTTTATCATTAATGGGTGTTGGATCTTGTCGAATGCTTTCTCTGCGTCTATTGAGATGATCATGTGGTTTTTGTTTTTCATTTTGTTGATGTAGTGTATCACGTTGATTGACTTGCGGGTGTTGAACCATCCCTGTGTCCCTGGTATAAATCCCACTTGATCATGGTGTATAATCTTTTTGATGTATTGCTGTAATCGGTTTGCCAAAATTTTGTTGAGGATTTTTGCATCTATGTTCATCAGTGATATCGGCCTGTAGTTCTCCTTCTTTGTGTTGTCCTTGTCAGGTTTGGGGATCAGAGTGATGTTGGCTTCATAGAATGTGTTAGGGAGTTCTCCATCTTTCTCAATTTTCTGGAACAGTTTGAGGAGAATAGGTACAAAGAACTCACACTGCTTAACAACAAAAAAACAAACAACCCGATCCAAAAATGGGCAGAGGACATGAACAGACATTTCTCAAAAGAAGATATGAATATGGCCAATAGACACATGAAAAGATGTTCATCATCGCTAATCATCAGGGAAATGCAAATCAAAACTACACTAAGATATCACCTTACCCCCGTTAGATTGGCAAAAACATCCAAAACCAAGAACGACGAATGTTGGAGAGGTTGTGGAGAAAGAGGAACCCTCATACACTGTTGGTGGGAATGCAAACTGGTACAGCCACTATGGAAAACAGTATGGAGATTTCTCAAAAAGTTAAAAATAGAAATACCCTATGACCCAGCCATCCCATTACTGGGTATCTATCCTAAGAACCTGATATCAGATATCTCAAGAGTCCGTTGCACCCCTATGTTCATCGCAGCATTATTTACAATAGCCAAGACGTGGAACCAGCCTACATGCCCAGAAACTGATGATTGGATAAAGAAGATGTGGTATATATACACAATGGAATACTACTCAGCCATAAAAAAAGACGACATTGGCCCCTTCACAACAATGTGGATGGACCTGGAGGGCATTATGTTAAGCGAAATAAGTCAGTCAGAGAAAGACGAACTCTATATGACTCCACTCATAGGTGGAAATTAGTATATTGAGAAGGAGATCTGATGGGTGGTTACCAGGGAAAAGGGGGGGTGGGGGGAGGGCACGGAGGGGGAAGTGGTGTTCCCACAACATGACTAACAAAAATGTACAACTGAAATTTCACAAGCTTGTAATCCATCATAACATTAATAAACAAACAAACAAAAAAAAAAGATGCTTTGGGGCCCATCTGCCCCTATGGAAAGAACGCAGCACTTTCTGCCTTGCAGCTCTAGGGCAATGTAGCACACCCAGAGCAGAAGTTCTACTTCAGCCAGATCAGACCCGCAAAGAAACTGCGTTTCACAGGCCTTTGTAAGAGATGTTCCCGGTAGGCTGTTAGAGCACTGTGCAGAGCGAGTTGTTCCTTAGCTTCCCAAAGAGCTGGAAGCAAGATGCTTTGGGGCCCCTCTCACCCTTTGGAAAGAAGGCAGCACTTTGTGCCTTGCAGCTCTAGGGCAATGTAGCACACCCAGAGCAGAAGTTCTACTTCAGCCAGATCAGGCCCGCTAAGAAACTGAATTTCACAGGCCCTTGTAAGAGATGTTCCCGGTAGGCTGTTAGAGCACTGTGCAGAGCGAGTTGTTTCTTAGCTTCCCAAAGAGCTGTTAGCAAGAGGCTTTGGGGCCCATCTGCCCCTATGGAAAGAAGTCAGCACTTTGTGCCTTGCAGCTCTAGGGCAATGCAGCACACCCCGAGCAGAAGTTCTACTTCAGCCAGATCAGGCCTGCAAAGAAACTGCGTTTCACAGGCCTTTGTAAGAGATGTTCCCGGTAGGCTGTTAGAGCACTGTGCAGAGCGAGTTGTTTCTTAGCTTCCCAGAGAGCTGGAAGCAAGATGCTTTGGGGCCCGTTAATTTTATACCCTGCTACTTTGCTGTAGTTGTTGATTATTTCTAATAGTTTTTCTGTGGATTCTTTGGGGTTTTCTATGTATAAGATCATGTCGTCTGCACACAACGCGAGTTTTACTTCTTCGTTACCTATTTCGATTCCTTTTATTTTTTTTTCCTGCCGAATTGCTCTGGCCAGCACCTCCAGTACTATGTTGAATAGGAGTGGTGAAAGTGGGCACCCTTGTCTTGTTCCTGTCCTCAGAGGGATGGCTTTCAGCTTTTGTCCATTGAGTATGATGTTGGCTGTGGGTCTATCATATATGGCCTTTATTATGTTGAGGTACTTTCCTTCTATACCCATTTTACTGAGGGATTTTATCATAAATGGGTGTTGGATCTTGTCGAATGCTTTCTCTGCGTCTATTGAGATGATCATGTGGTTTTTGTTTTTCATTTTGTTGATGTAGTGTATCACGTTGATTGACTTGCGGGTGTTGAACCATCCCTGTGTCCCTGGTATAAATCCCACTTGATCATGGTGTATAATCTTTTTGATGTATTTCTGTAATCGGTTTGCCAAAATTTTGTTGAGGATTTTTGCATCTATGTTCATCAGTGATATCGGCCTGTAGTTCTCCTTCTTTGTGTTGTCCTTGTCAGGTTGGGGGATCAGAGTGATGTTGGCTTCATAGAATGTGTTAGGGAGTTCTCCATCTTTCTCAATTTTCTGGAACAGTTTGAGGAGAATAGGTACAAAGAACTCACACTGCTTAACAACAAAAAAACAAACAACCCGATCCAAAAATGGGCAGAGGACATGAACAGACATTTCTCAAAAGAAGATATGAATATGGCCAATAGACACATGAAAAGATGTTCATCATCGCTAATCATCAGGGAAATGCAAATCAAAACTACACTAAGATATCACCTTACCCCCGTTAGATTGGCAAAAACATCCAAAACCAAGAACGACGAATGTTGGAGAGGTTGTGGAGAAAGAGGAACCCTCATACACTGTTGGTGGGAATGCAAACTGGTACAGCCACTATGGAAAACAGTATGGAGATTTCTCAAAAAGTTAAAAATAGAAATACCCTATGACCCAGCCATCCCATTACTGGGTATCTATCCTAAGAACCTGATATCAGATATCTCAAGAGTCCGTTGCACCCCTATGTTCATCGCAGCATTATTTACAATAGCCAAGACGTGGAACCAGCCTACATGCCCAGAAACTGATGATTGGATAAAGAAGATGTGGTATATATACACAATGGAATACTACTCAGCCATAAAAAAAGACGACATTGGCCCCTTCACAACAATGTGGATGGACCTCGAGGGCATTATGTTAAGCGAAATAAGTCAGTCAGAGAAAGACGAACTCTATATGACTCCACTCATAGGTGGAAATTAGTATATTGAGAAGGAGATCTGATCGGTGGTTACCAGGGAAAAGGGGGGGTGGGGGGAGGGCACGGAGGGGGAAGTGGTGTTCCCACAACATGACTAACAAAAATGTACAACTGAAATTTCACAAGCTTGTAATCCATCATAACATTAATAAACAAACAAAAAAAAAAGATGCTTTGGGGCCCATCTGCCCCTATGGAAAGAACGCAGCACTTTCTGCCTTGCAGCTCTAGGGCAATGTAGCACACCCAGAGCAGAAGTTCTACTTTAGCCACATCAGGCCCGCAAAGAAACTGCGTTTCACAGGCCTTTGTAAGAGATGTTCCCGGTAGGCTGTTAGAGCACTGTGCAGAGCGAGTTGTTTCTTAGCTTCCCAAAGAGCTGGAAGCAAGATGCTTTGGGGCCCTTCTCACCCTTTGGCAAGAAGGCAGCACTTTGTGCCTTGCAGCTCTAAGGCAATGTAGCACACCCAGAGCAGAAGTTCTACTTCAGCGAGATCAGGCATGCAAAGAAACTGCGTTTCACAGGCCTTTGTAAGAGATGTTCCCGGTAGGCTGTTAGAGCACTGTGCAGAGCGAGTTGTTTCTCAGCTTCCCAAAGAGGTGGAAGCAAGATGCTTTGGGTCCCTTCTCACCCTTTGGAATGAAGGCAGCACTTTGTGACTTGCAGCTCTAGGGCAATGTAGCACACCCAGAGCCGAAGTTCTACTTCAGCTAGATCAGACCTGCAAAGAAACTTCGTTTCACAGGCCTTTGTAAGAGATGTTCCCGGTAGGCTGTAAGAGCACTGTGCAGAGCGACTAGTTTCTTAGCTTTCCAGAGAGCTTGAAGCAAGATGCTTTGGGGCCCATCTGCCCCTATGGAAAGAACGCAGCACTTTGTGCCTTGCAGCTCTAGGGCAATGCAGCACACCCCGAGCAGAAGTTCTACTTCTGCCAGGTCAGGCCTGCAAAGAAACTGCGTTTCACAGGCCTTTGTAAGAGATGTTCCCAGTAGGCTGTTAGAGCACTGTGCAGAGCGAGTTGTTTCTTAGCTTCCCAGAGAGCTGGAAGCAAGATGCTTTGGGGCCGGTTAATTTTATACCCTGCTACTTTGCTGTAGTTGTTGATTATTTCTAATAGTTTTTCTGTGGATTCTTTGGGGTTTTCTATGTATAAGATCATGTCGTCTGCAAACAACGCGAGTTTTACTTCTTCGTTACCTATTTGGATTCCTTTTATTTTTTTATTTCCTGCCGAATTGCTCTGGCCAGCACCTCCAGTACTATGTTGAATAGGAGTGGTGAAAGTGGGCACCCTTGTCTTGTTCCTGTCCTCAGAGGGATGGCTTTCAGCTTTTGTCCATTGAGTATGATGTTGGCTGTGGGTCTATCATATATGGCCTTTATTATGTTGAGGTACTTTCCTTCTATACCCATTTTACTGAGGGTTTTTATCATAAATGGGTGTTGGATCTTGTCGAATGCTTTCTCTGCGTCTATTGAGATGATCATGTGGTTTTTGTTTTTCATTTTGTTGATGTAGTGTATCACGTTGATTGACTTGCGGGTGTTGAACCATCCCTGTGTCCCTGGTATAAATCCCACTTGATCATGGTGTATAATCTTTTTGATGTATTGCTGTAATCGGTTTGCCAAAATTTTGTTGAGGATTTTTGCATCTATGTTCATCAGTGATATCGGCCTGTAGTTCTCCTTCTTTGTGTTGTCCTTGTCAGGTTTGGGGATCAGAGTGATGTTGGCTTCATAGAATGTGTTAGGGAGTTCTCCATCTTTCTCAATTTTCTGGAACAGTTTGAGGAGAATAGGTACAAAGAACTCACACTGCTTAACAACAAAAAAACAAACAACCCGATCCAAAAATGGGCAGAGGACATGAACAGACATTTCTCAAAAGAAGATATGAATATGGCCAATAGACACATGAAAAGATGTTCATCGTCGCTAATCATCAGGGATATGCAAATCAAAACTACACTAAGATATCACCTTACCCCCGTTAGATTGGCAAAAACATCCAAAACCAAGAACGACGAATGTTGGAGAGGTTGTGGAGAAAGAGGAACCCTCATACACTGTTGGTGGGAATGCAAACTGGTACAGCCACTATGGAAAACAGTATGGAGATTTCTCAAAAAGTTAAAAATAGAAATACCCTATGACCCAGCCATCCCATTACTGGGTATCTATCCTAAGAACCTGATATCAGATATCTCAAGAGTCCGTTGCACCCCTATGTTCATCGCAGCATTATTTACAATAGCCAAGACGTGGAACCAGCCTACATGCCCAGAAACTGATGATTGGATAAAGAAGATGTGGTATATATACACAATGGAATACTACTCAGCCATAAAAAAAGACGACATTGGCCCCTTCACAACAATGTGGATGGACCTCGAGGGCATTATGTTAAGCGAAATAAGTCAGTCAGAGAAAGACGAACTCTATATGACTCCACTCATAGGTGGAAATTAGTATATTGAGAAGGAGATCTGATCGGTGGTTACCAGGGAAAAGGGGGGGTGGGGGGAGGGCACGGAGGGGGAAGTGGTGTTCCCACAACATGACTAACAAAAATGTACAACTGAAATTTCACAAGCTTGTAATCCATCATAACATTAATAAACAAACAAAAAAAAAAGATGCTTTGGGGCCCATCTGCCCCTATGGAAAGAACGCAGCACTTTGTGCCTTGCAGCTCTAGGGCAATGTAGCACACCCAGAGCAGAAGTTCTACTTCAGCCAGATCAGGCCCGCAAAGAAACTGCGTTTCACAGGCCTTTGTAAGAGATGTTCCCGGTAGGCTGTTAGAGCACTGTGCAGAGCGAGTTGTTTCTTAGCTTCCCAAAGAGCTGGAAGCAAGATGCTTTGGGGCCCTTCTCACCCTTTGGCAAGAAGGCAGCACTTTGTGCCTTGCAGCTCTAAGGCAATGTAGCACACCCAGAGCAGAAGTTCTACTTCAGCGAGATCAGGCATGCAAAGAAACTGCGTTTCACAGGCCTTTGTAAGAGATGTTCCCGGTAGGCTGTTAGAGCACTGTGCAGAGCGAGTTGTTTCTCAGCTTCCCAAAGAGGTGGAAGCAAGATGCTTTGGGGCCCTTCTCACCCTTTGGAATGAAGGCAGCACTTTGTGCCTTGCAGCTCTAGGGCAATGTAGCACACCCACAGCAGAAGTTCTACTTCAGCTAGATCAGACCTGCAAAGAAACTTCGTTTCACAGGCCTTTGTAAGAGATGTTCCCGGTAGGCTGTAAGAGCACTGTGCAGAGCGACTAGTTTCTTAGCTTTCCAGAGAGCTTGAAGCAAGATGCTTTGGGGCCCATCTGCCCCTATGGAAAGAACGCAGCACTTTGTGCCTTGCAGCTCTAGGGCAATGCAGCACACCCCGAGCAGAAGTTCTACTTCTGCCAGGTCAGGCCCGCAAAGAAACTGCGTTTCACAGGCCTTTGTAAGAGATGTTCCCGGTAGGCTGTTAGAGCACTGTGCAGAGCGAGTTGTTTCTCAGCTTCCAAAAGAGTTGGAAACAAGATGCTTTGGGGCTCATCTGCCCCTTTGAAATGATGGCAGCACTTTGTGCCTTGCAGCTCTAGGGCAATGTAGCACACCCAGAGCAGAAGTCCTACTTCAGCCAGATCAGGCCTGCAAAGAAACTGCGTTTCACAGGCCTTTGTAAGAGATGTTCCCGGTAGGCTGTTAGAGCACTGTGCAGAGCGAGTTGTTTCTTAGCTTCCCAGAGAGCTGGAAGCAAGATGCTTTGGGGCCCGTTAATTGTATCCCCTGCTACTTTGATGTAGTTGTGGATTATTTCTAATAGTTTTTCTGTTTATTCTTTGGGGTTTTCTATGTATAAGAACATGTCGTCTGCAAACAACGCGAGTTTTACTTCTTCGTTACCTATTTCGATTCCTTTTATTCTTTCTTCCTGCCGAATTGCTCTGGCCAGCACCTCCAGTACTATGTTGAATAGGAGTGGTGAAAGTGGGCACCCTTGTCTTGTTCCTGTCCTCAGAGGGATGGCTTTCAGCTTTTGTCCATTGAGTATGATGTTGGCTGTGGGTCTATCATATATGGCCTTTATTATGTTGAGGTACTTTCCTTCTATACCCATTTTACTGAGGGTTTTTATCATTAATGGGTGTTGGATCTTGTCGAATGCTTTCTCTGCGTCTATTGAGATGATCATGTGGTTTTTGTTTTTCATTTTGTTGATGTAGTGTATCACGTTGATTGACTTGCGGGTGTTGAACCATCCCTGTGTCCCTGGTATAAATCCCACTTGATCATGGTGTATAATCTTTTTGATGTATTGCTGTAATCGGTTTGCCAAAATTTTGTTGAGGATTTTTGCATCTATGTTCATCAGTGATATCGGCCTGTAGTTCTCCTTCTTTGTGTTGTCCTTGTCAGGTTTGGGGATCAGAGTGATGTTGGCTTCATAGAATGTGTTAGGGAGTTCTCCATCTTTCTCAATTTTCTGGAACAGTTTGAGGAGAATAGGTACAAAGAACTCACACTGCTTAACAACAAAAAAACAAACAACCCGATCCAAAAATGGGCAGAGGACATGAACAGACATTTCTCAAAAGAAGATATGAATATGGCCAATAGACACATGAAAAGATGTTCATCATCGCTAATCATCAGGGAAATGCAAATCAAAACTACACTAAGATATCACCTTACCCCCGTTAGATTGGCAAAAACATCCAAAACCAAGAACGACGAATGTTGGAGAGGTTGTGGAGAAAGAGGAACCCTCATACACTGTTGGTGGGAATGCAAACTGGTACAGCCACTATGGAAAACAGTATGGAGATTTCTCAAAAAGTTAAAAATAGAAATACCCTATGACCCAGCCATCCCATTACTGGGTATCTATCCTAAGAACCTGATATCAGATATCTCAAGAGTCCGTTGCACCCCTATGTTCATCGCAGCATTATTTACAATAGCCAAGACGTGGAACCAGCCTACATGCCCAGAAACTGATGATTGGATAAAGAAGATGTGGTATATATACACAATGGAATACTACTCAGCCATAAAAAAAGACGACATTGGCCCCTTCACAACAATGTGGATGGACCTGGAGGGCATTATGTTAAGCGAAATAAGTCAGTCAGAGAAAGACGAACTCTATATGACTCCACTCATAGGTGGAAATTAGTATATTGAGAAGGAGATCTGATGGGTGGTTACCAGGGAAAAGGGGGGGTGGGGGGAGGGCACGGAGGGGGAAGTGGTGTTCCCACAACATGACTAACAAAAATGTACAACTGAAATTTCACAAGCTTGTAATCCATCATAACATTAATAAACAAACAAACAAAAAAAAAAGATGCTTTGGGGCCCATCTGCCCCTATGGAAAGAACGCAGCACTTTCTGCCTTGCAGCTCTAGGGCAATGTAGCACACCCAGAGCAGAAGTTCTACTTCAGCCAGATCAGACCCGCAAAGAAACTGCGTTTCACAGGCCTTTGTAAGAGATGTTCCCGGTAGGCTGTTAGAGCACTGTGCAGAGCGAGTTGTTCCTTAGCTTCCCAAAGAGCTGGAAGCAAGATGCTTTGGGGCCCCTCTCACCCTTTGGAAAGAAGGCAGCACTTTGTGCCTTGCAGCTCTAGGGCAATGTAGCACACCCAGAGCAGAAGTTCTACTTCAGCCAGATCAGGCCCGCTAAGAAACTGAATTTCACAGGCCCTTGTAAGAGATGTTCCCGGTAGGCTGTTAGAGCACTGTGCAGAGCGAGTTGTTTCTTAGCTTCCCAAAGAGCTGTTAGCAAGAGGCTTTGGGGCCCATCTGCCCCTATGGAAAGAAGTCAGCACTTTGTGCCTTGCAGCTCTAGGGCAATGCAGCACACCCCGAGCAGAAGTTCTACTTCAGCCAGATCAGGCCTGCAAAGAAACTGCGTTTCACAGGCCTTTGTAAGAGATGTTCCCGGTAGGCTGTTAGAGCACTGTGCAGAGCGAGTTGTTTCTTAGCTTCCCAGAGAGCTGGAAGCAAGATGCTTTGGGGCCCGTTAATTTTATACCCTGCTACTTTGCTGTAGTTGTTGATTATTTCTAATAGTTTTTCTGTGGATTCTTTGGGGTTTTCTATGTATAAGATCATGTCGTCTGCACACAACGCGAGTTTTACTTCTTCGTTACCTATTTCGATTCCTTTTATTTTTTTTTCCTGCCGAATTGCTCTGGCCAGCACCTCCAGTACTATGTTGAATAGGAGTGGTGAAAGTGGGCACCCTTGTCTTGTTCCTGTCCTCAGAGGGATGGCTTTCAGCTTTTGTCCATTGAGTATGATGTTGGCTGTGGGTCTATCATATATGGCCTTTATTATGTTGAGGTACTTTCCTTCTATACCCATTTTACTGAGGGATTTTATCATAAATGGGTGTTGGATCTTGTCGAATGCTTTCTCTGCGTCTATTGAGATGATCATGTGGTTTTTGTTTTTCATTTTGTTGATGTAGTGTATCACGTTGATTGACTTGCGGGTGTTGAACCATCCCTGTGTCCCTGGTATAAATCCCACTTGATCATGGTGTATAATCTTTTTGATGTATTTCTGTAATCGGTTTGCCAAAATTTTGTTGAGGATTTTTGCATCTATGTTCATCAGTGATATCGGCCTGTAGTTCTCCTTCTTTGTGTTGTCCTTGTCAGGTTGGGGGATCAGAGTGATGTTGGCTTCATAGAATGTGTTAGGGAGTTCTCCATCTTTCTCAATTTTCTGGAACAGTTTGAGGAGAATAGGTACAAAGAACTCACACTGCTTAACAACAAAAAAACAAACAACCCGATCCAAAAATGGGCAGAGGACATGAACAGACATTTCTCAAAAGAAGATATGAATATGGCCAATAGACACATGAAAAGATGTTCATCATCGCTAATCATCAGGGAAATGCAAATCAAAACTACACTAAGATATCACCTTACCCCCGTTAGATTGGCAAAAACATCCAAAACCAAGAACGACGAATGTTGGAGAGGTTGTGGAGAAAGAGGAACCCTCATACACTGTTGGTGGGAATGCAAACTGGTACAGCCACTATGGAAAACAGTATGGAGATTTTTCAAAAAGTTAAAAATAGAAATACCCTATGACCCAGCCATCCCATTACTGGGTATCTATCCTAAGAACCTGATATCAGATATCTCAAGAGTCCGTTGCACCCCTATGTTCATCGCAGCATTATTTACAATAGCCAAGATGTGGAACCAGCCTACATGCCCAGAAACTGATGATTGGATAAAGAAGATGTGGTATATATACACAATGGAATACTACTCAGCCATAAAAAAAGACGACATTGGCCCCTTCACAACAATGTGGATGGACCTCGAGGGCATTATGTTAAGCGATATAAGTCAGTCAGAGAAAGACGAACTCTATATGACTCCACTCATAGGTGGAAATTAGTATATTGAGAAGGAGATCTGATCGGTGGTTACCAGGGAAAAGGGGGGGTGGGGGGTGGGCACGAAGTGGGAAGTGGTGTTCCCACAACATGACTAACAAAAATGTACAACTGAAATTTCACAAGCTTGTAATCCATCATAACATTAATAAACAAAAAAAAAAAAAAAGATGCTTTGGGGCCCATCTGCCCCTATGGAAAGAACGCAGCACTTTGTGCCTTGCAGCTCTAGGGCAATGTAGCACACCCAGAGCAGAAGTTCTACTTCAGCCAGATCAGGCCCGCAAAGAAACTGCGTTTCACAGGCCTTTGTAAGAGATGTTCCCGGTAGGCTGTTAGAGCACTGTGCAGAGCGAGTTGTTTCTTAGCTTCCCAACGAGCTGGAAGCAAGATGCTTTAGGGGCCATCTGCCCTTAAGGAAAGAAGGCAGCACTTTGTGCCTTGCAGCTCTAGGGCAAAGTAGCACACCCAGAGCAGAAGTTCTACTTCAGCCAGATCAGGCCTGCAAAGAAACTGCGTTTCACAGGCCTTTGTAAGAGATGTTCCCGGTAGGCTGTTAGAGCACTGTGCAGAGCGACTTGTTTCTGAGCCTCCCAAAGAGCTGGAAGCAAGATGCTTTGGGGCCCTTCTCACCCTTTGGAAAGAAGGCAGCACTTTGTGCCTTGCAGCTCTAGGGCAATGTAGCACACCCAGAGCAGTTGTTCTACTTCTGCCAGGTCAGGCCTGCAAAGAAACTTCGTTTCACTGGCCTTTGTAAGAGATGTTCCCTGTAGGCTTTTAGAGCACTGTGCAGAGCGAGTTCTTTCTTAGCTTCCCAAAGACCTGGAAGCCAGATGCTTTGGGGGCCATCTGCCGTTAAGTAAAGAAGGCAGCACTTTGTGCCTTTCAGCTCTAGGGCAATGCAGCACACCCCGAGCAGAAGTTCTACTTCAGCCAGATCAGGCCTGCAAAGAAACTGCGTTTCACAGGCCTTTGTAAGAGATGTTCCCGGTAGGCTGTTAGAGCACTGTGCAGAGCGAGTTGTTTCTTAGCTTCCCAGAGAGCTGGAAGCAAGATGCTTTGGGGCCCGTTAATTTTATACCCTGCTACTTTGCTGTAGTTGTTGATTATTTCTAATAGTTTTTCTGTGGATTCTTTGGGGTTTTCTATGTATAAGATCATGTCGTCTGCAAACAACGCGAGTTTTACTTCTTCGTTACCTATTTGGATTCCTTTTATTTTTTTTTCCTGCCGAATTGCTCTGGCCAGCACCTCCAGTACTATGTTGAATAGGAGTGGTGAAAGTGGGCACCCTTGTCTTGTTCCTGTCCTCAGAGGGATGGCTTTCAGCTTTTGTCCATTGAGTATGATGTTGGCTGTGGGTCTATCATATATGGCCTTTATTATGTTGAGGTACTTTCCTTCTATACCCATTTTACTGAGGGTTGTTATCATAAATGGGTGTTGGATCTTGTCGAATGCTTTCTCTGCGTCTATTGAGATGATCATGTGGTTTTTGTTTTTCATTTTGTTGATGTAGTGTATCACGTTCATTGACTTGCGGGTGTTGAACCATCCCTGTGTCCCTGGTATAAATCCCACTTGATCATGGTGTATAATCTTTTTGATGTATTGCTGTAATCGGTTTGCCAAAATTTGGTTGAGGATTTTTGCATCTATGTTCATCAGTGATATCGGCCTGTAGTTCTCCTTCTTTGTGTTGTCCTTGTCAGGTTTGGGGATCAGAGTGATGTTGGCTTCATAGAATGTGTTAGGGAGTTCTCCATCTTTCTCAATTTTCTGGAACAGTTTGAGGAGAATAGGTACAAAGAACTCACACTGCTTAACAACAAAAAAACAAACAACCCGATCAAAAAATGGGCAGAGGACATGAACAGACATTTCTCCAAAGAAGATATGAACATGGCCAATAGACACATGAAAAGATGTTCATCATCGCTAATCATCAGGGAAATGCAAATCAAAACTACACTAAGATATCACCTTACCCCCGTTAGATTGGCAAAAACATCCAAAACCAAGAACGACAAATGTTGGAGAGGTTGTGGAGAAAGAGGAACCCTCATACACTGTTGGTGGGAATGCAAACTGGTACAGCCACTATGGAAAACAGTATGGAGATTTCTCAAAAAGTTAAAAATAGAAATACCCTATGACCCAGCCATCCCATTACTGGGTATCTATCCTAAGAACCTGATATCAGATATCTCAAGAGTCCGTTGCACCCCTATGTTCATCGCAGCATTATTTACAATAGCCAAGACGTGGAACCAGCCTACATGCCCAGAAACTGATGATTGGATAAAGAAGATGTGGTATATATACACAAAGGAATACTACTCAGCCATAAAAAAAGACGACATTGGCCCATTCACAACAATGTGGATGGACCTCGAGGGCATTATGTTAAGCGAAATAAGTCAGTCAGAGAAAGACAGACTCTATATGACTCCACTCATAGGTGGAAATTAGTATATTGAGAAGGAGATCTGATCGGTGGTTACCAGGGAAAAGGGGGGGTGGGGGGAGGGCACGGAGGGGGAAGTGGTGTTCCCACAACATGACTAACAAAAATGTACAACTGAAATTTCACAAGCTTGTAATCCATCATAACATTAATAAACAAAAAAAAAAAAAAAGATGCTTTGGGGCCCATCTGCCCCTATGGAAAGAACGCAGCACTTTGTGCCTTGCAGCTCTAGGGCAATGTAGCACACCCACAGCAGAAGTTCTACTTCAGCCAGATCAGGCCCGCAAAGAAACTGCGTTTCACAGGCCTTTGTAAGAGATGTTCCCGGTAGGCTGTTAGAGCACTGTGCAGAGCGAGTTGTTTCTTAGCTTCCCAACGAGCTGGAAGCAAGATGCTTTAGGGGCCATCTGCCCTTAAGGAAAGAAGGCAGCACTTTGTGCCTTGCAGCTCTAGGGCAAAGTAGCACACCCAGAGCAGAAGTTCTACTTCAGCCAGATCAGGCCTGCAAAGAAACTGCGTTTCACAGGCCTTTGTAAGAGATGTTCCCGGTAGGCTGTTAGAGCACTGTGCAGAGCGAGTTGTTTCTGAGCTTCCCATAGAGCTGGAAGCAAGATGCTTTGGGGCCCTTCTCACCCTTTGGAAAGAAGGCAGCACTTTGTGCCTTAGAGCTCTAGGGCAATGTAGCACAGCCAGAGCAGAAGTTCTTCTTCAGCCAGATCAGGCCTGCAAAGAAACTGCGTTTCACAGGCCTTTGTAAGAGATGTTCCCTGTAGGCTGTTAGAGCACTGTGCAGAGCGAGTTCTTTCTTAGCTTCCCAAAGACCTGGAAGCCAGATGCTTTGGGGGCCATCTGCCGTTAAGTAAAGAAGGCAGCACTTTGTGCCTTTCAGCTCTAGGGCAATGCAGCACACCCCGAGCAGAAGTTCTACTTCAGCCAGATCAGGCCTGCAAAGAAACTGCGTTTCACAGGCCTTTGTAAGAGATGTTCCCGGTAGGCTGTTAGAGCACTGTGCAGAGCGAGTTGTTTCTTAGCTTCCCAGAGAGCTGGAAGCAAGATGCTTTGGGGCCCGTTAATTTTATACCCTGCTACTTTGCTGTAGTTGTTGATTATTTCTCATAGTTTTTCTGTGGATTCTTTGGGGTTTTCTATGTATAAGATCATGTCGTCTGCAAACAACGCGAGTTTTACTTCTTCGTTACCTATTTGGATTCCTTTTATTTTTTTTTCCTGCCGAATTGCTCTGGCCAGCACCTCCAGTACTATGTTGAATAGGAGTGGTGAAAGTGGGCACCCTTGTCTTGTTCCTGTCCTCAGAGGGATGGCTTTCAGCTTTTGTCCATTGAGTATGATGTTGGCTGTGGGTCTATCATATATGGCCTTTATTATGTTGAGGTACTTTCCTTCTATACCCATTTTACTGAGGGTTTTTATCATAAATGGGTGTTGGATCTTGTCGAATGCTTTCTCTGCGTCTATTGAGATGATCATGTGGTTTTTGTTTTTCATTTTGTTGATGTAGTGTATCACGTTGATTGACTTGCGGGTGTTGAACCATCCCTGTGTCCCTGGTATAAATCCCACTTGATCATGGTGTATAATCTTTTTGATGTATTGCTGTAATCGGTTTGCCAAAATTTGGTTGAGGATTTTTGCATCTATGTTCATCAGTGATATCGGCCTGTAGTTCTCCTTCTTTGTGTTGTCCTTGTCAGGTTTGGGGATCAGAGTGATGTTGGCTTCATAGAATGTGTTAGGGAGTTCTCCATCTTTCTCAATTTTCTGGAACAGTTTGAGGAGAATAGGTACAAAGAACTCACACTGCTTAACAACAAAAAAACAAACAACCCGATCAAAAAATGGGCAGAGGACATGAACAGACATTTCTCCAAAGAAGATATGAACATGGCCAATAGACACATGAAAAGATGTTCATCATCGCTAATCATCAGGGAAATGCAAATCAAAACTACACTAAGATATCACCTTACCCCCGTTAGATTGGCAAAAACATCCAAAACCAAGAACGACAAATGTTGGAGAGGTTGTGGAGAAAGAGGAACCCTCATACACTGTTGGTGGGAATGCAAACTGGTACAGCCACTATGGAAAACAGTATGGAGATTTCTCAAAAAGTTAAAAATAGAAATACCCTATGACCCAGCCATCCCATTACTGGGTATCTATCCTAAGAACCTGATATCAGATATCTCAAGAGTCCGTTGCACCCCTATGTTCATCGCAGCATTATTTACAATAGCCAAGACGTGGAACCAGCCTACATGCCCAGAAACTGATGATTGGATAAAGAAGATGTGGTATATATACACAAAGGAATACTACTCAGCCATAAAAAAAGACGACATTGGCCCATTCACAACAATGTGGATGGACCTCGAGGGCATTATGTTAAGCGAAATAAGTCAGTCAGAGAAAGACAGACTCTATATGACTCCACTCATAGGTGGAAATTAGTATATTGAGAAGGAGATCTGATCGGTGGTTACCAGGGAAAAGGGGGGGTGGGGGGAGGGCACGGAGGGGGAAGTGGTGTTCCCACAACATGACTAACAAAAATGTACAACTGAAATTTCACAAGCTTGTAATCCATCATAACATTAATAAACAAAAAAAAAAAAAAAGATGCTTTGGGGCCCATCTGCCCCTATGGAAAGAACGCAGCACTTTGTGCCTTGCAGCTCTAGGGCAATGTAGCACACCCACAGCAGAAGTTCTACTTCAGCCAGATCAGGCCCGCAAAGAAACTGCGTTTCACAGGCCTTTGTAAGAGATGTTCCCGGTAGGCTGTTAGAGCACTGTGCAGAGCGAGTTGTTTCTTAGCTTCCCAACGAGCTGGAAGCAAGATGCTTTAGGGGCCATCTGCCCTTAAGGAAAGAAGGCAGCACTTTGTGCCTTGCAGCTCTAGGGCAAAGTAGCACACCCAGAGCAGAAGTTCTACTTCAGCCAGATCAGGCCTGCAAAGAATCTGCGTTTCACAGGCCTTTGTAAGAGATGTTCCCGGTAGGCTGTTAGAGCACTGTGCAGAGCGAGTTGTTTCTGAGCTTCCCATAGAGCTGGAAGCAAGATGCTTTGGGGCCCTTCTCACCCTTTGGAAAGAAGGCAGCACTTTGTGCCTTAGAGCTCTAGGGCAATGTAGCACAGCCAGAGCAGAAGTTCTTCTTCAGCCAGATCAGGCCTGCAAAGAAACTGCGTTTCACAGGCCTTTGTAAGAGATGTTCCCTGTAGGCTGTTAGAGCACTGTGCAGAGCGAGTTCTTTCTTAGCTTCCCAAAGACCTGGAAGCCAGATGCTTTGGGGGCCATCTGCCGTTAAGTAAAGAAGGCAGCACTTTGTGCCTTTCAGCTCTAGGGCAATGCAGCACACCCCGAGCAGAAGTTCTACTTCAGCCAGATCAGGCCTGCAAAGAAACTGCGTTTCACAGGCCTTTGTAAGAGATGTTCCCGGTAGGCTGTTAGAGCACTGTGCAGAGCGAGTTGTTTCTTAGCTTCCCAGAGAGCTGGAAGCAAGATGCTTTGGGGCCCGTTAATTTTATACCCTGCTACTTTGCTGTAGTTGTTGATTATTTCTCATAGTTTTTCTGTGGATTCTTTGGGGTTTTCTATGTATAAGATCATGTCGTCTGCAAACAACGCGAGTTTTACTTCTTCGTTACCTATTTGGATTCCTTTTATTTTTTTTTCCTGCCGAATTGCTCTGGCCAGCACCTCCAGTACTATGTTGAATAGGAGTGGTGAAAGTGGGCACCCTTGTCTTGTTCCTGTCCTCAGAGGGATGGCTTTCAGCTTTTGTCCATTGAGTATGATGTTGGCTGTGGGTCTATCATATATGGCCTTTATTATGTTGAGGTACTTTCCTTCTATACCCATTTTACTGAGGGTTGTTATCATAAATGGGTGTTGGATCTTGTCGAATGCTTTCTCTGCGTCTATTGAGATGATCATGTGGTTTTTGTTTTTCATTTTGTTGATGTAGTGTATCACGTTGATTGACTTGCGGGTGTTGAACCATCCCTGTGTCCCTGGTATAAATCCCACTTGATCATGGTGTATAATCTTTTTGATGTATTGCTGTAATCGGTTTGCCAAAATTTGGTTGAGGATTTTTGCATCTATGTTCATCAGTGATATCGGCCTGTAGTTCTCCTTCTTTGTGTTGTCCTTGTCAGGTTTGGGGATCAGAGTGATGTTGGCTTCATAGAATGTGTTAGGGAGTTCTCCATCTTTCTCAATTTTCTGGAACAGTTTGAGGAGAATAGGTACAAAGAACTCACACTGCTTAACAACAAAAAAACAAACAACCCGATCAAAAAATGGGCAGAGGACATGAACAGACATTTCTCCAAAGAAGATATGAACATGGCCAATAGACACATGAAAAGATGTTCATCATCGCTAATCATCAGGGAAATGCAAATCAAAACTACACTAAGATATCACCTTACCCCCGTTAGATTGGCAAAAACATCCAAAACCAAGAACGACAAATGTTGGAGAGGTTGTGGAGAAAGAGGAACCCTCATACACTGTTGGTGGGAATGCAAACTGGTACAGCCACTATGGAAAACAGTATGGAGATTTCTCAAAAAGTTAAAAATAGAAATACCCTATGACCCAGCCATCCCATTACTGGGTATCTATCCTAAGAACCTGATATCAGATATCTCAAGAGTCCGTTGCACCCCTATGTTCATCGCAGCATTATTTACAATAGCCAAGACGTGGAACCAGCCTACATGCCCAGAAACTGATGATTGGATAAAGAAGATGTGGTATATATACACAACGGAATACTACTCAGCCATAAAAAAAGACGACATTGGCCCATTCACAACAATGTGGATGGACCTCGAGGGCATTATGTTAAGCGAAATAAGTCAGTCAGAGAAAGACAGACTCTATATGACTCCACTCATAGGTGGAAATTAGTATATTGAGAAGGAGATCTGATCGGTGGTTACCAGGGAAAAGGGGGGTGGGGGGAGGGCACGGAGGGGGAAGTGGTGTTCCCACAACATGACTAACAAAAATGTACAACTGAAATTTCACAAGCTTGTAATCCATCATAACATTAATAAACAAACAAAAAAAAAAAAGATGCTTTGGGGCCCATCTGCCCCTATGGAAAGAACGCAGCACTTTGTGCCTTGCAGCTATAGGGCAATGTAGCACACCCAGAGCAGAAGTTCTACTTCAGCCAGATCAGGCCCGCAAAGAAACTGCGTTTCACAGGCCTTTGTAAGAGATGTTCCCGGTAGGCTGTTAGAGCACTGTGCAGAGCGAGTTGTTTCTTAGCTTCCCAACAAGCTGGAAGCAAGATGCTTTAGGGGCCATCTGCCCTTAAGGAAAGAAGGCGGCACTTTGTGCCTTGCAGCTCTAGGGCAAAGTAGCACACCCAGAGCAGAAGTTCTACTTAAGCCAGATCAGGCCTGCAAAGAAACTGCGTTTCACAGGCCTTTGTAAGAGATGTTCCCTGTAGGCTGTTAGAGCACTGTGCAGAGCGAGTTCTTTCTTAGCTTCCCAAAGACCTGGAAGCCAGATGCTTTGGGGGCCATCTTCCGTTAAGTAAAGAAGGCAGCACTTTGTGCCTTTCAGCTCTAGGGCAATGCAGCACACCCCGAGCAGAAGTTCTACTTCAGCCAGATCAGGCCTGCAAAGAAACTGCGTTTCACAGGCCTTTGTAAGAGATGTTCCCGGTAGGCTGTTAGAGCACTGTGCAGAGCGAGTTGTTTCTTAGCTTCCCAGAGAGCTGGAAGCAAGATGCTTTGGGGCCCGTTAATTTTATACCCTGCTACTTTGCTGTAGTTGTTGATTATTTCTAATAGTTTTTCTGTGGATTCTTTGGGGTTTTCTATGTATAAGATCATGTCGTCTGCAAACAACGCGAGTTTTACTTCTTCGTTACCTATTTGGATTCCTTTTATTTTTTTTTCCTGCCGAATTGCTCTGGCCAGCACCTCCAGTACTATGTTGAATAGGAGTGGTGAAAGTGGGCACCCTTGTCTTGTTCCTGTCCTCAGAGGGATGGCTTTCAGCTTTTGTCCATTGAGTATGATGTTGGCTGTGGGTCTATCATATATGGCCTTTATTATGTTGAGGTACTTTCCTTCTATACCCATTTTACTGAGGGTTGTTATCATAAATGGGTGTTGGATCTTGTCGAATGCTTTCTCTGCGTCTATTGAGATGATCATGTGGTTTTTGTTTTTCATTTTGTTGATGTAGTGTATCACGTTGATTGACTTGCGGGTGTTGAACCATCCCTGTGTCCCTGGTATAAATCCCACTTGATCATGGTGTATAATCTTTTTGATGTATTGCTGTAATCGGTTTGCCAAAATTTGGTTGAGGATTTTTGCATCTATGTTCATCAGTGATATCGGCCTGTAGTTCTCCTTCTTTGTGTTGTCCTTGTCAGGTTTGGGGATCAGAGTGATGTTGGCTTCATAGAATGTGTTAGGGAGTTCTCCATCTTTCTCAATTTTCTGGAACAGTTTGAGGAGAATAGGTACAAAGAACTCACACTGCTTAACAACAAAAAAACAAACAACCCGATCAAAAAATGGGCAGAGGACATGAACAGACATTTCTCCAAAGAAGATATGAACATGGCCAATAGACACATGAAAAGATGTTCATCATCGCTAATCATCAGGGAAATGCAAATCAAAACTACACTAAGATATCACCTTACCCCCGGTAGATTGGCAAAAACATCCAAAACCAAGAAGGACAAATGTTGGAGAGGTTGTGGAGAAAGAGGAACCCTCATACACTGTTGGTGGGAATGCAAACTGGTACAGCCACTATGGAAAACAGTATGGAGATTTCTCAAAAAGTTAAAAATAGAAATACCCTATGACCCAGCCATCCCATTACTGGGTATCTATCCTAAGAACCTGATATCAGATATCTCAAGAGTCCGTTGCACCCCTATGTTCATCGCAGCATTATTTACAATAGCCAAGACGTGGAACCAGCCTACATGCCCAGAAACTGATGATTGGATAAAGAAGATGTGGTATATATACACAACGGAATACTACTCAGCCATAAAAAAAGACGACATTGGCCCATTCACAACAATGTGGATGGACCTCGAGGGCATTATGTTAAGCGAAATAAGTCAGTCAGAGAAAGACAGACTCTTTATGACTCCACTCATAGGTGGAAATTAGTATATTGAGAAGGAGATCTGATCGGTGGTTACCAGGGAAAAGGGGGGGTGGGGGGAGGGCACGGAGGGGGAAGTGGTGTTCCCACAACATGACTAACAAAAATGTACAACTGAAATTTCACAAGCTTGTAATCCATCATAACATTAATAAACAAAAAAAAAAAAAAAAGATGCTTTGGGGCCCATCTGCCCCTATGGAAAGAACGCAGCACTTTGTGCCTTGCAGCTCTAGGGCAATGTAGCACACCCAGAGCAGAAGTTCTACTTCAGCCAGATCAGGCCCGCAAAGAAACTGCGTTTCACAGGCCTTTGTAAGAGATGTTCCCGGTAGGCTGTTAGAGCCCTGTGCAGAGCGAGTTGTTTCTTAGCTTCCCAACGAGCTGGAAGCAAGATGCTTTAGGGGCCATCTGCCCTTAAGGAAAGAAGGCAGCACTTTGTGCCTTGCAGCTCTAGGGCAAAGTAGCACACCCAGAGCAGAAGTTCTACTTCAGCCAGATCAGGCCTGCAAAGAAACTGCGTTTCACAGGCCTTTGTAAGAGATGTTCCCGGTAGGCTGTTAGAGCACTGTGCAGAGCGAGTTGTTTCTGAGCCTCCCAAAGAGCTGGAAGCAAGATGCTTTGGGGCCCTTCTCACCCTTTGGAAAGAAGGCAGCACTTTGTGCCTTACAGCTCTAGGGCAATGTAGCACACCCAGAGCAGAAGTTCTTCTTCAGCCAGATCAGGCCTGCAAAGAAACTGCGTTTCACAGGCCTTTGTAAGAGATGTTCCCTGTAGGCTGTTAGAGCACTGTGCAGAGCGAGTTCTTTCTTAGCTTCCCAAAGACCTGGAAGCCAGATGCTTTGGGGGCCATCTGCCGTTAAGTAAAGAAGGCAGCACTTTGTGCCTTTCAGCTCTAGGGCAATGCAGCACACCCCGAGCAGAAGTTCTACTTCAGCCAGATCAGGCCTGCAAAGAAACTGCGTTTCACAGGCCTTTGTAAGAGATGTTCCCGGTAGGCTGTTAGAGCACTGTGCAGAGCGAGTTGTTTCTTAGCTTCCCAGAGAGCTGGAAGCAAGATGCTTTGGGGCCCGTTAATTTTATACCCTGCTACTTTGCTGTAGTTGTTGATTATTTCTAATAGTTTTTCTGTGGATTCTTTGGGGTTTTCTATGTATAAGATCATGTCGTCTGCAAACAACGCGAGTTTTACTTCTTCGTTACCTATTTGGATTCCTTTTATTTTTTTTTCCTGCCGAATTGCTCTGGCCAGCACCTCCAGTACTATGTTGAATAGGAGTGGTGAAAGTGGGCACCCTTGTCTTGTTCCTGTCCTCAGAGGGATGGCTTTCAGCTTTTGTCCATTGAGTATGATGTTGGCTGTGGGTCTATCATATATGGCCTTTATTATGTTGAGGTACTTTCCTTCTATACCCATTTTACTGAGGGTTGTTATCATAAATGGGTGTTGGATCTTGTCGAATGCTTTCTCTGCGTCTATTGAGATGATCATGTGGTTTTTGTTTTTCATTTTGTTGATGTAGTGTATCACGTTGATTGACTTGCGGGTGTTGAACCATCCCTGTGTCCCTGGTATAAATCCCACTGGATCATGGTGTATAATCTTTTTGATGTATTGCTGTAATCGGTTTGCCAAAATTTGGTTGAGGATTTTTGCATCTATGTTCATCAGTGATATCGGCCTGTAGTTCTCCTTCTTTGTGTTGTCCTTGTCAGGTTTGGGGATCAGAGTGATGTTGGCTTCATAGAATGTGTTAGGGAGTTCTCCATCTTTCTCAATTTTCTGGAACAGTTTGAGGAGAATAGGTACAAAGAACTCACACTGCTTAACAACAAAAAAACAAACAACCCGATCAAAAAATGGGCAGAGGACATGAACAGACATTTCTCCAAAGAAGATATGAACATGGCCAATAGACACATGAAAAGATGTTCATCATCGCTAATCATCAGGGAAATGCAAATCAAAACTACACTAAGATATCACCTTACCCCCGTTAGATTGGCAAAAACATCCAAAACCAAGAACGACAAATGTTGGAGAGGTTGTGGAGAAAGAGGAACCCTCATACACTGTTGGTGGGAATGCAAACTGGTACAGCCACTATGGAAAACAGTATGGAGATTTCTCAAAAAGTTAAAAATAGAAATACCCTATGACCCAGCCATCCCATTACTGGGTATCTATCCTAAGAACCTGATATCAGATATCTCAAGAGTCCGTTGCACCCCTATGTTCATCGCAGCATTATTTACAATAGCCAAGACGTGGAACCAGCCTACATGCCCAGAAACTGATGATTGGATAAAGAAGATGTGGTATATATACACAACGGAATACTACTCAGCCATAAAAAAAGACGACATTGGCCCATTCACAACAATGTGGATGGACCTCGAGGGCATTATGTTAAGCGAAATAAGTCAGTCAGAGAAAGACAGACTCTATATGACTCCACTCATAGGTGGAAATTAGTATATTGAGAAGGAGATCTGATCGGTGGTTACCAGGGAAAAGGGGGGGTGGGGGGAGGGCACGGAGGGGGAAGTGGTGTTCCCACAACATGACTAACAAAAATGTACAACTGAAATTTCACAAGCTTGTAATCCATCATAACATTAATAAACAAAAAAAAAAAAAAAAGATGCTTTGGGGCCCATCTGCCCCTATGGAAAGAACGCAGCACATTGTGCCTTGCAGCTCTAGGGCAATGTAGCACACCCAGAGCAGAAGTTCTACTTCAGCCAGATCAGGCCCGCAAAGAAACTGCGTTTCACAGGCCTTTGTAAGAGATGTTCCCGGTAGGCTGTTAGAGCCCTGTGCAGAGCGAGTTGTTTCTTAGCTTCCCAACGAGCTGGAAGCAAGATGCTTTAGGGGCCATCTGCCCTTAAGGAAAGAAGGCAGCACTTTGTGCCTTGCAGCTCTAGGGCAAAGTAGCACACCCAGAGCAGAAGTTCTACTTCAGCCAGATCAGGCCTGCAAAGAAACTGCGTTTCACAGGCCTTTGTAAGAGATGTTCCCGGTAGGCTGTTAGAGCACTGTGCAGAGCGAGTTGTTTCTGAGCCTCCCAAAGAGCTGGAAGCAAGATGCTTTGGGGCCCTTCTCACCCTTTGGAAAGAAGGCAGCACTTTGTGCCTTACAGCTCTAGGGCAATGTAGCACACCCAGAGCAGAAGTTCTTCTTCAGCCAGATCAGGCCTGCAAAGAAACTGCGTTTCACAGGCCTTTGTAAGAGATGTTCCCTGTAGGCTGTTAGAGCACTGTGCAGAGCGAGTTCTTTCTTAGCTTCCCAAAGACCTGGAAGCCAGATGCTTTGGGGGCCATCTGCCGTTAAGTAAAGAAGGCAGCACTTTGTGCCTTTCAGCTCTAGGGCAATGCAGCACACCCCGAGCAGAAGTTCTACTTCAGCCAGATCAGGCCTGCAAAGAAACTGCGTTTCACAGGCCTTTGTAAGAGATGTTCCCGGTAGGCTGTTAGAGCACTGTGCAGAGCGAGTTGTTTCTTAGCTTCCCAGAGAGCTGGAAGCAAGATGCTTTGGGGCCCGTTAATTTTATACCCTGCTACTTTGCTGTAGTTGTTGATTATTTCTAATAGTTTTTCTGTGGATTCTTTGGGGTTTTCTATGTATAAGATCATGTCGTCTGCAAACAACGCGAGTTTTACTTCTTCGTTACCTATTTGGATTCCTTTTATTTTTTTTTCCTGCCGAATTGCTCTGGCCAGCACCTCCAGTACTATGTTGAATAGGAGTGGTGAAAGTGGGCACCCTTGTCTTGTTCCTGTCCTCAGAGGGATGGCTTTCAGCTTTTGTCCATTGAGTATGATGTTGGCTGTGGGTCTATCATATATGGCCTTTATTATGTTGAGGTACTTTCCTTCTATACCCATTTTACTGAGGGTTGTTATCATAAATGGGTGTTGGATCTTGTCGAATGCTTTCTCTGCGTCTATTGAGATGATCATGTGGTTTTTGTTTTTCATTTTGTTGATGTAGTGTATCACGTTGATTGACTTGCGGGTGTTGAACCATCCCTGTGTCCCTGGTATAAATCCCACTGGATCATGGTGTATAATCTTTTTGATGTATTGCTGTAATCGGTTTGCCAAAATTTGGTTGAGGATTTTTGCATCTATGTTCATCAGTGATATCGGCCTGTAGTTCTCCTTCTTTGTGTTGTCCTTGTCAGGTTTGGGGATCAGAGTGATGTTGGCTTCATAGAATGTGTTAGGGAGTTCTCCATCTTTCTCAATTTTCTGGAACAGTTTGAGGAGAATAGGTACAAAGAACTCACACTGCTTAACAACAAAAAAACAAACAACCCGATCAAAAAATGGGCAGAGGACATGAACAGACATTTCTCCAAAGAAGATATGAACATGGCCAATAGACACATGAAAAGATGTTCATCATCGCTAATCATCAGGGAAATGCAAATCAAAACTACACTAAGATATCACCTTACCCCCGTTAGATTGGCAAAAACATCCAAAACCAAGAACGACAAATGTTGGAGAGGTTGTGGAGAAAGAGGAACCCTCATACACTGTTGGTGGGAATGCAAACTGGTACAGCCACTATGGAAAACAGTATGGAGATTTCTCAAAAAGTTAAAAATAGAAATACCCTATGACCCAGCCATCCCATTACTGGGTATCTATCCTAAGAACCTGATATCAGATATCTCAAGAGTCCGTTGCACCCCTATGTTCATCGCAGCATTATTTACAATAGCCAAGACGTGGAACCAGCCTACATGCCCAGAAACTGATGATTGGATAAAGAAGATGTGGTATATATACACAACGGAATACTACTCAGCCATAAAAAAAGACGACATTGGCCCATTCACAACAATGTGGATGGACCTCGAGGGCATTATGTTAAGCGAAATAAGTCAGTCAGAGAAAGACAGACTCTATATGACTCCACTCATAGGTGGAAATTAGTATATTGAGAAGGAGATCTGATCGGTGGTTACCAGGGAAAAGGGGGGGTGGGGGGAGGGCACGGAGGGGGAAGTGGTGTTCCCACAACATGACTAACAAAAATGTACAACTGAAATTTCACAAGCTTGTAATCCATCATAACATTAATAAACAAAAAAAAAAAAAAGATGCTTTGGGGCCCATCTGCCCCTATGGAAAGAACGCAGCACTTTGTGCCTTGCAGCTCTAGGGCAATGTAGCACACCCAGAGCAGAAGTTCTACTTCAGCCAGATCAGGCCCGCAAAGAAACTGCGTTTGACAGGCCTTTGTAAGAGATGTTCCCGGTAGGCTGTTAGAGCACTGTGCAGAGCGAGTTGTTTCTTAGCTTCCCAACGAGCTGGAAGCAAGATGCTTTAGGGGCCATCTGCCCTTAAGGAAAGAAGGCAGCACTTTGTGCCTTGCAGCTCTAGGGCAAAGTAGCACACCCAGAGCAGAAGTTCTACTTCAGCCAGATCAGGCCCGCAAAGAAACTGCGTTTCACAGGCCTTTGTAAGAGATGTTCCCGGTAGGCTGTTAGAGCACTGTGCAGAGCGAGTTGTTTCTTAGCTTCCCAAAGAGCTGGAAGCAAGATGCTTTGGGACCCTTCTCACCCTTTGGAAAGAAGGCAGCACTTTGTGCCTT
Organism: Equus asinus; assembly: GCF_041296235.1. NCBI lineage: Eukaryota > Metazoa > Chordata > Mammalia > Perissodactyla > Equidae > Equus > Equus asinus. The sequence goes on from NC_091790.1 coordinate 39,536,504, forward strand.
AGAGCTCTAGGGCAATGTAGCACACCCAGAGCAGAAGTTCTTCTTCAGCCAGATCAGGCCTGCAAAGAAACTGCGTTTCACAGGCCTTTGTAAGAGATGTTCCCTGTAGGCTGTTAGAGCACTGTGCAGAGCGAGTTCTTTCTTAGCTTCCCAAAGACCTGGAAGCCAGAAGCTTTGGGGGCCATCTGCCGTTAAGTAAAGAATTCAGCACTTTGTGCCTTTCAGCTCTAGGGCAATGCAGCACACCCCGAGCAGAAGTTCTACTTCAGCCAGATCAGGCCTGCAAAGAAACTGCGTTTCACAGGCCTTTGTAAGAGATGTTCCCGGTAGGCTGTTAGAGCACTGTGCAGAGCGAGTTGTTTCTTAGCTTCCCAGAGAGCTGGAAGCAAGATGCTTTGGGGCCCGTTAATTTTATACCCTGCTACTTTGCTGTAGTTGTTGATTATTTCTAATAGTTTTTCTGTGGATTCTTTGGGGTTTTCTATGTATAAGATCATGTCGTCTGCAAACAACGCGAGTTTTACTTCTTCGTTACCTATTTGGATTCCTTTCATTTTTTTTTCCTGCCGAATTGCTCTGGCCAGCACCTCCAGTACTATGTTGAATAGGAGTGGTGAAAGTGGGCACCCTTGTCTTGTTCCTGTCCTCAGAGGGATGGCTTTCAGCTTTTGTCCATTGAGTATGATGTTGGCTGTGGGTCTATCATATATGGCCTTTATTATGTTGAGGTACTTTCCTTCTATACCCATTTTACTGAGGGTTGTTATCATAAATGGGTGTTGGATCTTGTCGAATGCTTTCTCTGCGTCTATTGAGATGATCATGTGGTTTTTGTTTTTCATTTTGTTGATGTAGTGTATCACGTTGATTGACTTGCGGGTGTTGAACCATCCCTGTGTCCCTGGTATAAATCCCACTTGATCATGGTGTATAATCTTTTTGATGTATTGCTGTAATCGGTTTGCCAAAATTTGGTTGAGGATTTTTGCATCTATGTTCATCAGTGATATCGGCCTGTAGTTCTCCTTCTTTGTGTTGTCCTTGTCAGGTTTGGGGATCAGAGTGATGTTGGCTTCATAGAATGTGTTAGGGAGTTCTCCATCTTTCTCAATTTTCTGGAACAGTTTGAGGAGAATAGGTACAAAGAACTCACACTGCTTAACAACAAAAAAACAAACAACCCGATCAAAAAATGGGCAGAGGACATGAACAGACTTTTCTCCAAAGAAGATATGAATATGGCCAATAGACACATGAAAAGATGTTCATCATCGCTAATCATCAGGGAAATGCAAATCAAAACTACACTAAGATATCACCTTACCCCCGTTAGATTGGCAAAAACATCCAAAACCAAGAACGACAAATGTTGGAGAGGTTGTGGAGAAAGAGGAACCCTCATACACTGTTGGTGGGAATGCAAACTGGTACAGCCACTATGGAAAACAGTATGGAGAGTTCTCAAAAAGTTAAAAATAGAAATACCCTATGACCCAGCCATCCCATTACTGGGTATCTATCCTAAGAACCTGATATCAGATATCTCAAGAGTCCGTTGCACCCCTATGTTCATCACAGCATTATTTACAATAGCCAAGACGTGGAACCAGCCTACATGCCCAGAAATTGATGATTGGATAAAGAAGATGTGGTATATATACACAATGGAATACTACTCAGCCATAAAAAAAGACGACATTGGCCCATTCACAACAATGTGGATGGACCTCGAGGGCATTATGTTAAGCGAAATAAGTCAGTCAGAGAAAGACGAACTCTATATGACTCCACTCATAGGTGGAAATTAGTATATAGAGAAGGAGATCTGATCGGTGATTACCAGGGAAAAGGGGGGGTGGGGGAGGGCACGGAGGGGGAAGTGGTGTTCCCACAACATGACTAACAAAAATGTACAACTGAAATTTCACAAGCTTGTAATCCATCATAAGATTAATAAACAACAACAACAAAAAAAAGATGCTTTGGGGCCCATCTGCCCCTATGGAAAGAACGCAGCACTTTGTGCCTTGCAGCTCTAGGGCAATGTAGCACACCCAGAGCAGAAGTTCTACTTCAACCAGATCAGGCCTGCAAAGAAACTGCGTTTCACAGGCCTTTGTAAGAGATGTTCCCGGTAGGCTGTTAGAGCACTGTGCAGAGCGAGTTGTTTCCTAGCTTCCCAAAGAGCTGGAAGCAAGATGCTTTGGGGCCCTTCTCACCCTTTGGAAAGAAGGCAGCACTTTGTGCCTTGCAGCTCTAGGGCAATGTAGCACACCCAAACAGAAGTTCTACTTCAGCCAGATCAGACCTGCAAAGAAACTGCGTTTCACAGGCCTTTGTAAGAGATGTTCCCTGTAGGCTGTTAGAGCACTGTGCAGAGCGAGTTGTTTCTTAGCTTCCCAAGGAGATGGAAGCAAGATGCTTTAGGGGCCATCTGCCCTTAAGGAAAGAAGGCAGCACTTTGTGCCTTGCAGCTCCAGGGCAATGTAGCACACCCAGAGCAGTTGTTCTACTTCTGCCAGGTCAGGCCTGCAAAGAAACTTCGTTTCACAGGCCTTTGTAAGAGATGTTCCCAGTAGGCTGTTAGAGCACTGTGCAGAGCGACTTGTTTCTTAGCTTCCCATAGAGCTGGAAGCAAGATGCTTTGGGGCCAATCTGCCCCTATGGAAAGAACGCAGCACTTTGTGCCTTGCAGCTCTAGGGCAATGCAGCACACCCCGAGCAGAAGTTGTACTTCAGCCTGATCAGGCCTGCAAAGAAACTGCGTTTCACAGGCCTTTGTAAGAGATGTTCCCTGTAGGCTGTTAGAGCACTGTGCAGAGCGAGTTGTTTCTTAGCTTCCCAAGGGGCTGGAAGCAAGATGCTTTAGGGGCCATCTGCCCTTAAGGAAAGAAGGCAGCACTTTGTGCCTTGCATCTCTAGGGCAATGTAGCACACCCAGAGCAGATGTTCTACTTCTCCCAGGTCAGGCCTGCAAAGAAACTGCGTTTCACACTCCTTTGTAAGAGATGTTCCCGGTAGGCTGTTAGAGCACTGTGCAGAGCGAGTTGTTTCTGAGCTTCCCAAAGAGCTGGAAGCAAGATGCTTTGGGGCCCTCTCACCCTTTGGAAAGAAGGCAGCACTTTGTGCCTTGCAGCTCTAGGGCAATGTAGCACACCCAGAGCCGAAGTTCTACTTCAGCTAGATCAGACCTGCAAAGAAACTTCTTTTCACAGGCCTTTGTAAGAGATGTTCCCGGTAGGCTGTAAGAGCACTGTGCAGAGTGACTAGTTTCTTAGCTTCCCAGAGAGCTGGAAGCAAGATGCTTTGGGGCCCGTTAAGTTTATACCCTGCTACTTTGCTGTAGTTGTTGGTTATTTCTAATAGTTTTTCTGTGGATTCTTTGGGGTTTTCTATGTATAAGATCATGTCGTCTGCAAACAACGCGAGTTTTACTTCTTTGTTACCTATTTGGATTCCTTTTATTTTTTTTTCCTGCCGAATTGCTCTGGCCAGCACCTCCAGTACTATGTTGAATAGGAGTGGTGAAAGTGGGCACCCTTGTCTTGTTCCTGTCCTCAGAGGGATGGCTTTCAGCTTTTGTCCATTGAGTATGATGTTGGCTGTGGGTCTATCATATATGGCCTTTATTATGTTGAGGTACTTTCCTTCTATACCCATTTTACTGAGGGTTTTTATCATAAATGGGTGTTGGATCTTGTCGAATGCCTTCTCTGCGTCTATTGAGATGATCATGTGGTTTTTGTTTTTCATTTTGTTGATGTAGTGTATCACGTTGATTGACTTGCGGGTGTTGAACCATCCCTGTGTCCCTGGTATAAATCCCACTTGATCATGGTGTATAATCTTTTTGATGTATTGCTGTAATCGGTTTGCCAAAATTTGGTTGAGGATTTTTGCATCTATGTTCATCAGTGATATCGGCCTGTAGTTCTCCTTCTTTGTGTTGTCCTTGTCAGGTTTGGGGATCAGAGTGATGTTGGCTTCATAGAATGTGTTAGGGAGTTCTCCATCTTTCTCAATTTTCTGGAACAGTTTGAGGAGAATAGGTACAAAGAACTCACACTGCTTAACAACAAAAAAACAAACAACCCGATCAAAAAATGGGCAGAGGACATGAACAGACATTTCTCCAAAGAAGATATGAATATGGCCAATAGACACATGATAAGATGTTCATCATCGCTAATCATCAGGGAAATGCAAATCAAAACTACACTAAGATATCACCTTACCCCGTTAGATTGGCAAAAACATCCAAAACCAAGAACGACAAATGTTGGAGAGGTTGTGGAGAAAGAGGAAGCCTCATACACTGTTGGTGGGAATGCAAACTGGTACAGCCACTATGGAAAACAGTATGGAGATTTCTCAAAAAGTTAAAAATAGAAATACCCTATGAGCCAGCCATCCCATTACTGGGTATCTATCCTAAGAACCTGATATCAGATATCTCAAGAGTCCGTTGCACCCCTATGTTCATCGCAGCATTATTTACAATAGCCAAGACGTGGAACCAGCCTACATGCCCAGAAACTGATGATTGGATAAAGAAGATGTGGTATATATACACAACGGAATACTACTCAGCCATAAAAAAAGACGACATTGGCCCATTCACAACAATGTGGATGGACCTCGAGGGCATTATGTTAAGCGAAATAAGTCAGTCAGAGAAAGACAGACTCTATATGACTCCACTCATAGGTGGAAATTAGTATATTGAGAAGGAGATCTGATCGGTGGTTACCCGGGAAAAGGGGGGGTGGGGGGAGGGCACGGAGGGGGAAGTGGTGTTCCCACAACATGACTAACAAAAATGTACAACTGAAATTTCACAAGCTTGTAATCCATCATAACATTAATAAACAAACAAAAAAAAAAAGATGCTTTGGGGCCCATCTGCCCCTATGGAAATAACGCAGCACTTTGTGCCTTGCAGCTCTAGGGCAATGTAGCACACCCAGAGCAGAAGTTCTACTTCAGCCAGATCAGGCCCGCAAAGAAACTGCGTTTCACAGGCCTTTGTAAGAGATGTTCCCGGTAGGCTGTTAGAGCACTGTGCAGAGCGAGTTGTTTCTTAGCTTCCCAACGAGGTGGAAGCAAGATGCTTTAGGGGCCATCTGCCCTTAAGGAAAGAAGGCAGCACTTTGTGCCTTGCAGCTCTAGGGCAAAGTAGCACACCCAGAGCAGAAGTTCTACTTCAGCCAGATCAGGCCTGCAAAGAAACTGCGTTTCACAGGCCTTTGTAAGAGATGTTCCCGGTAGGCTGTTAGAGCACTGTGCAGAGCGAGTTGTTTCTTAGTTTCCCAAAGAGCTGGAAGCAAGATGCTTTGGGGCCCTTCTCACCCTTTGGAAAGAAGGCAGCACTTTGTGCCTTACAGCTCTAGGGCAAAGTAGCACACCCAGAGCAGAAGTTCTTCTTCAGCCAGATCAGGCCTGCAAAGAAACTGCGTTTCACAGGCCTTTGTAAGAGATGTTCCCTGTAGGCTGTTAGAGCACTGTGCAGAGCGAGTTCTTTCTTAGCTTCCCAAAGACCTGGAAGCCAGATGCTTTGGGGGCCATCTGCCGTTAAGTAAAGAAGGCAGCACTTTGTGCCTTTCAGCTCTAGGGCAATGCAGCACACCCCGAGCAGAAGTTCTACTTCAGCCAGATCAGGCCTGCAAAGAAACTGCGTTTCACAGGCCTTTGTAAGAGATGTTCCCGGTAGGCTGTTAGAGCACTGTGCAGAGCGAGTTGTTTCTTAGCTTCCCAGAGAGCTGGAAGCAAGATGCTTTGGGGCCCGTTAATTTTATACCCTGCTACTTTGCTGTACTTGTTGATAATTTCTAATAGTTTTTCTGTGGATTCTTTGGGGTTTTCTATGTATAAGATCATGTCGTCTGCAAACAACGCGAGTTTTACTTCTTCGTTACCTATTTGGATTCCTTTCATTTTTTTTTCCTGCCGAATTGCTCTGGCCAGCACCTCCAGTACTATGTTGAATAGGAGTGGTGAAAGTGGGCACCCTTGTCTTGTTCCTGTCCTCAGAGGGATGGCTTTCAGCTTTTGTCCATTGAGTATGATGTTGGCTGTGGGTCTATCATATATGGCCTTTATTATGTTGAGGTACTTTCCTTCTATACCCATTTTACTGAGGGTTTTTATCATAAATGGGTGTTGGATCTTGTCGAATGCTTTCTCTGCGTCTATTGAGATGATCATGTGGTTTTTGTTTTTCATTTTGTTGATGTAGTGTATCACGTTGATTGACTTGCGGGTGTTGAACCATCCCTGTGTCCCTGGTATAAATCCCACTTGATCATGGTGTATAATCTTTTTGATGTATTGCTGTAATCGGTTTGCCAAAATTTGTTGAGGATTTTTGCATCTATGTTCATCAGTGATATCGGCCTGTAGTTCTCCTTCTTTGTGTTGTCCTTGTCAGGTTGGGGGATCAGAGTGATGTTGGCTTCATAGAATGTGTTAGGGAGTTCTCCATCTTTCTCAATTTTCTGGAACAGTTTGAGGAGAATAGGTACAAAGAACTCACACTGCTTAACAACAAAAAAACAAACAACCCGATCAAAAAATGGGCAGAGGACATGAACAGACATTTCTCCAAAGAAGATATGAATATGGCCAATAGACACATGAAAAGATGTTCATCATCGCTAATCATCAGGGAAATGCAAATCAAAACTACACTAAGATATCACCTTACCCCCGTTAGATTGGCAAAAACATCCAAAACCAAGAACGACGAATGTTGGAGAGGTTGTGGAGAAAGAGGAACCCTCATACACTGTTGGTGGGAATGCAAACTGGTACAGCCACTATGGAAAACAGTATGGAGATTTCTCAAAAAGTTAAAAATAGAAATACCCTATGACCCAGCCATCCCATTACTGGGTATCTATCCTAAGAACCTGATATCAGATATCTCAAGAGTCCGTTGCACCCCTATGTTCATCGCAGCATTATTTACAATAGCCAAGACGTGGAACCAGCCTACATGCCCAGAAACTGATGATTGGATAAAGAAGATGTGGTATATATACACAACGGAATACTACTCAGCCATAAAAAAAGACGACATTGGCCCATTCACAACAATGTGGATGGACCTCGAGGGCATTATGTTAAGCGAAATAAGTCAGTCAGAGAAAGACGAACTCTATATGACTCCACTCATAGGTGGAAATTAGTATATTGAGAAGGAGATCTGATCGGTGGTTACCAGGGAAAAGGGGGGGTGGGGGAGGGCAAGGAGGGGGAAGTGGTGTTCCCACAACATGACTAACAAAAATGTACAACTGAAATTTCACAAGCTTGTAATCCATCATAAGATTAATAAACAAAACAAAACAAAAAAAGATGCTTTGGGGCCCATCTGCCCCTATGGAAAGAACGCAGCACTTTGTGCCTTGCAGCTCTAGGGCAATGTAGCACACCCAGAGCAGAAGTTCTACTTCAGCCAGATCAGGCCTGCAAAGAAACTGCGTTTCACAGGCCTTTGTAAGAGATGTTCCCGGTAGGCTGTTAGAGCACTGTGCAGAGCGAGTTGTTTCTTAGCTTACCAAACAGCCGGAAGCAAGATGCTTTGGGGCCCTTCTCACCCTTTGGAAAGAAGTCAGCACTTTGTGCCTTGCAGCTCTAGGGCAATGTAGCACACCCAGAGCAGAAGTTCTACTTCAGCCAGATCAGGCCTGCAAAGAAACTGCGTTTCACAGGCCTTTGTAAGAGATGTTCCCGGTAGGCTGTTAGAGCACTGTGCAGAGCGACTTGTTTCGTAGCTTCCCAAGGAGATGGAAGCAAGATGCTTTAGGGGCCATCTGCCCTTAAGGAAAGAAGGCAGCACTTTGTGCCTTGCAGCTCTAGGGCAATGTAGCACACCCAGAGCAGTTGTTCTACTTCTGCCAGGTCAGGCCTGCAAAGAAACTTCGTTTCACAGGCCTTTGTAAGAGATGTTCCCAGTAGGCTGTTAGAGCACTGTGCAGAGCGACTTGTTTCGTAGCTTCCCAAGGAGATGGAAGCAAGATGCTTTGGGGCCCTTCTCACCCTTTGGAAAGAAGGCAGCACTTTGTGCCTTGCAGCTCTAGAGCAATGTAGCACACCCAAAGCAGAAGTTCTACTTCAGCCAGATCAGACCTGCAAAGAAACTGCGTTTCACAGGCCTTTGTAAGAGATGTTCCCTGTAGGCTGTTAGAGCACTGTGCAGAGCGAGTTGTTTCTTAGCTTCCCAACGGGCTGGAAGCAAGATGCTTTAGGGGCCATCTGCCCTTAAGGAAAGAAGGCAGCACTTTGTGCCTTGCATCTCTAGGGCAATGTAGCACACCCAGAGCAGATGTTCTACTTCTCCGAGGTCAGCCCTGCAAAGAAACTGCGTTTCACAGGCCTTTGTAAGAGATGTTCCCGGTAGGCTGTTAGAGCACTGTGCAGAGCGAGTTGTTTCTGAGCTTCCCAAAGAGCTGGAAGCAAGATGCTTTGGGGCCCTCTCACCCTTTGGAAAGAAGGCAGCACTTTGTGCCTTGCAGCTCTAGGGCAATGTAGCACACCCAGAGCCGAAGTTCTACTTCAGCCAGATCAGACCTGCAAAGAAACTGCGTTTCACAGTCCTTTGTAAGAGATGTTCCCTGTAGGCTGTTAGAGAACTGTGCAGAGCGAGTTGTTTCTTAGCTTCCCAAGGAGCTGGAAGCAAGATGCTTTAGGGGCCATCTGCCCTTAAGGAAAGAAGGCAGCACTTTGTGCCTTGCAGCTCTAGGGCAATGTAGCACACCCAGAGCAGTTGTTCTACTTCTGCCAGGTCAGGCCTGCAAAGAAACTTCGTTTCACAGGCCTTTGTAAGAGATGTTCCCTGTAGGCTTTTAGAGAACTGTGCAGAGCGAGTTGTTTCTTAGCTTCCCAAGGAGCTGGAAGCAAGATGCTTTAGGGGCCATCTGCCCTTAAGGAAAGAAGGCAGCACTTTGTGCCTTGCAGCTCTAGGGCAATGTAGCACACCCAGAGCAGTTGTTCTACTTCTGCCAGGTCAGGCCTGCAAAGAAACTTCGTTTCCCAGGCCTTTGTAAGAGATGTTCCCTGTAGGGTGTTAGAGCACTGTGCAGAGCTAGTTGTTTCTTAGCTTCCCAAGGAGCTGGAAGCAAGATGCTTTGGGGCCCTTCTCACCCTTTGGAAAGAAGGCAGCACTTTGTGCCTTGCAGCTCTAGGGCAATGTAGCACACCCAGAGCCGAAGTTCTACTTCAGCTAGATCAGACCTGCAAAGAAACTTCGTTTCACAGGCCTTTGTAAGAGATCTTCCCGGTAGGCTGTTAGAGCACTGTGCAGAGCGAGTTGTTTCTTAGCTTCCCAAGGAGCTGGAAGCAAGATGCTTTGGGGCCCGTTAATTTTATACCCTGCTACTTTGCTGTAGTTGTTGATTATTTCTAATAGTTTTTCTGTGGATTCTTTGGGGTTTTCTATGTATAAGATCATGTCGTCTGCAAACAACGCGAGTTTTACTTCTTCGTTACCTATTTGGATTCCTTTTATTTTTTTTTCCTGCCGAATTGCTCTGGCCAGCACCTCCAGTACTATGTTGAATAGGAGTGGTGAAAGTGGGCACCCTTGTCTTGTTCCTGTCCTCAGAGGGATGGCTTTCAGCTTTTGTCCATTGAGTATGATGTTGGCTGTGGGTCTATCATATATGGCCTTTATTATGTTGAGGTACTTTCCTTCTATACCCATTTTACTGTTTTTTTTTTATCATAAATGGGTGTTGGATCTTGTCGAATGCCTTCTCTGCGTCTATTGAGATGATCATGTGGTTTTTGTTTTTCATTTTGTTGATGTAGTGTATCACGTTGATTGACTTGCGGGTGTTGAACCATCCCTGTGTCCCTGGTATAAATCCCACTTGATCATGGTGTATAATCTTTTTGATGTATTGCTGTAATCGGTTTGCCAAAATTTTGTTGAGGATTTTTGCATCTATGTTCATCAGTGATATCGGCCTGTAGTTCTCCTTCTTTGTGTTGTCCTTGTCAGGTTTGGGGATCAGAGTGATGTTGGCTTCATAGAATGTGTTAGGGAGTTCTCCATCTTTCTCAATTTTCTGGAACAGTTTGAGGAGAATAGGTACAAAGAACTCACACTGCTTAACAACAAAAAAACAAACAACCCGATCAAAAAATGGGCAGAGGACATGAACAGACATTTCTCCAAAGAAGATATGAATATGGCCAATAGACACATGAAAAGATGTTCATCATCGCTAATCATCAGGGAAATGCAAATCAAAACTACACTAAGATATCACCTTACCCCCGGTAGATTGGCAAAAACATCCAAAACCAAGAACGACAAATGTTGGAGAGGTTGTGGAGAAAGAGGAACCCTCATACACTGTTGGTGGGAATGCAAACTGGTACAGCCACTATGGAAAACAGTATGGAGATTTACAAAAAGTTAAAAATAGAAATACCCTATGACCCAGCCATCCCATTACTGGGTATCTATCCTAAGAACCTGATATCAGATATCTCAAGAGTCCGTTGCACCCCTATGTTCATCGCAGCATTATTTACAATAGCCAAGACGTGGAACCAGCCTACATGCCCAGAAACTGATGATTGGATAAAGAAGATGTGGTATATATACACAACGGAATACTACTCAGCCATAAAAAAAGACGACATTGGCCCATTCACAACAATGTGGATGGACCTCGAGGGCATTATGTTAAGCGAAATAAGTCAGTCAGAGAAAGACAGACTCTATATGACTCCACTCATAGGTGGAAATTAGTATATTGAGAAGGAGATCTGATCGGTGGTTACCCGGGAAAAGGGGGGGTGGGGGGAGGGCACGGAGGGGGAAGTGGTGTTCCCACAACATGACTAACAAAAATGTACAACTGAAATTTCACAAGCTTGTAATCCATCATAACATTAATAAACAAACAAAAAAAAAAAGATGCTTTGGGGCCCATCTGCCCCTATGGAAAGAACGCAGCACTTTGTGCCTTGCAGCTCTAGGGCAATGTAGCACACCCAGAGCAGAAGTTCTACTTCAGCCAGATCAGGCCCACAAAGAAACTGCGTTTCACAGGCCTTTGTAAGAGATGTTCCCGGTGGGCTTTTAGAGCACTGTGCAGAGCGAGTTGTTTCTTAGCTTCCCAACGAGCTGGAAGCAAGATGCTTTAGGGGCCATCTGCCCTTAAGGAAAGAAGGCAGCAGTTTGTGCCTTGCAGCTCTAGGGCAAAGTAGCACACTCAGAGCAGAAGTTCTACTTCAGCCAGATCAGGCCTGCAAAGAAACTGCGTTTCACAGGCCTTTGTAAGAGATGTTCCCGGTAGGCTGTTAGAGCACTGTGCAGAGCGAGTTGTTTCTTAGCTTCCCAAAGAGCTGGAAGCAAGATGCTTTGGGGCCCTTCTCACCCTTTGGAAAGAAGGCAGCACTTTGTGCCTTACAGCTCTAGGGCAACGTAGCACACCCAGAGCAGAAGTTCTTCTTCAGCCAGATCAGGCCTGCAAAGAAACTGCGTTTCACAGGCCTTTGTAAGTGATGTTCCCTGTAGGCTGTTAGAGCACTGTGCAGAGCGAGTTCTTTCTTAGCTTCCCAAAGACTTGGAAGCCAGATGCTTTGGGGGCCATCTGCCGTTAAGTAAAGAAGGCAGCACTTTGTGCCTTTCAGCTCTAGGGCAATGCAGCACACCCCGAGCAGAAGTTCTACTTCAGCCAGATCAGGCCTGCAAAGAAACTGCGTTTCACAGGCCTTTGTAAGAGATGTTCCCGGTAGGCTGTTAGAGCACTGTGCAGAGCGAGTTGTTTCTTAGCTTCCCAGAGAGCTGGAAGCAAGATGCTTTGGGGCCCGTTAATTTTATACCCTGCTACTTTGCTGTAGTTGTTGATTATTTCTAATAGTTTTTCTGTGGATTCTTTGGGGTTTTCTATGTATAAGATCATGTCGTCTGCAAACAACGCGAGTTTTACTTCTTCGTTACCTATTTGGATTCCTTTTATTTTTTTTTCCTGCCGAATTGCTCTGGCCAGCACCTCCAGTACTATGTTGAATAGGAGTGGTGAAAGTGGGCACCCTTGTCTTGTTCCTGTCCTCAGAGGGATGGCTTTCAGCTTTTGTCCATTGAGTATGCTGTTGGCTGTGGGTCTATCATATATGGCCTTTATTATGTTGAGGTACTTTCCTTCTATACCCATTTTACTGAGGGTTTTTATCATAAATGGGTGTTGGATCTTGTCGAATGCTTTCTCTGCGTCTATTGAGATGATCATGTGGTTTTTGTTTTTCATTTTGTTGATGTAGTGTATCACGTTGATTGACTTGCGGGTGTTGAACCATCCCTGTGTCCCTGGTATAAATCCCACTTGATCATGGTGTATAATCTTTTTGATGTATTGCTGTAATCGGTTTGCCAAAATTTTGTTGAGGATTTTTGCATCTATGTTCATCAGTGATATCGGCCTGTAGTTCTCCTTCTTTGTGTTGTCCTTGTCAGGTTTGGGGATCAGAGTGATGTTGGCTTCATAGAATGTGTTAGGGAGTTCTCCATCTTTCTCAATTTTCTGGAACAGTTTGAGGAGAATAGGTACAAGGAACTCACACTGCTTAACAACAAAAAAACAAACAACCCGATCAAAAAATGGGCAGAGGACATGAACAGACATTTCTCAAAAGAAGATATGAATATGGCCAATAGACACATGAAAAGATGTTCATCATCGCTAATCATCAGGGAAATGCAAATCAAAACTACACTAAGATATCACCTTACCCCCGTTAGATTGGCAAAAACATCCAAAACCAAGAACGACGAATGTTGGAGAGGTTGTGGAGAAAGAGGAACCCTCATACACTGTTGGTGGGAATGCAAACTGGTACAGCCACTATGGAAAACAGTATGGAGATTTCTCAAAAAGTTAAAAATAGAAATACCCTATGACCCAGCCATCCCATTACTGGGTATCTATCCTAAGAACCTGATATCAGATATCTCAAGAGTCCGTTGCACCCCTATGTTCATCGCAGCATTATTTACAATAGCCAAGACGTGGAACCAGCCTACATGCCCAGAAACTGATGATTGGATAAAGAAGATGTGGTATATATACACAACGGAATACTACTCAGCCATAAAAAAAGACGACATTGGCCCATTCACAACAATGTGGATGGACCTCGAGGGCATTATGTTAAGCGAAATAAGTCAGTCAGAGAAAGACGAACTCTATATGACTCCACTCATAGGTGGAAATTAGTATATTGAGAAGGAGATCTGATCGGTGGTTACCAGGGAAAAGGGGGGGTGGGGGAGGGCACGGAGGGGGAAGTGGTGTTCCCACAACATGACTAACAAAAATGTACAACTGAAATTTCACAAGCTTGTAATCCATCATAAGATTAATAAACAAAACAAAAAAAAAAAAGATGCTTTGGGGCCCATCTGCCCCTATGGAAAGAACGCAGCACTTTGTGCCTTGCAGCTCTAGGGCAATGTAGCACACCCAGAGCAGAAGTTCTACTTCAGCCAGATCAGGCCTGCAAAGAAACTGCGTTTCACAGGCCTTTGTAAGAGATGTTCCCGGTAGGCTGTTAGAGCACTGTGCAGAGCGACTTGTTTCGTAGCTTCCCAAGGAGATGGAAGCAAGATGCTTTAGGGGCCATCTGCCCTTAAGGAAAGAAGGCAGCACTTTGTGCCTTGCAGCTCTAGGGCAATGTAGCACACCCAGAGCAGTTGTTCTACTTCTGCCAGGTCAGGCCTGCAAAGAAACTTCGTTTCACAGGCCTTTGTAAGAGATGTTCCCAGTAGGCTGTTAGAGCACTGTGCAGAGCGACTTGTTTCGTAGCTTCCCAAGGAGATGGAAGCAAGATGCTTTGGGGCCCTTCTCACCCTTTGGAAAGAAGGCAGCACTTTGTGCCTTGCAGCTCTAGAGCAATGTAGCACACCCAAAGCAGAAGTTCTACTTCAGCCAGATCAGACCTGCAAAGAAACTGCGTTTCACAGGCCTTTGTAAGAGATGTTCCCTGTAGGCTGTTAGAGCACTGTGCAGAGCGAGTTGTTTCTTAGCTTCCCAACGGGCTGGAAGCAAGATGCTTTAGGGGCCATCTGCCCTTAAGGAAAGAAGGCAGCACTTTGTGCCTTGCATCTCTAGGGCAATGTAGCACACCCAGAGCAGATGTTCTACTTCTCCGAGGTCAGCCCTGCAAAGAAACTGCGTTTCACAGGCCTTTGTAAGAGATGTTCCCGGTAGGCTGTTAGAGCACTGTGCAGAGCGAGTTGTTTCTGAGCTTCCCAAAGAGCTGGAAGCAAGATGCTTTGGGGCCCTCTCACCCTTTGGAAAGAAGGCAGCACTTTGTGCCTTGCAGCTCTAGGGCAATGTAGCACACCCAGAGCCGAAGTTCTACTTCAGCCAGATCAGACCTGCAAAGAAACTGCGTTTCACAGTCCTTTGTAAGAGATGTTCCCTGTAGGCTGTTAGAGAACTGTGCAGAGCGAGTTGTTTCTTAGCTTCCCAAGGAGCTGGAAGCAAGATGCTTTAGGGGCCATCTGCCCTTAAGGAAAGAAGGCAGCACTTTGTGCCTTGCAGCTCTAGGGCAATGTAGCACACCCAGAGCAGTTGTTCTACTTCTGCCAGGTCAGGCCTGCAAAGAAACTTCGTTTCACTGGCCTTTGTAAGAGATGTTCCCTGTAGGCTTTTAGAGAACTGTGCAGAGCGAGTTGTTTCTTAGCTTCCCAAGGAGCTGGAAGCAAGATGCTTTAGGGGCCATCTGCCCTTAAGGAAAGAAGGCAGCACTTTGTGCCTTGCAGCTCTAGGGCAATGTAGCACACCCAGAGCAGTTGTTCTACTTCTGCCAGGTCAGGCCTGCAAAGAAACTTCGTTTCACAGGCCTTTGTAAGAGATGTTCCCTGTAGGGTGTTAGAGCACTGTGCAGAGCTAGTTGTTTCTTAGCTTCCCAAGGAGCTGGAAGCAAGATGCTTTGGGGCCCTTCTCACCCTTTGGGAAGAAGGCAGCACTTTGTGCCTTGCAGCTCTAGGGCAATGTAGCACACCCAGAGCCGAAGTTCTACTTCAGCTAGATCAGACCTGCAAAGAAACTTCGTTTCACAGGCCTTTTTAAGAGATGTTCCCGGTAGGCTGTTAGAGCACTGTGCAGAGCGAGTTGTTTCTTAGCTTCCCAAGGAGCTGGAAGCAAGATGCTTTGGGGCCCGTTAATTTTATACCCTGCTACTTTGCTGTAGTTGTTGATTATTTCTCATAGTTTTTCTGTGGATTCTTTGGGGTTTTCTATGTATAAGATCATGTCGTCTGCAAACAACGCGAGTTTTACTTCTTCGTTACCTATTTGGATTCCTTTTATTTTTTTTCCTGCCGAATTGCTCTGGCCAGCACCTCCAGTACTATGTTGAATAGGAGTGGTGAAAGTGGGCACCCTTGTCTTGTTCCTGTCCTCAGAGGGATGGCTTTCAGCTTTTGTCCATTGAGTATGATGTTGGCTGTGGGTCTATCCTATATGGCCTTTATTATGTTGAGGTACTTTCCTTCTATACCCATTTTACTGAGGGTTTTTATCATAAATGGGTGTTGGATCTTGTCGAATGCTTTCTCTGCGTCTATTGAGATGATCATGTGGTTTTTGTTTTTCATTTTGTTGATGTAGTGTATCACGTTGATTGACTTGCGGGTGTTGAACCATCCCTGTGTCCCTGGTATAAATCCCACTTGATCATGGTGTATAATCTTTTTGATGTATTGCTGTAATCGGTTTGCCAAAATTTGGTTGAGGATTTTTGCATCTATGTTCATCAGTGATATCGGCCTGTAGTTCTCCTTCTTTGTGTTGTCCTTGTCAGGTTTGGGGATCAGAGTGATGTTGGCTTCATAGAATGTGTTAGGGAGTTCTCCATCTTTCTCAATTTTCTGGAACAGTTTGAGGAGAATAGGTACAAGGAACTCACACTGCTTAACAACAAAAAAACAAACAACCCGATCAAAAAATGGGCAGAGGACATGAACAGACATTTCTCAAAAGAAGATATGAATATGGCCAATAGACACATGAAAAGATGTTCATCATCGCTAATCATCAGGGAAATGCAAATCAAAACTACACTAAGATATCACCTTACCCCCGTTAGATTGGCAAAAACATCCAAACCCAAGAACGACAAATGTTGGAGAAGTTGTGGACAAAGAGGAACCCTCATACACTGTTGGTGGGAATGCAAACTGGTACAGCCACTATGGAAAACAGTATGGAGATTTCTCAAAAAGTTAAAAAAAAAAATACCCTATGACCCAGCCATCCCATTACTGGGTATCTATCCTAAGAACCTGATATCAGATATCTCAAGAGTCCGTTGCACCCCTATGTTCATCGCAGCATTATTTACAATAGCCAAGACGTGGAACCAGCCTACATGCCCATAAACTGATGATTGGATAAAGAAGATGTGGTATATATACACAATAGAATACTACTCAGCCATAAAAATATACGACATTGGCCCCTTCACAACAATGTGGATGGACCTCGAGGGCATTATGTTAAGCGAAATAAGTCAGTCAGAGAAAGACGAACTCTATATGACTCCACTCATAGGTGGAAATTAGTATATTGAGAAGGAGATCTGATCGGTGGTTACCAGGGAAAAGGGGGGGTGGGGGGAGGGCACGGAGGGGGAAGTGGTGTTCCCACAACATGACTAACAAAAATGTACAACTGAAATTTCACAAGCTTGTAATCCATCATAACATTAATAAACAAACAAACAAAAAAAGATGCTTTGGGGCCCATCTGCCCCTATGGAAAGAACGCAGCACTTTGTGCCTTGCAGCTCTAGGGCAATGCAGCACACCCCGAGCAGAAGTTGTACTTCAGCCAGATCAGGCCTGCAAGGAAACTGCGTTTCACAGGCCTTTGTAAGAGATGTTCCCTGTAGGCTGTTAGAGCACTGTACAGAGCGAGTTGTTTCTTAGCTTCCCAAGGAGCTGGAAGCAAGATGCTTTAGGGTCCATCTGCCCTTAAGGAAAGAAGGCAGCAGTTTGTGCCTTGCAGCTCTAGGGCAAAGTAGCACACCCAGAGCAGAAGTTCTACTTCAGCCAGATCAGGCCTGCAAAGAAACTGCGTTTCACAGGCCTTTGTAAGAGATGGACCCGGTAGGCTGTTAGAGCACTGTGCAGAGCGAGTTGTTTCTTAGCTTCCCAGAGAGCTGGAAGCAAGATGCTTTGGGGCCCTTCTCACCCTTTGGAAAGAAGGCAGCACTTTGTGCCTTGCAGCTCTAGGGCAATGTAGCACACCCAGAGCCGAAGTTCTACTTCAGCTAGATCAGACCTGCAAAGAAACTTCGTTTCACAGGCCTTTGTAAGAGATGTTCCCGGTAGGCTGTAAGAGCACTGTTCAGAGCGACTAGTTTCCTAGCTTCCCATAGAGCTGGAAGCAAGATGCTTTGGGGCCCATCTGCCCCTATGGAAAGAACGCAGCACTTTGTGCCTTGCAGCTCTAGGGCAATACAGCACACCCCGAGCAGAAGTTGTACTTCAGCCAGATCAGACCTGCAATGAAACTGCGTTTCACAGGCCTTTGTAAGAGATGTTCCCTGTAGGCTGTTAGAGAACTGTGCAGAGCGAGTTGTTTCTTAGCTTCCCAAGGAGCTGGAAGCAAGATGCTTTAGGGGCCATCTGCCCTTAAGGAAAGAAGGCAGCACTTTGTGCCTTGCAGCTCTAGGGCAATGTAGCACACCCAGAGCAGTTGTTCTACTTCTGCCAGGTCAGGCCTGCAAAGAAACTTCGTTTCACTGGCCTTTGTAAGAGATGTTCCCTGTAGGCTTTTAGAGAACTGTGCAGAGCGAGTTGTTTCTTAGCTTCCCAAGGAGCTGGAAGCAAGATGCTTTAGGGGCCATCTGCCCTTAAGGAAAGAAGGCAGCACTTTGTGCCTTGCAGCTCTAGGGCAATGTAGCACACCCAGAGCAGTTGTTCTACTTCTGCCAGGTCAGGCCTGCAAAGAAACTTCGTTTCACAGGCCTTTGTAAGAGATGTTCCCTGTAGGGTGTTAGAGCACTGTGCAGAGCTAGTTGTTTCTTAGCTTCCCAAGGAGCTGGAAGCAAGATGCTTTGGGGCCCTTCTCACCCTTTGGGAAGAAGGCAGCACTTTGTGCCTTGCAGCTCTAGGGCAATGTAGCACACCCAGAGCCGAAGTTCTACTTCAGCTAGATCAGACCTGCAAAGAAACTTCGTTTCACAGGCCTTTGTAAGAGATCTTCCCGGTAGGCTGTTAAGCACTGTGCAGAGCGAGTTGTTTCTTAGCTTCCCAGAGAGCTGGAAGTAAGATGCTTTGGGGCCCGTTAATTTTATACCCTGCTACTTTGCTGTAGTTGTTGATTATTTCTAATAGTTTTTCTGTGGATTCTTTGGGGTTTTCTATGTATAAGATCATGTCGTCTGCAAACAACGCGAGTTTTACTTCTTCGTTACCTATTTGGATTCCTTTTATTTTTTTTTCCTGCCGAATTGCTCTGGCCAGCACCTCCAGTACTATGTTGAATAGGAGTGGTGAAAGTGGGCACCCTTGTCTTGTTCCTGTCCTCAGAGGGATGGCTTTCAGCTTTTGTCCATTGAGTATGATGTTGGCTGTGGGTCTATCATATATGGCCTTTATTATGTTGAGGTACTTTCCTTCTATACCCATTTTACTGAGGGTTGTTATCATAAATGGGTGTTGGATCTTGTCGAATGCTTTCTCTGCGTCTATTGAGATGATCATGTGGTTTTTGTTTTTCATTTTGTTGATGTAGTGTATCACGTTGATTGACTTGCGGGTGTTGAACCATCCCTGTGTCCCTGGTATAAATCCCACTTGATCATGGTGTATAATCTTTTTGATGTATTGCTGTAATCGGTTTGCCAAAATTTTGTTGAGGATTTTTGCATCTATGTTCATCAGTGATATCGGCCTGTAGTTCTCCTTCTTTGTGTTGTCCTTGTCAGGTTTGGGGATCAGAGTGATGTTGGCTTCATAGAATGTGTTAGGGAGTTCTCCATCTTTCTCAATTTTCTGGAACAGTTTGAGGAGAATAGGTACAAAGAACTCACACTGCTTAACAACAAAAAAACAAACAACCCGATCAAAAAATGGGCAGAGGACATGAACAGACATTTCTCAAAAGAAGATATGAATATGGCCAATAGACACATGAAAAGATGTTCATCATCGCTAATCATCAGGGAAATGCAAATCAAAACTACACTAAGATATCACCTTACCCCCGTTAGATTGGCAAAAACATCCAAAACCAAGAACGACGAATGTTGGAGAGGTTGTGGAGAAAGAGGAACCCTCATAAACTGTTGGTGGGAATGCAAACTGGTACAGCCACTATGGAAAACAGTATGGAGATTTCTCAAAAAGTTAAAAATAGAAATACCCTATGACCCAGCCATCCCATTACTGGGTATCTATCCTAAGAACCTGATATCAGATATCTCAAGAGTCCGTTGCACCCCTATGTTCATCGCAGCATTATTTACAATAGCCAAGACGTGGAACCAGCCTACATGCCCAGAAACTGATGATTGGATAAAGAAGATGTGGTATATATACACAACGGAATACTACTCAGCCATAAAAAAAGACGACATTGGCCCATTCACGACAATGTGGATGGACCTCGAGGGCATTATGTTAAGCGAAATAAGTCAGTCAGAGAAAGACGAACTCTATATGACTCCACTCATAGGTGGAAATTAGTATATTGAGAAGGAGATCTGATCGGTGGTTACCAGGGAAAAGGGGGGGTGGGGGAGGGCAAGGAGGGGGAAGTGGTGTTCCCACAACATGACTAACAAAAATGTACAACTGAAATTTCACAAGCTTGTAATCCATCATAAGATTAATAAACAACAACAACAAAAAAAGATGCTTTGGGGCCCATCTGCCCCTATGGAAAGAACGCAGCACTTTGTGCCTTGCAGCTCTAGGGCAATGTAGCACACCCAGAGCAGAAGTTCTACTTCAGCCAGATCAGGCCTGCAAAGAAACTGCGTTTCACAGGCCTTTGTAAGAGATGTTCCCGGTAGGCTGTTAGAGCACTGTGCAGAGCGAGTTGTTTCCTAGCTTCCCAAAGACCTGGAAGCAAGATGCTTTGGGGCCCTTCTCACCCTTTGGAAAGAAGGCAGCACTTTGTGCCTTGCAGCTCTAGGGCAATGTAGCACACCCAAAGCAGAAGTTCTACTTCAGCCAGATCAGACCTGCAAACAAACTGCGTTTCACAGGCCTTTGTAAGAGATGTTCCCTGTAGGCTGTTAGAGCATTGTGCAGAGCGAGTTGTTTCTTAGCTTCCCAAGGAGATGGAAGCAAGATGCTTTAGGGGCCATCTGCCCTTAAGGAAAGAAGGCAGCACTTTGTGCCTTGCAGCTCTAGGGCAATGTAGCACACCCAGAGCAGTTGTTCTACTTCTTCCAGGTCAGGCCTGCAAAGAAACTTCGTTTCACAGGCCTTTGTAAGAGATGTTCCTGGTAGGCTGTTAGAGCACTGTGCAGAGCGACTTGTTTCTTAGCTTCCCAAAGAGCTGGAAGCAAGATGCTTTGGGGCCAATCTGCCCCTATGGAAAGAACGCAGCACTTTGTGCCTTGCAGCTCTAGGGCAATGCAGCACACCCCGAGCAGAAGTTGCACTTCAGCCAGATCAGGCCTGCAAAGAAACTGCGTTTCACAGGCCTTTGTAAGAGATGTTCCCGGTAGGCTGTTAGAGCACTGTGCAGAGCGAGTTGTTTCTTAGCTTCCCAAAGAGCTGGAAGCAAGATGCTTTGGGGCCCTTCTCACCCTTTGGAAAGAAGGCAGCACTTTGTGCCTTGCAGCTCTAGGGCAATGTAGCACACCCAAAGCAGAAGTTCTACTTCAGCCAGATCAGACCTGCAAAGAAACTGCGTTTCACAGGCCTTTGTAAGAGATGTTCCCTGTAGGCTGTTAGAGCACTGTGCAGAGCGAGTTGTTTCTTAGCTTCCCAAGGAGCTGGAAGCAAGAGGCTTTAGGGGCCATCTGCCCTTAAGGAAAGAAGGCAGCACTTTGTGCCTTGCATCTCTAGGGCAATGTAGCACACCCAGAGCAGTTGTTCTACTTCTGCCAGGTCAGGCCTGCAAAGAAACTGCGTTTCACAGGCCTTTGTAAGAGATGTTCCCGGTAGGCTCTTAGAGCACTGTGCAGAGCGAGTTGTTTCTGAGCTTCCCAAAGAGCTGGAAGCAAGATGCTTTGGGGCCCTCTCACCCTTTGGAAAGAAGGCAGCACTTTGTGCCTTGCAGCTCTAGGGAAATGTAGCACACCCAGACCCGAAGTTCTACTTCAGCTAGATCAGACCTGCAAAGAAACTTCGTTTCACAGGCCTTTGTAAGAGATGTTCCCGGTAGGCTGTAAGAGCACTGTGCAGAGCGACTAGTTTCTTAGCTTCCCAGAGAGCTGGAAGAAAGATGCTTTGGGGCCCATCTGCCCCTATGGAAAGAACGCAGCACTTTGTGCCTTGCAGCTCTAGGGCAATGCAGCACACCCCGAGCAGAAGTTGTACTTCAGCCAGATCAGACCTGCAAAGAAACTGCGTTTCACAGGCCTTTGTAAGAGATGTTCCCTATAGGCTGTTAGAGAACTGTGCAGAGCGAGTTGTTTCTTAGCTTCCCATGGAGCTGGAAGCAAGATGCTTTAGGGGCCATCTGCCCTTAGGGAAAGAAGGCAGCACTTTGTGCCTTGCAGCTCTAGGGCAATGTAGCACACCCAGGGCAGTTGTTCCACTTCTGCCAGGTCAGGCCTGCAAAGAAACTTCGTTTCACAGGCCTTTGTAAGAGATGTTCCCTGTATTCTTTCAGAGAACTGTGCAGAGCGAGTTGTTTCTTAGCTTCCCAAGGAGCTGGAAGCAAGATGCTTTAGGGGCCATCTGCCCTTAAGGAAAGAAGGCAGCACTTTGTGCCTTGCAGCTCTAGGGCAATGTAGCACACCCAGAGCAGTTGTTCTACTTCTGCCAGGTCAGGCCTGCAAAGAAACTTCGTTTCACAGGCCTTTGTAAGAGATGTTCCCTGTAGGGTGTTAGAGCACTGTGCAGAGCTAGTTGTTTCTTAGCTTCCCAAGGAGCTGGAAGCAAGATGCTTTGGGGCCCTTCTCACCCTTTGGAAAGAAGGCAGCACTTTGTGCCTTGCAGCTCTAGGGCAATGTAGCACACCCAGAGCCGAAGTTCTACTTCAGCTAGATCAGACCTGCAAAGAAACTTCGTTTCACAGGCCTTTGTAAGAGATCTTCCCGGTAGGCTGTTAGAGCACTGTGCAGAGCGAGTTGTTTCTTAGCTTCCCAGAGAGCTGGAAGCAAGATGCTTTGGTGCCCGTTAATTTTATACCCTGCTACTCTGCTGTAGTTGTTGATTATTTCTAATAGTTTTGCTGTGGATTCTTTGGGGTTTTCTATGTATAAGATCATGTCGTCTGCAAACAACGCGAGTTTTACTTCTTCGTTACCTATTTGGATTCCTTTTATTTTTTTTTCCTGCCGAATTGCTCTGGCCAGCACCTCCAGTACTATGTTGAATAGGAGTGGTGAAAGTGGGCACCCTTGTCTTGTTCCTGTCCTCAGAGGGATGGCTTTCAGCTTTTGTCCATTGAGTATGATGTTGGCTGTGGGTCTATCATATATGGCCTTTATTATGTTGAGGTACTTTCCTTCTATACCCATTTTACTGAGGGTTGTTATCATAAATGGGTGTTGGATCTTGTCGAATGCTTTCTCTGCGTCTATTGAGATGATCATGTGGTTTTTGTTTTTCATTTTGTTGATGTAGTGTATCACGTTGATTGACTTGCGGGTGTTGAACCATCCCTGTGTCCCTGGTATAAATCCCACTTGATCATGGTGTATAATCTTTTTGATGTATTGCTGTAATCGGTTTGCCAAAATTTTGTTGAGGATTTTTGCATCTATGTTCATCAGTGATATCGGCCTGTAGTTCTCCTTCTTTGTGTTGTCCTTGTCAGGTTTGGGGATCAGAGTGATGTTGGCTTCATAGAATGTGTTAGGGAGTTCTCCATCTTTCTCAATTTTCTGGAACAGTTTGAGGAGAATAGGTACAAAGAACTCACACTGCTTAACAACAAAAAAACAAACAACCCGATCAAAAACTGGGCAGAGGACATGAACAGACATTTCTCAAAAGAAGATATGAATATGGCCAATAGACACATGAAAAGATGTTCATCATCGCTAATCATCAGGGAAATGCAAATCAAAACTACACTAAGATATCACCTTACCCCCGTTAGATTGGCAAAAACATCCAAAACCAAGAACGACGAATGTTGGAGAGGTTGTGGAGAAAGAGGAACCCTCATAAACTGTTGGTGGGAATGCAAACTGGTACAGCCACTATGGAAAACAGTATGGAGATTTCTCAAAAATTTAAAAATAGAAATACCCTATGACCCAGCCATCCCATTACTGGGTATCTATCCTAAGAACCTGATATCAGATATCTCAAGAGTCCGTTGCACCCCTATGTTCATCGCAGCATTATTTACAATAGCCAAGACGTGGAACCAGCCTACATGCCCAGAAACTGATGATTGGATAAAGAAGATGTGGTATATATACACAACGGAATACTACTCAGCCATAAAAAAAGACGACATTGGCCCATTCACAACAATGTGGATGGACCTCGAGGGCATTATGTTAAGCGAAATAAGTCAGTCAGAGAAAGACGAACTCTATATGACTCCACTCATAGGTGGAAATTAGTATATTGAGAAGGAGATCTGATCGGTGGTTACCAGGGAAAAGGGGGGGTGGGGGAGGGCACGGAGGGGGAAGTGGTGTTCCCACAACATGACTAACAAAAATGTACAACTGAAATTTCACAAGCTTGTAATCCATCATAAGATTAATAAACAAAACAAAAAAAAAAAAGATGCTTTGGGGCCCATCTGCCCCTATGGAAAGAACGCAGCACTTTGTGCCTTGCAGCTCTAGGGCAATGTAGCACACCCAGAGCAGAAGTTCTACTTCAGCCAGATCAGGCCTGCAAAGAAACTGCGTTTCACAGGCCTTTGTAAGAGATGTTCCCGGTAGGCTGTTAGAGCACTGTGCAGAGCGAGTTGTTTCTTAGCTTACCAAACAGCCGGAAGCAAGATGCTTTGGGGCCCTTCTCACCCTTTGGAAAGAAGTCAGCACTTTGTGCCTTGCAGCTCTAGGGCAATGTAGCACACCCAGAGCAGAAGTTCTACTTCAGCCAGATCAGGCCTGCAAAGAAACTGCGTTTCACAGGCCTTTGTAAGAGATGTTCCCGGTAGGCTGTTAGAGCACTGTGCAGAGCGACTTGTTTCGTAGCTTCCCAAGGAGATGGAAGCAAGATGCTTTAGGGGCCATCTGCCCTTAAGGAAAGAAGGCAGCACTTTGTGCCTTGCAGCTCTAGGGCAATGTAGCACACCCAGAGCAGTTGTTCTACTTCTGCCAGGTCAGGCCTGCAAAGAAACTTCGTTTCACAGGCCTTTGTAAGAGATGTTCCCAGTAGGCTGTTAGAGCACTGTGCAGAGCGACTTGTTTCGTAGCTTCCCAAGGAGATGGAAGCAAGATGCTTTGGGGCCCTTCTCACCCTTTGGAAAGAAGGCAGCACTTTGTGCCTTGCAGCTCTAGAGCAATGTAGCACACCCAAAGCAGAAGTTCTACTTCAGCCAGATCAGACCTGCAAAGAAACTGCGTTTCACAGGCCTTTGTAAGAGATGTTCCCTGTAGGCTGTTAGAGCACTGTGCAGAGCGAGTTGTTTCTTAGCTTCCCAAGGAGCTGGAAGCAAGATGCTTTAGGGGCCATCTGCCCTTAAGGAAAGAAGGCAGCACTTTGTGCCTTGCAGCTCTAGGGCAATGTAGCACACCCAGAGCAGTTGTTCTACTTCTGCCAGGTCAGGCCTGCAAAGAAACTTCGTTTCACAGGCCTTTGTAAGAGATGTTCCCTGTAGGGTGTTAGAGCACTGTGCAGAGCTAGTTGTTTCTTAGCTTCCCAAGGAGCTGGAAGCAAGATGCTTTGGGGCCCTTCTCACCCTTTGGGAAGAAGGCAGCACTTTGTGCCTTGCAGCTCTAGGGCAATGTAGCACACCCAGAGCCGAAGTTCTACTTCAGCCAGATCAGACCTGCAAAGAAACTGCGTTTCACAGTCGTTTGTAAGAGATGTTCCCTGTAGGCTGTTAGAGAACTGTGCAGAGCGAGTTGTTTCTTAGCTTCCCAAGGAGCTGGAAGCAAGATGCTTTAGGGGCCATCTGCCCTTAAGGAAAGAAGGCAGCACTTTGTGCCTTGCAGCTCTAGGGCAATGTAGCACACCCAGAGCAGTTGTTCTACTTCTGCCAGGTCAGGCCTGCAAAGAAACTTCGTTTCACAGGCCTTTGTAAGAGATGTTCCCTGTAGGGTGTTAGAGCACTGTGCAGAGCTAGTTGTTTCTTAGCTTCCCAAGGAGCTGGAAGCAAGATGCTTTGGGGCCCTTCTCACCCTTTGGGAAGAAGGCAGCACTTTGTGCCTTGCAGCTCTAGGGCAATGTAGCACACCCAGAGCCGAAGTTCTACTTCAGCTAGATCAGACCTGCAAAGAAACTTCGTTTCACAGGCCTTTGTAAGAGATCTTCCCGGTAGGCTGTTAGAGCACTGTGCAGAGCGAGTTGTTTCTTAGCTTCCCAAGGAGCTGGAAGCAAGATGCTTTGGGGCCCGTTAATTTTATACCCTGCTACTTTGCTGTAGTTGTTGATTATTTCTCATAGTTTTTCTGTGGATTCTTTGGGGTTTTCTATGTATAAGATCATGTCGTCTGCAAACAACGCGAGTTTTACTTCTTCGTTACCTATTTGGATTCCTTTTATTTTTTTTCCTGCCGAATTGGTCTGGCCAGCACCTCCAGTACTATGTTGAATAGGAGTGGTGAAAGTGGGCACCCTTGTCTTGTTCCTGTCCTCAGAGGGATGGCTTTCAGCTTTTGTCCATTGAGTATGATGTTGGCTGTGGGTCTATCCTATATGGCCTTTATTATGTTGAGGTACTTTCCTTCTATACCCATTTTACTGAGGGTTTTTATCATAAATGGGTGTTGGATCTTGTCGAATGCTTTCTCTGCGTCTATTGAGATGATCATGTGGTTTTTGTTTTTCATTTTGTTGATGTAGTGTATCACGTTGATTGACTTGCGGGTGTTGAACCATCCCTGTGTCCCTGGTATAAATCCCACTTGATCATGGTGTATAATCTTTTTGATGTATTGCTGTAATCGGTTTGCCAAAATTTTGTTGAGGATTTTTGCATCTATGTTCATCAGTGATATCGGCCTGTAGTTCTCCTTCTTTGTGTTGTCCTTGTCAGGTTTGGGGATCAGAGTGATGTTGGCTTCATAGAATGTGTTAGGGAGTTCTCCATCTTTCTCAATTTTCTGGAACAGTTTGAGGAGAATAGGTACAAGGAACTCACACTGCTTAACAACAAAAAAACAAACAACCCGATCAAAAAATGGGCAGAGGACATGAACAGACATTTCTCAAAAGAAGATATGAATATGGCCAATAGACACATGAAAAGATGTTCATCATCGCTAATCATCAGGGAAATGCAAATCAAAACTACACTAAGATATCACCTTACCCCCGTTAGATTGGCAAAAACATCCAAACCCAAGAACGACAAATGTTGGAGAAGTTGTGGACAAAGAGGAACCCTCATACACTGTTGGTGGGAATGCAAACTGGTACAGCCACTATGGAAAACAGTATGGAGATTTCTCAAAAAGTTAAAAAAAAAAATACCCTATGACCCAGCCATCCCATTACTGGGTATCTATCCTAAGAACCTGATATCAGATATCTCAAGAGTCCGTTGCACCCCTATGTTCATCGCAGCATTATTTACAATAGCCAAGACGTGGAACCAGCCTACATGCCCATAAACTGATGATTGGATAAAGAAGATGTGGTATATATACACAATAGAATACTACTCAGCCATAAAAATATACGACATTGGCCCCTTCACAACAATGTGGATGGACCTCGAGGGCATTATGTTAAGCGAAATAAGTCAGTCAGAGAAAGACGAACTCTATATGACTCCACTCATAGGTGGAAATTAGTATATTGAGAAGGAGATCTGATCGGTGGTTACCAGGGAAAAGGGGGGGTGGGGGGAGGGCACGGCGGGGGATGTGGTGTTCCCACAACATGACTAACAAAAATGTACAACTGAAATTTCACAAGCTTGTAATCCATCATAACATTAATAAACAAACAAACAAAAAAAGATGCTTTGGGGCCCATCTGCCCCTATGGAAAGAACGCAGCACTTTGTGCCTTGCAGCTCTAGGGCAATGCAGCACACCCCGAGCAGAAGTTGTACTTCAGCCAGATCAGGACTGCAAAGAAACTGCGTTTCACAGGCCTTTGTAAGAGATGTTCCCTGTAGGCTGTTAGAGCACTGTACACAGCGAGTTGTTTCTTAGCTTCCCAACGAGCTGGAAGCAAGATGCTTTAGGGTCCATCTGCCCTTAAGGAAAGAAGGCAGCAGTTTGTGCCTTGCAGCTCTAGGGCAAAGTAGCACACCCAGAGCAGAAGTTCTACTTCAGCCAGATCAGGCCTGCAAAGAAACTGCGTTTCACAGGCCTTTGTAAGAGATGATCCCGGTAGGCTGTTAGAGCACTGTGCAGAGCGAGTTGTTTCTTAGCTTCCCAGAGAGCTGGAAGCAAGATGCTTTGGGGCCCTTCTCACCCTTTGGAAAGAAGGCAGCACTTTGTGCCTTGCAGCTCTAGGGCAATGTAGCACACCCAGAGCCGAAGTTCTACTTCAGCTAGATCAGACCTGCAAAGAAACTTCGTTTCACAGGCCTTTGTAAGAGATGTTCCCGGTAGGCTGTAAGAGCACTGTGCAGAGCGACTAGTTTCCTAGCTTCCCATAGAGCTGGAAGCAAGATGCTTTGGGGCCCATCTGCCCCTATGGAAAGAACGCAGCACTTTGTGCCTTGCAGCTCTAGGGCAATACAGCACACCCCGAGCAGAAGTTGTACTTCAGCCAGATCAGACCTGCAATGAAACTGCGTTTCACAGGCCTTTGTAAGAGATGTTCCCTGTAGGCTGTTAGAGCACTGTACACAGCGAGTTGTTTCTTAGCTTCCCAACGAGCTGGAAGCAAGATGCTTTAGGGTCCATCTGCCCTTAAGGAAAGAAGGCAGCAGTTTGTGCCTTGCAGCTCTAGGGCAAAGTAGCACACCCAGAGCAGAAGTTCTACTTCAGCCAGATCAGGCCTGCAAAGAAACTGCGTTTCACAGGCCTTTGTAAGAGATGATCCCGGTAGGCTGTTAGAGCACTGTGCAGAGCGAGTTGTTTCTTAGCTTCCCAGAGAGCTGGAAGCAAGATGCTTTGGGGCCCTTCTCACCCTTTGGAAAGAAGGCAGCACTTTGTGCCTTGCAGCTCTAGGGCAATGTAGCACACCCAGAGCCGAAGTTCTACTTCAGCTAGATCAGACCTGCAAAGAAACTTCGTTTCACAGGCCTTTGTAAGAGATGTTCCCGGTAGGCTGTAAGAGCACTGTGCAGAGCGACTAGTTTCCTAGCTTCCCATAGAGCTGGAAGCAAGATGCTTTGGGGCCCATCTGCCCCTATGGAAAGAACGCAGCACTTTGTGCCTTGCAGCTCTAGGGCAATACAGCACACCCCGAGCAGAAGTTGTACTTCAGCCAGATCAGACCTGCAATGAAACTGCGTTTCACAGGCCTTTGTAAGAGATGTTCCCTGTAGGCTGTTAGAGAACTGTGCAGAGCGAGTTGTTTCTTAGCTTCCCAAGGAGCTGGAAGCAAGATGCTTTAGGGGCCATCTGCCCTTAAGGAAAGAAGGCAGCACTTTGTGCCTTGCAGCTCTAGGGCAATGTAGCACACCCAGAGCAGTTGTTCTACTTCTGCCAGGTCAGGCCTGCAAAGAAACTTCGTTTCACAGGCCTTTGTAAGAGATGTTCCCTGTAGGCTTTTAGAGAACTGTGCAGAGAGAGTTGTTTCTTAGCTTCCCAAGGTGCTGGAAGCAAGATGCTTTAGGGGCCATCTGCCCTTAAGGAAAGAAGGCAGCACTTTGTGCCTTGCAGCTCTAGGGCAATGTAGCACACCCAGAGCAGTTGTTCTACTTCTGCCAGGTCAGGCCTGCAAAGAAACTTCGTTTCACAGGCCTTTGTAAGAGATGTTCCCTGTAGGGTGTTAGAGCACTGTGCAGAGCGAGTTGTTTCTTAGCTTCCCAAGGAGCTGGAAGCAAGATGCTTTGGGGCCCTTCTCACCCTTTGGAAAGAAGGCAGCACTTTGTGCCTTGCAGCTCTAGGGCAATGTAGCACACCCAGAGCCGAAGTTCTACTTCAGCTAGATCAGACCTGCAAAGAAACTTCGTTTCACAGGCCTTTGTAAGAGATCTTCCCGGTAGGCTGTTAGAGCACTGTGCAGAGCGAGTTGTTTCTTAGCTTCCCAGAGAGCTGGAAGCAAGATGCTTTGGGGCCCGTTAATTTTATACCCTGCTACTTTGCTGTAGTTGTTGATTATTTCTAATAGTTTTTCTGTGGATTCTTTGGGGTTTTCTATGTATAAGATCATGTCGTCTGCAAACAACGCGAGTTTTACTTCTTCGTTACCTATTTGGATTCCTTTTATTTTTTTTTCCTGCCGAATTGCTCTGGCCAGCACCTCCAGTACTATGTTGAATAGGAGTGGTGAAAGTGGGCACCCTTGTCTTGTTCCTGTCCTCAGAGGGATGGCTTTCAGCTTTTGTCCATTGAGTATGCTGTTGGCTGTGGGTCTATCATATATGGCCTTTATTATGTTGAGGTACTTTCCTTCTATACCCATTTTACTGAGGGTTGTTATCATAAATGGGTGTTGGATCTTGTCGAATGCTTTCTCTGCGTCTATTGAGATGATCATGTGGTTTTTGTTTTTCATTTTGTTGATGTAGTGTATCACGTTGATTGACTTGCGGGTGTTGAACCATCCCTGTGTCCCTGGTATAAATCCCACTTGATCATGGTGTATAATCTTTTTGATGTATTGCTGTAATCGGTTTGCCAAAATTTTGTTGAGGATTTTTGCATCTATGTTCATCAGTGATATCGGCCTGTAGTTCTCCTTCTTTGTGTTGTCCTTGTCAGGTTTGGGGATCAGAGTGATGTTGGCTTCATAGAATGTGTTAGGGAGTTCTCCATCTTTCTCAATTTTCTGGAACAGTTTGAGGAGAATAGGTACAAAGAACTCACACTGCTTAACAACAAAAAAACAAACAACCCGATCAAAAACTGGGCAGAGGACATGAACAGACATTTCTCAAAAGAAGATATGAATATGGCCAATAGACACATGAAAAGATGTTCATCATCGCTAATCATCAGGGAAATGCAAATCAAAACTACACTAAGATATCACCTTACCCCCGTTAGATTGGCAAAAACATCCAAAACCAAGAACGACGAATGTTGGAGAGGTTGTGGAGAAAGAGGAACCCTCATAAACTGTTGGTGGGAATGCAAACTGGTACAGCCACTATGGAAAACAGTATGGAGATTTCTCAAAAAGTTAAAAATAGAAATACCCTATGACCCAGCCATCCCATTACTGGGTATCTATCCTAAGAACCTGATATCAGATATCTCAAGAGTCCGTTGCACCCCTATGTTCATCGCAGCATTATTTACAATAGCCAAGACGTGGAACCAGCCTACATGCCCAGAAACTGATGATTGGATAAAGAAGATGTGGTATATATACAC
Organism: Equus asinus; assembly: GCF_041296235.1. NCBI lineage: Eukaryota > Metazoa > Chordata > Mammalia > Perissodactyla > Equidae > Equus > Equus asinus. The sequence goes on from NC_091790.1 coordinate 39,567,242, forward strand.
AACGGAATACTACTCAGCCATAAAAAAAGACGACATTGGCCCATTCACAACAATGTGGATGGACCTCGAGGGCATTATGTTAAGCGAAATAAGTCAGTCAGAGAAAGACGAACTCTATATGACTCCACTCATAGGTGGAAATTAGTATATTGAGAAGGAGATCTGATCGGTGGTTACCAGGGAAAAGGGGGGGTGGGGGAGGGCAAGGAGGGGGAAGTGGTGTTCCCACAACATGACTAACAAAAATGTACAACTGAAATTTCACAAGCTTGTAATCCATCATAAGATTAATAAACAACAACAACAAAAAAAGATGCTTTGGGGCCCATCTGCCCCTATGGAAAGAACGCAGCACTTTGTGCCTTGCAGCTCTAGGGCAATGTAGCACACACAGAGCAGAAGTTCTACTTCAGCCAGATCAGGCCTGCAAAGAAACTGCGTTTCACAGGCCTTTGTAAGAGATGTTCCCGGTAGGCTGTTAGAGCACTGTGCAGAGCGAGTTGTTTCCTAGCTTCCCAAAGAGCTGGAAGCAAGATGCTTTGGGGCCCTTCTCACCCTTTGGAAAGAAGGCAGCACTTTGTGCCTTGCAGCTCTAGGGCAATGTAGCACACCCAAAGCAGAAGTTCTACTTCAGCCAGATCAGACCTGCAAAGAAACTGCGTTTCACAGGCCTTTGTAAGAGATGTTCCCTGTAGGCTGTTAGAGCACTGTGCAGAGCGAGTTGTTTCTTAGCTTCCCAAGGAGCTGGAAGCAAGAGGCTTTAGGGGCCATCTGCCCTTAAGGAAAGAAGGCAGCACTTTGTGCCTTGCATCTCTAGGGCAATGTAGCACACCCAGAGCAGTTGTTCTACTTCTGCCAGGTCAGGCCTGCAAAGAAACTGCGTTTCACAGGCCTTTGTAAGAGATGTTCCCGGTAGGCTCTTAGAGCACTGTGCAGAGCGAGTTGTTTCTGAGCTTCCCAAAGAGCTGGAAGCAAGATGCTTTGGGGCCCTCTCACCCTTTGGAAAGAAGGCAGCACTTTGTGCCTTGCAGCTCTAGGGAAATGTAGCACACCCAGACCCGAAGTTCTACTTCAGCTACATCAGACCTGCAAAGAAACTTCGTTTCACAGGCCTTTGTAAGAGATGTTCCCGGTAGGCTGTAAGAGCACTGTGCAGAGCGACTAGTTTCTTAGCTTCCCAGAGAGCTGGAAGAAAGATGCTTTGGGGCCCATCTGCCCCTATGGAAAGAACGCAGCACTTTGTGCCTTGCAGCTCTAGGGCAATGCAGCACACCCCGAGCAGAAGTTGTACTTCAGCCAGATCAGACCTTCAAAGAAACTGCGTTTCACAGGCCTTTGTAAGAGATGTTCCCTATAGGCTGTTAGAGAACTGTGCAGAGCGAGTTGTTTCTTAGCTTCCCATGGAGCTGGAAGCAAGATGCTTTAGGGGCCATCTGCCCTTAGGGAAAGAAGGCAGCACTTTGTGCCTTGCAGCTCTAGGGCAATGTAGCAAACCCAGGGCAGTTGTTCTACTTCTGCCAGGTCAGGCCTGCAAAGAAACTTCGTTTCACAGGCCTTTGTAAGAGATGTTCCCTGTAGGCTTTCAGAGAACTGTGCAGAGCGAGTTGTTTCTGAGCTTCCCAAAGAGCTGGAAGCAAGATGCTTTGGGGCCCTCCTCACCCTTTGGAAAGAAGGCAGCACTTTGTGCCTTGCAGCTCTAGGGAAATGTAGCACACCCAGACCCGAAGTTCTACTTCAGCTAGATCAGACCTGCAAAGAAACTTCGTTTCACAGGCCTTTGTAAGAGATGTTCCCGGTAGGCTGTAAGAGCACTGTGCAGAGCGACTAGTTTCTTAGCTTCCCAGAGAGCTGGAAGAAAGATGCTTTGGGGCCCATCTGCCCCTATGGAAAGAACGCAGCACTTTGTGCCTTGCAGCTCTAGGGCAATGCAGCACACCCAAAGCAGAAGTTCTACTTCAGCCAGATCAGACCTGCAAACAAACTGCGTTTCACAGGCCTTTGTAAGAGATGTTCCCTGTAGGCTGTTAGAGCATTGTGCAGAGCGAGTTGTTTCTTAGCTTCCCAAGGAGATGTAAGCAAGATGCTTTAGGGGCCATCTGCCCTTAAGGAAAGAAGGCAGCACTTTGTGCCTTGCAGCTCTAGGGCAATGTAGCAAACCCAGGGCAGTTGTTCTACTTCTGCCAGGTCAGGCCTGCAAAGAAACTTCGTTTCACAGGCCTTTGTAAGAGATGTTCCCTGTAGGCTTTCAGAGAACTGTGCAGAGCGAGTTGTTTCTGAGCTTCCCAAAGAGCTGGAAGCAAGATGCTTTGGGGCCCTCCTCACCCTTTGGAAAGAAGGCAGCACTTTGTGCCTTGCAGCTCTAGGGAAATGTAGCACACCCAGACCCGAAGTTCTACTTCAGCTAGATCAGACCTGCAAAGAAACTTCGTTTCACAGGCCTTTGTAAGAGATGTTCCCGGTAGGCTGTAAGAGCACTGTGCAGAGCGACTAGTTTCTTAGCTTCCCAGAGAGCTGGAAGAAAGATGCTTTGGGGCCCATCTGCCCCTATGGAAAGAACGCAGCACTTTGTGCCTTGCAGCTCTAGGGCAATGCAGCACACCCAAAGCAGAAGTTCTACTTCAGCCAGATCAGACCTGCAAACAAACTGCGTTTCACAGGCCTTTGTAAGAGATGTTCCCTGTAGGCTGTTAGAGCATTGTGCAGAGCGAGTTGTTTCTTAGCTTCCCAAGGAGATGTAAGCAAGATGCTTTAGGGGCCATCTGCCCTTAAGGAAAGAAGGCAGCACTTTGTGCCTTGCAGCTCTAGGGCAATGTAGCACACCCAGAGCAGTTGTTCTACTTCTGCCAGGTCAGGCCTGCAAAGAAACTTCGTTTCACAGGCCTTTGTAAGAGATGTTCCCGGTAGGCTGTTAGAGCACTGTGCAGAGCGACTTGTTTCTTAGCTTCCCAAAGAGCTGGAAGCAAGATGCTTTGGTGCCCGTTAATTTTATACCCTGCTACTCTGCTGTAGTTGTTGATTATTTCTAATAGTTTTTCTGTGGATTCTTTGGGGTTTTCTATGTATAAGATCATGTCGTCTGCAAACAACGCGAGTTTTACTTCTTCGTTACCTATTTGGATTCCTTTTATTTTTTTTTCCTGCCGAATTGCTCTGGCCAGCACCTCCAGTACTATGTTGAATAGGAGTGGTGAAAGTGGGCACCCTTGTCTTGTTCCTGTCCTCAGAGGGATGGCTTTCAGCTTTTTTCCATTGAGTATGATGTTGGCTGTGGGTCTATCATATATGGCCTTTATTATGTTGAGGTACTTTCCTTCTATACCCATTTTACTGAGGGTTGTTATCATAAATGGGTGTTGGATCTTGTCGAATGCTTTCTCTGCGTCTATTGAGATGATCATGTGGTTTTTGTTTTTCATTTTGTTGATGTAGTGTATCACGTTGATTGACTTGCGGGTGTTGAACCATCCCTGTGTCCCTGGTATAAATCCCACTTGATCATGGTGTATAATCTTTTTGATGTATTGCTGTAATCGGTTTGCCAAAATTTTGTTGAGGATTTTTGCATCTATGTTCATCAGTGATATCGGCCTGTAGTTCTCCTTCTTTGTGTTGTCCTTGTCAGGTTTGGGGATCAGAGTGATGTTGGCTTCATAGAATGTGTTAGGGAGTTCTCCATCTTTCTCAATTTTCTGGAACAGTTTGAGGAGAATAGGTACAAAGAACTCACACTGCTTAACAACAAAAAAACAAACAACCCGATCAAAAAATGGGCAGAGGACATGAACAGACATTTCTCAAAAGAAGATATGAATATGGCCAATAGACACATGAAAAGATGTTCATCATCGCTAATCATCAGGGAAATGCAAATCAAAACTACACTAAGATATCACCTTACCCCCGTTAGATTGGCAAAAACATCCAAAACCAAGAACGACGAATGTTGGAGAGGTTGTGGAGAAAGAGGAACCCTCATACACTGTTGGTGGGAATGCAAACTGGTACAGCCACTATGGAAAACAGTATGGAGATTTCTCAAAAAGTTAAAAATAGAAATACCCTATGACCCAGCCATCCCATTACTGGGTATCTATCCTAAGAACCTGATATCAGATATCTCAAGAGTCCGTTGCACCCCTATGTTCATCGCAGCATTATTTACAATAGCCAAGACGTGGAACCAGCCTACATGCCCAGAAACTGATGATTGGATAAAGAAGATGTGGTATATATACACAACGGAATACTACTCAGCCATAAAAAAAGACGACATTGGCCCATTCACAACAATGTGGATGGACCTCGAGGGCATTATGTTAAGCGAAATAAGCCAGTCAGAGAAAGACAGACTCTATAAGACTCCACTCATAGGTGGAAATTAGTATATTGAGAAGGAGATCTGATCGGTGGTTACCAGGGAAAAGGGGGGGTGGGGGGAGGGCACGGAGGGGGAAGTGGTGTTCCCACAACATGACTAACAAAAATGTACAACTGAAATTTCACAAGCTTGTAATCCATCATAAGATTAATAAACAACAACAACAAAAAAAGACGCTTTGGGGCCCATCTGCCCCTATGGAAAGAACGCAGCACTTTGTGCCTTGCAACTCTAGGGCAATGTAGCACACCCAGAGCAGAAGTTCTACTTCAACCAGATCAGGCCTGCAAAGAAAATGCGTTTCACAGGCCTTTGTAAGAGATGTTCCCGGTAGGCTGTTAGAGCACTGTGCAGAGCGAGTTGTTTCCTAGCTTCCCAAAGAGCTGGAAGCAAGATGCTTTGGGGCCCTTCTCACCCTTTGGAAAGAAGGCAGCACTTTGTGCCTTGCAGCTCTAGGGCAATGTAGCACACCCAAAGCAGAAGTTCTACTTCAGCCAGATCAGACCTGCAAACAAACTGCGTTTCACAGGCCTTTGTAAGAGATGTTCCCTGTAGGCTGTTAGAGCACTGTGCAGAGCGAGTTGTTTCTTATCTTCCCAAGGAGATGGAAGCAAGATGCTTTAGGGGCCATCTGCCCTTAAGGAAAGAAGGCAGCACTTTGTGCCTTGCAGCTCTAGGGCAATGTAGCACACCCAGAGCAGTTGTTCTACTTCTGCCAGGTCAGGCCTGCAAAGAAACTTCGTTTCACAGGCCTTTGTAAGAGATGTTCCCGGTAGGCTGTTAGAGCACTGTGCAGAGCGACTTGTTTCTTAGCTTCCCAAAGAGCTGGAAGCAAGATGCTTTGGGGCCAATCTGCCCCTATGGAAAGAACGCAGCACTTTGTGCCTTGCAGCTCTAGGGCAATGCAGCACACCCCGAGCAGAAGTTGTACTTCAGCCAGATCAGGCCTGCAAAGAAACTGCGTTTCACAGGCCTTTGTAAGAGATGTTCCCGGTAGGCTGTTAGAGCACTGTGCAGAGCGAGTTGTTTCTTAGCTTCCCAAGGAGCTGGAAGCAAGATGCTTTGGGGCCCTTCTCACCCTTTGGAAAGAAGGCAGCACTTTGTGCCTTGCATCTCTAGGGCAATGTAGCACACCCAAAGCAGAAGTTCTACTTCAGCCAGATCAGACCTGCAAAGAAACTGCGTTTCACAGGCCTTTGTAAGAGATGTTCCCTGTAGGCTGTTAGAGCACTGTGCAGAGCGAGTTGTTTCTTAGCTTCCCAAGGAGCTGGAAGCAAGAGGCTTTAGGGGCCATCTGCCCTTAAGGAAAGAAGGCAGCACTTTGTGCCTTGCATCTCTAGGGCAATGTAGCACACCCAGAGCAGTTGTTCTACTTCTGCCAGGTCAGGCCTGCAAAGAAACTGCGTTTCACAGGCCTTTGTAAGAGATGTTCCCGGTAGGCTCTTAGAGCACTGTGCAGAGCGAGTTGTTTCTGAGCTTCCCAAAGAGCTGGAAGCAAGATGCTTTGGGGCCCTCTCACCCTTTGGAAAGAAGGCAGCACTTTGTGCCTTGCAGCTCTAGGGAAATGTAGCACACCCAGACCCGAAGTTCTACTTCAGCTAGATCAGACCTGCAAAGAAACTTCGTTTCACAGGCCTTTGTAAGAGATGTTCCCGGTAGGCTGTAAGAGCACTGTGCAGAGCGACTAGTTTCTTAGCTTCCCAGAGAGCTGGAAGAAAGATGCTTTGGGGCCCATCTGCCCCTATGGAAAGAACGCAGCACTTTGTGCCTTGCAGCTCTAGGGCAATGCAGCACACCCCGAGCAGAAGTTGTACTTCAGCCAGATCAGACCTGCAAAGAAACTGCGTTTCACAGGCCTTTGTAAGAGATGTTCCCTGTAGGCTGTTAGAGAACTGTGCAGAGCGAGTTGTTTCTTAGCTTCCTATGGAGCTGGAAGCAAGATGCTTTAGGGGCCATCTACCCTTAGGGAAAGAAGGCAGCACTTTGTGCCTTGCAGCTCTAGGGCAATGTAGCACACCCAGGGCAGTTGTTCTACTTCTGCCAGGTCAGGCCTGCAAAGAAACTTCGTTTCACAGGCCTTTGTAAGAGATGTTCCCTGTAGGCTTTCAGAGAACTGTGCAGAGCGAGTTGTTTCTTAGCTTCCCAAGGAGCTGGAAGCAAGATGCTTTAGGGTCCATCTGCCCTTAAGGAAAGAAGGCAGCACTTTGTGCCTTGCAGCTCTAGGGCAATGTAGCACACCCAGAGCAGTTGTTCTACTTCTGCCAGGTCAGGCCTGCAAAGAAACTTCGTTTCACAGGCCTTTGTAAGAGATGTTCCCTGTAGGGTGTTAGAGCACTGTGCAGAGCTAGTTGTTTCTTAGCTTCCCAAGGAGCTGGAAGCAAGATGCTTTGGGGCCCTTCTCACCCTTTGGAAAGAAGGCAGCACTTTGTGCCTTGCAGCTCTAGGGCAATGTAGCACACCCAGAGCCGAAGTTCTACTTCAGCTAGATCAGACCTGCAAAGAAACTTCGTTTCACAGGCCTTTGTAAGAGATCTTCCCGGTAGGCTGTTAGAGCACTGTGCAGAGCGAGTTGTTTCTTAGCTTCCCAGAGAGCTGGAAGCAAGATGCTTTGGGGCCCGTTAATTTTATACCCTGCTACTTTGCTGTAGTTGTTGATTATTTCTAATAGTTTTTCTGTGGATTCTTTGGGGTTTTCTATGTATAAGATCATGTCGTCTGCAAACAACGCGAGTTTTACTTCTTCGTTACCTATTTGGATTCCTTTCATTTTTTTTTCCTGCCGAATTGCTCTGGCCAGCACCTCCAGTACTATGTTGAATAGGAGTGGTGAAAGTGGGCACCCTTGTCTTGTTCCTGTCCTCAGAGGGATGGCTTTCAGCTTTTGTCCATTGAGTATGATGTTGGCTGTGGGTCTATCATATATGGCCTTTATTATGTTGAGGTACTTTCCTTCTATACCCATTTTACTGAGGGTTGTTATCATAAATGGGTGTTGGATCTTGTCGAATGCTTTCTCTGCGTCTATTGAGATGATCATGTGGTTTTTGTTTTTCATTTTGTTGATGTAGTGTATCACGTTGATTGACTTGCGGGTGTTGAACCATCCCTGTGTCCCTGGTATAAATCCCACTTGATCATGGTGTATAATCTTTTTGATGTATTGCTGTAATCGGTTTGCCAAAATTTTGTTGAGGATTTTTGCATCTATGTTCATCAGTGATATCGGCCTGTAGTTCTCCTTCTTTGTGTTGTCCTTGTCAGGTTTGGGGATCAGAGTGATGTTGGCTTCATAGAATGTGTTAGGGAGTTCTCCATCTTTCTCAATTTTCTGGAACAGTTTGAGGAGAATAGGTACAAAGAACTCACACTGCTTAACAACAAAAAAACAAACAACCCGATCAAAAAATGGGCAGAGGACATGAACAGACATTTCTCAAAAGAAGATATGAATATGGCCAATAGACACATGAAAAGATGTTCATCATCGCTAATCATCAGGGAAATGCAAATCAAAACTACACTAAGATATCACCTTACCCCCGTTAGATTGGCAAAAACATCCAAAACCAAGAACGACGAATGTTGGAGAGGTTGTGGAGAAAGAGGAACCCTCATACACTGTTGGTGGGAATGCAAACTGGTACAGCCACTATGGAAAACAGTATGGAGATTTCTCAAAAAGTTAAAAATAGAAATACCCTATGACCCACCCATCCCATTACTGGGTATCTATCCTAAGAACCTGATATCAGATATCTCAAGAGTCTGTTGCACCCTTATGTTCATCGCAGCATTATTTACAATAGCCAAGACGTGGAACCAGCCTACATGCCCAGAAACTGATGATTGGATAAAGAAGATGTGGTATATATACACAACGGAATACTACTCAGCCATAAAAAAAGACGACATTGGCCCATTCACAACAATGTGGATGGACCTCGAGGGCATTATGTTAAGCGAAATAAGTCATTCAGAGAAAGACAGACTCTATATGACTCCACTCATAGGTGGAAATTAGTATATTGAGAAGGAGATCTGATCGGTGGTTACCAGGGAAAAGGGGGGGTGGGGGGAGGGCACGGAGGGGGAAGTGGTGTTCCCACAACATGACTAACAAAAATGTACAACTGAAATTTCACAAGCTTGTAATCCATCATAACATTAATAAACAAAAAAAAAAAAAAGATGCTTTGGGGCCCATCTGCCCCTATGGAAAGAACGCAGCACTTTGTGCCTTGCAGCTCTAGGGCAATGTAGCACACCCAGAGCAGAAGTTCTACTTCAGCCAGATCAGGCCCGCAAAGAAACTGCGTTTCACAGGCCTTTGTAAGAGATGTTCCCGGTAGGCTGTTAGAGCACTGTGCAGAGCGAGTTGTTTCTTAGCTTCCCAACGAGCTGGAAGCAGGATGCTTTAGGGGCCATCTGCCCTTAAGGAAAGAAGGCAGCAGTTTGTGCCTTGCAGCTCTAGGGCAAAGTAGCACACCCAGAGCAGAAGTTCTACTTCAGCCAGATCAGGCCTGCAAAGAAACTGCGTTTCACAGGCCTTTGTAAGAGATGTTCCCGGTAGGCTGTTAGAGCACTGTGCAGAGCGAGTTGTTTCTTAGCTTCCCAAAGAGCTGGAAGCAAGATGCTTTGGGGCCCTTCTAACCCTTTGGAAAGAAGGCAGCACTTTGTGCCTTACAGCTCTAGGGCAAAGTAGCACACCCAGAGCAGAAGTTCTTCTTCAGCCAGATCAGGCCTGCAAAGAAACTGCGTTTCACAGGCCTTTGTAAGAGATGTTCCCTGTAGGCTGTTAGAGCACTGTGCAGAGCGAGTTCTTTCTTAGCTTCCCAAAGACCTGGAAGCCAGATGCTTTGGGGGCCATCTGCCGTTAAGTAAAGAAGGCAGCACTTTGTGCCTTTCAGCTCTAGGGCAATGCAGCACACCCCGAGCAGAAGTTCTACTTCAACCAGATCAGGCCTGCAAAGAAACTGCGTTTCACAGGCCTTTGTAAGAGATGTTCCCGGTAGGCTGTTAGAGCACTGTGCAGAGCGAGTTGTTTCTTAGCTTCCCAGAGAGCTGGAAGCAAGATGCTTTGGGGCCCGTTAATTTTATACCCTGCTACTTTGCTGTAGTTGTTGATTCTTTCTAATAGTTTTTCTGTGGATTCTTTCGGGTTTTCCATGTATAAGATCATGTCGTCTGCAAACAACGCGAGTTTTACTTCTTCGTTACCGATTTGGATTCCTTTCATTTTTTTTTCCTGCCGAATTGCTCTGGCCAGCACCTCCAGTACTATGTTGAATAGGAGTGGTGAAAGTGGGCACCCTTGTCTTGTTCCTGTCCTCAGAGGGATGGCTTTCAGCTTTTGTCCATTGAGTATGATGTTGGCTGTGGGTCTATCATATATGGCCTTTATTATGTTGAGGTACTTTCCTTCTATACCCATTTTACTGAGGGTTGTTATCATAAATGGGTGTTGGATCTTGTCGAATGCTTTCTCTGCGTCTATTGAGATGATCATGTGGTTTTTGTTTTTCATTTTGTTGATGTAGTGTATCACGTTGATTGACTTGCGGGTGTTGAACCATCCCTGTGTCCCTGGTATAAATCCCACTTGATCATGGTGTATAATCTTTTTGATGTATTGCTGTAATCGGTTTGCCAAAATTTTGTTGAGGATTTTTGCATCTATGTTCATCAGTGATATCGGCCTGTAGTTCTCCTTCTTTGTGTTGTCCTTGTCAGGTTTGGGGATCAGAGTGATGTTGGCTTCATAGAATGTGTTAGGGAGTTCTCCATCTTTCTCAATTTTCTGGAACAGTTTGAGGAGAATAGGTACAAAGAACTCACACTGCTTAACAACAAAAAAACAAACAACCCGATCAAAAAATGGGCAGAGGACATGAACAGACATTTCTCAAAAGAAGATATGAATATGGCCAATAGACACATGAAAAGATGTTCATCATCGCTAATCATCAGGGAAATGCAAATCAAAACTACACTAAGATATCACCTTACCCCCGTTAGATTGGCAAAAACATCCAAAACCAAGAACGACGAATGTTGGAGAGGTTGTGGAGAAAGAGGAACCCTCATACACTGTTGGTGGGAATGCAAACTGGTACAGCCACTATGGAAAACAGTATGGAGATTTCTCAAAAAGTTAAAAATAGAAATACCCTATGACCCAGCCATCCCATTACTGGGTATCTATCCTAAGAACCTGATATCAGATATCTCAAGAGTCCGTTGCACCCCTATGTTCATCGCAGCATTATTTACAATAGCCAAGACGTGGAACCAGCCTACATGCCCAGAAACTGATGATTGGATAAAGAAGATGTGGTATATATACACAACGGAATACTACTCAGCCATAAAAAAAGACGACATTGGCCCCTTCACAACAATGTGGATGGACCTCGAGGGCATTATGTTAAGCGAAATAAGTCAGTCAGAGAAAGACGAACTCTATATGACTCCACTCATAGGTGGAAATTAGTATATTGAGAAGGAGATCTGATCGGTGGTTACCAGGGAAAAGGGGGGGTGGGGGAGGGCACGGATGGGGAAGTGGTGTTCCCACAACATGACTAACAAAAATGTACAACTGAAATTTCACAAGCTTGTAATCCATCATAAGATTAATAAACAACAACAACAAAAAAAGATTCTTTGGGGCCCATCTGCCCCTATGGAAAGAACGCAGCACTTTGTGCCTTGCAGCTCTAGGGCAATGTAGCACACCCAGAGCAGAAGGTCTACTTCAGCCAGATCAGGCCTGCAAAGAAACTGCGTTTCACAGGCCTTTGTAAGAGATGTTCCCGGTAGGCTGTTAGAGCACTGTGCAGAGCGAGTTGTTTCTTAGCTTACCAAACAGCCGGAAGCAAGATGCTTTGGGGCCCTTCTCACCCTTTTGAAAGAAGTCAGCACTTTGTGCCTTGCAGCTCTAGGGCAATGTAGCACACCCAGAGCAGAAGTTCTACTTCAGCCAGATCAGGCCTGCAAAGAAACTGCGTTTCACAGGCCTTTGTAAGAGATGTTCCCGGTAGGCTGTTAGAGCACTGTGCAGAGCGAGTTGTTTCCTAGATTCCCAAAGAGCTGGAAGCAAGATGCTTTGGGGCCCTTCTCACCCTTTGGAAAGAAGGCAGCACTTTGTGCCTTGCAGCTCTAGGGCAATGTAGCACACCCAAAGCAGAAGTTCTACTTCAGCCAGATCAGACCTGCAAACAAACGGCGTTTCACAGGCCTTTGTAAGAGATGTTCCCTGTAGGCTGTTAGAGCACTGTGCAGAGCGAGTTGTTTCTTAGCTTCCCAAGGAGATGGAAGCAAGATGCTTTAGGGGCCATCTGCCCTTAAGGAAAGAAGGCAGCACTTTGTGCCTTGCAGCTCTAGGGCAATGTAGCACACCCAGAGCAGTTGTTCTACTTCTGCCAGGTCAGGCCTGCAAAGAAACTTTGTTTCACAGGCCTTTGTAAGAGATGTTCCCGGTAGGCTCTTAGAGCACTGTGCAGAGCGAGTTGTTTCTGAGCTTCCCAAAGAGCTGGAAGCAAGATGCTTTGGAGCCCTCTCTCCCTTTGGAAAGAAGGCAGCACTTTGTGCCTTGCAGCTCTAGGGAAATGTAGCACACCCAGACCCGAAGTTCTACTTCAGCTAGATCAGACCTGCAAAGAAACTTCGTTTCACAGGCCTTTGTAAGAGATGTTCCCGGTAGGCTGTAAGAGCACTGTGCAGAGCGACTAGTTTCTTAGCTTCCCAGAGAGCTGGAAGCAAGATGCTTTGGGGCCCATCTGCCCCTATGGAAAGAACACAGCACTTTGTGCCTTGCAGCTCTAGGGCAATGCAGCACACCCCGAGCAGAAGTTGTACTTCAGCCAGATCAGACCTGCAAAGAAACTGAGTTTCACAGGCCTTTGTAAGAGATGTTCCCTGTAGGCTGTTAGAGAACTGTGCAGAGCGAATTGTTTCTTAGCTTCCCATGGAGCTGGAAGCAAGATGCTTTAGGGGCCATCTGCCCTTAGGGAAAGAAGGCAGCACTTTGTGCCTTGCAGCTCTAGGGCAATGTAGCACACCCAGGGCAGTTGTTCTACTTCTGCCAGGTCAGGCCTGCAAAGAAACTTCGTTTCACAGGCCTTTGTAAGAGATGTTCCCTGTAGGCTTTCAGAGAACTGTGCAGAGCGAGTTGTTTCTTAGCTTCCCAAGGAGCTGGAAGCAAGATGCTTTAGGGGCCATCTGCCCTTAAGGAAAGAAGGCAGCACTTTGTGCCTTGCAGCTCTAGGGCAATGTAGCACACCCAGAGCAGTTGTTCTACTTCTGCCAGGTCAGGCCTACAAAGAAACTGCGTTTCACAGGCCTTTGTAAGAGATGTTCCCTGTAGGGTGTTAGAGCACTGTGCAGAGCTAGTTGTTTCTTAGCTTCCCAAGGAGCTGGAAGCAAGATGCTTTGGGGCCCTTCTCACCCTTTGGAAAGAAGGCAGCACTTTGTGCCTTGCAGCTCTAGGGCAATGTAGCACACCCAGAGCCGAAGTTCTACTTCAGCTAGATCAGACCTGCAAAGAAACTTCGTTTCACAGGCCTTTGTAAGAGATCTTCCCGGTAGGCTGTTAGAGCACTGTGCAGAGCGAGTTGTTTCTTAGCTTCCCAGAGAGCTGGAAGCAAGATGCTTTGGGGCCCGTTAATTTTATACCCTGCTACTTTGCTGTAGTTGTTGATTATTTCTAATAGTTTTTCTGTGGATTCTTTGGGGTTTTCTATGTATAAGATCATGTCGTCTGCAAACAACGCGAGTTTTACTTCTTCGTTACCTATTTGGATTCCTTTTATTTTTTTTTCCTGCCGAATTGCTCTGGCCAGCACCTCCAGTACTATGTTGAATAGGAGTGGTGAAAGTGGGCACCCTTGTCTTGTTCCTGTCCTCAGAGGGATGGCTTTCATCTTTTGTCCATTGAGTATGATGTTGGCTGTGGGTCTATCATATATGGCCTTTATTATGTTGAGGTACTTTCCTTCTATACCCATTTTACTGAGGGTTTTTATCATAAATGGGTGTTGGATCTTGTCGAATGCTTTCTCTGCGTCTATTGAGATGATCATGTGGTTTTTGTTTTTCATTTTGTTGATGTAGTGTATCACGTTGATTGACTCGCGGGTGTTGAACCATCCCTGTGTCCCTGGTATAAATCCCACTTGATCATGGTGTATAATCTTTTTGATGTATTGCTGTAATCGGTTTGCCAAAATTTTGTTGAGGACTTTTGCATCTATGTTCATCAGTGATATCGGCCTGTAGTTCTCCTTCTTTGTGTTGTCCTTGTCAGGTTTGGGGATCAGAGTGATGTTGGCTTCATAGAATGTGTTAGGGAGTTCTCCATCTTTCTCAATTTTCTGGAACAGTTTGAGGAGAATAGGTACAAAGAACTCACACTGCTTAACAACAAAAAAACAAACAACCCGATCAAAAAATGGGCAGAGGACATGAACAGACATTTCTCAAAAGAAGATATGAATATGGCCAATAGACACATGAAAAGATGTTCATCATCGCTAATCATCAGGGAAATGCAAATCAAAACTACACTAAGATATCACCTTACCCCCGTTAGATTGGCAAAAACATCCAAAACCAAGAACGACGAATGTTGGAGAGGTTGTGGAGAATGAGGAACCCTCATACACTGTTGGTGGGAATGCAAACTGGTACAGCCACTATGGAAAACAGTATGGAGATTTCTGAAAAAGTTAAAAATAGAAATACCCTATGACCCAGCCATCCCATTACTGGGTATCTATCCTAAGAACCTGATATCAGATATCTCAAGAGTCCGTTGCACCCCTATGTTCATCGCAGCATTATTTACAATAGCCAAGACGTGGAACCAGCCTACATGCCCAGAAACTGATGATTGGATAAAGAAGATGTGGCATATATACACAATGGAATACTACTCAGCCATAAAAAAAGACGGCATTGGCCCATTCACAACAATGTGGATGGACCTCGAGGGCATTATGTTAAGCGAAATAAGTCAGTCAGAGAAAGACGAACTCTATATGACTCCACTCATAGGTGGAAATTAGTATATTGAGAAGGAGATCTGATCGGTGGTTACCAGGGAAAAGGGGGGGTGGGGGAGGGCACGGAGGGGGAAGTGGTGTTCCCACAACATGAGTAACAAAAATGTACAACTGAAATTTCACAAGCTTGTAATCCATCATAAGATTAATAAACAAAAAAAAAAAAAAAAGATGCTTTGGGGCCCATTTGCCCCTATGGAAAGAACGCAGCACTTTGTGCCTTGCAGCTCTAGGGCAATGTGGCACACCCAGAGCAGAAGTTCTACTTCAGCCAGATCAGGCCTGCAAAGAAACTGCGTTTCACAGGCCTTTGTAAGAGATGTTCCCGGTAGGCTGTTAGAGCACTGTGCAGAGCGAGTTGTTTCTTAGCTTCCCAGAGAGCTGGAAGCAAGATGCTTTGGGGCCCGTTAATTTTATACCCTGCTACTTTGCTGTAGTTGTTGATTATTTCTAATAGTTTTTCTGTGGATTCTTTGGGGTTTTCTATGTATAAGATCATGTCGTCTGCAAACAACGCGAGTTTTACTTCTTCGTTACCTATTTGGATTCCTTTTATTTTTTTTTCCTGCCGAATTGCTCTGGCCAGCACCTCCAGTACTATGTTGAATAGGAGTGGTGAAAGTGGGCACCCTTGTCTTGTTCCTGTCCTCAGAGGGATGGCTTTCAGCTTTTGTCCATTGAGTATGATGTTGGCTGTGGGTCTATCATATATGGCCTTTATTATGTTGAGGTACTTTCCTTCTATACCCATTTTACTGAGGGTTTTTATCATAAATGGGTGTTGGATCTTGTCGAATGCTTTCTCTGCGTCTATTGAGATGATCATGTGGTTTTTGTTTTTCATTTTGTTGATGTAGTGTATCACGTTGATTGACTCGCGGGTGTTGAACCATCCCTGTGTCCCTGGTATAAATCCCACTTGATCATGGTGTATAATCTTTTTGATGTATTGCTGTAATCGGTTTGCCAAAATTTTGTTGAGGACTTTTGCATCTATGTTCATCAGTGATATCGGCCCGTAGTTCTCCTTCTTTGTGTTGTCCTTGTCAGGTTTGGGGATCAGAGTGATGTTGGCTTCATAGAATGTGTTAGGGAGTTCTCCATCTTTCTCAATTTTCTGGAACAGTTTGAGGAGAATAGGTACAAAGAACTCACACTGCTTAACAACAAAAAAACAAACAACCCGATCCAAAAATGGGCAGAGGACATGAACAGACATTTCTCCAAAGAAGATATGAACATGGCCAATAGACACATGAAAAGATGTTCATCATCGCTAATCATCAGGGAAATGCAAATCAAAACTACACTAAGATATCACCTTACCCCCGTTAGATTGGCAAAAACATCCAAAACCAAGAACGACAAATGTTGCAGAGGTTGTGGAGAAAGAGGAACCCTCATACACTGTTGGTGGGAATGCAAACTGGTACAGCCACCATGGAAAACAGTATGGAGATTTCTCAAAAAGTTAAAAATAGAAATACCCTATGACCCAGCCATCCCATTACTGGGTATCTATCCTAAGAACCTGATATCAGATATCTCAAGAGTCCGTTGCACCCCTATGTTCATCGCAGCATTATTTACAATAGCCAAGACGTGGAACCAGCCTACATGCCCAGAAAATGATGATTGGATAAAGAAGATGTGGTATATATACACAATGGAATACTACTCAGCCATAAAAAAAGACGACATTGGCCCCTTCACAACAATGTGGTTGGACCTCGAGGGCATTATGTTAAGCGAAATAAGTCAGTCAGAGAAAGACGAACTCTATATGACTCCACTCATAGGTGGAAATTAGTATATTGAGAAGGAGATCTGATCTGTGGTTACCAGGGAAAAGGGGGGGTGGGGGGAGGGCACGGAGGGGGAAGTGGTGTTCCCACAACATGACTAACAAAAATGTACAACTGAAATTTCACAAGCTTGTAATCCGTCGTAAGATTAATAAACAAACAAACAAACAAACAAAAAAAGATGCTTTGGGGCCCATCTGCCCCTATGGAAAGAACGCAGCACTTTCTGCCTTGCAGCTCTAGGGCAATGTAGCACACCCAGAGCAGAAGTTCTACTTCAGCCAGATCAGGCCCGCAAAGAAACTGCGTTTGACAGGCCTTTGTAAGAGATGTTCCCGGTAGGCTGTTAGAGCACTGTGCAGAGCGAGTTGTTTCTTAGCTTCCCAAAGAGCTGGAAGCAAAATGCTTTGAGACTCATCTGCCCCTTTGGAAAGAAGGCAGCACTTTGTGTCATGCAGGTCTAGGGCAATGTAGCACAACCAGAGCAGATGTTCTACTTCTTCCAGGTCAGTCCTGCAAAGAAACTGCGTTTCACAGTCCTTTGTAAGAGATGTTCCCGGTAGGCTGTTAGAGCACTGTGCAGAGCGAGTTGTTTCTTAGCTTCCCAAAGAGCTGGAAGCAAGATGCTTTGGGGCCCTTCTCACCCTTTGGAAAGAAGGCAGCACTTTGTGCCTTGCAGCTCTAGGGCAATGTAGCACACCCAGAGCAGAAGTTCTACTTCAGCCAGATCAGGCCCGCAAAGAAACTGCGTTTCACAGGCCTTTGTAAGAGATGTTCCCGGTAGGCTGTTAGAGCACTGTGCAGAGCGACTTGTTTCTTAGATTCCCAACGAGCTGGAAGCAAGATGCTTTAGGGGCCATCTGCCCTTAAGGAAAGAAGGCAGCACTTTGTGCCTTGCAGCTCTAGGGCAATGTAGCACACCCAGAGCAGATGTTCTACTTCTGCCAGGTCAGGCCTGCAAAGAAACTTCGTTTCACAGGCCTTTGTAAGAGATGTTGCCGGTAGGCTGTAAGAGCACTGTGCAGAGCGACTTATTTCTTAGCTTCCCAGAGAGCTGGAAGCAAGATGCTTTGGGGCCCTTCTCACCCTTTGGAAAGAAGGCAGCACTTTGTGCCTTGCAGCTCTAGGGCAATGTAGCACACCCAGAGCAGAAGTTCTACTTCAGCTAGATCAGACCTGCAAAGAAACTGCGTTTCACAGGCCTTTGTAAGAGATGTTCCCTGTAGGCTGTTAGAGCACTGTGCAGAGCGAGTTGTTTCTTAGCTTCCCAAAGAGCTGGAAGCAAGATGCTTTAGGGGCCATCTGCCCTTAAGGAAAGAAGGCAGCACTTTGTGCCTTGCAGCTCTAGGGCAATGTAGCACACCCAGAGCAGATGTTCTACTTCTGCCAGGTCAGGCCTGCAAAGAAACTTCGTTTCACAGGCCCTTGTAAGAGATGTTCCCGGTAGGCTGTTAGAGCACTGTGCAGAGCGACTCGTTTCTTAGCTTCCCAAAGAGCTGGAAGCAAGATGCTTTTGGGCCCTTCTCACCCTTTGGAAAGAAGGCAGCACTTTGTGCCTTGCAGCTCTAGGACAATGTAGCACACCCCGAGCAGAAGTTCTACTTCAGCCAGATCAAGCCCGCAAAGAAACTGCGTTTCACAGGCCTTTGTAGGAGATGTTCCCGGTAGGCTGTTAGAGCACTGTGCAGAGCGAGTTGTTTCTTAGATTCCCAACGAGCTGGAAGCAAGATGCATTAGGGGCCATCTGCCCTTAAGGAAAGAAGGCAGCACTTTGTGCCTTGCAGCTCTAGGGCAATGTAGCACACCCAGAGCAGATGTTCTACTTCTGCCAGGTCAGGCCTGCAAAGAAACTTCGTTTCACAGGCCTTTGTAAGAGATGTTGCCGGTAGGCTGTAAGAGCACTGTGCAGAGCGACTTATTTCTTAGCTTCCCAGAGAGCTGAAAGCAAGATGCTTTGGGGCCCTTCTCACCCTTTGGAAAGAAGGCAGCACTTTGTGCCTTGCAGCTCTAGGGCAATGTAGCACACCCAGAGCAGAATTTCTACTTCAGCTAGATCAGACCTGCAAAGAAACTGCGTTTCACAGGCCTTTGTAAGAGATGTTCCCTGTAGGCTGTTAGAGCACTGTGCAGAGCGAGTTGTTTCTTAGCTTCCCAAAGAGCTGGAAGCAAGATGCTTTAGGGGCCATCTGCCCTTAAGGAAAGAAGGCAGCACTTTGTGCCTTGCAGCTCTAGGGCAATGTAGCACACCCAGAGCAGATATTCTACTTCTGCCAGGTCAGGCCTGCAAAGAAACTTCGTTTCACAGGCCCTTGTAAGAGATGTTCCCGGTGGGCTGTTAGAGCACTGTGCAGAGCGACTTGTTTCTTAGCTTCCCAAAGAGCTGGAAGCAAGATGCTTTGGGGCCCTTCTCACCCTTTGGAAAGAAGGCAGCACTTTCTGCCTTGCAGCTCTAGGGCAATGTAGCACACCCCGAGCAGAAGTTCTACTTCAGCCAGATCTGGCATGCAAAGAAACTGCGTTTCACAGGCCTTTGTAACAGATGTTCCCGGTAGGCTGTTAGAGCACTGTGCAGAGCGAGTTGTTTCTTAGCTTCCCAGAGAGCCGGAAGCAAGATGCTTTGGGGCCCGTTAATTTTATACCCTGGTACTTTGCTGCAGTTGTTGATTATTTCTAATAGTTTTTCTGTGGATTCTTTGGGGTTTTCTATGTATAAGATCATGTCGTCTGCAAACAACGCGAGTTTTACTTCTTCGTTACCGATTTGGATTCCTTTCATTTTTTTTTCCTGCCGAATTGCTCTGGTCAGCACCTCCAGTACTATGTTGAATAGGAGTGGTGAAAGTGGGCACCCTTGTCTTGTTCCTGTCCTCAGAGGGATGGCTTTCAGCTTTTGTCCATTGAGTATGATGTTGGCTGTGGGTCTATCATATATGGCCTTTATTATGTTGAGGTACTTTCCTTCTATACCCGTTTTACTGAGGGTTTTTATCATAAATGGGTGTTGGATCTTGTCGAATGCTTTCTCTGCGTCTATTGAGATGATCATGTGGTTTTTGTTTTTCATTTGGTTGATGTAGTGTATCACGTTGATTGACTTGCGGGTGTTGAACCATCCCTGTGTCCCTGGTATAAATCCCACTTGATCATGGTGTATAATCTTTTTGATGTATTGCTGTAATCGGTTTGCCAAAATTTTGTTGAGGATTTTTGCATCTATGTTCATCAGTGGTATCGGCCTGTAGTTCTCCTTCTTTGTGTTGTCCTTGTCAGGTTTGGGGATCAGAGTGATGTTGGCTTCATAGAATGTGTTAGGGAGTTCTCCATCTTTCTCAATTTTCTGGAACAGTTTGAGGAGAATAGGTACAAAGAACTCACACTGCTTAACAACAAAAAAACAAACAACCCGATCAAAAAATGGGCAGAGGACATGAACAGACATTTCTCCAAAGAAGATATGAACATGGCCAATAGACACATGAAAAGATGTTCATCATCGCTAATCATCAGGGAAATGCAAATCAAAACTACACTAAGATATCACCTTACCCCCGTTAGATTGGCAAAAACATCCAAAACCAAGAACGACAAATGTTGGAGAGGTTGTGGAGAAAGAGGAACCCTCATACACTGTTGGTGGGAATGCAAACTGGTACAGCCACTATGGAAAACAGTATGGAGATTTCTCAAAAAGTTAAAAATAGAAATACCCTATGACCCAGCCATCCCATTACTGGGTATCTATCCTAAGAACCTGATATCAGATATCTCAAGAGTCCGTTGCACCCCTATGTTCATCGCAGCATTATTTACAATAGCCAAGACGTGGAACCAGCCTACATGCCCAGAAACTGATGATTGGATAAAGAAGATGTGGTATATATACACAATGGAATACTACTCAGCCATAAAAAAAGACGAAAGTGGCCCATTCACAACAATGTGGATGGACCTCGAGGGCATTATGTTAAGCGAAATAAGTCAGGCAGAGAAAGACGAACTCTATATGACTCCACTCATAGGTGGAAATTAGTATATTGATAAGGAGATCTGATCGGTGGTTACCAGGGAAAAGGGGGGGTGGGGGGAGGGCACGGAGGGGGAAGTGGTGTTCCCACAACATGACTAACAAAAATGTACAACTGAAATTTCACAAGCTTGTAATCCGTCATAAGATTAATAAACAAACAAACAAACAAACAAAAAAAGATGCTTTGGGGCCCATCTGCCCCTATGGAAAGAACGCAGCACTTTCTGCCTTGCAGCTCTAGGGCAATGTAGCACACCCAGAGCAGAAGTTCTACTTCAGCCAGATCAGGCCCGCAAAGAAACTGCGTTTGACAGGCCTTTGTAAGAGATGTTCCCGGTAGGCTGTTAGAGCACTGTGCAGAGCGAGTTGTTTCTTAGCTTCCCAAAGAGCTGGCAGCAAAATGCTTTGAGACTCATCTGCCCCTTTGGAAAGAAGGCAGCACTTTGTGCCTTGCAGCTCTAGGGCAATGTAGCACACCCAGAGCAGATGTTCTACTTCTTCCAGGTCAGTCCTGCAAAGAAACTGCGTTTCAGAGGCCTTTGTAAGAGATGTTCCCGGTAGGCTGTTAGAGCACTGTGCAGAGCGAGTTGTTTCTTAGCTTCCCAAAGAGCTGGAAGCAAGATGCTTTGGGGCCCATCTGCCCCTATGGAAGAACGCAGCACTTTGTGCCTTGCAGCTCTAGGGCAATGTAGCACACCCAGAGCAGAAGTTCTACTTCAGCCAGATCAGGCCCGCAAAGAAACTGCGTTTCACAGGCCTTTGTAAGAGATGTTCCCGGTAGGCTGTTAGAGCACTGTGCAGAGCGACTTGTTTCTTAGCTTCCCAAAGAGCTGGAAGCAAGATGCTTTAGGGGCCATCTGCCCTTAAGGAAAGAAGGCAGCACTTTGTGCCTTGCAGCTCTAGGGCAATGTAGCACACCCAGAGCAGATGTTCTACTTCTGCCAGGTCAGGCCTGCAAAGAAACTTCGTTTCACAGGCCTTTGTAAGAGATGTTGCCGGTAGGCTGTAAGAGCACTGTGCAGAGCGACTTATTTCTTAGCTTCCCAGAGAGCTGGAAGCAAGATGCTTTGGGGCCATTCTCACCCTTTGGAAAGAAGGCAGCACTTTGTGCCTTGCAGCTCTAGGGCAATGTAGCACACCCAGAGCAGAAGTTCTACTTCAGCTAGATCAGACCTGCAAAGAAACTGCGTTTCACAGGCCTTTGTAAGAGATGTTCCCTGTAGGCTGTTAGAGCACTGTGCAGAGCGAGTTGTTTCTTAGCTTCCAAAAGAGCTGGAAGCAAGATGCTTTAGGGGCCATCTGCCCTTAAGGAAAGAAGGCAGCACTTTGTGCCTTGCAGCTCTAGGGCAATGTAGCACACCCAGAGCAGATGTTCTACTTCTGCCAGGTCAGGCCTGCAAAGAAACTTCGTTTCACAGGTCCTTGTAAGAGATGTTCCCGGTAGGCTGTTAGAGCACTGTGCAGAGCGACTTGTTTCTTAGCTTCCCAAAGAGCTGGACGCAAGATGCTTTGGGGCCCTTCTCACCCTTTGGAAAGAAGGCAGCACTTTGTGCCTTGCAGCTCTAGGGCAATGTAGCACACCCACAGCAGAAGTTCTACTTAATCCAGATCTGGCCCGCAAAGTAACTGCGTTTCACAGGCCTTTGTAAGAGATGTTCCCGGTAGGCTGTTAGAGCACTGTGCAGAGCGAGTTGTTTCTTAGCTTCCCAGAGAGCTGGAAGCAAGATGCTTTGGGGCCCGTTAATTTTATACCCTGCTACTTTGCTGTAGTTGTTGATTATTTCTAATAGTTTTTCTGTGGATTCTTTGGGGTTTTCTATGTATAAGACCATGTCGTCTGCAAACACCGCGAGTTTTACCTCTTCGTTACCGATTTGGATTCCTTTCATTTTTTTTTCCTGCCGAATTCCTCTGGCCAGCACCTCCAGTACTATGTTGAATAGTAGTGGTGAAAGTGGGCACCCTTGTCTTGTTCCTGTCCTCAGAGGGATGGCTTTCAGCTTTTGTCCATTGAGTATGATGTTGGCTGTGGGTCTATCATATATGGCCTTTATTATGTTGAGGTACTTTCCTTCTATACCCATTTTACTGAGGGTTTTTATCATAAATGGGTGTTGGATCTTGTCGAATGCTTTCTCTGCGTCTATTGAGATGATCATGTGGTTTTTGTTTTTCATTTTGTTGATGTAGTGTATCACGTTGATTGACTTGCGGGTGTTGAACCATCCCTGTGTCCCTGGTATAAATCCCACTTGATCATGATGTATAATCTTTTTGATGTATTGCTGTAATCGGTTTGCCAAAATTTGGTTGAGGATTTTTGCATCTATGTTCATCAGTGATATCGGCCTGTAGTTCTCCTTCTTTGTGTTGTCCTTGTCAGGTTTGGGGATCAGAGTGTTGTTGGCTTCATAGAATGTGTTAGGGAGTTCTCCATCTTTCTCAATTTTCTGGAACAGTTTGAGGAGAATAGGTACAAAGAACTCACACTGCTTAACAACAAAAAAACAAACAACCCGATCAAAAAATGGGCAGAGGACATGAACAGACATTTCTCCAAAGAAGATATGAACATGGCCAATAGACACATGAAAAGATGTTCATCATCGCTAATCATCAGGGAAATGCAAATCAAAACTACCCTAAGATATCACCTTACCCCCGTTAGATTGGCAAAAACATCCAAAACCAAGAACGACAAATGTTGCAGAGGTTGTGGAGAAAGAGGAACCCTCATACACTGTTGGTGGGAATGCAAACTGGTACAGCCACTATGGAAAACAGTATGGAGATTTCTCAAAAAGTTAAAAATAGAAATACCCTATGACCCAGCCATCCCATTACTGGGTATCTATCCTAAGAACCTGATATCAGATATCTCAAGAGTCCGTTGCACCCCTATGTTCATCGCAGCATTATTTACAATAGCCAAGACGTGGAACCAGCCTACATGCCCAGAAACTGATGATTGGATAAAGAAGATGTGGTATATATACACAATGGAATACTACTCAGCCATAAAAAAAGACGAAAGTGGCCCATTCACAACAGTGTGGATGGACCTCGAGGGCATTATGTTAAGCGAAATAAGTCAGGCAGAGAAAGATGAACTCTATATGACTCCACTCATAGGTGGAAATTAGTATATTGAGAAGGAGATCTGATGGGTGGTTACCAGGGAAAAGGGGGGGTGGGGGGAGGGCACGGAGGGGGAAGTGGTGTTCCCACAACATGACTAACAAAAATGTACAACTGAAATTTCACAAGCTTGTAATCCGTCATAAGATTAATAAACAAACAAACAAACAAACAAAAAAAGATGCTTTGGGGCCCATCTGCCCCTATGGAAAGAACGCAGCACTTTCTGCCTTGCAGCTCTAGGGCAATGTAGCACACCCAGAGCAGAAGTTCTACTTCAGCCAGATCAGGCCCGCAAAGAAACTGCGTTTCACAGGCCTTTGTAAGAGATGTTCCCGGTAGGCTGTTAGAGCACTGTGCAGAGCGAGTTGGTTCTTAGCTTCCCAAAGAGCTGGAAGCAAAATGCTTTGAGACTCATCTGCCCCTTTGGAAAGAAGGCAGCACTTTGTGCCTTGCAGCTCTAGGGCAATGTAGCACACCCA
The DNA here is from genome assembly GCF_041296235.1 of Equus asinus. NCBI lineage: Eukaryota > Metazoa > Chordata > Mammalia > Perissodactyla > Equidae > Equus > Equus asinus. Next base: position 39,591,133 of record NC_091790.1, read on the forward strand.
GAGCAGATGTTCTACTTCTTCCAGGTCAGTCCTGCAAAGAAACTGCGTTTCACAGTCCTTTGTAAGAGATGTTCCCGGTAGGCTGTTAGAGCACTGTGCAGAGCGAGTTGTTTCTTAGCTTCCCAAAGAGCTGGAAGCAAGATGCTTTGGGGCCCTTCTCACCCTTTGGAAAGAAGGCAGCACTTTGTGCCTTGCAGCTCTAGGGCAATGTAGCACACCCAGAGCAGAAGTTCTACTTCAGCCAGATCAGGCCCGCAAAGAAACTGCGTTTCACAGGCCTTTGTAAGAGATGTTCCCTGTAGGCTGTTAGAGCACTGTGCAGAGCGAGTTGTTTCTTAGCTTCCCAAAGAGCTGGAAGCAAGATGCTTTAGGGGCCATCTGCCCTTAAGGAAAGAAGGCAGCACTTTGTGCCTTGCAGCTCTAGGGCAATGTAGCACACCCAGAGCAGATGTTCTACTTCTGCCAGGTCAGGCCTGCAAAGAAACTTCGTTTCACAGGCCCTTGTAAGAGATGTTCCCGGTAGGCTGTTAGAGCACTGTGCAGAGCGACTTGTTTCTTAGCTTCCCAAAGAGCTGGAAGCAAGATGCTTTGGGGCCCTTCTCACCCTTTGGAAAGAAGGCAGCACTTTCTGCCTTGCAGCTCTAGGGCAATGTAGCACACCCACAGCAGAAGTTCTACTTAAGCCAGATCTGGCCCGCAAAGAAACTGCGTTTCACAGGCCTTTGTAAGAGATGTTCCCGGTAGGCTGTTAGAGCACTGTGCAGAGCGAGTTGTTTCTTAGCTTCCCAGAGAGCTGGAAGCAAGATGCTTTGGGGCCCGTTAATTTTATACCCTGCTACTTTGCTGTAGTTGTTGATTATTTCTAATAATTTTTCTGTGGATTCTTTGGGGTTTTCTATGTATAAGATCATGTCGTCTGCAAACAACGCGAGTTTTACTTCTTCGTTACCGATTTGGATTCCTTTCATTTTTTTTTCCTGCCGAATTGCTCTGGCCAGCACCTCCAGTACTATGTTGAATAGGAGTGGTGAAAGTGGGCACCCTTGTCTTGTTCCTGTCCTCAGAGGGATGGCTTTCAGCTTTTGTCCATTGAGTATGATGTTGGCTGTGGGTCTATCATATATGGCCTTTATTATGTTGAGGTACTTTCCTTCTATACCCGTTTTACTGAGGGTTTTTATCATAAATGGGTGTTGGATCTTGTCGAATGCTTTCTCTGCGTCTATTGAGATGATCATGTGGTTTTTGTTTTTCATTTGGTTGATGTAGTGTATCACGTTGATTGACTTGCGGGTGTTGAACCATCCCTGTGTCCCTGGTATAAATCCCACTTGATCATGGTGTATAATCTTTTTGATGTATTGCTGTAATCGGTTTGCCAAAATTTGGTTGAGGATTTTTGCATCTATGTTCATCAGTGATATCGGCCTGTAGTTCTCCTCCTTTGTGTTGTCCTTGTCAGGTTTGGGGATCAGAGTGATGTTGGCTTCATAGAATGTGTTAGGGAGTTCTCCATCTTTCTCAATTTTCTGGAACAGTTTGAGGAGAATAGGTACAAAGAACTCACACTGCTTAACAACAAAAAAACAAACAACCCGATCAAAAAATGGGCAGAGGACATGAACAGACATTTCTCCAAAGAAGATATGAACATGGCCAATAGACACATGAAAAGATGTTCATCATCGCTAATCATCAGGGAAATGCAAATCACAACTACACTAAGATATCACCTTACCCCCGTTAGATTGGCAAAAACATCCAAAACCAAGAACGACAAATGTTGCAGAGGTTGTGGACAAAGAGGAACCCTCATACACTGTTGGTGGGAATGCAAACTGGTACAGCCACTATGGAAAACAGTATGGAGATTTCTCAAAAAGTGAAAAATAGAAATACCCTATGACCCAGCCATCCCATTACTGGGTATCTATCCTAAGAACCTGATATCAGATATCTCAAGTGTCCGTTGCACCCCTATGTTCATCGCAGCATTATTTACAATAGCCAAGACGTGGAACCAGCCTACATGCCCAGAAACTGATGATTGGATAAAGAAGATGTGGTATATATACACAATGGAATACTACTCAGCCATAAAAAAAGACGACATTGGCCCATTCACAACAATGTGGATGGACCTCGAGGGCATTATGTTAAGCGAAATAAGTCAGTCAGAGAAAGACGAACTCTATATGACTCCACTCATAAGTGGAAATTAGTATATTGAGAAGGAGATCTGATCGGTGGTTACCAGGGAAAAGGGGGGGTGGGGGGAGGGCACGGAGGGGGAAGTGGTGTTCCCACAACATGACTAACAAAAATGTACAACTGAAATTTCACAAGCTTGTAATCCGTCATAAGATTAATAAACAAACAAACAAACAAACAAAAAAAGATGCTTTGGGGCCCATCTGCCCCTATGGAAAGAACGCAGCACTTTCTGCCTTGCAGCTCTAGGGCAATGTAGCACACCCAGAGCAGAAGTTCTACTTCAGCCAGATCAGGCCCGCAAAGAAACTGCGTTTCACAGGCCTTTGTAAGAGATGTTCCCGGTAGGCTGTTAGAGCACTGTGCAGAGCGAGTTGGTTCTTAGCTTCCCAAAGAGCTGGAAGCAAAATGCTTTGAGACTCATCTGCCCCTTTGGAAAGAAGGCAGCACTTTGTGCCTTGCAGCTCTAGGGCAATGTAGCACACCCAGAGCAGATGTTCTACTTCTTCCAGGTCAGTCCTGCAAAGAAACTGCGTTTCACAGTCCTTTGTAAGAGATGTTCCCGGTAGGCTGTTAGAGCACTGTGCAGAGCGAGTTGTTTCTTAGCTTCCCAAAGAGCTGGAAGCAAGATGCTTTGGGGCCCTTCTCACCCTTTGGAAAGAAGGCAGCACTTTGTGCCTTGCAGCTCTAGGGCAATGTAGCACACCCAGAGCAGAAATTCTACTTCAGCCAGATCAGGCCCGCAAAGAAACTGCGTTTCACAGGCCTTTGTAAGAGATGTTCCCGGTAGGCTGTTAGAGCACTGTGCAGAGCGAGTTGGTTCTTAGATTCCCAACGAGCTGGAAGCAAGATGCTTTAGGGGCCATCTGCCCTTAAGGAAAGAAGGCAGCACTTTGTGCCTTGCAGCTCTAGGGCAATGTAGCACACCCAGAGCAGATGTTCTACTTCTGCCAGGTCAGGCCTGCAAAGAAACTTCGTTTCAGAGGCCCTTGTAAGAGATGTTCCCGGTAGGCTGTTAGAGCACTGTGCAGAGGGACTTGTTTCTTAGCTTCCCAAAGAGCTGGAAGCAAGATGCTTTGGGGCCCTTCTCACCCTTTGGAAAGAAGGCAGCACTTTGTGCCTTGCAGCTCTAGGGCAATGTAGCACACCCACAGCAGAAGTTCTACTTAAGCCAGATCTGGCCCGCAAAGAAACTGGGTTTCACAGGCCTTTGTAAGAGATGTTCCCGGTAGGCTGTTAGAGCACTGTGCAGAGCGAGTTGTTTCTTAGCTTCCCAGAGAGCTGGAAGCAAGATGCTTTGGGGCCCGTTAATTTTATACCCTGCTACTTTGCTGTAGTTGTTGATTATTTCTAATAGTTTTTCTGTGGATTCTTTGGGGTTTTCTATGTATAAGATCATGTCGTCTGCAAACAACGCGAGTTTTACTTCTTCGTTACCGATTTGGATTCCTTTCATTTTTTTTTCCTGCCGAATTGCTCTGGCCAGCACCTCCAGTACTATGTTGAATAGGAGTGGTGAAAGTGGGCACCCTTGTCTTGTTCCTGTCCTCAGAGGGATGGCTTTCAGCTTTTGTCCATTGAGTATGATGTTGGCTGTGGGTCTATCATATATGGCCTTTATTATGTTGAGGTACTTTCCTTCTATACCCGTTTTACTGAGGGTTTTTATCATAAATGGGTGTTGGATCTTGTCGAATGCTTTCTCTGCGTCTATTGAGATGATCATGTGGTTTTTGTTTTTCATTTTGTTGATGTAGTGTATCACGTTGATTGACTTGCGGGTGTTGAACCATCCCTGTGTCCCTGGTATAAATCCCACTTGATCATGGTGTATAATCTTTTTGATGTATTGCTGTAATCGGTTTGCCAAAATTTGGTTGAGGATTTTTGCATCTATGTTCATCAGTGATATCGGCCTGTAGTTCTCCTTCTTTGTGTTGTCCTTGTCAGGTTTGGGGATCAGAGTGATGTTGGCTTCATAGAATGTGTTAGGGAGTTCTCCATCTTTCTCAATTTTCTGGAACAGTTTGAGGAGAATAGGTACAAAGAACTCACACTGCTTAACAACAAAAAAACAAACAACCCGATCAAAAAATGGGCAGAGGACATGAACAGACATTTCTCCAAAGAAGATATGAACATGGCCAATAGACACATGAAAAGATGTTCATCATCGCTAATCATCAGGGAAATGCAAATCACAACTACACTAAGATATCACCTTACCCCCGTTAGATTGGCAAAAACATCCAAAACCAAGAACGACAAATTTTGCAGAGGTTGTGGAGAAAGAGGAACCCTCATACACTGTTGGTGGGAATGCAAACTGGTACAGCCACTATGGAAAACAGTATGGAGATTTCTCAAAAAGTTAAAAATAGAAATACCCTATGACCCAGCCATCCCATTACTGGGTATCTATCCTAAGAACCTGATATCAGATATCTCAAGAGTCCGTTGCACCCCTATGGTCATCGCAGCATTATTTACAATAGCCAAGACGTGGAACCAGCCTACATGCCCAGAAACTGATGATTGGATAAAGAAGATGTGGTATATATACACAATGGAATACTACTCAGCCATAAAAAAAGACGAAAGTGGCCCATTCACAACAATGTGGATGGACCACGAGGGCATTATGTTAAGCGAAATAAGTCAGTCAGAGAAAGACGAACTCTATATGACTCCACTCATAGGTGGAAATTAGTATATTGAGAAGGAGATCTGATGGGTGGTTACCAGGGAAAAGGGGGGGTGGGGGGAGGGCACGGAGGGGGAAGTGGTGTTCCCACAACATGACTAACAAAAATGTACAACTGAAATTTCACAAGCTTGTAATCCGTCATAAGATTAATAAACAAACAAACAAAAAAAGATGCTTTGGGGCCCATCTGCCCCTATGGAAAGAACGCAGCACTTTCTGCCTTGCAGCTCTAGGGCAATGTAGCACACCCAGAGCAGAAGTTCTACTTCAGCCAGATCAGGCCCGCAAAGAAACTGCGTTTCACAGGCCTTTGTAAGAGATGTTCCCGGTAGGCTGTTAGAGCACTGTGCAGAGCGAGTTGTTTCTTAGCTTCCCAAAGAGCTGGAAGCAAAATGCTTTGAGACTCATCTGCCCCTTTGGAAAGAAGGCAGCACTTTGTGCCTTGCAGCTCTAGGGCAATGTAGCACACCCAGAGCAGATGTTCTACTTCTTCCAGGTCAGTCCTGCAAAGAAACTGCGTTTCACAGTCCTTTGTAAGAGATGTTCCCGGTAGGCTGTTAGAGCACTGTGCAGAGCGAGTTGTTTCTTAGCTTCCCAAAGAGCTGGAAGCAAGATGCTTTGGGGCCCTTCTCACCCTTTGGAAAGAAGGCAGCACTTTGTGCCTTGCAGCTCTAGGGCAATGTAGCACACCCAGAGCAGAAGTTCTACTTCAGCCAGATCAGGCCCGCAAAGAAACTGCGTTTCACAGGCCTTTGTAAGAGATGTTCCCGGTAGGCTGTTAGAGCACTGTGCAGAGCGAGTTGTTTCTTAGATTCCCAACGAGCTGGAAGCAAGATGCTTTAGGGGCCATCTGCCCTTAAGGAAAGAAGGCAGCACTTTGTGCCTTGCAGCTCTAGGGCAATGTAGCACACCCAGAGCAGATGTTCTACTTCTGCCAGGTCAGGCCTGCAAAGAAACTTCGTTTCACAGGCCTTTGTAAGAGATGTTGCCGGTAGGCTGTAAGAGCACTGTGCAGAGCGACTTATTTCTTAGCTTCCCAGAGAGCTGGAAGCAAGATGCTTTGGGGCCCTTCTCACCCTTTGGAAAGAAGGCAGCACTTTGTGCCTTGCAGCTCTAGGGCAATGTAGCACACCCAGAGCAGAAGTTCTACTTCAGCTAGATCAGACCTGCAAAGAAACTGCGTTTCACAGGCCTTTGTAAGAGATGTTCCCTGTAGGCTGTTAGAGCACTGTGCAGAGCGAGTTGTTTCTTAGCTTCCCAAAGAGCTGGAAGCAAGATGCTTTAGGGGCCATCTGCCCTTAAGGAAAGAAGGCAGCACTTTGTGCCTTGCAGCTCTAGGGCAATGTAGCACACCCAGAGCAGATGTTCTACTTCTGCCAGGTCAGGCCTGCAAAGAAACTTCGTTTCACAGGCCCTTGTAAGAGATGTTCCCGGTAGGCTGTTAGAGCACTGTGCAGAGCGACTTGTTTCTTAGCTTCCCAAAGAGCTGGAAGCAAGATGCTTTGGGGCCCTTCTCACCCTTTGGAAAGAAGGCAGCACTTTGTGCCTTGCAGCTCTAGGGCAATGTAGCACACCCACAGCAGAAGTTCTACTTAAGCCAGATCTGGCCCGCAAAGAAACTGCGTTTCACAGGCCTTTTTAAGAGATGTTCCCGGTAGGCTGTTAGAGCACTGTGCAGAGCGAGTTGTTTCTTAGCTTCCCAGAGAGCTGGAAGCAAGATGCTTTGGGGCCCGTTAATTTTATACCCTGCTACTTTGCTGTAGTTGTTGATTATTTCTAATAGTTTTTCTGTGGATTCTTTGGGGTTTTCTATGTATAAGATCATGTCGTCTGCAAACAACGCGAGTTTTACTTCTTCGTTACCGATTTGGATTCCTTTCATTTTTTTTTCCTGCCGAATTGCTCTGGCCAGCACCTCCAGTACTATGTTGAATAGGAGTGGTGAAAGTGGGCACCCTTGTCTTGTTCCTGTCCTCAGAGGGATGGCTTTCAGCTTTTGTCCATTGAGTATGATGTTGGCTGTGGGTCTATCATATATGGCCTTTATTATGTTGAGGTACTTTCCTTCTATACCCGTTTTACTGAGGGTTTTTATCATAAATGGGTGTTGGATCTTGTCGAATGCTTTCTCTGCGTCTATTGAGATGATCATGTGGTTTTTGTTTTTCATTTTGTTGATGTAGTGTATCACGTTGATTGACTTGCGGGTGTTGAACCATCCCTGTGTCCCTGGTATAAATCCCACTTGATCATGGTGTATAATCTTTTTGATGTATTGCTGTAATCGGTTTGCCAAAATTTGGTTGAGGATTTTTGCATCTATGTTCATCAGTGATATCGGCCTGTAGTTCTCCTTCTTTGTGTTGTCCTTGTCAGGTTTGGGGATCAGAGTGATGTTGGCTTCATAGAATGTGTTAGGGAGTTCTCCATCTTTCTCAATTTTCTGGAACAGTTTGAGGAGAATAGGTACAAAGAACTCACACTGCTTAACAACAAAAAAACAAACAACCCGATCAAAAAATGGGCAGAGGACATGAACAGACATTTCTCCAAAGAAGATATGAACATGGCCAATAGACACATGAAAAGATGTTCATCATCGCTAATCATCAGGGAAATGCAAATCACAACTACACTAAGATATCACCTTACCCCCGTTAGATTGGCAAAAACATCCAAAACCAAGAACGACAAATGTTGCAGAGGTTGTGGAGAAAGAGGAACCCTCATACACTGTTGGTGGGAATGCAAACTGGTACAGCCACTATGGAAAACAGTATGGAGATTTCTCAAAAAGTTAAAAATAGAAATACCCTATGACCCAGCCATCCCATTACTGGGTATCTATCCTAAGAACCTGATATCAGATATCTCAAGAGTCCGTTGCACCCCTATGGTCATCGCAGCATTATTTACAATAGCCAAGACGTGGAACCAGCCTACATGCCCAGAAACTGATGATTGGATAAAGAAGATGTGGTATATATACACAATGGAATACTACTCAGCCATAAAAAAAGACGAAAGTGGCCCATTCACAACAATGTGGATGGACCACGAGGGCATTATGTTAAGCGAAATAAGTCAGTCAGAGAAAGACGAACTCTATATGACTCCACTCATAGGTGGAAATTAGTATATTGAGAAGGAGATCTGATCGGTGGTTACCAGGGAAAAGGGGGGGTGGGGGGAGGGCACGGAGGGGGAAGTGGTGTTCCCACAACATGACTAACAAAAATGTACAACTGAAATTTCACAAGCTTGTAATCCGTCATAAGATTAATAAACAAACAAACAAAAAAAGATGCTTTGGGGCCCATCTGCCCCTATGGAAAGAACGCAGCACTTTCTGCCTTGCAGCTCTAGGGCAATGTAGCACACCCAGAGCAGAAGTTCTACTTCAGCCAGATCAGGCCCGCAAAGAAACTGCGTTTCACAGGCCTTTGTAAGAGATGTTCCCGGTAGGCTGTTAGAGCACTGTGCAGAGCGAGTTGTTTCTTAGCTTCCCAAAGAGCTGGAAGCAAAATGCTTTGAGACTCATCTGCCCCTTTGGAAAGAAGGCAGCACTTTGTGCCTTGCAGCTCTAGGGCAATGTAGCACACCCAGAGCAGATGTTCTACTTCTGCCAGGTCAGGCCTGCAAAGAAACTTCGTTTCACAGGCCTTTGTAAGAGATGTTGCCGGTAGGCTGTAAGAGCACTGTGCAGAGCGACTTATTTCTTAGCTTCCCAGAGAGCTGGAAGCAAGATGCTTTGGGGCCCTTCTCACCCTTTGGAAAGAAGGCAGCACTTTGTGCCTTGCAGCTCTAGGGCAATGTAGCACACCCAGAGCAGAAGTTCTACTTCAGCTAGATCAGACCTGCAAAGAAACTGCGTTTCACAGGCCTTTGTAAGAGATGTTCCCTGTAGGCTGTTAGAGCACTGTGCAGAGCGAGTTGTTTCTTAGCTTCCCAAAGAGCTGGAAGCAAGATGCTTTAGGGGCCATCTGCCCTTAAGGAAAGAAGGCAGCACTTTGTGCCTTGCAGCTCTAGGGCAATGTAGCACACCCAGAGCAGATGTTCTACTTCTGCCAGGTCAGGCCTGCAAAGAAACTTCGTTTCACAGGCCCTTGTAAGAGATGTTCCCGGTAGGCTGTTAGAGCACTGTGCAGAGCGACTTGTTTCTTAGCTTCCCAAAGAGCTGGAAGCAAGATGCTTTGGGGCCCTTCTCACCCTTTGGAAAGAAGGCAGCACTTTGTGCCTTGCAGCTCTAGGGCAATGTAGCACACCCACAGCAGAAGTTCTACTTAAGCCAGATCTGGCCCGCAAAGAAACTGCGTTTCACAGGCCTTTTTAAGAGATGTTCCCGGTAGGCTGTTAGAGCACTGTGCAGAGCGAGTTGTTTCTTAGCTTCCCAGAGAGCTGGAAGCAAGATGCTTTGGGGCCCGTTAATTTTATACCCTGCTACTTTGCTGTAGTTGTTGATTATTTCTAATAGTTTTTCTGTGGATTCTTTGGGGTTTTCTATGTATAAGATCATGTCGTCTGCAAACAACGCGAGTTTTACTTCTTCGTTACCGATTTGGATTCCTTTCATTTTTTTTTCCTGCCGAATTGCTCTGGCCAGCACCTCCAGTACTATGTTGAATAGGAGTGGTGAAAGTGGGCACCCTTGTCTTGTTCCTGTCCTCAGAGGGATGGCTTTCAGCTTTTGTCCATTGAGTATGATGTTGGCTGTGGGTCTATCATATATGGCCTTTATTATGTTGAGGTACTTTCCTTCTATACCCGTTTTACTGAGGGTTTTTATCATAAATGGGTGTTGGATCTTGTCGAATGCTTTCTCTGCGTCTATTGAGATGATCATGTGGTTTTTGTTTTTCATTTTGTTGATGTAGTGTATCACGTTGATTGACTTGCGGGTGTTGAACCATCCCTGTGTCCCTGGTATAAATCCCACTTGATCATGGTGTATAATCTTTTTGATGTATTGCTGTAATCGGTTTGCCAAAATTTGGTTGAGGATTTTTGCATCTATGTTCATCAGTGATATCGGCCTGTAGTTCTCCTTCTTTGTGTTGTCCTTGTCAGGTTTGGGGATCAGAGTGATGTTGGCTTCATAGAATGTGTTAGGGAGTTCTCCATCTTTCTCAATTTTCTGGAACAGTTTGAGGAGAATAGGTACAAAGAACTCACACTGCTTAACAACAAAAAAACAAACAACCCGATCAAAAAATGGGCAGAGGACATGAACAGACATTTCTCCAAAGAAGATATGAACATGGCCAATAGACACATGAAAAGATGTTCATCATCGCTAATCATCAGGGAAATGCAAATCACAACTACACTAAGATATCACCTTACCCCCGTTAGATTGGCAAAAACATCCAAAACCAAGAACGACAAATGTTGCAGAGGTTGTGGAGAAAGAGGAACCCTCATACACTGTTGGTGGGAATGCAAACTGGTACAGCCACTATGGAAAACAGTATGGAGATTTCTCAAAAAGTTAAAAATAGAAATACCCTATGACCCAGCCATCCCATTACTGGGTATCTATCCTAAGAACCTGATATCAGATATCTCAAGAGTCCGTTGCACCCCTATGGTCATCGCAGCATTATTTACAATAGCCAAGACGTGGAACCAGCCTACATGCCCAGAAACTGATGATTGGATAAAGAAGATGTGGTATATATACACAATGGAATACTACTCAGCCATAAAAAAAGACGAAAGTGGCCCATTCACAACAATGTGGATGGACCACGAGGGCATTATGTTAAGCGAAATAAGTCAGTCAGAGAAAGACGAACTCTATATGACTCCACTCATAGGTGGAAATTAGTATATTGAGAAGGAGATCTGATCGGTGGTTACCAGGGAAAAGGGGGGGTGGGGGGAGGGCACGGAGGGGGAAGTGGTGTTCCCACAACATGACTAACAAAAATGTACAACTGAAATTTCACAAGCTTGTAATCCGTCATAAGATTAATAAACAAACAAACAAAAAAAGATGCTTTGGGGCCCATCTGCCCCTATGGAAAGAACGCAGCACTTTCTGCCTTGCAGCTCTAGGGCAATGTAGCACACCCAGAGCAGAAGTTCTACTTCAGCCAGATCAGGCCCGCAAAGAAACTGCGTTTCACAGGCCTTTGTAAGAGATGTTCCCGGTAGGCTGTTAGAGCACTGTGCAGAGCGAGTTGTTTCTTAGCTTCCCAAAGAGCTGGAAGCAAAATGCTTTGAGACTCATCTGCCCCTTTGGAAAGAAGGCAGCACTTTGTGCCTTGCAGCTCTAGGGCAATGTAGCACACCCAGAGCAGATGTTCTACTTCTTCCAGGTCAGTCCTGCAAAGAAACTGCGTTTCACAGTCCTTTGTAAGAGATGTTCCCGGTAGGCTGTTAGAGCACTGTGCAGAGCGAGTTGTTTCTTAGCTTCCCAAAGAGCTGGAAGCAAGATGCTTTGGGGCCCTTCTCACCCTTTGGAAAGAAGGCAGCACTTTGTGCCTTGCAGCTCTAGGGCAATGTAGCACACCCAGAGCAGAAGTTCTACTTCAGCCAGATCAGGCCCGCAAAGAAACTGCGTTTCACAGGCCTTTGTAAGAGATGTTCCCGGTAGGCTGTTAGAGCACTGTGCAGAGCGAGTTGTTTCTTAGATTCCCAACGAGCTGGAAGCAAGATGCTTTAGGGGCCATCTGCCCTTAAGGAAAGAAGGCAGCACTTTGTGCCTTGCAGCTCTAGGGCAATGTAGCACACCCAGAGCAGATGTTCTACTTCTGCCAGGTCAGGCCTGCAAAGAAACTTCGTTTCACAGGCCTTTGTAAGAGATGTTGCCGGTAGGCTGTAAGAGCACTGTGCAGAGCGACTTATTTCTTAGCTTCCCAGAGAGCTGGAAGCAAGATGCTTTGGGGCCCTGCTCACCCTTTGGAAAGAAGGCAGCACTTTCTGCCTTGCAGCTCTAGGGCAATGTAGCACACCCAGAGCAGAAGTTCTACTTCAGCTAGATCAGACCTGCAAAGAAACTGCGTTTCACAGGCCTTTGTAAGAGATGTTCCCTGTAGGCTGTTAGAGCACTGTGCAGAGCGAGTTGTTTCTTAGCTTCCCAAAGAGCTGGAAGCAAGATGCTTTGGGGCCCTTCTCACCCTTTGGAAAGAAGGCAGCACTTTGTGCCTTGCAGCTCTAGGGCAATGTAGCACACCCAGAGCAGAAGTTCTACTTCAGCCAGATCAGGCCCGCAAAGAAACTGCGTTTCACAGGCCCTTGTAAGAGATGTTCCCGGTAGGCTGTTAGAGCACTGTGCAGAGCGACTTGTTTCTTAGCTTCCCAAAGACCTGGAAGCAAGATGCTTTGGGGCCCCTCTCACCCTTTGGAAAGAAGGCAGCACTTTGTGCCTTGCAGCTCTAGGGCAATGTAGCACACCCAGAGCAGAAGTTCTACTTAAGCCAGATCTGGCCCGCAAAGAAACTGCGTTTCACAGGCCTTTGTAAGAGATGTTCCCGGTAGGCTGTTAGAGCACTGTGCAGAGCGAGTTGTTTCTTAGCTTCCCAAACAGCTGGAAGCAAAATGCTTTGAGACTCATCTGCCCCTTTGGAAAGAAGGCAGCACTTTGTGTCTTGCAGGTCTAGGGCAATGTAGCACACCCAGAGCAGATGTTCTACTTCTTCCAGGTCAGTCCTGCAAAGAAACTGCGTTTCACAGTCCTTTGTAAGAGATGTTCCCGGTAGGCTGTTAGAGCACTGTGCAGAGCGAGTTGTTTCTTAGCTTCCCAAAGAGCTGGAAGCAAGATGCTTTGGGGCCCTTCTCACCCTTTGGAAAGAAGGCAGCACTTTGTGCCTTGCAGCTCTAGGGCAATGTAGCACACCCAGAGCAGAAGTTCTACTTCAGCCAGATCAGGCCCGCAAAGAAACTGCGTTTCACAGGCCTTTGTAAGAGATGTTCCCGGTAGGCTGTTAGAGCACTGTGCAGAGCGACTTGTTTCTTAGATTCCCAACGAGCTGGAAGCAAGATGCTTTAGGGGCCATCTGCCCTTAAGGAAAGAAGGCAGCACTTTGTGCCTTGCAGCTCTAGGGCAATGTAGCACACCCAGAGCAGATGTTCTACTTCTGCCAGGTCAGGCCTGCAAAGTAACTTCGTTTCACAGGCCTTTGTAAGAGATGTTGCCGGTAGGCTGTAAGAGCACTGTGCAGAGCGACTTATTTCTTAGCTTCCCAGAGAGCTGGAAGCAAGATGCTTTGGGGCCCTTCTCACCCTTTGGAAAGAAGGCAGCACTTTGTGCCTTGCAGCTCTAGGGCAATGTAGCACACCCACAGCAGAAGTTCTACTTAAGCCAGATCTGGCCCGCAAAGAAACTGCGTTTCACAGGCCTTTGTAAGAGATGTTCCCGGTAGGCTGTTAGAGCACTGTGCAGAGCGAGTTGTTTCTTAGCTTCCCAGAGAGCTGGAAGCAAGATGCTTTGGGGCCCGTTAATTTTATACCCTGCTACTTTGCTGTAGTTGTTGATTATTTCTAATAGTTTTTCTGTGGATTCTTTGGGGTTTTCTATGTATAAGATCATGTCGTCTGCAAACAACGCGAGTTTTACTTCTTCGTTACCGATTTGGATTCCTTTCATTTTTTTTTCCTGCCGAATTGCTCTGGCCAGCACCTCCAGTACTATGTTGAATAGGAGTGGTGAAAGTGGGCACCCTTGTCTTGTTCCTGTCCTCAGAGGGATGGCTTTCAGCTTTTGTCCATTGAGTATGATGTTGGCTGTGGGTCTATCATATATGGCCTTTATTATGTTGAGGTACTTTCCTTCTATACCCGTTTTCCTGAGGGTTTTTATCATAAATGGGTGTTGGATCTTGTCGAATGCTTTCTCTGCGTCTATTGAGATGATCATGTGGTTTTTGTTTTTCATTTTGTTGATGTAGTGTATCACGTTGATTGACTTGCGGGTGTTGAACCATCCCTGTGTCCCTGGTATAAATCCCACTTGATCATGGTGTATAATCTTTTTGATGTATTGCTGTAATCGGTTTGCCAAAATTTGGTTGAGGATTTTTGCATCTATGTTCATCAGTGATATCGGCCTGTAGTTCTCCTTCTTTGTGTTGTCCTTGTCAGGTTTGGGGATCAGAGTGATGTTGGCTTCATAGAATGTGTTAGGGAGTTCTCCATCTTTCTCAATTTTCTGGAACAGTTTGAGGAGAATAGGTACAAAGAACTCACACTGCTTAACAACAAAAAAACAAACAACCCGATCAAAAAATGGGCAGAGGACATGAACAGACATTTCTCCAAAGAAGATATGAACATGGCCAATAGACACATGAAAAGATGTTCATCATCGCTAATCATCAGGGAAATGCAAATCACAACTACACTAAGATATCACCTTACCCCCGTTAGATTGGCAAAAACATCCAAAACCAAGAACGACAAATGTTGCAGAGGTTGTGGACAAAGAGGAACCCTCATACACTGTTGGTGGGAATGCAAACTGGTACAGCCACTATGGAAAACAGTATGGAGATTTCTCAAAAAGTTAAAAATAGAAATACCCTATGACCCAGCCATCCCATTACTGGGTATCTATCCTAAGAACCTGATATCAGATATCTCAAGTGTCCGTTGCACCCCTATGTTCATCGCAGCATTATTTACAATAGCCAAGACGTGGAACCAGCCTACATGCCCAGAAACTGATGATTGGATAAAGAAGATGTGGTATATATACACAATGGAATACTACTCAGCCATAAAAAAAGACGACATTGGCCCATTCACAACAATGTGGATGGACCTCGAGGGCATTATGTTAAGCGAAATAAGTCAGTCAGAGAAAGACGAACTCTATATGACTCCACTCATAAGTGGAAATTAGTATATTGAGAAGGAGATCTGATCGGTGGTTACCAGGGAAAAGGGGGGGTGGGGGGAGGGCACGGAGGGGGAAGTGGTGTTCCCACAACATGACTAACAAAAATGTACAACTGAAATTTCACAAGCTTGTAATCCGTCATAAGATTAATAAACAAACAAACAAACAAACAAAAAAAGATGCTTTGGGGCCCATCTGCCCCTATGGAAAGAACGCAGCACTTTCTGCCTTGCAGCTCTAGGGCAATGTAGCACACCCAGAGCAGAAGTTCTACTTCAGCCAGATCAGGCCCGCAAAGAAACTGCGTTTCACAGGCCTTTGTAAGAGATGTTCCCGGTAGGCTGTTAGAGCACTGTGCAGAGCGAGTTGTTTCTTAGCTTCCCAAAGAGCTGGAAGCAAGATGCTTTGGGGCCCTTCTCACCCTTTGGAAAGAAGGCAGCACTTTGTGCCTTGCAGCTCTAGGGCAATGTAGCACACCCAGAGCAGAAGTTCTACTTCAGCCAGATCAGGCCCGCAAAGAAACTGCGTTTCACAGGCCTTTGTAAGAGATGTTCCCGGTAGGCTGTTAGAGCACTGTGCAGAGCGAGTTGTTTCTTAGCTTCCCAAAGAGCTGGAAGCAAGATGCTTTAGGGGCCATCTGCCCTTAAGGAAAGAAGGCAGCTCTTTGTGCCTTGCAGCTCTAGGGCAATGTAGCACACCCAGAGCAGATGTTCTACTTCTGCCAGGTCAGGGCTGCAAAGAAACTTCGTTTCACAGGCCCTTGTAAGAGATGTTCCCGGTAGGCTGTTAGAGCACTGTGCAGAGCGACTTGTTTCTTAGCTTCCCACAGAGCTGGAAGCAAGATGCTTTGGGGCCCTTCTCACCCTTTGGAAAGAAGGCAGCACTTTGTGCCTTGCAGCTCTAGGGCAATGTAGCACTCCCACAGCAGAAGTTCTACTTAAGCCAGATCTGTCGTGCAAAGAAACTGCGTTTCACAGGCCTTTGTAAGAGATGTTCCCGGTAGGCTGTTAGAGCACTGTGCAGAGCGAGTTGTTTCTTAGCTTCCCGAGAGCTGGAAGCAAGATGCCTCGGGGCCCGTTAATTTTATACCCTGCTACTTTGCTGTAGTTGTTGATTATTTCTAATAGTTTTTCTGTGGATTCTTTGGGGTTTTCTATGTATAAGATCATGTCGTCTGCAAACAACGCGAGTTTTACTTCTTCGTTACCGATTTGGATTCCTTTCATTTTTTTTTCCTGCCGAATTGCTCTGGCCAGCACCTCCAGTACTACGTTGAATAGGAGTGGTGAAAGTGGGCACCCTTGTCTTGTTCCTGTCCTCAGAGCGATGGCTTTCAGCTTTTGTCCATTGAGTATGATGTTGGCTGTGGGTCTATCATATATGGCCTTTATTATGTTGAGGTACTTTCCTTCTATACCCGTTTTACTGAGGGTTTTTATCATAAATGGGTGTTGGATCTTGTCGAATGCTTTCTCTGCGTCTATTGAGATGATCATGTGGTTTTTGTTTTTCATTTTGTTGATGTAGTGTATCACGTTGATTGACTTGCGGGTGTTGAACCATCCCTGTGTCCCTGGTATAAATCCCACTTGATCATGGTGTATAATCTTTTTGATGTATTGCTGTAATCGGTTTGCCAAAATTTGGTTGAGGATTTTTGCATCTATGTTCATCCGTGATATCGGCCTGTAGTTCTCCTTCTTTGTGTTGTCCTTGTCAGGTTTGGGGATCAGAGTGATGTTGGCTTCATAGAATGTGTTAGGGAGTTCTCCATCTTTCTCAATTTTCTGGAACAGTTTGAGGAGAATAGGTACAAAGAACTCACACTGCTTAACAACAAAAAAACAAACAACCCGATCAAATAATGGGCAGAGGACATGAACAGACATTTCTCCAAAGAAGATATGAACATGGCCAATAGACACATGAAAAGATGTTCATCATCGCTAATCATCAGGGAAATGCAAATCACAACTACACTAAGATATCACCTTACCCCCGTTAGATTGGCAAAAACATCCAACACCAAGAACGACAAATGTTGCAGAGGTTGTGGAGAAAGAGGAACCCTCATACACTGTTGGTGGGAATGCAAACTGGTACAGCCACTATGGAAAACAGTATGGAGATTTCTCAAAAAGTTAAAAATAGAAATACCCTATGACCCAGCCATCCCATTACTGGGTATCTATCCTAAGAACCTGATATCAGATATCTCAAGTGTCCGTTGCACCCCTATGTTCATCGCAGCATTATTTACAATAGCCAAGACGTGGAACCAGCCTACATGCCCAGAAACTGATGATTGGATAAAGAAGATGTGGTATATATACACAATGGAATACTACTCAGCCATAAAAAAAGACGAAAGTGGCCCATTCACAACAATGTGGATGGACCTCGAGGGCATTATGTTAAGCGAAATAAGTCAGTCAGAGAAAGACGAACTCTATATGACTCCACTCATAGGTGGAAATTAGTATATTGAGAAGGAGATCTGATCGGTGGTTACCAGGGAAAAGGGGGGGTGGGGGGAGGGCACGGAGGGGGAAGTGGTGTTCCCACAACATGACTAACAAAAATGTACAACTGAAATTTCACAAGCTTGTAATCCGTCATAAGATTAATAAACAAACAAACAAACAAACAAAAAAAGATGCTTTGGGGCCCATCTGCCCCTATGGAAAGAACGCAGCACTTTCTGCCTTGCAGCTCTAGGGCAATGTAGCACAACCAGAGCAGAAGTTCTACTTCAGCCAGATCAGGCCCGCAAAGAAACTGCGTTTCACAGGCCTTTGTAAGAGATGTTCCCGGTAGGCTGTTAGAGCACTGTGCAGAGTGAGTTGTTTCTTAGCTTCCCAAAGAGCTGGAAGCAAAATGCTTTGAGACTCATCTGCCCCTTTGGAAAGAAGGCAGCACTTTGTGTCTTGCAGGTCTAGGGCAATGTAGCACACCCAGAGCAGATGTTCTACTTCTTCCAGGTCAGTCCTGCAAAGAAACTGCGTTTCACAGTCCTTTGTAAGAGATGTTCCCGGTAGGCTGTTAGAGCACTGTGCAGAGCGAGTTGTTTCTTAGCTTCCCAAAGAGCTGGAAGCAAGATGCTTTGGGGCCCTTCTCACCCTTTGGAAAGAAGGCAGCACTTTGTGCCTTGCAGCTCTAGGGCAATGTAGCACACCCAGAGCAGAAGTTCTACTTCAGCCAGATCAGGCCCACAAAGAAACTGCGTTTCACAGGCCTTTGTAAGAGATGTTCCCGGTAGGCTGTTAGAGCACTGTGCAGAGCGAGTTGTTTCTTAGATTCCCAACGAGCTGGAAGCAAGATGCTTTAGGGGCCATCTGCCCTTAAGGAAAGAAGGCAGCACTTTGTGCCTTGCAGCTCTAGGGCAATGTAGCACACCCAGAGCAGATGTTCTACTTCTGCCAGGTCAGGCCTGCAAAGTAACTTCGTTTCACAGGCCTTTGTAAGAGATGTTGCCGGTAGGCTGTAAGAGCACTGTGCAGAGCGACTTATTTCTTAGCTTCCCAGAGAGCTGGAAGCAAGATGCTTTGGGGCCCTTCTCACCCTTTGGAAAGAAGGCAGCACTTTGTGCCTTGCAGCTCTAGGGCAATGTAGCACACCCACAGCAGAAGTTCTACTTAAGCCAGATCTGGCCCGCAAAGAAACTGCGTTTCACAGGCCTTTGTAAGAGATGTTCCCGGTAGGCTGTTAGAGCACTGTGCAGAGCGAGTTGTTTCTTAGCTTCCCAGAGAGCTGGAAGCAAGATGCTTTGGGGCCCGTTAATTTTATACCCTGCTACTTTGCTGTAGTTGTTGATTATTTCTAATAGTTTTTCTGTGGATTCTTTGGGGTTTTCTATGTATAAGATCATGTCGTCTGCAAACAACGCGAGTTTTACTTCTTCGTTACCGATTTGGATTCCTTTCATTTTTTTTTCCTGCCGAATTGCTCTGGCCAGCACCTCCAGTACTATGTTGAATAGGAGTGGTGAAAGTGGGCACCCTTGTCTTGTTCCTGTCCTCAGAGGGATGGCTTTCAGCTTTTGTCCATTGAGTATGATGTTGGCTGTGGGTCTATCATATATGGCCTTTATTATGTTGAGGTACTTTCCTTCTATACCCGTTTTCCTGAGGGTTTTTATCATAAATGGGTGTTGGATCTTGTCGAATGCTTTCTCTGCGTCTATTGAGATGATCATGTGGTTTTTGTTTTTCATTTTGTTGATGTAGTGTATCACGTTGATTGACTTGCGGGTGTTGAACCATCCCTGTGTCCCTGGTATAAATCCCACTTGATCATGGTGTATAATCTTTTTGATGTATTGCTGTAATCGGTTTGCCAAAATTTGGTTGAGGATTTTTGCATCTATGTTCATCAGTGATATCGGCCTGTAGTTCTCCTTCTTTGTGTTGTCCTTGTCAGGTTTGGGGATCAGAGTGATGTTGGCTTCATAGAATGTGTTAGGGAGTTCTCCATCTTTCTCAATTTTCTGGAACAGTTTGAGGAGAATAGGTACAAAGAACTCACACTGCTTAACAACAAAAAAACAAACAACCCGATCAAAAAATGGGCAGAGGACATGAACAGACATTTCTCCAAAGAAGATATGAACATGGCCAATAGACACATGAAAAGATGTTCATCATCGCTAATCATCAGGGAAATGCAAATCAAAACTACACTAAGATATCACCTTACCCCCGTTAGATTGGCAAAAACATTCAAAACCAAGAACGACAAATGTTGCAGAGGTTGTGGACAAAGAGGAACCCTCATACACTGTTGGTGGGAATGCAAACTGGTACAGCCACTATGGAAAACAGTATGGAGATTTCTCAAAAAGTTAAAAATAGAAATACCCTATGACCCAGCCATCCCATTACTGGGTATCTATCCTAAGAACCTGATATCAGATATCTCAAGGGTCCGTTGCACCCCTATGTTCATCGCAGCATTATTTACAATAGCCAAGACGTGGAACCAGCCTACATGCCCAGAAACTGATGATTGGATAAAGAAGATGTGGTATATATACACAATGGAATACTACTCAGCCATAAAAAAAGACGAAAGTGGCCCATTCACAACAATGTGGATGGACCTCGAGGGCATTATGTTAAGCGAAATAAGTCAGTCAGAGAAAGACGAACTCTATATGACTCCACTCATAGGTGGAAATTAGTATATTGAGAAGGAGATCTGATCGGTGGTTACCAGGGAAAAGGGGGGGTGGGGGGAGGGCACGGAGGGGGAAGTGGTGTTCCCACAACATGACTAACAAAAATGTACAACTGAAATTTCACAAGCTTGTAATCCGTCATAAGATTAATAAACAAGCAAACAAACAAACAAAAAAAGATGCTTTGGGGCCCATCTGCCCCTATGGAAAGAACGCAGCACTTTCTGCCTTGCAGCTCTAGGGCAATGTAGCACACCCAGAGCAGAAGTTCTACTTCAGCCAGATCAGGCCCGCAAAGAAACTGCGTTTCACAGGCCCTTGTAAGAGATGTTCCCGGTAGGCTGTTAGAGCACTGTGCAGAGCGACTTGTTTCTTAGCTTCCCAAAGAGCTGGAAGCAAGATGCTTTGGGGCCCCTCTCACCCTTTGGAAAGAAGGCAGCACTTTGTGCCTTCCAGCTCTAGGGCAATGTAGCACACCCAGAGCAGAAGTTCTACTTAAGCCAGATCTGGCCCGCAAAGAAACTGCGTTTCACAGGCCTTTGTAAGAGATGTTCCCGGTAGGCTGTTAGAGCACTGTGCAGAGCGAGTTGTTTCTTAGCTTCCCAAACAGCTGGAAGCAAAATGCTTTGAGATGCATCTGCCCCTTTGGAAAGAAGGCAGCACTTTGTGTCTTGCAGGTCTAGGGCAATGTAGCACACCCAGAGCAGATGTTCTACTTCTTCCAGGTCAGTCCTGCAAAGAAACTGCGTTTCACAGTCCTTTGTAAGAGATGTTCCCGGTAGGCTGTTAGAGCACTGTGCAGAGCGAGTTGTTTCTTAGCTTCCCAAAGAGCTGGAAGCAAGATGCTTTGGGGCCCTTCTCACCCTTTGGAAAGAAGGCAGCACTTTGTGCCTTGCAGCTCTAGGGCAATGTAGCACACCCAGAGCAGAAGTTCTACTTCAGCCAGATCAGACCCGCAAAGAAACTGCGTTTCACAGGCCTTTGTAAGAGATGTTCCCGGTAGGCTGTTAGAGCACTGTGCAGAGCGACTTGTTTCTTAGATTCCCAACGAGCTGGAAGCAAGATGCTTTAGGGGCCATCTGCCCTTAAGGAAAGAAGGCAGCACTTTGTGCCTTGCAGCTCTAGGGCAATGTAGCACACCCAGAGCAGATGTTCTACTTCTGCCAGGTCAGGCCTGCAAAGTAACTTCGTTTCACAGGCCTTTGTAAGAGATGTTGCCGGTAGGCTGTAAGAGCACTGTGCAGAGCGACTTATTTCTTAGCTTCCCAGAGAGCTGGAAGCAAGATGCTTTGGGGCCCTTCTCACCCTTTGGAAAGAAGGCAGCACTTTGTGCCTTGCAGCTCTAGGGCAATGTAGCACACCCACAGCAGAAGTTCTACTTAAGCCAGATCTGGCCCGCAAAGAAACTGCGTTTCACAGGCCTTTGTAAGAGATGTTCCCGGTAGGCTGTTAGAGCACTGTGCAGAGCGAGTTGTTTCTTAGCTTCCCAGAGAGCTGGAAGCAAGATGCTTTGGGGCCCGTTAATTTTATACCCTGCTACTTTGCTGTAGTTGTTGATTATTTCTAATAGTTTTTCTGTGGATTCTTTGGGGTTTTCTATGTATAAGATCATGTCGTCTGCAAACAACACGAGTTTTACTTCTTCGTTACCGATTTGGATTCCTTTCATTTTTTTTTCCTGCCGAATTGCTCTGGCCAGCACCTCCAATACTATGTTGAATAGGAGTGGTGAAAGTGGGCACCCTTGTCTTGTTCCTGTCCTCAGAGGGATGGCTTTCAGCTTTTGTCCATTGAGTATGATGTTGGCTGTGGGTCTATCATATATGGCCTTTATTATGTTGAGGTACTTTCCTTCTATACCCGTTTTACTGAGGGTTTTTATCATAAATGGGTGTTGGATCTTGTCGAATGCTTTCTCTGCGTCTATTGAGATGATCATGTGGTTTTTGTTTTTCATTTTGTTGATGTAGTGTATCACGTTGATTGACTTGCGGGTGTTGAACCATCCCTGTGTCCCTGGTATAAATCCCACTTGATCATGGTGTATAATCTTTTTGATGTATTGCTGTAATCGGTTTGCCAAAATTTGGTTGAGGATTTTTGCATCTATGTTCATCAGTGATATCGGCCTGTAGTTCTCCTTCTTTGTGTTGTCCTTGTCAGGTTTGGGGATCAGAGTGATGTTGGCTTCATAGAATGTGTTAGGGAGTTCTCCATCTTTCTCAATTTTCTGGAACAGTTTGAGGAGAATAGGTACAAAGAACTCACACTGCTTAACAACAAAAAAACAAACAACCCGATCAAAAAATGGGCAGAGGACATGAACAGACATTTCTCCAAAGAAGATATGAACATGGCCAATAGACACATGAAAAGATGTTCATCATCGCTAATCATCAGGGAAATGCAAATCAAAACTACACTAAGATATCACCTTACCCCCGTTAGATTGGCAAAAACATCCAAAACCAAGAACGACAAATGTTGCAGAGGTTGTGGACAAAGAGGAACCCTCATACACTGTTGGTGGGAATGCAAACTGGTACAGCCACTATGGAAAACAGTATGGAGATTTCTCAAAAAGTTAAAAATAGAAATACCCTATGACCCAGCCATCCCATTACTGGGTATCTATCCTAAGAACCTGATATCAGATATCTCAAGGGTCCGTTGCACCCCTATGTTCATCGCAGCATTATTTACAATAGCCAAGACGTGGAACCAGCCTACATGCCCAGAAACTGATGATTGGATAAAGAAGATGTGGTATATATACACAATGGAATACTACTCAGCCATAAAAAAAGACGAAAGTGGCCCATTCACAACAATGTGGAAGGACCTCGAGGGCATTATGTTAAGCGAAATAAGTCAGTCAGAGAAAGACGAACTCTATATGACTCCACTCATAGGTGGAAATTAGTATATTGAGAAGGAGATCTGATCGGTGGTTACCAGGGAAAAGGGGGGGTGGGGGGAGGGCACGGAGGGGGAAGTGGTGTTCCCACAACATGACTAACAAAAATGTACAACTGAAATTTCACAAGCTTGTAATCCGTCATAAGATTAATAAACAAGCAAACAAACAAACAAAAAAAGATGCTTTGGGGCCCATCTGCCCCTATGGAAAGAACGCAGCACTTTCTGCCTTGCAGCTCTAGGGCAATGTAGCACACCCAGAGCAGAAGTTCTACTTCAGCCAGATCAGGCCCGCAAAGAAACTGCGTTTCACAGGCCCTTGTAAGAGATGTTCCCGGTAGGCTGTTAGAGCACTGTGCAGAGCGAGTTGTTTCTTAGCTTCCCAAAGAGCTGGAAGCAAGATGCTTTGGGGCCCCTCTCACCCTTTGGAAAGAAGGCAGCACTTTGTGCCTTGCAGCTCTAGGGCAATGTAGCACACCCACAGCAGAAGTTCTACTTAAGCCAGATCTGGCCCGCAAAGAAACTGCGTTTCACAGGCCTTTGTAAGAGATGTTCCCGGTAGGCTGTTAGAGCACTGTGCAGAGTGAGTTGTTTCTTAGCTTCCCAGAGAGCTGGAAGCAAGATGCTTTGGGGCCCGTTAATTTTATACCCTGCTACTTTGCTGTAGTTGTTGATTATTTCTAATAGTTTTTCTGTGGATTCTTTGGGGTTTTCTATGTATAAGATCATGTCGTCTGCAAACAACGCGAGTTTTACTTCTTCGTTACCGATTTGGATTCCTTTCATTTTTTTTTCCTGCCGAATTGCTCTGGCCAGCACCTCCAGTACTATGTTGAATAGGAGTGGTGAAAGTGGGCACCCTTGTCTTGTTCCTGTCCTCAGAGGGATGGCTTTCAGCTTTTGTCCATTGAGTATGATGTTGGCTGTGGGTCTATCATATATGGCCTTTATTATGTTGAGGTACTTTCCTTCTATACCCGTTTTACTGAGGGTTTTTATCATAAATGGGTGTTGGATCTTGTCGAATGCTTTCTCTTCGTCTATTGAGATGATCATGTGGTTTTTGTTTTTCATTTTGTTGATGTAGTGTATCACGTTGATTGACTTGCGGGTGTTGAACCATCCCTGTGTCCCTGGTATAAATCCCACTTGATCATGGTGTATAATCTTTTTGATGTATTGCTGTAATCGGTTTGCCAAAATTTGGTTGAGGATTTTTGCATCTATGTTCATCAGTGATATCGGCCTGTAGTTCTCCTTCTTTGTGTTGTCCTTGTCAGGTTTGGGGATCAGAGTGATGTTGGCTTCATAGAATGTGTTAGGGAGTTCTCCATCTTTCTCAATTTTCTGGAACAGTTTGAGGAGAATAGGTACAAAGAACTCACACTGCTTAACAACAAAAAAACAAACAACCCGATCAAAAAATGGGCAGAGGACATGAACAGACATTTCTCCAAAGAAGATATGAACATGGCCAATAGACACATGAAAAGATGTTCATCATCGCTAATCATCAGGGAAATGCAAATCAAAACTACACTAAGATATCACCTTACCCCCGTTAGATTGGCAAAAACATCCAAAACCAAGAACGACAAATGTTGCAGAGGTTGTGGACAAAGAGGAACCCTCATACACTGTTGGTGGGAATGCAAACTGGTACAGCCACTATGGAAAACAGCATGGAGATTTCTCAAAAAGTTAAAAATAGAAATACCCTATGACCCAGCCATCCCATTACTGGGTATCTATCCTAAGAACCTGATATCAGATATCTCAAGGGTCCGTTGCACCCCTATGTTCATCGCAGCATTATTTACAATAGCCAAGACGTGGAACCAGCCTACATGCCCAGAAACTGATGATTGGATAAAGAAGATGTGGTATATATACACAATGGAATACTACTCAGCCATAAAAAAAGACGAAAGTGGCCCATTCACAACAATGTGGATGGACCTCGAGGGCATTATGTTAAGCGAAATAAGTCAGTCAGAGAAAGACGAACTCTATATGACTGCACTCATAGGTGGAAATTAGTATATTGAGAAGGAGATCTGATCGGTGGTTACCAGGGAAAAGGGGGGGTGGGGGGAGGGCACGGAGGGGGAAGTGGTGTTCCCACAACATGACTAACAAAAATGTA
This sequence comes from Equus asinus, assembly GCF_041296235.1. NCBI lineage: Eukaryota > Metazoa > Chordata > Mammalia > Perissodactyla > Equidae > Equus > Equus asinus. The sequence goes on from NC_091790.1 coordinate 39,616,133, forward strand.
CAACTGAAATTTCACAAGCTTGTAATCCGTCATAAGATTAATAAACAAGCAAACAAACAAACAAAAAAAGATGCTTTGGGGCCCATCTGCCCCTATGGAAAGAACGCAGCACCTTCTGCCTTGCAGCTCTAGGGCAATGTAGCACACCCAGAGCAGAAGTTCTACTTCAGCCAGATCAGGCCCGCAAAGAAACTGCGTTTCACAGGCCCTTGTAAGAGATGTTCCCGGTAGGCTGTTAGAGCACTGTGCAGAGCGACTTGTTTCTTAGCTTCCCAAAGAGCTGGAAGCAAGATGCTTTGGGGCCCTTCTCACCCTTTGGAAAGAAGGCAGCACTTTGTGCCTTGCAGCTCTAGGGCAATGTAGCACACCCAGAGCAGAAGTTCTACTTCAGCCAGATCAGGCCCGCAAAGAAACTGCGTTTCACAGGCCTTTGTAAGAGATGTTACCGGTAGGCTGTTAGAGCACTGTGCAGAGCGAGTTGTTTCTTAGATTCCCAACGAGCTGGAAGCAAGATGCTTTAGGGGCCATCTGCCCTTAAGGAAAGAAGGCAGCACTTTGTGTCTTGCAGCTCTAGGGCAATGTAGCACACCCAGAGCAGATGTTCTACTTCTGCCAGGTCAGGCCTGCAAAGAAACTTCGTTTCACAGGCCTTTGTCAGAGATGTTGCCGGTAGGCTGTAAGAGCACTGTGCAGAGCGACTTATTTCTTAGCTTCCCAGAGAGCTGGAAGCAAGATGCTTTGGGGCCCTTCTCACCCTTTGGAAAGAAGGCAGCACTTTGTGCCTTGCAGCTCTAGGGCAATGTAGCACACCCAGAGCAGAAGTTCTACTTCAGCTAGATCAGACCTGCAAAGAAACTGCGTTTCACAGGCCTTTGTAAGAGATGTTCCCGGTAGGCTGTTAGAGCACTGTGCAGAGCGAGTTGTTTCTTAACTTCCCAGAGAGCTGGAAGCAAGATGCTTTGGGGCCCGTTAATTTTATACCCTGCTACTTTGCTGTAGTTGTTGATTATTTCTAATAGTTTTTCTGTGGATTCTTTGGGGTTTTCTATATATAAGATCATGTCGTCTGCAAACAACGCGAGTTTTACTTCTTCGTTACCTATTTGGATTCCTTTCATTTTTTTTTCCTGCCGAATTGCTCTGGCCAGCACCTCCAGTACTATGTTGAATAGGAGTGGTGAAAGTGGGCACCCTTGTCTTGTTCCTGTCCTCAGAGGGATGGCTTTCAGCTTTTGTCCATTGAGTATGATGTTGGCTGTGGGTCTATCATATATGGCCTTTATTATGTTGAGGTACTTTCCTTCTATACCCGTTTTACTGAGGGTTTTTATCATAAATGGGTGTTGGATCTTGTCGAATGCTTTCTCTGCGTCTATTGAGATGATCATGTGGTTTTTGTTTTTCATTTTGTTGATGTAGTGTATCACGTTGATTGACTTGCGGGTGTTGAACCATCCCTGTGTCCCTGGTATAAATCCCACTTGATCATGGTGTATAATCTTTTTGATGAATTGCTGTAATCGGTTTGCCAAAATTTGGTTGAGGATTTTTGCATCTATGTTCATCAGTGATATCGGCCTGTAGTTCTCCTTCTTTGTGTTGTCCTTGTCAGGTTTGGGGATCAGAGTGATGTTGGATTCATAGAATGTGTTAGGGAGTTCTCCATCTTTCTCAATTTTCTGGAACAGTTTGAGGAGAATAGGTACAAAGAACTCACACTGCTTAACAACAAAAAAACAAACAACCCGATCAAAAAATGGGCAGAGGACATGAACAGACATTTCTCCAAAGAAGATATGAACATGGCCAATAGACACATGAAAAGATGTTCATCATCGCTAATCATCAGGGAAATGCAAATCACAACTACACTAAGATATCACCTTACCCCCGTTAGATTGGCAAAAACATCCAAAACCAAGAACGACAAATGTTGCAGAGGTTGTGGACAAAGAGGAACCCTCATACACTGTTGGTGGGAATGCAAACTGGTACAGCCACTATGGAAAACAGTATGGAGATTTCTCAAAAAGTTAAAAATAGAAATACCCTATGACCCAGCCATCCCATTACTGGGTATCTATCCTAAGAACCTGATATCAGATATCTCAAGAGTCCGTTGCACCCCTATGTTCATCGCAGCATTATTTACAATAGCCAAGACGTGGAACCAGCCTACATGCCCAGAAACTGATGATTGGATAAAGAAGATGTGGTATATATACACAATGGAATACTACTCAGCCATAAAAAAAGACGAAAGTGGCCCATTCACAACAATGTGGATGGACCTCGAGGGCATTATGTTAAGCGAAATAAGTCAGTCAGAGAAAGACGAACTCTATATGACTCCACTCATAGGTGGAAATTAGTATATTGAGAAGGAGATCTGATCGGTGGTTACCAGGGAAAAGGGGGGTGGGGGGAGGGCACGGAGGGGGAAGTGGTGTTCCCACAACATGACTAACAAAAATGTACAACTGAAATTTCACAAGCTTGTAATCCGTCATAAGATTAATAAACAAACAAACAAACAAACAAAAAAGATGCTTTGGGGCCCATCTGCCCCTATGGAAAGAACGCAGCACTTTCTGCCTTGCAGCTCTAGGGCAATGTAGCACACCCAGAGCAGAAGTTCTACTTCAGCCAGATCAGGCCCGCAAAGAAACTGCGTTTGACAGGCCTTTGTAAGAGATGTTCCCGGTAGGCTGTTAGAGCACTGTGCAGAGCGAGTTGTTTCTTACCTTCCCAAAGAGCTGGAAGCAAAATGCTTTGAGACTCATCTGCCCCTTGGGAAAGAAGGCAGCACTTTGTGCCTTGCAGGTCTAGGGCAATGTAGCACACCCAGAGCAGATGTTCTACTTCTTCCAGGTCAGTCCTGCAAAGAAACTGCGTTTCACAGTCCTTTGTAAGAGATGTTCCCGGTAGGCTGTTAGAGCACTGTGCAGAGCGAGTTGTTTCTTAGCTTCCCAAAGAGCTGGAAGCAAGATGCTTTGGGGCCCTTCTGCCCCTTTGGAAAGAAGGCAGCACTTTGTGCCTTGCAGCTCTAGGGCAATGTAGCACACCCAGAGCAGAAGTTCTACTTCAGCCAGATCAGGCCCGCAAAGAAACTGCGTTTCACAGGCCTTTGTAAGAGATGTTCCCGGTAGGCTGTTAGAGCACTGTGCAGAGCGAGTTGTTTCTTAGATTCCCAACGAGCTGGAAGCAAGATGCTTTAGGGGCCATCTGCCCTTAAGGAAAGAAGGCAGCACTTTGTGTCTTGCAGCTCTAGGGCAATGTAGCACACCCAGAGCAGATGTTCTACTTCTGCCAGGTCAGGCCTGCAAAGAAACTTCGTTTCACAGGCCTTTGTAAGAGATGTTGCCGGTAGGCTGTAAGAGCACTGTGCAGAGCGACTTATTTCTTAGCTTCCCAGAGAGCTGGAAGCAAGATGCTTTGGGGCCCTTCTCACCCTGTGGAAAGAAGGCAGCACTTTGTGCCTTGCAGCTCTAGGGTAATTTAGCACACCCAGAGCAGAAGTTCTACTTCAGCTAGATCAGACCTGCAAAGAAACTGCGTTTCACAGGCCTTTGTAAGAGATGTTCCCTGTAGGCTGTTAGAGCACTGTGCAGAGCGAGTTGTTTCTTAGCTTCCCAAAGAGCTGGAAGCAAGATGCTTTAGGGGCCATCTGCCCTTAAGGAAAGAAGGCAGCACTTTGTGCCTTGCAGCTCTAGGGCAATGTAGCACACCCAGAGCAGATGTTCTACTTCTGCCAGGTCAGGCCTGCAAAGAAACTTCGTTTCACAGGCCCTTGTAAGAGATGTTCCCGGTAGGCTGTTAGAGCACTGTGCAGAGCGACTTGTTTCTTAGCTTCCCAAAGAGCTGGAAGCAAGATGCTTTGGGGCCCTTCTCACCCTTTGGAAAGAAGGCAGCACTTTGTGCCTTTCAGCTCTAGGGCAATGTAGCACACAGACAGCAGAAGTTCTACTTAAGCCAGATCTGGCCCGCAAAGAAACTGCGTTTCACAGTCCTTTGTAAGAGATGTTCCCGGTAGGCTGTTAGAGCACTGTGCAGAGCGAGTTGTTTCTTAGCTTCCCAGAGAGCTGGAAGCAAGATGCTTTGGGGCCCGTTAATTTTATACCCTGCTACTTTGCTGTAGTTGTTGATTATTTCTAATAGTTTTTCTGTGGATTCTTTGGGGTTTTCTATGTATAAGATCATGTCGTCTGCAAACAACGCGAGTTTTACTTCTTCGTTACCGATTTGGATTCCTTTCATTTTTTTTCCTGCCGAATTGCTCTGGCCAGCACCTCCAGTACTATGTTGAATAGGAGTGGTGAAAGTGGGCACCCTTGTCTTGTTCCTGTCCTCAGAGGGATGGCTTTCAGCTTTTGTCCATTGAGTATGATGTTGGCTGTGGGTCTATCATATATGGCCTTTATTATGTTGAGGTACTTTCCTTCTATACCCGTTTTACTGAGGGTTTTTATCATAAATGGGTGTTGGATCTTGTCGAATGCTTTCTCTTCGTCTATTGAGATGATCATGTGGTTTTTGTTTTTCATTTTGTTGATGTAGTGTATCACGTTGATTGACTTGCGGGTGTTGAACCATCCCTGTGTCCCTGGTATAAATCCCACTTGATCATGGTGTATAATCTTTTTGATGTATTGCTGTAATCGGTTTGCCAAAATTTGGTTGAGGATTTTTGCATCTATGTTCATCAGTGATATCGGCCTGTAGTTCTCCTTCTTTGTGTTGTCCTTGTCAGGTTGGGGGATCAGAGTGATGTTGGCTTCATAGAATGTGTTAGGGAGTTCTCCATCTTTCTCAATTTTCTGGAACAGTTTGAGGAGAATAGGTACAAAGAACTCACACTGCTTAACAACAAAAAAACAAACAACCCGATCAAAAAATGGGCAGAGGACATGAACAGACATTTCTCCAAAGAAGATATGAACATGGCCAATAGACACATGAAAAGATGTTCATCATCGCTAATCATCAGGGAAATGCAAATCACAACTACACTAAGATATCACCTTACCCCCGTTAGATTGGCAAAAACATCCAAAACCAAGAACGACAAATGTTGCAGAGGTTGTGGACAAAGAGGAACCCTCATACACTGTTGGTGGGAATGCAAACTGGTACAGCCACTATGGAAAACAGTATGGAGATTTCTCAAAAAGTTAAAAATAGAAATACCCTATGACCCAGCCATCCCATTACTGGGTATCTATCCTAAGAACCTGATATCAGATATCTCAAGGGTCCGTTGCACCCCTATGTTCAGCGCAGCATTATTTACAATAGCCAAGACGTGGAACCAGCCTACATGCCCAGAAACTGATGATTGGATAAAGAAGATGTGGTATATATACACAATGGAATACTACTCAGCCATAAAAAAAGACGAAAGTGGCCCATTCACAACAATGTGGATGGACCTCGAGGGCATTATGTTAAGCGAAATAAGTCAGTCAGAGAAAGACGAACTCTATATGACTCCACTCATAGGTGGAAATTAGTATATTGAGAAGGAGATCTGATCGGTGGTTACCAGGGAAAAGGGGGGGTGGGGGGAGGGCACGGAGGGGGAAGTGGTGTTCCCACAACATGACTAACAAAAATGTACAACTGAAATTTCACAAGCTTGTAATCCGTCATAAGATTAATAAACAAACAAACAAACAAACAAAAAAAGATGCTTTGGGGCCCATCTGCCCCTATGGAAAGAACGCAGCACTTTCTGCCTTGCAGCTCTAGGGCAATGTAGCACACCCAGAGCAGAAGTTCTACTTCAGCCAGATCAGGCCCGCAAAGAAACTGCGTTTCACAGGCCTTTGTAAGAGATGTTCCCGGTAGGCTGTTAGAGCACTGTGCAGAGCGAGTTGTTTCTTAGCTTCCCAAAGAGCTGGAAGCAAGATGCTTTGGGGCCCTTCTCACCCTTTGGAAAGAAGGCAGCACTTTGTGCCTTGCAGCTCTAGGGCAATGTAGCACACCCAGAGCAGAAGTTCTACTTCAGCCAGATCAGGCCCGCAAAGAAACTGCGTTTCACAGGCCTTTGTAAGAGATGTTCCCGGTAGGCTGTTAGAGCACTGTGCAGAGCGAGTTGTTTCTTAGATTCCCAACGAGCTGGAAGCAAGATGCTTTAGGGGCCATCTGCCCTTAAGGAAAGAAGGCAGCACTTTGTGTCTTGCAGCTCTAGGGCAATGTAGCACACCCAGAGCAGATGTTCTACTTCTGCCAGGTCAGGCCTGCAAAGAAACTTCGTTTCACAGGCCTTTGTAAGAGATGTTGCCGGTAGGCTGTAAGAGCACTGTGCAGAGCGACTTATTTCTTAGCTTCCCAGAGAGCTGGAAGCAAGATGCTTTGGGGCCCTTCTCACCCTGTGGAAAGAAGGCAGCACTTTGTGCCTTGCAGCTCTAGGGTAATGTAGCACACCCAGAGCAGAAGTTCTACTTCAGCTAGATCAGACCTGTAAAGAAACTGCGTTTCACAGGCCTTTGTAAGAGATGTTCCCTGTAGGCTGTTAGAGCACTGTGCAGAGCGAGTTGTTTCTTAGCTTACCAAAGAGCTGGAAGCAAGATGCTTTAGGGGCCATCTGCCCTTAAGGAAAGAAGGCAGCACTTTGTGCCTTGCAGCTCTAGGGCAATGTAGCACACCCAGAGCAGATGTTCTACTTCTGCCAGGTCAGGCCTGCAAAGAAACTTCGTTTCACAGGCCCTTGTAAGAGATGTTCCCGGTAGGCTGTTAGAGCACTGTGCAGAGCGAGTTGTTTCTTAGCTTCCCGAGAGCTGGAAGCAAGATGCTTTGGGGCCCGTTAATTTTATACCCTGCTACTTTGCTGTAGTTGTTGATTATTTCTAATAGTTTTTCTGTGGATTCTTTGGGGTTTTCTATGTATAAGATCATGTCGTCTGCAAACAACGCGAGTTTTACTTCTTCGTTACCGATTTGGATTCCTTTCATTTTTTTTTCCTGCCGAATTGCTCTGGCCAGCACCTCCAGTACTATGTTGAATAGGAGTGGTGAAAGTGGGCACCCTTGTCTTGTTCCTGTCCTCAGAGGGATGGCTTTCAGCTTTTGTCCATTGAGTATGATGTTGGCTGTGGGTCTATCATATATGGCCTTTATTATGTTGAGGTACTTTCCTTCTATACCCGTTTTACTGAGGGTTTTTATCATAAATGGGTGTTGGATCTTGTCGAATGCTTTCTCTGCGTCTATTGAGATGATCATGTGGTTTTTGTTTTTCATTTTGTTGATGTAGTGTATCACGTTGATTGACTTGCGGGTGTTGAACCATCCCTGTGTCCCTGGTATAAATCCCACTTGATCATGGTGTATAATCTTTTTGATGTATTGCTGTAATCGGTTTGCCAAAATTTGGTTGAGGATTTTTGCATCTATGTTCATCAGTGATATCGGCCTGTAGTTCTCCTTCTTTGTGTTGTCCTTGTCAGGTTTGGGGATCAGAGTGATGTTGGCTTCATAGAATGTGTTCTATCTTTCTCAATTTTCTGGAACAGTTTGAGGAGAATAGGTACAAAGAACTCACACTGCTTAACAACAAAAAAACAAACAACCCGATCAAAAAATGGGCAGAGGACATGAACAGACATTTCTCCAAAGAAGATATGAACATGGCCAATAGACACATGAAAAGATGTTCATCATCGCTAATCATCAGGGAAATGCAAATCACAACTACACTAAGATATCACCTAACCCCCGTTAGATTGGCAAAAACATCCTAAACCAAGAACGACAAATGTTGCAGAGGTTGTGGAGAAAGAGGAACCCTCATACACTGTTGGTGGGAATGCAAACTGGTACAGCCACTATGGAAAACAGTATGGAGATTTCTCAAAAAGTTAAAAATAGAAATACCCTATGACCCAGCCATCCCATTACTGGGTATCTATCCTAAGAACCTGATATCAGATATCTCAAGAGTCCGTTGCACCCCTATGTTCATCGCAGCATTATTTACAATAGCCAAGACGTGGAACCAGCCTACATGCCCAGAAACTGATGATTGGATAAAGAAGATGTGGTATATATACACAATGGAATACTACTCAGCCATAAAAAAAGACGAAAGTGGCCCATTCACAACAATGTGGATGGACCTCGAGGGCATTATGTTAAGCGAAATAAGTCAGTCAGAGAAAGACGAACTCTATATGACTCCACTCATAGGTGGAAATTAGTATATTGAGAAGGAGATCTGATCGGTGGTTACCAGGGAAAAGGGGGGGTGGGGGGAGGGCACGGAGGGGGAAGTGGTGTTCCCACAACATGACTAACAAAAATGTACAACTGAAATTTCACAAGCTTGTAATCCGTCATAAGATTAATAAACAAACAAACAAACAAACAAAAAAAGATGCTTTGGGGCCCATCTGCCCCTATGGAAAGAACGCAGCACTTTCTGCCTTGCAGCTCTAGGGCAATGTAGCACACCCAGAGCAGATGTTCTACTTCTGCCAGGTCAGGCCCGCAAAGAAACTTCGTTTCACAGGCCCTTGTAAGAGATGTTGCCGGTAGGCTGTAAGAGCACTGTGCAGAGCGACTTGTTTCTTAGCTTCCCAGAGAGCTGGAAGCAAGATGCTTTGGGGCCCTTCTCACCCTTTGGAAAGAAGGCAGCACTTTGTGCCTTGCAGCTCTAGGGCAATGTAGCACACCCAGAGCAGAAGTTCTACTTCAGCCAGATCAGGCCCGCAAAAAAACTGCGTTTCACAGGCCTTTGTAAGAGATGTTCCCGGTAGGCTGTTAGAGCACTGTGCAGAGCGAGTTGTTTCTTAGATTCCCAACGAGCTGGAAGCAAGATGCTTTAGGGGCCATCTGCCCTTAAGGAAAGAAGGCAGCACTTTGTGCCTTGCAGCTCTAGGGCAATGTAGCACACCCAAAGCAGATGTTCTACTTCTGCCAGGTCAGGCCCGCAAAGAAACTTCGTTTCACAGGCCCTTGTAAGAGATGTTCCCAGTAGGCTGTTAGAGCACTGTGCAGAGCGACTTGTTTCTTAGCTTCCCAAAGAGCTGGAAGCAAGATGCTTTGGGGCCCTTCTCACCCTTTGGAAAGAAGGCAGCACTTTGTGCCTTGCAGCTGTAGGGCAATGTAGCACACCCCGAGCGGAAGTTCTACTTCAGCCAGATCTGGCCCGCAAAGAAACTGCGTTTCACAGGCCTTTGTAAGAGATGTTCCCGGTAGGCTGTTAGAGCACTGTGCAGAGCGAGTTGTTTCTTAGCTTCCCAGAGAGCTGGAAGCAAGATGCTTTGGCGCCCGTTAATTTTATACCCTGCTACTTCGCTGTAGTTGTTGATTATTTCTAATAGTTTTTCTGTCGATTCTTTGGGGTTTTCTATGTATAAGATCATGTCGTCTGCAAACAACGCGAGTTTTACTTCTTCGTTACCGATTTGGATTCCTTTCATTTTTTTTTCCTGCCGAATTGCTCTGGCCAGCACCTCCAGTACTATGTTGAATAGGAGTGGTGAACGTGGGCACCCTTGTCTTGTTCCTGTCCTCAGAGGGATGGCTTTCAGCTTTTGTCCATTGAGTATGATGTTGGCTGTGGGTCTATCATATATGGCCTTTATTATGTTGAGGTACTTTCCTTCTATACCCGTTTTACTGAGGGTTTTTATCATAAATGGGTGTTGGATCTTGTCGAATGCTTTCTCTGCGTCTATTGAGATGATCATGTGGTTTTTGTTTTTCATTTTGTTGATGTAGTGTATCACGTTGATTGACTTGCGGGTGTTGAACCATCCCTGTGTCCCTGGTATAAATCCCACTTGATCATGGTGTATAATCTTTTTGATGTATTGCTGTAATCGGTTTGCCAAAATTTGGTTGAGGATTTTTGCATCTATGTTCATCAGTGATATCGGCCTGTAGTTCTCCTTCTTTGTGTTGTCCTTGTCAGGTTTGGGGATCAGAGTGATGTTGGCTTCATAGAATGTGTTAGGGAGTTCTCCATCTTTCTCAATTTTCTGGAACAGTTTGAGGAGAATAGGTACAAAGAACTCACACTGCTTAACAACAAAAAAACAAACAACCCGATCAAAAAATGGGCAGAGGACATGAACAGACATTTCTCCAAAGAAGATATGAACATGGCCAATAGACACATGAAAAGATGTTCATCATCGCTAATCATCAGGGAAATGCAAATCAAAACTACACTAAGATATCACCTTACCCCCGTTAGATTGGCAAAAACATCCAAAACCAAGAACGACAAATGTTGCAGAGGTTGTGGAGAAAGAGGAACCCTCATACACTGTTGGTGGGAATGCAAACTGGTACAGCCACTATGGAAAACAGTATGGAGATTTCTCAAAAAGTTAAAAATAGAAATACCCTATGACCCAGCCATCCCATTACTGGGTATCTATCCTAAGAACCTGATATCAGATATCTCAAGAGTCCGTTGCACCCCTATGTTCATCGCAGCATTATTTACAATAGCCAAGACGTGGAACCAGCCTACATGCCCAGAAACTGATGATTGGATAAAGAAGATGTGGTATATATACACAATGGAATACTACTCAGCCATAAAAAAAGACGAAAGTGGCCCATTCACAACAATGTGGATGGACCTCGAGGGCATTATGTTAAGCGAAATAAGTCAGTCAGAGAAAGACGAACTCTATATGACTCCACTCATAGGTGGAAATTAGTATATTGAGAAGGAGATCTGATCGGTGGTTACCAGGGAAAAGGGGGGGTGGGGGGAGGGCACGGAGGGGGAAGTGGTGTTCCCACAACATGACTAACAAAAATGTACAACTGAAATTTCACAAGCTTGTAATCCGTCATAAGATTAATAAACAAACAAACAAACAAACAAAAAAAGATGCTTTGGGGCCCATCTGCCCCTATGGAAAGAACGCAGCACTTTCTGCCTTGCAGCTCTAGGGCAATGTAGCACACCCAGAGCAGAAGTTCTACTTCAGCCAGATCAGGCCCGCAAATAAACTGCGTTTCACAGGCCTTTGTAAGAGATGTTCCCGGTAGGCTGTTAGAGCACTGTGCAGAGCGAGTTGGTTCTTAGCTTCCCAAAGAGCTGGAAGCAAAATGCTTGGAGACTCATCTGCCCCTTTGGAAAGAAGGCAGCACTTTGTGTCTTGCAGGTCTAGGGCAATGTAGCACACCCAGAGCAGATGTTCTACTTCTTCCAGGTCAGTCCTGCAAAGAAACTGCGTTTCACAGTCCTTTGTAAGAGATGTTCCCGGTAGGCTGTTAGAGCACTGTGCAGAGCGAGTTGTTTCTTAGCTTCCCAAAGAGCTGGAAGCAAGATGCTTTGGGGCCCTTCTCACCCTTTGGAAAGAAGGCAGCACTTTGTGCCTTGCAGCTCTAGGGCAATGTAGCACACCCAGAGCAGAAGTTCTACTTCAGCCAGATCAGGCCCGCAAAGAAACTGCGTTTCACAGGCCTTTGTAAGAGATGTTCCCGGTAGGCTGTTAGAGCACTGTGCAGAGCGAGTTGTTTCTTAGATTCCCAACGAGCTGGAAGCAAGATGCTTTAGGGGCCATCTGCCCTTAAGGAAAGAAGGCAGCACTTTGTGCCTTGCAGCTCTAGGGCAATGTAGCACACCCAGAGCAGATGTTCTACTTCTGCCAGGTCAGGCCCGCAAAGAAACTTCGTTTCACAGGCCCTTGTAAGAGATGTTCCCAGTAGGCTGTTAGAGCACTGTGCAGAGCGACTTGTTTCTTAGCTTCCCAAAGAGCTGGAAGCAAGATGCTTTGGGGCCCTTCTCACCCTTTGGAAAGAAGGCAGCACTTTGTGCCTTGCAGCTCTAGGGCAATGTAGCACACCCCGAGCGGAAGTTCTACTTCAGCCAGATCTGGCCCGCAAAGAAACTGCGTTTCACAGGCCTTTGTAAGAGATGTTCCCGGTAGGCTGTTAGAGCACTGTGCAGAGCGAGTTGTTTCTTAGCTTCCCAGAGAGCTGGAAGCAAGATGCTTTGGCGCCCGTTAATTTTATACCCTGCTACTTTGCTGTAGTTGTTGATTATTTCTAATAGTTTTTCTGTGGATTCTTTGGGGTTTTCTATGTATAAGATCATGTCGTCTGCAAACAACGCGAGTTTTACTTCTTCGTTACCGATTTGGATTCCTTTCATTTATTTTTCCTGCCGAATTGCTCTGGCCAGCACCTCCAGTACTATGTTGAATAGGAGTGGTGAACGTGGGCACCCTTGTCTTGTTCCTGTCCTCAGAGGGATGGCTTTCAGCTTTTGTCCATTGAGTATGATGTTGGCTGTGGGTCTATCATATATGGCCTTTATTATGTTGAGGTACTTTCCTTCTATACCCGTTTTACTGAGGGTTTTTATCATAAATGGGTGTTGGATCTTGTCGAATGCTTTCTCTGCGTCTATTGAGATGATCATGTGGTTTTTGTTTTTCCTTTTGTTGATGTAGTGTATCACGTTGATTGACTTGCGGGTGTTGAACCATCCCTGTGTCCCTGGTATAAATCCCACTTGATCATGGTGTATAATCTTTTTGATGTATTGCTGTAATCGGTTTGCCAAAATTTGGTTGAGGATTTTTGCATCTATGTTCATCAGTGATATCGGCCTGTAGTTCTCCTTCTTTGTGTTGTCCTTGTCAGGTTTGGGGATCAGAGTGATGTTGGCTTCATAGAATGTGTTAGGGAGTTCTCCATCTTTCTCAATTTTCTGGAACAGTTTGAGGAGAATAGGTACAAAGAACTCACACTGCTTAACAACAAAAAAACAAACAACCCGATCAAAAAATGGGCAGAGGACATGAACAGACATTTCTCCAAAGAAGATATGAACATGGCCAATAGACACATGAAAAGATGTTCATCATCGCTAATCATCAGGGAAATGCAAATCAAAACTACACTAAGATATCACCTTACCCCCGTTAGATTGGCAAAAACATCCAAAACCAAGAACGACAAATGTTGCAGAGGTTGTGGAGAAAGAGGAACCCTCATACACTGTTGGTGGGAATGCAAACTGGTACAGCCACTATGGAAAACAGTATGGAGATTTCTCAAAAAGTTAAAAATAGAAATACCCTATGACCCAGCCATCCCATTACTGGGTATCTATCCTAAGAACCTGATATCAGATATCTCAAGAGTCCGTTGCACCCCTATGTTCATCGCAGCATTATTTACAATAGCCAAGACGTGGAACCAGCCTACATGCCCAGAAACTGATGATTGGATAAAGAAGATGTGGTATATATACACAATGGAATACTACTCAGCCATAAAAAAGACGACATTGGCCTATTCACAACAATGTGGATGGACCTCGAGGGCATTATGTTAAGCGAAATAAGTCAGTCAGAGAAAGACGAACTCTATATGACTCCACTCATAGGTGGAAATTAGTATATTGAGAAGGAGATCTGATCGGTGGTTACCAGGGAAAAGGGGGGGTGGGGGGAGGGCACGGAGGGGGAAGTGGTGTTCCCACAACATGACTAACAAAAATGTACAACTGAAATTTCACAAGCTTGTAATCCGTCATAAGATTAATAAACAAACAAACAAACAAACAAAAAAAGATGCTTTGGGGCCCATCTGCCCCTATGGAAAGAACGCAGCACTTTCTGCCTTGCAGCTCTAGGGCAATGTAGCACACCCAGAGCAGAAGTTCTACTTCAGCCAGATCAGGCCCGCAAAGAAACTGCGTTTCACAGGCCTTTGTAAGAGATGTTCCCGGTAGGCTGTTAGAGCACTGTGCAGAGCGAGTTGTTTCTTAGCTTCCCAAAGAGCTGGAAGCAAGATGCTTTGGGGCCCTTCTCACCCTTTGGAAAGAAGGCAGCACTTGGTGCCTTGCACCTCTAGGGCAATGTAGCACACCGCGAGCGGAAGTTCTACTTCAGCCAGATCTGGCATGCAAAGAAACTGCGTTTCACAGGCCTTTGTAAGAGATGTTCCCGGTAGGCTGTTAGAGCACTGTGCAGAGCGAGTTGTTTCTTAGCTTCCCAGAGAGCTGGAAGCAAGATGCTTTGGGGCCCGTTAATTTTATACCCTGCTACTTTGCTGTAGTTGTTGATTATTTCTAATAGTTTTTCTGTGGATTCTTTGGGGTTTTCTATGTATAAGATCATGTCGTCTGCAAACAACGCGAGTTTTACTTCTTCGTTACCTATTTGGATTCCTTTCATTTTTTTTTCCTGCCGAATTGCTCTGGCCAGCACCTCCAGTACTATGTTGAATAGGAGTGGTGAAAGTGGGCACCCTTGTCTTGTTCCTGTCCTCAGAGGGATGGCTTTCAGCTTTTGTCCATTGAGTATGATGTTGGCTGTGGGTCTATCATATATGGCCTTTATTATGTTGAGGTACTTTCCTTCTATACCCATTTTACTGAGGGTTTTTATCATAAATGGGTGTTGGATCTTGTCGAATGCTTTCTCTGCGTCTATTGAGATGATCATGTGGTTTTTGTTTTTCATTTTGTTGATGTAGTGTATCACGTTGATTGACTTGCGGGTGTTGAACCATCCCTGTGTCCCTGGTATAAATCCCACTTGATCATGGTGTATAATCTTTTTGATGTATTGCTGTAATCGGTTTGCCAAAATTTGGTTGAGGATTTTTGCATCTATGTTCATCAGTGATATCGGCCTGTAGTTCTCCTTCTTTGTGTTGTCCTTGTCAGGTTTGGGGATCAGAGTGATGTTGGCTTCATAGAATGTGTTCTATCTTTCTCAATTTTCTGGAACAGTTTGAGGAGAATAGGTACAAAGAACTCACACTGCTTAACAACAAAAAAACAAACAACCCGATCAAAAAATGGGCAGAGGACATGAACAGACATTTCTCCAAAGAAGATATGAATATGGCCAATAGACACATGAAAAGATGTTCATCATCGCTAATCATCAGGGAAATGCAAATCAAAACTACACTAAGATATCACCTTACCCCCGGTAGATTGGCAAAAACATCCAAAACCAAGAACGACAAATGTTGGAGAGGTTGTGGAGAAAGAGGAACCCTCATACACTGTTGGTGGGAATGCAAACTGGTACAGCCACTATGGAAAACAGTATGGAGATTTCTCAAAAAGTTAAAAATAGAAATACCCTATGACCCAGCCATCCCATTACTGGGTATCTATCCTAAGAACCTGATATCAGATATCTCAAGAGTCCGTTGCACCCCTATGTTCATCGCAGCATTATTTACAATAGCCAAGACGTGGAACCAGCCTACATGCCCAGAAACTGATGATTGGATAAAGAAGATGTGGTATATATACACAACGGAATACTACTCAGCCATAAAAAAAGACGACATTGGCCCATTCACAACAATGTGGATGGACCTCGAGGGCATTATGTTAAGCGAAATAAGTCAGTCAGAGAAAGACAGACTCTATATGACTCCACTCATAGGTGGAAATTAGTATATTGAGAAGGAGATCTGATCGGTGGTTACCAGGGAAAAGGGGGGGTGGGGGGAGGGCACGGAGGGGGAAGTGGTGTTCCCACAACATGACTAACAAAAATGTACAACTGAAATTTCACAAGCTTGTAATCCGTCATAAGATTAATAAACAAACAAACAAACAAACAAAAAAAGATGCTTTGGGGCCCATCTGCCCCTATGGAAAGAACGCAGCACTTTCTGCCTTGCAGCTCTAGGGCAATGTAGCACACCCAGAGCAGAAGTTCTACTTCAGCCAGATCAGGCCCGCAAATAAACTGGGTTTAACAGGCCTTTGTAAGAGATGTTCCCGGTAGGCTGTTAGAGCACTGTGCAGAGCGAGTTGGTTCTTAGCTTCCCAAAGAGCTGAAGCAAAATGCTTGGAGACTCATCTGCCCCTTTGGAAAGAAGGCAGCACTTTGTGTCTTGCAGCTCTAGGGCAATGTAGCACACCCAGAGCAGAAGTTCTACTTCAGCCAGATCAGGCCCGCAAAGAAACTGCGTTTCACAGGCCTTTGTAAGAGATGTTCCCGGTAGGCTGTTAGAGCACTGTGCAGAGCGACTTGTTTCTTAGATTCCCAACGAGCTGGAAGCAAGATGCTTTAGGGGCCATCTGCCCTTAAGGAAAGAAGGCAGCACTTTGTGCCTTGCAGCTCTAGGGCAATGTAGCACACCCAGAGCAGATGTTCTACTTCTGCCAGGTCAGGCCCGCAAAGAAACTTCGTTTCACAGGCCCTTGTAAGAGATGTTCCCAGTAGGCTGTTAGAGCACTGTGCAGAGCGACTTGTTTCTTAGCTTCCCAAAGAGCTGGAAGCAAGATGCTTTGGGGCCCTTCTCACCCTTTGGAAAGAAGGCAGCACTTTGTGCCTTGCAGCTCTAGGGGAATGTAGCACACCCCGAGCGGAAGTTCTACTTCAGCCAGATCTGGCATGCAAAGAAACTGCGTTTCACAGGCCTTTGTAAGAGATGTTCCCGGTAGGCTGTTAGAGCACTGTGCAGAGCGAGTTGTTTCTTAGCTTCCCAGAGAGCTGGAAGCAAGATGCTTTGGCGCCCGTTAATTTTATACCCTGCTACTTTGCTGTAGTTGTTGATTATTTCTAATAGTTTTTCTGTGGATTCTTTGGGGTTTTCTATGTATAAGATCATGTCGTCTGCAAACAACGCGAGTTTTACTTCTTCGTTACCGATTTGGATTCCTTTCATTTATTTTTCCTGCCGAATTGCTCTGGCCAGCACCTCCAGTACTATGTTGAATAGGAGTGGTGAACGTGGGCACCCTTGTCTTGTTCCTGTCCTCAGAGGGATGGCTTTCAGCTTTTGTCCATTGAGTATGATGTTGGCTGTGGGTCTATCATATATGGCCTTTATTATGTTGAGGTACTTTCCTTCTATACCCGTTTTACTGAGGGTTTTTATCATAAATGGGTGTTGGATCTTGTCGAATGCTTTCTCTGCGTCTATTGAGATGATCATGTGGTTTTTGTTTTTCATTTTGTTGATGTAGTGTATCACGTTGATTGACTTGCGGGTGTTGAACCATCCCTGTGTCCCTGGTATAAATCCCACTTGATCATGGTGTATAATCTTTTTGATGTATTGCTGTAATCGGTTTGCCAAAATTTGGTTGAGGATTTTTGCATCTATGTTCATCAGTGATATCGGCCTGTAGTTCTCCTTCTTTGTGTTGTCCTTGTCAGGTTTGGGGATCAGAGTGATGTTGGCTTCATAGAATGTGTTAGGGAGTTCTCCATCTTTCTCAATTTTCTGGAACAGTTTGAGGAGAATAGGTACAAAGAACTCACACTGCTTAACAACAAAAAAACAAACAACCCGATCAAAAAATGGGCAGAGGACATGAACAGACATTTCTCCAAAGAAGATATGAACATGGCCAATAGACACATGAAAAGATGTTCATCATCGCTAATCATCAGGGAAATGCAAATCAAAACTACACTAAGATATCACCTTACCCCCGTTAGATTGGCAAAAACATCCAAAACCAAGAACGACAAATGTTGCAGAGGCTGTGGACAAAGAGGAACCCTCATACACTGTTGGTGGGAATGCAAACTGGTACAGCCACTATGGAAAACAGTATGGAGATTTCTCAAAAAGTTAAAAATAGAAATACCCTATGACCCAGCCATCCCATTACTGGGTATCTATCCTAAGAACCTGATATCAGATATCTCAAGAGTCCATTGGACCCCTATGTTCATCGCAGCATTATTTACAATAGCCAAGACGTGGAACCAGCCTACATGCCCAGAAACTGATGATTGGATAAAGAAGATGTGGTATATATACACAATGGAATACTACTCAGCCATAAAAAAAGACGAAAGTGGCCCATTCACAACAATGTGGATGGACCTCGAGGGCATTATGTTAAGCGAAATAAGTCAGTCAGAGAAAGACCAACTCTATATGACTCCACTCATAGGTGGAAATTAGTATATTGAGAAGGAGATCTGATCGGTGGTTACCAGGGAAAAGGGGGGGTGGGGGGAGGGCACGGAGGGGGAAGTGGTGTTCCCACAACATGAGTAACAAAAATGTACAACTGAAATTTCACAAGCTTGTAATGCGTCATAAGATTAATAAACAAACAAACAAACAAACAAAAAAAGATGCTTTGGGGCCCATCTGCCCCTATGGAAAGAACGCAGCACTTTCTGCCTTGCAGCTCTAGGGCAATGTAGCACACCCAGAGCAGAAGTTCTACTTAAGCCAGATCTGTCCCGCAAAGAAACTGCGTTTCACAGGCCTTTGTAAGAGATGTTCCCGGTAGGCTGTTAGAGCACTGTGCAGAGCGAGTTGGTTCTTAGCTTCCCAAAGAGCTGGAAGCAAAATGCTTGGAGACTCATCTGCCCCTTTGGAAAGAAGGCAGCACTTTGTGTCTTGCAGGTCTAGGGCAATGTAGCACACCCAGAGCAGATGTTCTACTTCTTCCAGGTCAGTCCTGCAAAGAAACTGCGTTTCACAGTCCTTTGTAAGAGATGTTCCCGGTAGGCTGTTAGAGCACTGTGCAGAGCGAGTTGTTTCTTAGCTTCCCAAAGAGCTGGAAGCAAGATGCTTTGGGGCCCTTCTCACCCTTTGGAAAGAAGGCAGCACTTTGTGCCTTGCAGCTCTAGGGCAATGTAGCACACCCAGAGCAGAAGTTCTACTTCAGCCAGATCAGGCCCGCAAAGAAACTGCGTTTCACAGGCCTTTGTAAGAGATGTTCCCGGTAGGCTGTTAGAGCACTGTGCAGAGCGAGTTGTTTCTTAGATTCCCAACGAGCTGGAAGCAAGATGCTTTAGGGGCCATCTGCCCTTAAGGAAAGAAGGCAGCACTTTGTGCCTTGCAGCTCTAGGGCAATGTAGCACACCCAGAGCAGAAGTTCTACTTCTGCCAGGTCAGGCCTGCAAAGAAACTTCGTTTCACAGGCCTTTGTAAGAGATGTTGCCGGTAGGATGTAAGAGCACTGTGCAGAGCGACTTATTTCTTAGATCCCCAGAGAGCTGGAAGCAAGATGTTTTGGGGCCCTTCTCACCCTTTGGAAAGAAGGCAGCACTTTGTGCCTTGCAGCTCTAGGGCAATGTAGCACACCCAGAGCAGAAGTTCTACTTCAGCTAGATCAGACCTGCAAAGAAACTGCGTTTCACAGGCCTTTGTAAGAGATGTTCCCGGTAGGCTGTTAGAGCACTGTGCAGAGCGAGTTGTTTCTTAGCTTCCCAAAGAGCTGGAAGCAAGATGCTTTAGGGGCCATCTGCCCTTAAGGAAAGAAGGCAGCACTTTGTGCCTTGCAGCTCTAGGGCAATGTAGCACACCCAGAGCAGATGTTCTACTTCTGCCAGGTCAGGCCCACAAAGAAACTTCGTTTCACAGGCCCTTGTAAGAGATGTTCCCGGTAGGCTGTTAGAGCACTGTGCAGAGCGAGTTGTTTCTTAGCTTCCCAGAGAGCTGGAAGCAAGATGCTTTGGGGCCCGTTAATTTTATACCCTGCTACTTTGCTGTAGTTGTTGATTATTTCTAATAGTTTTTCTGTGGATTCTTTGGGGTTTTCTATGTATAAGATCATGTCGTCTGCAAACAACGCGAGTTTTACTTCTTCGTTACCGATTTGGATTCCTTTCATTTTTTTTTCCTGCCGAATTGCTCTGGCCAGCACCTCCAGTACTATGTTGAATAGGAGTGGTGAAAGTGGGCACCCTTGTCTTGTTCCTGTCCTCAGAGGGATGGCTTTCAGCTTTTGTCCATTGAGTATGATGTTGGCTGTGGGTCTATCATATATGGCCTTTATTATGTTGAGGTACTTTCCTTCTATACCCGTTTTACTGAGGGTTTTTATCATAAATGGGTGTTGGATCTTGTCGAATGCTTTCTCTGCGTCTATTGAGATGATCATGTGGTTTTTGTTTTTCATTTTGTTGATGTAGTGTATCACGTTGATTGACTTGCGGGTGTTGAACCATCCCTGTGTCCCTGGTATAAATCCCACTTGATCATGGTGTATAATCTTTTTGATGTATTGCTGTAATCGGTTTGCCAAAATTTGGTTGAGGATTTTTGCATCTATGTTCATCAGTGATATCGGCCTGTAGTTCTCCTTCTTTGTGTTGTCCTTGTCAGGTTTGGGGATCAGAGTGATGTTGGCTTCATAGAATGTGTTAGGGAGTTCTCCATCTTTCTCAATTTTCTGGAACAGTTTGAGGAGAATAGGTACAAAGAACTCACACTGCTTAACAACAAAAAAACAAACAACCCGATCAAAAAATGGGCAGAGGACATGAACAGACATTTCTCCAAAGAAGATATGAACATGGCCAATAGACACATGAAAAGATGTTCATCATCGCTAATCATCAGGGAAATGCAAATCAAAACTACACTAAGATATCACCTTACCCCCGTTAGATTGGCAAAAACATCCAAAACCAAGAACGACAAATGTTGCAGAGGTTGTGGAGAAAGAGGAACCCTCATACACTGTTGGTGGGAATGCAAACTGGTACAGCCACTATGGAAAACAGTATGGAGATTTCTCAAAAAGTTAAAAATAGAAATACCCTATGACCCAGCCATCCCATTACTGGGTATCTATCCTAAGAACCTGATATCAGATATCTCAAGAGTCCGTTGCACCCCTATGTTCATCGCAGCATTATTTACAATAGCCAAGACGTGGAACCAGCCTACATGCCCAGAAACTGATGATTGGATAAAGAAGATGTGGTATATATACACAATGGAATACTACTCAGCCATAAAAAAAGACGAAAGTGGCCCATTCACAACAATGTGGATGGACCTCGAGGGCATTATGTTAAGCGAAATAAGTCAGTCAGAGAAAGACGAACTCTATATGACTCCACTCATAGGTGGAAATTAGTATATTGAGAAGGAGATCTGATCGGTGGTTACCAGGGAAAAGGGGGGGTGGGGGGAGGGCACGGAGGGGGAAGTGGTGTTCCCACAACATGAGTAACAAAAATGTACAACTGAAATTTCATAAGCTTGTAATCCGTCATAAGATTAATAAACAAACAAACAAACAAAAAAGATGCTTTGGGGCCCATCTGCCCCTATGGAAAGAACGCAGCACTTTCTGCCTTGCAGCTCTAGGGCAATGTAGCACACCCAGAGCAGAAGTTCTACTTCAGCCAGATCAGGCCCGCAAAGAAACTGCGTTTCACAGGCCTTTGTAAGAGATGTTCCCGGTAGGCTGTTAGAGCACTGTGCAGAGCGAGTTGTTTCTCAGCTTCCCAAACAGCCGGAAGCAAGATGCTTTGGGGCCCTTCTCACCCTTTGGAAAGAAGGCAGCACTTTGTGCCTTGCAGCTCTAGGGCAATGTAGCACACCCAGAGCAGAAGTTCTACTTCAGCCAGATCAGGCCCGCAAAGAAACTGCGTTTCACAGGCCTTTGTAAGAGATGTTCCCGGTAGGCTGTTAGAGCACTGTGCAGAGAGAGTTGTTTCTTAGATTCCCAACGAGCTGGAAGCAAGATGCTTTAGGGGCCATCTGCCCTTAAGGAAAGAAGGCAGCACTTTGTGCCTTGCAGCTCTAGGGCAATGTAGCACACCCAGAGCAGATGTTCTACTTCTGCCAGGTCAGGCCTGCAAAGAAACTTCGTTTCACAGGCCTTTGTAAGAGATGTTGCCGGTAGGCTGTAAGAGCACTGTGCAGAGCGACTTATTTCTTAGCTTCCCAGAGAGCTGGAAGCAAGATGCTTTGGGGCCCTTCTCACCCTTTGGAAAGAAGGCAGCACTTTGTGCCTTGCAGCTCTAGGGCAATGTAGCACACCCAGAGCAGAAGTTCTACTTCAGCTAGATCAGACCTGCAAAGAAACTGCGTTTCACAGGCCTTTGTAAGAGATGTTCCCTGTAGGCTGTTAGAGCACTGTGCAGAGCGAGTTGTTTCTTAGCTTCCCAAAGAGCTGGAAGCAAGATGCTTTAGGGGCCATCTGCCCTTAAGGAAAGAAGGCAGCACTTTGTGCCTTGCAGCTCCAGGGCAATGTAGCACACCCAGAGCAGATGTTCTACTTCTGCCAGGTCAGGCCCGCAAAGAAACTTCGTTTCACAGGCCCTTGTAAGAGATGTTCCCGGTAGGCTGTTAGAGCACTGTGCAGAGCGACTTGTTTCTTAGCTTCCCAAAGAGCTGGAAGCAAGATGCTTTGGGGCCCTTCTCACCCTTTGGAAAGAAGGCAGCACTTTGTGCCTTGCAGCTCTAGGGCAATGTAGCACACCCACAGCAGAAGTTCTACTTAAGCCAGATCTGGCCCGCAAAGAAACTGCGTTTCACAGGCCTTTGTAAGAGATGTTCCCGGTAGGCTGTTAGAGCACTGTGCAGAGCGAGTTGTTTCTTAGCTTCCCAGAGAGCTGGAAGCAAGATGCTTTGGGGCCCGTTAATTTTATACCCTGCTACTTTGCTGTAGTTGTTGATTATTTCTAATAGTTTTTCTGTGGATTCTTTGGGGTTTTCTATGTATAAGATCATGTCGTCTGCAAACAACGCGAGTTTTACTTCTTCGTTACCGATTTGGATTCCTTTCATTTTTTTTTCCTGCCGAATTGCTCTGGCCAGCACCTCCAGTACTATGTTGAATAGGAGTGGTGAAAGTGGGCACCCTTGTCTTGTTCCTGTCCTCAGAGGGATGGCTTTCAGCTTTTGTCCATTGAGTATGATGTTGGCTGTGGGTCTATCATATATGGCCTTTATTATGTTGAGGTACTTTCCTTCTATACCCGTTTTACTGAGGGTTTTTATCATAAATGGGTGTTGGATCTTGTCGAATGCTTTCTCTGCGTCTATTGAGATGATCATGTGGTTTTTGTTTTTCATTTTGTTGATGTAGTGTATCACGTTGATTGACTTGCGGGTGTTGAACCATCCCTGTGTCCCTGGTATAAATCCCACTTGATCATGGTGTATAATCTTTTTGATGTATTGCTGTAATCGGTTTGCCAAAATTTGGTTGAGGATTTTTGCATCTATGTTCATCAGTGATATCGGCCTGTAGTTCTCCTTCTTTGTGTTGTCCTTGTCAGGTTTGGGGATCAGAGTGATTTTGGCTTCATAGAATGTGTTAGGGAGTTCTCCATCTTTCTCAATTTTCTGGAACAGTTTGAGGAGAATAGGTACAAAGAACTCACACTGCTTAACAACAAAAAAACAAACAACCCGATCAAAAAATGGGCAGAG
Organism: Equus asinus; assembly: GCF_041296235.1. Classification (NCBI taxonomy): domain Eukaryota; kingdom Metazoa; phylum Chordata; class Mammalia; order Perissodactyla; family Equidae; genus Equus; species Equus asinus. The sequence goes on from NC_091790.1 coordinate 39,639,239, forward strand.
GACATGAACAGACATTTCTCCAAAGAAGATATGAACATGGCCAATAGACACATGAAAAGATGTTCATCATCGCTAATCATCAGGGAAATGCAAATCAAAACTACACTAAGATATCACCTTACCCCCGTTAGATTGGCAAAAACATCCAAAACCAAGAACGACAAATGTTGCAGAGGTTGTGGAGAAAGAGGAACCCTCATACACTGTTGGTGGGAATGCAAACTGGTACAGCCACTATGGAAAACAGTATGGAGATTTCTCAAAAAGTTAAAAATAGAAATACCCTATGACCCAGCCATCCCATTACTGGGTATCTATCCTAAGAACCTGATATCAGATATCTCAAGAGTCCGTTGCACCCCTATGTTCATCGCAGCATTATTTACAATAGCCAAGACGTGGAACCAGCCTACATGCCCAGAAACTGATGATTGGATAAAGAAGATGTGGTATATATACACAATGGAATACTACTCAGCCATAAAAAAAGACGAAAGTGGCCCATTCACAACAATGTGGATGGACCTCGAGGGCATTATGTTAAGCGAAATAAGTCAGTCAGAGAAAGACGAACTCTATATGACTCCACTCATAGGTGGAAATTAGTATATTGAGAAGGAGATCTGATCGGTGGTTACCAGGGAAAAGGGGGGTGGGGGGAGGGCACGGAGGGGGAAGTGGTGTTCCCACAACATGACTAACAAAAATGTACAACTGAAATTTCACAAGCTTGTAATCCGTCATAAGATTAATAAACAAACAAACAAACAAACAAAAAAAGATGCTTTGGGGCCCATCTGCCCCTATGGAAAGAACGCAGCACTTTCTGCCTTGCAGCTCTAGGGCAATGTAGCACACCCAGAGCAGAAGTTCTACTTCAGCCAGATCAGGCCCGCAAAGAAACTGCGTTTCACAGGCCTTTGTAAGAGATGTTCCCGGTAGGCTGTTAGAGCACTGTGCAGAGCGACTTGTTTCTTAGCTTCCCAAAGAGCTGGAAGCAAGATGCTTTGGGGCCCTTCTCACCCTTTGGAAAGAAGGCAGCACTTTGTGCCTTGCAGCTCTAGGGCAATGTAGCACACCCAGAGCAGAAGTTGTACTTCAGCCAGATCAGGCCCGCAAAGAAACTGTGTTTCACAGGCCTTTGTAAGAGATGTTCCCGGTAGGCTGTTAGAGCACTGTGCAGAGCGAGTTGTTTCTTAGCTTCCCAAAGAGCTGGAAGCAAGATGCTTTGGGGCCCTTCTCACCCTTTGGAAAGAAGGCAGCACTTTGTGCCTTGCAGCTCTAGGGCAATGTAGCACACCCAGAGCAGAAGTTCTACTTCAGCCAGATCAGGCCCGCAAAGAAACTGCGTTTCACAGGCCTTTGTAAGAGATGTTCCCGGTAGGCTGTTAGAGCACTGTGCAGAGCGAGTTGTTTCTTAGATTCCCAACGAGCTGGAAGCAAGATGCTTTAGGGGCCATCTGCCCTTAAGGAAAGAAGGCAGCACTTTGTGCCTTGCAGCTCTAGGGCAATGTAGCACACCCAGAGCAGATGTTCTACTTCTGCCAGGTCAGGCCTGCAAAGAAACTTCGTTTCACAGGCCTTTGTAAGAGATGTTGCCGGTAGGCTGTAAGAGCACTGTGCAGAGCGACTTATTTCTTAGCTTCCCAGAGAGCTGGAAGCAAGATGCTTTGGGGCCCTTCTCACCCTTTGGAAAGAAGGCAGCACTTTGTGCCTTGCAGCTCTAGGGCAATGTAGAACACCCAGAGCAGAAGTTCTACTTCAGCTAGATCAGACCTGCAAAGAAACTGCGTTTCACAGGCCTTTGTAAGAGATGTTCCCTGTAGGCTGTTAGAGCACTGTGGAGAGCGAGTTGTTTCTTAGCTTCCCAAAGAGCTGGAAGCAAGATGCTTTAGGGGCCATCTGCCCTTAAGGAAAGAAGGCAGCACTTTGTGCCTTGCAGCTCTAGGGCAATGTAGCACACCCAGAGCAGATGTTCTACTTCTGCCAGGTCAGGCCCGCAAAGAAACTTCGTTTCACAGGCCCTTGTAAGAGATGTTCCCGGTAGGCTGTTAGAGCACTGTGCAGAGCGACTTGTTTCTTAGCTTCCCAAAGAGCTGGAAGCAAGATGCTTTGGGGCCCTTCTCACCCTTTGGAAAGAAGGCAGCACTTTGTGCCTTGCAGCTCTAGGGCAATGTAGCACACCCACAGCAGAAGTTCTACTTAAGCCAGATCTGGCCCGCAAAGAAACTGCGTTTCACAGGCCTTTGTAAGAGATGTTCCCGGTAGGCTGTTAGAGCACTGTGCAGAGCGAGTTGTTTCTTAGCTTCCCAGAGAGCTGGAAGCAAGATGCTTTGGGGCCCGTTAATTTTATACCCTGCTACTTTGCTGTAGTTGTTGATTATTTCTAATAGTTTTTCTGTGGATTCTTTGGGGTTTTCTATGTATAAGATCATGTCGTCTGCAAACAACGCGAGTTTTACTTCTTCGTTACCGATTTGGATTCCTTTCATTTTTTTTTCCTGCCGAAATGCTCTGGCCAGCACCTCCAGTACTATGTTGAATAGGAGTGGTGAAAGTGGGCACCCTTGTCTTGTTCCTGTCCTCAGAGGGATGGCTTTCAGCTTTTGTCCATTGAGTATGATGTTGGCTGTGGGTCTATCATATATGGCCTTTATTATGTTCAGGTACTTTCCTTCTATACCCGTTTTACTGAGGGTTTTTATCATAAATGGGTGTTGGATCTTGTCGAATGCTTTCTCTGCGTCTATTGAGATGATCATGTGGTTTTTGTTTTTCATTTTGTTGATGTAGTGTATCACGTTGATTGACTTGCGGGTGTTGAACCATCCCTGTGTCCCTGGTATAAATCCCACTTGATCATGGTGTATAATCTTTTTGATGTATTGCTGTAATCGGTTTGCCAAAATTTGGTTGAGGATTTTTGCATCTATGTTCATCAGTGATATCGGCCTGTAGTTCTCCTTCTTTGTGTTGTCCTTGTCAGGTTTGGGGATCAGAGTGATGTTGGCTTCATAGAATGTGTTAGGGAGTTCTCCATCTTTCTCAATTTTCTGGAACAGTTTGAGGAGAATAGGTACAAAGAACTCACACTGCTTAACAACAAAAAAACAAACAACCCGATCAAAAAATGGGCAGAGGACATGAACAGACATTTCTCCAAAGAAGATATGAACATGGCCAATAGACACATGAAAAGATGTTCATCATCGCTAATCATCAGGGAAATGCAAATCAAAACTACACTAAGATATCACCTTACCCCCGTTAGATTGGCAAAAACATCCAAAACCAAGAACGACAAATGTTGGAGAGGTTGTGGACAAAGAGGAACCCTCATACACTGTTGGTGGGAATGCCAACTGGTACAGCCACTATGGAAAACAGTATGGAGATTTCTCAAAAAGTTAAAAATAGAAATACCCTATGACCCAGCCATCCCATTACTGGGTATCTATCCTAAGAACCTGATATCAGATATCTCAAGAGTCCGTTGCACCCCTATGTTCATCGCAGCATTATTTACAATAGCCAAGACGTGGAACCAGCCTACATGCCCAGAAACTGATGATTGGATAAAGAAGATGTGGTATATATACACAATGGAATACTACTCAGCCATAAAAAAAGACGACATTGGCCCATTCACAACAATGTGGATGGACCTCGAGGGCATTATGTTAAGCGAAATAAGTCAGTCAGAGAAAGACCAACTCTATATGACTCCACTCATAGGTGGAAATTAGTATATTGAGAAGGAGATCTGATCGGTGGTTACCAGGGAAAAGGGGGGGGAGGGGGAGGGCACAGAGGGGGAAGTGGTGTTCCCACAACATGACTAACAAAAATGTACAACTGAAATTTCACAAGCTTGTAATCCGTCATAAGATTAATAAACAAACAAACAAACAAAAAAAGATGCTTTGGGGCCCATCTTCCCCTATGGAAAGAACGCAGCACTTTCTGCCTTGCAGCTCTAGGGCAATGTAGCACACCCAGAGCAGAAGTTCTACTTCAGCCAGATCAGGCCCGCAAAGAAACTGCGTTTCACAGGCCTTTGTAAGAGATGTTCCCGGTAGGCTGTTAGAGCACTGTGCAGAGCGAGTTGTTTCTTAGCTTCCCAAAGAGCTGGAAGCAAAATGCTTTGAGACTCATCTGCCCCTTTGGAAAGAAGGCCTGCACTTTGTGTCTTGCAGGTCTAGGGCAATGTAGCACACCCAGAGCAGATGTTCTACTTCTTCCAGGTCAGTCCTGCAAAGAAACTGCGTTTCACAGTCCTTTGTAAGAGATGTTCCCGGTAGGCTGTTAGAGCACTGTGCAGAGCGAGTTGTTTCTTAGCTTCCCAAAGAGCTGGAAGCAAGATGCTTTGGGGCCCTACTCACCCTTTGGAAAGAAGGCGGCTCTTTGTGCCTTGCAGCTCTAGGGCAATGTAGCACACCCAGAGCAGAAGTTCTACTTCAGCCAGATCAGGCCAGCAAAGAAACTGCGTTTCACAGGCCTTTGTAAGAGATGTTCCCGGTAGGCTGTTAGAGCACTGTGCAGAGCGAGTTGTTTCTTAGATTCCCAAACAGCCGGAAGCAAGATGCTTTAGGGGCCATCTGCCCTTAAGGAAAGAAGGCAGCACTTTGTGCCTTGCAGCTCCAGGGCAATGTAGCACACCCAGAGCAGATGTTCTACTTCTGCCAGGTCAGGCCTGCAAAGAAACTTCGTTTCACAGGCCCTTGTAAGAGATGTTCCCGGTAGGCTGTTAGAGCACTGTGCAGAGCGACTTGTTTCTTAGCTTCCCAAAGAGCTGGAAGCAAGATGCTTTGGGGCCCTTCTCACCCTTTGGAAAGAAGGCAGCACTTTGTGCCTTGCAGCTCTAGGGCAATGTAGCACACCCACAGCAGAAGTTCTACTTCAGCCAGATCTGGCCCGCAAAGAAACTGCGTTTCACAGGCCTTTGTAAGAGATGTTCCCGGTAGGCTGTTAGAGCACTGTGCAGAGCGAGTTGTTTCTTAGCTTCCCAGAGAGCTGGAAGCAAGATGCTTTGGGGCCCGTTAATTTTATACCCTGCTACTTTGCTGTAGTTGTTGATTATTTCTAATAGTTTTTCTGTGGATTCTTTGGGGTTTTCTATGTATAAGATCATGTCGTCTGCAAACAACGCGAGTTTTACTTCTTCGTTACCGATTTGGATTCCTTTCATTTTTTTTCCTGCCGAATTGCTCTGGCCAGCACCTCCAGTACTATGTTGAATAGGAGTGGTGAAAGTGGGCACCCTTGTCTTGTTCCTGTCCTCAGAGGGATGGCTTTCAGCTTTTGTCCATTGAGTATGATGTTGGCTGTGGGTCTATCATATATGGCCTTTATTATGTTGAGGTACTTTCCTTCTATACCCGTTTTACTGAGGGTTTTTATCATAAATGGGTGTTGGATCTTGTCGAATGCTTTCTCTGCGTCTATTGAGATGATCATGTGGTTTTTGTTTTTCATTTTGTTGATGTAGTGTATCACGTTGATTGACTTGCGGGTGTTGAACCATCCCTGTGTCCCTGGTATAAATCCCACTTGATCATGGTGTATAATCTTTTTGATGTATTGCTGTAATCGGTTTGCCAAAATTTGGTTGAGGATTTTTGCATCTATGTTCATCAGTGATATCGGCCTGTAGTTCTCCTTCTTTGTGTTGTCCTTGTCAGGTTTGGGGATCAGAGTGATGTTGGCTTCATAGAATGTGTTAGGGAGTTCTCCATCTTTCTCAATTTTCTGGAACAGTTTGAGGAGAATAGGTACAAAGAACTCACACTGCTTAACAACAAAAAAACAAACAACCCGATCAAAAAATGGGCAGAGGACATGAACAGACATTTCTCCAAAGAAGATATGAACATGGCCAATAGACACATGAAAAGATGTTCATCATCGCTAATCATCAGGGAAATGCAAATCAAAACTACACTAAGATATCACCTTACCCCCGTTAGATTGGCAAAAACATCCAAAACCAAGAACGACAAATGTTGGAGAGGTTGTGGAGAAAGAGGAACCCTCATACACTGTTGGTGGGAATGCCAACTGGTACAGCCACTATGGAAAACAGTATGGAGATTTCTCAAAAAGTTAAAAATAGAAATACCCTATGACCCAGCCATCCCATTACTGGGTATCTATCCTAAGAACCTGATATCAGATATCTCAAGAGTCCGTTGCACCCCTATGTTCATCGCAGCATTATTTACAATAGCCAAGACGTGGAACCAGCCTACATGCCCAGAAACTGATGATTGGATAAAGAAGATGTGGTATATATACACAATGGAATACTACTCAGCCATAAAAAAAGACGAAAGTGGCCCATTCACAACAATGTGGATGGACCTCGAGGGCATTATGTTAAGCGAAATAAGTCAGTCAGAGAAAGACGAACTCTATATGACTCCACTCATAGGTGGAAATTAGTATATTGAGAAGGAGATCTGATCGGTGGTTACCAGGGAAAAGGGGGGGTGGGGGGAGGGCACGGAGGGGGAAGTGGTGTTCCCACAACATGACTAACAAAAATGTACAACTGAAATTTCACAAGCTTGTAATCCGTCATAAGATTAATAAACAAACAAACAAAAAAAGATGCTTTGGGGCCCATCTGCCCCTATGGAAAGAAGGCAGCACTTTGTGCCTTGCAGCTCTAGGGCAATGTAGCACACCCAGAGCAGAAGTTCTACTTCAGCCAGATCAGGCCCGCAAAGAAACTGCGTTTCACAGGCCTTTGTAAGAGATGTTCCCGGTAGGCTGTTAGAGCACTGTGCAGAGCGAGTTGTTTCTTAGCTTCCCAAAGAGCTGGAAGCAAAATGCTTTGAGACTCATCTGCCCCTTTGGAAAGAAGGCAGCACTTTGTGCCTTGCAGGTCTAGGGCAATGTAGCACACCCAGAGCAGATGTTCTACTTCTGCCAGGTCAGGCCTGCAAAGAAACTGCCTTTCACAGGCCTTTGTAAGAGATGTTCCCGGTAGGCTGTTAGAGCACTGTGCAGAGCGAGTTGTTTCTTAGCTTCCCAAAGAGCTGGAAGCAAGATGCTTTGGGGCCCTTCTCACCCTTTGGAAAGAAGGCAGCACTTTGTGCCTTGCAGCTCTAGGGCAATGTAGCACACCCAGAGCAGAAGTTCTACTTCAGCCAGATCAGGCCAGCAAAGAAACTGCGTTTCACAGGCCTTTGTAAGAGATGTTCCCGGTAGGCTGTTAGAGCACTGTGCAGAGCGAGTTGTTTCTTAGATTCCCAACGAGCTGGAAGGAAGATGCTTTAGGGGCCATCTGCCCTTAAGGAAAGAAGGCAGCACTTTGTGCCTTGCAGCTCCAGGGCAATGTAGCACACCCAGAGCAGATGTTCTACTTCTGCCAGGTCAGGCCCGCAAAGAAACTTCGTTTCACAGGCCCTTGTAAGAGATGTTCCCGGTAGGCTGTTAGAGCACTGTGCAGAGCGACTTGTTTCTTAGCTTCCCAAAGAGCTGGAAGCAAGATGCTTTGGGGCCCTTCTCACCCTTTGGAAAGAAGGCAGCACTTTGTGCCTTGCAGCTCTAGGGCAATGTAGCACACCCACAGCAGAAGTTCTACTTCAGCCAGATCTGGCCCGCAAAGAAACTGCGTTTCACAGGCCTTTGTAAGAGATGTTCCCGGTAGGCTGTTAGAGCACTGTGCAGAGCGAGTTGTTTCTTAGCTTCCCAGAGAGCTGGAAGCAAGATGCTTTGGGGCCCGTTAATTTTATACCCTGCTACTTTGCTGTAGTTGTTGATTATTTCTAATAGTTTTTCTGTGGATTCTTTGGGGTTTTCTATGTATAAGATCATGTCGTCTGCAAACAACGCGAGTTTTACTTCTTCGTTACCGATTTGGATTCCTTTCATTTTTTTTTCCTGCCGAATTGCTCTGGCCAGCACCTCCAGTACTATGTTGAATAGGAGTGGTGAAAGTGGGCACCCTTGTCTTGTTCCTGTCCTCAGAGGGATGGCTTTCAGCTTTTGTCCATTGAGTATGATGTTGGCTGTGGGTCTATCATATATGGCCTTTATTATGTTGAGGTACTTTCCTTCTATACCCGTTTTACTGAGGGTTTTTATCATAAATGGGTGTTGGATCTTGTCGAATGCTTTCTCTGCGTCTATTGAGATGATCATGTGGTTTTTGTTTTTCATTTTGTTGATGTAGTGTATCACGTTGATTGACTTGCGGGTGTTGAACCATCCCTGTGTCCCTGGTATAAATCCCACTTGATCATGGTGTATAATCTTTTTGATGTATTGCTGTAATCGGTTTGCCAAAATTTGGTTGAGGATTTTTGCATCTATGTTCATCAGTGATATCGGCCTGTAGTTCTCCTTCTTTGTGTTGTCCTTGTCAGGTTTGGGGATCAGAGTGATGTTGGCTTCATAGAATGTGTTAGGGAGTTCTCCATCTTTCTCAATTTTCTGGAACAGTTTGAGGAGAATAGGTACAAAGAACTCACACTGCTTAACAACAAAAAAACAAACAACCCGATCAAAAAATGGGCAGAGGACATGAACAGACATTTCTCCAAAGAAGATATGAACATGGCCAATAGACACATGAAAAGATGTTCATCATCGCTAATCATCAGGGAAATGCAAATCAAAACTACACTAAGATATCACCTTACCCCCGTTAGATTGGCAAAAACATCCAAAACCAAGAACGACAAATGTTGGAGAGGTTGTGGAGAAAGAGGAACCCTCATACACTGTTGGTGGGAATGCCAACTGGTACAGCCACTATGGAAAACAGTATGGAGATTTCTCAAAAAGTTAAAAATAGAAATACCCTATGACCCAGCCATCCCATTACTGGGTATCTATCCTAAGAACCTGATATCAGATATCTCAAGAGTCCGTTGCACCCCTATGTTCATCGCAGCATTATTTACAATAGCCAAGACGTGGAACCAGCCTACATGCCCAGAAACTGATGATTGGATAAAGAAGATGTGGTATATATACACAATGGAATACTACTCAGCCATAAAAAAAGACGAAAGTGGCCCATTCACAACAATGTGGATGGACCTCGAGGGCATTATGTTAAGCGAAATAAGTCAGTCAGAGAAAGACGAACTCTATATGACTCCACTCATAGGTGGAAATTAGTATATTGAGAAGGAGATCTGATCGGTGGTTACCAGGGAAAAGGGGGGTGGGGGGAGGGCACGGAGGGGGAAGTGGTGTTCCCACAACATGACTAACAAAAATGTACAACTGAAATTTCACAAGCTTGTAATCCGTCATAAGATTAATAAACAAACAAACAAACAAACAAAAAAAGATGCTTTGGGGCCCATCTGCCCCTATGGAAAGAACGCAGCACTTTCTGCCTTGCAGCTCTAGGGCAATGTAGCACACCCAGAGCAGAAGTTCTACTTCAGCCAGATCAGGCCCGCAAAGAAACTGCGTTTCACAGGCCTTTGTAAGAGATGTTCCCGGTAGGCTGTTAGAGCACTGTGCAGAGCGACTTGTTTCTTAGCTTCCCAAAGAGCTGGAAGCAAGATGCTTTGGGACCCTTCTCACCCTTTGGAAAGAAGGCAGCACTTTGTGCCTTGCAGCTCTAGGGCAATGTAGCACACCCAGAGCAGAAGTTGTACTTCAGCCAGATCAGGCCCGCAAAGAAACTGCGTTTCACAGGCCTTTGTAAGAGATGTTCCCGGTAGGCTGTTAGAGCACTGTGCAGAGCGACTTGTTTCTTAGATTCCCAACGAGCTGGAAGGAAGATGCTTTAGGGGCCATCTGCCCTTAAGGAAAGAAGGCAGCACTTTGTGCCTTGCAGCTCTAGGGCAATGTAGCACACCCAGAGCAGATGTTCTACTTCTGCCAGGTCAGGCCTGCAAAGAAACTTCGTTTCACAGGCCTTTGTAAGAGATGTTGCCGGTAGGCTGTAAGAGCACTGTGCAGAGCGATTATTTCTTAGCTTCCCAGAGAGCTGGAAGCAAGATGCTTTGGGGCCCTTCTCACCCTTTGGAAAGAAGGCAGCACTTTGTGCCTTGCAGCTCTAGGGCAATGTAGAACACCCAGAGCAGAAGTTCTACTTCAGCTAGATCAGACCTGCAAAGAAACTGCGTTTCACAGGCCTTTGTAAGAGATGTTCCCTGTAGGCTGTTAGAGCACTGTGGAGAGCGAGTTGTTTCTTAGCTTCCCAAAGAGCTGGAAGCAAGATGCTTTAGGGGCCATCTGCCCTTAAGGAAAGAAGGCAGCACTTTGTGCCTTGCAGCTCTAGGGCAATGTAGCACACCCAGAGCAGATGTTCTACTTCTGCCAGGTCAGGCCCGCAAAGAAACTTCGTTTCACAGGCCCTTGTAAGAGATGTTCCCGGTAGGCTGTTAGAGCACTGTGCAGAGCGACTTGTTTCTTAGCTTCCCAAAGAGCTGGAAGCAAGATGCTTTGGGGCCCTTCTCAGCCTTTGGAAAGAAGGCAGCACTTTGTGCCTTGCAGCTCTAGGGCAATGTAGCACACCCACAGCAGAAGTTCTACTTAAGCCAGATCTGGCCCGCAAAGAAACTGCGTTTCACAGGCCTTTGTAAGAGATGTTCCCGGTAGGCTGTTAGAGCACTGTGCAGAGCGAGTTGTTTCTTAGCTTCCCAGAGAGCTGGAAGCAAGATGCTTTGGGGCCCGTTAATTTTATACCCTGCTACTTTGCTGTAGTTGTTGATTATTTCTAATAGTTTTTCTGTGGATTCTTTGGGGTTTTCTATGTACAAGATCATGTCGTCTGCAAACAACGCGAGTTTTACTTCTTCGTTACCGATTTGGATTCCTTTCATTTTTTTTTCCTGCCGAAATGCTCTGGCCAGCACCTCCAGTACTATGTTGAATAGGAGTGGTGAAAGTGGGCACCCTTGTCTTGTTCCTGTCCTCAGAGGGATGGCTTTCAGCTTTTGTCCATTGAGTATGATGTTGGCTGTGGGTCTATCATATATGGCCTTTATTATGTTGAGGTACTTTCCTTCTATACCCGTTTTACTGAGGGTTTTTATCATAAATGGGTGTTGGATCTTGTCGAATGCTTTCTCTGCGTCTATTGAGATGATCATGTGGTTTTTGTTTTTCATTTTGTTGATGTAGTGTATCACGTTGATTGACTTGCGGGTGTTGAACCATCCCTGTGTCCCTGGTATAAATCCCACTTGATCATGGTGTATAATCTTTTTGATGTATTGCTGTAATCGGTTTGCCAAAATTTGGTTGAGGATTTTTGCATCTATGTTCATCAGTGATATCGGCCTGTAGTTCTCCTTCTTTGTGTTGTCCTTGTCAGGTTTGGGGATCAGAGTGATGTTGGCTTCATAGAATGTGTTAGGGAGTTCTCCATCTTTCTCAATTTTCTGGAACAGTTTGAGGAGAATAGGTACAAAGAACTCACACTGCTTAACAACAAAAAAACAAACAACCCGATCAAAAAATGGGCAGAGGACATGAACAGACATTTCTCCAAAGAAGATATGAACATGGCCAATAGACACATGAAAAGATGTTCATCATCGCTAATCATCAGGGAAATGCAAATCAAAACTACACTAAGATATCACCTTACCCCCGTTAGATTGGCAAAAACATCCAAAACCAAGAACGACAAATGTTGGAGAGGTTGTGGAGAAAGAGGAACCCTCATACACTGTTGGTGGGAATGCCAACTGGTACAGCCACTATGGAAAACAGTATGGAGATTTCTCAAAAAGTTAAAAATAGAAATACCCTATGACCCAGCCATCCCATTACTGGGTATCTATCCTAAGAACCTGATATCAGATATCTCAAGAGTCCGTTGCACCCCTATGTTCATCGCAGCATTATTTACAATAGCCAAGACGTGGAACCAGCCTACATGCCCAGAAACTGATGATTGGATAAAGAAGATGTGGTATATATACACAATGGAATACTACTCAGCCATAAAAAAAGACGAAAGTGGCCCATTCACAACAATGTGGATGGACCTCGAGGGCATTATGTTAAGCGAAATAAGTCAGTCAGAGAAAGACGAACTCTATATGACTCCACTCATAGGTGGAAATTAGTATATTGAGAAGGAGATCTGATCGGTGGTTACCAGGGAAAAGGGGGGGTGGGGGGAGGGCACGGAGGGGGAAGTGGTGTTCCCACAACATGACTAACAAAAATGTACAACTGAAATTTCACAAGCTTGTAATCCGTCATAAGATTAATAAACAAACAAACAAAAAAAGATGCTTTGGGGCCCATCTGCCCCTATGGAAAGAAGGCAGCACTTTGTGCCTTGCAGCTCTAGGGCAATGTAGCACACCCAGAGCAGAAGTTCTACTTCAGCCAGATCAGGCCCGCAAAGAAACTGCGTTTCACAGGCCTTTGTAAGAGATGTTCCCGGTAGGCTGTTAGAGCACTGTGCAGAGCGAGTTGTTTCTTAGCTTCCCAAAGAGCTGGAAGCAAAATGCTTTGAGACTCATCTGCCCCTTTGGAAAGAAGGCAGCACTTTGTGCCTTGCAGGTCTAGGGCAATGTAGCACACCCAGAGCAGATGTTCTACTTCTGCCAGGTCAGGCCTGCAAAGAAACTGCCTTTCACAGGCCTTTGTAAGAGATGTTCCCGGTAGGCTGTTAGAGCACTGTGCAGAGCGAGTTGTTTCTTAGCTTCCCAAAGAGCTGGAAGCAAGATGCTTTGGGGCCCTTCTCACCCTTTGGAAAGAAGGCAGCACTTTGTGCCTTGCAGCTCTAGGGCAATGTAGCACACCCAGAGCAGAAGTTCTACTTCAGCCAGATCAGGCCCGCAAAGAAACTGCGTTTCACAGGCCTTTGTAAGAGATGTTCCCGGTAGGCTGTTAGAGCACTGTGCAGAGCGAGTTGTTTCTTAGATTCCCAACGAGCTGGAAGCAAGATGCTTTAGGGGCCATCTGCCCTTAAGGAAAGAAGGCAGCACTTTGTGCCTTGCAGGTCTAGGGCAATGTAGCACACCCAGAGCAGATGTTCTACTTCTGCCAGGTCAGGCCCGCAAAGAAACTTCGTTTCACAGGCCCTTGTAAGAGATGTTCCCGGTAGGCTGTTAGAGCACTGTGCAGAGCGACTTGTTTCTTAGCTTCCCAAAGAGCTGGAAGCAAGATGCTTTGGGGCCCTTCTCACCCTTTGGAAAGAAGGCAGCACTTTGTGCCTTGCAGCTCTAGGGCAATGTAGCACACCCACAGCAGAAGTTCTACTTAAGCCAGATCTGGCCCGCAAAGAAACTGCGTTTCACAGGCCTTTGTAAGAGATGTTCCCGGTAGGCTGTTAGAGCACTGTGCAGAGCGAGTTGTTTCTTAGCTTCCCAGAGAGCTGGAAGCAAGATGCTTTGGGGCCCGTTAATTTTATACCCTGCTACTTTGCTGTAGTTGTTGATTATTTCTAATAGTTTTTCTGTGGATTCTTTGGGGTTTTCTATGTATAAGATCATGTCGTCTGTAAACAACGCGAGTTTTACTTCTTCGTTACCGATTTGGATTCCTTTCATTTTTTTTTCCTGCCGAATTGCTCTGGCCAGCACCTCCAGTACTATGTTGAATAGGAGTGGTGAAAGTGGGCACCCTTGTCTTGTTCCTGTCCTCAGAGGGATGGCTTTCAGCTTTTGTCCATTGAGTATGATGTTGGCTGTGGGTCTATCATATATGGCCTTTATTATGTTGAGGTACTTTCCTTCTATACCCGTTTTACTGAGGGTTTTTATCATAAATGGGTGTTGGATCTTGTCGAATTCTTTCTCTGCGTCTATTGAGATGATCATGTGGTTTTTGTTTTTCATTTTGTTGATGTAGTGTATCACGTTGATTGACTTGCGGGTGTTGAACCATCCCTGTGTCCCTGGTATAAATCCCACTTGATCATGGTGTATAATCTTTTTGATGTATTGCTGTAATCGGTTTGCCAAAATTTGGTTGAGGATTTTTGCATCTATGTTCATCAGTGATATCGGCCTGTAGTTCTCCTTCTTTGTGTTGTCCTTGTCAGGTTTGGGGATCAGAGTGATGTTGGCTTCATAGAATGTGTTAGGGAGTTCTCCATCTTTCTCAATTTTCTGGAACAGTTTGAGGAGAATAGGTACAAAGAACTCACACTGCTTAACAACAAAAAAACAAACAACCCGATCAAAAAATGGGCAGAGGACATGAACAGACATTTCTCCAAAGAAGATATGAACATGGCCAATAGACACATGAAAAGATGTTCATCATCGCTAATCATCAGGGAAATGCAAATCAAAACTACACTAAGATATCACCTTACCCCCGTTAGATTGGCAAAAACATCCAAAACCAAGAACGACAAATGTTGCAGAGGTTGTGGAGAAAGAGGAACCCTCATACACTGTTGGTGGGAATGCAAACTGGTACAGCCACTATGGAAAACAGTATGGAGATTTCTCAAAAAGTTAAAAATAGAAATACCCTATGACCCAGCCATCCCATTACTGGGTATCTATCCTAAGAACCTGATATCAGATATCTCAAGAGTCCGTTGCACCCCTATGTTCATCGCAGCATTATTTACAATAGCCAAGACGTGGAACCAGCCTACATGCCCAGAAACTGATGATTGGATAAAGAAGATGTGGTATATATACACAATGGAATACTACTCAGCCATAAAAAAAGACGAAAGTGGCCCATTCACAACAATGTGGATGGACCTCGAGGGCATTATGTTAAGCGAAATAAGTCAGTCAGAGAAAGACGAAATCTATATGACTCCACTCATAGGTGGAAATTAGTATATTGAGAAGGAGATCTGATCGGTGGTTACCAGGGAAAAGGGGGGTGGGGGGAGGGCACGGAGGGGGAAGTGGTGTTCCCACAACATGACTAACAAAAATGTACAACTGAAATTTCACAAGCTTGTAATCCGTCATAAGATTAATAAACAAACAAACAAACAAACAAAAAAAGATGCTTTGGGGCCCATCTGCCCCTATGGAAAGAACGCAGCACTTTCTGCCTTGCAGCTCTAGGGCAATGTAGCACACCCAGAGCAGAAGTTCTACTTCAGCCAGATCAGGCCCGCAAAGAAACTGCGTTTCACAGGCCTTTGTAAGAGATGTTCCCGGTAGGCTGTTAGAGCACTGTGCAGAGCGACTTGTTTCTTAGCTTCCCAAAGAGCTGGAAGCAAGATGCTTTGGGACCCTTCTCACCCTTTGGAAAGAAGGCAGCACTTTGTGCCTTGCAGCTCTAGGGCAATGTAGCACACCCAGAGCAGAAGTTGTACTTCAGCCAGATCAGGCCCGCAAAGAAACTGTGTTTCACAGGCCTTTGTAAGAGATGTTCCCGGTAGGCTGTTAGAGCACTGTGCAGAGCGAGTTGTTTCTTAGCTTCCCAAAGAGCTGGAAGCAAGATGCTTTGGGGCCCTTCTCACCCTTTGGAAAGAAGGCAGCACTTTGTGCCTTTCAGCTCTAGGGCAATGTAGCACACCCAGAGCAGAAGTTCTACTTCAGCCAGATCAGGCCCGCAAAGAAACTGCGTTTCACAGGCCTTTGTAAGAGATGTTCCCGGTAGGCTGTTAGAGCACTGTGCAGAGCGAGTTGTTTCTTAGATTCCCAACGAGCTGGAAGCAAGATGCTTTAGGGGCCATCTGCCCTTAAGGAAAGAAGGCAGCACTTTGTGCCTTGCAGCTCTAGGGCAATGTAGCACACCCAGAGCAGATGTTCTACTTCTGCCAGGTCAGGCCTTCAAAGAAACTTCGTTTCACAGGCCTTTGTAAGAGATGTTGCCGGTAGGCTGTAAGAGCACTGTGCAGAGCGATTATTTCTTAGCTTCCCAGAGAGCTGGAAGCAAGATGCTTTGGGGCCCTTCTCACCCTTTGGAAAGAAGGCAGCACTTTGTGCCTTGCAGCTCTAGGGCAATGTAGAACACCCAGAGCAGAAGTTCTACTTCAGCTAGATCAGACCTGCAAAGAAACTGCGTTTCACAGGCCTTTGTAAGAGATGTTCCCTGTAGGCTGTTAGAGCACTGTGGAGAGCGAGTTGTTTCTTAGCTTCCCAAAGAGCTGGAAGCAAGATGCTTTAGGGGCCATCTGCCCTTAAGGAAAGAAGGCAGCACTTTGTGCCTTGCAGCTCTAGGGCAATGTAGCACACCCAGAGCAGATGTTCTACTTTTGCCAGGTCAGGCCCGCAAAGAAACTTCGTTTCACAGGCCCTTGTAAGAGATGTTCCCGGTAGGCTGTTAGAGCACTGTGCAGAGCGACTTGTTTCTTAGCTTCCCAAAGAGCTGGAAGCAAGATGCTTTGGGGCCCTTCTCAGCCTTTGGAAAGAAGGCAGCACTTTGTGCCTTGCAGCTCTAGGGCAATGTAGCACACCCACAGCAGAAGTTCTACTTAAGCCAGATCTGGCCCGCAAAGAAACTGCGTTTCACAGGCCTTTGTAAGAGATGTTCCCGGTAGGCTGTTAGAGCACTGTGCAGAGCGAGTTGTTTCTTAGCTTCCCAAAGAGCTGGAAGCAAGATGCTTTGGGGCCCTTCTCACCCTTTGGAAAGAAGGCGGCACTTTGTGCCTTGCAGCTCTAGGGCAATGTAGCACACCCAGAGCAGAAGTTCTACTTCAGCCAGATCAGGCCAGCAAAGAAACTGCGTTTCACAGGCCTTTGTAAGAGATGTTCCCGGTAGGCTGTTAGAGCACTGTGCAGAGCGAGTTGTTTCTTAGCTTCCCAGAGAGCTGGAAGCAAGATGCTTTGGGGCCCGTTAATTTTATACCCTGCTACTTTGCTGTAGTTGTTGATTATTTCTAATAGTTTTTCTGTGGATTCTTTGGGGTTTTCTATGTACAAGATCATGTCGTCTGCAAACAACGCGAGTTTTACTTCTTCGTTACCGATTTGGATTCCTTTCATTTTTTTTTCCTGCCGAAATGCTCTGGCCAGCACCTCCAGTACTATGTTGAATAGGAGTGGTGAAAGTGGGCACCCTTGTCTTGTTCCTGTCCTCAGAGGGATGGCTTTCAGCTTTTGTCCATTGAGTATGATGTTGGCTGTGGGTCTATCATATATGGCCTTTATTATGTTGAGGTACTTTCCTTCTATACCCGTTTTACTGAGGGTTTTTATCATAAATGGGTGTTGGATCTTGTCGAATGCTTTCTCTGCGTCTATTGAGATGATCATGTGGTTTTTGTTTTTCATTTTGTTGATGTAGTGTATCACGTTGATTGACTTGCGGGTGTTGAACCATCCCTGTGTCCCTGGTATAAATCCCACTTGATCATGGTGTATAATCTTTTTGATGTATTGCTGTAATCGGTTTGCCAAAATTTGGTTGAGGATTTTTGCATCTATGTTCATCAGTGATATCGGCCTGTAGTTCTCCTTCTTTGTGTTGTCCTTGTCAGGTTTGGGGATCAGAGTGATGTTGGCTTCATAGAATGTGTTAGGGAGTTCTCCATCTTTCTCAATTTTCTGGAACAGTTTGAGGAGAATAGGTACAAAGAACTCACACTGCTTAACAACAAAAAAACAAACAACCCGATCAAAAAATGGGCAGAGGACATGAACAGACATTTCTCCAAAGAAGATATGAACATGGCCAATAGACACATGAAAAGATGTTCATCATCGCTAATCATCAGGGAAATGCAAATCAAAACTACACTAAGATATCACCTTACCCCCGTTAGATTGGCAAAAACATCCAAAACCAAGAACGACCAATGTTGCAGAGGTTGTGGACAAAGAGGAACCCTCATACACTGTTGGTGGGAATGCAAACTGGTACAGCCACTATGGAAAACAGTATGGAGATTTCTCAAAAAGTTAAAAATAGAAATACCCTATGACCCAGCCATCCCATTACTGGGTATCTATCCTAAGAACCTGATATCAGATATCTCAAGAGTCCGTTGCACCCCTATGTTCATCGCAGCATTATTTACAATAGCCAAGACGTGGAACCAGCCTACATGCCCAGAAACTGATGATTGGATAAAGAAGATGTGGTATATATACACAATGGAATACTACTCAGCCATAAAAAAAGACGACATTGGCCCATTCACAACAATGTGGATGGACCTCGAGGGCATTATGTTAAGCGAAATAAGTCAGTCAGAGAAAGACCAACTCTATATGACTCCACTCATAGGTGGAAATTAGTATATTGAGAAGGAGATCTGATCGGTGGTTACCAGGGAAAAGGGGGGGGAGGGGGAGGGCACAGAGGGGGAAGTGGTGTTCCCACAACATGACTAACAAAAATGTACAACTGAAATTTCACAAGCTTGTAATCCGTCATAAGATTAATAAACAAACAAACAAACAAAAAAAGATGCTTTGGGGCCCATCTTCCCCTATGGAAAGAACGCAGCACTTTCTGCCTTGCAGCTCTAGGGCAATGTAGCACACCCAGAGCAGAAGTTCTACTTCAGCCAGATCAGGCCCGCAAAGAAACTGCGTTTCACAGGCCTTTGTAAGAGATGTTCCCGGTAGGCTGTTAGAGCACTGTGCAGAGCGAGTTGTTTCTTAGCTTCCCAAAGAGCTGGAAGCAAAATGCTTTGAGACTCATCTGCCCCTTTGGAAAGAAGGCCTGCACTTTGTGTCTTGCAGGTCTAGGGCAATGTAGCACACCCAGAGCAGATGTTCTACTTCTTCCAGGTCAGTCCTGCAAAGAAACTGCGTTTCACAGTCCTTTGTAAGAGATGTTCCCGGTAGGCTGTTAGAGCACTGTGCAGAGCGAGTTGTTTCTTAGCTTCCCAAAGAGCTGGAAGCAAGATGCTTTGGGGCCCTTCTCACCCTTTGGAAAGAAGGCGGCACTTTGTGCCTTGCAGCTCTAGGGCAATGTAGCACACCCAGAGCAGAAGTTCTACTTCAGCCAGATCAGGCCAGCAAAGAAACTGCGTTTCACAGGCCTTTGTAAGAGATGTTCCCGGTAGGCTGTTAGAGCACTGTGCAGAGCGAGTTGTTTCTTAGATTCCCAAACAGCCGGAAGCAAGATGCTTTAGGGGCCATCTGCCCTTAAGGAAAGAAGGCAGCACTTTGTGCCTTGCAGCTCCAGGGCAATGTAGCACACCCAGAGCAGATGTTCTACTTCTGCCAGGTCAGGCCTGCAAAGAAACTTCGTTTCACAGGCCCTTGTAAGAGATGTTCCCGGTAGGCTGTTAGAGCACTGTGCAGAGCGACTTGTTTCTTAGCTTCCCAAAGAGCTGGAAGCAAGATGCTTTGGGGCCCTTCTCACCCTTTGGAAAGAAGGCAGCACTTTGTGCCTTGCAGCTCTAGGGCAATGTAGCACACCCACAGCAGAAGTTCTACTTCAGCCAGATCAGGCCCGCAAAGAAACTGCGTTTCACAGGCCTTTGTAAGAGATGTTCCCGGTAGGCTGTTAGAGCACTGTGCAGAGCGAGTTGTTTCTTAGCTTCCCAGAGAGCTGGAAGCAAGATGCTTTGGGGCCCGTTAATTTTATACCCTGCTACTTTGCTGTAGTTGTTGATTATTTCTAATAGTTTTTCTGTGGATTCTTTGGGGTTTTCTATGTATAAGATCATGTCGTCTGCAAACAACGCGAGTTTTACTTCTTCGTTACCGATTTGGATTCCTTTCATTTTTTTTCCTGCCGAATTGCTCTGGCCAGCACCTCCAGTACTATGTTGAATAGGAGTGGTGAAAGTGGGCACCCTTGTCTTGTTCCTGTCCTCAGAGGGATGGCTTTCAGCTTTTGTCCATTGAGTATGATGTTGGCTGTGGGTCTATCATATATGGCCTTTATTATGTTGAGGTACTTTCCTTCTATATCCGTTTTACTGAGGGTTTTTATCATAAATGGGTGTTGGATCTTGTCGAATGCTTTCTCTGCGTCTATTGAGATGATCATGTGGTTTTTGTTTTTCATTTTGTTGATGTAGTGTATCACGTTGATTGACTTGCGGGTGTTGAACCATCCCTGTGTCCCTGGTATAAATCCCACTTGATCATGGTGTATAATCTTTTTGATGTATTGCTGTAATCGGTTTGCCAAAATTTTGTTGAGGATTTTTGCATCTATGTTCATCAGTGATATCGGCCTGTAGTTCTCCTTCTTTGTGTTGTCCTTGTCAGGTTTGGGGATCAGAGTGATGTTGGCTTCATAGAATGTGTTAGGGAGTTCTCCATCTTTCTCAATTTTCTGGAACAGTTTGAGGAGAATAGGTACAAAGAACTCACACTGCTTAACAACAAAAAAACAAACAACCCGATCAAAAAATGGGCAGAGGACATGAACAGACATTTCTCCAAAGAAGATATGAACATGGCCAATAGACACATGAAAAGATGTTCATCATCGCTAATCATCAGGGAAATGCAAATCAAAACTACACTAAGATATCACCTTACCCCCGTTAGATTGGCAAAAACATCCAAAACCAAGAACGACAAATGTTGGAGAGGTTGTGGAGAAAGAGGAACCCTCATACACTGTTGGTGGGAATGCAAACTGGTACAGCCACTATGGAAAACAGTATGGAGATTTCTCAAAAAGTTAAAAATAGAAATACCCTATGACCCAGCCATCCCATTACTGGGTATCTATCCTAAGAACCTGATATCAGATATCTCAAGAGTCCGTTGCACCCCTATGTTCATCGCAGCATTATTTACAATAGCCAAGACGTGGAACCAGCCTACATGCCCAGAAACTGATGATTGGATAAAGAAGATGTGGTATATATACACAATGGAATACTACTCAGCCATAAAAAAAGACGAAAGTGGCCCATTCACAACAATGTGGATGGACCTCGAGGGCATTATGTTAAGCGAAATAAGTCAGTCAGAGAAAGACGAACTCTATATGACTCCACTCATAGGTGGAAATTAGTATATTGAGAAGGAGATCTGATCGGTGGTTACCAGGGAAAAGGGGGGGTGGGGGGAGGGCACGGAGGGGGAAGTGGTGTTCCCACAACATGACTAACAAAAATGTACAACTGAAATTTCACAAGCTTGTAATCCGTCATAAGATTAATAAACAAACAAACAAAAAAAGATGCTTTGGGGCCCATCTGCCCCTATGGAAAGAAGGCAGCACTTTGTGCCTTGCAGCTCTAGGGCAATGTAGCACACCCAGAGCAGAAGTTCTACTTCAGCCAGATCAGGCCCGCAAAGAAACTGCGTTTCACAGGCCTTTGTAAGAGATGTTCCCGGTAGGCTGTTAGAGCACTGTGCAGAGCGAGTTGTTTCTTAGCTTCCCAAAGAGCTGGAAGCAAAATGCTTTGAGACTCATCTGCCCCTTGGGAAAGAAGGCAGCACTTTGTGCCTTGCAGGTCTAGGGCAATGTAGCACACCCAGAGCAGATGTTCTACTTCTGCCAGGTCAGGCCTGCAAAGAAACTGCCTTTCACAGGCCTTTGTAAGAGATGTTCCCGGTAGGCTGTTAGAGCACTGTGCAGAGCGAGTTGTTTCTTAGCTTCCCAAAGAGCTGGAAGCAAGATGCTTTAGGGGCCATCTGCCCTTAAGGAAAGAAGGCAGCACTTTGTGCCTTGCAGCTCTAGGGCAATGTAGCACACCCAGAGCATATGTTCTACTTCTGCCAGGTCAGGCCTGCAAAGAAACTTCGTTTCACAGGCCTTTGTAAGAGATGTTGCCGGTAGGCTGTAAGAGCACTGTGCAGAGAGACTTATTTCTTAGCTTCCCAGAGAGCTGGAAGCAAGATGCTTTGGGGCCCTTCTCACCCTTTGGAAAGAAGGCAGCACTTTGTGCCTTGCAGCTCTAGGGCAATGTAGCACACCCACAGCAGAAGTTCTACTTCAGCTAGATCAGACCTGCAAAGAAACTGCGTTTCACAGGCCTTTGTAAGAGATGTTCCCTGTAGGCTGTTAGAGCACTGTGCAGAGCGAGTTGTTTCTTAGCTTCCCAAAGAGCTGGAAGCAAGATGCTTTAGGGGCCATCTGCCCTTAAGGAAAGAAGGCAGCACTTTGTGCCTTGCAGCTCTAGGGCAATGTAGCACACCCAGAGCAGATGTTCTACTTCTGCCAGGTCACCCCTGCAAAGAAACTTCGTTTCACAGGCCCTTGTAAGAGATGTTCCCGGTAGGCTGTTAGAGCACTGTGCAGAGCGACTTGTTTCTTAGCTTCCCAAAGAGCTGGAAGCAAGATGCTTTGGGGCCCTTCTCACCCTTTGGAAAGAAGGCAGCACTTTGTGCCTTGCAGCTCTAGGGCAATGTAGCACACCCACAGCAGAAGTTCTACTTAAGCCAGATCTGGCCCGCAAAGAAACTGCGTTTCACAGGCCTTTGTAAGAGATGTTCCCGGTAGGCTGTTAGAGCACTGTGCAGAGCGAGTTGTTTCTTAGCTTCCCAGAGAGCTGGAAGCAAGATGCTTTGGGGCCCGTTAATTTTATACCCTGCTACTTTGCTGTAGTTGTTGATTATTTCTAATAGTTTTTCTGTGGATTCTTTGGGGTTTTCTACGTATAAGATCATGTCGTCTGCAAACAACACGAGTTTTACTTCTTCGTTACCGATTTGGATTCCTTTCATTTTTTTTTCCTGCCGAATTGCTCTGGCCAGCACCTCCAGTACTATGTTGAATAGGAGTGGTGAAAGTGGGCACCCTTGTCTTGTTCCTGTCCTCAGAGGGATGGCTTTCAGCTTTTGTCCATTGAGTATGATGTTGGCTGTGGGTCTATCATATATGGCCTTTATTATGTTGAGGTACTTTCCTTCTATACCCGTTTTACTGAGGGTTTTTATCATAAATGGGTGTTGGATCTTGTCGAATGCTTTCTCTGCGTCTATTGAGATGATCATGTGGTTTTTGTTTTTCATTTTGTTGATGTAGTGTATCACGTTGATTGACTTGCGGGTGTTGAACCATCCCTGTGTCCCTGGTATAAATCCCACTTGATCATGGTGTATAATCTTTTTGATGTATTGCTGTAATCGGTTTGCCAAAATTTGGTTGAGGATTTTTGCATCTATGTTCATCAGTGATATCGGCCTGTAGTTCTCCTTCTTTGTGTTGTCCTTGTCAGGTTTGGGGATCAGAGTGATGTTGGCTTCATAGAATGTGTTAGGGAGTTCTCCATCTTTCTCAATTTTCTGGAACAGTTTGAGGAGAATAGGTACAAAGAACTCACACTGCTTAACAACAAAAAAACAAACAACCCGATCAAAAAATGGGCAGAGGACATGAACAGACATTTCTCCAAAGAAGATATGAACATGGCCAATAGACACATGAAAAGATGTTCATCATCGCTAATCATCAGGGAAATGCAAATCAAAACTACACTAAGATATCACCTTACCCCCGTTAGATTGGCAAAAACATCCAAAACCAAGAACGACAAATGTTGCAGAGGTTGTGGACAAAGAGGAACCCTCATACACTGTTGGTGGGAATGCCAACTGGTACAGCCACTATGGAAAACAGTATGGAGATTTCTCAAAAAGTTAAAAATAGAAATACCCTATGACCCAGCCATCCCATTACTGGGTATCTATCCTAAGAACCTGATATCAGATATCTCAAGAGTCCGTTGCACCCCTATGTTCATCGCAGCATTATTTACAATAGCCAAGACGTGGAACCAGCCTACATGCCCAGAAACTGATGATTGGATAAAGAAGATGTGGTATATATACACAATTGAATACTACTCAGCCATAAAAAAAGACGAAAATGGCCCATTCACAACAATGTGGATGGACCTCGAGGGCATTATGTTAAGCGAAATAAGTCAGTCAGAGAAAGACGAACTCTATATGACTCCACTCATAGGTGGAAATTAGTATATTGAGAAGGAGATCTGATCGGTGGTTACCAGGGAAAAGGGGGGGTGGGGGGAGGGCACGGAGGGGGAAGTGGTGTTCCCACAACATGACTAACAAAAATGTACAACTGAAATTTCACAAGCTTGTAATCCGTCATAAGATTAATAAACAAACAAACAAAAAAAGATGCTTTGGGGCCCATCTGCCCCTATGGAAAGAACGCAGAACTTTCTGCCTTGCAGCTCTAGGGCAATGTAGCACACCCAGAGCAGAAGTTCTACTTCAGCCAGATCAGGCCCGCAAAGAAACTGCGTTTCACAGGCCTTTGTAAGAGATGTTCCCGGTAGGCTGTTAGAGCACTGTGCAGAGCGAGTTGTTTCTTAGCTTCCCAAAGAGCTGGAAGCAAAATGCTTTGAGACTCATCTGCCCCTTTGGAAAGAAGGCAGCACTTTGTGCCTTGCAGGTCTAGGGCAATGTAGCACACCCAGAGCAGATGTTCTACTTCTTCCAGTTCAGTCCTGCAAAGAAACTGCGTTTCACAGTCCTTTGTAAGAGATGTTCCCGGTAGGCTGTTAGAGCACTGTGCAGAGTGAGTTGTTTCTTAGCTTCTCAAAGAGCTGGAAGCAAGATGCTTTGGGGCCCTTCTCACCCTTTGGAAAGAAGGCAGCACTTTGTGCCTTGCAGCTCTAGGGCAATGTAGCACACCCAGAGCAGAAGTTCTACTTCAGCCAGATCAGGCCCGCAAAGAAACTGCATTTCACAGGCCTTTGTAAGAGATGTTCCCGGTAGGCTGTTAGAGCACTGTGCAGAGCGAGTTGTTTCTTAGATTCCCAACGAGCTGGAAGCAAGATGCTTTAGGGGCCATCTGCCCTTAAGGAAAGAAGGCAGCACTTTGTGCCTTGCAGCTCTAGGGCAATGTAGCACACCCAGAGCAGATGTTCTACTTCTGCCAGGTCAGGCCTGCAAAGAAACTTCGTTTCACAGGCCTTTGTAAGAGATGTTGCCGGTAGGCTGTAAGAGCACTGTGCAGAGCGACTTACTTCTTAGATTCCCAGAGAGCTGGAAGCAAGATGCTTTGGGGCCCTTCTCACCCTTTGGAAAGAAGGCAGCACTTTGTGCCTTGCAGCTCTAGGGCAATGTAGCACACCCACAGCAGAAGTTCTACTTAAGCCAGATCTGGCCCGCAAAGAAACTGCGTTTCACAGGCCTTTGTAAGAGATGTTCCCGGTAGGCTGTTAGAGCACTGTGCAGAGCGAGTTGTTTCTTAGCTTCCCAGAGAGCTGGAAGCAAGATGCTTTGGGGCCCGTTAATTTTATACCCTGCTACTTTGCTGTAGTTGTTGATTATTTCTAATAGTTTTTCTGTGGATTCTTTGGGGTTTTCTATGTATAAGATCATGTCGTCTGCAAACAACGCGAGTTTTACTTCTTCGTTACCGATTTGGATTCCTTTCATTTTTTTTTCCTGCCGAATTGCTCTGGCCAGCACCTCCAGTACTATGTTGAATAGGAGTGGTGAAAGTGGGCACCCTTGTCTTGTTCCTGTCCTCAGAGGGATGGCTTTCAGCTTTTGTCCATTGAGTATGATGTTGGCTGTGGGTCTATCATATATGGCCTTTATTATGTTGAGGTACTTTCCTTCTATACCCGTTTTACTGAGGGTTTTTATCATAAATGGGTGTTGGATCTTGTCGAATGCTTTCTCTGCGTCTATTGAGATGATCATGTGGTTTTTGTTTTTCATTTTGTTGATGTAGTGTATCACGTTGATTGACTTGCGGGTGTTGAACCATCCCTGTGTCCCTGGTATAAATCCCACTTGATCATGGTGTATAATCTTTTTGATGTATTGCTGTAATCGGTTTGCCAAAATTTGGTTGAGGATTTTTGCATCTATGTTCATCAGTGATATCGGCCTGTAGTTCTCCTTCTTTGTGTTGTCCTTGTCAGGTTTGGGGATCAGAGTGATGTTGGCTTCATAGAATGTGTTAGGGAGTTCTCCATCTTTCTCAATTTTCTGGAACAGTTTGAGGAGAATAGGTACAAAGAACTCACACTGCTTAACAACAAAAAAACAAACAACCCGATCAAAAAATGGGCAGAGGACATGAACAGACATTTCTCCAAAGAAGATATGAACATGGCCAATAGACACATGAAAAGATGTTCATCATCGCTAATCATCAGGGAAATGCAAATCAAAACTACACTAAGATATCACCTTACCCCCGTTAGATTGGCAAAAACATCCAAAACCAAGAACGACAAATGTTGGAGAGGTTGTGGAGAAAGAGGAACCCTCATACACTGTTGGTGGGAATGCAAACTGGTACAGCCACTATGGAAAACAGTATGGAGATTTCTCAAAAAGTTAAAAATAGAAATACCCTATGACCCAGCCATCCCATTACTGGGTATCTATCCTAAGAACCTGATATCAGATATCTCAAGAGTCCGTTGCACCCCTATGTTCATCGCAGCATTATTTACAATAGCCAAGACGTGGAACCAGCCTACATGCCCAGAAACTGATGATTGGATAAAGAAGATGTGGTATATATACAGAATGGAATACTACTCAGCCATAAAAAAAGACGACATTGGCCCATTCACAACAATGTGGATGGACCTCGAGGGCATTATGTTAAGCGAAATAAGTCAGTCAGAGAAAGACCAACTCTATATGACTCCACTCATAGGTGGAAATTAGTATATTGAGAAGGAGATCTGATCGGTGGTTACCAGGGAAAAGGGGGGGGAGGGGGAGGGCACAGAGGGGGAAGTGGTGTTCCCACAACATGACTAACAAAAATGTACAACTGAAATTTCACAAGCTTGTAATCCGTCATAAGATTAATAAACAAACAAACAAACAAAAAAAGATGCTTTGGGGCCCATCTTCCCCTATGGAAAGAACGCAGCACTTTCTGCCTTGCAGCTCTAGGGCAATGTAGCACACCCAGAGCAGAAGTTCTACTTCAGCCAGATCAGGCCCGCAAAGAAACTGCGTTTCACAGGCCTTTGTAAGAGATGTTCCCGGTAGGCTGTTAGAGCACTGTGCAGAGCGAGTTGTTTCTTAGCTTCCCAAAGAGCTGGAAGCAAAATGCTTTGAGACTCATCTGCCCCTTTGGAAAGAAGGCCTGCATTGTGTCTTGCAGGTCTAGGGCAATGTAGCACACCCAGAGCAGATGTTCTACTTCTTCCAGGTCAGTCCTGCAAAGAAACTGCGTTTCACAGTCCTTTGTAAGAGATGTTCCCGGTAGGCTGTTAGAGCACTGTGCAGAGCGAGTTGTTTCTTAGCTTCCCAAAGAGCTGGAAGCAAGATGCTTTGGGGCCCTTCTCACCCTTTGGACAGAAGGCGGCACTTTGTGCCTTGCAGCTCTAGGGCAATGTAGCACACCCAGAGCAGAAGTTCTACTTCAGCCAGATCAGGCCAGCAAAGAAACTGCGTTTCACAGGCCTTTGTAAGAGATGTTCCCGGTAGGCTGTTAGAGCACTGTGCAGAGCGAGTTGTTTCTTAGATTCCCAAACAGCCGGAAGCAAGATGATTTAGGGGCCATCTGCCCTTAAGGAAAGAAGGCAGCACTTTGTGCCTTGCAGCTCCAGGGCAATGTAGCACACCCAGAGCAGATGTTCTACTTCTGCCAGGTCAGGCCTGCAAAGAAACTTCGTTTCACAGGCCCTTGTAAGAGATGTTCCCGGTAGGCTGTTAGAGCACTATGCAGAGCGACTTGTTTCTTAGCTTCCCAAAGAGCTGGAAGCAAGATGCTTTGGGGCCCTTCTCACCCTTTGGAAAGAAGGCAGCACTTTGTGCCTTGCAGCTCTAGGGCAATGTAGCACACCCACAGCAGAAGTTCTACTTCAGCCAGATCAGGCCCGCAAAGAAACTGCGTTTCACAGGCCTTTGTAAGAGATGTTCCCGGTAGGCTGTTAGAGCACTGTGCAGAGCGAGTTGTTTCTTAGCTTCCCAGAGAGCTGGAAGCAAGATGCTTTGGGGCCCGTTAATTTTATACCCTGCTACTTTGCTGTAGTTGTTGATTCTTTCTAATAGTTTTTCTGTGGATTCTTTGGGGTTTTCTATGTATAAGATCATGTCGTCTGCAAACAACGCGAGTTTTACTTCTTCGTTACCGATTTGGATTCCTTTCATTTTTTTTCCTGCCGAATTGCTCTGGCCAGCACCTCCAGTACTATGTTGAATAGGAGTGGTGAAAGTGGGCACCCTTGTCTTGTTCCTGTCCTCAGAGGGATGGCTTTCAGCTTTTGTCCATTGAGTATGATGTTGGCTGTGGGTCTATCATATATGGCCTTTATTATGTTGAGGTACTTTCCTTCTATATCCGTTTTACTGAGGGTTTTTATCATAAATGGGTGTTGGATCTTGTCGAATGCTTTCTCTGCGTCTATTGAGATGATCATGTGGTTTTTGTTTTTCATTTTGTTGATGTAGTGTATCACGTTGATTGACTTGCGGGTGTTGAACCATCCCTGTGTCCCTGGTATAAATCCCACTTGATCATGGTGTATAATCTTTTTGATGTATTGCTGTAATCGGTTTGCCAAAATTTGGTTGAGGATTTTTGCATCTATGTTCATCAGTGATATCGGCCTGTAGTTCTCCTTCTTTGTGTTGTCCTTGTCAGGTTTGGGGATCAGAGTGATGTTGGCTTCATAGAATGTGTTAGGGAGTTCTCCATCTTTCTCAATTTTCTGGAACAGTTTGAGGAGAATAGGTACAAAGAACTCACACTGCTTAACAACAAAAAAACAAACAACCCGATCAAAAAATGGGCAGAGGACATGAACAGACATTTCTCCAAAGAAGATATGAACATGGCCAATAGACACATGAAAAGATGTTCATCATCGCTAATCATCAGGGAAATGCAAATCAAAACTACACTAAGATATCACCTTACCCCCGTTAGATTGGCAAGAACATCCAAAACCAAGAACGACAAATGTTGGAGAGGTTGTGGACAAAGAGGAACCCTCATACACTGTTGGTGGGAATGCAAACTGGTACAGCCACTATGGAAAACAGTATGGAGATTTCTCAAAAAGTTAAAAATAGAAATACCCTATGACCCAGCCATCCCATTACTGGGTATCTATCCTAAGAACCTGATATCAGATATCTCAAGAGTCCGTTGCACCCCTATGTTCATCGCAGCATTATTTACAATAGCCAAGACGTGGAACCAGCCTACATGCCCAGAAACTGATGATTGGATAAAGAAGATGTGGTATATATACACAATGGAATACTACTCAGCCATAAAAAAAGACGAAAGTGGCCCATTCACAACAATGTGGATGGACCTCGAGGGCATTATGTTAAGCGAAATAAGTCAGTCAGAGAAAGACGAACTCTATATGACTCCACTCATACGTGGAAATTAGTATATTGAGAAGGAGATCTGATCGGTGGTTACCAGGGAAAAGGGGGGGTGGGGGGAGGGCACGGAGGGGGAAGTGGTGTTCCCACAACATGACTAACAAAAATGTACAACTGAAATTTCACAAGCTTGTAATCCGTCATAAGATTAATAAACAAACAAACAAAAAAAGATGCTTTGGGGCCCATCTGCCCCTATGGAAAGAAGGCAGCACTTTGTGCCTTGCAGCTCTAGGGCAATGTAGCACACCCAGAGCAGAAGTTCTACTTCAGCCAGATCAGGCCCGCAAAGAAACTGCGTTTCACAGGCCTTTGTAAGAGATGTTCCCGGTAGGCTGTTAGAGCACTGTGCAGAGCGAGTTGTTTCTTAGCTTCCCAAAGAGCTGGAAGCAAAATGCTTTGAGACTCATCTGCCCCTTGGGAAAGAAGGCAGCACTTTGTGCCTTGCAGGTCTAGGGCAATGTAGCACACCCAGAGCAGATGTTCTACTTCTGCCAGGTCAGGCCTGCAAAGAAACTGCCTTTCACAGGCCTTTGTAAGAGATGTACCCGGTAGGCTGTTAGAGCACTGTGCAGAGCGAGTTGTTTCTTAGCTTCCCAAAGAGCTGGAAGCAAGATGCTTTGGGGCCCTTCTCACCCTTTGGAAAGAAGGCAGCACTTTGTGCCTTGCAGCTCTAGGGCAATGTAGCACACCCACAGCAGAAGTTCTACTTCAGCCAGATCAGGCCCGCAAAGAAACTGCGTTTCACAGGCCTTTGTAAGAGATGTTCCCGGTAGGCTGTTAGAGCACTGTGCAGAGCGAGTTGTTTCTTAGATTCCCAACGAGCTGGAAGCAAGATGCTTTAGGGGCCATCTGCCCTTAAGGAAAGAAGGCAGCACTTTGTGCCTTGCAGCTCTAGGGCAATGTAGCACACCCAGAGCATATGTTCTACTTCTGCCAGGTCAGGCCTGCAAAGAAACTTCGTTTCACAGGCCTTTGTAAGAGATGTTGCCGGTAGGCTGTAAGAGCACTGTGCAGAGAGACTTATTTCTTAGCTTCCCAGAGAGCTGGAAGCAAGATGCTTTGGGGCCCTTCTCACCCTTTGGAAAGAAGGCAGCACTTTGTGCCTTGCAGCTCTAGGGCAATGTAGCACACCCAGAGCAGATGTTCTACTTCTGCCAGGTCAGGCCTGCAAAGAAACTTCGTTTCACAGGCCCTTGTAAGAGATGTTCCCGGTAGGCTGTTAGAGCACTGTGCAGAGCGACTTGTTTCTTAGCTTCCCAAAGAGCTGGAAGCAAGATGCTTTGGGGCCCTTCTCACCCTTTGGAAAGAAGGCAGCACTTTGTGCCTTGCAGCTCTAGGGCAATGTAGCACACCCACAGCAGAAGTTCTACTTAAGCCAGATCTGGCCCGCAAAGAAACTGCGTTTCACAGGCCTTTGTAAGAGATGTTCCCGGTAGGCTGTTAGAGCACTGTGCAGAGCGAGTTGTTTCTTAGCTTCTCAGAGAGCTGGAAGCAAGATGCTTTGGGGCCCGTTAATTTTATACCCTGCTACTTTGCTGTAGTTGTTGATTATTTCTAATAGTTTTTCTGTGGATTCTTTGGGGTTTTCTATGTATAAGATCATGTCGTCTGCAAACAACACGAGTTTTACTTCTTCGTTACCGATTTGGATTCCTTTCATTTTTTTTTCCTGCCGAATTGCTCTGGCCAGCACCTCCAGTACTATGTTGAATAGGAGTGGTGAAAGTGGGCACCCTTGTCTTGTTCCTGTCCTCAGAGGGATGGCTTTCAGCTTTTGTCCATTGAGTATGATGTTGGCTGTGGGTCTATCATATATGGCCTTTATTATGTTGAGGTACTTTCCTTCTATACCCGTTTTACTGAGGGTTTTTATCATAAATGGGTGTTGGATCTTGTCGAATGCTTTCTCTGCGTCTATTGAGATGATCATGTGGTTTTAGTTTTTCATTTTGTTGATGTAGTCTATCACGTTGATTGACTTGCGGGTGTTGAACCATCCCTGTGTCCCTGGTATAAATCCCACTTGATCATGGTGTATAATCTTTTTGATGTATTGCTGTAATCGGTTTGCCAAAATTTGGTTGAGGATTTTTGCATCTATGTTCATCAGTGATATCGGCCTGTAGTTCTCCTTCTTTGTGTTGTCCTTGTCAGGTTTGGGGATCAGAGTGATGTTGGCTTCATAGAATGTGTTAGGGAGTTCTCCATCTTTCTCAATTTTCTGGAACAGTTTGAGGAGAATAGGTACAAAGAACTCACACTGCTTAACAACAAAAAAACAAACAACCCGATCAAAAAATGGGCAGAGGACATGAACAGACATTTCTCCAAAGAAGATATGAACATGGCCAATAGACACATGAAAAGATGTTCATCATCGCTAATCATCAGGGAAATGCAAATCAAAACTACACTAAGATATCACCTTACCCCCGTTAGATTGGCAAAAACATCCAAAACCAAGAACGACAAATGTTGCAGAGGTTGTGGAGAAAGAGGAACCCTCATACACTGTTGGTGGGAATGCCAACTGGTACAGCCACTATGGAAAACAGTATGGAGATTTCTCAAAAAGTTAAAAATAGAAATACCCTATGACCCAGCCATCCCATTACTGGG
This sequence comes from Equus asinus, assembly GCF_041296235.1. Lineage (NCBI taxonomy): Eukaryota > Metazoa > Chordata > Mammalia > Perissodactyla > Equidae > Equus > Equus asinus. The sequence goes on from NC_091790.1 coordinate 39,670,948, forward strand.
TATCTATCCTAAGAACCTGATATCAGATATCTCAAGAGTCCGTTGCACCCCTATGTTCATCGCAGCATTATTTACAATAGCCAAGACGTGGAACCAGCCTACATGCCCAGAAACTGATGATTGGATAAAGAAGATGTGGTATATATACACAATTGAATACTACTCAGCCATAAAAAAAGACGAAAGTGGCCCATTCACAACAATGTGGATGGACCTCGAGGGCATTATGTTAAGCGAAATAAGTCAGTCAGAGAAAGACGAACTCTATATGACTCCACTAATACGTGGAAATTAGTATATTGAGAAGGAGATCTGATCGGTGGTTACCAGGGAAAAGGGGGGGTGGGGGGAGGGCACGGAGGGGGAAGTGGTGTTCCCACAACATGACTAACAAAAATGTACAACTGAAATTTCACAAGCTTGTAATCCGTCATAAGATTAATAAACAAACAAACAAAAAAAGATGCTTTGGGGCCCATCTGCCCCTATGGAAAGAACGCAGAACTTTCTGCCTTGCAGCTCTAGGGCAATGTAGCACACCCAGAGCAGAAGTTCTACTTCAGCCAGATCAGGCCCGCAAAGAAACTGCGTTTCACAGGCCTTTGTAAGAGATGTTCCCGGTAGGCTGTTAGAGCACTGTGCAGAGCGAGTTGTTTCTTAGCTTCCCAAAGAGCTGGAAGCAAAATGCTTTGAGACTCATCTGCCCCTTTGGAAAGAAGGCAGCACTTTGTGCCTTGCAGGTCTAGGGCAATGTAGCACACCCAGAGCAGATGTTCTACTTCTTCCAGTTCAGTCCTGCAAAGAAACTGCGTTTCACAGTCCTTTGTAAGAGATGTTCCCGGTAGGCTGTTAGAGCACTGTGCAGAGCGAGTTGTTTCTTAGCTTCCCAAAGAGCTGGAAGCAAAATGCTTTGATACTCATCTGCCCCTTTGGAAAGAAGGCAGCACTTTGTGCCTTGCAGGTCTAGGGCAATGTAGCACACCCAGAGCAGATGTTCTACTTCTGCCAGGTCAGGCCTGCAAAGAAACTGCCTTTCACAGGCCTTTGTAAGAGATGTTCCCGGTAGGCTGTTAGAGCACTGTGCAGAGCGAGTTGTTTCTTAGCTTCCCAAAGAGCTGGAAGCAAGATGCTTTGGGGCACTTCTCACCCTTTGGAAAGAAGGCAGCACTTTGTGCCTTGCAGCTCTAGGGCAATGTAGCACACCCAGAGCAGAAGTTCTACTTCAGCCAGATCAGGCCCGCAAAGAAACTGCGTTTCACAGGCCTTTGTAAGAGATGTTCCCGGTAGGCTGTTAGAGCACTGTGCAGAGCGAGTTGTTTCTTAGATTCCCAACGAGCTGGAAGCAAGATGCTTTAGGGGCCATCTGCCCTTAAGGAAAGAAGGCAGCACTTTGTGCCTTGCAGCTCTAGGGCAATGTAGCACACCCAGAGAATATGTTCTACTTCTGCCAGGTCAGGCCTGCAAAGAAACTTCGTTTCACAGGCCTTTGTAAGAGATGTTGCCGGTAGGCTGTAAGAGCACTGTGCAGAGAGACTTATTTCTTAGCTTCCCAGAGAGCTGGAAGCAAGATGCTTTGGGGCCCTTCTCACCCTTTGGAAAGAAGGCAGCACTTTGTGCCTTGCAGCTCTAGGGCAATGTAGCACACCCAGAGCAGAAGTTCTACTTCAGCTAGATCAGACCTGCAAAGAAACTGCGTTTCACAGGCCTTTGTAAGAGATGTTCCCTGTAGGCTGTTAGAGCACTGTGCAGAGCGAGTTGTTTCTTAGCTTCCCAAAGAGCTGGAAGCAAGATGCTTTAGGGGCCATCTGCCCTTAAGGAAAGAAGGCAGCACTTTGTGCCTTGCAGCTCTAGGGCAATGTAGCACACCCAGAGCAGATGTTCTACTTCTGCCAGGTCAGGCCTGCAAAGAAACTTCGTTTCACAGGCCCTTGTAAGAGATGTTCCCGGTAGGCTGTTAGAGCACTGTGCAGAGCGACTTGTTTCTTAGCTTCCCAAAGAGCTGGAAGCAAGATGCTTTGGGGCCCTTCTCACCCTTTGGAAAGAAGGCAGCACTTTGTGCCTTGCAGCTCTAGGGCAATGTAGCACACCCACAGCAGAAGTTCTACTTAAGCCAGATCTGGCCCGCAAAGAAACTGCGTTTCACAGGCCTTTGTAAGAGATGTTCCCGGTAGGCTGTTAGAGCACTGTGCAGAGCGAGTTGTTTCTTAGCTTCCCAGAGAGCTGGAAGCAAGATGCTTTGGGGCCCGTTAATTTTATACCCTGCTACTTTGCTGTAGTTGTTGATTATTTCTAATAGTTTTTCTGTGGATTCTTTGGGGTTTTCTATGTATAAGATCATGTCGTCTGCAAACAACGCGAGTTTTACTTCTTCGTTACCGATTTGGATTCCTTTCATTTTTTTTTCCTGCCGAATTGCTCTGGCCAGCACCTCCAGTACTATGTTGAATAGGAGTGGTGAAAGTGGGCACCCTTGTCTTGTTCCTGTCCTCAGAGGGATGGCTTTCAGCTTTTGTCCATTGAGTATGATGTTGGCTGTGGGTCTATCATATATGGCCTTTATTATGTTGAGGTACTTTCCTTCTATACCCGTTTTACTGAGGGTTTTTATCATAAATGGGTGTTGGATCTTGTCGAATGCTTTCTCTGCGTCTATTGAGATGATCATGTGGTTTTTGTTTTTCATTTTGTTGATGTAGTGTATCACGTTGATTGACTTGCGGGTGTTGAACCATCCCTGTGTCCCTGGTATAAATCCCACTTGATCATGGTGTATAATCTTTTTGATGTATTGCTGTAATCGGTTTGCCAAAATTTGGTTGAGGATTTTTGCATCTATGTTCATCAGTGATATCGGCCTGTAGTTCTCCTTCTTTGTGTTGTCCTTGTCAGGTTTGGGGATCAGAGTGATGTTGGCTTCATAGAATGTGTTAGGGAGTTCTCCATCTTTCTCAATTTTCTGGAACAGTTTGAGGAGAATAGGTACAAAGAACTCACACTGCTTAACAACAAAAAAACAAACAACCCGATCAAAAAATGGGCAGAGGACATGAACAGACATTTCTCCAAAGAAGATATGAACATGGCCAATAGACACATGAAAAGATGTTCATCATCGCTAATCATCAGGGAAATGCAAATCAAAACTACACTAAGATATCACCTTACCCCCGTTAGATTGGCAAAAACATCCAAAACCAAGAACGACAAATGTTGCAGAGGTTGTGGAGAAAGAGGAACCCTCATACACTGTTGGTGGGAATGCAAACTGGTACAGCCACTATGGAAAACAGTATGGAGATTTCTCAAAAAGTTAAAAATAGAAATACCCTATGACCCAGCCATCCCATTACTGGGTATCTATCCTAAGAACCTGATATCAGATATCTCAAGAGTCCGTTGCACCCCTATGTTCATCGCAGCATTATTTACAATAGCCAAGACGTGGAACCAGCCTACATGCCCAGAAACTGATGATTGGATAAAGAAGATGTGGTATATATACACAATGGAATACTACTCAGCCATAAAAAAAGACGAAAGTGGCCCATTCACAACAATGTGGATGGACCTCGAGGGCATTATGTTAAGCGAAATAAGTCAGTCAGAGAAAGACGAACTCTATATGACTCCACTCATAGGTGGAAATTAGTATATTGAGAAGGAGATCTGATCGGTGGTTACCAGGGAAAAGGGGGGGTGGGGGGAGGGCACGGAGGGGGAAGTGGTGTTCCCACAACATGACTAACAAAAATGTACAACTGAAATTTCACAAGCTTGTAATCCGTCATAAGATTAATAAACAAACAAACAAAAAAAGATGCTTTGGGGCCCATCTGCCCCTATGGAAAGAACGCAGAACTTTCTGCCTTGCAGCTCTAGGGCAATGTAGCACACCCAGAGCAGAAGTTCTACTTCAGCCAGATCAGGCCCGCAAAGAAACTGCGTTTCACAGGCCTTTGTAAGAGATGTTCCCGGTAGGCTGTTAGAGCACTGTGCAGAGCGAGTTGTTTCTTAGCTTCCCAAAGAGCTGGAAGCAAAATGCTTTGAGACTCATCTGCCCCTTTGGAAAGAAGGCAGCACTTTGTGCCTTGCAGGTCTAGGGCAATGTAGCACACCCAGAGCAGATGTTCTACTTCTTCCAGTTCAGTCCTGCAAAGAAACTGCGTTTCACAGTCCTTTGTAAGAGATGTTCCCAGTAGGCTGTTAGAGCACTGTGCAGAGTGAGTTGTTTCTTAGCTTCCCAAAGAGCTGGAAGCAAGATGCTTTGGGGCCCTTCTCACCCTTTGGAAAGAAGGCAGCACTTTGTGCCTTGCAGCTCTAGGGCAATGTAGCACACCCAGAGCAGAAGTTCTACTTCAGCCAGATCAGGCCCGCAAAGAAACTGCGTTTCACAGGCCTTTGTAAGAGATGTTCCCGGTAGGCTGTTAGAGCACTGTGCAGAGCGAGTTGTTTCTTAGATTCCCAACGAGCTGGAAGCAAGATGCTTTAGGGGCCATCTGCCCTTAAGGAAAGAAGGCAGCACTTTGTGCCTTGCAGCTCTAGGGCAATGTAGCACACCCAGAGCAGATGTTCTACTTCTGCCAGGTCAGGCCTGCAAAGAAACTTCGTTTCACAGGCCTTTGTAAGAGATGTTGCCGGTAGGCTGTAAGAGCACTGTGCAGAGCGACTTACTTCTTAGATTCCCAGAGAGCTGGAAGCAAGATGCTTTGGGGCCCTTCTCACCCTTTGGAAAGAAGGCAGCACTTTGTGCCTTGCAGCTCTAGGGCAATGTAGCACACCCACAGCAGAAGTTCTACTTAAGCCAGATCTGGCCCGCAAAGAAACTGCGTTTCACAGGCCTTTGTAAGAGATGTTCCCGGTAGGCTGTTAGAGCACTGTGCAGAGCGAGTTGTTTCTTAGCTTCCCAGAGAGCTGGAAGCAAGATGCTTTGGGGCCCGTTAATTTTATACCCTGCTACTTTGCTGTAGTTGTTGATTATTTCTAATAGTTTTTCTGTGGATTCTTTGGGGTTTTCTATGTATAAGATCATGTCGTCTGCAAACAACGCGAGTTTTACTTCTTCGTTACCGATTTGGATTCCTTTCATTTTTTTTTCCTGCCGAATTGCTCTGGCCAGCACCTCCAGTACTATGTTGAATAGGAGTGGTGAAAGTGGGCACCCTTGTCTTGTTCCTGTCCTCAGAGGGATGGCTTTCAGCTTTTGTCCATTGAGTATGATGTTGGCTGTGGGTCTATCATATATGGCCTTTATTATGTTGAGGTACTTTCCTTCTATACCCGTTTTACTGAGGGTTTTTATCATAAATGGGTGTTGGATCTTGTCGAATGCTTTCTCTGCGTCTATTGAGATGATCATGTGGTTTTTGTTTTTCATTTTGTTGATGTAGTGTATCACGTTGATTGACTTGCGGGTGTTGAACCATCCCTGTGTCCCTGGTATAAATCCCACTTGATCATGGTGTATAATCTTTTTGATGTATTGCTGTAATCGGTTTGCCAAAATTTGGTTGAGGATTTTTGCATCTATGTTCATCAGTGATATCGGCCTGTAGTTCTCCTTCTTTGTGTTGTCCTTGTCAGGTTTGGGGATCAGAGTGATGTTGGCTTCATAGAATGTGTTAGGGAGTTCTCCATCTTTCTCAATTTTCTGGAACAGTTTGAGGAGAATAGGTACAAAGAACTCACACTTCTTAACAACAAAAAAACAAACAACCCGATCAAAAAATGGGCAGAGGACATGAACAGACATTTCTCCAAAGAAGATATGAACATGGCCAATAGACACATGAAAAGATGTTCATCATCGCTAATCATCAGGGAAATGCAAATCAAAACTACACTAAGATATCACCTTACCCCCGTTAGATTGGCAAAAACATCCAAAACCAAGAACGACAAATGTTGCAGAGGTTGTGGACAAAGAGGAACCCTCATACACTGTTGGTGGGAATGCAAACTGGTACAGCCACTATGGAAAACAGTATGGAGATTTCTCAAAAAGTTAAAAATAGAAATACCCTATGACCCAGCCATCCCATTACTGGGTATCTATCCTAAGAACCTGATATCAGATATCTCAAGAGTCCGTTGCACCCCTATGTTCATCGCAGCATTATTTACAATAGCCAAGACGTGGAACCAGCCTACATGCCCAGAAACTGATGATTGGATAAAGAAGATGTGGTATATATACACAATGGAATACTACTCAGCCATAAAAAAAGACGAAAGTGGCCCATTCACAACAATGTGGATGGACCTCGAGGGCATTATGTTAAGCGAAATAATTCAGTCAGAGAAAGACGAACTCTATATGACTCCACTCATACGTGGAAATTAGTATATTGAGAAGGAGATCTGATCGGTGGTTACCAGGGATAAGGGGAGGTGGGGGGAGGGCACGGAGGGGGAAGTGGTGTTCCCACAACATGACTAACAAAAATGTACAACTGAAATTTCACAAGCTTGTAATCCGTCATAAGATTAATAAACAAACAAACAAAAAAAGATGCTTTGGGGCCCATCTGCCCCTATGGAAAGAACGCAGAACTTTCTGCCTTGCAGCTCTAGGGCAATGTAGCACACCCAGAGCAGAAGTTCTACTTCAGCCAGATCAGGCCCGCAAAGAAACTGCGTTTCACAGGCCTTTGTAAGAGATGTTCCCGGTAGGCTGTTAGAGCACTGTGCAGAGCGAGTTGTTTCTTAGCTTCCCAAAGAGCTGGAAGCAAAATGCTTTGAGACTCATCTGCCCCTTTGGAAAGAAGGCAGCACTTTGTGCCTTGCAGGTCTAGGGCAATGTAGCACACCCAGAGCAGATGTTCTACTTCTTCCAGTTCAGTCCTGCAAAGAAACTGCGTTTCACAGTCCTTTGTAAGAGATGTTCCCGGTAGGCTGTTAGAGCACTGTGCAGAGTGAGTTGTTTCTTAGCTTCCCAAAGAGCTGGAAGCAAGATGCTTTGGGGCCCTTCTCACCCTTTGGAAAGAAGGCAGCACTTTGTGCCTTGCAGCTCTAGGGCAATGTAGCACACCCAGAGCAGAAGTTCTACTTCAGCCAGATCAGGCCCGCAAAGAAACTGCATTTCACAGGCCTTTGTAAGAGATGTTCCCGGTAGGCTGTTAGAGCACTGTGCAGAGCGAGTTGTTTCTTAGATTCCCAACGAGCTGGAAGCAAGATGCTTTAGGGGCCATCTGCCCTTAAGGAAAGAAGGCAGCACTTTGTGCCTTGCAGCTCTAGGGCAATGTAGCACACCCAGAGCAGATGTTCTACTTCTGCCAGGTCAGGCCTGCAAAGAAACTTCGTTTCACAGGCCTTTGTAAGAGATGTTGCCGGTAGGCTGTAAGAGCACTGTGCAGAGCGACTTACTTCTTAGATTCCCAGAGAGCTGGAAGCAAGATGCTTTGGGGCCCTTCTCACCCTTTGGAAAGAAGGCAGCACTTTGTGCCTTGCAGCTCTAGGGCAATGTAGCACACCCACAGCAGAAGTTCTACTTAAGCCAGATCTGGCCCGCAAAGAAACTGCGTTTCACAGGCCTTTGTAAGAGATGTTCCCGGTAGGCTGTTAGAGCACTGTGCAGAGCGAGTTGTTTCTTAGCTTCCCAGAGAGCTGGAAGCAAGATGCTTTGGGGCCCGTTAATTTTATACCCTGCTACTTTGCTGTAGTTGTTGATTATTTCTAATAGTTTTTCTGTGGATTCTTTGGGGTTTTCTATGTATAAGATCATGTCGTCTGCAAACAACGCGAGTTTTACTTCTTCGTTACCGATTTGGATTCCTTTCATTTTTTTTTCCTGCCGAATTGCTCTGGCCAGCACCTCCAGTACTATGTTGAATAGGAGTGGTGAAAGTGGGCACCCTTGTCTTGTTCCTGTCCTCAGAGGGATGGCTTTCAGCTTTTGTCCATTGAGTATGATGTTGGCTGTGGGTCTATCATATATGGCCTTTATTATGTTGAGGTACTTTCCTTCTATACCCGTTTTACTGAGGGTTTTTATCATAAATGGGTGTTGGATCTTGTCGAATGCTTTCTCTGCGTCTATTGAGATGATCATGTGGTTTTTGTTTTTCATTTTGTTGATGTAGTGTATCACGTTGATTGACTTGCGGGTGTTGAACCATCCCTGTGTCCCTGGTATAAATCCCACTTGATCATGGTGTATAATCTTTTTGATGTATTGCTGTAATCGGTTTGCCAAAATTTGGTTGAGGATTTTTGCATCTATGTTCATCAGTGATATCGGCCTGTAGTTCTCCTTCTTTGTGTTGTCCTTGTCAGGTTTGGGGATCAGAGTGATGTTGGCTTCATAGAATGTGTTAGGGAGTTCTCCATCTTTCTCAATTTTCTGGAACAGTTTGAGGAGAATAGGTACAAAGAACTCACACTGCTTAACAACAAAAAAACAAACAACCCGATCAAAAAATGGGCAGAGGACATGAACAGACATTTCTCCAAAGAAGATATGAACATGGCCAATAGACACATGAAAAGATGTTCATCATCGCTAATCATCAGGGAAATGCAAATCAAAACTACACTAAGATATCACCTTACCCCCGTTAGATTGGCAAAAACATCCAAAACCAAGAACGACAAATGTTGCAGAGGTTGTGGAGAAAGAGGAACCCTCATACACTGTTGGTGGGAATGCAAACTGGTACAGCCACTATGGAAAACAGTATGGAGATTTCTCAAAAAGTTAAAAATAGAAATACCCTATGACCCAGCCATCCCATTACTGGGTATCTATCCTAAGAACCTGATATCAGATATCTCAAGAGTCCGTTGCACCCCTATGTTCATCGCAGCATTATTTACAATAGCCAAGACGTGGAACCAGCCTACATGCCCAGAAACTGATGATTGGATAAAGAAGATGTGGTATATATACACAATTGAATACTACTCAGCCATAAAAAAAGACGAAAGTGGCCCATTCACAACAATGTGGATGGACCTCGAGGGCATTATGTTAAGCGAAATAAGTCAGTCAGAGAAAGACGAACTCTATATGACTCCACTCATAGGTGGAAATTAGTATATTGAGAAGGAGATCTGATCGGTGGTTACCAGGGAAAAGGGGGGGTGGGGGGAGGGCACGGAGGGGGAAGTGGTGTTCCCACAACATGACTAACAAAAATGTACAACTGAAATTTCACAAGCTTGTAATCCGTCATAAGATTAATAAACAAACAAACAAAAAAAGATGCTTTGGGGCCCATCTGCCCCTATGGAAAGAACGCAGAACTTTCTGCCTTGCAGCTCTAGGGCAATGTAGCACACCCAGAGCAGAAGTTCTACTTCAGCCAGATCAGGCCCGCAAAGAAACTGCGTTTCACAGGCCTTTGTAAGAGATGTTCCCGGTAGGCTGTTAGAGCACTGTGCAGAGCGAGTTGTTTCTTAGCTTCCCAAAGAGCTGGAAGCAAAATGCTTTGAGACTCATCTGCCCCTTTGGAAAGAAGGCAGCACTTTGTGCCTTGCAGGTCTAGGGCAATGTAGCACACCCAGAGCAGATGTTCTACTTCTTCCAGTTCAGTCCTGCAAAGAAAGTGCGTTTCACAGTCCTTTGTAAGAGATGTTCCCGGTAGGCTGTTAGAGCACTGTGCAGAGTGAGTTGTTTCTTAGCTTCCCAAAGAGCTGGAAGCAAGATGCTTTGGGGCCCTTCTCACCCTTTGGAAAGAAGGCAGCACTTTGTGCCTTGCAGCTCTAGGGCAATGTAGCACACCCAGAGCAGAAGTTCTACTTCAGCCAGATCAGGCCCGCAAAGAAACTGCGTTTCACAGGCCTTTGTAAGAGATGTTCCCGGTAGGCTGTTAGAGCACTGTGCAGAGCGAGTTGTTTCTTAGATTCCCAACGAGCTGGAAGCAAGATGCTTTAGGGGCCATCTGCCCTTAAGGAAAGAAGGCAGCACTTTGTGCCTTGCAGCTCTAGGGCAATGTAGCACACCCAGAGCAGATGTTCTACTTCTGCCAGGTCAGGCCTGCAAAGAAACTGCGTTTCACAGGCCTTTGTAAGAGATGTTGCCGGTAGGCTGTAAGAGCACTGTGCAGAGCGACTTACTTCTTAGATTCCCAGAGAGCTGGAAGCAAGATGCTTTGGGGCCCTTCTCACCCTTTGGAAAGAAGGCAGCACTTTGTGCCTTGCAGCTCTAGGGCAATGTAGCACACCCACAGCAGAAGTTCTACTTAAGCCAGATCTGGCCCGCAAAGAAACTGCGTTTCACAGGCCTTTGTAAGAGATGTTCCCGGTAGGCTGTTAGAGCACTGTGCAGAGCGAGTTGTTTCTTAGCTTCCCAGAGAGCTGGAAGCAAGATGCTTTGGGGCCCGTTAATTTTATACCCTGCTACTTTGCTGTAGTTGTTGATTATTTCTAATAGTTTTTCTGTGGATTCTTTGGGGTTTTCTATGTATAAGATCATGTCGTCTGCAAACAACGCGAGTTTTACTTCTTCGTTACCGATTTGGATTCCTTTCATTTTTTTTTCCTGCCGAATTGCTCTGGCCAGCACCTCCAGTACTATGTTGAATAGGAGTGGTGAAAGTGGGCACCCTTGTCTTGTTCCTGTCCTCAGAGGGATGGCTTTCAGCTTTTGTCCATTGAGTATGATGTTGGCTGTGGGTCTATCATATATGGCCTTTATTATGTTGAGGTACTTTCCTTCTATACCCGTTTTACTGAGGGTTTTTATCATAAATGGGTGTTGGATCTTGTCGAATGCTTTCTCTGCGTCTATTGAGATGATCATGTGGTTTTTGTTTTTCATTTTGTTGACGTAGTGTATCACGTTGATTGACTTGCGGGTGTTGAACCATCCCTGTGTCCCTGGTATAAATCCCACTTGATCATGGTGTATAATCTTTTTGATGTATTGCTGTAATCGGTTTGCCAAAATTTGGTTGAGGATTTTTGCATCTATGTTCATCAGTGATATCGGCCTGTAGTTCTCCTTCTTTGTGTTGTCCTTGTCAGGTTTGGGGATCAGAGTGATGTTGGCTTCATAGAATGTGTTAGGGAGTTCTCCATCTTTCTCAATTTTCTGGAACAGTTTGAGGAGAATAGGTACAAAGAACTCACACTGCTTAACAACAAAAAAACAAACAACCCGATCAAAAAATGGGCAGAGGACATGAACAGACATTTCTCCAAAGAAGATATGAACATGGCCAATAGACACATGAAAAGATGTTCATCATCGCTAATCATCAGGGAAATGCAAATCAAAACTACACTAAGATATCACCTTACCCCCGTTAGATTGGCAAAAACATCCAAAACCAAGAACGACAAATGTTGCAGAGGTTGTGGACAAAGAGGAACCCTCATACACTGTTGGTGGGAATGCAAACTGGTACAGCCACTATGGAAAACAGTATGGAGATTTCTCAAAAAGTTAAAAATAGAAATACCCTATGACCCAGCCATCCCATTACTGGGTATCTATCCTAAGAACCTGATATCAGATATCTCAAGAGTCCGTTGCACCCCTATGTTCATCGCAGCATTATTTACAATAGCCAAGACGTGGAACCAGCCTACATGCCCAGAAACTGATGATTGGATAAAGAAGATGTGGTATATATACACAATGGAATACTACTCAGCCATAAAAAAAGACGAAAGTGGCCCATTCACAACAATGTGGATGGACCTCGAGGGCATTATGTTAAGCGAAATAATTCAGTCAGAGAAAGACGAACTCTATATGACTCCACTCATACGTGGAAATTAGTATATTGAGAAGGAGATCTGATCGGTGGTTACCAGGGATAAGGGGAGGTGGGGGGAGGGCACGGAGGGGGAAGTGGTGTTCCCACAACATGACTAACAAAAATGTACAACTGAAATTTCACAAGCTTGTAATCCGTCATAAGATTAATAAACAAACAAACAAACAAACAAAAAAAGATGCTTTGGGGCCCATCTGCCCCTATGGAAAGAACGCAGCACTTTCTGCCTTGCAGCTCTAGGGCAATGTAGCACACCCAGAGCAGAAGTTCTACTTCAGCCAGATCAGGCCCGCAAAGAAACTGCGTTTCACAGGCCCTTGTAAGAGATGTTCCCGGTAGGCTGTTAGAGCACTGTGCAGAGCGACTTGTTTCTTAGCTTCCCAAAGAGCTGGAAGCAAGATGCTTTGGGGCCCTTCTCACCCTTTGGAAAGAAGGCAGCACTTTGTGCCTTGCAGCTCTAGGGCAATGTAGCACACCCACAGCAGAAGTTCTACTTAAGCCAGATCTGGCCCGCAAAGAAACTGCGTTTCACAGGCCTTTGTAAGAGATGTTCCCGGTAGGCTGTTAGAGCACTGTGCAGAGCGAGTTGTTTCTTAGCTTCCCAGAAAGCTGGAAGCAAGATGCTTTGGGGCCCGTTAATTTTATACCCTGCTACTTTGCTGTAGTTGTTGATTATTTCTAATAGTTTTTCTGTGGATTCTTTGGGGTTTTCTATGTATAAGATCATGTCGTCTGCAAACAACGCGAGTTTTACTTCTTCGTTACCGATTTGGATTCCTTTCATTTTTTTTTCCTGCCGAATTGCTCTGGCCAGCACCTCCAGTGCTATGTTGAATAGGAGTGGTGAAAGTGGGCACCCTTGTCTTGTTCCTGTCCTCAGAGGGATGGCTTTCAGCTTTTGTCCATTGAGTATGATGTTGGCTGTGGGTCTATCATATATGGCCTTTATTATGTTGAGGTACTTTCCTTCTATACCCGTTTTACTGAGGGTTTTTATCATAAATGGGTGTTGGATCTTGTCGAATGCTTTCTCTGCGTCTATTGAGATGATCATGTGGTTTTTGTTTTTCATTTTGTTGACGTAGTGTATCACGTTGATTGACTTGCGGGTGTTGAACCATCCCTGTGTCCCTGGTATAAATCCCACTTGATCATGGTGTATAATCTTTTTGATGTATTGCTGTAATCGGTTTGCCAAAATTTGGTTGAGGATTTTTGCATCTATGTTCATCAGTGATATCGGCCTGTAGTTCTCCTTCTTTGTGTTGTCCTTGTCAGGTTTGGGGATCAGAGTGATGTTGGCTTCATAGAATGTGTTAGGGAGTTCTCCATCTTTCTCAATTTTCTGGAACAGTTTGAGGAGAATAGGTACAAAGAACTCACACTGCTTAACAACAAAAAAACAAACAACCCGATCAAAAAATGGGCAGAGGACATGAACAGACATTTCTCCAAAGAAGATATGAACATGGCCAATAGACACATGAAAAGATGTTCATCATCGCTAATCATCAGGGAAATGCAAATCAAAACTACACTAAGATATCACCTTACCCCCGTTAGATTGGCAAAAACATCCAAAACCAAGAACGACAAATGTTGCAGAGGTTGTGGACAAAGAGGAACCCTCATACACTGTTGGTGGGAATGCAAACTGGTACAGCCACTATGGAAAACAGTATGGAGATTTCTCAAAAAGTTAAAAATAGAAATACCCTATGACCCAGCCATCCCATTACTGGGTATCTATCCTAAGAACCTGATATCAGATATCTCAAGAGTCCGTTGCACCCCTATGTTCATCGCAGCATTATTTACAATAGCCAAGACGTGGAACCAGCCTACATGCCCAGAAACTGATGATTGGATAAAGAAGATGTGGTATATATACACAATGGAATACTACTCAGCCATAAAAAAAGACGAAAGTGGCCCATTCACAACAATGTGGATGGACCTCGAGGGCATTATGTTAAGCGAAATAAGTCAGTCAGAGAAAGACGAACTCTATATGACTCCACTCATAGGTGGAAATTAGTATATTGAGAAGGAGATCTGATGGGTGGTTACCAGGGAAAAGGGGGGGTGGGGGGAGGGCACGGAGGGGGAAGTGGTGTTCCCACAACATGACTAACAAAAATGTACAACTGAAATTTCACAAGCTTGTAATCCGTCATAAGATTAATAAACAAACAAACAAACAAACAAAAAAAGATGCTTTGGGGCCCATCTGCCCCTAGGGAAAGAACGCAGCACTTTCTGCCTTGCAGCTCTAGGGCAATGTAGCACACCCAGAGCAGAAGTTCTACTTCAGCCAGATCAGGCCCGCAAAGAAACTGCGTTTCACAGGCCCTTGTAAGAGATGTTCCCGGTAGGCTGTTAGAGCACTGTGCAGAGCGAGTTGGTTCTTAGCTTCCCAAAGAGCTGGAAGCAAGATGCTTTAGGGGCCATCTGCCCTTAAGGAAAGAAGGCAGCACTTTGTGCCTTGCAGCTCTAGGGCAATGTAGCACACCCAGAGCAGATGTTCTACTTCTGCCAGGTCAGGCCTGCAAAGAAACTTCGTTTCACAGGCCCTTGTAAGAGATGTTCCCGGTAGGCTGTTAGAGCACTGTGCAGAGCGACTTGTTTCTTAGCTTCCCAAAGAGCTGGAAGCAAGATGCTTTGGGGCCCTTCTCACCCTTTGGAAAGAAGGCAGCACTTTGTGCCTTGCAGCTCTAGGGCAATGTAGCACACCCACAGCAGAAGTTCTACTTAAGCCAGATCTGGCCCGCAAAGAAACTGCGTTTCACAGGCCTTTGTAAGAGATGTTCCCGGTAGGCTGTTAGAGCACTGTGCAGAGCGAGTTGTTTCGTAGCTTCCCAGAGAGCTGGAAGCAAGATGCTTTGGGGCCCGTTAATTTTATACCCTGCTACTTTGCTGTAGTTGTTGATTCTTTCTAATAGTTTTTCTGTGGATTCTTTCGGGTTTTCCATGTATAAGATCATGTCGTCTGCAAACAACGCGAGTTTTACTTCTTCGTTACCGATTTGGATTCCTTTCATTTTTTTTTCCTGCCGAATTGCTCTGGCCAGCACCTCCAGTGCTATGTTGAATAGGAGTGGTGAAAGTGGGCACCCTTGTCTTGTTCCTGTCCTCAGAGGGATGGCTTTCAGCTTTTGTCCATTGAGTATGATGTTGGCTGTGGGTCTATCATATATGGCCTTTATTATGTTGAGGTACTTTCCTTCTATACCCGTTTTACTGAGGGTTTTTATCATAAATGGGTGTTGGATCTTGTCGAATGCTTTCTCTGCGTCTATTGAGATGATCATGTGGTTTTTGTTTTTCATTTTGTTGACGTAGTGTATCACGTTGATTGACTTGCGGGTGTTGAACCATCCCTGTGTCCCTGGTATAAATCCCACTTGATCATGGTGTATAATCTTTTTGATGTATTGCTGTAATCGGTTTGCCAAAATTTGGTTGAGGATTTTTGCATCTATGTTCATCAGTGATATCGGCCTGTAGTTCTCCTTCTTTGTGTTGTCCTTGTCAGGTTTGGGGATCAGAGTGATGTTGGCTTCATAGAATGTGTTAGGGAGTTCTCCATCTTTCTCAATTTTCTGGAACAGTTTGAGGAGAATAGGTACAAAGAACTCACACTGCTTAACAACAAAAAAACAAACAACCCGATCAAAAAATGGGCAGAGGACATGAACAGACATTTCTCCAAAGAAGATATGAACATGGCCAATAGACACATGAAAAGATGTTCATCATCGCTAATCATCAGGGAAATGCAAATCAAAACTACACTAAGATATCACCTTACCCCCGTTAGATTGGCAAAAACATCCAAAACCAAGAACGACAAATGTTGCAGAGGTTGTGGACAAAGAGGAACCCTCATACACTGTTGGTGGGAATGCAAACTGGTACAGCCACTATGGAAAACAGTATGGAGATTTCTCAAAAAGTTAAAAATAGAAATACCCTATGACCCAGCCATCCCATTACTGGGTATCTATCCTAAGAACCTGATATCAGATATCTCAAGAGTCCGTTGCACCCCTATGTTCATCGCAGCATTATTTACAATAGCCAAGACGTGGAACCAGCCTACATGCCCAGAAACTGATGATTGGATAAAGAAGATGTGGTATATATACACAATGGAATACTACTCAGCCATAAAAAAAGACGAAAGTGGCCCATTCACAACAATGTGGATGGACCTCGAGGGCATTATGTTAAGCGAAATAATTCAGTCAGAGAAAGACGAACTCTATATGACTCCACTCATACGTGGAAATTAGTATATTGAGAAGGAGATCTGATCGGTGGTTACCAGGGATAAGGGGAGGTGGGGGGAGGGCACGGAGGGGGAAGTGGTGTTCCCACAACATGACTAACAAAAATGTACAACTGAAATTTCACAAGCTTGTAATCCGTCATAAGATTAATAAACAAACAAACAAACAAACAAAAAAAGATGCTTTGGGGCCCATCTGCCCCTATGGAAAGAACGCAGCACTTTCTGCCTTGCAGCTCTAGGGCAATGTAGCACACCCAGAGCAGAAGTTCTACTTCAGCCAGATCAGGCCCGCAAAGAAACTGCGTTTCACAGGCCCTTGTAAGAGATGTTCCCGGTAGGCTGTTAGAGCACTGTGCAGAGCGACTTGTTTCTTAGCTTCCCAAAGAGCTGGAAGCAAGATGCTTTGGGGCCCTTCTCACCCTTTGGAAAGAAGGCAGCACTTTGTGCCTTGCAGCTCTAGGGCAATGTAGCACACCCACAGCAGAAGTTCTACTTAAGCCAGATCTGGCCCGCAAAGAAACTGCGTTTCACAGGCCTTTGTAAGAGATGTTCCCGGTAGGCTGTTAGAGCACTGTGCAGAGCGAGTTGTTTCTTAGCTTCCCAGAAAGCTGGAAGCAAGATGCTTTGGGGCCCGTTAATTTTATACCCTGCTACTTTGCTGTAGTTGTTGATTATTTCTAATAGTTTTTCTGTGGATTCTTTGGGGTTTTCTATGTATAAGATCATGTCGTCTGCAAACAACGCGAGTTTTACTTCTTCGTTACCGATTTGGATTCCTTTCATTTTTTTTTCCTGCCGAATTGCTCTGGCCAGCACCTCCAGTACTATGTTGAATAGGAGTGGTGAAAGTGGGCACCCTTGTCTTGTTCCTGTCCTCAGAGGGATGGCTTTCAGCTTTTGTCCATTGAGTATGATGTTGGCTGTGGGTCTATCATATATGGCCTTTATTATGTTGAGGTACTTTCCTTCTATACCCGTTTTACTGAGGGTTTTTATCATAAATGGGTGTTGGATCTTGTCGAATGCTTTCTCTGCGTCTATTGAGATGATCATGTGGTTTTTGTTTTTCATTTTGTTGACGTAGTGTATCACGTTGATTGACTTGCGGGTGTTGAACCATCCCTGTGTCCCTGGTATAAATCCCACTTGATCATGGTGTATAATCTTTTTGATGTATTGCTGTAATCGGTTTGCCAAAATTTGGTTGAGGATTTTTGCATCTATGTTCATCAGTGATATCGGCCTGTAGTTCTCCTTCTTTGTGTTGTCCTTGTCAGGTTTGGGGATCAGAGTGATGTTGGCTTCATAGAATGTGTTAGGGAGTTCTCCATCTTTCTCAATTTTCTGGAACAGTTTGAGGAGAATAGGTACAAAGAACTCACACTGCTTAACAACAAAAAAACAAACAACCCGATCAAAAAATGGGCAGAGGACATGAACAGACATTTCTCCAAAGAAGATATGAACATGGCCAATAGACACATGAAAAGATGTTCATCATCGCTAATCATCAGGGAAATGCAAATCAAAACTACACTAAGATATCACCTTACCCCCGTTAGATTGGCAAAAACATCCAAAACCAAGAACGACAAATGTTGCAGAGGTTGTGGAGAAAGAGGAACCCTCATACACTGTTGGTGGGAATGCAAACTGGTACAGCCACTATGGAAAACAGTATGGAGATTTCTCAAAAAGTTAAAAATAGAAATACCCTATGACCCAGCCATCCCATTACTGGGTATCTATCCTAAGAACCTGATATCAGATATCTCAAGAGTCCGTTGCACCCCTATGTTCATCGCAGCATTATTTACAATAGCCAAGACGTGGAACCAGCCTACATGCCCAGAAACTGATGATTGGATAAAGAAGATGTGGTATATATACACAATGGAATACTACTCAGCCATAAAAAAAGACGAAAGTGGCCCATTCACAACAATGTGGATGGACCTCGAGGGCATTATGTTAAGCGAAATAAGTCAGTCAGAGAAAGACGAACTCTATATGACTCCACTCATAGGTGGAAATTAGTATATTGAGAAGGAGATCTGATGGGTGGTTACCAGGGAAAAGGGGGGGTGGGGGGAGGGCACGGAGGGGGAAGTGGTGTTCCCACAACATGACTAACAAAAATGTACAACTGAAATTTCACAAGCTTGTAATCCGTCATAAGATTAATAAACAAACAAACAAACAAACAAAAAAAGATGCTTTGGGGCCCATCTGCCCCTAGGGAAAGAACGCAGCACTTTCTGCCTTGCAGCTCTAGGGCAATGTAGCACACCCAGAGCAGAAGTTCTACTTCAGCCAGATCAGGCCCGCAAAGAAACTGCGTTTCACAGGCCCTTGTAAGAGATGTTCCCGGTAGGCTGTTAGAGCACTGTGCAGAGCGAGTTGGTTCTTAGCTTCCCAAAGAGCTGGAAGCAAGATGCTTTAGGGGCCATCTGCCCTTAAGGAAAGAAGGCAGCACTTTGTGCCTTGCAGCTCTAGGGCAATGTAGCACACCCAGAGCAGATATTCTACTTCTGCCAGGTCAGGCCCGCAAAGAAACTTCGTTTCACAGGCCCTTGTAAGAGATGTTCCCAGTAGGCTGTTAGAGCACTGTGCACAGCGACTTGTTTCTTAGCTTCCCAAAGAGCTGGAAGCAAGATGCTTTGGGGCCCTTCTCACCCTTTGGAAAGAAGGCAGCACTTTGTGCCTTGCAGCTCTAGGGCAATGTAGCACACCCACAGCAGAAGTTCTACTTCAGCCCGATCAGGCCCGCAAAGTAACTGCGTTTCACAGGCCTTTGTAAGAGATGTTCCCGGTAGGCTGTTAGAGCACTGTGCAGAGCGAGTTGTTTCTTAGCTTCCCAAACAGCCAGAAGCAAGATGCTTTGGGGCCCTTCTCACCCTTTGGAAACAAGTCAGCACTTTGTGCCTTGCAGCTCTAGGGCAATGTAGCACACCCAGAGCAGAAGTTCTACTTCAGCCCTATCAGGCCTGCAAAGAAACTGCGTTTCACAGGCCTTTGTAAGAGATGTTCCCGGTAGGCTGTAAGAGCACTGTGCAGAGGGACTTATTTCTTAGCTTCCCAGAGAGCTGGAAGCAAGATGCTTTGGGGCCCTTCTCACCCTTTGGAAAGAAGGCAGCACTTTGCGTCTTGCAGGTCTAGGGCAATGTAGCACACCCAGAGCAGATGTTCTACTTCTGCCAGGTCAGTCCTGCAAAGAAACATCGTTTCACAGTCCTTTGTAAGAGATGTTCCCTGTAGGCTGTTAGAGCACTGTGCAGAGCGAGTTGTTTCTTAGCTTCCCAAAGAGCTGGAAGCAAGATGCTTTGGGGCCCGTTAATTTTATACCCTGCTACTTTGCTGTAGTTGTTGATTATTTCTAATAGTTTTTCTGTGGATTCTTTGGGGCTTTCTATGTATAAGATCATGTCATCTGCAAACAACGCGAGTTTTACTTCTTCGTTACCTATTTGGATTCCTTTTATTTTTTTTTCCTGCCGAATTGCTCTGGCCAGCACCTCCAGTACTATGTTGAATAGGAATGGTGAAAGTGGGCACCCTTGTCTTGTTCCTGTCCTCAGAGGGATGTCTTTCAGCTTTTGTCCATTGAGTATGATGTTGGCTGTGGGTCTATCATATATGGCCTTTATTATGTTGAGGTACTTTCCTTCTATACCCATTTTACTGAGGGTTTTTATCATTAATGGGTGTTGGATCTTGTCGAATGCTTTCTCTGCGTCTATTGAGATGATCATGTGGTGTTTGTTTTTCATTTTGTTGATGTAGTGTATCACGTTGATTGACTTGCGGGTGTTGAACCATCCCTGTGTCCCTGGTATAAATCCCACTTGATCATGGTGTATAATCTTTTTGATGTATTGCTGTAATCGGTTTGCCAAAATTTTGTTGAGGATTTTTGCATCTATGTTCATCAGTGATATCGGCCTGTAGTTCTCCTTCTTTGTGTTGTCCTTGTCAGGTTTGGGGATCAGAGTGATGTTGGCTTCATAGAATGTGTTAGGGAGTTCTCCATCTTTCTCAATTTTCTGGAACAGTTTGAGGAGAATAGGTACAAAGAACTCACACTGCTTAACAACAAAAAAACAAACAACCCGATCAAAAAATGGGCAGAGGACATGAACAGACATTTCTCCAAAGAAGATATGAACATGGCCAATAGACACATGAAAAGATGTTCATCATCGCTAATCATCAGGGAAATGCAAATCAAAACTACACTAAGATATCACCTTACCCCCGTTAGATTGGCAAAAACATCCAAAACCAAGAACGACAAATGTTGCAGAGGTTGTGGACAAAGAGGAACCCTCATACACTGTTGGTGGGAATGCAAACTGGTACAGCCACTATGGAAAACAGTATGGAGATTTCTCAAAAAGTTAAAAATAGAAATACCCTATGACCCAGCCATCCCATTACTGGGTATCTATCCTAAGAACCTGATATCAGATATCTCAAGAGTCCGTTGCACCCCTATGTTCATCGCAGCATTATTTACAATAGCCAAGACGTGGAACCAGCCTACATGCCCAGAAACTGATGATTGGATAAAGAAGATGGGGTATATATACACAATGGAATACTACTCAGCCATAAAAAAAGACGAAATTGGCCCCTTCACAACAATGTGGATGGACCTCGAGGGCATTATGTTAAGCGAAATAAGTCAGTCAGAGAAAGACGAACTCTATATGACTCCACTCATAGGTGGAAATTAGTATATTGAGAAGGAGATCTGATCGGTGGTTACCAGGGAAAAGGGGGGGTGGGGGGAGGGCACGGAGGGGGAAGTGGTGTTCCCACAACATGACTAACAAAAATGTACAACTGAAATTTCACAAGCTTGTAATCCATCATAACATTAATAAACAAACAAACAAAAAAAAAGATGCTTTGGGGCCCATCTGCCCCTATGGAAAGAACGCAGCACTTTGTGCCTTGCAGCTCTAGGGCAATGTAGCACACCCAGAGCAGAAGTTCTACTTCTGCCAGGTCACGCCTGCAAAGAAACTGCGTTTCACAGGCCTTTGTAAGAGATGTTCCCGGTAGGCTGTTAGAGCACTGTGCAGAGCGAGTTCTTTCTTAGCTTCCCAGACAGCTGGAAGCAAGATGCTTTGGGGGCCATCTGCCCTTAAGGAAAGAAGGCAGCACTTTGTGCCTTGCAGCTCTAGGGCAATGTAGCACACCCAGAGCAGATGTTCTACTTCTGCCAGGTCAGGCCTGCAAAGAAACTGCGTTTCACAGGCCTTTGTAAGAGATGTTCCCAGTAGGCTGTTAGAGCACTGTGCAGAGCGACTTGTTTCTTAGCTTCCCAAACAGCCGGAAGCAAGATGCTTTGGGGCCCTTCTCACCCTTTGGAAACAAATCAGCACTTTGTGCCTTGCAGCTCTAGGGCAATGTAGCACACCCACAGCAGAAGTTCTACTTCAGCCAGATCAGGCCCGCAAAGAAACTGCGTTTCACAGGCCTTTGTAAGAGATGTTCCCCGTAGGCTGTTAGAGCACTGTGCAGAGTGAGTTGTTTCTTAGATTCCCAACGAGCTGGAAGCAAGATGCTTTAGGGGCCACCTGCCCTTAAGGAAAGAAGGCAGCACTTTGTGCCTTGCAGCTCTAGGGCAATGTAGCACACCCAGAGCAGATGTTCTACTTCTTCCAGGTCAGTCCTGCAAAGAAACTTCGTTTCACAGTCCTTTTAAGAGATGTTCCCGGTAGGCTGTTAGAGCACTGTGCAGAGCGAGTTGTTTCTTAGCTTCCCAAAGAGCTGGAAGCAATATGCTTTGGGGCCCTTCTCACCCTTTGGAAAGAAGGCAGCACTTTGTGCCTTGCAGCTCTAGGGCAATGTAGCACACCCGAGTAGAAGTTCTACTTCAGCCAGATCTGGCCTGCAAAGAAACTGCGTTTCACAGGCCTTTGTAAGAGATGTTCCCGGTAGGCTGTTAGAGCACTGTGCAGAGCGAGTTGTTTCTCAGCTTCCCAAACAGCCGGAAGCAAGATGCTTTGGGGCCCTTCTCACCCTTTGGAAAGAAGGCAGCACTTTGTGCCTTGCAGCTCTAGGGCAAGGTAGCACACCCACAGCAGAATTTGTACTTCAGCCAGATCAGGCCCGCAAAGAAACTGCGTTTCACAGGCCTTTGTAAGAGATGTTCCCCGTAGGCTGTTAGAGCACTGTGCAGAGTGAGTTGTTTCTTAGATTCCCAACGAGCTGGAAGCAAGATGCTTTAGGGGCCACCTGCCCTTAAGGAAAGAAGGCCGCACTTTGTGCCTTGCAGCTCTAGGGCAATGTAGCACACCCAGAGCAGATGTTCTACTTCTGCCAGGTCAGGCCTGCAAAGAAACTTCGTTTCACAGGCCTTTGTAAGAGATGTTGCCGGTAGGCTGTAAGAGCACTGTGCAGAGCGACTTATTTCTTAGCTTCCCAGAGAGCTGGAAGCAAGATGCTTTGGGGCCCTTTTCACCCTTTGGAAAGCAGGCAGCACTTTGTGCCTTGCAGCTCTAGGGCAATGTAGCACACCCAGAGCAGAAGTTCTACTTCAGCTAGATCAGACCTGCAAAGAAACTGCGTTTCACAGGCCTTTGTAAGTGATGTTCCCGGTAGGCTGTTAGAGCACTGTGCAGAGCGAGTTGTTTCTTAGCTTCCCAGAGAGCTGGAAGCAAGATGCTTTGGGGCCCGTTAATTTTATACCCTGCTACTTTGCTGTAGTTGTTGATTATTTCTAATAGATTTTCTGTGGATTCTTTGGGGTTTTCTATGTATAAGATCATGTCGTCTGCAAACAACGCGAGTTTTACTTCTTCGTTACCTATTTGGATTCCTTTTATTTTTTTTTCCTACCGAATTGCTCTGGCCAGCACCTCCAGTACTATGTTGAATAGGAGTGGTGAAAGTGGGCACCCTTGTCTTGTTCCTGTCCTCAGAGGGATGGCTTTCAGCTTTTGTCCATTGAGTATGATGTTGGCTGTGGGTCTATCATATATGGCCTTTATTATGTTGAGGTACTTTCCTTCTATACCCATTTTACTGAGGGTTTTTATCATAAATGGGTGTTGGATCTTGTCGAATGCTTTCTCTGCGTCTATTGAGATGATCATGTGGTTTTTGTTTTTCATTTTGTTGATGTAGTGTATCACGTTGATTGACTTGCGGGTGTTGAACCATCCCTGTGTCCCTGGTATAAATCCCACTTGATCATGGTGTATAATCTTTTTGATGTATTGCTGTAATCGGTTTGCCAAAATTTGGTTGAGTATTTTTGCATCTATGTTCATCAGTGATATCGGCCTGTAGTTCTCCTTCTTTGTGTTGTCCTTGTCAGGTTTGGGGATCAGAGTGATGTTCGCTTCATAGAATGTGTTAGGGATTTCTCCATCTTTCTCAATTTTCTGGAACAGTTTGAGGAGAATAGGTACAAAGAACTCACACTGCTTAACAACAAAAAAACAAACAACCCGATCAAAAAATGGGCAGAGGACATGAACAGACATTTCTCCAAAGAAGATATGAACATGGCCAATAGACACATGAAAAGATGTTCATCATCGCTAATCATCAGGGAAATGCAAATCAAAACTACACTAAGATATCACCTTACCCCCGTTAGATTGGCAAAAACATCCAAAACCAAGAACGACAAATGTTGGAGAGGTTGTGGAGAAAGAGGAACCCTCATACACTGTTGGTGGGAATGCAAACTGGTACAGCCACTATGGAAAACAGTATGGAGATTTCTCAAAAAGTTAAAAATAGAAATACCCTATGACCCAGCCATCCCATTACTGGGTATCTATCCTAAGAACCTGATATCAGATATCTCAAGAGTCCGTTGCACCCCTATGTTCATCGCAGCATTATTTACAATAGCCAAGACCTGGAACCAGCCTACATGCCCAGAAACTGATGATTGGATAAAGAAGATGTGGTATATATACACAATGGAATACTACTCAGCCATAAAAAAAGACAACATTGGCCCATTCACAACAATGTGGATGGACCTCGAGGGCATTATGTTAAGCGAAATAAGTCAGTCAGAGAAAGACGAACTCTATATGACTCCACTCATAGGTGGAAATTAGTATATTGAGAAGGAGATCTGATCGGTGGTTACCAGGGAAAAGGGGGGGTGGGGGGAGGGCACGGAGGGGGAAGTGGTGTTCCCACAACATGACTAACAAAAATATACAACTGAAATTTCAAAAGCTTGTAATCCATAACATTAATAAACAAAAAAAAAAAAAAAAAGATGCTTTGGGGGCCATCTGCCCTTAAGGAAAGAAGGCAGCACTTTGTGCCTTGCAGCTCTAGGGCAATGTAGCACACCCAGAGCAGATGTTCTACTTCTGCCAGGTCAGGCCTGCAAAGAAACTGCGTTTCACAGGCCTTTGTAAGAGATGTTCCCGGTAGGCTGTTAGAGCACTGTGCAAAGCGAGTTGTTTCTTAGCTTCCCAAACAGCCGGAAGCAAGATGCTTTGGGGCCCTTCTCACCCTTTGGAAACAAGTCAGCACTTTGTGCCTTGCAGCTCTAGGGCAATGTAGCACACCCAGAGCGGAAGTTCTACTTCAGCCGTATCAGGCCTGCAAAGAAACTGCGTTTCACAGGCCTTTGTAAGAGATGTTCCCGGTAGGCTGTAAGAGCACTGTGCAGAGGGACTTGTTTCTTAGCTTCCCAAAGAGCTGGAAGCAAAATGCTTTGAGACTCATCTGCCCCTTTGAAGAAGGCAGCACTTTGTGTCTTGCCGGTCTAGGGCAATGTAGCACACCCAGAGCAGATGTTCTACTTCTGCTAGGTCAGTCCTGCAAAGAAACTTCGTTTCACAGTCCTTTGTAAGAGATGTTCCCGGTAGGCTGTTAGAGCACTGTGCAGAGCGAGTTGTTTCTTAGCTTCCCAAAGAGCTGGAAGCAAGATGCTTTGGGGCCCTTCTCACCCTTTGGAAAGAAGGCAGCACTTTGTGCCTTGCAGCTCTAGGGCAATGTAGCACACCCACAGCAGAAGTTCTACTTCAGCCAGATCAGGCCCGCAAAGAAACTGCATTTCACAGGCCTTTGTAAGAGATGTTCCCGGTAGGCTGTTAGAGCACTGTGCAGAGCGAGTTGTTTCTTACCTTCCCAACGAGCTGGAAGCAAGATGCTTTAGGGGCCATCTGCCCTTGAGGAAAGAAGGCAGCACTTTGTGCCTTGCAGCACTAGGGCAATGTAGCACACCCAGAGCAGATGTTCTACTTCTGCCAGGTCAGGCCTGCAAAGAAACTTCGTTTCACAGGCCTTTGTAAGAGATGTTCCCGGTAGGCTGTTAGAGCACTGTGCAGAGCGAGTTGTTTCTTAGCTTCCCAAAGAGCTGGAAGCAAGATGCTTTGGGGCCCTTCTCACCCTTTGGCAAGA
Organism: Equus asinus; assembly: GCF_041296235.1. Taxonomy (NCBI): domain Eukaryota; kingdom Metazoa; phylum Chordata; class Mammalia; order Perissodactyla; family Equidae; genus Equus; species Equus asinus. The sequence continues at coordinate 39,696,355 of NC_091790.1, forward strand.
AGGCAGCACTTTGAGCCTTGCAGCTCTAGGGCAATGTAGCACACCCAGAGCAGAAGTTGTACTTCAGCCAGATCAGGCCCGCAAAGAAACTGCGTTTCACAGGCCTTTGTAAGAGATGTTCCCTGTAGGCTGTTAGAGCACTGTGCAGAGCGAGTTCTTTGTTAGCTTCCCAAAGACCTGGAAGCAAGATGCTTTGGGGGCCATCTGCCCTTAAGGAAAGAAGGCAGCACTTTGTGCCTTGCAGCTCTAGGGCAATGTAGCACACGCAGAGCAGATGTTCTACTTCTGCCAGGTCAGGCCTGCAAAGAAACTGCGTTTCATAGGCCTTTGTAAGAGATGTTCCCGGTAGGCTGTTAGAGCACTGTGTAGAGCGAGTTGTTTCTTAGCTTCCGAAACAGCCGGAAGCAAGATGCTTTGGGGCCCTTCTCACCCTTTGGAAACAAGTCAGCACTTTGTGCCTTGCAGCTCTAGGGCAATGTAGCACACCCAGAGCGGAAGTTCTACTTCAGCCGTATCAGGCCTGCAAAGAAACTGCGTTTCACAGGCCTTTGTAAGAGATGTTCCCGGTAGGCTGTAAGAGCACTGTGCAGAGGGACTTGTTTCTTAGCTTCCCAAAGAGTTGGAAGCAAAATGCTTTGAGACTCATCTGCCCCTTTGGAAAGAAGGCAGCACTTTGTGTCTTGCCGGTCTAGGGCAATGTAGCACACCCTGAGCAGATGTTCTACTTCTGCTAGGTCAGTCCTGCAAAGAAACTTCGTTTCACAGTCCTTTGTAAGAGATGTTCCCGGTAGGCTGTAAGAGCACTGTGCAGAGCGAGTTGTTTCTTAGCTTCCCAAAGAGCTGGAAGCAAGATGCTTTGGGGCCCTTCTCACCCTTTGGAAAGAAGGCAGCACTTTGTGCCTTGCAGCTCTAGGGCAATGTAGCACACCCACAGCAGAAGTTCTACTTCAGCCAGATCAGGCCCGCAAAGAAACTGCGTTTCAAAGGCCTTTGTAAGAGATGTTCCCGGTAGGCTGTTAGAGCACTGTGCAGAGCGAGTTGTTTCTTACCTTCCCAACGAGCTGGAAGCAAGATGCTTTAGGGGCCATCTGCCCTTAAGGAAAGAAGGCAGCACTTTGTGCCTTGCAGCTCTAGGGCAATGTAGCACACCCAGAGCAGATGTTCTACTTCTGCCAGGTCAGGCCTGCAAAGAAACTTCGTTTCACAGGCCTTTGTAAGAGATGTTCCCAGTAGGCTGTAAGAGCACTGTGCAGAGCGACTTATTTCTTAGCTTCCCAGAGAGCTGGAAGCAAGATGCTTTGGGGCCCTTCTCACCCTTTGAAAAGAAGGCAGCACTTTGTGCCTTGCAGCTCTAGGGCAATGTAGCACACCCAGAGCAGAAGTTCTACTTCAGCTAGATCAGACCTGCAAAGAAACTGCGTTTCACAGGCCTTTGTAAGAGATGTTCCCTGTAGGCTGTTAGAGCACTGTGCAGAGCGAGTTGTTTCTTAGCTTCCCAAAGAGCTGGAAGCAAGATGCTTTAGGGGCCATCTGCCCTTAAGGAAAGAAGGCAGCACTTTGTGCCTTGCATCTCTAGGGCAATGTAGCACACCCAGAGCAGATGTTCTACTTCTGCCAGGTCAGGCCTGCAAAGAAACTTCGTTTCACAGGCCTTTGTAAGAGATGTTGCCGGTAGGCTGTTAGAGCACTGTGCAGAGCGAGTTGTTTCTTAGCTTCCCAAACAGCCGGAAGCAAGATGCTTTGGGGCCCTTCTCACCCTTTGGAAACAAGTCAGCACTTTGTGCCTTGCAACTCTAGGGCAATGTAGCACACCCAGAGCAGATGTTCTACTTCTGCCAGGTCAGGCCTGCAAAGAAACTTCGTTTCACAGTCCTTTGTAAGAGATGTTCCCGGTAGGCTGTAAGAGCACTGTGCAGAGCGACTTATTTCTTAGCTTCCCAGAAAGCTGGAAGTAAGATGCTTTGGGGCCCGTTAATTTTATACCCTGCTACTTTGCTGTAGTTGTTGATTATTTCTAATAGTTTTTCTGTGGATTCTTTGGGGCTTTCTATGTATAAGATCATGTCGTCTGCAAACAACGCGAGTTTTACTTCTTCGTTACCTATTTGGATTCCTTTTATTTTTTTTTCCTGCCGAATTGCTCTGGCCAGCACCTCCAGTACTATGTTGAATAGGAGTGGTGAAAGTGGGCACCCTTGTCTTGTTCCTGTCCTCAGAGGGATGGCTTTCAGCTTTTGTCCATTGAGTATGATGTTGGCTGTGGGTCTATCATATATGGCCTTTATTATGTTGAGGTACTTTCCTTCTATACCCGTTTTACTGAGGGTTTTTATCATAAATGGTTGTTGGATCTTGTCGAATGCTTTCTCTGCGTCTATTGAGATGATCATGTGGTTTTTGTTTTTCATTTTGTTGATGTAGTGTATCACGTTGATTGACTTGCGGGTGTGGAACCATCCCTGTGTCCCTGGTATAAATCCCACTTGATCATGGTGTATAATCTTTTTGATGTATTGCTGTAATCGGTTTGCCAAAATTTGGTTGAGGATTTTTGCATCTATGTTCATCAGTGATATCGGCCTGTAGTTCTCCTTCTTTGTGTTGTCCTTGTCAGGTTTGGGGATCAGAGTGATGTTGGCTTCATAGAATGTGTTAGGGAGTTCTCCATCTTTCTCAATTTTCTGGAACAGTTTGAGGAGAATAGGTACAAAGAACTCACACTGCTTAACAACAAAAAAACAAACAACCCGATCAAAAAATGGGCAGAGGACATGAACAGACATTTCTCAAAAGAAGATATGAACATGGCCAATAGACACATGAAAAGATGTTCATCATCGCTAATCATCAGGGAAATGCAAAGCAAAACTACACTAAGATATCACCTTACCCCCGTTAGATTGGCAAAAACATCCAAAACCAAGAACGACAAATGTTGCAGAGGTTGTGGAGAAAGAGGAACCCTCATACACTGTTGGTGGGAATGCAAACTGGTACAGCCACTATGGAAAACAGTATGGAGATTTCTCAAAAAGTTAAAAATAGAAATACCCTATGACCCAGCCATCCCATTACTGGGTATCTATCCTAAGAACCTGATATCAGATATCTCAAGAGTCCGTTGCACCCCTATGTTCATCGCAGCATTATTTACAATAGCCAAGACGTGGAACCAGCCTACATGCCCAGAAACTGATGATTGGATAAAGAAGATGTGGTATATATACACAATGGAATACTACTCAGCCATAAAAAAAGACGACATTGGCCCATTCACAACAATGTGGATGGACCTCGAGGGCATTATGTTAAGCGAAATAAGTCAGTCAGAGAAAGACGAACTCTATATGACTCCACTCATAGGTGGAAATTAGTATATTGAGAAGGAGATCTGATCGGTGGTTACCAGGGAAAAGGAGGGGTGGGGGGAGGGCACGGAGGGGGAAGTGGTGTTCCCACAACATGACTAACAAAAATGTACAACTGAAATTTCACAAGCTTGTAATCCATCATAACATTAATAAACAAACAAACAAAAAAAAGATGCTTTGGGGCCCATCTGCCCCTATGGAAAGAACGCAGCACTTTCTGCCTTGCAGCTCTAGGGCAATGTAGCACACCCAGAGCAGAAATTCTACTTCAGCCAGATCAGGCCCGCAAAGAAACTGCGTTTCACAGGCCTTTGTAAGAGATGTTCCCGGTAGGCTCTTAGAGCACTGTGCAGAGCGAGTTGTTTCTTAGCTTCCCAAAGAGCTGGAAGCAAGATGCTTTGGGGCCCTTCTCACCGTTTGGAAAGAAGGCAGAACTTTGTGCCTTGCAGCTCTAGGGCAATGTAGCACACCCACAGCAGAAGTTCTACTTCAGCCAGATCAGGCCCGCAAAGAATCTGCGTTTCACAGGCCTTTGTAAGAGATGTTCCCGGTAGGCTGTTAGAGCACTGTGCAGAGCGAGTTGTTTCTTACCTTCCCAACGAGCTGGAAGCAAGATGCTTTAGGGGCCTTCTGCCCTTAAGGAAAGAAGGCAGCACTTTGTGCTTTGCAGCTCTAGGGCAATGTAGCACACCCAGAGCAGATGTTCTACTTCTGCCAGGTCAGGCCTGCAAAGAAACTTCGTTTCACAGGCCTTTGTAAGAGATGTTCCCGGTAGGCTGTTAGAGCACTGTGCAGAGCGAGTTGTTTCTTAGCTTCCCAAAGAGCTGGAAGCAAGATGCTTTGGGGCCCTTCTCACCCTTTGGCAAGAAGGCAGCACTTTGAGCCTTGCAGCTCTAGGGCAATGTAGCACACCCAGAGCAGAAGTTGTACTTCAGCCAGATCAGGCCCGCAAAGAAACTGCGTTTCACAGGCCTTTGTAAGAGATGTTCCCTGTAGGCTGTTAGAGCACTGTGCAGAGCGAGTTCTTTGTTAGCTTCCCAAAGACCTGGAAGCAAGATGCTTTGGGGGCCATCTGCCCTTAAGGAAAGAAGGCAGCACTTTGTGCCTTGCAGCTCTAGGGCAATGTAGCACACGCAGAGCAGATGTTCTACTTCTGCCAGGTCAGGCCTGCAAAGAAACTGCGTTTCATAGGCCTTTGTAAGAGATGTTCCCGGTAGGCTGTTAGAGCACTGTGTAGAGCGAGTTGTTTCTTAGCTTCCGAAACAGCCGGAAGCAAGATGCTTTGGGGCCCTTCTCACCCTTTGGAAACAAGTCAGCACTTTGTGCCTTGCAGCTCTAGGGCAATGTAGCACACCCAGAGCGGAAGTTCTACTTCAGCCGTATCAGGCCTGCAAAGAAACTGCGTTTCACAGGCCTTTGTAAGAGATGTTCCCGGTAGGCTGTAAGAGCACTGTGCAGAGGGACTTGTTTCTTAGCTTCCCAAAGAGTTGGAAGCAAAATGCTTTGAGACTCATCTCCCCCTTTGGAAAGAAGGCAGCACTTTGTGTCTTGCCGGTCTAGGGCAATGTAGCACACCCTGAGCAGATGTTCTACTTCTGCTAGGTCAGTCCTGCAAAGAAACTTCGTTTCACAGTCCTTTGTAAGAGATGTTCCCGGTAGGCTGTAAGAGCACTGTGCAGAGCGAGTTGTTTCTTAGCTTCCCAAAGAGCTGGAAGCAAGATGCTTTGGGGCCCTTCTCACCCTTTGGAAAGAAGGCAGCACTTTGTGCCTTGCAGCTCTAGGGCAATGTAGCACACCCACAGCAGAAGTTCTACTTCAGCCAGATCAGGCCCGCAAAGAAACTGCGTTTCAAAGGCCTTTGTAAGAGATGTTCCCGGTAGGCTGTTAGAGCACTGTGCAGAGCGAGTTGTTTCTTACCTTCCCAACGAGCTGGAAGCAAGATGCTTTAGGGGCCATCTGCCCTTAAGGAAAGAAGGCAGCACTTTGTGCCTTGCAGCTCTAGGGCAATGTAGCACACCCAGAGCAGATGTTCTACTTCTGCCAGGTCAGGCCTGCAAAGAAACTTCGTTTCACAGGCCTTTGTAAGAGATGTTCCCAGTAGGCTGTAAGAGCACTGTGCAGAGCGACTTATTTCTTAGCTTCCCAGAGAGCTGGAAGCAAGATGCTTTGGGGCCCTTCTCACCCTTTGAAAAGAAGGCAGCACTTTGTGCCTTGCAGCTCTAGGGCAATGTAGCACACCCAGAGCAGAAGTTCTACTTCAGCTAGATCAGACCTGCAAAGAAACTGCGTTTCACAGGCCTTTGTAAGAGATGTTCCCTGTAGGCTGTTAGAGCACTGTGCAGAGCGAGTTGTTTCTTAGCTTCCCAAAGAGCTGGAAGCAAGATGCTTTAGGGGCCATCTGCCCTTAAGGAAAGAAGGCAGCACTTTGTGCCTTGCATCTCTAGGGCAATGTAGCACACCCAGAGCAGATGTTCTACTTCTGCCAGGTCAGGCCTGCAAAGAAACTTCGTTTCACAGGCCTTTGTAAGAGATGTTGCCGGTAGGCTGTTAGAGCACTGTGCAGAGCGAGTTGTTTCTTAGCTTCCCAAACAGCCGGAAGCAAGATGCTTTGGGGCCCTTCTCACCCTTTGGAAACAAGTCAGCACTTTGTGCCTTGCAACTCTAGGGCAATGTAGCACACCCAGAGCAGATGTTCTACTTCTGCAAGGTCAGGCCTGCAAAGAAACTTCGTTTCACAGTCCTTTGTAAGAGATGTTCCCGGTAGGCTGTAAGAGCACTGTGCAGAGCGACTTATTTCTTAGCTTCCCAGAAAGCTGGAAGTAAGATGCTTTGGGGCCCGTTAATTTTATACCCTGCTACTTTGCTGTAGTTGTTGATTATTTCTAATAGTTTTTCTGTGGATTCTTTGGGGCTTTCTATGTATAAGATCATGTCGTCTGCAAACAACGCGAGTTTTACTTCTTCGTTACCTATTTGGATTCCTTTTATTTTTTTTTCCTGCCGAATTGCTCTGGCCAGCACCTCCAGTACTATGTTGAATAGGAGTGGTGAAAGTGGGCACCCTTGTCTTGTTCCTGTCCTCAGAGGGATGGCTTTCAGCTTTTGTCCATTGAGTATGATGTTGGCTGTGGGTCTATCATATATGGCCTTTATTATGTTGAGGTACTTTCCTTCTATACCCGTTTTACTGAGGGTTTTTATCATAAATGGTTGTTGGATCTTGTCGAATGCTTTCTCTGCGTCTATTGAGATGATCATGTGGTTTTTGTTTTTCATTTTGTTGATGTAGTGTATCACGTTGATTGACTTGCGGGTGTGGAACCATCCCTGTGTCCCTGGTATAAATCCCACTTGATCATGGTGTATAATCTTTTTGATGTATTGCTGTAATCGGTTTGCCAAAATTTGGTTGAGGATTTTTGCATCTATGTTCATCAGTGATATCGGCCTGTAGTTCTCCTTCTTTGTGTTGTCCTTGTCAGGTTTGGGGATCAGAGTGATGTTGGCTTCATAGAATGTGTTAGGGAGTTCTCCATCTTTCTCAATTTTCTGGAACAGTTTGAGGAGAATAGAACTCACACTGCTTAACAACAAAAAAACAAACAACCCGATCAAAAAATGGGCAGAGGACATGAACAGACATTTCTCCAAAGAAGATATGAACATGGCCAATAGACACATGAAAAGATGTTCATCATCGCTAATCATCAGGGAAATGCAAAGCAAAACTACACTAAGATATCACCTTACCCCCGTTAGATTGGCAAAAACATCCAAAACCAAGAACGACAAATGTTGCAGAGGTTGTGGAGAAAGAGGAACCCTCATACACTGTTGGTGGGAATGCAAACTGGTACAGCCACTATGGAAAACAGTATGGAGATTTCTCAAAAAGTTAAAAATAGAAATACCCTATGACCCAGCCATCCCATTACTGGGTATCTATCCTAAGAACCTGATATCAGATATCTCAAGAGTCCGTTGCACCCCTATGTTCATCGCAGCATTATTTACAATAGCCAAGACGTGGAACCAGCCTACATGCCCAGAAACTGATGATTGGATAAAGAAGATGTGGTATATATACACAATGGAATACTACTCAGCCATAAAAAAAGACGACATTGGCCCATTCACAACAATGTGGATGGACCTCGAGGGCATTATGTTAAGCGAAATAAGTCAGTCAGAGAAAGACGAACTCTATATGACTCCACTCATAGGTGGAAATTAGTATATTGAGAAGGAGATCTGATCGGTGGTTACCAGGGAAAAGGAGGGGTGGGGGGAGGGCACGGAGGGGGAAGTGGTGTTCCCACAACATGACTAACAAAAATGTACAACTGAAATTTCACAAGCTTGTAATCCAGCATAACATTAATAAACAAACAAACAAAAAAAAGATGCTTTGGGGCCCATCTGCCCCTATGGAAAGAACGCAGCACTTTCTGCCTTGCAGCTCTAGGGCAATGTAGCACACCCAGAGCAGAAATTCTACTTCAGCCAGATCAGGCCCGCAAAGAAACTGCGTTTCACAGGCCTTTGTAAGAGATGTTCCCGGTAGGCTCTTAGAGCACTGTGCAGAGCGAGTTGTTTCTTAGCTTCCCAAAGAGCTGGAAGCAAGATGCTTTGGGGCCCTTCTCACCGTTTGGAAAGAAGGCAGAACTTTGTGCCTTGCAGCTCTAGGGCAATGTAGCACACCCACAGCAGAAGTTCTACTTCAGCCAGATCAGGCCCGCAAAGAATCTGCGTTTCACAGGCCTTTGTAAGAGATGTTCCCAGTAGGCTGTTAGAGCACTGTGCAGAGCGAGTTGTTTCTTACCTTCCCAACGAGCTGGAAGCAAGATGCTTTAGGGGCCTTCTGCCCTTAAGGAAAGAAGGCAGCACTTTGTGCTTTGCAGCTCTAGGGCAATGTAGCACACCCAGAGCAGATGTTCTACTTCTGCCAGGTCAGGCCTGCAAAGAAACTTCGTTTCACAGGCCTTTGTAAGAGATGTTGCCGGTAGGCTGTAAGAGCACTGTGCAGAGCGACTTATTTCTTAGCTTCCCAGAGAGCTGGAAGCAAGATGCTTTGGGGCCCTTCTCACCCTTTGGAAAGAAGGCAGCACTTTGTGCCTTGCAGCTCTAGGGCAATGTAGCACACCCAGAGCAGAAGTTCTACTTCAGCTAGATCAGACCTGCAAAGAAACTGCGTTTCACAGGCCTTTGTAAGAGATGTTCCCTGTAGGCTGTTAGAGCACTGTGCAGAGCGAGTTGTTTCTTAGCTTCCAAAGAGCTGGAAGCAAGATGCTTTAGGGGCCATCTGCCCTTAAGGAAAGAAGGCAGCACTTTGTGCCTTGCATCTCTAGGGCAATGTAGCACACCCAGAGCAGATGTTCTACTTCTGCCAGGTCAGGCCTGCAAAGAAACTTCGTTTCACAGGCCTTTGTGAGAGATGTTGCCGGTAGGCTGTTAGAGCACTGTGCAGAGCCAGTTGTTTCTTAGCTTCCCAAACAGCCGGAAGGAAGATGCTTTGGGGCCCTTCTCACCCTTTGGAAACAAGTCAGCACTTTGTGCCTTGCAGCTCTAGGGCAATGTAGCACACCCAGAGCAGATGTTCTACTTCTGCCAGTTCAGGCCTGCAAAGAAACTTCGTTTCACAGGCCTTTGTAAGAGATGTTCGCGGTAGGCTGTTAGAGCACTGTGCAGAGCGAGTTGTTTCTTAGCTTCCCAAAGAGCTGGAAGCAAGATGCTTTGGGGCCCTTCTCACCCTTTGGAAAGAAGGCAGCACTTTGTGCCTTGCAGCTCTAGGGCAATGTAGCACACCCAGAGCAGATGTTCTACTTCTGCCAGTTCAGGCCTGCAAAGAAACTGCGTTTCACAGGCCTTTGTAAGAGATGTTCCCGGTAGGCTGTAAGAGCACTGTGCAGAGCGACTTATTTCTTAGCTTCCCAGAAAGCTGGAAGTAAGATGCTTTGGGGCCCGTTAATTTTATACCCTGCTACTTTGCTGTAGTTATTGATTATTTCTAATAGTTTTTCTGTGGATTCTTTGGGGCTTTCTATGTATAAGATCATGTCGTCTGCAAACAACGCGAGTGTTACTTCTTCGTTACCTATTTGGATTCCTTTTATTTTTTTTTCCTGCCGAATTGCTCTGGCCAGCACCTCCAGTACTTTGTTGAATAGGAGTGGTGAAAGTGGGCACCCTTGTCTTGTTCCTGTCCTCAGAGGGTTGGCTTTCAGCTTTTGTCCATTGAGTATGATGTTGGCTGTGGGTCTATCATATATGGCCTTTATTATGTTGAGGTACTTTCCTTCTATTCCCGTTTTACTGAGGGTTTTTATCATAAATGGGTGTTGGATCTTGTCGAATGCTTTCTCTGCGTCTATTGAGATGATCATGTGGTTTTTGTTTTTCATTTTGTTGATGTAGTGTATCACGTTGATTGACTTGCGGGTGTTGAACCATCCCTGTGTCCCTGGTATAAATCCCACTTGATCATGGTGTATAATCTTTTTGATGTATTGCTGTAATCGGTTTGCCAAAATTTGGTTGAGGATTTTTGCATCTATGTTCATCAGTGATATCGGCCTGTAGTTCTCCTTCTTTGTGTTGTCCTTGTCAGGTTTGGGGATCAGAGTGATGTTGGCTTCATAGAATGTGTTAGGGAGTTCTCCATCTTTCTCAATTTTCTGGAACAGTTTGAGGAGAATAGGTACAAAGAACTCACACTGCTTAACAACAAAAAAACAAACAACCCGATCAAAAAATGGGCAGAGGACATGAACAGACATTTCTCCAAAGAAGATATGAACATGGCCAATAGACACATGAAAAGATGTTCATCATCGCTAATCATCAGGGAAATGCAAATCAAAACTACACTAAGATATCACCTTACCCCCGTTAGATTGGCAAAAACATCCAAAACCAAGAACGACAAATGTTGGAGAGGTTGTGGAGAAAGAGGAACCCTCATACACTGTTGGTGGGAATGCAAACTGGTACAGCCACTATGGAAAACAGTATGGAGATTTCTCAAAAAGTTAAAAATAGAAATACCCTATGACCCAGCCATCCCATTACTGGGTATCTATCCTAAGAACCTGATATCAGATATCTCAAGAGTCCGTTGCACCCCTATGTTCATCGCAGCATTATTTACAATAGCCAAGACGTGGAACCAGCCTACATGCCCAGAAACTGATGATTGGATAAAGAAGATGTGGTATATATACACAATGGAATTCTACTCAGCCATAAAAAAAGACAACATTGGCCCATTCACAACAATGTGGATGGACCTCGAGGGCATTATGTTAAGCGAAATAAGTCAGTCAGAGAAAGACGAACTCTATATGACTCCACTCATAGGTGGAAATTAGTATATTGAGAAGGAGATCTGATCGGTGGTTACCAGGGAAAAGGGGGGGTGGGGGGAGGGCACGGAGGGGGAAGTGGTGTTCCCACAACATGACTAACAAAAATGTACAACTGATATTTCACAAGCTTGTAATCCATCATAATATTAATAAACAACAACAACAAAAAAAAGATGCTTTGGGGCCCATCTGCCACTATGGAAAGAACGCAGCAGTTTCTGCCTTGCAGCTCTAGGGCAATGTAGCACAGCCAGAGCAGAAGTTCTACTTCAGCCAGATCAGGCCCGCACAGAAACTGCGTTTCACAGGCCTTTGTAAGAGATGTTCCCGGTAGGCTGTTAGAGCACTGTGCAGAGCGAGTTGTTTCTTAGCTTCCCAAAGAGCTGGAAGCAAGATGCTTTGGGGCCCTTCTCACCCTTTGGCAAGAAGGCAGCACTTTGAGCCTTGCAGCTCTAGGGCAATGTAGCACACCCAGAGCAGAAGTTGTACTTCAGCCAGATCAGGCCCGCAAAGAAACTGCGTTTCACAGGCCTTTGTAAGAGATGTTCCCGGTAGGCTGTTAGAGCACTGTGCAGAGCGAGTTGTTTCTTAGCTTCCCAAACAGCCGGAAGCAAGATGCTTTGGGGCCCTTCTCACCCTTTGGAAACAAGTCAGCACTTTGTGCCTTGCAGCTCTAGGGCAATGTAGCACACCCAGAGCGGAAGTTCTACTTCAGCCGTATCAGGCCTGCAAAGAAACTGCGTTTCACAGGCCTTTGTAAGAGATGTTCCCGGTAGGCTGTAAGAGCACTGTGCAGAGGGACTTGTTTCTTAGCTTCCCAAAGAGCTGGAAGCAAAATGCTTTGAGACTCATCTGCCCCTTTGAAGAAGGCAGCACTTTGTGTCTTGCCGGTCTAGGGCAATGTAGCACACCCAGAGCAGATGTTCTACTTCTGCTAGGTCAGTCCTGCAAAGAAACTTCGTTTCACAGTCCTTTGTAAGAGATGTTCCCGGTAGGCTGTTAGAGCACTGTGCAGAGCGAGTTGTTTCTTAGCTTCCCAAAGAGCTGGAAGCAAGATGCTTTGGGGCCCTTCTCACCCTTTGGAAAGAAGGCAGCACTTTGTGCCTTGCAGCTCTAGGGCAATGTAGCACACCCAGAGCAGAAGTTCTACTTCAGCCAGATGAGGCCCGCAAAGAAACAGCGTTTCACAGGCCTTTGTAAGAGATGTTCCCGGTAGGCTGTTAGAGCACTGTGCAGAGCGAGTTGTTTCTTACCTTCCCAACGAGCTGGAAGCAAGATGCTTTAGGGGCCTTCTGCCCTTAAGGAAAGAAGGCAGCACTTTGTGCTTTGCAGCTCTAGGGCAATGTAGCACACCCAGAGCAGATGTTCTACTTCTGCCAGGTCAGGCCTGCAAAGAAACTTCGTTTCACAGGCCTTTGTAAGAGATGTTGCCGGTAGGCTGTAAGAGCACTGTGCAGAGCGACTTATTTCTTAGCTTCCCAGAGAGCTGGAAGCAAGATGCTTTGGGGCCCTTCTCACCCTTTGGAAAGAAGGCAGCACTTTGTGCCTTGCAGCTCTAGGGCAATGTAGCACACCCAGAGCAGAAGTTCTACTTCAGCTAGATCAGACCTGCAAAGAAACTGCGTTTCACAGGCCTTTGTAACAGATGTTCCCTGTAGGCTGTTAGAGCACTGTGCAGAGCGAGTTGTTTCTTAGCTTCCCAAAGAGCTGGAAGCAAGATGCTTTAGGGGCCATCTGCCCTTAAGGAAAGAAGGCAGCACTTTGTGCCTTGCAGCTCTAGGGCAATGTAGCACACCCAGAGCAGATGTTCTACTTCTGCCAGGTCAGGCCCGCAAAGAAACTTCGTTTCACAGGCCCTGGTAAGAGATTTTCCTGGTAGGCTGTTAGAGCACTGTGCAGAGCGACTTGTTTCTTAGCTTCCCAAAGAGCTGGAAGCAAGATGCTTTGGGGCCCTTCTCACCCTTTGGAAAGAAGGCAGCACTTTGTGCCTTGCAGCTCTAGGGCAATGTAGCACACCCACAGCAGAAGTTCTACTTAAGCCAGATCTGGCCCGCAAAGAAACTGCGTTTCACAGGCCTTTGTAAGAGATGTTCCCGGTAGGCTGTTAGAGCACTGTGCAGAGCGACTTGTTTCTTAGCTTCCCAGAGAGCTGGAAGCAAGATGCTTTGGGGCCCGTTAATTTTATACCCTGCTACTTTGCTGTAGTTGTTGATTATTTCTAATAGTTTTTCTGTGGATTCTTTGGGGTTTTCTATGTATAAGATCATGTCGTCTGCAAACAACGCGAGTTTTACTTCTTCGTTACCGATTTGGATTCCTTTCATTTTTTTTCCTGCCGAATTGCTCTGGCCAGCACCTCCAGTACTATGTTGAATAGGAGTGGTGAAAGTGGGCACCCTTGTCTTGTTCCTGTCCTCAGAGGGATGGCTTTCAGCTTTTGTCCATTGAGTATGATGTTGGCTGTGGGTCTATCATATATGGCCTTTATTATGTTGAGGTACTTTCCTTCTATACCCGTTTTACTGAGGGTTTTTATCATAAATGGGTGTTGGATCTTGTCGAATGCTTTCTCTGCGTCTATTGAGATGATCATGTGGTTTTTGTTTTTCATTTTGTTGATGTAGTGTATCACGTTGATTGACTTGCGGGTGTTGAACCATCCCTGTGTCCCTGGTATAAATCCCACTTGATCATGGTGTATAATCTTTTTGATGTATTGCTGTAATCGGTTTGCCAAAATTTGGTTGAGGATTTTTGCATCTATGTTCATCAGTGATATCGGCCTGTAGTTCTCCTTCTTTGTGTTGTCCTTGTCAGGTTTGGGGATCAGAGTGATGTTGGCTTCATAGAATGTGTTAGGGAGTTCTCCATCTTTCTCAATTTTCTGGAACAGTTTGAGGAGAATAGGTACAAAGAACTCACACTGCTTAACAACAAAAAAACAAACAACCCGATCAAAAAATGGGCAGAGGACATGAACAGACATTTCTCCAAAGAAGATATGAACATGGCCAATAGACACATGAAAAGATGTTCATCATCGCTAATCATCAGGGAAATGCAAATCAAAACTACACTAAGATATCACCTTACCCCCGTTAGATTGGCAAAAACATCCAAAACCAAGAACGACAAATGTTGCAGAGGTTGTGGAGAAAGAGGAACCCTCATACACTGTTGGTGGGAATGCAAACTGGTACAGCCACTATGGAAAACAGTATGGAGATTTCTCAAAAAGTTAAAAATAGAAATACCCTATGACCCAGCCATCCCATTACTGGGTATCTATCCTAAGAACCTGATATCAGATATCTCAAGAGTCCGTTGCACCCCTATGTTCATCGCAGCATTATTTACAATAGCCAAGACGTGGAACCAGCCTACATGCCCAGAAACTGATGATTGGATAAAGAAGATGTGGTATATATACACAATGGAATACTACTCAGCCATAAAAAAAGACGACATTGGCCCCTTCACAACAATGTGGATGGACCTCGAGGGCATTATGTTAAGCGAAATAAGTCAGTCAGAGAAAGACGAACTCTATATGACTCCACTCATAGGTGGAAATTCGTATATTGAGAAGGAGATCTGATCGGTGGTTACCAGGGAAAAGGGGGGGTGGGGTGAGGGCACGGAGGGGGAAGTGGTGTTCCCACAACATGACTAACAAAAATGTACAACTGAAATTTCACAAGCTTGTAATCCGTCATAACATTAATAACCAAAAAAAAAAAAAAAAAGATGCTTTGGGGCCCATCTGCCCCTATGGAAAGAACGCAGCACTTTCTGCCTTGCAGCTCTAGGGCAATGTAGCACACCCAGAGCAGAAGTTCTACTTCAGCCAGATGAGGCCCGCAAAGAAACAGCGTTTCACAGGCCTTTGTAAGAGATGTTCCCGGTAGGCTGTTAGAGCACTGTGCAGAGCGAGTTGTTTCTTAGCTTCCCATGGAGCTGGAAGCAAGATGCTTTGGGGCCCTTCTCACCCTTTGGCAAGAAGGCAGCACTTTGTGCCTTGCAGCTCTAGGGCAATGTAGCACACCCAGAGCAGAAGTTGTACTTCAGCCAGATCAGGCCCGCAAAGAAACTGCGTTTCACAGGCCTTTGTAAGAGATGTTCCCTGTAGGCTGTTAGAGCACTGTGCAGAGCGAGTTCTTTGTTAGCTTCCCAAAGACCTGGAAGCAAGATGCTTTGGGGGCCATCTGCCCTTAAGGAAAGAAGGCAGCACTTTGTGCCTTGCAGCTCTAGGGCAATGTAGCACACCCAGAGCAGATGTTCTACTTCTGCCAGGTCAGGCCTGCAAAGAAACTGCGTTTCACAGGCCTTTGTAAGAGATGTTCCCGGTAGGCTGTTAGAGCACTGTGTAGAGCGAGTTGTTTCTTAGCTTCCCAAACAGCCGGAAGCAAGATGCTTTGGGGCCCTTCTCACCCTTTGGAAACAAGTCAGCACTTTGTGCCTTGCAGCTCTAGGGCAATGTAGCACACCCCGAGCAGAAGTTCTACTTCAGCCAGATCTTCCCTGCAAAGAAACTGCGTTTCACAGGCCTTTGTAAGAGATGTTCCCGGTAGGCTGTAAGAGCACTGTGCAGAGGGACTTGTTTCTTAGCTTCCCAAAGAGCTGGAAGCAAAATGCTTTGAGACTCATCTGCCCCTTTGTAAAGAAGGCAGCACTTTGTGTCTTGCCGGTCTAGGGCAATGTAGCACACCCAGAGCAGATGTTCTACTTCTGCTAGGTCAGTCCTGCAAAGAAACTTCGTTTCACAGTCCTTTGTAAGAGATGTTCCCGGTAGGCTGTTAGAGCACTGTGCAGAGCGAGTTGTTTCTTAGCTTCCCAAAGAGCTGGAAGCAAGATGCTTTGGGGCCCTTCTCACCCTTTGGAAAGAAGGCAGCACTTTGTGCCTTGCAGCTCTAGGGCAATGTAGCACACCCACAGCAGAAGTTCTACTTCAGCCAGATCAGGCCCGCAAAGAAACTGCGTTTCAAAGGCCTTTGTAAGAGATGTTCCCGGTAGGCTGTTAGAGCACTGTGCAGAGCGAGTTGTTTCTTACCTTCCCAACGAGCTGGAAGCAAGATGCTTTAGGGGCCATCTGCCCTTAAGGAAAGAAGGCAGCACTTTGTGCCTTGCAGCTCTAGGGCAATGTAGCACACCCAGAGCAGATGTTCTACTTCTGCCAGGTCAGGCCTGCAAAGAAACTTCGTTTCACAGGCCTTTGTAAGAGATGTTCCAAGTAGGCTGTAAGAGCACTGTGCAGAGCGACTTATTTCTTAGCTTCCCAGAGAGCTGGAAGCAAGATGCTTTGGGGCCCTTCTCACCCTTTGAAAAGAAGGCAGCACTTTGTGCCTTGCAGCTCTAGGGCAATGTAGCACACCCAGAGCAGAAGTTCTACTTCAGCTAGATCAGACCTGCAAAGAAACTGCGTTTCACAGGCCTTTGTAAGAGATGTTCCCTGTAGGCTGTTAGAGCACTGTGCAGAGCGAGTTGTTTCTTAGCTTCCCAAAGAGCTGGAAGCAAGATGCTTTAGGGGCCATCTGCCCTTAAGGAAAGAAGGCAGCACTTTGTGCCTTGCATCTCTAGGGCAATGTAGCACACCCAGAGCAGATGTTCTACTTCTGCCAGGTCAGGCCTGCAAAGAAACTTCGTTTCACAGGCCTTTGTAAGAGATGTTGCCGGTAGGCTGTTAGAGCACTGTGCAGAGCGAGTTGTTTCTTAGCTTCCCAAACAGCCGGAAGCAAGATGCTTTGGGGCCCTTCTCACCCTTTGGAAACAAGTCAGCACTTTGTGCCTTGCAACTCTAGGGCAATGTAGCACACCCAGAGCAGATGTTCTACTTCTGCCAGGTCAGGCCTGCAAAGAAACTTCGTTTCACAGGCCTTTGTAAGAGATGTTGCCGGTAGGCTGTAAGAGCACTGTGCAGAGCGACTTATTTCTTAGCTTCCCAGAAAGCTGGAAGTAAGATGCTTTGGGGCCCGTTAATTTTATACCCTGCTACTTTGCTGTAGTTGTTGATTATTTCTAATAGTTTTTCTGTGGATTCTTTGGGGCTTTCTATGTATAAGATCATGTCGTCTGCAAACAACGCGAGTTTTACTTCTTCGTTACCGATTTGGATTCCTTTCATTTTTTTTTCCTGCCGAATTGCTCTGGCCAGCACCTCCAGTACTATGTTGAATAGGAGTGGTGAAAGTGGGCACCCTTGTCTTGTTCCTGTCCTCAGAGGGATGGCTTTCAGCTTTTGTCCATTGAGTATGATGTTGGCTGTGGGTCTATCATATATGGCCTTTATTATGTTGAGGTACTTTCCTTCTATACCCGTTTTACTGAGGGTTTTTATCATAAATGGTTGTTGGATCTTGTCGAATGCTTTCTCTGCGTCTATTGAGATGATCATGTGGTTTTTGTTTTTCATTTTGTTGATGTAGTGTATCACGTTGATTGACTTGCGGGTGTGGAACCATCCCTGTGTCCCTGGTATAAATCCCACTTGATCATGGTGTATAATCTTTTTGATGTATTGCTGTAATCGGTTTGCCAAAATTTGGTTGAGTATTTTTGCATCTATGTTCATCAGTGATATCGGCCTGTAGTTCTCCTTCTTTGTGTTGTCCTTGTCAGGTTTGGGGATCAGAGTGATGTTGGCTTCATAGAATGTGTTAGGGAGTTCTCCATCTTTCTCAATTTTCTGGAACAGTTTGAGGAGAATAGGTACAAAGAACTCACACTGCTTAACAACAAAAAAACAAACAACCCGATCCAAAAATGGGCAGAGGACATGAACAGACATTTCTCCAAAGAAGATATGAACATGGCCAATAGACACATGAAAAGATGTTCATCATCGCTAATCATCAGGGAAATGCAAACCAAAACTACACTAAGATATCACCTTACCCCCGTTAGATTGGCAAAAACATCCAAAACCAAGAACGACAAATGTTGCAGAGGTTGTGGAGAAAGAGGAACCCTCATACACTGTTGGTGGGAATGCAAACTGGTACAGCCACTATGGAAAACAGTATGGAGATTTCTCAAAAAGTTAAAAATAGAAATACCCTATGACCCAGCCATCCCATTACTGGGTATCTATCCTAAGAACCTGATATCAGATATCTCAAGAGTCCGTTGCACCCCTATGTTCATCGCAGCATTATTTACAATAGCCAAGACGTGGAACCAGCCTACATGCCCAGAAACTGATGATTGGATAAAGAAGATGTGGTATATATACACAATGGAATACTACTCAGCCATAAAAAAAGACGACATTGGCCCATTCACAACAATGTGGATGGACCTCGAGGGCATTATGTTAAGCGAAATAAGTCAGTCAGAGAAAGACGAACTCTATGTGACTCCACTCATAGGTGGAAATTAGTATATTGAGAAGGAGATCTGATCGGTGGTTACCAGGGAAAAGGGGGGGTGGGGGGAGGGCACGGAGGGGGAAGTGGTGTTCCCACAACATGACTAACAAAAATGTACAACTGAAATTTCACAAGCTTGTAATCCGTCATAACATTAATAAACAAAACAAAACAAAAAAAAAGATGCTTTGGGGCCCATCTGCCCCTATGGAAAGAACGCAGCACTTTCTGCCTTGCAGCTCTAGGGCAATGTAGCACACCCAGAGCAGAAGTTCTACTTCTGCCAGGTCAGGCCTGCAAAGAAACTTCGTTTCACAGGCCTTTGTAAGAGATGTTGCCGGTAGGCTGTAAGAGCACTGTGCAGAGCGACTTATTTCTTAGCTTCCCAGAGAGCTGGAAGCAAGATGCTTTGGGGCCCTTCTCACCCTTTGGAAAGCAGGCAGCACTTTGTGCCTTGCAGCTCTAGGGCAATGTAGCACACCCAGAGCAGAAGTTCTACTTCAGCTAGATCAAACCTGCAAAGAAACTGCGTTTCACAGGCCTTTGTAAGAGATGTACCCGGTAGGCTGTTAGAGCACTGTGCAGAGCGAGTTGTTTCTTAGCTTCCCAAAGAGCTGGAAGCAAGATGCTTTAGGGGCCATCTGCCCTTAAGGAAAGAAGGCAGCACTTTGTGCCTTGCATCTCTAGGGCAATGTAGCACACCCAGAGCAGATGTTCTACTTCTGCCAGGTCAGGCCTGCAAAGAAACTTCGTTTCACAGGCCCTTGTAAGAGATGTTCCCGGTAGGCTGTTAGAGCACTGTGCAGAGCGACTTGTTTCTTAGCTTCCCAAAGAGCTGGAAGCAAGATGCTTTGGGGCCCTTGTCACCCTTTGGCAAGAAGGCAGCACTTTGAGCCTTGCAGCTCTAGGGCAATGTAGCACACCCACAGCAGAAGTTGTACTTCAGCCAGATCAGGCCCGCAAAGAAACTGCGTTTCACAGGCCTTTGTAAGAGATGTTCCCTGTAGGCTGTTAGAGCACTGTGCAGAGCGAGTTCTTTGTTAGCTTCCCAAAGACCTGGAAGCAAGATGCTTTGGGGGCCATCTGCCCTTAAGGAAAGAAGGCAGCACTTTGTGCCTTGCAGCTCTAGGGCAATGTAGCACACCCAGAGCAGATGTTCTACTTCTGCCAGGTCAGGCCTGCAAAGAAACTGCGTTTCACAGGCTTTTGTAAGAGATGTTCCCTGTAGGCTGTTAGAGCACTGTGCAGAGCGAGTTGTTTCTTAGCTTCCCAAACAGCCGGAAGCAAGATGCTTTGGGGCCCTTCTCACCCTTTGGAAACAAGTCAGCACTTTGTGCCTTGCAGCTCTATGGCAATGTAGCACACC
Organism: Equus asinus; assembly: GCF_041296235.1. Classification (NCBI taxonomy): domain Eukaryota; kingdom Metazoa; phylum Chordata; class Mammalia; order Perissodactyla; family Equidae; genus Equus; species Equus asinus. Next base: position 39,715,820 of record NC_091790.1, read on the forward strand.
CAGAGTGGAAGTTCTACTTGAGCCGTATCAGGCCTGCAAAGAAACTGCGTTTCACAGGCCTTTGTAAGAGATGTTCCCGGTAGGCTGTAAGAGCACTGTGCAGAGGGACTTGTTTCTTAGCTTCCCAAAGAGCTGGAAGCAAAATGCTTTGAGACTCATCTGCCCCTTTGGAAAGAAGGCAGCACTTTGTGTCTTGCAGGTCTAGGGCAATGTAGCACACCCAGAGCAGATGTTCTACTTCTTCCAGGTCAGTCCTGCAAAGAAACTTCGTTTCACAGTCCTTTGTAAGAGATGTTCCCGGTAGGCTGCTAGAGCACTGTGCAGAGCGAGTTGTTTCTTAGCTTCCCAAAGAGCTGGAAGCAAGATGCTTTGGGGCCCTTCTCACCCTTTGGAAAGAAGGCAGCACTTTGTGCCTTGCAGCTCTAGGGCAATGTAGCACACCCACAGCAGAAGTTCTACTTCAGCCAGATCAGGCCCGCAAAGAAACTGAGTTTCACAGGCCTTTGTAAGAGATGTTCCCGGTAGGCTGTTAGAGCACTGTGCAGAGCGAGTTGTTTCTTAGATTCCCAACGAGCTGGAAGCAAGATGCTTTAGGGGCCATCTGCCCTTAAGGAAAGAAGGCAGCACTTTGTGCCTTGCAGCTCTAGGGCAATGTAGCACACCCAGAGCAGATGTTCTACTTCTGCCAGGTCAGGCCTGCAAGAAACTGCGTTTCACAGGCCTTTGTAAGAGATGTTGCCGGTAGGCTGCAAGAGCACTGTGCAGAGCGACTTATTTCTTAGCTTCCCAGAGAGCTGGAAGCAAGATGCTTTGGGGCCCTTCTCACCCTTTGGAAAGAAGGCAGCACTTTGTGCCTTGCAGCTCTAGGGCAATGTAGCACACCCACAGCAGAAGTTCTACTCCAGCTAGATCAGACCTGCAAAGAAACTGCGTTTCACAGGCCTTTGTAAGAGATGTTCCCTGTAGGCTGTTAGAGCACTGTGCAGAGCGAGTTGTTTCTTAGCTTCCCAAAGAGCTGGAAGCAAGATGCTTTAGGGGCCATCTGCCCTTAAGGAAAGAAGGCAGCACTATGTGCCTTGCATCCCTAGGGCAATGTAGCACACCCAGAGCAGATGTTCTACTTCTGCCAGGTCAGGCCTGCAAAGAAACTTCGTTTCACAGGCCTTTGTAAGAGATGTTGCCGGTAGGCTGTTAGAGCACTGTGCAGAGCGAGTTGTTTCTTAGCTTCCCAAACAGCCGGAAGCAAGATGCTTTGGGGCCCTTCTCACCCTTTGGAAACAAGTCAGCACTTTGTGCCTTGCAGCTCTAGGTCAATGTAGCACACCCAGAGCAGATGTTCTAGTTCTGCCAGGTCAGGCCTGCAAAGGAACTTCGTTTCACAGGCCTTTGTGAGAGATGTTGCCGGTAGGCTGTAAGAGCACTGTGCAGAGCGACTTATTTCTTAGCTTCCCAGAGAGCTGGAAGCAAGATGCTTTGGGGCCCGTTAATTTTATACCCTGCTACTTTGCTGTAGTTGTTGATTATTTCTAATAGTTTTTCTGTGGATTCTTTGGGGTTTTCTATGTATAAGATCATGTCGTCTGCAAACAACGCGAGTTTTAATTCTTCGTTACCTATTTCGATTAATTTTATTTATTTTTCCTGCCGTATTGCTCTGGCCGGCACCTCCAGTACTATGTTGAATAGGAGTGGTGAAAGTGGGCACCCTTGTCTTGTTCCTGTCCTCAGAGGGATGGCTTTCAGCTTTTGTCCATTGAGTATGATGTTGGCTGTGGGTCTATCATATATGGCCTTTATTATTTTGAGGTACTTTCCTTCTATACCCATTTTACTGAGGGTTTTTATCATAAATGGGTGTTGGATCTTGTCGAATGCTTTCTCTGCATCTATTGAGATGATCATGTGGTTTTTGTTTTTCATTTTGTTGATGTAGTGTATCACGTTGATTGACTTGCGGGTGTTGAACCATCCCTGTGTCCCTTTTATAAATCCCACTTGATCATGGTGTATAATCTTTTTGATGTATTGCTGTAATCGGTTTGCCAAAATTTGGTTGAGGATTTTTGCATCTATGTTCATCAGTGATATCGGCCTGTAGTTCTCCTTCTTTGTGTTGTCCTTGTCAGGTTTGGGGATCAGAGTGATGTTGGCTTCATAGAATGTGTTAGGGAGTTCTCCATCTTTCTCAATTTTCTGGAACAGTTTGAGGAGAATAGGTACAAAGAACTCACACTGCTTAACAACAAAAAAACAAACAACCCGATCAAAAAATGGGCAGAGGACATGAACAGACATTTCTCCAAAGAAGATATGAACATGGCCAATAGACACATGAAAAGATGTTCATCATCGCTAATCATCAGGGAAATGCAAATCAAAACTACACTCAGATATCACCTTACCCCCGTTAGATTGGCAAAAACATCCAAAACCAAGAACGACAAATGTTGGAGAGGTTGTGGAGAAAGAGGAACCCTCATACACTGTTGGTGGGAATGCAAACTGGTACAGCCACTATGGAAAACAGTATGGAGATTTCTCAAAAAGTTAAAAATAGAAATACCCTATGACCCAGCCATCCCATTACTGGGTATCTATCCTAAGAACCTGATATCAGATATCTCAAGAGTCCGTTGCACCCCTATGGTCATCGCAGCATTATTTACAATAGCCAAGACGTGGAACCAGCCTACATGCCCAGAAACTGATGATTGGATAAAGAAGATGTGGTATATATACACAATGGAATACTACTCAGCCATAAAAAAAGACGAAATTGGCCCCTTCACAACAATGTGGATGGACCTCGAGGGCATTATGTTAAGCGAAATAAGTCAGTCAGAGAAAGACGAACTCTATATGACTCCACTCATAGATGGAAATTAGTATATTGAGAAGGAGATCTGATCGGTGGTTACCAGGGAAAAGGGGGGGTGGGGGGAGGGCACGGAGGGGGAAGTGGTGTTCCCACAACATGACTAACAAAAATGTACAACTGAAATTTCACAAGCTTGTAATCCATCATAACATTAATAAACAAACAAAAAAAGATGCTTTGGGGCCCATCTGCCCCTATGGAAAGAACGCAGCACTTTGTGCCTTGCAGCTCTAGGGCAATGTAGCACACCCAGAGCAGAAGTGCTACTTCAGCCAGATGAGGCCCGCAAAGAAACTGCGTTTCACAGGTCTTTGTAAGAGATGTTCCCGGTAGGCTGTTAGAGCAGTGTGCAGAGCGAGTTCTTTCTTAGCTTCCCAAAGACCTGGAAGCAAGATGCTTTGGGGGCCATCTGCCGTTAAGTAAAGAAGGCAGCACTTTGTGTCTTTCAGCTCTAGGGCAATGTAGCACACCCAGAGCAGATGTTCTACTTCTGCCAGGTCAGGCCTGCAAAGAAACTGCGTTTCACAGGCCTTTGTAAGAGATGTTCCCGGTAGGCTGTTAGAGCACTGTGCAGAGCGAGTTGTTTCCTAGCTTCCCAAAGAGCTGGAAGCAAGATGCTTTGGGGCCCTTCTCACCCTTTGGAAAGAAGGCAGCACTCTGTGCCTTGCATCTCTAGGGCAATGTAGCACACCCTGAGCAGAAGTTCTACTTCAGCCAGATCAGACCTGCAAAGAAACTGCGTTTCACAGGCCTTTGTAAGAGATGTTCCCTGTAGGCTGTTAGAGCACTGTGCAGAGCGAGTTGTTTCTGAGCTTCCCAAGGAGCTGGAAGCAAGAGTCCTTAGGGGCCATCTGCCCTTAAGGAAAGAAGGCAGCACTTTGTGCCTTGCAGCTCTAGGGCAATGTAGCACACCCAGAGCAGTTGTTCTACTTCTGCCAGGTCAGGCCTGCAAAGAAACTCCGTTTCACAGGCCTTTGTAAGAGATGTTCCCAGTAGGCTGTTAGAGCACTGTGCAGAGCGACTTGTTTCTTAGCTTCCCAAAGAGAGGGAAGCAAGATGCTTTGGGGCCCTTCTCACCCTTTGGAAAGAAGGCAGCACTTTGTGCCTTGCAGCTCTAGGGCAATGTAGCACACCCAGAGCAGAAGTTCTACTTCAGCTACATCAGGCCTGCAAAGAAACTTCGTTTCACAGGCCTTTGTAAGAGATGTTCCCGGTAGGCTGTAAGAGCACTGTGCAGAGCGACTAGATTCTTAGCTTCCCAGAGAGCTGGAAGCAAAATGCTTTGGGGCCCATCTGCCCCTATGGAAAGAACGCAGCACTTTGTGCCTTGCAGCTCTAGGGCAATGCAGCACACCCCGAGCAGAAGTTCTACTTCAGCCAGATCAGGCCTGCAAAGAAACTTCGTTTCACAGGCCTTTGTAAGAGATGTTCCCGGTAGGCTGTTAGAGCACTGTGCAGAGCGAGTTGTTTCTTAGCTTCCCAGAGAGCTGGAAGCAAGATGCTTTGGGGCCCGTTAATTTTATACCCTGCTACTTTGCTGTAGTTGTTGATTCTTTCTAATAGTTTTTCTGTCGATTCTTTGGGGTTTTCTATGTATAAGATCATTTCGTCTGCAAACAACGCGAGTTTTACTTCTTCGTTACCTATTTGGATTCCTTTTATTTTTTTTTTCCTGCCGATTTGCTCTGGCCAGCACCTCCAGTACTATGTTGAATAGGAGTGGTGAAAGTGGGCACCCTTGTCTTGTTCCTGTCCTCAGAGGGATGGCTTTCAGCTTTTGTCCATTGAGTATGATGTTGGCTGTGGGTCTATCATATATGGCCTTTATTATGTTGAGGTACTTTCCTTCTATACCCATTTTACTGAGGGTTTTTATCATAAATGGGTGTTGGATCTTGTCGAATGCTTTCTCTGCATCTATTGAGATGATCATGTGGTTTTTGTTTTTCATTTTGTTGATGTAGTGTATCACGTTGATTGACTTGCGGGTGTTGAACCATCCCTGTGTCCCTTTTATAAATCCCACTTGATCATGGTGTATAATCTTTTTGATGTATTGCTGTAATCGGTTTGCCAAAATTTGGTTGAGGATTTTTGCATCTATGTTCATCAGTGATATCGGCCTGTAGTTCTCCTTCTTTGTGTTGTCCTTGTCAGGTTTGGGGATCAGAGTGATGTTGGCTTCATAGAATGTGTTAGGGAGTTCTCCATCTTTCTCAATTTTCTGGAACAGTTTGAGGAGAATAGGTACAAAGAACTCACACTGCTTAACAACAAAAAAACAAACAACCCGATCAAAAAATGGGCAGAGGACATGAACAGACATTTCTCCAAAGAAGATATGAACATGGCCAATAGACACATGAAAAGATGTTCATCATCGCTAATCATCAGGGAAATGCAAATCAAAACTACACTCAGATATCACCTTACCCCCGTTAGATTGGCAAAAACATCCAAAACCAAGAACGACAAATGTTGGAGAGGTTGTGGAGAAAGAGGAACCCTCATACACTGTTGGTGGGAATGCAAACTGGTACAGCCACTATGGAAAACAGTATGGAGATTTCTCAAAAAGTTAAAAATAGAAATACCCTATGACCCAGCCATCCCATTACTGGGTATCTATCCTAAGAACCTGATATCAGATAGCTCAAGAGTCCGTTGCACCCCTATGTTCATCGCAGCATTATTTACAATAGCCAAGACGTGGAACCAGCCTACATGCCCAGAAACTGATGATTGGATAAAGAAGATTTGGTATATATACACAATGGAATACTACTCAGCCATAAAAAAAGACGAAAGTGGCCCATTCACAACAATGTGGATGGACCTCGAGGGCATTATGTTAAGCGAAATAAGTCAGGCAGAGAAAGACGAACTCTATATGACTCCACTCATAGGTGGAAATTAGTATATTGAGAAGGAGATCTGATCGGTGGTTACCAGGGAAAAGGAGGGGTGGGGGGAGGGCACGGAGGGGGAAGTGGTGTTCCCACAACATGACTAACAAAAATGTACAACTGAAATTTCACAAGCTTGTAATCCATCATAACATTAATAAACAAACAAACAAAAAAAAAGATGCTTTGGGGCCCATCTGCCCCTATGGAAAGAACGGAGCACTTTCTGCCTTGCAGCTCTAGGGCAATGTAGCACACCCACAGCAGAAGTTCTACTTCAGCCAGATCAGGCCCGCAAAGAAACTGCGTTTCACAGGCCTTTGTAAGAGATGTTCCCGGTAGGCTGTTAGAGCACTGTGCAGAGCGAGTTCTTTCTTAGCTTCCCAAACAGCCGGAAGCAAGATGCTTTGGGGCCCTTCTCACCCTTTGGAAACAAGTCAGCACTTTGTGCCTTGCAGCTCTAGGGCAATGTAGCACACCCAGAGCGGAAGTTCTACTTCAGCCGTATCAGGCCTGCAAAGAAACTGCATTTCACAGGCCTTTGTAAGAGATGTTCCCGGTAGGCTGTAAGAGCACTGTGCAGAGCGATTTATTTTTTAGCTTCCCAGAGAGAAGGAAGCGAGATGCTTTGGGGCCCTTCTCACCCTTTGGAAAGCAGGCAGCACTTTGTGCCTTGCAGCTCTAGGGCAATGTAGCACACCCAGAGCAGAAGTTCTACTTCAGCTAGATCAGACCTGCAAAGAAACTGCGTTTCACAGGCCTTTGTAAGAGATGTTGCCGGTAGGCTGTTAGAGCACTGTGCAGAGCGAGTTGTACCTTAGCTTCCCAAAGAGCTGGAAGCAAGATTCTTTAGGGGCCATCTGCCCTTAAGGAAAGAAGGCAGCACTTTGTGCCTTGCATCTCTAGGGCAATGTAGCACACCCAGAGCAGATGTTCTACTACTGCCAGGTCAGGCCTGCAAAGAAACTTCGTTTCACAGGCCCTTGTAAGAGATGTTCCCGGTAGGCTGTTAGAGCACTGTGCAGAGCGACTTGTTTCTTAGCTTCCCAAAGAGCTGGAAGCAAGATGCTTTGGGGCCCTTCTCACCCTTTGGAAAGAAGGCAGCACTTTGTGCCTTGCAGCTCTAGGGCAATGTAGCACACCCCGAGCAGAAGTTCTACTTTAGCCAGATCTGGCCCGCAAAGAAACTGCGTTTCACAGGCCTTTGTAAGAGATGTTCCCGGTAGGCTGTTAGAGCACTGTGCAGAGCGAGTTGTTTCTTAGCTTCCCAAACAGCCGGAAGCAAGATGCTTTGGGGCCCTTCTCACACTTTGGAAAGAAGGCAGCACTTTGTGCCTTGCAGCTCTAGGGCACTGTAGCACACCCACAGCAGAAGTTCTACTTCAGCCAGATCAGGCCCGCAAAGAAACTGCGTTTCACAGGCCTTTGTAAGAGATGTTCCCGGTAGGCTGTTAGAGCACTGTGCAGAGCGAGTTGTTTCTTAGATTTCCAACGAGCTGGAAGCAAGATGCTTTAGGGGCCACCTGCCCTTAAGGAAAGAAGGCAGCACTTTGTGCCTTGCAGCTCTAGGGCAATGTAGCACACCCAGAGCAGATGTTCTACTTCTGCCAGGTCAGGCCTGCAAAGAAACTTCGTTTCACAGGCCTTTGTAAGAGATGTTGCCGGTAGGCTGTAAGAGCACTGTGCAGAGCGATTTATTTTTTAGCTTCCCAGAGAGAAGGAAGCGAGATGCTTTGGGGCCCTTCTCACCCTTTGGAAAGCAGGCAGCACTTTGTGCCTTGCAGCTCTAGGGCAATGTAGCACACCCAGAGCAGAAGTTCTACTTCAGCTAGATCAGACCTGCAAAGAAACTGCGTTTCACAGGCCTTTGTAAGAGATGTTGCCGGTAGGCTGTTAGAGCACTGTGCAGAGCGAGTTGTACCTTAGCTTCCCAAAGAGCTGGAAGCAAGATGCTTTGGGGCCCTTCTCACCCTTTGGAAAGAAGGCAGCACTTTGAGCCTTGCAGCTCTAGGGCAATGTAGCACACCCCGAGCAGAAGTTCTACTTCAGCCAGATCTGGCCCGCAAAGAAACTGCGTTTCACAGGCCTTTGTAAGAGATGTTCCCGGTAGGCTGTTAGAGCACTGTGCAGAGCGAGTTGTTTCTTAGCTTCCCAGAGAGCTGGAAGCAAGATGCTTTTGGGCCCTTCTCACCCTTTGGCAAGAAGGCAGCACTTTGTGCCTTGCAGCTCTAGGGGAATGTAGCACACCCAGAGCAGATGTTCTAGTTCTGCCAGTTCAGGCCTGCAAAGGAACTTCGTTTCACAGGCCTTTGTGAGAGATGTTGCCGGTAGGCTGTAAGAGCACTGTGCAGAGCGAGTTGTTTCTTAGCTTCCCAGAGAGCTGGAAGCAAGATGCTTTGGGGCCCGTTAATTTTATACCCTGCTACTTTGCTGTAGTTGTTGATTATTTCTAATTGTTTTTCTGTGGATTCTTTGGGGCTTTCTATGTATAAGATCATGTCTTCTGCAAACAACGCGAGTTTTACTTCTTCGTTACCTATTTGGATTCCTTTTATTTTTTTTTCCTGCCGAATTGCTCTGGCCAGCACCTCCAGTACTATGTTGAATAGGAGTGGTGAAAGTGGGCACCCTTGTCTTGTTCCTGTCCTCAGAGGGATGGCTTTCAGCTTTTGTCCATTGAGTATGATGTTGGCTGTGGGTCTATCATATATGGCCTTTATTATGTTGAGGTACTTTCCTTCTATACCCATTTTACTGAGGGTTTTTATCATAAGTGGGTGTTGGATCTTGTCGAATGCTTTCTCTGCGTCTATTGAGATGATCATGTGGTTTTTGTTTTTCATTTTGTTGATGTAGTGTATCACGTTGATTGACTTGCGGGTGTTGAACCATCCCTGTGTCCCTGGTATAAATCCCACTTGATCATGGTGTATAATCTTTTTGATGTATTGCTGTAATCGGTTTGCCAAAATTTGGTTGAGGATTTTTGCATCTATGTTCATCAGTGATATCGGCCTGTAGTTCTCCTTCTTTGTGTTGTCCTTGTCAGGTTTGGGGATCAGAGTGATGTTGGCTTCATAGAATGTGTTAGGGAGTTCTCCATCTTTCTCAATTTTCTGGAACAGTTTGAGGAGAATAGGTACAAAGAACTCACACTGCTTAACAACAAAAAAACAAACAACCCGATCAAAAAATGGGCAGAGGACATGAACAGACATTTCTCCAAAGAAGATATGAACATGGCCAATAGACACATGAAAAGATGTTCATCATCGCTAATCATCAGGGAAATGCAAATCAAAACTACACTAAGATATCACCTTACCCCCGTTAGATTGGCAAAAACATCCAAAACCAAGAACGACAAATGTTGGAGAGGTTGTGGAGAAAGAGGAACCCTCATACACTGTTGGTGGGAATGCAAACTGGTACAGCCACTATGGAAAACAGTATGGAGATTTCTCAAAAAGTTAAAAATAGAAATACCCTATGACCCAGCCATCCCATTACTGGGTATCTATCCTAAGAACCTGATATCAGATATCTCAAGAGTCCGTTGCACCCCTATGTTCATCGCAGCATTATTTACAATAGCCAAGACGTGGAACCAGCCTACATGCCCAGAAACTGATGATTGGATAAAGAAGATGTGGTATATATACACAATGGAATACTACTCAGCCATAAAAAAGACGACATTGGCCCATTCACAACAATGTGGATGGACCTCGAGGGCATTATGTTAAGCGAAATAAGTCAGGCAGAGAAAGACGAACTCTATATGACTCCACTCATAGGTGGAAATTAGTATATTGAGAAGGAGATCTGATCGGTGGTTACCAGGGAAAAGGGGGGGTGGGGGGAGGGCACGGAGGGGGAAGTGGTGTTCCCACAACATGACTAACAAAAATGTACAACTGAAATTTCACAAGCTTGTAATCCGTCATAACATTAATAAACAAAAAAAAAAAAAAAAAAGATGCTTTGGGGCCCATCTGCCCCTATGGAAAGAACGCAGCACTTTGTGCCTTGCAGCTCTAGGGCAATGTAGCACAACCAGAGCAGAAGTTCTACTTCAGCCAGATCAGGCCTGCAAAGAAACTGCGTTTCACAGGCCTTTGTAAGAGATGTTCCCGGTAGGCTGTTAGAGCACTGTGCAGAGCGAGTTGTTTCTTAGCTTCCCAAAGAGCTGGAAGCAAGATGCTTTGGGGCCCTTCTCACCCTTTGGCAAGAAGGCAGCACTTTGAGCCTTGCAGCTCTAGGGCAATGTAGTACACCCAGAGCACAAGTTGTACTTCAGCCAGATCAGGCCCGCAAAGGAACTGCGTTTCACAGGCCTTTGTAAGAGATGTTCCTGGTAGGCTGTTAGAGCACTGTGCAGAGCGAGTTGTTTCTTAGCTTCCCAAAGACCTGGAAGCAAGATGCTTTGGGGGCCATCTGCCCTTAAGGAAAGAAGGCAGCACTTTGTGCCTTGCAGCTCTAGGGCAATGTAGCACACCCAGAGCAGATGTTCTACTTCTGCCAGGTCAGGCCTGCAAAGAAACTGCGTTTCACAGGCCTTTGTAAGAGATGTTCCCGGTAGGCTGTTAGAGCACTGTGCAGAGCGAGTTGTTTCTTAGCTTCCCAAACAGCCGGAAGCAAGATGCTTTGGGGCCCTTCTCACCCTTTGGAAACAAGTCAGCACTTTGTGCCTTGCAGCTCTAGGGCAATGTAGCACACCCAGAGCGGAAGTTCTACTTCAGCCGTATCAGGCCTGCAAAGAAACTGCGTTTCACAGGCCTTTGTAAGAGATGTTCCCGGTAGGCTGTAAGAGCACTGTGCAGAGGGACTTGTTTCTTAGCTTCCCAAAGAGCTGGAAGCAAAATGCTTTGAGACTCATCTGCCCCTTTTGGAAAGAAGGCAGCACTTTGTGCCTTGCAGCTCTAGGGCAATGTAGCACACCCACAGCAGAAGTTGTAATTCAGCCAGGTCAGGCCTGCAAAGAAACTTCGTTTCACAGGCCTTTGTAAGAGATGTTCCCGGTAGGCTGCTAGAGCACTGTGCAGACCGACTTGTTTCTTAGCTTCCCAAAGAGCTGGAAGCAAGATGCTTTGGGGCCCTTCTCACCCTTTGGAAAGAAGGCAGCACTTTGTGCCTTACAGCTCTAGGGCAATGTAGCACACCCAGAGCAGAAGTTCTACTTCAGCTAGATCAGACCTGCAAAGAAACTTCGTTTCACAGGCCTTTGTAAGAGATTTTCCCTTTAGGATGTTAGAGCACTGTGCAGAGCGAGTTGTTTCTTAGCTTCCCAGAGAGCTGGAAGCAAGATGCTTTGGGGCCCGTTAATTTTATACCCTGCTACTTTGCTGTAGTTGTTGATTATTTCTAATAGTTTTTCTGTGGATTCTTTGGGATTTTCTATGTATAAGATCATGGCGTCTGCAAACAACGCGAGTTTTACTTCTTCGTTACCTATTTGGATTCCTTTTATTTTTTTTTTCCTGCCGAATTGCTCTGGCCACCACCTCCAGTACTATGTTGAATAGGAGTGGTGAAAGTGGGCACCCTTGTCTTGTTCCTGTCCTCAGAGGGATGGCTTTCAGCTTTTGTCCATTGAGTATGATGTTGGCTGTGGGTCTATCATATATGGCCTTTATTATGTTGAGGTACTTTCCTTCTATACCCATTTTACTGAGGGTTTTTATCATAAATGGGTGTTGGATCTTGTCGAATGCTTTCTCTGCGTCTATTGAGATGATCATGTGGTTTTTGTTTTTCATTTTGTTGATGTAGTGTATCACGTTGATTGACTTGCGGGTGTTGAACCATCCCTGTGTCCCTGGTATAAATCCCACTTGATCATGGTGTATAATCTTTTTGATGTATTGCTGTAATCGGTTTGCCAAAATTTGGTTGAGGATTTTTGCATCTATGTTCATCAGTGATATCGGCCTGTAGTTCTCCTTCTTTGTGTTGTCCTTGTCAGGTTTGGGGATCAGAGTGATGTTGGCTTCATAGAATGTGTTAGGGAGTTCTCCATCTTTCTCAATTTTCTGGAACAGTTTGAGGAGAATAGGTACAAAGAACTCACACTGCTTAACAACAAAAAGACAAACAACCCGATCAAAAAATGGGCAGAGGACATGAACAGACATTTCTCAAAAGAAGATATGAACATGGCCAATAGACACATGAAAAGATGTTCATCATCGCTAATCATCAGGGAAATGCAAATCAAAACTACACTAAGATATCACCTTACCCCCGTTAGATTGGCAAAAACATCCAAAACCAAGAACGACAAATGTTGGAGAGGTTGTGGAGAAAGAGGAACCCTCATACACTGTTGGTGGGAATGCAAACTGGTACAGCCACTATGGAAAACAGTATGGAGATTTCTCAAAAAGTTAAAAATAGAAATACCCTATGACCCAGCCATCCCATTACTGGGTATCTATCCTAAGAACCTGATATCAGATATCTCAAGAGTCCGTTGCACCCCTATGTTCATCGCAGCATTATTTACAATAGCCAAGACGTGGAACCAGCCTACATGCCCAGAAACTGATGATTGGATAAAGAAGATGTGGTATATATACACAATGGAATACTACTCAGCCATAAAAAAAGACGACATTGGCCCATTCACAACAATGTGGATGGACCTCGAGGGCATTATGTTAAGCGAAATAAGTCAGGCAGAGAAAGACGAACTCTATATGACTCCACTCATAGGTGGAAATTAGTATATTGAGAAGGAGATCTGATGGGTGGTTACCAGGGAAAAGGGGGGGTGGGGGGAGGGCACGGAGGGGGAAGTGGTGTTCCCACAACATGACTAACAAAAATGTACAACTGAAATTTCACAAGCTTGTAATCCGTCATAACATTAATAAACAAACAAAAAAAAAAAAAGATGCTTTGGGGCCCATCTGCCCCTATGGAAAGAACGCAGCACTTTGTGCCTTGCAGCTCTAGGGCAATGTAGCACAACCAGAGCAGAAGTTCTACTTCAGCCAGATCAGGCCTGCAAAGAAACTGCGTTTCACAGGCCTTTGTAAGAGATGTTCCCGGTAGGCTGTTAGAGCACTGTGCAGAGCGAGTTGTTTCTTAGCTTCCCAAAGAGCTGGAAGCAAGATGCTTTGGGGCCCTTCTCACCCTTTGGCAAGAAGGCAGCACTTTGAGCCTTGCAGCTCTAGGGCAATGTAGTACACCCAGAGCACAAGTTGTACTTCAGCCAGATCAGGCCCGCAAAGGAACTGCGTTTCACAGGCCTTTGTAAGAGATGTTCCTGGTAGGCTGTTAGAGCACTGTGCAGAGCGAGTTGTTTCTTAGCTTCCCAAAGACCTGGAAGCAAGATGCTTTGGGGGCCATCTGCCCTTAAGGAAAGAAGGCAGCACTTTGTGCCTTGCAGCTCTAGGGCAATGTAGCACACCCAGAGCAGATGTTCTACTTCTGCCAGGTCAGGCCTGCAAAGAAACTGCGTTTCACAGGCCTTTGTAAGAGATGTTCCCGGTAGGCTGTTAGAGCACTGTGCAGAGCGAGTTGTTTCTTAGCTTCCCAAACAGCCGGAAGCAAGATGCTTTGGGGCCCTTCTCACCCTTTGGAAACAAGTCAGCACTTTGTGCCTTGCAGCTCTAGGGCAATGTAGCACACCCAGAGCGGAAGTTCTACTTCAGCCGTATCAGGCCTGCAAAGAAACTGCGTTTCACAGGCCTTTGTAAGAGATGTTCCCGGTAGGCTGTAAGAGCACTGTGCAGAGGGACTTGTTTCTTAGCTTCCCAAAGAGCTGGAAGCAAAATGCTTTGAGACTCATCTGCCCCTTTTGGAAAGAAGGCAGCACTTTGTGCCTTGCAGCTCTAGGGCAATGTAGCACACCCAGAGCAGTTGTTCTACTTCTGCCAGGTCAGGCCTGCAAAGAAACTTCGTTTCACAGGCCTTTGTAAGAGATGTTCCCGGTAGGCTGCTAGAGCACTGTGCAGACCGACTTGTTTCTTAGCTTCCCAAAGAGCTGGAAGCAAAATGCTTTGAGACTCATCTGCCCCTTTTGGAAAGAAGGCAGCACTTTGTGCCTTGCAGCTCTAGGGCAATGTAGCACACCCACAGCAGAAGTTGTAATTCAGCCAGGTCAGGCCTGCAAAGAAACTTCGTTTCACAGGCCTTTGTAAGAGATGTTCCCGGTAGGCTGCTAGAGCACTGTGCAGACCGACTTGTTTCTTAGCTTCCCAAAGAGCTGGAAGCAAGATGCTTTGGGGCCCTTCTCACCCTTTGGAAAGAAGGCAGCACTTTGTGCCTTACAGCTCTAGGGCAATGTAGCACACCCAGAGCAGAAGTTCTACTTCAGCTAGATCAGACCTGCAAAGAAACTTCGTTTCACAGGCCTTTGTAAGAGATTTTCCCTTTAGGATGTTAGAGCACTGTGCAGAGCGAGTTGTTTCTTAGCTTCCCAGAGAGCTGGAAGCAAGATGCTTTGGGGCCCGTTAATTTTATACCCTGCTACTTTGCTGTAGTTGTTGATTATTTCTAATAGTTTTTCTGTGGATTCTTTGGGATTTTCTATGTATAAGATCATGGCGTCTGCAAACAACGCGAGTTTTACTTCTTCGTTACCTATTTGGATTCCTTTTATTTTTTTTTTCCTGCCGAATTGCTCTGGCCACCACCTCCAGTACTATGTTGAATAGGAGTGGTGAAAGTGGGCACCCTTGTCTTGTTCCTGTCCTCAGAGGGATGGCTTTCAGCTTTTGTCCATTGAGTATGATGTTGGCTGTGGGTCTATCATATATGGCCTTTATTATGTTGAGGTACTTTCCTTCTATACCCATTTTACTGAGGGTTTTTATCATAAATGGGTGTTGGATCTTGTCGAATGCTTTCTCTGCGTCTATTGAGATGATCATGTGGTTTTTGTTTTTCATTTTGTTGATGTAGTGTATCACGTTGATTGACTTGCGGGTGTTGAACCATCCCTGTGTCCCTGGTATAAATCCCACTTGATCATGGTGTATAATCTTTTTGATGTATTGCTGTAATCGGTTTGCCAAAATTTTGTTGAGGATTTTTGCATCTATGTTCATCAGTGATATCGGCCTGTAGTTCTCCTTCTTTGTGTTGTCCTTGTCAGGTTTGGGGATCAGAGTGATGTTGGCTTCATAGAATGTGTTAGGGAGTTCTCCATCTTTCTCAATTTTCTGGAACAGTTTGAGGAGAATAGGTACAAAGAACTCACACTGCTTAACAACAAAAAAACAAACAACCCGATCAAAAAATGGGCAGAGGACATGAACAGACATTTCTCAAAAGAAGATATGAACATGGCCAATAGACACATGAAAAGATGTTCATCATCGCTAATCATCAGGGAAATGCAAATCAAAACTACACTAAGATATCACCTTACCCCCGTTAGATTGGCAAAAACATCCAAAACCAAGAACGACAAATGTTGGAGAGGTTGTGGAGAAAGAGGAACCCTCATACACTGTTGGTGGGAATGCAAACTGGTACAGCCACTATGGAAAACAGTATGGAGATTTCTCAAAAAGTTAAAAATAGAAATACCCTATGACCCAGCCATCCCATTACTGGGTATCTATCCTAAGAACCTGATATCAGATATCTCAAGAGTCCGTTGCACCCCTATGTTCATCGCAGCATTATTTACAATAGCCAAGACGTGGAACCAGCCTACATGCCCAGAAACTGATGATTGGATAAAGAAGATGTGGTATATATACACAATGGAATACTACTCAGCCATAAAAAAAGACGACATTGGCCCATTCACAACAATGTGGATGGACCTCGAGGGCATTATGTTAAGCGAAATAAGTCAGGCAGAGAAAGACGAACTCTATATGACTCCACTCATAGGTGGAAATTAGTATATTGAGAAGGAGATCTGATGGGTGGTTACCAGGGAAAAGGGGGGGTGGGGGGAGGGCACGGAGGGGGAAGTGGTGTTCCCACAACATGACTAACAAAAATGTACAACTGAAATTTCACAAGCTTGTAATCCGTCATAACATTAATAAACAAAAAAAAAAAAAAAAAAGATGCTTTGGGGCCCATCTGCCCCTATGGAAAGAACGCAGCACTTTGTGCCTTGCAGCTCTAGGGCAATGTAGCACAACCAGAGCAGAAGTTCTACTTCAGCCAGATCAGGCCTGCAAAGAAACTGCGTTTCACAGGCCTTTGTAAGAGATGTTCCCGGTAGGCTGTTAGAGCACTGTGCAGAGCGAGTTGTTTCTTAGCTTCCCAAAGAGCTGGAAGCAAGATGCTTTGGGGCCCTTCTCACCCTTTGGCAAGAAGGCAGCACTTTGAGCCTTGCAGCTCTAGGGCAATGTAGTACACCCAGAGCACAAGTTGTACTTCAGCCAGATCAGGCCCGCAAAGGAACTGCGTTTCACAGGCCTTTGTAAGAGATGTTCCTGGTAGGCTGTTAGAGCACTGTGCAGAGCGAGTTGTTTCTTAGCTTCCCAAAGACCTGGAAGCAAGATGCTTTGGGGGCCATCTGCCCTTAAGGAAAGAAGGCAGCACTTTGTGCCTTGCAGCTCTAGGGCAATGTAGCACACCCAGAGCAGATGTTCTACTTCTGCCAGGTCAGGCCTGCAAAGAAACTGCGTTTCACAGGCCTTTGTAAGAGATGTTCCCGGTAGGCTGTTAGAGCACTGTGCAGAGCGAGTTGTTTCTTAGCTTCCCAAACAGCCGGAAGCAAGATGCTTTGGGGCCCTTCTCACCCTTTGGAAACAAGTCAGCACTTTGTGCCTTGCAGCTCTAGGGCAATGTAGCACACCCAGAGCGGAAGTTCTACTTCAGCCGTATCAGGCCTGCAAAGAAACTGCGTTTCACAGGCCTTTGTAAGAGATGTTCCCGGTAGGCTGTAAGAGCACTGTGCAGAGGGACTTGTTTCTTAGCTTCCCAAAGAGCTGGAAGCAAAATGCTTTGAGACTCATCTGCCCCTTTTGGAAAGAAGGCAGCACTTTGTGCCTTGCAGCTCTAGGGCAATGTAGCACACCCAGAGCAGTTGTTCTACTTCTGCCAGGTCAGGCCTGCAAAGAAACTTCGTTTCACAGGCCTTTGTAAGAGATGTTCCCGGTAGGCTGCTAGAGCACTGTGCAGACCGACTTGTTTCTTAGCTTCCCAAAGAGCTGGAAGCAAGATGCTTTGGGGCCCTTCTCACCCTTTGGAAAGAAGGCAGCACTTTGTGCCTTACAGCTCTAGGGCAATGTAGCACACCCAGAGCAGAAGTTCTACTTCAGCTAGATCAGACCTGCAAAGAAACTTCGTTTCACAGGCCTTTGTAAGAGATTTTCCCTTTAGGATGTTAGAGCACTGTGCAGAGCGAGTTGTTTCTTAGCTTCCCAGAGAGCTGGAAGCAAGATGCTTTGGGGCCCGTTAATTTTATACCCTGCTACTTTGCTGTAGTTGTTGATTATTTCTAATAGTTTTTCTGTGGATTCTTTGGGATTTTCTATGTATAAGATCATGGCGTCTGCAAACAACGCGAGTTTTACTTCTTCGTTACCTATTTGGATTCCTTTTATTTTTTTTTTCCTGCCGAATTGCTCTGGCCACCACCTCCAGTACTATGTTGAATAGGAGTGGTGAAAGTGGGCACCCTTGTCTTGTTCCTGTCCTCAGAGGGATGGCTTTCAGCTTTTGTCCATTGAGTATGATGTTGGCTGTGGGTCTATCATATATGGCCTTTATTATGTTGAGGTACTTTCCTTCTATACCCATTTTACTGAGGGTTTTTATCATAAATGGGTGTTGGATCTTGTCGAATGCTTTCTCTGCGTCTATTGAGATGATCATGTGGTTTTTGTTTTTCATTTTGTTGATGTAGTGTATCACGTTGATTGACTTGCGGGTGTTGAACCATCCCTGTGTCCCTGGTATAAATCCCACTTGATCATGGTGTATAATCTTTTTGATGTATTGCTGTAATCGGTTTGCCAAAATTTGGTTGAGGATTTTTGCATCTATGTTCATCAGTGATATCGGCCTGTAGTTCTCCTTCTTTGTGTTGTCCTTGTCAGGTTTGGGGATCAGAGTGATGTTGGCTTCATAGAATGTGTTAGGGAGTTCTCCATCTTTCTCAATTTTCTGGAACAGTTTGAGGAGAATAGGTACAAAGAACTCACACTGCTTAACAACAAAAAAACAAACAACCCGATCAAAAAATGGGCAGAGGACATGAACAGACATTTCTCCAAAGAAGATATGAACATGGCCAATAGACACATGAAAAGATGTTCATCATCGCTAATCATCAGGGAAATGCAAATCAAAACTACACTAAGATATCACCTTACCCCCGTTAGATTGGCAAAAACATCCAAAACCAAGAACGACAAATGTTGGAGAGGTTGTGGAGAAAGAGGAACCCTCATACACTGTTGGTGGGAATGCAAACTGGTACAGCCACTATGGAAAACAGTATGGAGATTTCTCAAAAAGTTAAAAATAGAAATACCCTATGACCCAGCCATCCCATTACTGGGTATCTATCCTAAGAACCTGATATCAGATATCTCAAGAGTCCGTTGCACCCCTATGTTCATCGCAGCATTATTTACAATAGCCAAGACGTGGAACCAGCCTGCATGCCCAGAAACTGATGATTGGATAAAGAAGATGTGGTATATATACACAATGGAATACTACTCAGCCATAAAAAAAGACGACATTGGCCCCTTCACAACAATGTGGATGGACCTCGAGGGCATTATGTTAAGCGAAATAAGTCAGTCAGAGAAAGACGAACTCTATATGACTCCACTCATAGGTGGAAATTAGTATATTGAGAAGGAGATCTGATCGGTGGTTACCAGGGAAAAGGGGGGGTGGGGGAGGGCACGGAGTGGGAAGTGGTGTTCCCACAACATGACTAACAAAAATGTACAACTGAAATTTCACAAGCTTGTAATCCGTCATAACATTAATAAACAACAACAAAAAAGAAAGATGCTTTGGGGCCCATCTGCCCCTATGGAAAAAACGCAGCACTTTGTGCCTTGCAGCTCTAGGGCAATGTAGCACACCCAGAGCAGAAGTTCTACTTCAGCCTGATGAGGCCCGCAAAGAAACTGCGTTTCACAGGTCTTTGTAAGAGATGTTCCCGGTAGGCTGTTAGAGCACTGTGCAGAGCGAGTTCTTTCTTAGCTTCCCAAAGAGCTGGAAGCAAGATGCTTTGGGGCCCTTCTCACCCTTTGGCAAGAAGGCAGCACTTGGTGCCTTGCACCTCTAGGGCAATGTAGCACATGGCAGAGCAGAAGTTCTACTTCAGGGAGATCACGCCTGCAAAGAAACTGCATTTCACAGGCCTTTGTAAAACATGTTCCCAGTAGGCTGTAGGAGCACTGTGCAGAGCGACTTGTTTCTTAGCTTCCCAAAGAGCTGGAAGCAAGATGCTTTGGGGCCCTTCTCGCCCTTTGGAAAGAAGGCAGCCCTTTGTGCCTTGCAGCTCTGGGGCAATGCAGCACACCCAGAGCAGAAGTTGTACTTCTGCTAGATCAGACCTGCAAAGAAACTGCGTTTCACAGGCCTTTGTAATAGATGTTCCCCGTAGGCTGTTAGAGCACTGTGCAGAGTGACTTCTTTCTTAGCTTCCCAACGAGCTGGAAGCAAGATGCTTTGGGGGCCATCTGCCCTTAAGGAAAGAAGGCAGCACTTTGTGTCTCGCAGCTCTAGGGCAATGTAGCACACCCAGAGCAGAAGTTGTACTTCAGCCAGTTCAGGCCTGCAAAGAAACTCCGTTTCACAGGCCTTTGTAAGAGATGTTCCCGGTAGGCTGTTAGAGCACTGTGCAGAGCGAGTTGTTTCCTAGCTTCCCAAAGAGCTGGAAGCAAGATGCTTTGGGGCCCTTCTCACCCTTTGGGAAGAAGGCAGCACTTTGTGCCTTGCATCTCTAGGGCAATGCAGCCCACCAGAGCAGTTGTTCTACTTCTGCCAGGTCAGGCCTGCAAAGAAACTTCGTTTCACAGGCCTGTGTAAGAGATGTTCCCGGTAGGCTGTAAGAGCACTGTGCAGAGCGACTAGTTTCTTAGCTTCCCAGAGAGCTGGAAGCAAGATGCTTTGGGGCCCGTTAATTTTATACCCTGCTACTTTGCTGTAGTTGTTGATTATTTCTAATAGTTTTTCTGTGGATTCTTTGGGGTTTTCTATGTATAAGATCATGTCGTCTGCAAACAACGCGAGTTTTACTTCTTCGTTACCTATTTGGATTCCTTTCATTTTTTTATTTCCTGCCGAATTGCTCTGGCCAGCACCTCCAGTACTATGTTGAATAGGAGTGGTGAAAGTGGGCACCCTTGTCTTGTTCCTGTCCTCAGAGCGATGGCTTTCAGCTTTTGTCCATTGAGTATGATGTTGGCTGTGGGTCTATCATATATGGCCTTTATTATGTTGAGGTACTTTCCTTCTATACCCATTTTACTGAGGGTTTTTATCATAAGTGGGTGTTGGATCTTGTCGAATGCTTTCTCTGCGTCTATTGAGATGATCATGTGGTTTTTGTTTTTCATTTTGTTGATGTAGTGTATCACGTTGATTGACTTGCGGGTGTTGAACCATCCCTGTGTCCCTGGTATAAATCCCACTTGATCATGGTGTATAATCTTTTTGATGTATTGCTGTAATCGGTTTGCCAAAATTTGGTTGAGGATTTTTGCATCTATGTTCATCAGTGATATCGGCCTGTAGTTCTCCTTCTTTGTGTTGTCCTTGTCAGGTTTGGGGATCAGAGTGATGTTGGCTTCATAGAATGTGTTAGGGAGTTCTCCATCTTTCTCAATTTTCTGGAACAGTTTGAGGAGAATAGGTACAAAGAACTCACACTGCTTAACAACAAAAAAACAAACAACCCGATCAAAAAATGGGCAGAGGACATGAACAGACATTTCTCCAAAGAAGATATGAACATGGCCAATAGACACATGAAAAGATGTTCATCATCGCTAATCATCAGGGAAATGCAAATCAAAACTACACTAAGATATCACCTTACCCCCGTTAGATTGGCAAAAACATCCAAAACCAAGAACGACAAATGTTGGAGAGGTTGTGGAGAAAGAGGAACCCTCATACACTGTTGGTGGGAATGCAAACTGGTACAGCCACTATGGAAAACAGTATGGAGATTTCTCAAAAAGTTAAAAATAGAAATACCCTATGACCCAGCCATCCCATTACTGGGTATCTATCCTAAGAACCTGATATCAGATATCTCAAGAGTCCGTTGCACCCCTATGTTCATCGCAGCATTATTTACAATAGCCAAGACGTGGAACCAGCCTACATTCCCAGAAACTGATGATTGGATAAAGAAGATGTGGTATATATACACAATGGAATACTACTCAGCCATAAAAAAAGACGACATTGGCCCATTCACAACAATGTGGATGGACCTCGAGGGCATTATGTTAAGCGAAATAAGTCAGTCAGAGAAAGACGAACTCTATATGACTCCACTCATAGGTGGAAATTAGTATATTGAGAAGGAGATCTGATCGGTGGTTACCAGGGAAAAGGGGGGGTGGGGGGAGGGCACGGAGGGGGAAGTGGTGTTCCCACAACATGACTAACAAAAATGTACAACTGAAATTTCACAAGCTTGTAATCCATCATAACATTAATAAACAAAACAAAACAAAAAAAGATGCTTTGGGGCCCATCTGCCCCTATGGAAAGAACGCAGCACTTTGTGCCTTGCAGCTCTAGGGCAATGTAGCACACCCAGAGCAGAAGTTCTACTTCAGCCAGATCAGGCCCGCAAAGAAACTGCGTTTCACAGGCCTTTGTAAGAGATGTTCCCGGTAGGCTGTTAGAGCACTGTGCAGAGCGAGTTCTTTCTTAGCTTCCCAAAGAGCTGGAAGCAAGATGCTTTGGGGCCCTTCTCACCCTTTGGCAAGAAGGCAGCACTTGGTGCCTTGCACCTCTAGGGCAATGTAGCACATGGCAGAACAGAAGTTCTACTTCAGGGAGATCACGCCTGCAAAGAAACTGCATTTCACAGGCCTTTGTTAAAGATGTTCCCAGTAGGCTGTAAGAGCACTGTGCAGAGCGACTTGTTTCTTAGCTTCCCAAAGAGCTGGAAGCCAGATGCTTTGGGGCCCTTCTCGCCCTTTGGAAAGAAGGCAGCACTTTGTGCCTTGCAGCTCTAGGGCAATGTAGCACACCCAGAGCAGAAGTTGTACTTCTGCTAGATCAGACCTGCAAAGAAACTGCGTTTCACAGGCCTTTATAAGAGATGTTCCCGGTAGGCTGTTAGAGCACTGTGCAGAGCGAGTTCTTTCTTAGCTTCCCAACGAGCTGGAAGCAAGATGCTTTGGGGGCCATCTGTCCTTTAGGAAAGAAGGCAGCACTTTGTGCCTCGCAGCTCTAGGGCAATGTAGCACACCCAGAGCAGAAGTTGTACTTCAGCCAGATCAGGCCTGCAAAGAAACTGCGTTTCACAGGCCTTTGTAAGAGATGTTCCCGGTACGCTGTTAGAGCACTGTGCAGAGCGAGTTGTTTCCTAGCTTCCCAAAGAGCTGGAAGCAAGATGCTTTGGGGCCCTTCTCACCCTTTGGAAAGAAGGCAGCACTTTGTGCCTTGCATCTCTAGGGCAATGTAGCACACACTGAGCAGAAGTTCTACTTCAGCCAGATCAGACCTGCAAAGAAACTGCGTTTCACAGGCCTTTGTAAGAGATGTTCCCTGTAGGATGTTAGAGCACTGTGCGGAGCGAGTTGTTTCTGAGCTTCCCAAGGAGCTGGAAGCAAGAGTCCTTAGGGGCCATCTGCCCTTAAGGAAAGAAGGCAGCACTTTGTGCCTTGCAGCTCTAGGGCAATGTAGCACACCCAGAGCAGAAGTTCTACTTCAGCCAGATGAGGCCCGCAAAGAAACTGCGTTTCACAGGTCTTTGTAAGAGATGTTCCCGGTAGGCTGTTAGAGCAGTGTGCAGAGCGAGTTCTTTCTTAGCTTCCCAAAGACCTGGAAGCAAGATGCTTTGGGGGCCATCTGCCGTTAAGTAAAGAAGGCAGCACTTTGTGTCTTTCAGCTCTAGGGCAATGTAGCACACCCAGAGCAGATGTTCTACTTCTGCCAGGTCAGGACTGCAAAGAAACTGCGTTTCACAGGCCTTTGTAAGAGATGTTCCCGGTAGGCTGTTAGAGCACTGTGCAGAGCGAGTTGTTTCTTAGCTTCCCAAGCAGCCGGAAGCAAGATGCTTTGGTGGCCCGTCTCACCCTTTGGAAAGAAGTCAGCACTTTGTGCCTTGCAGCTCTAGGGCAATGTAGCACACCCAGAGCAGAAGTTCTACTTCAGCCAGATCAGGCCTGCAAAGAAACTGCGTTTCACAGGCCTTTGTAAGAGATGTTCCCAGTAGGCTGTTAGAGCACTGTGCAGAGCGACTTCTTTCTTAGCTTCCCAATGAGCTGGAAGCAAGATGCTTTGGGGGTCATCTGCCCTAAAGGAAAGAAGGCAGCACTTTGTGCCTCGCAGCTCTAGGGCAATGTAGCACACCCTGAGCAGAAGTTCTACTTCAGCCAGATCAGACCTGCAAGGAAACTGCGTTTCACAGGCCTTTGTAAGAGATGTTCCCTGTAGGCTGTTAGAGCACTGTGGAGAGAGAGTTGTTTCTGAGCTTCCCAAGGAGCTGGAAGCAAGATTCCTTAGGGGCCATCTGCCCTTAAGGAAAGAAGGCAGCACTTTGTGCCTTGCAGCTCTAGGGCAATGTAGCACACCCAGAGCAGTTGTTCTACTTCTGCCAGGTCAGGCCTGCAAAGAAACTTCGTTTCACAGGCCTTTGTAAGAGATGTTCCCGGTAGGCTGCTAGAGCACTGTGCAGACCGACTTGTTTCTTAGCTTCCCAAAGAGCTGGAAGCAAGATGCTTTGGGGCCCTTCTCACCCTTTGGAAAGAAGGCAGCACTTTGTGCCTTGCAGCTCTAGGGCAATGTAGCACACCCAGAGCAGAAGTTCTACTTCAGCTAGATCAGACCTGCAAAGAAACTTCGTTTCACAGGCCTTTGTAAGAGATTTTCTCTTTAGGATGTTAGAGCACTGTGCAGAGCGACTTGTTTCTTAGCTTCCCAGAGAGCTGGAAGCAAGATGCTTTGGGGCCCGTTAATTTTATACCCTGCTACTTTGCTGTAGTTGTTGATTATTTCTAATAGTTTTTCTGCGGATTCTTTGGGGCTTTCTATGTATAAGATCATGTCGTCTGCAAACAACGCGAGTTTTACTTCTTCGTTACCTATTTGGATTCCTTTTATTTTTTTTTCCTGCCGAATTGCTCTGGCCAGCACCTCCAGTACTATGTTGAATAGGAATGGTGAAAGTGGGCACCCTTGTCTTGTTCCTGTCCTCAGAGGGATGGCTTTCAGCTTTTGTCCATTGAGTATGATGTTGGCTGTGGGTCTATCATATATGGCCTTTATTATGTTGAGGTACTTTCCTTCTATACCCGTTTTACTGAGGGTTTTTATCATAAATGGGTGTTGGATCTTGTCGAATGCTTTCTCTGCGTCTATTGAGATGATCATGTGGTTTTTGTTTTTCATTTTGTTGATGTAGTGTATCACGTTGATTGACTTGCGGGTGTTGAACCATCCCTGTGTCCCTGGTATAAATCCCACTTGATCATGGTGTATAATCTTTTTGATGTATTGCTGTAATCGGTTTGCCAAAATTTGGTTGAGGATTTTTGCATCTATGTTCATCAGTGATATCGGCCTGTAGTTCTCCTTCTTTGTGTTGTCCTTGTCAGGTTTGGGGATCAGAGTGATGTTGGCTTCATAGAATGTGTTAGGGAGTTCTCCATCTTTCTCAATTTTCTGGAACAGTTTGAGGAGAATAGGTACAAAGAACTCACACTGCTTAACAACAAAAAAACAAACAACCCGATCAAAAAATGGGCAGAGGACATGAACAGACATTTCTCCAAAGAAGATATGAACATGGCCAATAGACACATGAAAAGATGTTCATCATCGCTAATCATCAGGGAAATGCAAATCAAAACTACACTAAGATATCACCTTACCCCCGTTAGATTGGCAAAAACATCCAAAACCAAGAACGACAAATGTTGGAGAGGTTGTGGAGAAAGAGGAACCCTCATACACTGTTGGTGGGAATGCAAACTGGTACAGCCACTATGGAAAACAGTATGGAGATTTCTCAAAAAGTTAAAAATAGAAAAACCCTATGACCCAGCCATCCCATTACTGGGTATCTATCCTAAGAACCTGATATCAGATATCTCAAGAGTCCGTTGCACCCCTATGTTCATCGCAGCATTATTTACAATAGCCAAGACGTGGAACCAGCCTACATGCCCAGAAACTGATGATTGGATAAAGAAGATGTGGTATATATACACAATGGAATACTACTCAGCCATAAAAAAAGACGAAATTGGCCCCTTCACAACAATGTGGATGGACCTCGAGGGCATTATGTTAAGCGAAATAAGTCAGTCAGAGAAAGACGAACTCTATATGACTCCACTCATAGGTGGAAATTAGTATATTGAGAAGGAGATCTGATCGGTGGTTACCAGGGAAAAGGGGGGGTGGGGGGAGGGCACGGAGGGGGAAGTGGGGTTCCCACAACATGACTAACAAAAATGTACAACTGAAATTTCACAAGCTTGTAATCCATCATAACATTAATAAACAACAACAAAAAAGAAAGATGCTTTGGGGCCCATCTGCCCCTATGGAAAGAACGCAGCACTTTGTGCCTTGCAGCTCTAGGGCAATGTAGCACACCCAGAGCAGAAGTTCTACTTCAGCCTGATGAGGCCCGCAAAGAAACTGCGTTTCACAGGTCTTTGTAAGAGATGTTCCCGGTAGGCTGTTAGAGCACTGTGCAGAGCGAGTTCTTTCTTAGCTTCCCAAAGAGCTGGAAGCAAGATGCTTTGGGGCCCTTCTCACCCTTTGGCAAGAAGGCAGCACTTGGTGCCTTGCACCTCTAGGGCAATGTAGCACATGGCAGAGCCGAAGTTCTACTTCAGGGAGATCACGCCTGCAAAGAAACTGCATTTCACAGGCCTTTGTAAAACATGTTCCCAGTAGGCTGTAGGAGCACTGTGCAGAGCGACTTGTTTCTTAGCTTCCCAAAGAGCTGGAAGCAAGATGCTTTGGGGCCCTTCTCGCCCTTTGGAAAGAAGGCAGCACTTTGTGCCTTGCAGCTCTAGGGCAATGTAGCACACCCAGAGCAGAAGTTGTACTTCTGCTAGATCAGACCTGCAAAGAAACTGCGTTTCACAGGCCTTTATAAGAGATGTTCCCGGTAGGCTGTTAGAGCACTGTGCAGAGCGAGTTCTTTCTTAGCTTCCCAACGAGCTGGAAGCAAGATGCTTTGGGGGCCATCTGTCCTTTAGGAAAGAAGGCAGCACT
This sequence comes from Equus asinus, assembly GCF_041296235.1. NCBI lineage: Eukaryota > Metazoa > Chordata > Mammalia > Perissodactyla > Equidae > Equus > Equus asinus. Next base: position 39,741,974 of record NC_091790.1, read on the forward strand.
TTGTGCCTCGCAGCTCTAGGGCAATGTAGCACACCCAGAGCAGAAGTTGTACTTCAGCCAGATCAGGCCTGCAAAGAAACTGCGTTTCACAGGCCTTTGTAAGAGATGTTCCCGGTACGCTGTTAGAGCACTGTGCAGAGCGAGTTGTTTCCTAGCTTCCCAAAGAGCTGGAAGCAAGATGCTTTGGGGCCCTTCTCACCCTTTGGAAAGAAGGCAGCACTTTGTGCCTTGCATCTCTAGGGCAATGTAGCACACACTGAGCAGAAGTTCTACTTCAGCCAGATCAGACCTGCAAAGAAACTGCGTTTCACAGGCCTTTGTAAGAGATGTTCCCTGTAGGATGTTAGAGCACTGTGCGGAGCGAGTTGTTTCTGAGCTTCCCAAGGAGCTGGAAGCAAGAGTCCTTAGGGGCCATCTGCCCTTAAGGAAAGAAGGCAGCACTTTGTGCCTTGCAGCTCTAGGGCAATGTAGCACACCCAGAGCAGAAGTTCTACTTCAGCCAGATGAGGCCCGCAAAGAAACTGCGTTTCACAGGTCTTTGTAAGAGATGTTCCCGGTAGGCTGTTAGAGCAGTGTGCAGAGCGAGTTCTTTCTTAGCTTCCCAAAGACCTGGAAGCAAGATGCTTTGGGGGCCATCTGCCGTTAAGTAAAGAAGGCAGCACTTTGTGTCTTTCAGCTCTAGGGCAATGTAGCACACCCAGAGCAGATGTTCTACTTCTGCCAGGTCAGGACTGCAAAGAAACTGCGTTTCACAGGCCTTTGTAAGAGATGTTCCCGGTAGGCTGTTAGAGCACTGTGCAGAGCGAGTTGTTTCTTAGCTTCCCAAACAGCCGGAAGCAAGATGCTTTGGTGGCCCGTCTCACCCTTTGGAAAGAAGTCAGCACTTTGTGCCTTGCAGCTCTAGGGCAATGTAGCACACCCAGAGCAGAAGTTCTACTTCAGCCAGATCAGGCCTGCAAAGAAACTGCGTTTCACAGGCCTTTGTAAGAGATGTTCCCAGTAGGCTGTTAGAGCACTGTGCAGAGCGACTTCTTTCTTAGCTTCCCAACGAGCTGGAAGCAAGATGCTTTGGGGGTCATCTGCCCTAAAGGAAAGAAGGCAGCACTTTGTGCCTCGCAGCTCTAGGGCAATGTAGCACACCCTGAGCAGAAGTTCTACTTCAGCCAGATCAGACCTGCAAAGAAACTGCGTTTCACAGGCCTTTGTAAGAGATGTTCCCTGTAGGCTGTTAGAGCACTGTGGAGAGCGAGTTGTTTCTGAGCTTCCCAAGGAGCTGGAAGCAAGATTCCTTAGGGGCCATCTGCCCTTAAGGAAAGAAGGCAGCACTTTGTGCCTTGCAGCTCTAGGGCAATGTAGCACACCCAGAGCAGTTGTTCTACTTCTGCCAGGTCAGGCCTGCAAAGAAACTTCGTTTCACAGGCCTTTGTAAGAGATGTTCCCGGTAGGCTGCTAGAGCACTGTGCAGACCGACTTGTTTCTTAGCTTCCCAAAGAGCTGGAAGCAAGATGCTTTGGGGCCCTTCTCACCCTTTGGAAAGAAGGCAGCACTTTGTGCCTTGCAGCTCTAGGGCAATGTAGCACACCCAGAGCAGAAGTTCTACTTCAGCTAGATCAGACCTGCAAAGAAACTTCGTTTCACAGGCCTTTGTAAGAGATTTTCTCTTTAGGATGTTAGAGCACTGTGCAGAGCGACTTGTTTCTTAGCTTCCCAGAGAGCTGGAAGCAAGATGCTTTGGGGCCCGTTAATTTTATACCCTGCTACTTTGCTGTAGTTGTTGATTATTTCTAACAGTTTTTCTGCGGATTCTTTGGGGCTTTCTATGTATAAGATCATGTCGTCTGCAAACAACGCGAGTTTTACTTCTTCGTTACCTATTTGGATTCCTTTTATTTTTTTTTCCTGCCGAATTGCTCTGGCCAGCACCTCCAGTACTATGTTGAATAGGAATGGTGAAAGTGGGCACCCTTGTCTTGTTCCTGTCCTCAGAGGGATGGCTTTCAGCTTTTGTCCATTGAGTATGATGTTGGCTGTGGGTCTATCATATATGGCCTTTATTATGTTGAGGTACTTTCCTTCTATACCCGTTTTACTGAGGGTTTTTATCATAAATGGGTGTTGGATCTTGTCGAATGCTTTCTCTGCGTCTATTGAGATGATCATGTGGTTTTTGTTTTTCATTTTGTTGATGTAGTGTATCACGTTGATTGACTTGCGGGTGTTGAACCATCCCTGTGTCCCTGGTATAAATCCCACTTGATCATGGTGTATAATCTTTTTGATGTATTGCTGTAATCGGTTTGCCAAAATTTGGTTGAGGATTTTTGCATCTATGTTCATCAGTGATATCGGCCTGTAGTTCTCCTTCTTTGTGTTGTCCTTGTCAGGTTTGGGGATCAGAGTGATGTTGGCTTCATAGAATGTGTTAGGGAGTTCTCCATCTTTCTCAATTTTCTGGAACAGTTTGAGGAGAATAGGTACAAAGAACTCACACTGCTTAACAACAAAAAAACAAACAACCCGATCAAAAAATGGGCAGAGGACATGAACAGACATTTCTCCAAAGAAGATATGAACATGGCCAATAGACACATGAAAAGATGTTCATCATCGCTAATCATCAGGGAAATGCAAATCAAAACTACACTAAGATATCACCTTACCCCCGTTAGATTGGCAAAAACATCCAAAACCAAGAACGACAAATGTTGGAGAGGTTGTGGAGAAAGAGGAACCCTCATACACTGTTGGTGGGAATGCAAACTGGTACAGCCACTATGGAAAACAGTATGGAGATTTCTCAAAAAGTTAAAAATAGAAAAACCCTATGACCCAGCCATCCCATTACTGGGTATCTATCCTAAGAACCTGATATCAGATATCTCAAGAGTCCGTTGCACCCCTATGTTCATCGCAGCATTATTTACAATAGCCAAGACGTGGAACCAGCCTACATGCCCAGAAACTGATGATTGGATAAAGAAGATGTGGTATATATACACAATGGAATACTACTCAGCCATAAAAAAAGACGAAATTGGCCCCTTCACAACAATGTGGATGGACCTCGAGGGCATTATGTTAAGCGAAATAAGTCAGTCAGAGAAAGACGAACTCTATATGACTCCACTCATAGGTGGAAATTAGTATATTGAGAAGGAGATCTGATCGGTGGTTACCAGGGAAAAGGGGGGGTGGGGGGAGGGCACGGAGGGGGAAGTGGGGTTCCCACAACATGACTAACAAAAATGTACAACTGAAATTTCACAAGCTTGTAATCCATCATAACATTAATAAACAACAACAAAAAAGAAAGATGCTTTGGGGCCCATCTGCCCCTATGGAAAGAACGCAGCACTTTGTGCCTTGCAGCTCTAGGGCAATGTAGCACACCCAGAGCAGAAGTTCTACTTCAGCCTGATGAGGCCCGCAAAGAAACTGCGTTTCACAGGTCTTTGTAAGAGATGTTCCCGGTAGGCTGTTAGAGCACTGTGCAGAGCGAGTTCTTTCTTAGCTTCCCAAAGAGCTGGAAGCAAGATGCTTTGGGGCCCTTCTCACCCTTTGGCAAGAAGGCAGCACTTGGTGCCTTGCACCTCTAGGGCAATGTAGCACATGGCAGAGCCGAAGTTCTACTTCAGGGAGATCACGCCTGCAAAGAAACTGCATTTCACAGGCCTTTGTAAAACATGTTCCCAGTAGGCTGTAGGAGCACTGTGCAGAGCGACTTGTTTCTTAGCTTCCCAAAGAGCTGGAAGCAAGATGCTTTGGGGCCCTTCTCGCCCTTTGGAAAGAAGGCAGCACTTTGTGCCTTGCAGCTCTGGGGCAATGTAGCACACCCAGAGCAGAAGTTGTACTTCTGCTAGATCAGACCTGCAAAGAAACTGCGTTTCACAGGCCTTTGTAATAGATGTTCCCCGTAGGCTGTTAGAGCACTGTGCAGAGTGACTTCTTTCTTAGCTTCCCAACGAGCTGGAAGCAAGATGCTTTGGGGGCCATCTGCCCTTAAGGAAAGAAGGCAGCACTTTGTGTCTCGCAGCTCTAGGGCAATGTAGCACACCCAGAGCAGAAGTTGTACTTCAGCCAGTTCAGGCCTGCAAAGAAACTCCGTTTCACAGGCCTTTGTAAGAGATGTTCCCGGTAGGCTGTTAGAGCACTGTGCAGAGCGAGTTGTTTCCTAGCTTCCCAAAGAGCTGGAAGCAAGATGCTTTGGGGCCCTTCTCACCCTTTGGGAAGAAGGCAGCACTTTGTGCCTTGCATCTCTAGGGCAATGCAGCACACCCAGAGCAGAAGTTCTACTTCAGCTAGATCAGACCTGCAAGAAACTGCGTTTCACAGGCCTTTGTAAGAGATGTTCCCTGTAGGCTGTTAGAGCACTGTGCAGAGCGAGTTGTTTCTTAGCTTCCCAAAGAGCTGGAAGCAAGATGCTTTAGGGGCCATCTGCACTTAAGGAAAGAAGGCATCACTTTGTGCCTTGAATCTCTAGGGCAATGTAGCACACCCAGAGCAGATGTTCTACTTCTGCCAGGTCAGGCCTGTAAAGAAACTTCGTTTCACAGGCCTTTGTAAGAGATGTTGCCGGTAGGCTGTTAGAGCACTGTGCAGTGCGAGTTGTTTCTTAGCTTCCCAAACAGCCGGAAGCAAGATGCTTTGGGGCCCTTCTCACCCTTTGGAAACAAGTCAGCACTTTGTGCCTTGCAGCTCTATGGCAATGTAGCACACCCAGAGCGGAAGTTCTACTTCAGCCGTATCAGGCCTGCAACGAAACTGCGTTTCACAGGCCTTTGTAAGAGATGTTCCCGGTAGGCTGTAAGAGCACTGTGCAGAGGGACTTGTTTCTTATCTTCCCAAAGAGCTGGAAGCAAAATGCTTTGAGACTCTTCTGCCCCTTTGGAAAGAAGGCAGCACTTTGTGTCTTGCAGGTCTAGGGCAATGTAGCACACCCAGAGCAGATGTTCTACTTCTTACAGGTCAGTCCTGCAAAGAAACTTCGTTTCACAGTCCTTTGTAAGAGATGTTCCCGGTAGGCTGTTAGAGCACTGTGCAGAGCGAGTTGTTTCTTAGCTTCCCAAAGAGCTGGAAGCAAGATGCTTTGGGGCCCTTCTCACCCTTTGGAAAGAAGGCAGCACTTTGTGCCTTGCAGCTCTAGGGCAATGTAGCACACCCAGAGCAGATGTTCTACTTCTGCCAGGTCAGGCCTGCAAGAAACTGCGTTTCACAGGCCTTTGTAAGAGATGTTGCCGGTAGGCTGTAAGAGCACGGTGCAGAGCGACTTATTTCTTAGCTTCCCAGAGAGCTGGAAGCAAGATGCTTTGGGGCCCTTCTCACCCTTTGGAAAGAAGGCAGCACTTTGTGCCTTGCAGCTCTAGGGGAATGTAGCACACCCACAGCAGAAGTTCTACTCCAGCTAGATCAGACCTGCAAAGAAACTGCGTTTCACAGGCCTTTGTAAGAGATGTTCCCTGTAGGCTGTTAGAGCACTGTGCAGAGCGAGTTGTTTCTTAGCTTCCCAAAGAGCTGGAAGCAAGATGCTTTAGGGGCCACCTGCCCTTAAGGAAAGAAGGCAGCACTATGTGCCTTGCATCCCTAAGGCAATGTAGCACACCCAGAGCAGATGTTCTACTTCTGCCAGGTCAGGCCTGCAAAGAAACTTCGTTTCACAGGACTTTGTAAGAGATGTTGCCGGTAGGCTGTTAGAGCACTGTGCAGAGCGAGTTGTTTCTTAGCTTCCCAAACAGCCGGAAGCAAGATGCTTTGGGGCCCTTCTCACCCTTTGGAAACAAGTCAGCACTTTGTGCCTTGCAGCTCTAGGGGAATGTAGCACACCCAGAGCAGATGTTCTAGTTCTGCCAGGTCAGGCCTGCAAAGGAACTTCGTTTCACAGGCCTTTGTGAGAGATGTTGCCGGTAGGCTTTAAGAGCACTGTGCAGAGCGAGTTGTTTCTTAGCTTCCCAGAGAGCTGGAAGCAAGATGCTTTGGGGCCCGTTAATTTTATACCCTGCTACTTTCCTGTAGTTGTTGATTATTTCTAATTGTTTTTCTGTGGATTCTTTGGGGCTTTCTATGTATAAGATCATGTCTTCTGCAAACAACGCGAGTTTTACTTCTTCGTTACCTATTTGGATTCCTTTTATTTTTTTTTCCTGCCGAATTGCTCTGGCCAGCACCTCCAGTACTATGTTGAATAGGAGTTTTGAAAGTGGGCACCCTTGTCTTGTTCCTGTCCTCAGAGGGATGGCTTTCAGCTTTTGTCCATTGAGTATGATGTTGGCTGTGGGTCTATCATATATGGCCTTTATTATGTTGAGGTACTTTCCTTCTATACCCATTTTACTGAGGGTTTTTATCATAAGTGGGTGTTGGATCTTGTCGAATGCTTTCTCTGCGTCTATTGAGATGATCATGTGGTTTTTGTTTTTCATTTTGTTGATGTAGTGTATCACGTTGATTGACTTGCGGGTGTTGAACCATCCCTGTGTCCCTGGTATAAATCCCACTTGATCATGGTGTATAATCTTTTTGATGTATTGCTGTAATCGGTTTGCCAAAATTTGGTTGAGGATTTTTGCATCTATGTTCATCAGTGATATCGGCCTGTAGTTCTCCTTCTTTGTGTTGTCCTTGTCAGGTTTGGGGATCAGAGTGATGTTGGCTTCATAGAATGTGTTAGGGAGTTCTCCATCGTTCTCAATTTTCTGGAACAGTTTGAGGAGAATAGGTACAAAGAACTCACACTGCTTAACAACAAAAAAACAAACAACCCGATCAAAAAATGGGCAGAGGACATGAACAGACATTTCTCCAAAGAAGATATGAACATGGCCAATAGACACATGAAAAGATGTTCATCATCGCTAATCATCAGGGAAATGCAAATCAAAACTACACTAAGATATCACCTTACCCCCGTTAGATTGGCAAAAACATCCAAAACCAAGAACGACAAATGTTGGAGAGGTTGTGGAGAAAGAGGAACCCTCATACACTGTTGGTGGGAATGCAAACTGGTACAGCCACTATGGAAAACAGTATGGAGATTTCTCAAAAAGTTAAAAATAGAAATACCCTATGACCCAGCCATCCCATTACTGGGTATCTATCCTAAGAACCTGATATCAGATATCTCAAGAGTCCGTTGCACCCCTATGTTCATCGCAGCATTATTTACAATAGCCAAGACGTGGAACCAGCCTACATGCCCAGAAACTGATGATTGGATAAAGAAGATGTGGTATATATACACAATGGAATACTACTCAGCCATAAAAAAAGACGAAAGTGGCCCATTCACAACAATGTGGATGGACCTCGAGGGCATTATGTTAAGCGAAATAAGTCAGTCAGAGAAAGACGAACTCTATATGACTCCACTCATAGGTGGAAATTAGTATATTGAGAAGGAGATCTGATCGGTGGTTACCAGGGAAAAGGGGGGGTGGGGGGAGGGCACGGAGGGGGAAGTGGTGTTCCCACAACATGACTAACAAAAATGTACAACTGAAATTTCACAAGCTTGTAATCCATCATAACATTAATAAACAAAAAAAAAAAAAAAAAAAGATGCTTTGGGGCCCATCTGCCCCTATGGAAAGAACGCAGCACTTTGTGCCTTGCAGCTCTAGGGCAATGTAGCACACCCAGAGCAGAAGTTCTACTTCAGCCAGATCAGGCCCGCAAAGAAACTGCGTTTCACTGGCCTTTGTAAGAGATGTTCCCGGTAGGCTGTTACAGCACTGTGCAGAGCGAGTTCTTTCTTAGCTTCCCAAAGACCTGGAAGCAAGATGCTTTGGGGGCCATCTGCCCTTAAGGAAAGAAGGCAGCACTTTGTGCCTTGCAGCTCTAGGGCAATGTAGCACACCCAGAGCAGATGTTCTACTTCTGCCAGGTCAGGCCTGCAAAGAAACTGCGTTTCACAGGCCTTTGTAAGAGATGTTCCCTGTAGGCTGTTAGAGCACTGTGCAGAGCGAGTTGTTTCTTAGCTTCCCAAACAGCCGGAAGCAAGATGCTTTGGGGCCCTTCTCACCCTTTGGAAACAAGTCAGCACTTTGTGCCTTGCAGCTCTATGGCAATGTAGCACACCCAGAGTGGAAGTTCTACTTGAGCCGTATCAGGCCTGCAAAGAAACTGCGTTTCACAGGCCTTTGTAAGAGATGTTCCCGGTAGGCTGTAAGAGCACTGTGCAGAGGGACTTGTTTCTTAGCTTCCCAAAGAGCTGGAAGCAAAATGCTTTGAGACTCATCTGCCCCTTTGGAAAGAAGGCAGCACTTTGTGTCTTGCAGGTCTAGGGCAATGTAGCACACCCAGAGCAGATGTTCTACTTCTTCCAGGTCAGTCCTGCAAAGAAACTTCGTTTCACAGTCCTTTGTAAGAGATGTTCCCGGTAGGCTGCTAGAGCACTGTGCAGAGCGAGTTGTTTCTTAGCTTCCCAAAGAGCTGGAAGCAAGATGCTTTGGGGCCCTTCTCACCCTTTGGAAAGAAGGCAGCACTTTGTGCCTTGCAGCTCTAGGGGAATGTAGCACACCCAGAGCAGATGTTCTAGTTCTGCCAGGTCAGGCCTGCAAAGGAACTTCGTTTCACAGGCCTTTGTGAGAGATGTTGCCGGTAGGCTGTAAGAGCACTGTGCAGAGCGAGTTGTTTCTTAGCTTCCCAGAGAGCTGGAAGCAAGATGCTTTGGGGCCCGTTAATTTTATACCCTGCTACTTTCCTGTAGTTGTTGATTATTTCTAATTGTTTTTCTGTGGATTCTTTGGGGCTTTCTATGTATAAGATCATGTCTTCTGCAAACAACGCGAGTTTTACTTCTTCGTTACCTATTTGGATTCCTTTTATTTTTTTTTCCTGCCGAATTGCTCTGGCCAGCACCTCCAGTACTATGTTGAATAGGAGTGGTGAAAGTGGGCACCCTTGTCTTGTTCCTGTCCTCAGAGGGATGGCTTTCAGCTTTTGTCCATTGAGTATGATGTTGGCTGTGGGTCTATCATATATGGCCTTTATTATGTTGAGGTACTTTCCTTCTATACCCATTTTACTGAGGGTTTTTATCATAAGTGGGTGTTGGATCTTGTCGAATGCTTTCTCTGCGTCTATTGAGATGATCATGTGGTTTTTGTTTTTCATTTTGTTGATGTAGTGTATCACGTTGATTGACTTGCGGGTGTTGAACCATCCCTGTGTCCCTGGTATAAATCCCACTTGATCATGGTGTATAATCTTTTTGATGTATTGCTGTAATCGGTTTGCCAAAATTTGGTTGAGGATTTTTGCATCTATGTTCATCAGTGATATCGGCCTGTAGTTCTCCTTCTTTGTGTTGTCCTTGTCAGGTTTGGGGATCAGAGTGATGTTGGCTTCATAGAATGTGTTAGGGAGTTCTCCATCTTTCTCAATTTTCTGGAACAGTTTGAGGAGAATAGGTACAAAGAACTCACACTGCTTAACAACAAAAAAACAAACAACCCGATCAAAAAATGGGCAGAGGACATGAATAGACATTTCTCCAAAGAAGATATGAACATGGCCAATAGACACATGAAAAGATGTTCATCATCGCTAATCATCAGGGAAATGCAAATCAAAACTACACTAAGATATCACCTTACCCCCGTTAGATTGGCAAAAACATCCAAAACCAAGAACGACAAATGTTGGAGAGGTTGTGGAGAAAGAGGAACCCTCATACACTGTTGGTGGGAATGCAAACTGGTACAGCCACTATGGAAAACAGTATGGAGATTTCTCAAAAAGTTAAAAATAGAAATACCCTATGACCCAGCCATCCCATTACTGGGTATCTATCCTAAGAACCTGATATCAGATATCTCAAGAGTCCGTTGCACCCCTATGTTCATCGCAGCATTATTTACAATAGCCAAGACGTGGAACCAGCCTACATGCCCAGAAACTGATGATTGGATAAAGAAGATGTGGTATATATACACAATGGAATACTACTCAGCCATAAAAAAAGACGAAAGTGGCCCATTCACAACAATGTGGATGGACCTCGAGGGCATTATGTTAAGCGAAATAAGTCAGTCAGAGAAAGACGAACTCTATATGACTCCACTCATAGGTGGAAATTAGTATATTGAGAAGGAGATCTGATCGGTGGTTACCAGGGAAAAGGGGGGGTGGGGGGAGGGCACGGAGGGGGAAGTGGTGTTCCCACAACATGACTAACAAAAATGTACAACTGAAATTTCACAAGCTTGTAATCCATCATAACATTAATAAACAAAAAAAAAAAAAAAAAAAGATGCTTTGGGGCCCATCTGCCCCTATGGAAAGAACGCAGCACTTTGTGCCTTGCAGCTCTAGGGCAATGTAGCACACCCAGAGCAGAAGTTCTACTTCAGCCAGATCAGGCCCGCAAAGAAACTGCGTTTCACTGGCCTTTGTAAGAGATGTTCCCGGTAGGCTGTTACAGCACTGTGCAGAGCGAGTTCTTTCTTAGCTTCCCAAAGACCTGGAAGCAAGATGCTTTGGGGGCCATCTGCCCTTAAGGAAAGAAGGCAGCACTTTGTGCCTTGCAGCTCTAGGGCAATGTAGCACACCCAGAGCAGATGTTCTACTTCTGCCAGGTCAGGCCTGCAAAGAAACTGCGTTTCACAGGCCTTTGTAAGAGATGTTCCCTGTAGGCTGTTAGAGCACTGTGCAGAGCGAGTTGTTTCTTAGCTTCCCAAACAGCCGGAAGCAAGATGCTTTGGGGCCCTTCTCACCCTTTGGAAACAAGTCAGCACTTTGTGCCTTGCAGCTCTATGGCAATGTAGCACACCCAGAGTGGAAGTTCTACTTGAGCCGTATCAGGCCTGCAAAGAAACTGCGTTTCACAGGCCTTTGTAAGAGATGTTCCCGGTAGGCTGTAAGAGCACTGTGCAGAGGGACTTGTTTCTTAGCTTCCCAAAGAGCTGGAAGCAAAATGCTTTGAGACTCATCTGCCCCTTTGGAAAGAAGGCAGCACTTTGTGTCTTGCAGGTCTAGGGCAATGTAGCACACCCAGAGCAGATGTTCTACTTCTTCCAGGTCAGTCCTGCAAAGAAACTTCGTTTCACAGTCCTTTGTAAGAGATGTTCCCGGTAGGCTGCTAGAGCACTGTGCAGAGCGAGTTGTTTCTTAGCTTCCCAAAGAGCTGGAAGCAAGATGCTTTGGGGCCCTTCTCACCCTTTGGAAAGAAGGCAGCACTTTGTGCCTTGCAGCTCTAGGGCAATGTAGCACACCCACAGCAGAAGTTCTACTTCAGCCAGATCAGGCCCGCAAAGAAACTGAGTTTCACAGGCCTTTGTAAGAGATGTTCCCGGTAGGCTGTTAGAGCACTGTGCAGAGCGAGTTGTTTCTTAGATTCCCAAAGAGCTGGAAGCAAGATGCTTTAGGGGCCATCTGCCCTTAAGGAAAGAAGGCAGCACTTTGTGCCTTGCAGCTCTAGGGCAATGTAGCACACCCAGAGCAGATGTTCTACTTCTGCCAGGTCAGGCCTGCAAGAAACTGCGTTTCACAGGCCTTTGTAAGAGATGTTGCCGGTAGGCTGCAAGAGCACTGTGCAGAGCGACTTATTTCTTAGCTTCCCAGAGAGCTGGAAGCAAGATGCTTTGGGGCCCTTCTCACCCTTGGAAAGAAGGCAGCACTTTGTGCCTTGCAGCTCTAGGGCAATGTAGCACACCCACAGCAGAAGTTCTACTCCAGCTAGATCAGACCTGCAAAGAAACTGCGTTTCACAGGCCTTTGTAAGAGATGTTCCCTGTAGGCTGTTAGAGCACTGTGCAGAGCGAGTTGTTTCTTAGCTTCCCAAAGAGCTGGAAGCAAGATGCTTTAGGGGCCATCTGCCCTTAAGGAAAGAAGGCAGCACTATGTGCCTTGCATCCCTAGGGCAATGTAGCACACCCAGAGCAGATGTTCTACTTCTGCCAGGTCAGGCCTGCAAAGAAACTTCGTTTCACAGGCCTTTGTAAGAGATGTTGCCGGTAGGCTGTTAGAGCACTGTGCAGAGCGAGTTGTTTCTTAGCTTCCCAAACAGCCGGAAGCAAGATGCTTTGGGGCCCTTCTCACCCTTTGGAAACAAGTCAGCACTTTGTGCCTTGCAGCTCTAGGGCAATGTAGCACACCCAGAGCAGATGTTCTAGTTCTGCCAGGTCAGGCCTGCAAAGGAACTTCGTTTCACAGGCCTTTGTGAGAGATGTTGCCGGTAGGCTGTAAGAGCACTGTGCAGAGCGACTTATTTCTTAGCTTCCCAGAGAGCTGGAAGCCAGATGCTTTGGGGCCCGTTAATTTTATACCCTGCTACTTTGCTGTAGTTGTTGATTATTTCTAATAGTTTTTCTGTGGATTCTTTGGGGTTTTCTATGTATAAGATCATGTCGTCTGCAAACAACGCGAGTTTTAATTCTTCGTTACCTATTTCGATTAATTTTATTTATTTTTCCTGCCGTATTGCTCTGGCCGGCACCTCCAGTACTATGTTGAATAGGAGTGGTGAAAGTGGGCACCCTTGTCTTGTTCCTGTCCTCAGAGGGATGGCTTTCAGCTTTTGTCCATTGAGTATGATGTTGGCTGTGGGTCTATCATATATGGCCTTTATTATGTTGAGGTACTTTCCTTCTATACCCATTTTACTGAGGGTTTTTATCATAAGTGGGTGTTGGATCTTGTCGAATGCTTTCTCTGCGTCTATTGAGATGATCATGTGGTTTTTGTTTTTCATTTTGTTGATGTAGTGTATCACGTTGATTGACTTGCGGGTGTTGAACCATCCCTGTGTCCCTGGTATAAATCCCACTTGATCATGGTGTATAATCTTTTTGATGTATTGCTGTAATCGGTTTGCCAAAATTTGGTTGAGGATTTTTGCATCTATGTTCATCAGTGATATCGGCCTGTAGTTCTCCTTCTTTGTGTTGTCCTTGTCAGGTTTGGGGATCAGAGTGATGTTGGCTTCATAGAATGTGTTAGGGAGTTCTCCATCTTTCTCAATTTTCTGGAACAGTTTGAGGAGAATAGGTACAAAGAACTCACACTGCTTAACAACAAAAAAACAAACAACCCGATCAAAAAATGGGCAGAGGACATGAACAGACATTTCTCCAAAGAAGATATGAACATGGCCAATAGACACATGAAAAGATGTTCATCATCGCTAATCATCAGGGAAATGCAAATCAAAACTACACTAAGATATCACCTTACCCCCGTTAGATTGGCAAAAACATCCAAAACCAAGAACGACAAATGTTGCAGAGGTTGTGGAGAAAGAGGAACCCTCATACACTGTTGGTGGGAATGCAAACTGGTACAGCCACTATGGAAAACAGTATGGAGATTTCTCAAAAAGTTAAAAATAGAAATACCCTATGACCCAGCCATCCCATTACTGGGTATCTATCCTAAGAACCTGATATCAGATATCTCAAGAGTCCGTTGCACCCCTATGTTCATCGCAGCATTATTTACAATAGCCAAGACGTGGAACCAGCCTACATGCCCAGAAACTGATGATTGGATAAAGAAGATTTGGTATATATACACAATGGAATACTACTCAGCCATAAAAAAAGACGAAAGTGGCCCATTCACAACAATGTGGATGGACCTCGAGGGCATTATGTTAAGCGAAATAAGTCAGGCAGAGAAAGACGAACTCTATATGACTCCACTCATAGGTGGAAATTAGTATATTGAGAAGGAGATCTGATCGGTGGTTACCAGGGAAAAGGAGGGGTGGGGGGAGGGCACGGAGGGGGAAGTGGTGTTCCCACAACATGACTAACAAAAATGTACAACTGAAATTTCACAAGCTTGTAATCCATCATAACATTAATAAACAAACAAACAAAAAAAAAGATGCTTTGGGGCCCATCTGCCCCTATGGAAAGAACGGAGCACTTTCTGCCTTGCAGCTCTAGGGCAATGTAGCACACCCACAGCAGAAGTTCTACTTCAGCCAGATCAGGCCCGCAAAGAAACTGCGTTTCACAGGCCTTTGTAAGAGATGTTCCCGGTAGGCTGTTAGAGCACTGTGCAGAGCGAGTTCTTTCTTAGCTTCCCAAACAGCCGGAAGCAAGATGCTTTGGGGCCCTTCTCACCCTTTGGAAACAAGTCAGCACTTTGTGCCTTGCAGCTCTAGGGCAATGTAGCACACCCAGAGCGGAAGTTCTACTTCAGCCGTATCAGGCCTGCAAAGAAACTGCATTTCACAGGCCTTTGTAAGAGATGTTCCCGGTAGGCTGTAAGAGCACTGTGCAGAGCGATTTATTTTTTAGCTTCCCAGAGAGAAGGAAGCGAGATGCTTTGGGGCCCTTCTCACCCTTTGGAAAGCAGGCAGCACTTTGTGCCTTGCAGCTCTAGGGCAATGTAGCACACCCAGAGCAGAAGTTCTACTTCAGCTAGATCAGACCTGCAAAGAAACTGCGTTTCACAGGCCTTTGTAAGAGATGTTGCCGGTAGGCTGTTAGAGCACTGTGCAGAGCGAGTTGTACCTTAGCTTCCCAAAGAGCTGGAAGCAAGATTCTTTAGGGGCCATCTGCCCTTAAGGAAAGAAGGCAGCACTTTGTGCCTTGCATCTCTAGGGCAATGTAGCACACCCAGAGCAGATGTTCTACTACTGCCAGGTCAGGCCTGCAAAGAAACTTCGTTTCACAGGCCCTTGTAAGAGATGTTCCCGGTAGGCTGTTAGAGCACTGTGCAGAGCGACTTGTTTCTTAGCTTCCCAAAGAGCTGGAAGCAAGATGCTTTGGGGCCCTTCTCACCCTTTGGAAAGAAGGCAGCACTTTGTGCCTTGCAGCTCTAGGGCAATGTAGCACACCCCGAGCAGAAGTTCTACTTTAGCCAGATCTGGCCCGCAAAGAAACTGCGTTTCACAGGCCTTTGTAAGAGATGTTCCCGGTAGGCTGTTAGAGCACTGTGCAGAGCGAGTTGTTTCTTAGCTTCCCAAACAGCCGGAAGCAAGATGCTTTGGGGCCCTTCTCACACTTTGGAAAGAAGGCAGCACTTTGTGCCTTGCAGCTCTAGGGCACTGTAGCACACCCACAGCAGAAGTTCTACTTCAGCCAGATCAGGCCCGCAAAGAAACTGCGTTTCACAGGCCTTTGTAAGAGATGTTCCCGGTAGGCTGTTAGAGCACTGTGCAGAGCGAGTTGTTTCTTAGATTTCCAACGAGCTGGAAGCAAGATGCTTT
The DNA here is from genome assembly GCF_041296235.1 of Equus asinus. Classification (NCBI taxonomy): domain Eukaryota; kingdom Metazoa; phylum Chordata; class Mammalia; order Perissodactyla; family Equidae; genus Equus; species Equus asinus. The sequence continues at coordinate 39,757,131 of NC_091790.1, forward strand.
AGGGGCCACCTGCCCTTAAGGAAAGAAGGCAGCACTTTGTGCCTTGCAGCTCTAGGGCAATGTAGCACACCCAGAGCAGATGTTCTACTTCTGCCAGGTCAGGCCTGCAAAGAAACTTCGTTTCACAGGCCTTTGTAAGAGATGTTGCCGGTAGGCTGTAAGAGCACTGTGCAGAGCGATTTATTTTTTAGCTTCCCAGAGAGAAGGAAGCGAGATGCTTTGGGGCCCTTCTCACCCTTTGGAAAGCAGGCAGCACTTTGTGCCTTGCAGCTCTAGGGCAATGTAGCACACCCAGAGCAGAAGTTCTACTTCAGCTAGATCAGACCTGCAAAGAAACTGCGTTTCACAGGCCTTTGTAAGAGATGTTGCCGGTAGGCTGTTAGAGCACTGTGCAGAGCGAGTTGTACCTTAGCTTCCCAAAGAGCTGGAAGCAAGATTCATTAGGGGCCATCTGCCCTTAAGGAAAGAAGGCGGCACTTTGTGCCTTGCATCTCTAGGGCAATGTAGCACACCCAGAGCAGATGTTCTACTACTGCCAGGTCAGGCCTGCAAAGAAACTTCGTTTCACAGGCCCTTGTAAGAGATGTTCCCGGTAGGCTGTTAGAGCACTGTGCAGAGCGACTTGTTTCTTAGCTTCCCAAAGAGCTGGAAGCAAGATGCTTTGGGGCCCTTCTCACCCTTTGGAAAGAAGGCAGCACTTTGTGCCTTGCAGCTCTAGGGCAATGTAGCACACCCCGAGCAGAAGTTCTACTTCAGCCAGATCTGGCCCGCAAAGAAACTGCGTTTCACAGGCCTTTGTAAGAGATGTTCCCGGTAGGCTGTTAGAGCACTGTGCAGAGCGAGTTGTTTCTTAGCTTCCCAGAGAGCTGGAAGCAAGATGCTTTTGGGCCCTTCTCACCCTTTGGCAAGAAGGCAGCACTTTGTGCCTTGCAGCTCTAGGGGAATGTAGCACACCCAGAGCAGATGTTCTAGTTCTGCCAGTTCAGGCCTGCAAAGGAACTTCGTTTCACAGGCCTTTGTGAGAGATGTTGCCGGTAGGCTGTAAGAGCACTGTGCAGAGCGAGTTGTTTCTTAGCTTCCCAGAGAGCTGGAAGCAAGATGCTTTGGGGCCCGTTAATTTTATACCCTGCTACTTTGCTGTAGTTGTTGATTATTTCTAATTGTTTTTCTGTGGATTCTTTGGGGCTTTCTATGTATAAGATCATGTCTTCTGCAAACAACGCGAGTTTTACTTCTTCGTTACCTATTTGGATTCCTTTTATTTTTTTTTCCTGCCGAATTGCTCTGGCCAGCACCTCCAGTACTATGTTGAATAGGAGTGGTGAAAGTGGGCACCCTTGTCTTGTTCCTGTCCTCAGAGGGATGGCTTTCAGCTTTTGTCCATTGAGTATGATGTTGGCTGTGGGTCTATCATATATGGCCTTTATTATGTTGAGGTACTTTCCTTCTATACCCATTTTACTGAGGGTTTTTATCATAAGTGGGTGTTGGATCTTGTCGAATGCTTTCTCTGCGTCTATTGAGATGATCATGTGGTTTTTGTTTTTCATTTTGTTGATGTAGTGTATCACGTTGATTGACTTGCGGGTGTTGAACCATCCCTGTGTCCCTGGTATAAATCCCACTTGATCATGGTGTATAATCTTTTTGATGTATTGCTGTAATCGGTTTGCCAAAATTTGGTTGAGGATTTTTGCATCTATGTTCATCAGTGATATCGGCCTGTAGTTCTCCTTCTTTGTGTTGTCCTTGTCAGGTTTGGGGATCAGAGTGATGTTGGCTTCATAGAATGTGTTAGGGAGTTCTCCATCTTTCTCAATTTTCTGGAACAGTTTGAGGAGAATAGGTACAAAGAACTCACACTGCTTAACAACAAAAAAACAAACAACCCGATCAAAAAATGGGCAGAGGACATGAATAGACATTTCTCCAAAGAAGATATGAACATGGCCAATAGACACATGAAAAGATGTTCATCATCGCTAATCATCAGGGAAATGCAAATCAAAACTACACTAAGATATCACCTTACCCCCGTTAGATTGGCAAAAACATCCAAAACCAAGAACGACAAATGTTGGAGAGGTTGTGGAGAAAGAGGAACCCTCATACACTGTTGGTGGGAATGCAAACTGGTACAGCCACTATGGAAAACAGTATGGAGATTTCTCAAAAAGTTAAAAATAGAAATACCCTATGACCCAGCCATCCCATTACTGGGTATCTATCCTAAGAACCTGATATCAGATATCTCAAGAGTCCGTTGCACCCCTATGTTCATCGCAGCATTATTTACAATAGCCAAGACGTGGAACCAGCCTACATGCCCAGAAACTGATGATTGGATAAAGAAGATGTGGTATATATACACAATGGAATACTACTCAGCCATAAAAAAAGACGAAAGTGGCCCATTCACAACAATGTGGATGGACCTCGAGGGCATTATGTTAAGCGAAATAAGTCAGTCAGAGAAAGACGAACTCTATATGACTCCACTCATAGGTGGAAATTAGTATATTGAGAAGGAGATCTGATCGGTGGTGACCAGGGAAAAGGGGGGGTGGGGGGAGGGCACGGAGGGGGAAGTGGTGTTCCCACAACATGACTAACAAAAATGTACAACTGAAATTTCACAAGCTTGTAATCCATCATAACATTAATAAACAAAAAAAAAAAAAAAAAAAGATGCTTTGGGGCCCATCTGCCCCTATGGAAAGAACGCAGCACTTTGTGCCTTGCAGCTCTAGGGCAATGTAGCACACCCAGAGCAGAAGTTCTACTTCAGCCAGATCAGGCCCGCAAAGAAACTGCGTTTCACTGGCCTTTGTAAGAGATGTTCCCGGTAGGCTGTTACAGCACTGTGCAGAGCGAGTTCTTTCTTAGCTTCCCAAAGACCTGGAAGCAAGATGCTTTGGGGGCCATCTGCCCTTAAGGAAAGAAGGCAGCACTTTGTGCCTTGCAGCTCTAGGGCAATGTAGCACACCCAGAGCAGATGTTCTACTTCTGCCAGGTCAGGCCTGCAAAGAAACTGCGTTTCACAGGCCTTTGTAAGAGATGTTCCCTGTAGGCTGTTAGAGCACTGTGCAGAGCGAGTTGTTTCTTAGCTTCCCAAACAGCCGGAAGCAAGATGCTTTGGGGCCCTTCTCACCCTTTGGAAACAAGTCAGCACTTTGTGCCTTGCAGCTCTATGGCAATGTAGCACACCCAGAGTGGAAGTTCTACTTGAGCCGTATCAGGCCTGCAAAGAAACTGCGTTTCACAGGCCTTTGTAAGAGATGTTCCCGGTAGGCTGTAAGAGCACTGTGCAGAGGGACTTGTTTCTTAGCTTCCCAAAGAGCTGGAAGCAAAATGCTTTGAGACTCATCTGCCCCTTTGGAAAGAAGGCAGCACTTTGTGTCTTGCAGGTCTAGGGCAATGTAGCACACCCAGAGCAGATGTTCTACTTCTTCCAGGTCAGTCCTGCAAAGAAACTTCGTTTCACAGTCCTTTGTAAGAGATGTTCCCGGTAGGCTGCTAGAGCACTGTGCAGAGCGAGTTGTTTCTTAGCTTCCCAAAGAGCTGGAAGCAAGATGCTTTGGGGCCCTTCTCACCCTTTGGAAAGAAGGCAGCACTTTGTGCCTTGCAGCTCTAGGGCAATGTAGCACACCCACAGCAGAAGTTCTACTTCAGCCAGATCAGGCCCGCAAAGAAACTGAGTTTCACAGGCCTTTGTAAGAGATGTTCCCGGTAGGCTGTTAGAGCACTGTGCAGAGCGAGTTGTTTCTTAGATTCCCAACGAGCTGGAAGCAAGATGCTTTAGGGGCCATCTGCCCTTAAGGAAAGAAGGCAGCACTTTGTGCCTTGCAGCTCTAGGGCAATGTAGCACACCCAGAGCAGATGTTCTACTTCTGCCAGGTCAGGCCTGCAAGAAACTGCGTTTCACAGGCCTTTGTAAGAGATGTTGCCGGTAGGCTGCAAGAGCACTGTGCAGAGCGACTTATTTCTTAGCTTCCCAGAGAGCTGGAAGCAAGATGCTTTGGGGCCCTTCTCACCCTTTGGAAAGAAGGCAGCACTTTGTGCCTTGCAGCTCTAGGGCAATGTAGCACACCCACAGCAGAAGTTCTACTCCAGCTAGATCAGACCTGCAAAGAAACTGCGTTTCACAGGCCTTTGTAAGAGATGTTCCCTGTAGGCTGTTAGAGCACTGTGCAGAGCGAGTTGTTTCTTAGCTTCCCAAAGAGCTGGAAGCAAGATGCTTTAGGGGCCATCTGCCCTTAAGGAAAGAAGGCAGCACTATGTGCCTTGCATCCCTAGGGCAATGTAGCACACCCAGAGCAGATGTTCTACTTCTGCCAGGTCAGGCCTGCAAAGAAACTTCGTTTCACAGGCCTTTGTAAGAGATGTTGCCGGTAGGCTGTTAGAGCACTGTGCAGAGCGAGTTGTTTCTTAGCTTCCCAAACAGCCGGAAGCAAGATGCTTTGGGGCCCTTCTCACCCTTTGGAAACAAGTCAGCACTTTGTGCCTTGCAGCTCTAGGGCAATGTAGCACACCCAGAGCAGATGTTCTAGTTCTGCCAGGTCAGGCCTGCAAAGGAACTTCGTTTCACAGGCCTTTGTGAGAGATGTTGCCGGTAGGCTGTAAGAGCACTGTGCAGAGCGACTTATTTCTTAGCTTCCCAGAGAGCTGGAAGCAAGATGCTTTGGGGCCCGTTAATTTTATACCCTGCTACTTTGCTGTAGTTGTTGATTATTTCTAATAGTTTTTCTGTGGATTCTTTGGGGTTTTCTATGTATAAGATCATGTCGTCTGCAAACAACGCGAGTTTTAATTCTTCGTTACCTATTTCGATTAATTTTATTTATTTTTCCTGCCGTATTGCTCTGGCCGGCACCTCCAGTACTATGTTGAATAGGAGTGGTGAAAGTGGGCACCCTTGTCTTGTTCCTGTCCTCAGAGGGATGGCTTTCAGCTTTTGTCCATTGAGTATGATGTTGGCTGTGGGTCTATCATATATGGCCTTTATTATGTTGAGGTACTTTCCTTCTATACCCATTTTACTGAGGGTTTTTATCATAAGTGGGTGTTGGATCTTGTCGAATGCTTTCTCTGCGTCTATTGAGATGATCATGTGGTTTTTGTTTTTCATTTTGTTGATGTAGTGTATCACGTTGATTGACTTGCGGGTGTTGAACCATCCCTGTGTCCCTGGTATAAATCCCACTTGATCATGGTGTATAATCTTTTTGATGTATTGCTGTAATCGGTTTGCCAAAATTTGGTTGAGGATTTTTGCATCTATGTTCATCAGTGATATCGGCCTGTAGTTCTCCTTCTTTGTGTTGTCCTTGTCAGGTTTGGGGATCAGAGTGATGTTGGCTTCATAGAATGTGTTAGGGAGTTCTCCATCTTTCTCAATTTTCTGGAACAGTTTGAGGAGAATAGGTACAAAGAACTCACACTGCTTAACAACAAAAAAACAAACAACCCGATCAAAAAATGGGCAGAGGACATGAACAGACATTTCTCCAAAGAAGATATGAACATGGCCAATAGACACATGAAAAGATGTTCATCATCGCTAATCATCAGGGAAATGCAAATCAAAACTACACTAAGATATCACCTTACCCCCGTTAGATTGGCAAAAACATCCAAAACCAAGAACGACAAATGTTGGAGAGGTTGTGGAGAAAGAGGAACCCTCATACACTGTTGGTGGGAATGCAAACTGGTACAGCCACTATGGAAAACAGTATGGAGATTTCTCAAAAAGTTAAAAATAGAAATACCCTATGACCCAGCCATCCCATTACTGGGTATCTATCCTAAGAACCTGATATCAGATATCTCAAGAGTCCGTTGCACCCCTATGTTCATCGCAGCATTATTTACAATAGCCAAGACGTGGAACCAGCCTACATGCCCAGAAACTGATGATTGGATAAAGAAGATTTGGTATATATACACAATGGAATACTACTCAGCCATAAAAAAAGACGAAAGTGGCCCATTCACAACAATGTGGATGGACCTCGAGGGCATTATGTTAAGCGAAATAAGTCAGGCAGAGAAAGACGAACTCTATATGACTCCACTCATAGGTGGAAATTAGTATATTGAGAAGGAGATCTGATCGGTGGTTACCAGGGAAAAGGAGGGGTGGGGGGAGGGCACGGAGGGGGAAGTGGTGTTCCCACAACATGACTAACAAAAATGTACAACTGAAATTTCACAAGCTTGTAATCCATCATAACATTAATAAACAAACAAACAAAAAAAAAGATGCTTTGGGGCCCATCTGCCCCTATGGAAAGAACGGAGCACTTTCTGCCTTGCAGCTCTAGGGCAATGTAGCACACCCACAGCAGAAGTTCTACTTCAGCCAGATCAGGCCCGCAAAGAAACTGCGTTTCACAGGCCTTTGTAAGAGATGTTCCCGGTAGGCTGTTAGAGCACTGTGCAGAGCGAGTTCTTTCTTAGCTTCCCAAACAGCCGGAAGCAAGATGCTTTGGGGCCCTTCTCACCCTTTGGAAACAAGTCAGCACTTTGTGCCTTGCAGCTCTAGGGCAATGTAGCACACCCAGAGCGGAAGTTCTACTTCAGCCGTATCAGGCCTGCAAAGAAACTGCATTTCACAGGCCTTTGTAAGAGATGTTCCCGGTAGGCTGTAAGAGCACTGTGCAGAGCGATTTATTTTTTAGCTTCCCAGAGAGAAGGAAGCGAGATGCTTTGGGGCCCTTCTCACCCTTTGGAAAGCAGGCAGCACTTTGTGCCTTGCAGCTCTAGGGCAATGTAGCACACCCAGAGCAGAAGTTCTACTTCAGCTAGATCAGACCTGCAAAGAAACTGCGTTTCACAGGCCTTTGTAAGAGATGTTGCCGGTAGGCTGTTAGAGCACTGTGCAGAGCGAGTTGTACCTTAGCTTCCCAAAGAGCTGGAAGCAAGATTCTTTAGGGGCCATCTGCCCTTAAGGAAAGAAGGCAGCACTTTGTGCCTTGCATCTCTAGGGCAATGTAGCACACCCAGAGCAGATGTTCTACTACTGCCAGGTCAGGCCTGCAAAGAAACTTCGTTTCACAGGCCCTTGTAAGAGATGTTCCCGGTAGGCTGTTAGAGCACTGTGCAGAGCGACTTGTTTCTTAGCTTCCCAAAGAGCTGGAAGCAAGATGCTTTGGGGCCCTTCTCACCCTTTGGAAAGAAGGCAGCACTTTGTGCCTTGCAGCTCTAGGGCAATGTAGCACACCCCGAGCAGAAGTTCTACTTTAGCCAGATCTGGCCCGCAAAGAAACTGCGTTTCACAGGCCTTTGTAAGAGATGTTCCCGGTAGGCTGTTAGAGCACTGTGCAGAGCGAGTTGTTTCTTAGCTTCCCAAACAGCCGGAAGCAAGATGCTTTGGGGCCCTTCTCACACTTTGGAAAGAAGGCAGCACTTTGTGCCTTGCAGCTCTAGGGCACTGTAGCACACCCACAGCAGAAGTTCTACTTCAGCCAGATCAGGCCCACAAAGAAACTGCGTTTCACAGGCCTTTGTAAGAGATGTTCCCGGTAGGCTGTTAGAGCACTGTGCAGAGCGAGTTGTTTCTTAGATTTCCAACGAGCTGGAAGCAAGATGCTTTAGGGGCCACCTGCCCTTAAGGAAAGAAGGCAGCACTTTGTGCCTTGCAGCTCTAGGGCAATGTAGCACACCCAGAGCAGATGTTCTACTTCTGCCAGGTCAGGCCTGCAAAGAAACTTCGTTTCACAGGCCTTTGTAAGAGATGTTGCCGGTAGGCTGTAAGAGCACTGTGCAGAGCGATTTATTTTTTAGCTTCCCAGAGAGAAGGAAGCGAGATGCTTTGGGGCCCTTCTCACCCTTTGGAAAGCAGGCAGCACTTTGTGCCTTGCAGCTCTAGGGCAATGTAGCACACCCAGAGCAGAAGTTCTACTTCAGCTAGATCAGACCTGCAAAGAAACTGCGTTTCACAGGCCTTTGTAAGAGATGTTGCCGGTAGGCTGTTAGAGCACTGTGCAGAGCGAGTTGTACCTTAGCTTCCCAAAGAGCTGGAAGCAAGATTCATTAGGGGCCATCTGCCCTTAAGGAAAGAAGGCGGCACTTTGTGCCTTGCATCTCTAGGGCAATGTAGCACACCCAGAGCAGATGTTCTACTACTGCCAGGTCAGGCCTGCAAAGAAACTTCGTTTCACAGGCCCTTGTAAGAGATGTTCCCGGTAGGCTGTTAGAGCACTGTGCAGAGCGACTTGTTTCTTAGCTTCCCAAAGAGCTGGAAGCAAGATGCTTTGGGGCCCTTCTCACCCTTTGGAAAGAAGGCAGCACTTTGTGCCTTGCAGCTCTAGGGCAATGTAGCACACCCCGAGCAGAAGTTCTACTTCAGCCAGATCTGGCCCGCAAAGAAACTGCGTTTCACAGGCCTTTGTAAGAGATGTTCCCGGTAGGCTGTTAGAGCACTGTGCAGAGCGAGTTGTTTCTTAGCTTCCCAGAGAGCTGGAAGCAAGATGCTTTTGGGCCCTTCTCACCCTTTGGCAAGAAGGCAGCACTTTGAGCCTTGCAGCTCTAGGGCAATGTAGCACACCCAGAGCAGAAGTTGTACTTCAGCCAGATCAGGCCCGCAAAGAAACTGCGTCTCACAGGCCTTTGTAAGAGATGTTCCCTGTAGGCTGTTAGAGCACTGTGCAGAGCGAGTTCTTTGTTAGCTTCCCAAAGACCTGGAAGCAAGATGCTTTGGGGGCCATCTGCCCTTAAGGAAAGAAGGCAGCACTTTGTGCCTTGCAGCTCTAGGGCAATGTAGCACACCCAGAGCAGATGTTCTACTTCTGCCAAGTCAGGCCTGCAACGAAACTTCGTTTCACAGGCCTTTGTAAGAGATGTTGCCGGTAGGCTGTAAGAGCACTGTGCACAGCGACTTATTTCTTAGCTTCCCAGAGAGCTGGAAGCAAGATGCTTTGGGGCCCGTTAATTTTATACCCTGCTACTTTGCTGTAGTTGTTGATTATTTCTAATAGTTTTTCTGCGGATTCTTTGGGGCTTTCTATGTATAAGATCATGTCGTCTGCAAACAACGCGAGTTTTACTTCTTCGTTACCTATTTGGATTCCTTTTATTTTTTTTTCCTGCCGAATTGCTCTGGCCAGCACCTCCAGTACTATGTTGAATAGGAATGGTGAAAGTGGGCACCCTTGTCTTGTTCCTGTCCTCAGAGGGATGGCTTTCAGCTTTTGTCCATTGAGTATGATGTTGGCTGTGGGTCTATCATATATGGCCTTTATTATGTTGAGGTACTTTCCTTCTATACCCGTTTTACTGAGGGTTTTTATCATAAATGGGTGTTGGATCTTGTCGAATGCTTTCTCTGCGTCTATTGAGATGATCATGTGGTTTTTGTTTTTCATTTTGTTGATGTAGTGTATCACGTTGATTGACTTGCGGGTGTTGAACCATCCCTGTGTCCCTGGTATAAATCCCACTTGATCATGGTGTATAATCTTTTTGATGTATTGCTGTAATCGGTTTGCCAAAATTTGGTTGAGGATTTTTGCATCTATGTTCATCAGTGATATCGGCCTGTAGTTCTCCTTCTTTGTGTTGTCCTTGTCAGGTTTGGGGATCAGAGTGATGTTGGCTTCATAGAATGTGTTAGGGAGTTCTCCATCTTTCTCAATTTTCTGGAACAGTTTGAGGAGAATAGGTACAAAGAACTCACACTGCTTAACAACAAAAAAACAAACAACCCGATCAAAAAATGGGCAGAGGACATGAACAGACATTTCTCCAAAGAAGATATGAACATGGCCAATAGACACATGAAAAGATGTTCATCATCGCTAATCATCAGGGAAATGCAAATCAAAACTACACTAAGATATCACCTTACCCCCGTTAGATTGGCAAAAACATCCAAAACCAAGAACGACAAATGTTGGAGAGGTTGTGGAGAAAGAGGAACCCTCATACACTGTTGGTGGGAATGCAAACTGGTACAGCCACTATGGAAAACAGTATGGAGATTTCTCAAAAAGTTAAAAATAGAAATACCCTATGACCCAGCCATCCCATTACTGGGTATCTATCCTAAGAACCTGATATCAGATATCTCAAGAGTCCGTTGCACCCCTATGTTCATCGCAGCATTATTTACAATAGCCAAGACGTGGAACCAGCCTACATGCCCAGAAACTGATGATTGGATAAAGAAGATGTGGTATATATACACAATGGAATACTACTCAGCCATAAAAAAAGACGAAAGTGGCCCATTCACAACAATGTGGATGGACCTCGAGGGCATTATGTTAAGCGAAATAAGTCAGTCAGAGAAAGACGAACTCTATATGACTCCACTCATAGGTGGAAATTAGTATATTGAGAAGGAGATCTGATCGGTGGTTACCAGGGAAAAGGGGGGGTGGGGGGAGGGCACGGAGGGGGAAGTGGTGTTCCCACAACATGACTAACAAAAATGTACAACTGAAATTTCACAAGCTTGTAATCCTTCATAACATTAATAAACAAACAAACAAAAAAAAAGATGCTTTGGGGCCCATCTGTCCCTATGGAAAGAACGCAGCACTTTGTGCCTTGCAGCTCTAGGGCAATGTAGCACACCCAGAGCAGAAGTTCTACTTCAGCCAGATCAGGCCCGCAAAGAAACTGCGTTTCACAGGCCTTTGTAAGAGATGTTCCCGGTAGGCTGTTAGAGCACTGTGCAGAGCGAGTTGTTTCTCAGCTTCCCAAACAGCCGGAAGCAAGATGCTTTGAGGGCCATCTGCCCTTAAGGAAAGAAGGCAGCACTTTGTGCCTTGCAGCTCTAGGGCAATGCAGCACACCCAGAGCAGAAGTTCTACTTCAGCCAGATCAGGCCTGCAAAGAAACTGCGTTTCACAGGCCTTTGTAAGAGATGTTCGCGGTAGGCTGTTAGAGCACTGTGCAGAGCGAGTTGTTTCTCAGCTTCCCAAACAGCCGGAAGCAAGATGCTTTGGGGGCCATCTGCCCTTAAGGTAAGATGGCAGCACTTTGTGCCTTGCAGCTCTAGGGCAATGCAGCACACCCAGAGCAGAAGTTCTACTTCAGCCAGATCAGGCCTGCAAATAAACTGCGTTTCACAGGCCTTTGTAAGAGATGTTCCCGGTAGGCTGTTAGAGCACTGTGCAGAGCGAGTTGTTTCTTAGCTTCCCAGAGAGCATTAAGCAAGATGCTTTGGGGCCCGTTAATTTTATACCCTGCTACTTTGCTGTAGTTGTTGATTATTTCTAATAGTTTTTCTGTGGATTCTTTGGGGTTTTCTATGTATAAGATCATGTCGTCTGCAAACAACGCGAGTTTTACTTCTTCGTTACCTATTTGGATTCCTTTTATTTTTTTTTCCTGCCGAATTGCTCTGCCCAGCACCTCCAGTACTATGTTGAATAGGAGTGGTGAAAGTGGTCACCCTTGTCTTGTTCCTGTCCTCAGAGGGATGGCTTTCAGCTTTTGTCCATTGAGTATGCTGTTGGCTGTGGGTCTATCATATATGGCCTTTATTATGTTGAGGTACTTTCCTTCTATACCCATTTTACTGAGGGTTTTTATCATAAATGGGTGTTGGATCTTGTCGAATGCTTTCTCTGCGTCTATTGAGATGATCATGTGGTTTTTGTTTTTTATTTTGTTGATGTAGTGTATCACGTTGATTGACTTGCGGGTGTTGAACCATCCCTGTGTCCCTGGTATAAATCCCACTTGATCATGGTGTATGATCTTTTTGATGTATTGCTGTAATCGGTTTGCCAAAATTTTGTTGAGGATTTTTGCATCTATGTTCATCAGTGATATCGGCCTGTAGTTCTCCTTCTTTGTGTTGTCCTTGTCAGGTTGGGGGATCAGAGTGATGTTGGCTTCATAGAATGTGTTAGGGGGTTCTCCATCTTTCTCAATTTTCTGGAACAGTTTGAGGAGAATAGGTACAAAGAACTCACACTGCTTAACAACAAAAAAACAAACAACCCGATCAAAAAATGGGCAGAGGACATGAACAGACATTTCTCAAAAGAAGATATGAATATGGCCAATAGACACATGAAAAGATGTTCATCATCGCTAATCATCAGGGAAATGCAAATCAAAACTACACTAAGATATCACCTTACCCCCGTTAGATTGGTAAAAACATCGAAAACCAAGAACGACGAATGTTGGAGAGGTTGTGGAGAAAGAGGAACCCTCATACACTGTTGGTGGGAATGCAAACTGGTACAGCCACTATGGAAAACAGTATGGAGATTTCTCAAAAAGTTAAAAATAGAAATACCCTATGACCCAGCCATCCCATTACTGGGTATCTATCCTAAGAACCTGATATCAGATATCTCAAGAGTCCGTTGCACCCCTATGTTCATCGCAGCATTATTTACAATAGCCAAGACGTGGAACCAGCCTACATGCCCAGAAACTGATGATTGGATAAAGAAGATGTGGTATATATACACAATGGAATACTACTCAGCCATAAAAAAAGACGACATTGGCCCCTTCACAACAATGTGGATGGACCTCGAGGGCATTATGTTAAGCGAAATAAGTCAGTCAGAGAAAGACGAACTCTATATGACTCCACTCGTAGGTGGAAATTAGTATATTGAGAAGGAGATCTGATCGGTGGTTACCAGGGAAAAGGGGGGGTGGGGGGAGGGCACGGAGTGGGAAGTGGTGTTCCCACAACATGACTAACAAAAATGTACAACTGAAATTTCACAAGCTTGTAATCCATCATAACATTAATAAACAAAAAAAAAAAAAGATGCTTTGGGGCCCATCTGCCCCTATGGAAAGAACGCAGCACTTTGTGCCTTGCAGCTCTAGGGCAATGTAGCACACCCAGAGCAGAAGTTCTACTTCAGCCAGATCAGGCCCGCAAAGAAACTGCGTTTCACAGGCCTTTGTAAGAGATGTTCCCGGTAGGCTGTTAGAGCACTGTGCAGAGCGAGTTGTTTCTTAGCTTCCCAAAGAGCTGGAAGCAAGATGCTTTGGGGCCCTTCTCACCCTTTGGCAAGAAGGCAGCACTTTGTGCCTTGCAGCTCTAAGGCAATGTAGCACACCCAGAGCAGAAGTTCTACTTCAGCCCGATCAGGCATGCAAAGAAACCGCGTTTCACAGGCCTTTGTAAGAGATGTTCCCGGTAGGCTGTTAGAGCACTGTGCAGAGCGAGTTGTTTCTTAGCTTCCCAGAGAGCTGGAAGCAAGATGCTTTGGGGCCCGTTAATTGTATCCCCTGCTACTTTGCTGTAGTTGTTGATTATTTCTAATAGTTTTTCTGTGGATTCTTTGGGGTTTTCTATGTATAAGATCATGTCGTCTGCAAACAACGCGAGTTTTACTTCTTCGTTACCTATTTGGATTCCTTTTATTTTTTTTTCCTGCCGAATTGCTCTGGCCAGCACCTCCAGTACTATGTTGAATAGGAGTGGTGAAAGTGGACACCCTTGTCTTGTTCCTGTCCTCAGAGGGATGGCTTTCAGCTTTTGTCCATTGAGTATGATGTTGGCTGTGGGTCTATCATATATGGCCTTTATTATGTTGAGGTACTTTCCTTCTATACCCATTTTACTGAGGGTTTTTATCATAAATGGGTGTTGGATCTTGTCGAATGCTTTCTCTGCGTCTATTGAGATGATCATGTGGTTTTTGTTTTTCATTTTGTTGATGTAGTGTATCACGTTGATTGACTTGCGGGTGTTGAACCATCCCTGTGTCCCTGGTATAAATCCCACTTGATCATGGTGTATAATCTTTTTGATGTATTGCTGTAATCGGTTTGCCAAAATTTTGTTGAGGATTTTTGCATCTATGTTCATCAGTGATATCGGCCTGTAGTTCTCCTTCTTTGTGTTGTCCTTGTCAGGTTGGGGGATCAGAGTGATGTTGGCTTCATAGAATGTGTTAGGGAGTTCTCCATCTTTCTCAATTTTCTGGAACAGTTTGAGGAGAATAGGTACAAAGAACTCACACTGCTTAACAACAAAAAAACAAACAACCCGATCAAAAAATGGGCAGAGGACATGAACAGACATTTCTCAAAAGAAGATATGAATATGGCCAATAGGCACATGAAAAGATGTTCATCATCGCTAATCATCAGGGAAATGCAAATCAAAACTACACTAAGATATCACCTTACCCCCGTTAGATTGGCAAAAACATCCAAAACCAAGAAGGACAAATGTTGGAGAGGTTGTGGAGAAAGAGGAACCCTCATACACTGTTGGTGGGAATGCAAACTGGTACAGCCACTATGGAAAACAGTATGGAGATTTCTCAAAAAGTTAAAAATAGAAATACCCTATGACCCAGCCATCCCATTACTGGGTATCTATCCTAAGAACCTGATATCAGATATCTCAAGAGTCCGTTGCACCCCTATGTTCATCGCAGCATCATTTACAGTAGCCAAGACGTGGAACCAGCCTACATGCCCAGAAACTGATGATTGGATAAAGAAGATGTGGTATATATACACAATGGAATACTACTCAGCCATAAAAAAAGACGACATTGGCCCATTCACAACAATGTGGATGGACCTCGAGGGCATTATGTTAAGCGAAATAAGTCAGTCAGAGAAAGACGAACTCTATATGACTCCACTCATAGGTGGAAATTAGTATATTGAGAAGGAGATCTGATCGGTGGTTACAAGGGAAAAGGGGGGGTGGGGGAGGGCACGGAGGGGGACGTGTTGTTCCCACAACATGACTAACAAAAATGTACAACTGAAATTTCACAAGCTTGTAATCCATCATAACATTAATAAACAAAAAAAAAAAAAAAAAAAGATGCTTTGGGGCCCATCTGCCCCTATGGAAAGGATGCAGCACTTTGTGCCTTGCAGCTCTAGCGCAATGTAGCACACCCAGAGCAGAAGTTCTACTTCAGCCAGATCAGGCCCGCAAAGAAACTGCGTTTCACAGGCCTTTGTAAGAGATGTTCCCGGTAGGCTGTTAGAGCACTGTGCAGAGCGAGTTGTTTCTTAGCTTCCCAACGAGCTGCAAGCAAGATGGTTTAGGGGCCATCTGCCCTTAAGGAAAGAAGGCAGCCCTTCTGCCTTGCAACTCTAGGGCAATGTAGCACACCCAGAGCAGTTGTTCTACTTCTGCCATGTCAGGCCTGCAAAGAAACTTCGTTTCACAGGCCTTTGTAAGAGATGTTCCCGGTAGGCTGTAAGAGCACTGTGCAGAGCGACTTGTTTCTTAGCTTCCCAGAGAGCTGGAAGCAAGATGCTTTGGGGGCCTTCTCACCCTTTGGAAAAAAGGCAGCACTTTGTGCCTTGCAGCTCTAGGGCAATGTAGCACACCCAGAGCAGAAGTTCTACTTCAGCTAGATCAGACCTGCAAAGCAACTTCATTTCACAGGCCTTTGTTAGAGATGTTCCCTGTAGGCTGTTAGAGCACTGTGCAGAGCGAGTTGTTTCTTAGAATCCCAAAGAGCTGGAAGCAAGATGCTTTGGGGCCCTTCTCACCCTTTGGAAAGAAGGCAGCACTTTGTGCCTTGCAGCTCTAGGGCAATGTAGCACACCCAGAGCAGTTGTTCTACTTCTGCCAGGTCAGGCCTGCAAAGAAACTTCGTTTCACAGACCTTTGTAAGAGATGTTCCCTGTAGGCTGTTAGAGAACTGTGCAGAGCTAGTTGTTTCTTAGCTTCCCAAGGAGCTGGAAGCAAGATGCTTTGGGGCCCTTCTCACCCTTTGGAAAGAAGGCAGCACTTTGTGCCTTGCAGCTCTAGGGCAATGTAGCACACCCAGAGCAGAAGTTCTACTTCAGCCAGATCAGGCCCGCAAAGAAACTGCGTTTCACAGGCCTTTGTAAGAGATGTTCCCGGTAGGCTGTTAGAGCACTGTGCAGAGCGAGTTCTTTCTTAGCTTCCCAAAGAGCTGGAAGCAAGATGCTTTGGGGCCCTTCTCACCCTTTGGCAAGAAGGCAGCACTTGGTGCC
The DNA here is from genome assembly GCF_041296235.1 of Equus asinus. Lineage (NCBI taxonomy): Eukaryota > Metazoa > Chordata > Mammalia > Perissodactyla > Equidae > Equus > Equus asinus. The sequence continues at coordinate 39,773,067 of NC_091790.1, forward strand.
TTGCACCTCTAGGGCAATGTAGCACATGGCAGAACAGAAGTTCTACTTCAGGGAGATCACGCCTGCAAAGAAACTGCATTTCACAGGCCTTTGTTAAAGATGTTCCCAGTAGGCTGTAAGAGCACTGTGCAGAGCGACTTGTTTCTTAGCTTCCCAAAGAGCTGGAAGCCAGATGCTTTGGGGCCCTTCTCGCCCTTTGGAAAGAAGGCAGCACTTTGTGCCTTGCAGCTCTAGGGCAATGTAGCACACCCAGAGCAGAAGTTGTACTTCTGCTAGATCAGACCTGCAAAGAAACTGCGTTTCACAGGCCTTTATAAGAGATGTTCCCGGTAGGCTGTTAGAGCACTGTGCAGAGCGAGTTCTTTCTTAGCTTCCCAACGAGCTGGAAGCAAGATGCTTTGGGGGCCATCTGTCCTTTAGGAAAGAAGGCAGCACTTTGTGCCTCGCAGCTCTAGGGCAATGTAGCACACCCAGAGCAGAAGTTGTACTTCAGCCAGATCAGGCCTGCAAAGAAACTGCGTTTCACAGGCCTTTGTAAGAGATGTTCCCGGTACGCTGTTAGAGCACTGTGCAGAGCGAGTTGTTTCCTAGCTTCCCAAAGAGCTGGAAGCAAGATGCTTTGGGGCCCTTCTCACCCTTTGGAAAGAAGGCAGCACTTTGTGCCTTGCATCTCTAGGGCAATGTAGCACACACTGAGCAGAAGTTCTACTTCAGCCAGATCAGACCTGCAAAGAAACTGCGTTTCACAGGCCTTTGTAAGAGATGTTCCCTGTAGGATGTTAGAGCACTGTGCGGAGCGAGTTGTTTCTGAGCTTCCCAAGGAGCTGGAAGCAAGAGTCCTTAGGGGCCATCTGCCCTTAAGGAAAGAAGGCAGCACTTTGTGCCTTGCAGCTCTAGGGCAATGTAGCACACCCAGAGCAGAAGTTCTACTTCAGCCAGATGAGGCCCGCAAAGAAACTGCGTTTCACAGGTCTTTGTAAGAGATGTTCCCGGTAGGCTGTTAGAGCAGTGTGCAGAGCGAGTTCTTTCTTAGCTTCCCAAAGACCTGGAAGCAAGATGCTTTGGGGGCCATCTGCCGTTAAGTAAAGAAGGCAGCACTTTGTGTCTTTCAGCTCTAGGGCAATGTAGCACACCCAGAGCAGATGTTCTACTTCTGCCAGGTCAGGACTGCAAAGAAACTGCGTTTCACAGGCCTTTGTAAGAGATGTTCCCGGTAGGCTGTTACAGCACTGTGCAGAGCGAGTTGTTTCTTAGCTTCCCAAACAGCCGGAAGCAAGATGCTTTGGTGGCCCGTCTCACCCTTTGGAAAGAAGTCAGCACTTTGTGCCTTGCAGCTCTAGGGCAATGTAGCACACCCAGAGCAGAAGTTCTACTTCAGCCAGATCAGGCCTGCAAAGAAACTGCGTTTCACAGGCCTTTGTAAGAGATGTTCCCAGTAGGCTGTTAGAGCACTGTGCAGAGCGACTTCTTTCTTAGCTTCCCAATGAGCTGGAAGCAAGATGCTTTGGGGGTCATCTGCCCTAAAGGAAAGAAGGCAGCACTTTGTGCCTCGCAGCTCTAGGGCAATGTAGCACACCCTGAGCAGAAGTTCTACTTCAGCCAGATCAGACCTGCAAGGAAACTGCGTTTCACAGGCCTTTGTAAGAGATGTTCCCTGTAGGCTGTTAGAGCACTGTGGAGAGAGAGTTGTTTCTGAGCTTCCCAAGGAGCTGGAAGCAAGATTCCTTAGGGGCCATCTGCCCTTAAGGAAAGAAGGCAGCACTTTGTGCCTTGCAGCTCTAGGGCAATGTAGCACACCCAGAGCAGTTGTTCTACTTCTGCCAGGTCAGGCCTGCAAAGAAACTTCGTTTCACAGGCCTTTGTAAGAGATGTTCCCGGTAGGCTGCTAGAGCACTGTGCAGACCGACTTGTTTCTTAGCTTCCCAAAGAGCTGGAAGCAAGATGCTTTGGTGCCCTTCTCACCCTTTGGAAAGAAGGCAGCACTTTGTGCCTTGCAGCTCTAGGGCAATGTAGCACACCCAGAGCAGAAGTTCTACTTCAGCTAGATCAGACCTGCAAAGAAACTTCGTTTCACAGGCCTTTGTAAGAGATTTTCTCTTTAGGATGTTAGAGCACTGTGCAGAGCGACTTGTTTCTTAGCTTCCCAGAGAGCTGGAAGCAAGATGCTTTGGGGCCCGTTAATTTTATACCCTGCTACTTTGCTGTAGTTGTTGATTATTTCTAATAGTTTTTCTGCGGATTCTTTGGGGCTTTCTATGTATAAGATCGTGTCGTCTGCAAACAACGCGAGTTTTACTTCTTCGTTACCTATTTGGATTCCTTTTATTTTTTTTTCCTGCCGAATTGCTCTGGCCAGCACCTCCAGTACTATGTTGAATAGGAATGGTGAAAGTGGGCACCCTTGTCTTGTTCCTGTCCTCAGAGGGATGGCTTTCAGCTTTTGTCCATTGAGTATGATGTTGGCTGTGGGTCTATCATATATGGCCTTTATTATGTTGAGGTACTTTCCTTCTATACCCGTTTTACTGAGGGTTTTTATCATAAATGGGTGTTGGATCTTGTCGAATGCTTTCTCTGCGTCTATTGAGATGATCATGTGGTTTTTGTTTTTCATTTTGTTGATGTAGTGTATCACGTTGATTGACTTGCGGGTGTTGAACCATCCCTGTGTCCCTGGTATAAATCCCACTTGATCATGGTGTATAATCTTTTTGATGTATTGCTGTAATCGGTTTGCCAAAATTTGGTTGAGGATTTTTGCATCTATGTTCATCAGTGATATCGGCCTGTAGTTCTCCTTCTTTGTGTTGTCCTTGTCAGGTTTGGGGATCAGAGTGATGTTGGCTTCATAGAATGTGTTAGGGAGTTCTCCATCTTTCTCAATTTTCTGGAACAGTTTGAGGAGAATAGGTACAAAGAACTCACACTGCTTAACAACAAAAAAACAAACAACCCGATCAAAAAATGGGCAGAGGACATGAACAGACATTTCTCCAAAGAAGATATGAACATGGCCAATAGACACATGAAAAGATGTTCATCATCGCTAATCATCAGGGAAATGCAAATCAAAACTACACTAAGATATCACCTTACCCCCGTTAGATTGGCAAAAACATCCAAAACCAAGAACGACAAATGTTGGAGAGGTTGTGGAGAAAGAGGAACCCTCATACACTGTTGGTGGGAATGCAAACTGGTACAGCCACTATGGAAAACAGTATGGAGATTTCTCAAAAAGTTAAAAATAGAAATACCCTATGACCCAGCCATCCCATTACTGGGTATCTATCCTAAGAACCTGATATCAGATATCTCAAGAGTCCGTTGCACCCCTATGTTCATCGCAGCATTATTTACAATAGCCAAGACGTGGAACCAGCCTACATGCCCAGAAACTGATGATGGGATAAAGAAGATGTGGTATATATACACAATGGAATACTACTCAGCCATAAAAAAAGACGACATTGGCCCCTTCACAACAATGTGGATGGACCTCGAGGGCATTATGTTAAGCGAAATAAGTCAGTCAGAGAAAGACGAACTCTATATGACTCCACTCATAGGTGGAAATTAGTATATTGAGAAGGAGATCTGATCGGTGGTTACCAGGGAAAAGGGGGGGTGGGGGAGGGCACGGAGTGGGAAGTGGTGTTCCCACAACATGACTAACAAAAATGTACAACTGAAATTTCACAAGCTTGTAATCCATCATAACATTAATAAACAAAAAAAAAAAAAAGATGCTTTGGGGCCCATCTGCCCCTATGGAAAGAACGCAGCACTTTGTGCCTTGCAGCTCTAGGGCAATGTAGCAAACCCAGAGCAGAAGTTCTACTTCAGCCAGATCAGGCCCGCAAATAAACTGCGTTTCACAGGCCTTTGTAAGAGATGTTCGCGGTAGGCTGTTAGAGCACTGTGCAGAGCGAGTTGTTTCTTAGCTTCCCAGAGAGCTGGAAGCAAGATGCTTTGGGGCCCGTTAATTTTATACCCTGCTACTTTGCTGTAGTTGTTGATTATTTCTAATAGTTTTTCTGTGGATTCTTTGGGGTTTTCTATGTATAAGATCATGTCGTCTGCAAACAACGCGAGTTTTACTTCTTCGTTACCTATTTGGATTCCTTTTATTTTTTTTTCCTGCCGAATTGCTCTGGCCAGCACCTCCAGTACTATGTTGAATAGGAGTGGTGAAAGTGGGCACCCTTGTCTTGTTCCTGTCCTCAGAGGGATGGCTTTCAGCTTTTGTCCATTGAGTATGATGTTGGCTGTGGGTCTATCATATATGGCCTTTATTATGTTGAGGTACTTTCCTTCTATACCCATTTTACTGAGGGTTTTTATCATAAATGGGTGTTGGATCTTGTCGAATGCTTTCTCTGCGTCTATTGAGATGATCATGTGGTTTTTGTTTTTCATTTTGTTGATGTAGTGTATCACGTTGATTGACTTGCGGGTGTTGAACCATCCCTGTGTCCCTGGTATAAATCCCACTTGATCATGGTGTATAATCTTTTTGATGTATTGCTGTAATCGGTTTGCCAAAATTTTGTTGAGGATTTTTGCATCTATGTTCATCAGTGATATCGGCCTGTAGTTCTCCTTCTTTGTGTTGTCCTTGTCAGGTTGGGGGATCAGAGTGATGTTGGCTTCATAGAATGTGTTAGGGAGTTCTCCATCTTTCTCAATTTTCTGGAACAGTTTGAGGAGAATAGGTACAAAGAACTCACACTGCTTAACAACAAAAAAACAAACAACCCGATCAAAAAATGGGCAGAGGACATGAACAGACATTTCTCAAAAGAAGATATGAATATGGCCAATAGACACATGAAAAGATGTTCATCACCGCTAATCATCAGGGAAATGCAAATCAAAACTACACTAAGATATCACCTTACCCCCGTTAGATTGGCAAAATCATCCAAAACCAAGAACGACGAATGTTGGAGAGGTTGTGGAGAAAGAGGAACCCTCATACACTGTTGGTGGGAATGCAAACTGGTACAGCCACTATGGAAAACAGTATGGAGATTTCTCAAAAAGTTAAAAATAGAAATACCCTATGACCCAGCCATCCCATTACTGGGTATCTATCCTAAGAACCTGATATCAGATATCTCAAGAGTCCGTTGCACCCCTATGTTCATCGCAGCATTATTTACAATAGCCAAGACGTGGAACCAGCCTACATGCCCAGAAACTGATGATTGGATAAAGAAGATGTGGTATATATACACAATGGAATACTACTCAGCCATAAAAAAAGACGACATTGGCCCCTTCACAACAATGTGGATGGACCTCGAGGGCATTATGTTAAGCGAAATAAGTCAGTCAGAGAAAGACGAACTCTATATGACTCCACTCATAGGTGGAAATTAGTATATTGAGAAGGAGATCTGATCGGTGGTTACCAGGGAAAAGGGGGGGTGGGGGAGGGCACGGAGTGGGAAGTGGTGTTCCCACAACATGACTAACAAAAATGTACAACTGAAATTTCACAAGCTTGTAATCCATCATAACATTAATAAACAAAAAAAAAAAAAAGATGCTTTGGGGCCCATCTGCCCCTATGGAAAGAACGCAGCACTTTGTGCCTTGCAGCTCTAGGGCAATGTAGCAAACCCAGAGCAGAAGTTCTACTTCAGCCAGATCAGGCCCGCAAAGAAACTGCGTTTCACAGGCCTTTGTAAGAGATGTTCCCGGTAGGCTGTTAGAGCACTGTGCAGAGCGAGTTGTTTCTTAGCTTCCCAAAGAGCTGGAAGCAAGATGCTTTGGGGCCCTTCTCACCCTTTGGCAAGAAGGCAGCACTTTGTGCCTTGCAGCTCTAAGGCAATGTAGCACACCCAGAGCAGAAGTTCTACTTCAGCCAGATCAGGCATGCAAAGAAACTGCGTTTCACAGGCCTTTGTAAGAGATGTTCGCAGTAGGCTGTTAGAGCACTGTGCAGAGCGAGTTGTTTCTCAGCTTCCAAAAGAGTTGGAAGCAAGATGCTTTGGGGCTCATCTGCCCCTTTGAAATGAAGGCAGCACTTTGTGCCTTGCAGCTCTAGGGCAATGTAGCACACCCAGAGCAGAAGTTGTACTTCAGCCAGATCAGGCCTGCAAAGAAACTTCGTTTCACAGGCCTTTGTAAGAGATATTCCCGGTAGGCTGTTAGAGCACTGTGCAGAGCAAGTTGTTTCTTAGCTTCCCAGAGAGCTGGAAGCAAGATGCTTTGGGGAGCGTTAATTGTATCCCCTGCTACTTTGCTGTAGTTGTTGATTATTTCTAACAGTTTTTCTGTGGATTCTTTGGGGTTTTCTATGTATAAGATCATGTCGTCTGCAAACAACGCGAGTTTTACTTCTTCGTTAACTATTTGGATTCCTTTTATTTTTTTTTCCTGCCGAATTGCTCTGGCCAGAACCTCCAGTACTATGTTGAATAGGAGTGGTGAAAGTGGACACCCTTGTCTTGTTCCTGTCCTCAGAGGGATGGCTTTCAGCTTTTGTCCATTGAGTATGCTGTTGGCTGTGGGTCTATCATATATGGCCTTTATTATGTTGAGGTACTTTCCTTCTATACCCATTTTACTGAGGGTTGTTATCATAAATGGGTGTTGGATCTTGTCGAATGCTTTCTCTGCGTCTATTGAGATGATCATGTGGTTTTTGTTTTTCATTTTGTTGATGTAGTGTATCACGTTGATTGACTTGCGGGTGTTGAACCATCCCTGTGTCCCTGGTATAAATCCCACTTGATCATGGTGTATAATCTTTTTGATGTATTGCTGTAATCGGTTTGCCAAAATTTGGTTGAGGATTTTTGCATCTATGTTCATCAGTGATATCGGCCTGTAGTTCTCCTTCTTTGTGTTGTCCTTGTCAGGTTGGGGGATCAGAGTGATGTTGGCTTCATAGAATGTGTTAGGGAGTTCTCCATCTTTCTCAATTTTCTGGAACAGTTTGAGGAGAATAGGTACAAAGAACTCACACTGCTTAACAACAAAAAAACAAACAACCCGATCAAAAAATGGGCAGAGGACATGAACAGACATTTCTCAAAAGAAGATATGAACATGGCCAATAGACACATGAAAAGATGTTCATCATCGCTAATCATCAGGGAAATGCAAATCAAAACTACACTAAGATATCACCTTACCCCCGTTAGATTGGCAAAATCATCCAAAACCAAGAACGACGAATGTTGGAGAGGTTGTGGAGAAAGAGGAACCCTCATACACTGTTGGTGGGAATGCAAACTGGTACAGCCACTATGGAAAACAGTATGGAGATTTCTCAAAAAGTTAAAAATAGAAATACCCTATGACCCAGCCATCCCATTACTGGGTATCTATCCTAAGAACCTGATATCAGATATCTCAAGAGTCCGTTGCACCCCTGTGTTCATCGCAGCATTATTTACAATAGCCAAGACGTGGAACCAGCCTACATGCCCAGAAACTGATGATGGGATAAAGAAGATGTGGTATATATACACAATGGAATACTACTCAGCCATAAAAAAAGACGACATTGGCCCCTTCACAACAATGTGGATGGACCTCGAGGGCATTATGTTAAGCGAAATAAGTCAGTCAGAGAAAGACGAACTCTATATGACTCCACTCATAGGTGGAAATTAGTATATTGAGAAGGAGATCTGATCGGTGGTTACCAGGGAAAAGGGGGGGTGGGGGAGGGCACGGAGTGGGAAGTGGTGTTCCCACAACATGACTAACAAAAATGTACAACTGAAATTTCACAAGCTTGTAATCCATCATAACATTAATAAACCAAAAAAAAAAAAGATGCTTTGGGGCCCATCTGCCCCTATGGAAAGAACGCAGCACTTTGTGCCTTGCAGCTCTAGGGCAATGTAGCAAACCCAGAGCAGAAGTTCTACTTCAGCCAGATCAGGCCCGCAAATAAACTGCGTTTCACAGGCCTTTGTAAGAGATGTTCGCGGTAGGCTGTTAGAGCACTGTGCAGAGCGAGTTGTTTCTTAGCTTCCCAGAGAGCTGGAAGCAAGATGCTTTGGGGCCCGTTAATTGTATCCCCTGCTACTTTGCTGTAGTTGTTGATTATTTCTAATAGTTTTTCTGTGGATTCTTTGGGGTTTTCTATGTATAAGATCATGTCGTCTGCAAACAACGCGAGTTTTACTTCTTCGTTACCTATTTGGATTCCTTTTATTTTTTTTTCCTGCCGAATTGCTCTGGCCAGCACCTCCAGTACTATGTTGAATAGGAGTGGTGAAAGTGGGCACCCTTGTCTTGTTCCTGTCCTCAGAGGGATGGCTTTCAGCTTTTGTCCATTGAGTATGATGTTGGCTGTGGGTCTATCATATATGGCCTTTATTATGTTGAGGTACTTTCCTTCTATACCCATTTTACTGAGGGTTTTTATCATAAATGGGTGTTGGATCTTGTCGAATGCTTTCTCTGCGTCTATTGAGATGATCATGTGGTTTTTGTTTTTCATTTTGTTGATGTAGTGTATCACGTTGATTGACTTGCGGGTGTTGAACCATCCCTGTGTCCCTGGTATAAATCCCACTTGATCATGGTGTATAATCTTTTTGATGTATTGCTGTAATCGGTTTGCCAAAATTTTGTTGAGGATTTTTGCATCTATGTTCATCAGTGATATCGGCCTGTAGTTCTCCTTCTTTGTGTTGTCCTTGTCAGGTTGGGGGATCAGAGTGATGTTGGCTTCATAGAATGTGTTAGGGAGTTCTCCATCTTTCTCAATTTTCTGGAACAGTTTGAGGAGAATAGGTACAAAGAACTCACACTGCTTAACAACAAAAAAACAAACAACCCGATCAAAAAATGGGCAGAGGACATGAACAGACATTTCTCAAAAGAAGATATGAATATGGCCAATAGACACATGAAAAGATGTTCATCACCGCTAATCATCAGGGAAATGCAAATCAAAACTACACTAAGATATCACCTTACCCCCGTTAGATTGGCAAAATCATCCAAAACCAAGAACGACGAATGTTGGAGAGGTTGTGGAGAAAGAGGAACCCTCATACACTGTTGGTGGGAATGCAAACTGGTACAGCCACTATGGAAAACAGTATGGAGATTTCTCAAAAAGTTAAAAATAGAAATACCCTATGACCCAGCCATCCCATTACTGGGTATCTATCCTAAGAACCTGATATCAGATATCTCAAGAGTCCGTTGCACCCCTATGTTCATCGCAGCATTATTTACAATAGCCAAGACGTGGAACCAGCCTACATGCCCAGAAACTGATGATTGGATAAAGAAGATGTGGTATATATACACAATGGAATACTACTCAGCCATAAAAAAAGACGACATTGGCCCCTTCACAACAATGTGGATGGACCTCGAGGGCATTATGTTAAGCGAAATAAGTCAGTCAGAGAAAGACGAACTCTATATGACTCCACTCATAGGTGGAAATTAGTATATTGAGAAGGAGATCTGATCGGTGGTTACCAGGGAAAAGGGGGGGTGGGGGAGGGCACGGAGTGGGAAGTGGTGTTCCCACAACATGACTAACAAAAATGTACAACTGAAATTTCACAAGCTTGTAATCCATCATAACATTAATAAACAAAAAAAAAAAAAAGATGCTTTGGGGCCCATCTGCCCCTATGGAAAGAACGCAGCACTTTGTGCCTTGCAGCTCTAGGGCAATGTAGCAAACCCAGAGCAGAAGTTCTACTTCAGCCAGATCAGGCCCGCAAAGAAACTGCGTTTCACAGGCCTTTGTAAGAGATGTTCGCAGTAGGCTGTTAGAGCACTGTGCAGAGCGAGTTGTTTCTCAGCTTCCAAAAGAGTTGGAAGCAAGATGCTTTGGGGCTCATCTGCCCCTTTGAAATGAAGGCAGCACTTTGTGCCTTGCAGCTCTAGGGCAATGTAGCACACCCAGAGCAGAAGTTGTACTTCAGCCAGATCAGGCCTGCAAAGAAACTTCGTTTCACAGGCCTTTGTAAGAGATATTCCCGGTAGGCTGTTAGAGCACTGTGCAGAGCAAGTTGTTTCTTAGCTTCCCAGAGAGCTGGAAGCAAGATGCTTTGGGGAGCGTTAATTGTATCCCCTGCTACTTTGCTGTAGTTGTTGATTATTTCTAACAGTTTTTCTGTGGATTCTTTGGGGTTTTCTATGTATAAGATCATGTCGTCTGCAAACAACGCGAGTTTTACTTCTTCGTTAACTATTTGGATTCCTTTTATTTTTTTTTCCTGCCGAATTGCTCTGGCCAGCACCTCCAGTACTATGTTGAATAGGAGTGGTGAAAGTGGGCACCCTTGTCTTGTTCCTGTCCTCAGAGGGATGGCTTTCAGCTTTTGTCCATTGAGTATGCTGTTGGCTGTGGGTCTATCATATATGGCCTTTATTATGTTGAGGTACTTTCCTTCTATACCCATTTTACTGAGGGTTGTTATCATAAATGGGTGTTGGATCTTGTCGAATGCTTTCTCTGCGTCTATTGAGATGATCATGTGGTTTTTGTTTTTCATTTTGTTGATGTAGTGTATCACGTTGATTGACTTGCGGGTGTTGAACCATCCCTGTGTCCCTGGTATAAATCCCACTTGATCATGGTGTATAATCTTTTTGATGTATTGCTGTAATCGGTTTGCCAAAATTTGGTTGAGGATTTTTGCATCTATGTTCATCAGTGATATCGGCCTGTAGTTCTCCTTCTTTGTGTTGTCCTTGTCAGGTTGGGGGATCAGAGTGATGTTGGCTTCATAGAATGTGTTAGGGAGTTCTCCATCTTTCTCAATTTTCTGGAACAGTTTGAGGAGAATAGGTACAAAGAACTCACACTGCTTAACAACAAAAAAACAAACAACCCGATCAAAAAATGGGCAGAGGACATGAACAGACATTTCTCAAAAGAAGATATGAACATGGCCAATAGACACATGAAAAGATGTTCATCATCGCTAATCATCAGGGAAATGCAAATCAAAACTACACTAAGATATCACCTTACCCCCGTTAGATTGGCAAAATCATCCAAAACCAAGAACGACGAATGTTGGAGAGGTTGTGGAGAAAGAGGAACCCTCATACACTGTTGGTGGGAATGCAAACTGGTACAGCCACTATGGAAAACAGTATGGAGATTTCTCAAAAAGTTAAAAATAGAAATACCCTATGACCCAGCCATCCCATTACTGGGTATCTATCCTAAGAACCTGATATCAGATATCTCAAGAGTCCGTTGCACCCCTGTGTTCATCGCAGCATTATTTACAATAGCCAAGACGTGGAACCAGCCTACATGCCCAGAAACTGATGATGGGATAAAGAAGATGTGGTATATATACACAATGGAATACTACTCAGCCATAAAAAAAGACGACATTGGCCCCTTCACAACAATGTGGATGGACCTCGAGGGCATTATGTTAAGCGAAATAAGTCAGTCAGAGAAAGACGAACTCTATATGACTCCACTCATAGGTGGAAATTAGTATATTGAGAAGGAGATCTGATCGGTGGTTACCAGGGAAAAGGGGGGGTGGGGGAGGGCACGGAGTGGGAAGTGGTGTTCCCACAACATGACTAACAAAAATGTACAACTGAAATTTCACAAGCTTGTAATCCATCATAACATTAATAAACAAAAAAAAAAAAAAGATGCTTTGGGGCCCATCTGCCCCTATGGAAAGAACGCAGCACTTTGTGCCTTGCAGCTCTAGGGCAATGTAGCAAACCCAGAGCAGAAGTTCTACTTCAGCCAGATCAGGCCCGCAAAGAAACTGCGTTTCACAGGCCTTTGTAAGAGATGTTCGCAGTAGGCTGTTAGAGCACTGTGCAGAGCGAGTTGTTTCTCAGCTTCCAAAAGAGTTGGAAGCAAGATGCTTTGGGGCTCATCTGCCCCTTTGAAATGAAGGCAGCACTTTGTGCCTTGCAGCTCTAGGGCAATGTAGCACACCCAGAGCAGAAGTTGTACTTCAGCCAGATCAGGCCTGCAAAGAAACTTCGTTTCACAGGCCTTTGTAAGAGATATTCCCGGTAGGCTGTTAGAGCACTGTGCAGAGCAAGTTGTTTCTTAGCTTCCCAGAGAGCTGGAAGCAAGATGCTTTGGGGCCCGTTAATTGTATCCCCTGCTACTTTGCTGTAGTTGTTGATTATTTCTAATAGTTTTTCTGTGGATTCTTTGGGGTTTTCTATGTATAAGATCATGTCGTCTGCAAACAACGCGAGTTTTACTTCTTCGTTACCTATTTGGATTCCTTTTATTTTTTTTTCCTGCCGAATTGCTCTGGCCAGCACCTCCAGTACTATGTTGAATAGGAGTGGTGAAAGTGGGCACCCTTGTCTTGTTCCTGTCCTCAGAGGGATGGCTTTCAGCTTTTGTCCATTGAGTATGATGTTGGCTGTGGGTCTATCATATATGGCCTTTATTATGTTGAGGTACTTTCCTTCTATACCCATTTTACTGAGGGTTTTTATCATAAATGGGTGTTGGATCTTGTCGAATGCTTTCTCTGCGTCTATTGAGATGATCATGTGGTTTTTGTTTTTCATTTTGTTGATGTAGTGTATCACGTTGATTGACTTGCGGGTGTTGAACCATCCCTGTGTCCCTGGTATAAATCCCACTTGATCATGGTGTATAATCTTTTTGATGTATTGCTGTAATCGGTTTGCCAAAATTTTGTTGAGGATTTTTGCATCTATGTTCATCAGTGATATCGGCCTGTAGTTCTCCTTCTTTGTGTTGTCCTTGTCAGGTTGGGGGATCAGAGTGATGTTGGCTTCATAGAATGTGTTAGGGAGTTCTCCATCTTTCTCAATTTTCTGGAACAGTTTGAGGAGAATAGGTACAAAGAACTCACACTGCTTAACAACAAAAAAACAAACAACCCGATCAAAAAATGGGCAGAGGACATGAACAGACATTTCTCAAAAGAAGATATGAATATGGCCAATAGACACATGAAAAGATGTTCATCACCGCTAATCATCAGGGAAATGCAAATCAAAACTACACTAAGATATCACCTTACCCCCGTTAGATTGGCAAAATCATCCAAAACCAAGAACGACGAATGTTGGAGAGGTTGTGGAGAAAGAGGAACCCTCATACACTGTTGGTGGGAATGCAAACTGGTACAGCCACTATGGAAAACAGTATGGAGATTTCTCAAAAAGTTAAAAATAGAAATACCCTATGACCCAGCCATCCCATTACTGGGTATCTATCCTAAGAACCTGATATCAGATATCTCAAGAGTCCGTTGCACCCCTATGTTCATCGCAGCATTATTTACAATAGCCAAGACGTGGAACCAGCCTACATGCCCAGAAACTGATGATTGGATAAAGAAGATGTGGTATATATACACAATGGAATACTACTCAGCCATAAAAAAAGACGACATTGGCCCCTTCACAACAATGTGGATGGACCTCGAGGGCATTATGTTAAGCGAAATAAGTCAGTCAGAGAAAGACGAACTCTATATGACTCCACTCATAGGTGGAAATTAGTATATTGAGAAGGAGATCTGATCGGTGGTTACCAGGGAAAAGGGGGGGTGGGGGAGGGCACGGAGTGGGAAGTGGTGTTCCCACAACATGACTAACAAAAATGTACAACTGAAATTTCACAAGCTTGTAATCCATCATAACATTAATAAACAAAAAAAAAAAAAAGATGCTTTGGGGCCCATCTGCCCCTATGGAAAGAACGCAGCACTTTGTGCCTTGCAGCTCTAGGGCAATGTAGCAAACCCAGAGCAGAAGTTCTACTTCAGCCAGATCAGGCCCGCAAAGAAACTGCGTTTCACAGGCCTTTGTAAGAGATGTTCCCGGTAGGCTGTTAGAGCACTGTGCAGAGCGAGTTGTTTCTTAGCTTCCCAGAGAGCTGGAAGCAAGATGCTTTGGGGCCCGTTAATTGTATCCCCTGCTACTTTGCTGTAGTTGTTGATTATTTCTAATAGTTTTTCTGTGGATTCTTTGGGGTTTTCTATGTATAAGATCATGTCGTCTGCAAACAACGCGAGTTTTACTTCTTCGTTAACTATTTGGATTCCTTTTATTTTTTTTTCCTGCCGAATTGCTCTGGCCAGAACCTCCAGTACTATGTTGAATAGGAGTGGTGAAAGTGGACACCCTTGTCTTTTTCCTGTCCTCAGAGGGATGGCTTTCAGCTTTTGTCCATTGAGTATGATGTTGGCTGTGGGTCTATCATATATGGCCTTTATTATGTTGAGGTACTTTCCTTCTATACCCATTTTACTGAGGGTTTTTATCATAAATGGGTGTTGGATCTTGTCGAATGCTTTCTCTGCGTCTATTGAGATGATCATGTGGTTTTTGTTTTTCATTTTGTTGATGTAGTGTATCACGTTGATTGACTTGCGGGTGTTGAACCATCCCTGTGTCCCTGGTATAAATCCCACTTGATCATGGTGTATAATCTTTTTGATGTATTGCTGTAATCGGTTTGCCAAAATTTTGTTGAGGATTTTTGCATCTATGTTCATCAGTGATATCGGCCTGTAGTTCTCCTTCTTTGTGTTGTCCTTGTCAGGTTGGGGGATCAGAGTGATGTTGGCTTCATAGAATGTGTTAGGGAGTTCTCCATCTTTCTCAATTTTCTGGAACAGTTTGAGGAGAATAGGTACAAAGAACTCACACTGCTTAACAACAAAAAAACAAACAACCCGATCAAAAAATGGGCAGAGGACATGAACAGACATTTCTCAAAAGAAGATATGAATATGGCCAATAGACACATGAAAAGATGTTCATCACCGCTAATCATCAGGGAAATGCAAATCAAAACTACACTAAGATATCACCTTACCCCCGTTAGATTGGCAAAAACATCCAAAACCAAGAACGACAAATGTTGGAGAGGTTGTGGAGAAAGAGGAACCCTCATACACTGTTGGTGGGAATGCAAACTGGTACAGCCACTATGGAAAACAGTATGGAGATTTCTCAAAAAGTTAAAAATAGAAATACCCTATGACCCAGCCATCCCATTACTGGGTATCTATCCTAAGAACCTGATATCAGATATCTCAAGAGTCCGTTGCACCCCTATGTTCATCGCAGCATTATTTACAATAGCCAAGACGTGGAACCAGCCTACATGCCCAGAAACTGATGATTGGATAAAGAAGATGTGGTATATATACACAATGGAATACTACTCAGCCATAAAAAAAGACGACATTGGCCCCTTCACAACAATGTGGATGGACCTCGAGGGCATTATGTTAAGCGAAATAAGTCAGTCAGAGAAAGACGAACTCTATATGACTCCACTCATAGGTGGAAATTAGTATATTGAGAAGGAGATCTGATCGGTGGTTACCAGGGAAAAGGGGGGGTGGGGGAGGGCACGGAGTGGGAAGTGGTGTTCCCACAACATGACTAACAAAAATGTACAACTGAAATTTCACAAGCTTGTAATCCATCATAACATTAATAAACAAAAAAAAAAAAAAGATGCTTTGGGGCCCATCTGCCCCTATGGAAAGAACGCAGCACTTTGTGCCTTGCAGCTCTAGGGCAATGTAGCAAACCCAGAGCAGAAGTTCTACTTCAGCCAGATCAGGCCCGCAAATAAACTGCGTTTCACAGGCCTTTGTAAGAGATGTTCGCGGTAGGCTGTTAGAGCACTGTGCAGAGCGAGTTGTTTCTTAGCTTCCCAAAGAGCTGGAAGCAAGATGCTTTGGGGCCCTTCTCACCCTTTGGCAAGAAGGCAGCACTTTGTGCCTTGCAGCTCTAAGGCAATGTAGCACACCCAGAGCAGAAGTTCTACTTCAGCCAGATCAGGCATGCAAAGAAACTGCGTTTCACAGGCCTTTGTAAGAGATGTTCGCAGTAGGCTGTTAGAGCACTGTGCAGAGCGAGTTGTTTCTCAGCTTCCAAAAGAGTTGGAAGCAAGATGCTTTGGGGCTCATCTGCCCCTTTGAAATGAAGGCAGCACTTTGTGCCTTGCAGCTCTAGGGCAATGTAGCACACCCAGAGCAGAAGTTGTACTTCAGCCAGATCAGGCCTGCAAAGAAACTTCGTTTCACAGGCCTTTGTAAGAGATATTCCCGGTAGGCTGTTAGAGCACTGTGCAGAGCAAGTTGTTTCTTAGCTTCCCAGAGAGCTGGAAGCAAGATGCTTTGGGGAGCGTTAAGTGTATCCCCTGCTACTTTGCTGTAGTTGTTGATTATTTCTAACAGTTTTTCTGTGGATTCTTTGGGGTTTTCTATGTATAAGATCATGTCGTCTGCAAACAACGCGAGTTTTACTTCTTCGTTAACTATTTGGATTCCTTTTATTTTTTTTTCCTGCCGAATTGCTCTGGCCAGAACCTCCAGTACTATGTTGAATAGGAGTGGTGAAAGTGGACACCCTTGTCTTTTTCCTGTCCTCAGAGGGATGGCTTTCAGCTTTTGTCCATTGAGTATGATGTTGGCTGTGGGTCTATCATATATGGCCTTTATTATGTTGAGGTACTTTCCTTCTATACCCATTTTACTGAGGGTTTTTATCATAAATGGGTGTTGGATCTTGTCGAATGCTTTCTCTGCGTCTATTGAGATGATCATGTGGTTTTTGTTTTTCATTTTGTTGATGTAGTGTATCACGTTGATTGACTTGCGGGTGTTGAACCATCCCTGTGTCCCTGGTATAAATCCCACTTGATCATGGTGTATAATCTTTTTGATGTATTGCTGTAATCGGTTTGCCAAAATTTGGTTGAGGATTTTTGCATCTATGTTCATCAGTGATATCGGCCTGTAGTTCTCCTTCTTTGTGTTGTCCTTGTCAGGTTTGGGGATCAGAGTGATGTTGGCTTCATAGAATGTGTTAGGGAGTTCTCCATCTTTCTCAATTTTCTGGAACAGTTTGAGGAGAATAGGTACAAAGAACTCACACTGCTTAACAACAAAAAAACAAACAACCTGATCAAAAAATGGGCAGAGGACATGAACAGACATTTCTCAAAAGAAGATATGAATATGGCCAATAGACACATGAAAAGATGTTCATCATCGCTAATCATCAGGGAAATGCAAATCAAAACTACACTAAGATATCACCTTACCCCCGTTAGATTGGCAAAAACATCCAAAACCAAGAACGACAAATGTTGGAGAGGTTGTGGAGAAAGAGGAACCCTCATACACTGTTGGTGGGAATGCAAACTGGTACAGCCACTATGGAAAACAGTATGGAGATTTCTCAAAAAGTTAAAAATAGAAATACCCTACGACCCAGCCATCCCATTACTGGGTATCTATCCTAAGAACCTGATATCAGATATCTCAAGAGTCCGTTGCACCCCTATGTTCATCGCAGCATTATTTACAATAGCCAAGACGTGGAACCAGCCTACATGCCCAGAAACTGATGATTGGATAAAGAAGATGTGGTATATATACACAATGGGATACTACTCAGCCATAAAAAAAGACGACATTGGCCCCTTCACAACAATGTGGATGGACCTCGAGGGCATTATGTTAAGCGAAATAAGTCAGTCAGAGAAAGACGAACTCTATATGACTCCACTCATAGGTGGAAATTAGTATATTGAGAAGGAGATCTGATCGGTGGTTACCAGGGAAAAGGGGGGGTGGGGGGAGGGCACGGAGTGGGAAGTGGTGTTCCCACAACATGACTAACAAAAATGTACAACTGAAATTTCACAAGCTTGTAATCCATCATAACATTAATAAACAAAAAGAAAAAAAAGATGCTTTGGGGCCCATCTGCCCCTATGGAAAGAACGCAGCACTTTGTGCCTTGCAGCTCTAGGGCAATGTAGCACACCCAGAGCAGAAGTTCTACTTCAGCCAGATCAGGCCCGCAAAGAAACTGCGTTTCACAGGCCTTTGTAAGAGATGTTCCCGGTAGGCTGTTAGAGCACTGTGCAGAGCGAGTTGTTTCTTAGCTTCCCAAAGAGCTGGAAGCAAGATGCTTTGGGGCCCTTCTCAGCCTTTGGCAAGAAGGCAGCACTTTGTGCCTTGCAGCTCTAAGGCAATGTAGCACACCCAGAGCAGAAGTTCTACCTCAGCCAGATCAGGCATGCAAAGAAACTGCGTTTCACAGGCCTTTGTAAGAGATGTTCGCGGTAGGCTGTTAGAGCACTGTGCAGAGCGAGTTGTTTCTCAGCTTCCAAAAGAGTTGGAAGCAAGATGCTTTGGGGCTCATCTGCCCCTTTGAAATGAAGGCAGCACTTTGTGCCTTGCAGCTCTAGGGCAATGTAGCACACCCAGAGCAGAAGTTGTACTTCAGCCAGATCAGGCCTGCAAAGAAACTGCATTTCACAGGCCTTTGTAAGAGATGTACCCGGTAGGCTGTTAGAGCACTGTGCAGAGCGAGTTGTTTCTTAGCTTCCCAGAGAGCTGGAAGCAAGATGCTTTGGGGCCCGTTAATTTTATACCCTGCTACTTTGCTGTAGTTGTTGATTATTTCTAATAGTTTTTCTGTGGATTCTTTGGGGTTTTCTATGTATAAGATCATGTCGTCTGCAAACAACGCGAGTTTTACTTCTTCGTTAACTATTTGGATTCCTTTTATTTTTTTTTCCTGCCGAATTGCTCTGGCCAGCACCTCCAGTACTATGTTGAATAGGAGTGGTGAAAGTGGACACCCTTGTCTTGATCCTGTCCTCAGAGGGATGGCTTTCAGCTTTTGTCCATTGAGTATGATGTTGGCTTTGGGTCTATCATATATGGCCTTTATTATGTTGAGGTACTTTCCTTCTATACCCATTTTACTGAGGGTTTTTATCATAAATGGGTGTTGGATCTTGTCGAATGCTTTCTCTGCATCTATTGAGATGATCATGTGGTTTTTGTTTTTCATTTTGTTGATGTAGTGTATCACGTTGATTGACTTGCGGGTGTTGAACCATCCCTGTGTCCCTGGTATAAATCCCACTTGATCATGGTGTATAATCTTTTTGATGTATTGCTGTAATCGGTTTGCCAAAATTTTGTTGAGGATTTTTGCATCTATGTTCATCAGTGATATCGGCCTGTAGTTCTCCTTCTTTGTGTTGTCCTTGTCAGGTTGGGGGATCAGAGTGATGTTGGCTTCATAGAATGTGTTAGGGAGTTCTCCATCTTTCTCAATTTTCTGGAACAGTTTGAGGAGAATAGGTACAAAGATCTCACACTGCTTAACAACAAAAAAACAAACAACCCGATCAAAAAATGGGCAGAGGACATGAACAGACATTTCTCAAAAGAAGATATGAATATGGCCAATAGACACATGAAAAGATGTTCATCATCGCTAATCATCAGGGAAATGCAAATCAAAACTACACTAAGATATCACCTTACCCCCGTTAGATTGGCAAAAACATCCAAAACCAAGAACGACGAATGTTGGAGAGGTTGTGGAGAAAGAGGAACCCTCATACACTGTTGGTGGGAATGCAAACTGGTACAGCCACTATGGAAAACAGTATGGAGATTTCTCAAAAAGTTAAAAATAGAAATACCCTATGACCCAGCCATCCCATTACTGGGTATCTATCCTAAGAACCTGATATCAGATATCTCAAGAGTCCGTTGCACCCCTATGTTCATCGCAGCATTATTTACAATAGCCAAGACGTGGAACCAGCCTACATGCCCAGAAACTGATGATTGGATAAAGAAGATGTGGTATATATACACAATGGAATACTACTCAGCCATAAAAAAAGACGACATTGGCCCCTTCACAACAATGTGGATGGACCTCGAGGGCATTATGTTAAGCGAAATAAGTCAGTCAGAGAAAGACGAACTCTGTATGACTCCACTCATAGGTGGAAATTAGTATATTGAGAAGGAGATCTGATCGGTGGTTACCAGGGAAAAGGGGGGGTGGGGGGAGGGCACGGAGTGGGAAGTGGTGTTCCCACAACATGACTAACAAAAATGTACAACTGAAATATCACAAGCTTGTAATCCATCATAACATTAATAAACAAAAAGAAAAAAAAGATGCTTTGGGCCCCATCTGCCCCTATGGAAAGAACGCAGCACTTTGTGCCTTGCAGCTCTAGGGCAATGTAGCACACCCAGAGCAGAAGTTCTACTTCAGCCAGATCAGGCCCGCAAAGAAACTGCGTTTCACAGGCCTTTGTAAGAGATGTTCCCGGTAGGCTGTTAGAGCACTGTGCAGAGCGAGTTGTTTCTTAGCTTCCCAAAGAGCTGGAAGCAAGATGCTTTGGGGCCCTTCTCACCCTTTGGCAAGAAGGCAGCACTTTGTGCCTTGCAGCTCTAAGGCAATGTAGCACACGCAGAGCAGAAGTTCTACTTCAGCCAGATCAGGCCTGCAAAGAAACTGCGTTTCACAGGCCTTTGTAAGAGATGTTCGCGGTAGGCTGTTAGAGCACTGGGCAGAGCGAGTTGTTTCTCAGCTTCCAAAAGAGTTGGAAGCAAGATGCTTTGGGGCTCATCTGCCCCTTTGAAATGAAGGCAGCACTTTGTGCCTTGCAGCTCTAGGGCAATGTAGCACACCCAGAGCAGAAGTTGTACTTCAGCCAGATCAGGCCTGCAAAGAAACTGCGTTTCACAGGCCTTTGTAAGAGATGTTCCCGGTAGGCTGTTAGAGCACTGTGCAGAGCGAGTTGTTTCTTAGCTTCCCAGAGAGCTGGAAGCAAGATGCTTTGGGGCCCGTTAATTGTATCCCCTGCTACTTTGCTGTAGTTGTTGATTATTTCTAATAGTTTTTCTGTGGATTCTTTGGGGTTTTCTATGTATAAGATCATGTCGTCTGCAAACAACGCGATTTTTACTTCTTCGTTAACTATTTGGATTCCTTTTATTTTTTTTTCCTGCCGAATTGCTCTGGCCAGAACCTCCAGTACTATGTTGAATAGGAGTGGTGAAAGTGGACACCCTTGTCTTGTTCCTGTCCTCAGAGGGATGGCTTTCAGCTTTTGTCCATTGAGTATGATGTTGGCTGTGGGTCTATCATATATGGCCCTTATTATGTTGAGGTACTTTCCTTCTATACCCATTTTACTGAGGGTTTTTATCATAAATGGGTGTTGGATCTTGTCGAATGCTTTCTCTGCGTCTATTGAGATGATCATGTGGTTTTTGTTTTTCATTTTGTTGATGTAGTGTATCACGTTGATTGACTTGCGGGTGTTGAACCATCCCTGTGTCCCTGGTATAAATCCCACTTGATCATGGTGTATAATCTTTTTGATGTATTGCTGTAATCGGTTTGCCAAAATTTTGTTGAGGATTTTTGCATCTATGTTCATCAGTGATATCGGCCTGTAGTTCTCCTTCTTTGTGTTGTCCTTGTCAGGTTTGGGGATCAGAGTGATGTTGGCTTCATAGAATGTGTTAGGGAGTTCTCCATCTTTCTCAATTTTCTGGAACAGTTTGAGGAGAATAGGTACAAAGAACTCACACTGCTTAACAACAAAAAAACAAACAACCCGATCAAAAAATGGGCAGAGGACATGAACAGACATTTCTCAAAAGAAGATATGAATATGGCCAATAGACACATGAAAAGATGTTCATCATCGCTAATCATCAGGGAAATGCAAATCAAAACTACACTAAGATATCACCTTACCCCCGTTAGATTGGCAAAAACATCCAAAACCAAGAACGACGAATGTTGGAGAGGTTGTGGAGAAAGAGGAACCCTCATACACTGTTGGTGGGAATGCAAACTGGTACAGCCACTATGGAAAACAGTATGGAGATTTCTCAAAAAGTTAAAAATAGAAATACCCTACGACCCAGCCATCCCATTACTGGGTATCTATCCTAAGAACCTGATATCAGATATCTCAAGAGTCCGTTGCACCCCTATGTTCATCGCAGCATTATTTACAATAGCCAAGACGTGGAACCAGCCTACATGCCCAGAAACTGATGATTGGATAAAGAAGATGTGGTATATATACACAATGGAATACTACTCAGCCATAAAAAAAGACGACATTGGCCCCTTCACAACAATGTGGATGGACCTCGAGGGCATTATGTTAAGCAAAATAAGTCAGTCAGAGAAAGACGAACTCTATATGACTCCACTCATAGGTGGAAATTAGTATATTGAGAAGGAGATCTGATCGGTGGTTACCAGGGAAAAGGGGGGGTGGGGGGAGGGCACGGAGTGGGAAGTGGTGTTCCCACAACATGACTAACAAAAATGTACAACTGAAATTTCACAAGCTTGTAATCCATCATAACATTAATAAACAAAAAGAAAAAAAAGATGCTTTGGGGCCCATCTGCCCCTATGGAAAGAACGCAGCACTTTGTGCCTTGCAGCTCTAGGGCAATGTAGCAAACCCAGAGCAGAAGTTCTACTTCAGCCAGATCAGGCCCGCAAAGAAACTGCGTTTCACAGGCCTTTGTAAGAGATGTTCCCGGTAGGCTGTTAGAGCACTGTGCAGAGCGAGTTGTTTCTTAGCTTCCCAAAGAGCTGGAAGCAAGATGCTTTGGGGCCCTTCTCACCCTTTGGCAAGAAGGCAGCACTTTGTGCCTTGCAGCTCTAAGGCAATGTAGCACACCCAGAGCAGAAGTTCTACCTCAGCCAGATCAGGCATGCAAAGAAACTGCGTTTCACAGGCCTTTGTAAGAGATGTTCGCGGTAGGCTGTTAGAGCACTGTGCAGAGCGAGTTGTTTCTCAGCTTCCAAAAGAGTTGGAAGCAAGATGCTTTGGGGCTCATCTGCCCCTTTGAAATGAAGGCAGCACTTTGTGCCTTGCAGCTCTAGGGCAATGTAGCACACCCAGAGCAGAAGTTGTACTTCAGCCAGATCAGGCCTGCAAAGAAACTGCATTTCACAGGCCTTTGTAAGAGATGTACCCGGTAGGCTGTTAGAGCACTGTGCAGAGCGAGTTGTTTCTTAGCTTCCCAGAGAGCTGGAAGCAAGATGCTTTGGGGCCCGTTAATTGTATCCCCTGCTACTTTGCTGTAGTTGTTGATTATTTCTAATAGTTTTTCTGTGGATTCTTTGGGGTTTTCTATGTATAAGATCATGTCGTCTGCAAACAACGCGAGTTTTACTCCTTCGTTAACTATTTGGATTCCTTTTATTTTTTTTTCCTGCCGAATTGCTCTGGCCAGCACCTCCAGTACTATGTTGAATAGGAGTGGTGAAAGTGGACACCCTTGTCTTGTTCCTGTCCTCAGAGGGATGGCTTTCAGCTTTTGTCCATTGAGTATGATGTTGGCTGTGGGTCTATCATATATGGCCTTTATTATGTTGAGGTACTTTCCTTCTATACCCATTTTACTGAGGGTTTTTATCATAAATGGGTGTTGGATCTTGTCGAATGCTTTCTCTGCGTCTATTGAGATGATCATGTGGTTTTTGTTTTTCATTTTGTTGATGTAGTGTATCACGTTGATTGACTTGCGGGTGTTGAACCATCCCTGTGTCCCTGGTATAAATCCCACTTGATCATGGTGTATAATCTTTTTGATGTATTGCTGTAATCGGTTTGCCAAAATTTTGTTGAGGATTTTTGCATCTATGTTCATCAGTGATATCGGCCTGTAGTTCTCCTTCTTTGTGTTGTCCTTGTCAGGTTTGGGGATCAGAGTGATGTTGGCTTCATAGAATGTGTTAGGGAGTTCTCCATCTTTCTCAATTTTCTGGAACAGTTTGAGGAGAATAGGTACAAAGATCTCACACTGCTTAACAACAAAAAAACAAACAACCCGATCAAAAAATGGGCAGAGGACATGAACAGACATTTCTCAAAAGAAGATATGAATATGGCCAATAGACACATGAAAAGATGTTCATCATCGCTAATCATCAGGGAAATGCAAATCAAAACTACACTAAGATATCACCTTACCCCCGTTAGATTGGCAAAAACATCCAAAACCAAGAACGACGAATGTTGGAGAGGTTGTGGAGAAAGAGGAACCCTCATACACTGTTGGTGGGAATGCAAACTGGTACAGCCACTATGGAAAACAGTATGGAGATTTCTCAAAAAGTTAAAAATAGAAATACCCTATGACCCAGCCATCCCATTACTGGGTATCTATCCTAAGAACCTGATATCAGATATCTCAAGAGTCCGTTGCACCCCTATGTTCATCGCAGCATTATTTACAATAGCCAAGACGTGGAACCAGCCTACATGCCCAGAAACTGATGATTGGATAAAGAAGATGTGGTATATATACACAATGGAATACTACTCAGCCATAAAAAAAGACGACATTGGCCCCTTCACAACAATGTGGATGGACCTCGAGGGCATTATGTTAAGCGAAATAAGTCAGTCAGAGAAAGACGAACTCTGTATGACTCCACTCATAGGTGGAAATTAGTATATTGAGAAGGAGATCTGATCGGTGGTTACCAGGGAAAAGGGGGGGTGGGGGGAGGGCACGGAGTGGGAAGTGGTGTTCCCACAACATGACTAACAAAAATGTACAACTGAAATATCACAAGCTTGTAATCCATCATAACATTAATAAACAAAAAGAAAAAAAAGATGCTTTGGGCCCCATCTGCCCCTATGGAAAGAACGCAGCACTTTGTGCCTTGCAGCTCTAGGGCAATGTAGCACACCCAGAGCAGAAGTTCTACTTCAGCCAGATCAGGCCCGCAAAGAAACTGCGTTTCACAGGCCTTTGTAAGAGATGTTCCCGGTAGGCTGTTAGAGCACTGTGCAGAGCGAGTTGTTTCTTAGCTTCCCAAAGAGCTGGAAGCAAGATGCTTTGGGGCCCTTCTCACCCTTTGGCAAGAAGGCAGCACTTTGTGCCTTGCAGCTCTAAGGCAATGTAGCACACGCAGAGCAGAAGTTCTACTTCAGCCAGATCAGGCCTGCAAAGAAACTGCGTTTCACAGGCCTTTGTAAGAGATGTTCGCGGTAGGCTGTTAGAGCACTGGGCAGAGCGAGTTGTTTCTCAGCTTCCAAAAGAGTTGGAAGCAAGATGCTTTGGGGCTCATCTGCCCCTTTGAAATGAAGGCAGCACTTTGTGCCTTGCAGCTCTAGGGCAATGTAGCACACCCAGAGCAGAAGTTGTACTTCAGCCAGATCAGGCCTGCAAAGAAACTGCGTTTCACAGGCCTTTGTAAGAGATGTTCCCGGTAGGCTGTTAGAGCACTGTGCAGAGCGAGTTGTTTCTTAGCTTCCCAGAGAGCTGGAAGCAAGATGCTTTGGGGCCCGTTAATTGTATCCCCTGCTACTTTGCTGTAGTTGTTGATTATTTCTAATAGTTTTTCTGTGGATTCTTTGGGGTTTTCTATGTATAAGATCATGTCGTCTGCAAACAACGCGATTTTTACTTCTTCGTTAACTATTTGGATTCCTTTTATTTTTTTTTCCTGCCGAATTGCTCTGGCCAGAACCTCCAGTACTATGTTGAATAGGAGTGGTGAAAGTGGACACCCTTGTCTTGTTCCTGTCCTCAGAGGGATGGCTTTCAGCTTTTGTCCATTGAGTATGATGTTGGCTGTGGGTCTATCATATATGGCCTTTATTATGTTGAGGTACTTTCCTTCTATACCCATTTTACTGAGGGTTTTTATCATAAATGGGTGTTGGATCTTGTCGAATGCTTTCTCTGCGTCTATTGAGATGATCATGTGGTTTTTGTTTTTCATTTTGTTGATGTAGTGTATCACGTTGATTGACTTGCGGGTGTTGAACCATCCCTGTGTCCCTGGTATAAATCCCACTTGATCATGGTGTATAATCTTTTTGATGTATTGCTGTAATCGGTTTGCCAAAATTTTGTTGAGGATTTTTGCATCTATGTTCATCAGTGATATCGGCCTGTAGTTCTCCTTCTTTGTGTTGTCCTTGTCAGGTTTGGGGATCAGAGTGATGTTGGCTTCATAGAATGTGTTAGGGAGTTCTCCATCTTTCTCAATTTTCTGGAACAGTTTGAGGAGAATAGGTACAAAGAACTCACACTGCTTAACAACAAAAAAACAAACAACCCGATCAAAAAATGGGCAGAGGACATGAACAGACATTTCTCAAAAGAAGATATGAATATGGCCAATAGACACATGAAAAGATGTTCATCATCGCTAATCATCAGGGAAATGCAAATCAAAACTACACTAAGATATCACCTTACCCCCGTTAGATTGGCAAAAACATCCAAAACCAAGAACGACGAATGTTGGAGAGGTTGTGGAGAAAGAGGAACCCTCATACACTGTTGGTGGGAATGCAAACTGGTACAGCCACTATGGAAAACAGTATGGAGATTTCTCAAAAAGTTAAAAATAGAAATACCCTACGACCCAGCCATCCCATTACTGGGTATCTATCCTAAGAACCTGATATCAGATATCTCAAGAGTCCGTTGCACCCCTATGTTCATCGCAGCATTATTTACAATAGCCAAGACGTGGAACCAGCCTACATGCCCAGAAACTGATGATTGGATAAAGAAGATGTGGTATATATACACAATGGAATACTACTCAGCCATAAAAAAAAGACGACATTGGCCCCTTCACAACAATGTGGATGGACCTCGAGGGCATTATGTTAAGCGAAATAAGTCAGTCAGAGAAAGACGAACTCTATATGACTCCACTCATAGGTGGAAATTAGTATATTGAGAAGGAGATCTGATCGGTGGTTACCAGGGAAAAGGGGGGGTGGGGGGAGGGCACGGAGTGGGAAGTGGTGTTCCCACAACATGACTAACAAAAATGTACAACTGAAATTTCACAAGCTTGTAATCCATCATAACATTAATAAACAAAAAGAAAAAAAAGATGCTTTGGGGCCCATCTGCCCCTATGGAAAGAACGCAGCACTTTGTGCCTTGCAGCTCTAGGGCAATGTAGCACACCCACAGCAGAAGTTCTACTTCAGCCAGATCAGGCCCGCAAAGAAACTGCGTTTCACAGGCCTTTGTAAGAGATGTTCCCGGTAGGCTGTTAGAGCACTGTGCAGAGCGAGTTGTTTCTTAGCTTCCCAAAGAGCTGGAAGCAAGATGCTTTGGGGCCCTTCTCACCCTTTGGCAAGAAGGCAGCACTTTGTGCCTTGCAGCTCTAAGGCAATGTAGCACACGCAGAGCAGAAGTTCTACTTCAGCCAGATCAGGCCTGCAAAGAAACTGCGTTTCACAGGCCTTTGTAAGAGATGTTCGCGGTAGGCTGTTAGAGCACTGTGCAGAGCGAGTTGTTTCTCAGCTTCCAAAAGAGTTGGAAGCAAGATGCTTTGGGGCCCGTTAATTGTATCCCCTGCTACTTTGCTGTAGTTGTTGATTATTTCTAATAGTTTTTCTGTGGATTCTTTGGGGTTTTCTATGTATAAGATCATGTCGTCTGCAAACAACGCGAGTTTTACTTCTTCGTTAACTATTTGGATTCCTTTTATTTTTTTTTCCTGCCGAATTGCTCTGGCCAGCACCTCCAGTACTATGTTGAATAGGAGTGGTGAAAGTGGACACCCTTGTCTTGTTCCTGTCCTCAGAGGGATGGCTTTCAGCTTTTGTCCATTGAGTATGATGCTGGCTTTGGGTCTATCATATATGGCCTTTATTATGTTGAGGTACTTTCCTTCTATACCCATTTTACTGAGGGTTTTTATCATAAATGGGTGTTGGATCTTGTCGAATGCTTTCTCTGCGTCTATTGAGATGATCATGTGGTTTTTGTTTTTCATTTTGTTGATGTAGTGTATCACGTTGATTGACTTGCGGGTGTTGAACCATCCCTGTGTCCCTGGTATAAATCCCACTTGATCATGGTGTATAATCTTTTTGATGTATTGCTGTAATCGGTTTGCCAAAATTTTGTTGAGGATTTTTGCATCTATGTTCATCAGTGATATCGGCCTGTAGTTCTCCTTCTTTGTGTTGTCCTTGTCAGGTTGGGGGATCAGAGTGATGTTGGCTTCATAGAATGTGTTAGGGAGTTCTCCATCTTTCTCAATTTTCTGGAACAGTTTGAGGAGAATAGGTACAAAGAACTCACACTGCTTAACAACAAAAAAACAAACAACCCGATCAAAAAATGGGCAGAGGACATGAACAGACATTTCTCAAAAGAAGATATGAATATGGCCAATAGACACATGAAAAGATGTTCATCACCGCTAATCATCAGGGAAATGCAAATCAAAACTACACTAAGATATCACCTTACCCCCGTTAGATTGGCAAAATCATCCAAAACCAAGAACGACGAATGTTGGAGAGGTTGTGGAGAAAGAGGAACCCTCATACACTGTTGGTGGGAATGCAAACTGGTACAGCCACTATGGAAAACAGTATGGAGATTTCTCAAAAAGTTAAAAATAGAAATACCCTATGTCCCAGCCATCCCATTACTGGGTATCTATCCTAAGAACCTGATATCAGATATCTCAAGAGTCCGTTGCACCCCTATGTTCATCGCAGCATTATTTACAATAGCCAAGACGTGGAACCAGCCTACATGCCCAGAAACTGATGATTGGATAAAGAAGATGTGGTATATATACACAATGGAATACTACTCAGCCATAAAAAAAGACGACATTGGCCCCTTCACAACAATGTGGATGGACCTCGAGGGCATTATGTTAAGCGAAATAAGTCAGTCAGAGAAAGACGAACTCTATATGACTCCACTCATAGGTGGAAATTAGTATATTGAGAAGGAGATCTGATCGGTGGTTACCAGGGAAAAGGGGGGGTGGGGGAGGGCACGGAGTGGGAAGTGGTGTTCCCACAACATGACTAACAAAAATGTACAACTGAAATTTCACAAGCTTGTAATCCATCATAACATTAATAAACAAAAAAAAAAAAAGATGCTTTGGGGCCCATCTGCCCCTATGGAAAGAACGCAGCACTTTGTGCCTTGCAGCTCTAGGGCAATGTAGCAAACCCAGAGCAGAAGTTCTACTTCAGCCAGATCAGGCCCGCAAAGAAACTGCGTTTCACAGGCCTTTGTAAGAGATGTTCCCGGTAGGCTGTTAGAGCACTGTGCAGAGCGAGTTGTTTCTTAGCTTCCCAAAGAGCTGGAAGCAAGATGCTTTGGGGCCCTTCTCACCCTTTGGCAAGAAGGCAGCACTTTGTGCCTTGCAGCTCTAAGGCAATGTAGCACACGCAGAGCAGAAGTTCTACTTCAGCCAGATCAGGCCTGCAAAGAAACTGCGTTTCACAGGCCTTTGTAAGAGATGTTCGCGGTAGGCTGTTAGAGCACTGTGCAGAGCGAGTTGTTTCTCAGCTTCCAAAAGAGTTGGAAGCAAGATGCTTTGGGGCCCGTTAATTGTATCCCCTGCTACTTTGCTGTAGTTGTTGATTATTTCTAATAGTTTTTCTGTGGATTCTTTGGGGTTTTCTATGTATAAGATCATGTCGTCTGCAAACAACGCGAGTTTTACTTCTTCGTTAACTATTTGGATTCCTTTTATTTTTTTTTCCTGCCGAATTGCTCTGGCCAGCACCTCCAGTACTATGTTGAATAGGAGTGGTGAAAGTGGACACCCTTGTCTTGTTCCTGTCCTCAGAGGGATGGCTTTCAGCTTTTGTCCATTGAGTATGCTGTTGGCTGTGGGTCTATCATATATGGCCTTTATTATGTTGAGGTACTTTCCTTCTATACCCATTTTACTGAGGGTTGTTATCATAAATGGGTGTTGGATCTTGTCGAATGCTTTCTCTGCGTCTATTGAGATGATCATGTGGTTTTTGTTTTTCATTTTGTTGATGTAGTGTATCACGTTGATTGACTTGCGGGTGTTGAACCATCCCTGTGTCCCTGGTATAAATCCCACTTGATCATGGTGTATAATCTTTTTGATGTATTGCTGTAATCGGTTTGCCAAAATTTTGTTGAGGATTTTTGCATCTATGTTCATCAGTGATATCGGCCTGTAGTTCTCCTTCTTTGTGTTGTCCTTGTCAGGTTGGGGGATCAGAGTGATGTTGGCTTCATAGAATGTGTTAGGGAGTTCTCCATCTTTCTCAATTTTCTGGAACAGTTTGAGGAGAATAGGTACAAAGAACTCACACTGCTTAACAACAAAAAAACAAACAACCCGATCAAAAAATGGGCAGAGGACATGAACAGACATTTCTCAAAAGAAGATATGAATATGGCCAATAGACACATGAAAAGATGTTCATCACCGCTAATCATCAGGGAAATGCAAATCAAAACTACACTAAGATATCACCTTACCCCCGTTAGATTGGCAAAAACATCCAAAACCAAGAACGACAAATGTTGGAGAGGTTGTGGAGAAAGAGGAACCCTCATACACTGTTGGTGGGAATGCAAACTGGTACAGCCACTATGGAAAACAGTATGGAGATTTCTCAAAAAGTTAAAAATAGAAATACCCTATGTCCCAGCCATCCCATTACTGGGTATCTATCCTAAGAACCTGATATCAGATATCTCAAGAGTCCGTTGCACCCCTATGTTCATCGCAGCATTATTTACAATAGCCAAGACGTGGAACCAGCCTACATGCCCAGAAACTGATGATTGGATAAAGAAGATGTGGTATATATACACAATGGAATACTACTCAGCCATAAAAAAAGACGACATTGGCCCCTTCACAACAATGTGGATGGACCTCGAGGGCATTATGTTAAGCGAAATAAGTCAGTCAGAGAAAGACGAACTCTATATGACTCCACTCATAGGTGGAAATTAGTATATTGAGAAGGAGATCTGATCGGTGGTTACCAGGGAAAAGGGGGGGTGGGGGAGGGCACGGAGTGGGAAGTGGTGTTCCCACAACATGACTAACAAAAATGTACAACTGAAATTTCACAAGCTTGTAATCCATCATAACATTAATAAACAAAAAAAAAAAAAGATGCTTTGGGGCCCATCTGCCCCTATGGAAAGAACGCAGCACTTTGTGCCTTGCAGCTCTAGGGCAATGTAGCAAACCCAGAGCAGAAGTTCTACTTCAGCCAGATCAGGCCCGCAAAGAAACTGCGTTTCACAGGCCTTTGTAAGAGATGTTCCCGGTAGGCTGTTAGAGCACTGTGCAGAGCGAGTTGTTTCTTAGCTTCCCAAAGAGCTGGAAGCAAGATGCTTTGGGGCCCTTCTCACCCTTTGGCAAGAAGGCAGCACTTTGTGCCTTGCAGCTCTAAGGCAATGTAGCACACCCAGAGCAGAAGTTCTACTTCAGCCAGATCAGGCATGCAAAGAAACTGCGTTTCACAGGCCTTTGTAAGAGATGTTCGCAGTAGGCTGTTAGAGCACTGTGCAGAGCGAGTTGTTTCTCAGCTTCCAAAAGAGTTGGAAGCAAGATGCTTTGGGGCTCATCTGCCCCTTTGAAATGAAGGCAGCACTTTGTGCCTTGCAGCTCTAGGGCAATGTAGCACACCCAGAGCAGAAGTTGTACTTCAGCCAGATCAGGCCTGCAAAGAAACTTCGTTTCACAGGCCTTTGTAAGAGATATTCCCGGTAGGCTGTTAGAGCACTGTGCAGAGCAAGTTGTTTCTTAGCTTCCCAGAGAGCTGGAAGCAAGATGCTTTGGGGAGCGTTAATTGTATCCCCTGCTACTTTGCTGTAGTTGTTGATTATTTCTAATAGTTTTTCTGTGGATTCTTTGGGGTTTTCTATGTATAAGATCATGTCGTCTGCAAACAACGCGAGTTTTACTTCTTCGTTAACTATTTGGATTCCTTTTATTTTTTTTTCCTGCCGAATTGCTCTGGCCAGAACCTCCAGTACTATGTTGAATAGGAGTGGTGAAAGTGGACACCCTTGTCTTGTTCCTGTCCTCAGAGGGATGGCTTTCAGCTTTTGTCCATTGAGTATGCTGTTGGCTGTGGGTCTATCATATATGGCCTTTATTATGTTGAGGTACTTTCCTTCTATACCCATTTTACTGAGGGTTGTTATCATAAATGGGTGTTGGATCTTGTCGAATGCTTTCTCTGCGTCTATTGAGATGATCATGTGGTTTTTGTTTTTCATTTTGTTGATGTAGTGTATCACGTTGATTGACTTGCGGGTGTTGAACCATCCCTGTGTCCCTGGTATAAATCCCACTTGATCATGGTGTATAATCTTTTTGATGTATTGCTGTAATCGGTTTGCCAAAATTTGGTTGAGGATTTTTGCATCTATGTTCATCAGTGATATCGGCCTGTAGTTCTCCTTCTTTGTGTTGTCCTTGTCAGGTTTGGGGATCAGAGTGATGTTGGCTTCATAGAATGTGTTAGGGAGTTCTCCATCTTTCTCAATTTTCTGGAACAGTTTGAGGAGAATAGGTACAAAGAACTCACACTGCTTAACAACAAAAAAACAAACAACCTGATCAAAAAATGGGCAGAGGACATGAACAGACATTTCTCAAAAGAAGATATGAATATGGCCAATAGACACATGAAAAGATGTTCATCATCGCTAATCATCAGGGAAATGCAAATCAAAACTACACTAAGATATCACCTTACCCCCGTTAGATTGGCAAAAACATCCAAAACCAAGAACGACAAATGTTGGAGAGGTTGTGGAGAAAGAGGAACCCTCATACACTGTTGGTGGGAATGCAAACTGGTACAGCCACTATGGAAAACAGTATGGAGATTTCTCAAAAAGTTAAAAATAGAAATACCCTACGACCCAGCCATCCCATTACTGGGTATCTATCCTAAGAACCTGATATCAGATATCTCAAGAGTCCGTTGCACCCCTATGTTCATCGCAGCATTATTTACAATAGCCAAGACGTGGAACCAGCCTACATGCCCAGAAACTGATGATTGGATAAAGAAGATGTGGTATATATACACAATGGAATACTACTCAGCCATAAAAAAAGACGACATTGGCCCCTTCACAACAATGTGGATGGACCTCGAGGGCATTATGTTAAGCGAAATAAGTCAGTCAGAGAAAGACGAACTCTATATGACTCCACTCATAGGTGGAAATTAGTATATTGAGAAGGAGATCTGATCGGTGGTTACCAGGGAAAAGGGGGGGTGGGGGGAGGGCACGGAGTGGGAAGTGGTGTTCCCACAACATGACTAACAAAAATGTACAACTGAAATTTCACAAGCTTGTAATCCATCATAACATTAATAAACAAAAAGAAAAAAAAGATGCTTTGGGGCCCATCTGCCCCTATGGAAAGAACGCAGCACTTTGTGCCTTGCAGCTCTAGGGCAATGTAGCACACCCAGAGCAGAAGTTCTACTTCAGCCAGATCAGGCATGCAAAGAAACTGCGTTTCACAGGCCTTTGTAAGAGATGTTCCCGGTAGGCTGTTAGAGCACTGTGCAGAACGAGTTGTTTCTCAGCTTCCAAAAGAGTTGGAAGCAAGATGCTTTGGGGCTCATCTGCCCCTTTGAAATGAAGGCAGCACTTTGTGCCTTGCAGCTCTAGGGCAATGTAGCACACCCAGAGCAGAAGTTCTACTTCAGCCAGATCAGGCCTGCAAAGAAACTGCGTTTCACAGGCCTTTGTAAGAGATGTTCCCGGTAGGCTGTTAGAGCACTGTGCAGAGCGAGTTGTTTCTTAGCTTCCCAGAGAGCTGGAAGCAAGATGCTTTGGGGCCCGTTAATTGTATCCCCTGCTACTTTGCTGTAGTTGTTGATTATTTCTAATAGTTTTTCTGTGGATTCTTTGGGGTTTTCTATGTATAAGATCATGTCGTCTGCAAACAACGCGAGTTTTACTTCTTCGTTACCTATTTGGATTCCTTTTATTTTTTTTTCCTGCCGAATTGCTCTGGCCAGCACCTGCAGTACTATGTTGAATAGGAGTGGTGAAAGTGGGCACCCTTGTCTTGTTCCTGTCCTCAGAGGGATGGCTTTCAGCTTTTGTCCATTGAGTATGATGTTGGCTGTGGGTCTATCATATATGGCCTTTATTATGTTGAGGTACTTTCCTTCTATACCCATTTTACTGAGGGTTTTTATCATAAATGGGTGTTGGATCTTGTCGAATGCTTTCTCTGCGTCTATTGAGATGATCATGTGGTTTTTGTTTTTCATTTTGTTGATGTAGTGTATCACGTTGATTGACTTGCGGGTGTTGAACCATCCCTGTGTCCCTGGTATAAATCCCACTTGATCATGGTGTATAATCTTTTTGATGTATTGCTGTAATCGGTTTGCCAAAATTTGGTTGAGGATTTTTGCATCTATGTTCATCAGTGATATCGGCCTGTAGTTCTCCTTCTTTGTGTTGTCCTTGTCAGGTTGGGGGATCAGAGTGATGTTGGCTTCATAGAATGTGTTAGGGAGTTCTCCATCTTTCTCAATTTTCTGGAACAGTTTGAGGAGAATAGGTACAAAGAACTCACACTGCTTAACAACAAAAAAACAAACAACCCGATCAAAAAATGGGCAGAGGACATGAACAGACATTTCTCAAAAGAAGATATGAATATGGCCAATAGACACATGAAAAGATGTTCATCATCGCTACTCATCAGGGAAATGCAAATCAAAACTACACTAAGATATCACCTTACCCCCGTTAGATTGGCAAAAACATCCAAAACCAAGAACGACGAATGTTGGAGAGGTTGTGGAGAAAGAGGAACCCTCATACACTGTTGGTGGGAATGCAAACTGGTACAGCCACTATGGAAAACAGTATGGAGATTTCTCAAAAAGTTAAAAATAGAAATACCCTACGACCCAGCCATCCCATTACTGGGTATCTATCCTAAGAACCTGATATCAGATATCTCAAGAGTCCGTTGCACCCCTATGTTCATCGCAGCATTATTTACAATAGCCAAGACGTGGAACCAGCCTACATGCCCAGAAACTGATGATTGGATAAAGAAGATGTGGTATATATACACAATGGAATACTACTCAGCCATAAAAAAGACGACATTGGCCCCTTCACAACAATGTGGATGGACCTCGAGGGCATTATGTTAAGCGAAATAAGTCAGTCAGAGAAAGACGAACTCTATATGACTCCACTCATAGGTGGAAATTAGTATATTGAGAAGGAGATCTGATCGGTGGTTACCAGGGAAAAGGGGGGGTGGGGGAGGGCACGGAGTGGGAAGTGGTGTTCCCACAACATGACTAACAAAAATGTACAACTGAAATTTCACAAGCTTGTAATCCATCATAACATTAATAAACAAAAAAAAAAAAAGATGCTTTGGGGCCCATCTGCCCCTATGGAAAGAACGCAGCACTTTGTGCCTTGCAGCTCTAGGGCAATGTAGCACACCCACAGCAGAAGTTCTACTTCAGCCAGATCAGGCCCGCAAAGAAACTGCGTTTCACAGGCCTTTGTAAGAGATGTTCCCGGTAGGCTGTTAGAGCACTGTGCAGAGCGAGTTGTTTCTTAGCTTCCCAAAGAGCTGGAAGCAAGATGCTTTGGGGCCCTTCTCACCCTTTGGCAAGAAGGCAGCACTTTGTGCCTTGCAGCTCTAAGGCAATGTAGCACACGCAGAGCAGAAGTTCTACTTCAGCCAGATCAGGCCTGCAAAGAAACTGCGTTTCACAGGCCTTTGTAAGAGATGTTCGCGGTAGGCTGTTAGAGCACTGTGCAGAGCGAGTTGTTTCTCAGCTTCCAAAAGAGTTGGAAGCAAGATGCTTTGGGGCCCGTTAATTGTATCCCCTGCTACTTTGCTGTAGTTGTTGATTATTTCTAATAGTTTTTCTGTGGATTCTTTGGGGTTTTCTATGTATAAGATCATGTCGTCTGCAAACAACGCGAGTTTTACTTCTTCGTTAACTATTTGGATTCCTTTTATTTTTTTTTCCTGCCGAATTGCTCTGGCCAGCACCTCCAGTACTATGTTGAATAGGAGTGGTGAAAGTGGACACCCTTGTCTTGTTCCTGTCCTCAGAGGGATGGCTTTCAGCTTTTGTCCATTGAGTATGATGCTGGCTTTGGGTCTATCATATATGGCCTTTATTATGTTGAGGTACTTTCCTTCTATACCCATTTTACTGAGGGTTTTTATCATAAATGGGTGTTGGATCTTGTCGAATGCTTTCTCTGCGTCTATTGAGATGATCATGTGGTTTTTGTTTTTCATTTTGTTGATGTAGTGTATCACGTTGATTGACTTGCGGGTGTTGAACCATCCCTGTGTCCCTGGTATAAATCCCACTTGATCATGGTGTATAATCTTTTTGATGTATTGCTGTAATCGGTTTGCCAAAATTTTGTTGAGGATTTTTGCATCTATGTTCATCAGTGATATCGGCCTGTAGTTCTCCTTCTTTGTGTTGTCCTTGTCAGGTTGGGGGATCAGAGTGATGTTGGCTTCATAGAATGTGTTAGGGAGTTCTCCATCTTTCTCAATTTTCTGGAACAGTTTGAGGAGAATAGGTACAAAGAACTCACACTGCTTAACAACAAAAAAACAAACAACCCGATCCAAAAATGGGCAGAGGACATGAACAGACATTTCTCAAAAGAAGATATGAATATGGCCAATAGACACATGAAAAGATGTTCATCACCGCTAATCATCAGGGAAATGCAAATCAAAACTACACTAAGATATCACCTTACCCCCGTTAGATTGGCAAAATCATCCAAAACCAAGAACGACGAATGTTGGAGAGGTTGTGGAGAAAGAGGAACCCTCATACACTGTTGGTGGGAATGCAAACTGGTACAGCCACTATGGAAAACAGTATGGAGATTTCTCAAAAAGTTAAAAATAGAAATACCCTATGTCCCAGCCATCCCATTACTGGGTATCTATCCTAAGAACCTGATATCAGATATCTCAAGAGTCCGTTGCACCCCTATGTTCATCGCAGCATTATTTACAATAGCCAAGACGTGGAACCAGCCTACATGCCCAGAAACTGATGATTGGATAAAGAAGATGTGGTATATATACACAATGGAATACTACTCAGCCATAAAAAAAGACGACATTGGCCCCTTCACAACAATGTGGATGGACCTCGAGGGCATTATGTTAAGCGAAATAAGTCAGTCAGAGAAAGACGAACTCTATATGACTCCACTCATAGGTGGAAATTAGTATATTGAGAAGGAGATCTGATCGGTGGTTACCAGGGAAAAGGGGGGGTGGGGGAGGGCACGGAGTGGGAAGTGGTGTTCCCACAACATGACTAACAAAAATGTACAACTGAAATTTCACAAGCTTGTAATCCATCATAACATTAATAAACAAAAAAAAAAAAAGATGCTTTGGGGCCCATCTGCCCCTATGGAAAGAACGCAGCACTTTGTGCCTTGCAGCTCTAGGGCAATGTAGCAAACCCAGAGCAGAAGTTCTACTTCAGCCAGATCAGGCCCGCAAAGAAACTGCGTTTCACAGGCCTTTGTAAGAGATGTTCCCGGTAGGCTGTTAGAGCACTGTGCAGAGCGAGTTGTTTCTTAGCTTCCCAAAGAGCTGGAAGCAAGATGCTTTGGGGCCCTTCTCACCCTTTGGCAAGAAGGCAGCACTTTGTGCCTTGCAGCTCTAAGGCAATGTAGCACACCCAGAGCAGAAGTTCTACTTCAGCCAGATCAGGCATGCAAAGAAACTGCGTTTCACAGGCCTTTGTAAGAGATGTTCGCAGTAGGCTGTTAGAGCACTGTGCAGAGCGAGTTGTTTCTCAGCTTCCAAAAGAGTTGGAAGCAAGATGCTTTGGGGCTCATCTGCCCCTTTGAAATGAAGGCAGCACTTTGTGCCTTGCAGCTCTAGGGCAATGTAGCACACCCAGAGCAGAAGTTGTACTTCAGCCAGATCAGGCCTGCAAAGAAACTTCGTTTCACAGGCCTTTGTAAGAGATATTCCCGGTAGGCTGTTAGAGCACTGTGCAGAGCAAGTTGTTTCTTAGCTTCCCAGAGAGCTGGAAGCAAGATGCTTTGGGGAGCGTTAATTGTATCCCCTGCTACTTTGCTGTAGTTGTTGATTATTTCTAATAGTTTTTCTGTGGATTCTTTGGGGTTTTCTATGTATAAGATCATGTCGTCTGCAAACAACGCGAGTTTTACTTCTTCGTTAACTATTTGGATTCCTTTTATTTTTTTTTCCTGCCGAATTGCTCTGGCCAGAACCTCCAGTACTATGTTGAATAGGAGTGGTGAAAGTGGACACCCTTGTCTTGTTCCTGTCCTCAGAGGGATGGCTTTCAGCTTTTGTCCATTGAGTATGCTGTTGGCTGTGGGTCTATCATATATGGCCTTTATTATGTTGAGGTACTTTCCTTCTATACCCATTTTACTGAGGGTTGTTATCATAAATGGGTGTTGGATCTTGTCGAATGCTTTCTCTGCGTCTATTGAGATGATCATGTGGTTTTTGTTTTTCATTTTGTTGATGTAGTGTATCACGTTGATTGACTTGCGGGTGTTGAACCATCCCTGTGTCCCTGGTATAAATCCCACTTGATCATGGTGTATAATCTTTTTGATGTATTGCTGTAATCGGTTTGCCAAAATTTGGTTGAGGATTTTTGCATCTATGTTCATCAGTGATATCGGCCTGTAGTTCTCCTTCTTTGTGTTGTCCTTGTCAGGTTTGGGGATCAGAGTGATGTTGGCTTCATAGAATGTGTTAGGGAGTTCTCCATCTTTCTCAATTTTCTGGAACAGTTTGAGGAGAATAGGTACAAAGAACTCACACTGCTTAACAACAAAAAAACAAACAACCTGATCAAAAAATGGGCAGAGGACATGAACAGACATTTCTCAAAAGAAGATATGAATATGGCCAATAGACACATGAAAAGATGTTCATCATCGCTAATCATCAGGGAAATGCAAATCAAAACTACACTAAGATATCACCTTACCCCCGTTAGATTGGCAAAAACATCCAAAACCAAGAACGACAAATGTTGGAGAGGTTGTGGAGAAAGAGGAACCCTCATACACTGTTGGTGGGAATGCAAACTGGTACAGCCACTATGGAAAACAGTATGGAGATTTCTCAAAAAGTTAAAAATAGAAATACCCTACGACCCAGCCATCCCATTACTGGGTATCTATCCTAAGAACCTGATATCAGATATCTCAAGAGTCCGTTGCACCCCTATGTTCATCGCAGCATTATTTACAATAGCCAAGACGTGGAACCAGCCTACATGCCCAGAAACTGATGATTGGATAAAGAAGATGTGGTATATATACACAATGGAATACTACTCAGCCATAAAAAAAGACGACATTGGCCCCTTCACAACAATGTGGATGGACCTCGAGGGCATTATGTTAAGCGAAATAAGTCAGTCAGAGAAAGACGAACTCTATATGACTCCACTCATAGGTGGAAATTAGTATATTGAGAAGGAGATCTGATCGGTGGTTACCAGGGAAAAGGGGGGGTGGGGGGAGGGCACGGAGTGGGAAGTGGTGTTCCCACAACATGACTAACAAAAATGTACAACTGAAATTTCACAAGCTTGTAATCCATCATAACATTAATAAACAAAAAGAAAAAAAAGATGCTTTGGGGCCCATCTGCCCCTATGGAAAGAACGCAGCACTTTGTGCCTTGCAGCTCTAGGGCAATGTAGCACACCCAGAGCAGAAGTTCTACTTCAGCCAGATCAGGCATGCAAAGAAACTGCGTTTCACAGGCCTTTGTAAGAGATGTTCCCGGTAGGCTGTTAGAGCACTGTGCAGAACGAGTTGTTTCTCAGCTTCCAAAAGAGTTGGAAGCAAGATGCTTTGGGGCTCATCTGCCCCTTTGAAATGAAGGCAGCACTTTGTGCCTTGCAGCTCTAGGGCAATGTAGCACACCCAGAGCAGAAGTTCTACTTCAGCCAGATCAGGCCTGCAAAGAAACTGCGTTTCACAGGCCTTTGTAAGAGATGTTCCCGGTAGGCTGTTAGAGCACTGTGCAGAGCGAGTTGTTTCTTAGCTTCCCAGAGAGCTGGAAGCAAGATGCTTTGGGGCCCGTTAATTGTATCCCCTGCTACTTTGCTGTAGTTGTTGATTATTTCTAATAGTTTTTCTGTGGATTCTTTGGGGTTTTCTATGTATAAGATCATGTCGTCTGCAAACAACGCGAGTTTTACTTCTTCGTTACCTATTTGGATTCCTTTTATTTTTTTTTCCTGCCGAATTGCTCTGGCCAGCACCTGCAGTACTATGTTGAATAGGAGTGGTGAAAGTGGGCACCCTTGTCTTGTTCCTGTCCTCAGAGGGATGGCTTTCAGCTTTTGTCCATTGAGTATGATGTTGGCTGTGGGTCTATCATATATGGCCTTTATTATGTTGAGGTACTTTCCTTCTATACCCATTTTACTGAGGGTTTTTATCATAAATGGGTGTTGGATCTTGTCGAATGCTTTCTCTGCGTCTATTGAGATGATCATGTGGTTTTTGTTTTTCATTTTGTTGATGTAGTGTATCACGTTGATTGACTTGCGGGT
Organism: Equus asinus; assembly: GCF_041296235.1. Classification (NCBI taxonomy): domain Eukaryota; kingdom Metazoa; phylum Chordata; class Mammalia; order Perissodactyla; family Equidae; genus Equus; species Equus asinus. The sequence continues at coordinate 39,813,295 of NC_091790.1, forward strand.
GTTGAACCATCCCTGTGTCCCTGGTATAAATCCCACTTGATCATGGTGTATAATCTTTTTGATGTATTGCTGTAATCGGTTTGCCAAAATTTGGTTGAGGATTTTTGCATCTATGTTCATCAGTGATATCGGCCTGTAGTTCTCCTTCTTTGTGTTGTCCTTGTCAGGTTGGGGGATCAGAGTGATGTTGGCTTCATAGAATGTGTTAGGGAGTTCTCCATCTTTCTCAATTTTCTGGAACAGTTTGAGGAGAATAGGTACAAAGAACTCACACTGCTTAACAACAAAAAAACAAACAACCCGATCAAAAAATGGGCAGAGGACATGAACAGACATTTCTCAAAAGAAGATATGAATATGGCCAATAGACACATGAAAAGATGTTCATCATCGCTACTCATCAGGGAAATGCAAATCAAAACTACACTAAGATATCACCTTACCCCCGTTAGATTGGCAAAAACATCCAAAACCAAGAACGACGAATGTTGGAGAGGTTGTGGAGAAAGAGGAACCCTCATACACTGTTGGTGGGAATGCAAACTGGTACAGCCACTATGGAAAACAGTATGGAGATTTCTCAAAAAGTTAAAAATAGAAATACCCTACGACCCAGCCATCCCATTACTGGGTATCTATCCTAAGAACCTGATATCAGATATCTCAAGAGTCCGTTGCACCCCTATGTTCATCGCAGCATTATTTACAATAGCCAAGACGTGGAACCAGCCTACATGCCCAGAAACTGATGATTGGATAAAGAAGATGTGGTATATATACACAATGGAATACTACTCAGCCATAAAAAAGACGACATTGGCCCCTTCACAACAATGTGGATGGACCTCGAGGGCATTATGTTAAGCGAAATAAGTCAGTCAGAGAAAGACGAACTCTATATGACTCCACTCATAGGTGGAAATTAGTATATTGAGAAGGAGATCTGATCGGTGGTTACCAGGGAAAAGGGGGGGTGGGGGAGGGCACGGAGTGGGAAGTGGTGTTCCCACAACATGACTAACAAAAATGTACAACTGAAATTTCACAAGCTTGTAATCCATCATAACATTAATAAACAAAAAAAAAAAAAGATGCTTTGGGGCCCATCTGCCCCTATGGAAAGAACGCAGCACTTTGTGCCTTGCAGCTCTAGGGCAATGTAGCAAACCCAGAGCAGAAGTTCTACTTCAGCCAGATCAGGCCCGCAAAGAAACTGCGTTTCACAGGCCTTTGTAAGAGATGTTCCCGGTAGGCTGTTAGAGCACTGTGCAGAGCGAGTTGTTTCTTAGCTTCCCAAAGAGCTGGAAGCAAGATGCTTTGGGGCCCTTCTCACCCTTTGGCAAGAAGGCAGCACTTTGTGCCTTGCAGCTCTAAGGCAATGTAGCACACCCAGAGCAGAAGTTCTACTTCAGCCAGATCAGGCATGCAAAGAAACTGCGTTTCACAGGCCTTTGTAAGAGATGTTCGCAGTAGGCTGTTAGAGCACTGTGCAGAGCGAGTTGTTTCTCAGCCTCCAAAAGAGTTGGAAGCAAGATGCTTTGGGGCTCATCTGCCCCTTTGAAATGAAGGCAGCACTTTGTGCCTTGCAGCTCTAGGGCAATGTAGCACACCCAGAGCAGAAGTTGTACTTCAGCCAGATCAGGCCTGCAAAGAAACTTCGTTTCACAGGCCTTTGTAAGAGATATTCCCGGTAGGCTGTTAGAGCACTGTGCAGAGCAAGTTGTTTCTTAGCTTCCCAGAGAGCTGGAAGCAAGATGCTTTGGGGAGCGTTAATTGTATCCCCTGCTACTTTGCTGTAGTTGTTGATTATTTCTAATAGTTTTTCTGTGGATTCTTTGGGGTTTTCTATGTATAAGATCATGTCGTCTGCAAACAACGCGAGTTTTACTTCTTCGTTAACTATTTGGATTCCTTTTATTTTTTTTTCCTGCCGAATTGCTCTGGCCAGAACCTCCAGTACTATGTTGAATAGGAGTGGTGAAAGTGGACACCCTTGTCTTGTTCCTGTCCTCAGAGGGATGGCTTTCAGCTTTTGTCCATTGAGTATGCTGTTGGCTGTGGGTCTATCATATATGGCCTTTATTATGTTGAGGTACTTTCCTTCTATACCCATTTTACTGAGGGTTGTTATCATAAATGGGTGTTGGATCTTGTCGAATGCTTTCTCTGCGTCTATTGAGATGATCATGTGGTTTTTGTTTTTCATTTTGTTGATGTAGTGTATCACGTTGATTGACTTGCGGGTGTTGAACCATCCCTGTGTCCCTGGTATAAATCCCACTTGATCATGGTGTATAATCTTTTTGATGTATTGCTGTAATCGGTTTGCCAAAATTTTGTTGAGGATTTTTGCATCTATGTTCATCAGTGATATCGGCCTGTAGTTCTCCTTCTTTGTGTTGTCCTTGTCAGGTTGGGGGATCAGAGTGATGTTGGCTTCATAGAATGTGTTAGGGAGTTCTCCATCTTTCTCAATTTTCTGGAACAGTTTGAGGAGAATAGGTACAAAGAACTCACACTGCTTAACAACAAAAAAACAAACAACCCGATCAAAAAATGGGCAGAGGACATGAACAGACATTTCTCAAAAGAAGATATGAATATGGCCAATAGGCACATGAAAAGATGTTCATCATCGCTAATCATCAGGGAAATGCAAATCAAAACTACACTAAGATATCACCTTACCCCCGTTAGATTGGCAAAAACATCCAAAACCAAGAACGACAAATGTTGGAGAGGTTGTGGAGAAAGAGGAACCCTCATACACTGTTGGTTGGAATGCAAACTGGTACAGCCACTATGGAAAACAGTATGGAGATTTCTCAAAAAGTTAAAAATAGAAATACCCTACGACCCAGCCATCCCATTACTGGGTATCTATCCTAAGAACCTGATATCAGATATCTCAAGAGTCCGTTGCACCCCTATGTTCATCGCAGCATTATTTACAATAGCCAAGACGTGGAACCAGCCTACATGCCCAGAAACTGATGATTGGATAAAGAAGATGTGGTATATATACACAATGGAATACTACTCAGCCATAAAAAAGACGACATTGGCCCCTTCACAACAATGTGGATGGACCTCGAGGGCATTATGTTAAGCGAAATAAGTCAGTCAGAGAAAGACGAACTCTATATGACTCCACTCATAGGTGGAAATTAGTATATTGAGAAGGAGATCTGATCGGTGGTTACCAGGGAAAAGGGGGGGTGGGGGGAGGGCACGGAGGGGGAAGTGGTGTTCCCACAACATGACTAACAAAAATGTACAACTGAAATTTCACAAGCTTGTAATCCATCATAACATTAATAAACAAAAAGAAAAAAAAGATGCTTTGGGGCCCATCTGCCCCTATGGAAAGAACGCAGCACTTTGTGCCTTGCAGCTCTAGGGCAATGTAGCACACCCAGAGCAGAAGTTCTACTTCAGCCAGATCAGGCCCGCAAAGAAACTGCGTTTCACAGGCCTTTGTAAGAGATGTTCCCGGTAGGCTGTTAGAGCACTGTGCAGAGCGAGTTGTTCCTTAGCTTCCCAAAGAGCTGGAAGCAAGATGCTTTGGGGCCCTTCTCACCCTTTGGCAAGAAGGCAGCACTTTGTGCCTTGCAGCTCTAAGGCAATGTAGCACACCCAGAGCAGAAGTTCTACCTCAGCCAGATCAGGCATGCAAAGAAACTGCGTTTCACAGGCCTTTGTAAGAGATGTTCGCGGTAGGCTGTTAGAGCACTGTGCAGAGCGAGTTGTTTCTTAGCTTCCCAAAGAGCTGCAAGCAAGATTCTTTAGGGGCCATCTGCCCTTAAGGAAAGAAGGCAGCCCTTCTGCCTTGCAGCTCTAGGGCAATGTAGCACACCCAGAGCAGTTGTTCTACTACTGCCAGGTCAGGACCGCAAAGAAACTTCGTTTCACAGGCCTTTGTAAGAGATGTTCCCGGTAGGCTGTAAGAGCACTGTGCAGAGCGACTAGTTTCTTAGCTTCCCAGAGAGCTGGAAGCAAGATGCTTTGGGGGCCTTCTCACCCTTTGGAAAGAAGGCAGCACTTTGTGGCTTGCAGCTCTAGGGCAATGTAGCACACCCAGAGCAGAAGTTCTACTTCAGCCAGATCAGGCATGCAAAGAAACTGCGTTTCACAGGCCTTTGTAAGAGATGTTCCCGGTAGGCTGTTAGAGCACTGTGCAGAGCGAGTTGTTTCTCAGCTTCCAAAAGAGTTGGAAGCAAGATGCTTTGGGGCTCATCTGCCCCTTTGAAATGAAGGCAGCACTTTGTGCCTTGCAGCTCTAGGGCAATGTAGCACACCCAGAGCAGAAGTTCTACTTCAGCCAGATCAGGCCTGCAAAGAAACTGCGTTTCACAGGCCTTTGTAAGAGATGTTCCCGGTAGGCTGTTAGAGCACTGTGCAGAGCGAGTTGTTTCTTAGCTTCCCAGAGAGCTGGAAGCAAGATGCTTTGGGGCCCGTTAATTGTATCCCCTGCTACTTTGCTGTAGTTGTTGATTATTTCTAAAAGTTTTTCTGTGGATTCTTTGGGGTTTTCTATGTATAAGATCATGTCGTCTGCAAACAACGCGAGTTTTACTCCTTCGTTACCTATTTGGATTCCTTTTATTTTTTTTTCCTGCCGAATTGCTCTGGCCAGCACCTCCAGTACTATGTTGAATAGGAGTGGTGAAAGTGGGCACCCTTGTCTTTTTCCTGTCCTCAGAGGGATGGCTTTCAGCTTTTGTCCATTGAGTATGATGTTGGCTGTGGGTCTATCATATATGGCCTTTATTATGTTGAGGTACTTTCCTTCTATACCCATTTTACTGAGGGTTTTTATCATAAATGGGTGTTGGATCTTGTCGAATGCTTTCTCTGCGTCTATTGAGATGATCATGTGGTTTTTGTTTTTCATTTTGTTGATGTAGTGTATCACGTTGATTGACTTGCGGGTGTTGAACCATCCCTGTGTCCCTGGTATAAATCCCACTTGATCATGGTGTATAATCTTTTTGATGTATTGCTGTAATCGGTTTGCCAAAATTTGGTTGAGGATTTTTGCATCTATGTTCATCAGTGATATCGGCCTGTAGTTCTCCTTCTTTGTGTTGTCCTTGTCAGGTTGGGGGATCAGAGTGATGTTGGCTTCATAGAATGTGTTAGGGAGTTCTCCATCTTTCTCAATTTTCTGGAACAGTTTGAGGAGAATAGGTACAAAGAACTCACACTGCTTAACAACAAAAAAACAAACAACCCGATCAAAAAATGGGCAGAGGACATGAACAGACATTTCTCAAAAGAAGATATGAATATGGCCAATAGACACATGAAAAGATGTTCATCATCGCTAATCATCAGGGAAATGCAAATCAAAACTACACTAAGATATCACCTTACCCCCGTTAGATTGGCAAAAACATCCAAAACCAAGAACGACGAATGTTGGAGAGGTTGTGGAGAAAGAGGAACCCTCATACACTGTTGGTGGGAATGCAAACTGGTACAGCCACTATGGAAAACAGTATGGAGATTTCTCAAAAAGTTAAAAATAGAAATACCCTATGACCCAGCCATCCCATTACTGGGTATCTATCCTAAGAACCTGATATCAGATATCTCAAGAGTCCGTTGCACCCCTATGTTCATCGCAGCATTATTTACAATAGCCAAGACGTGGAACCAGCCTACATGCCCAGAAACTGATGATTGGATAAAGAAGATGTGGTATATATACACAATGGAATACTACTCAGCCATAAAAAAGACGACATTGGCCCCTTCACAACAATGTGGATGGACCTCGAGGGCATTATGTTAAGCGAAATAAGTCAGTCAGAGAAAGACGAACTCTATATGACTCCACTCATAGGTGGAAATTAGTATATTGAGAAGGAGATCTGATCGGTGGTTACCAGGGAAAAGGGGGGGTGGGGGGAGGGCACGGAAGGGGAAGTGGTGTTCCCACAACATGACTAACAAAAATGTACAACTGAAATTTCACAATCTTGTAATCCATCATAACATTAATAAACAAAAAAAAAAAAAGATGCTTTGGGGCCCATCTGCCCCTATGGAAAGAACGCAGCACTTTGTGCCTTGCAGCTCTAGGGCAATGTAGCAAACCCAGAGCAGAAGTTCTACTTCAGCCAGATCAGGCCCGCAAAGAAACTGCGTTTCACAGGCCTTTGTAAGAGATGTTCCCGGTAGGCTGTTAGAGCACTGTGCAGAGCGAGTTGTTTCTTAGCTTCCCAAAGAGCTGGAAGCAAGATGCTTTGGGGCCCTTCTCACCCTTTGGCAAGAAGGCAGCACTTTGTGCCTTGCAGCTCTAAGGCAATGTAGCACACCCAGAGCAGAAGTTCTACTTCAGCCAGATCAGGCATGCAAAGAAACTGCGTTTCACAGGCCTTTGTAAGAGATGTTCGCAGTAGGCTGTTAGAGCACTGTGCAGAGCGAGTTGTTTCTCAGCCTCCAAAAGAGTTGGAAGCAAGATGCTTTGGGGCTCATCTGCCCCTTTGAAATGAAGGCAGCACTTTGTGCCTTGCAGCTCTAGGGCAATGTAGCACACCCAGAGCAGAAGTTGTACTTCAGCCAGATCAGGCCTGCAAAGAAACTTCGTTTCACAGGCCTTTGTAAGAGATATTCCCGGTAGGCTGTTAGAGCACTGTGCAGAGCAAGTTGTTTCTTAGCTTCCCAGAGAGCTGGAAGCAAGATGCTTTGGGGAGCGTTAATTGTATCCCCTGCTACTTTGCTGTAGTTGTTGATTATTTCTAATAGTTTTTCTGTGGATTCTTTGGGGTTTTCTATGTATAAGATCATGTCGTCTGCAAACAACGCGAGTTTTACTTCTTCGTTAACTATTTGGATTCCTTTTATTTTTTTTTCCTGCCGAATTGCTCTGGCCAGAACCTCCAGTACTATGTTGAATAGGAGTGGTGAAAGTGGACACCCTTGTCTTGTTCCTGTCCTCAGAGGGATGGCTTTCAGCTTTTGTCCATTGAGTATGCTGTTGGCTGTGGGTCTATCATATATGGCCTTTATTATGTTGAGGTACTTTCCTTCTATACCCATTTTACTGAGGGTTGTTATCATAAATGGGTGTTGGATCTTGTCGAATGCTTTCTCTGCGTCTATTGAGATGATCATGTGGTTTTTGTTTTTCATTTTGTTGATGTAGTGTATCACGTTGATTGACTTGCGGGTGTTGAACCATCCCTGTGTCCCTGGTATAAATCCCACTTGATCATGGTGTATAATCTTTTTGATGTATTGCTGTAATCGGTTTGCCAAAATTTTGTTGAGGATTTTTGCATCTATGTTCATCAGTGATATCGGCCTGTAGTTCTCCTTCTTTGTGTTGTCCTTGTCAGGTTGGGGGATCAGAGTGATGTTGGCTTCATAGAATGTGTTAGGGAGTTCTCCATCTTTCTCAATTTTCTGGAACAGTTTGAGGAGAATAGGTACAAAGAACTCACACTGCTTAACAACAAAAAAACAAACAACCCGATCAAAAAATGGGCAGAGGACATGAACAGACATTTCTCAAAAGAAGATATGAATATGGCCAATAGGCACATGAAAAGATGTTCATCATCGCTAATCATCAGGGAAATGCAAATCAAAACTACACTAAGATATCACCTTACCCCCGTTAGATTGGCAAAAACATCCAAAACCAAGAACGACAAATGTTGGAGAGGTTGTGGAGAAAGAGGAACCCTCATACACTGTTGGTTGGAATGCAAACTGGTACAGCCACTATGGAAAACAGTATGGAGATTTCTCAAAAAGTTAAAAATAGAAATACCCTACGACCCAGCCATCCCATTACTGGGTATCTATCCTAAGAACCTGATATCAGATATCTCAAGAGTCCGTTGCACCCCTATGTTCATCGCAGCATTATTTACAATAGCCAAGACGTGGAACCAGCCTACATGCCCAGAAACTGATGATTGGATAAAGAAGATGTGGTATATATACACAATGGAATACTACTCAGCCATAAAAAAGACGACATTGGCCCCTTCACAACAATGTGGATGGACCTCGAGGGCATTATGTTAAGCGAAATAAGTCAGTCAGAGAAAGACGAACTCTATATGACTCCACTCATAGGTGGAAATTAGTATATTGAGAAGGAGATCTGATCGGTGGTTACCAGGGAAAAGGGGGGGTGGGGGGAGGGCACGGAGGGGGAAGTGGTGTTCCCACAACATGACTAACAAAAATGTACAACTGAAATTTCACAAGCTTGTAATCCATCATAACATTAATAAACAAAAAGAAAAAAAAGATGCTTTGGGGCCCATCTGCCCCTATGGAAAGAACGCAGCACTTTGTGCCTTGCAGCTCTAGGGCAATGTAGCACACCCAGAGCAGAAGTTCTACTTCAGCCAGATCAGGCCCGCAAAGAAACTGCGTTTCACAGGCCTTTGTAAGAGATGTTCCCGGTAGGCTGTTAGAGCACTGTGCAGAGCGAGTTGTTCCTTAGCTTCCCAAAGAGCTGGAAGCAAGATGCTTTGGGGCCCTTCTCACCCTTTGGCAAGAAGGCAGCACTTTGTGCCTTGCAGCTCTAAGGCAATGTAGCACACCCAGAGCAGAAGTTCTACCTCAGCCAGATCAGGCATGCAAAGAAACTGCGTTTCACAGGCCTTTGTAAGAGATGTTCGCGGTAGGCTGTTAGAGCACTGTGCAGAGCGAGTTGTTTCTTAGCTTCCCAAAGAGCTGCAAGCAAGATTCTTTAGGGGCCATCTGCCCTTAAGGAAAGAAGGCAGCCCTTCTGCCTTGCAGCTCTAGGGCAATGTAGCACACCCAGAGCAGTTGTTCTACTACTGCCAGGTCAGGACCGCAAAGAAACTTCGTTTCACAGGCCTTTGTAAGAGATGTTCCCGGTAGGCTGTAAGAGCACTGTGCAGAGCGACTAGTTTCTTAGCTTCCCAGAGAGCTGGAAGCAAGATGCTTTGGGGGCCTTCTCACCCTTTGGAAAGAAGGCAGCACTTTGTGGCTTGCAGCTCTAGGGCAATGTAGCACACCCAGAGCAGAAGTTCTACTTCAGCCAGATCAGGCATGCAAAGAAACTGCGTTTCACAGGCCTTTGTAAGAGATGTTCCCGGTAGGCTGTTAGAGCACTGTGCAGAGCGAGTTGTTTCTCAGCTTCCAAAAGAGTTGGAAGCAAGATGCTTTGGGGCTCATCTGCCCCTTTGAAATGAAGGCAGCACTTTGTGCCTTGCAGCTCTAGGGCAATGTAGCACACCCAGAGCAGAAGTTCTACTTCAGCCAGATCAGGCCTGCAAAGAAACTGCGTTTCACAGGCCTTTGTAAGAGATGTTCCCGGTAGGCTGTTAGAGCACTGTGCAGAGCGAGTTGTTTCTTAGCTTCCCAGAGAGCTGGAAGCAAGATGCTTTGGGGCCCGTTAATTGTATCCCCTGCTACTTTGCTGTAGTTGTTGATTATTTCTAAAAGTTTTTCTGTGGATTCTTTGGGGTTTTCTATGTATAAGATCATGTCGTCTGCAAACAACGCGAGTTTTACTCCTTCGTTACCTATTTGGATTCCTTTTATTTTTTTTTCCTGCCGAATTGCTCTGGCCAGCACCTCCAGTACTATGTTGAATAGGAGTGGTGAAAGTGGGCACCCTTGTCTTTTTCCTGTCCTCAGAGGGATGGCTTTCAGCTTTTGTCCATTGAGTATGATGTTGGCTGTGGGTCTATCATATATGGCCTTTATTATGTTGAGGTACTTTCCTTCTATACCCATTTTACTGAGGGTTTTTATCATAAATGGGTGTTGGATCTTGTCGAATGCTTTCTCTGCGTCTATTGAGATGATCATGTGGTTTTTGTTTTTCATTTTGTTGATGTAGTGTATCACGTTGATTGACTTGCGGGTGTTGAACCATCCCTGTGTCCCTGGTATAAATCCCACTTGATCATGGTGTATAATCTTTTTGATGTATTGCTGTAATCGGTTTGCCAAAATTTGGTTGAGGATTTTTGCATCTATGTTCATCAGTGATATCGGCCTGTAGTTCTCCTTCTTTGTGTTGTCCTTGTCAGGTTGGGGGATCAGAGTGATGTTGGCTTCATAGAATGTGTTAGGGAGTTCTCCATCTTTCTCAATTTTCTGGAACAGTTTGAGGAGAATAGGTACAAAGAACTCACACTGCTTAACAACAAAAAAACAAACAACCCGATCAAAAAATGGGCAGAGGACATGAACAGACATTTCTCAAAAGAAGATATGAATATGGCCAATAGACACATGAAAAGATGTTCATCATCGCTAATCATCAGGGAAATGCAAATCAAAACTACACTAAGATATCACCTTACCCCCGTTAGATTGGCAAAAACATCCAAAACCAAGAACGACGAATGTTGGAGAGGTTGTGGAGAAAGAGGAACCCTCATACACTGTTGGTGGGAATGCAAACTGGTACAGCCACTATGGAAAACAGTATGGAGATTTCTCAAAAAGTTAAAAATAGAAATACCCTATGACCCAGCCATCCCATTACTGGGTATCTATCCTAAGAACCTGATATCAGATATCTCAAGAGTCCGTTGCACCCCTATGTTCATCGCAGCATTATTTACAATAGCCAAGACGTGGAACCAGCCTACATGCCCAGAAACTGATGATTGGATAAAGAAGATGTGGTATATATACACAATGGAATACTACTCAGCCATAAAAAAGACGACATTGGCCCCTTCACAACAATGTGGATGGACCTCGAGGGCATTATGTTAAGCGAAATAAGTCAGTCAGAGAAAGACGAACTCTATATGACTCCACTCATAGGTGGAAATTAGTATATTGAGAAGGAGATCTGATCGGTGGTTACCAGGGAAAAGGGGGGGTGGGGGGAGGGCACGGAAGGGGAAGTGGTGTTCCCACAACATGACTAACAAAAATGTACAACTGAAATTTCACAATCTTGTAATCCATCATAACATTAATAAACGAAAAGAAAAAAAAGATGCTTTGGGGCCCATCTGCCCCTATGGAAAGAACGCAGCACTTTGTGCCTTGCAGCTCTAGGGCAATGTAGCACACCCAGAGCAGAAGTTCTACTTCAGCCAGATCAGGCCCGCAAAGAAACTGCGTTTCACAGGCCTTTGTAAGAGATGTTCCCGGTAGGCTGTTAGAGCACTGTGCAGAGCGAGTTGTTTCTTAGCTTCCCAAAGAGCTGCAAGCAAGATGCTTTAGGGGCCATCTGCCCTTAAGGAAAGAAGGCAGCCCTTCTGCCTTGCAGCTCTAGGGCAATGTAGCACACCCAGCAAGTTGTTTCTTAGCTTCCGAAAGAGCTGGAAGCAAGATGCTTTGGGGCCCTTCTCACCCTTTGGAAAGAAGGCAGCACTTTGTGAATTGCAGCTCTAGGGCAATGTAGCACACGCAGAGCAGAAGTTCTACTTCACCCAGATCAGGCCTGCAAAGAAACTGCGTTTCACAGGCCTTTGTAAGAGATGTTCGCGGTAGGCTGTTAGAGCACTGTGCAGAGCGAGTTGTTTCTTAGCTTCCCAAAGAGCTGGAAGCAAGATGCTTTGGGGCCCTTCTCACCCTTTGGCAAGAAGGCAGCACTTTGTGCCTTGCAGCTCTAGGGCAATGTAGCACACGCAGAGCAGAAGTTCTACTTCAGCCAGATCAGGCCTGCAAATAAACTGCGTTTCACAGGCCTTTGTAAGAGATGATCGCGGTAGGCTGTTAGAGCACTGTGCAGAGCGAGTTGTTTCTCAGCTTCCAAAAGAGTTGGAAGCAAGATGCTTTGGGGCTCATCTGCCCCTTTGAAATGAAGACAGCACTTTGTGCCTTGCAGCTCTAGGGCAATGTGGCACACCCAGAGCAGTAGTTCTACTTCAGCCAGATCAGGCCTGCAAAGAAACTGCGTTTCACAGGCCTTTGTAAGAGATGTTCCCGGTAGGCTATTAGAGCACTGTGCAGAGCGAGTTGTTTCTTAGCTTCCCAGAGAGCTGGAAGCAAGATGCTTTGGGGCCCGTTAATTGTATCCCCTGCTACTTTGCTGTAGTTGTTGATTATTTCTAATAGTTTTTCTGTGGATTCTTTGGGGTTTTCTATGTATAAGATCATGTCGTCTGCAAACAACGCGAGTTTTACTTCTTCGTTAACTATTTGGATTCCTTTTATTTTTTTTTCCTGCCGAATTGCTCTGGCCAGAACCTCCAGTACTATGTTGAATAGGAGTGGTGAAAGTGGACACCCTTGTCTTGTTCCTGTCCTCAGAGGGATGGCTTTCAGCTTTTGTCCATTGAGTATGATGTTGGCTGTGGGTCTATCATATATGGCCTTTATTATGTTGAGGTACTTTCCTTCTATACCCATTTTACTGAGGGTTTTTATCATAAATGGGTGTTGGATCTTGTCGAATGCTTTCTCTGCGTCTATTGAGATGATCATGTGGTTTTTGTTTTTCATTTTGTTGATGTAGTGTATCACGTTGATTGACTTGCGGGTGTTGAACCATCCCTGTGTCCCTGGTATAAATCCCACTTGATCATGGTGTATAATCTTTTTGATGTATTGCTGTAATCGGTTTGCCAAAATTTTGTTGAGGATTTTTGCATCTATGTTCATCAGTGATATCGGCCTGTAGTTCTCCTTCTTTGTGTTGTCCTTGTCAGGTTGGGGGATCAGAGTGATGTTGGCTTCATAGAATGTGTTAGGGAGTTCTCCATCTTTCTCAATTTTCTGGAACAGTTTGAGGAGAATAGGTACAAAGAACTCACACTGCTTAACAACAAAAAAACAAACAACCCGATCAAAAAATGGGCAGAGGACATGAACAGACATTTCTCAAAAGAAGATATGAATATGGCCAATAGACACATGAAAAGATGTTCATCATCGCTAATCATCAGGGAAATGCAAATCAAAACTACACTAAGATATCACCTTACCCCCGTTAGATTGGCAAAAACATCCAAAACCAAGAACGACGAATGTTGGAGAGGTTGTGGAGAAAGAGGAACCCTCATACACTGTTGGTGGGAATGCAAACTGGTACAGCCACTATGGAAAACAGTATGGAGATTTCTCAAAAAGTTAAAAATAGAAATACCCTATGACCCAGCCATCCCATTACTGGGTATCTATCCTAAGAACCTGATATCAGATATCTCAAGAGTCCGTTGCACCCCTATGTTCATCGCAGCATTATTTACAATAGCCAAGACGTGGAACCAGCCTACATGCCCAGAAACTGATGATTGGATAAAGAAGATGTGGTATATATACACAATGGAATACTACTCTGCCACAAAAAAAGACGACATTGGCCCATTCACAACAATGTGGATGGACCTCGAGGGCATTATGTTAAGCGAAATAAGTCAGTCAGAGAAAGACGAACTCTATATGACTCCACTCATAGGTGGAAATTACTATATTGAGAAGGAGATCTGATCGGTGGTTACCAGGGAAAAGGGGGGGTGGGGGGAGGGCACGGAGTGGGAAGTGGTGTTCCCACAACATGACTAACAAAAATGTACAACTGAAATTTCACAAGCTTGTAATCCATCATAACATTAATAAACAAACAAACAAAAAAAAAGATGCTTTGGGGCCCATCTGCCCCTATGGAAAGAATGCAGCACTTTGTGCCTTGCAGCTCTAGCGCAATGTAGCACACCCAGAGCAGAAGTTCTACTTCAGCCAGATCAGGCCCGCAAAGAAACTGCGTTTCACAGGCCTTTGTAAGAGATGTTCCCGGTAGGCTGTTAGAGCACTGTGCAGAGCGAGTTGTTTCTTAGCTTCCCAAAGAGCTGCAAGCAAGATTCTTTAGGGGCCATCTGCCCTTAAGGAAAGAAGGCAGCCCTTCTGCCTTGCAGCTCTAGGGCAATGTAGCACACCCAGAGCAGTTGTTCTACTACTGCCAGGTCAGGCCTGCAAAGAAACTTCGTTTCACAGGCCTTTGTAAGAGATGTTCCCGGTAGGCTGTAAGAGCACTGTGCAGAGCGACTAGTTTCTTAGCTTCCCAGAGAGCTGGAAGCAAGATGCTTTGGGGGCCTTCTCACCCTTTGGAAAGAAGGCAGCACTTTGTGGCTTGCAGCTCTAGGGCAATGTAGCACACCCAGAGTAGAAGTTCTACTTCAGCCAGATCAGGCATGCAAAGAAACTGCGTTTCACAGGCCTTTGTAAGAGATGTTCCCGGTAGGCTGTTAGAGCACTGTGCAGAGCGAGTTGTTTCTCAGCTTCCAAAAGAGTTGGAAGCAAGATGCTTTGGGGCTCATCTGCCCCTTTGAAATGAAGGCAGCACTTTGTGCCTTGCAGCTCTAGGGCAATGTAGCACACCCAGAGCAGAAGTTCTACTTCAGCCAGATCAGGCCTGCAAAGAAACTCCGTTTCACAGGCCTTTTTAAGAGATGTTCCCGGTAGGCTGTTAGAGCACTGTGCAGAGCGAGTTGTTTCTTAGCTTCCCAAAGAGCTGGAAGCAAGATGCTTTGGGGCCCTTCTCACCCTTTGGCAAGAAGGCAGCACTTTGTGAATTGCAGCTCTAGGGCAATGTAGCACACGCAGAGCAGAAGTTCTACTTCAGCCAGATCAGGCCTGCAAAGAAACTGCGTTTCACAGGCCTTTGTAAGAGATGTTCGCAGTAGGCTGTTAGAGCACTGTGCAGAGCGAGTTGTTTCTTAGCTTCCCAAACAGCCGGAAGCAAGATGCTTTGGGGGCCATCTGCCCTTAGTAAAGAAGGCAGCACTTTGTGCCTTGCAGCTCTAGGGCAATGTAGCACACCCAGAGCAGAAGTTGTACTTCAGCCAGATCAGGCCTGCAAGGAAACTGCGTTTCACAGGCCTTTGTAAGAGATGTTCCCGGTAGGCTGTTAGAGCACTGTGCAGAGCGAGTTGTTTCTTCGCTTCCCAAACAGCCGGAAGCAAGATGCTTTGGGGCCCTTCTCACCCTTTGGAAAGAAGGCAGCACTTTGTGCCTTGCAGCTCTAGGGCAATGTAGCACACCCAGAGCAGAAGTTGTACTTCAGCCAGATCAGGCCTGCAAAGAAACTGCGTTTCACAGGCCTTTGTAAGAGATGTTCCCGGTAGGCTGTTAGAGCACTGTGCAGAGCGAGTTGTTTCCTAGCTTCCCAAAGAGCTGGAAGCCAGATGCTTTGGGGCCCTTCTCACCCTTTGGAAAGAAGGCAGCACTTTGTGCCCTGCAGCTCTAGGGCAATGTAGCACACCCAAAGCAGAAGTTCTACTTCTGCCAGGTTAGGCCTGCAAAGAAACTTCGTTTCACAGGCCTTTGTAAGAGATGTTCCCGGTAGGCTCTTAGAGCACTGTGCAGAGCGAGTTGTTTCTTAGCTTCCCAAGGAGCTGGAAGCAAGATGCTTTGGGGCCCTTCTCACCCTTTGGAAAGAAGGCAGCACTTTGTGCCTTGCAGCTCTAGGGCAATGTAGCACACCCAGAGCCTAAGTTCTACTTCCGCTAGATCAGACCTGCAAAGAAACTTCGTTTCACAGGCCTTTGTAAGAGATGTTCCCGGTAGGCTGTAAGAGCAGTGTGCAGAGTGACTAGTTTCTTAGCTTCCCAGAGAGCTGGAAGCAAGATGCTTTGGGGCCCATATGCCCCTATGGAAAGAACGCAGCACTTTGTGCCTTGCAGCTCTAGGGCAATGCAGCACACCCCGAGCAGAAGTTCTACTTCAGCCAGATCAGGCCTGCAAAGAAACTGCGTTTCACAGGCCTTTGTAAGAGATGTTCCCGGTAGGCTGTAAGAGCACTGTGCAGAGCGAGTTGTTTCTTAGCTTCCCAGAGAGCTGGAAGCAAGATGCTTTGGGGCCCGTTAATTTTATACCCTGCTACTTTGCTGTAGTTGTTGATTATTTCTAATAGTTTTTCTGTGGATTCTTTGGGGTTTTCTATGTATAAGATCATGTCGTCTGCAAACAACGCGAGTTTTACTTCTTCGTTACCTATTTGGATTCCTTCTATTTGTTTTTCCTGCCGAATTGCTCTGGCCAGCACCTCCAGTACTATGTTGAATAGGAGTGGTGAAAGTGGGCACCCTTGTCTTGTTCCTGTCCTCAGAGGGATGGCTTTCAGCTTTTGTCCATTGAGTATGATGTTGGCTGTGGGTCTATCATATATGGCCTTTATTATGTTGAGGTACTTTCCTTCTATACCCATTTTACTGAGGGTTTTTATCATAAATGGGTGTTGGATCTTGTCGAATGCTTTCTCTGCGTCTATTGAGATGATCATGTGGTTTTTGTTTTTCATTTTGTTGATGTAGTGTATCACGTCGATTGACTTGCGGGTGTTGAACCATCCCTGTGTCCCTGGTATAAATCCCACTTGATCATGGTGTATAATCTTTTTGATGTATTGCTGTAATCGGTTTGCCAAAATTTTGTTGAGGATTTTTGCATCTATGTTCATCAGTGATATCGGCCTGTAGTTCTCCTTCTTTGTGTTGTCCTTGTCAGGTTGGAGGATCACAGTGATGTTGGCTTCATAGAATGTGTTAGGGAGTTCTCCATCTTTCTCAATTTTCTGGAACAGTTTGAGGAGAATAGGTACAAAGAACTCACACTGCTTAACAACAAAAAAACAAACAACCCGATCAAAAAATGGGCAGAGGACATGAACAGACATTTCTCAAAAGAAGATATGAATATGGCCAATAGACACATGAAAAGATGTGCATCATCGCTAATCATCAGGGAAATGCAAATCAAAACTACACTAAGATATCACCTTACCCCCGTTAGATTGGCAAAAACATGCAAAACCAAGAACGACAAATGTTGGAGAGGTTGTGGAGAAAGAGGAACCCTCATACACTGTTGGTGGGAATGCAAACTGGTACAGCCACTATGGAAAACAGTATGGAGATTTCTCAAAAAGTTAAAAATAGAAATACCCTATGACCCAGCCATCCCATTACTGGGTATCTATCCTAAGAACCTGATATCAGATATCTCAAGAGTCCGTTGCACCCCTATGTTCATCGCAGCATTATTTACAATAGCCAAGACGTGGAACCAGCCTACATGCCCAGAAACTGATGATTGGATAAAGAAGATGTGGTATATATACACAATGGAATGCTACTCAGCCATAAAAAAAGACGACATTGGCCCATTCACAACAATGTGGATGGACCTCGAGGGCATTATGTTAAGCGAAATAAGTCAGTCAGAGAAAGACAGACTCTATATGACTCCACTCATAGGTGGAAATTAGTATATTGAGAAGGAGATCTGATCGGTGGTGACCAGGGAAAACGGGGGGTGGGGGGAGGGCACGGAGGGGGAAGTGGTGTTCCCACAACATGACTAACAAAAATGTACAACTGAAATTTCACAAGCTTGTAATCCATCATAACATTAATAAACAAAACAAAACAAAAAAAGATGCTTTGGGGCCCATCTGCCCCTATGGAAAGAACGCAGCACTTTGTGCCTTGCAGCTGTAGGGCAATGTAGCACACCCAGAGCAGAAGTTCTACTTCATCCAGATCAGGCCTGCAAAGAAACTCCGTTTCACAGGCCTTTTTAAGAGATGTTCCCGGTAGGCTGTTAGTGCACTGTGCAGAGCGAGTTGTTTCTTAGCTTCCCAAAGAGCTGGAAGCAAGATGCTTTGGGGCCCTTCTCACCCTTTGGCAAGAAGGCAGCACTTTGTGAATTGCAGCTCTAGGGCAATGTAGCACACGCAGAGCAGAAGTTCTACTTCAGCCAGATCAGGCCTGCAAAGAAACTGCGTTTCACAGGCCTTTGTAAGAGATGTTCGCAGTAGGCTGTTAGAGCACTGTGCAGAGCGAGTTGTTTCTTAGCTTCCCAAACAGCCGGAAGCAAGATGCTTTGGGGGCCATCTGCCCTTAGTAAAGAAGGCAGCACTTTGTGCCTTGCAGCTCTAGGGCAATGTAGCACACCCAGAGCAGAAGTTGTACTTCAGCCAGATCAGGCCTGCAAGGAAACTGCGTTTCACAGGCCTTTGTAAGAGATGTTCCCGGTAGGCTGTTAGAGCACTGTGCAGAGCGAGTTGTTTCTTCGCTTCCCAAACAGCCGGAAGCAAGATGCTTTGGGGCCCTTCTCACCCTTTGGAAAGAAGGCAGCACTTTGTGCCTTGCAGCTCTAGGGCAATGTAGCACACCCAGAGCAGAAGTTGTACTTCAGCCAGATCAGGCCTGCAAAGAAACTGCGTTTCACAGGCCTTTGTAAGAGATGTTCCCGGTAGGCTGTTAGAGCACTGTGCATAGCGAGTTGTTTCCTAGCTTCCCAAAGAGCTGGAAGCCAGATGCTTTGGGGCCCTTCTCACCCTTTGGAAAGAAGGCAGCACTTTGTGCCCTGCAGCTCTAGGGCAATGTAGCACACCCAAAGCAGAAGTTCTACTTCTGCCAGGTCAGGCCTGCAAAGAAACTTCGTTTCACAGTCCTTTGTAAGAGATGTTCCCGGTAGGCTCTTAGAGCACTGTGCAGAGCGAGTTGTTTCTTAGCTTCCCAAGGAGCTGGAAGCAAGATGCTTTGGGGCCCTTCTCACCCTTTGGAAAGAAGGCAGCACTTTGTGCCTTGCAGCTCTAGGGCAATGTAGCACACCCAGAGCCGAAGTTCTACTTCCGCTAGATCAGACCTGCAAAGAAACTTCGTTTCACAGGCCTTTGTAAGAGATGTTCCCGGTAGGCTGTAAGAGCAGTGTGCAGAGTGACTAGTTTCTTAGCTTCCCAGAGAGCTGGAAGCAAGATGCTTTGGGGCCCATATGCCCCTATGGAAAGAACGCAGCACTTTGTGCCTTGCAGCTCTAGGGCAATGCAGCACACCCCGAGCAGAAGTTCTACTTCAGCCAGATCAGGCCTGCAAAGAAACTGCGTTTCACAGGCCTTTGTAAGAGATGTTCCCGGTAGGCTGTAAGAGCACTGTGCAGAGCGAGTTGTTTCTTAGCTTCCCAGAGAGCTGGAAGCAAGATGCTTTGGGGCCCGTTAATTTTATACCCTGCTACTTTGCTGTAGTTGTTGATTATTTCTAATAGTTTTTCTGTGGATTCTTTGGGGTTTTCTATGTATAAGATCATGTCGTCTGCAAACAACGCGAGTTTTACTTCTTCGTTACCTATTTGGATTCCTTCTATTTGTTTTTCCTGCCGAATTGCTCTGGCCAGCACCTCCAGTACTATGTTGAATAGGAGTGGTGAAAGTGGGCACCCTTGTCTTGTTCCTGTCCTCAGAGGGATGGCTTTCAGCTTTTGTCCATTGAGTATGATGTTGGCTGTGGGTCTATCATATATGGCCTTTATTATGTTGAGGTACTTTCCTTCTATACCCATTTTACTGAGGGTTTTTATCATAAATGGGTGTTGGATCTTGTCGAATGCTTTCTCTGCGTCTATTGAGATGATCATGTGGTTTTTGTTTTTCATTTTGTTGATGTAGTGTATCACGTCGATTGACTTGCGGGTGTTGAACCATCCCTGTGTCCCTGGTATAAATCCCACTTGATCATGGTGTATAATCTTTTTGATGTATTGCTGTAATCGGTTTGCCAAAATTTTGTTGAGGATTTTTGCATCTATGTTCATCAGTGATATCGGCCTGTAGTTCTCCTTCTTTGTGTTGTCCTTGTCAGGTTGGAGGATCACAGTGATGTTGGCTTCATAGAATGTGTTAGGGAGTTCTCCATCTTTCTCAATTTTCTGGAACAGTTTGAGGAGAATAGGTACAAAGAACTCACACTGCTTAACAACAAAAAAACAAACAACCCGATCAAAAAATGGGCAGAGGACATGAACAGACATTTCTCAAAAGAAGATATGAATATGGCCAATAGACACATGAAAAGATGTGCATCATCGCTAATCATCAGGGAAATGCAAATCAAAACTACACTAAGATATCACCTTACCCCCGTTAGATTGGCAAAAACATGCAAAACCAAGAACGACAAATGTTGGAGAGGTTGTGGAGAAAGAGGAACCCTCATACACTGTTGGTGGGAATGCAAACTGGTACAGCCACTATGGAAAACAGTATGGAGATTTCTCAAAAAGTTAAAAATAGAAATACCCTATGACCCAGCCATCCCATTACTGGGTATCTATCCTAAGAACCTGATATCAGATATCTCAAGAGTCCGTTGCACCCCTATGTTCATCGCAGCATTATTTACAATAGCCAAGACGTGGAACCAGCCTACATGCCCAGAAACTGATGATTGGATAAAGAAGATGTGGTATATATACACAATGGAATGCTACTCAGCCATAAAAAAAGACGACATTGGCCCATTCACAACAATGTGGATGGACCTCGAGGGCATTATGTTAAGCGAAATAAGTCAGTCAGAGAAAGACAGACTCTATATGACTCCACTCATAGGTGGAAATTAGTATATTGAGAAGCAGATCTGATCGGTGGTGACCAGGGAAAACGGGGGGTGGGGGGAGGGCACGGAGAGGGAAGTGGTGTTCCCACAACATGACTAACAAAAATGTACAACTGAAATTTCACAAGCTTGTAATCCATCATAACATTAATAAACAAAACAAAACAAAAAAAGATGCTTTGGGGCCCATCTGCCCCTATGGAAAGAACGCAGCACTTTGTGCCTTGCAGCTCTAGGGCAATGTAGCACACCCAGAGCAGAAGTTCTACTTCATCCAGATCAGGCCTGCAAAGAAAC
The DNA here is from genome assembly GCF_041296235.1 of Equus asinus. Taxonomy (NCBI): domain Eukaryota; kingdom Metazoa; phylum Chordata; class Mammalia; order Perissodactyla; family Equidae; genus Equus; species Equus asinus. Next base: position 39,833,898 of record NC_091790.1, read on the forward strand.
TCCGTTTCACAGGCCTTTGTAAGAGATGTTCCCGGTAGGCTGATAGAGCACTGTGCAGAGCGAGTTGTTTCTTAGCTTCCCAAAGAGCTGGAAGCAAGATGCTTTGGGGCCCTTCTCACCCTTTGGAAAGAAGGCAGCACTTTGTGAATTGCAGCTCTAGGGCAATGTAGCACACCCAGAGCAGAAGTTCTACTTCACCCAGATCAGGCCTGCAAAGAAACTGCGTTTCACAGGCCTTTGTAAGAGATGTTCGCGGTAGGCTGTTAGAGCACTGTGCAGAGCGAGTTGTTTCTTAGCTTCCCAAAGAGCTGGAAGCAAGATGCTTTGGGGCCCTTCTCACCCTTTGGCAAGAAGGCAGCACTTTGTGCCTTGCAGCTCTAGGGCAATGTAGCACACGCAGAGCAGAAGTTCTACTTCAGCCAGATCAGGCCTGCAAATAAACTGCGTTTCACAGGCCTTTGTAAGAGATGATCGCGGTAGGCTGTTAGAGCACTGTGCAGAGCGAGTTGTTTCTCAGCTTCCAAAAGAGTTGGAAGCAAGATGCTTTGGGGCTCATCTGCCCCTTTGAAATGAAGGCAGCACTTTGTGCCTTGCAGCTCTAGGGCAATGCAGCACACCCCGAGCAGAAGTTCTACTTCAGCCAGATCAGGCCTGCAAAGAAACTGCGTTTCACAGGCCTTTGTAAGAGATGTTCCCGGTAGGCTGTAAGAGCACTGTGCAGAGCGAGTTGTTTCTTAGCTTCCCAGAGAGCTGGAAGCAAGATGCTTTGGGGCCCGTTAATTTTATACCCTGCTACTTTGCTGTAGTTGTTGATTATTTCTAATAGTTTTTCTGTGGATTCTTTGGGGTTTTCTATGTATAAGATCATGTCGTCTGCAAACAACGCGAGTTTTACTTCTTCGTTACCTATTTGGATTCCTTCTATTTGTTTTTCCTGCCGAATTGCTCTGGCCAGCACCTCCAGTACTATGTTGAATAGGAGTGGTGAAAGTGGGCACCCTTGTCTTGTTCCTGTCCTCAGAGGGATGGCTTTCAGCTTTTGTCCATTGAGTATGATGTTGGCTGTGGGTCTATCATATATGGCCTTTATTATGTTGAGGTACTTTCCTTCTATACCCATTTTACTGAGGGTTTTTATCATAAATGGGTGTTGGATCTTGTCGAATGCTTTCTCTGCGTCTATTGAGATGATCATGTGGTTTTTGTTTTTCATTTTGTTGATGTAGTGTATCACGTCGATTGACTTGCGGGTGTTGAACCATCCCTGTGTCCCTGGTATAAATCCCACTTGATCATGGTGTATAATCTTTTTGATGTATTGCTGTAATCGGTTTGCCAAAATTTGGTTGAGGATTTTTGCATCTATGTTCATCAGTGATATCGGCCTGTAGTTCTCCTTCTTTGTGTTGTCCTTGTCAGGTTGGAGGATCACAGTGATGTTGGCTTCATAGAATGTGTTAGGGAGTTCTCCATCTTTCTCAATTTTCTGGAACAGTTTGAGGAGAATAGGTACAAAGAACTCACACTGCTTAACAACAAAAAAACAAACAACCCGATCAAAAAATGGGCAGAGGACATGAACAGACATTTCTCAAAAGAAGATATGAATATGGCCAATAGACACATGAAAAGATGTGCATCATCGCTAATCATCAGGGAAATGCAAATCAAAACTACACTAAGATATCACCTTACCCCCGTTAGATTGGCAAAAACATGCAAAACCAAGAACGACAAATGTTGGAGAGGTTGTGGAGAAAGAGGAACCCTCATACACTGTTGGTGGGAATGCAAACTGGTACAGCCACTATGGAAAACAGTATGGAGATTTCTCAAAAAGTTAAAAATAGAAATACCCTATGACCCAGCCATCCCATTACTGGGTATCTATCCTAAGAACCTGATATCAGATATCTCAAGAGTCCGTTGCACCCCTATGTTCATCGCAGCATTATTTACAATAGCCAAGACGTGGAACCAGCCTACATGCCCAGAAACTGATGATTGGATAAAGAAGATGTGGTATATATACACAATGGAATGCTACTCAGCCATAAAAAAAGACGACATTGGCCCATTCACAACAATGTGGATGGACCTCGAGGGCATTATGTTAAGCGAAATAAGTCAGTCAGAGAAAGACAGACTCTATATGACTCCACTCATAGGTGGAAATTAGTATATTGAGAAGGAGATCTGATCGGTGGTGACCAGGGAAAACGGGGGGTGGGGGGAGGGCACGGAGTGGGAAGTGGTGTTCCCACAACATGACTAACAAAAATGTACAACTGAAATTTCACAAGCTTGTAATCCATCATAACATTAATAAACAAAACAAAACAAAAAAAGATGCTTTGGGGCCCATCTGCCCCTATGGAAAGAACGCAGCACTTTGTGCCTTGCAGCTCTAGGGCAATGTAGCACACCCAGAGCAGAAGTTCTACTTCATCCAGATCAGGCCTGCAAAGAAACTCCGTTTCACAGGCCTTTGTAAGAGATGTTCCCGGTAGGCTGATAGAGCACTGTGCAGAGCGAGTTGTTTCTTAGCTTCCCAAAGAGCTGGAAGCAAGATGCTTTGGGGCCCTTCTCACCCTTTGGAAAGAAGGCAGCACTTTGTGAATTGCAGCTCTAGGGCAATGTAGCACACCCAGAGCAGAAGTTCTACTTCACCCAGATCAGGCCTGCAAAGAAACTGCGTTTCACAGGCCTTTGTAAGAGATGTTCGCGGTAGGCTGTTAGAGCACTGTGCAGAGCGAGTTGTTTCTTAGCTTCCCAAAGAGCTGGAAGCAAGATGCTTTGGGGCCCTTCTCACCCTTTGGCAAGAAGGCAGCACTTTGTGCCTTGCAGCTCTAGGGCAATGTAGCACACGCAGAGCAGAAGTTCTACTTCAGCCAGATCAGGCCTGCAAATAAACTGCGTTTCACAGGCCTTTGTAAGAGATGATCGCGGTAGGCTGTTAGAGCACTGTGCAGAGCGAGTTGTTTCTCAGCTTCCAAAAGAGTTGGAAGCAAGATGCTTTGGGGCTCATCTGCCCCTTTGAAATGAAGACAGCACTTTGTGCCTTGCAGCTCTAGGGCAATGTGGCACACCCAGAGCAGAAGTTCTACTTCAGCCAGATCAGGCCTGCAAAGAAACTGCGTTTCACAGGCCTTTGTAAGAGATGTTCCCGGTAGGCTATTAGAGCACTGTGCAGAGCGAGTTGTTTCTTAGCTTCCCAGAGAGCTGGAAGCAAGATGCTTTGGGGCCCGTTAATTGTATCCCCTGCTACTTTGCTGTAGTTGTTGATTATTTCTAATAGTTTTTCTGTGGATTCTTTGGGGTTTTCTATGTATAAGATCATGTCGTCTGCAAACAACGCGAGTTTTACTTCTTCGTTAACTATTTGGATTCCTTTTATTTTTTTTTCCTGCCGAATTGCTCTGGCCAGAACCTCCAGTACTATGTTGAATAGGAGTGGTGAAAGTGGACACCCTTGTCTTGTTCCTGTCCTCAGAGGGATGGCTTTCAGCTTTTGTCCATTGAGTATGATGTTGGCTGTGGGTCTATCATATATGGCCTTTATTATGTTGAGGTACTTTCCTTCTATACCCATTTTACTGAGGGTTTTTATCATAAATGGGTGTTGGATCTTGTCGAATGCTTTCTCTGCGTCTATTGAGATGATCATGTGGTTTTTGTTTTTCATTTTGTTGATGTAGTGTATCACGTTGATTGACTTGCGGGTGTTGAACCATCCCTGTGTCCCTGGTATAAATCCCACTTGATCATGGTGTATAATCTTTTTGATGTATTGCTGTAATCGGTTTGCCAAAATTTTGTTGAGGATTTTTGCATCTATGTTCATCAGTGATATCGGCCTGTAGTTCTCCTTCTTTGTGTTGTCCTTGTCAGGTTGGGGGATCAGAGTGATGTTGGCTTCATAGAATGTGTTAGGGAGTTCTCCATCTTTCTCAATTTTCTGGAACAGTTTGAGGAGAATAGGTACAAAGAACTCACACTGCTTAACAACAAAAAAACAAACAACCCGATCAAAAAATGGGCAGAGGACATGAACAGACATTTCTCAAAAGAAGATATGAATATGGCCAATAGACACATGAAAAGATGTTCATCATCGCTAATCATCAGGGAAATGCAAATCAAAACTACACTAAGATATCACCTTACCCCCGTTAGATTGGCAAAAACATCCAAAACCAAGAACGACGAATGTTGGAGAGGTTGTGGAGAAAGAGGAACCCTCATACACTGTTGGTGGGAATGCAAACTGGTACAGCCACTATGGAAAACAGTATGGAGATTTCTCAAAAAGTTAAAAATAGAAATACCCTATGACCCAGCCATCCCATTACTGGGTATCTATCCTAAGAACCTGATATCAGATATCTCAAGAGTCCGTTGCACCCCTATGTTCATCGCAGCATTATTTACAATAGCCAAGACGTGGAACCAGCCTACATGCCCAGAAACTGATGATTGGATAAAGAAGATGTGGTATATATACACAATGGAATACTACTCTGCCACAAAAAAAGACGACATTGGCCCATTCACAACAATGTGGATGGACCTCAAGGGCATTATGTTAAGCGAAATAAGTCAGTCAGAGAAAGACGAACTCTATATGACTCCACTCATAGGTGGAAATTACTATATTGAGAAGGAGATCTGATCGGTGGTTACCAGGGAAAAGGGGGGGTGGGGGGAGGGCACGGAGTGGGAAGTGGTGTTCCCACAACATGACTAACAAAAATGTACAACTGAAATTTCACAAGCTTGTAATCCATCATAACATTAATAAACAAACAAACAAAAAAAAAGATGCTTTGGGGCCCATCTGCCCCTATGGAAAGAATGCAGCACTTTGTGCCTTGCAGCTCTAGCGCAATGTAGCACACCCAGAGCAGAAGTTCTACTTCAGCCAGATCAGGCCCGCAAAGAAACTGCGTTTCACAGGCCTTTGTAAGAGATGTTCCCGGTAGGCTGTTAGAGCACTGTGCAGAGCGAGTTGTTTCTTAGCTTGCCAAAGAGCTGCAAGCAAGATTCTTTAGGGGCCATCTGCCCTTAAGGAAAGAAGGCAGCCCTTCTGCCTTGCAGCTCTAGGGCAATGTAGCACACCCAGAGCAGTTGTTCTACTACTGCCAGGTCAGGCCTGCAAAGAAACTTCGTTTCACAGGCCTTTGTAAGAGATGTTCCCGGTAGGCTGTAAGAGCACTGTGCAGAGCGACTAGTTTCTTAGCTTCCCAGAGAGCTGGAAGCAAGATGCTTTGGGGGCCTTCTCACCCTTTGGAAAGAAGGCAGCACTTTGTGGCTTGCAGCTCTAGGGCAATGTAGCACACCCAGAGTAGAAGTTCTACTTCAGCCAGATCAGGCATGCAAAGAAACTGCGTTTCACAGGCCTTTGTAAGAGATGTTCCCGGTAGGCTGTTAGAGCACTGTGCAGAGCGAGTTGTTTCTCAGCTTCCAAAAGAGTTGGAAGCAAGATGCTTTGGGGCTCATCTGCCCCTTTGAAATGAAGGCAGCACTTTGTGCCTTGCAGCTCTAGGGCAATGTAGCACACCCAGAGCAGAAGTTCTACTTCAGCCAGATCAGGCCTGCAAAGAAACTCCGTTTCACAGGCCTTTTTAAGAGATGTTCCCGGTAGGCTGTTAGAGCACTGTGCAGAGCGAGTTGTTTCTTAGCTTCCCAAAGAGCTGGAAGCAAGATGCTTTGGGGCCCTTCTCACCCTTTGGCAAGAAGGCAGCACTTTGTGAATTGCAGCTCTAGGGCAATGTAGCACACGCAGAGCAGAAGTTCTACTTCAGCCAGATCAGGCCTGCAAAGAAACTGCGTTTCACAGGCCTTTGTAAGAGATGTTCGCAGTAGGCTGTTAGAGCACTGTGCAGAGCGAGTTGTTTCTTAGCTTCCCAAACAGCCGGAAGCAAGATGCTTTGGGGGCCATCTGCCCTTAGTAAAGAAGGCAGCACTTTGTGCCTTGCAGCTCTAGGGCAATGTAGCACACCCAGAGCAGAAGTTGTACTTCAGCCAGATCAGGCCTGCAAGGAAACTGCGTTTCACAGGCCTTTGTAAGAGATGTTCCCGGTAGGCTGTTAGAGCACTGTGCAGAGCGAGTTGTTTCTTCGCTTCCCAAACAGCCGGAAGCAAGATGCTTTGGGGCCCTTCTCACCCTTTGGAAAGAAGGCAGCACTTTGTGCCTTGCAGCTCTAGGGCAATGTAGCACACCCAGAGCAGAAGTTGTACTTCAGCCAGATCAGGCCTGCAAAGAAACTGCGTTTCACAGGCCTTTGTAAGAGATGTTCCCGGTAGGCTGTTAGAGCACTGTGCAGAGCGAGTTGTTTCCTAGCTTCCCAAAGAGCTGGAAGCCAGATGCTTTGGGGCCCTTCTCACCCTTTGGAAAGAAGGCAGCACTTTGTGCCCTGCAGCTCTAGGGCAATGTAGCACACCCAAAGCAGAAGTTCTACTTCTGCCAGGTTAGGCCTGCAAAGAAACTTCGTTTCACAGGCCTTTGTAAGAGATGTTCCCGGTAGGCTCTTAGAGCACTGTGCAGAGCGAGTTGTTTCTTAGCTTCCCAAGGAGCTGGAAGCAAGATGCTTTGGGGCCCTTCTCACCCTTTGGAAAGAAGGCAGCACTTTGTGCCTTGCAGCTCTAGGGCAATGTAGCACACCCAGAGCCTAAGTTCTACTTCCGCTAGATCAGACCTGCAAAGAAACTTCGTTTCACAGGCCTTTGTAAGAGATGTTCCCGGTAGGCTGTAAGAGCAGTGTGCAGAGTGACTAGTTTCTTAGCTTCCCAGAGAGCTGGAAGCAAGATGCTTTGGGGCCCATATGCCCCTATGGAAAGAACGCAGCACTTTGTGCCTTGCAGCTCTAGGGCAATGCAGCACACCCCGAGCAGAAGTTCTACTTCAGCCAGATCAGGCCTGCAAAGAAACTGCGTTTCACAGGCCTTTGTAAGAGATGTTCCCGGTAGGCTGTAAGAGCACTGTGCAGAGCGAGTTGTTTCTTAGCTTCCCAGAGAGCTGGAAGCAAGATGCTTTGGGGCCCGTTAATTTTATACCCTGCTACTTTGCTGTAGTTGTTGATTATTTCTAATAGTTTTTCTGTGGATTCTTTGGGGTTTTCTATGTATAAGATCATGTCGTCTGCAAACAACGCGAGTTTTACTTCTTCGTTACCTATTTGGATTCCTTCTATTTGTTTTTCCTGCCGAATTGCTCTGGCCAGCACCTCCAGTACTATGTTGAATAGGAGTGGTGAAAGTGGGCACCCTTGTCTTGTTCCTGTCCTCAGAGGGATGGCTTTCAGCTTTTGTCCATTGAGTATGATGTTGGCTGTGGGTCTATCATATATGGCCTTTATTATGTTGAGGTACTTTCCTTCTATACCCATTTTACTGAGGGTTTTTATCATAAATGGGTGTTGGATCTTGTCGAATGCTTTCTCTGCGTCTATTGAGATGATCATGTGGTTTTTGTTTTTCATTTTGTTGATGTAGTGTATCACGTCGATTGACTTGCGGGTGTTGAACCATCCCTGTGTCCCTGGTATAAATCCCACTTGATCATGGTGTATAATCTTTTTGATGTATTGCTGTAATCGGTTTGCCAAAATTTTGTTGAGGATTTTTGCATCTATGTTCATCAGTGATATCGGCCTGTAGTTCTCCTTCTTTGTGTTGTCCTTGTCAGGTTGGAGGATCACAGTGATGTTGGCTTCATAGAATGTGTTAGGGAGTTCTCCATCTTTCTCAATTTTCTGGAACAGTTTGAGGAGAATAGGTACAAAGAACTCACACTGCTTAACAACAAAAAAACAAACAACCCGATCAAAAAATGGGCAGAGGACATGAACAGACATTTCTCAAAAGAAGATATGAATATGGCCAATAGACACATGAAAAGATGTGCATCATCGCTAATCATCAGGGAAATGCAAATCAAAACTACACTAAGATATCACCTTACCCCCGTTAGATTGGCAAAAACATGCAAAACCAAGAACGACAAATGTTGGAGAGGTTGTGGAGAAAGAGGAACCCTCATACACTGTTGGTGGGAATGCAAACTGGTACAGCCACTATGGAAAACAGTATGGAGATTTCTCAAAAAGTTAAAAATAGAAATACCCTATGACCCAGCCATCCCATTACTGGGTATCTATCCTAAGAACCTGATATCAGATATCTCAAGAGTCCGTTGCACCCCTATGTTCATCGCAGCATTATTTACAATAGCCAAGACGTGGAACCAGCCTACATGCCCAGAAACTGATGATTGGATAAAGAAGATGTGGTATATATACACAATGGAATGCTACTCAGCCATAAAAAAAGACGACATTGGCCCATTCACAACAATGTGGATGGACCTCGAGGGCATTATGTTAAGCGAAATAAGTCAGTCAGAGAAAGACAGACTCTATATGACTCCACTCATAGGTGGAAATTAGTATATTGAGAAGGAGATCTGATCGGTGGTGACCAGGGAAAACGGGGGGTGGGGGGAGGGCACGGAGGGGGAAGTGGTGTTCCCACAACATGACTAACAAAAATGTACAACTGAAATTTCACAAGCTTGTAATCCATCATAACATTAATAAACAAAACAAAACAAAAAAAGATGCTTTGGGGCCCATCTGCCCCTATGGAAAGAACGCAGCACTTTGTGCCTTGCAGCTGTAGGGCAATGTAGCACACCCAGAGCAGAAGTTCTACTTCATCCAGATCAGGCCTGCAAAGAAACTCCGTTTCACAGGCCTTTTTAAGAGATGTTCCCGGTAGGCTGTTAGTGCACTGTGCAGAGCGAGTTGTTTCTTAGCTTCCCAAAGAGCTGGAAGCAAGATGCTTTGGGGCCCTTCTCACCCTTTGGCAAGAAGGCAGCACTTTGTGAATTGCAGCTCTAGGGCAATGTAGCACACGCAGAGCAGAAGTTCTACTTCAGCCAGATCAGGCCTGCAAAGAAACTGCGTTTCACAGGCCTTTGTAAGAGATGTTCGCAGTAGGCTGTTAGAGCACTGTGCAGAGCGAGTTGTTTCTTAGCTTCCCAAACAGCCGGAAGCAAGATGCTTTGGGGGCCATCTGCCCTTAGTAAAGAAGGCAGCACTTTGTGCCTTGCAGCTCTAGGGCAATGTAGCACACCCAGAGCAGAAGTTGTACTTCAGCCAGATCAGGCCTGCAAGGAAACTGCGTTTCACAGGCCTTTGTAAGAGATGTTCCCGGTAGGCTGTTAGAGCACTGTGCAGAGCGAGTTGTTTCTTCGCTTCCCAAACAGCCGGAAGCAAGATGCTTTGGGGCCCTTCTCACCCTTTGGAAAGAAGGCAGCACTTTGTGCCTTGCAGCTCTAGGGCAATGTAGCACACCCAGAGCAGAAGTTGTACTTCAGCCAGATCAGGCCTGCAAAGAAACTGCGTTTCACAGGCCTTTGTAAGAGATGTTCCCGGTAGGCTGTTAGAGCACTGTGCATAGCGAGTTGTTTCCTAGCTTCCCAAAGAGCTGGAAGCCAGATGCTTTGGGGCCCTTCTCACCCTTTGGAAAGAAGGCAGCACTTTGTGCCCTGCAGCTCTAGGGCAATGTAGCACACCCAAAGCAGAAGTTCTACTTCTGCCAGGTCAGGCCTGCAAAGAAACTTCGTTTCACAGTCCTTTGTAAGAGATGTTCCCGGTAGGCTCTTAGAGCACTGTGCAGAGCGAGTTGTTTCTTAGCTTCCCAAGGAGCTGGAAGCAAGATGCTTTGGGGCCCTTCTCACCCTTTGGAAAGAAGGCAGCACTTTGTGCCTTGCAGCTCTAGGGCAATGTAGCACACCCAGAGCCGAAGTTCTACTTCCGCTAGATCAGACCTGCAAAGAAACTTCGTTTCACAGGCCTTTGTAAGAGATGTTCCCGGTAGGCTGTAAGAGCAGTGTGCAGAGTGACTAGTTTCTTAGCTTCCCAGAGAGCTGGAAGCAAGATGCTTTGGGGCCCATATGCCCCTATGGAAAGAACGCAGCACTTTGTGCCTTGCAGCTCTAGGGCAATGCAGCACACCCCGAGCAGAAGTTCTACTTCAGCCAGATCAGGCCTGCAAAGAAACTGCGTTTCACAGGCCTTTGTAAGAGATGTTCCCGGTAGGCTGTAAGAGCACTGTGCAGAGCGAGTTGTTTCTTAGCTTCCCAGAGAGCTGGAAGCAAGATGCTTTGGGGCCCGTTAATTTTATACCCTGCTACTTTGCTGTAGTTGTTGATTATTTCTAATAGTTTTTCTGTGGATTCTTTGGGGTTTTCTATGTATAAGATCATGTCGTCTGCAAACAACGCGAGTTTTACTTCTTCGTTACCTATTTGGATTCCTTCTATTTGTTTTTCCTGCCGAATTGCTCTGGCCAGCACCTCCAGTACTATGTTGAATAGGAGTGGTGAAAGTGGGCACCCTTGTCTTGTTCCTGTCCTCAGAGGGATGGCTTTCAGCTTTTGTCCATTGAGTATGATGTTGGCTGTGGGTCTATCATATATGGCCTTTATTATGTTGAGGTACTTTCCTTCTATACCCATTTTACTGAGGGTTTTTATCATAAATGGGTGTTGGATCTTGTCGAATGCTTTCTCTGCGTCTATTGAGATGATCATGTGGTTTTTGTTTTTCATTTTGTTGATGTAGTGTATCACGTCGATTGACTTGCGGGTGTTGAACCATCCCTGTGTCCCTGGTATAAATCCCACTTGATCATGGTGTATAATCTTTTTGATGTATTGCTGTAATCGGTTTGCCAAAATTTTGTTGAGGATTTTTGCATCTATGTTCATCAGTGATATCGGCCTGTAGTTCTCCTTCTTTGTGTTGTCCTTGTCAGGTTGGAGGATCACAGTGATGTTGGCTTCATAGAATGTGTTAGGGAGTTCTCCATCTTTCTCAATTTTCTGGAACAGTTTGAGGAGAATAGGTACAAAGAACTCACACTGCTTAACAACAAAAAAACAAACAACCCGATCAAAAAATGGGCAGAGGACATGAACAGACATTTCTCCAAAGAAGATATGAACATGGCCAATAGACACATGAAAAGATGTTCATCATCGCTAATCATCAGGGAAATGCAAATCAAAACTACACTAAGATATCACCTTACCCCCGTTAGATTGGCAAAAACATCCAAAACCAAGAACGACAAATGTTGGAGAGGTTGTGGAGAAAGAGGAACCCTCATACACTGTTGGTGGGAATGCAAACTGGTACAGCCACTATGGAAAACAGTATGGAGATTTCTCAAAAAGTTAAAAATAGAAATACCCTATGACCCAGCCATCCCATTACTGGGTATCTATCCTAAGAACCTGATATCAGATATCTCAAGAGTCCGTTGCACCCCTATGTTCATCGCAGCATTATTTACAATAGCCAAGACGTGGAACCAGCCTACATGCCCAGAAACTGATGATTGGATAAAGAAGATGTGGTATATATACACAATGGAATGCTACTCAGCCATAAAAAAAGACGACATTGGCCCATTCACAACAATGTGGATGGACCTCGAGGGCATTATGTTAAGCGAAATAAGTCAGTCAGAGAAAGACAGACTCTATATGACTCCACTCATAGGTGGAAATTAGTATATTGAGAAGGAGATCTGATCGGTGGTGACCAGGGAAAACGGGGGGTGGGGGGAGGGCACGGAGTGGGAAGTGGTGTTCCCACAACATGACTAACAAAAATGTACAACTGAAATTTCACAAGCTTGTAATCCATCATAACATTAATAAACAAAACAAAACAAAAAAAGATGCTTTGGGGCCCATCTGCCCCTATGGAAAGAACGCAGCACTTTGTGCCTTGCAGCTCTAGGGCAATGTAGCACACCCAGAGCAGAAGTTCTACTTCATCCAGATCAGGCCTGCAAAGAAACTCCGTTTCACAGGCCTTTGTAAGAGATGTTCCCGGTAGGCTGATAGAGCACTGTGCAGAGCGAGTTGTTTCTTAGCTTCCCAAAGAGCTGGAAGCAAGATGCTTTGGGGCCCTTCTCACCCTTTGGAAAGAAGGCAGCACTTTGTGAATTGCAGCTCTAGGGCAATGTAGCACACCCAGAGCAGAAGTTCTACTTCACCCAGATCAGGCCTGCAAAGAAACTGCGTTTCACAGGCCTTTGTAAGAGATGTTCGCGGTAGGCTGTTAGAGCACTGTGCAGAGCGAGTTGTTTCTTAGCTTCCCAAAGAGCTGGAAGCAAGATGCTTTGGGGCCCTTCTCACCCTTTGGCAAGAAGGCAGCACTTTGTGCCTTGCAGCTCTAGGGCAATGTAGCACACGCAGAGCAGAAGTTCTACTTCAGCCAGATCAGGCCTGCAAAGAAACTGCGTTTCACAGGCCTTTGTAAGAGATGATCGCGGTAGGCTGTTAGAGCACTGTGCAGAGCGAGTTGTTTCTCAGCTTCCAAAAGAGTTGGAAGCAAGATGCTTTGGGGCTCATCTGCCCCTTTGAAATGAAGACAGCACTTTGTGCCTTGCAGCTCTAGGGCAATGTGGCACACCCAGAGCAGAAGTTCTACTTCAGCCAGATCAGGCCTGCAAAGAAACTGCGTTTCACAGGCCTTTGTAAGAGATGTTCCCGGTAGGCTATTAGAGCACTGTGCAGAGCGAGTTGTTTCTTAGCTTCCCAGAGAGCTGGAAGCAAGATGCTTTGGGGCCCGTTAATTGTATCCCCTGCTACTTTGCTGTAGTTGTTGATTATTTCTAATAGTTTTTCTGTGGATTCTTTGGGGTTTTCTATGTATAAGATCATGTCGTCTGCAAACAACGCGAGTTTTACTTCTTCGTTAACTATTTGGATTCCTTTTATTTTTTTTTCCTGCCGAATTGCTCTGGCCAGAACCTCCAGTACTATGTTGAATAGGAGTGGTGAAAGTGGACACCCTTGTCTTGTTCCTGTCCTCAGAGGGATGGCTTTCAGCTTTTGTCCATTGAGTATGATGTTGGCTGTGGGTCTATCATATATGGCCTTTATTATGTTGAGGTACTTTCCTTCTATACCCATTTTACTGAGGGTTTTTATCATAAATGGGTGTTGGATCTTGTCGAATGCTTTCTCTGCGTCTATTGAGATGATCATGTGGTTTTTGTTTTTCATTTTGTTGATGTAGTGTATCACGTTGATTGACTTGCGGGTGTTGAACCATCCCTGTGTCCCTGGTATAAATCCCACTTGATCATGGTGTATAATCTTTTTGATGTATTGCTGTAATCGGTTTGCCAAAATTTTGTTGAGGATTTTTGCATCTATGTTCATCAGTGATATCGGCCTGTAGTTCTCCTTCTTTGTGTTGTCCTTGTCAGGTTGGGGGATCAGAGTGATGTTGGCTTCATAGAATGTGTTAGGGAGTTCTCCATCTTTCTCAATTTTCTGGAACAGTTTGAGGAGAATAGGTACAAAGAACTCACACTGCTTAACAACAAAAAAACAAACAACCCGATCAAAAAATGGGCAGAGGACATGAACAGACATTTCTCAAAAGAAGATATGAATATGGCCAATAGACACATGAAAAGATGTTCATCATCGCTAATCATCAGGGAAATGCAAATCAAAACTACACTAAGATATCACCTTACCCCCGTTAGATTGGCAAAAACATCCAAAACCAAGAACGACAAATGTTGGAGAGGTTGTGGAGAAAGAGGAACCCTCATACACTGTTGGTGGGAATGCAAACTGGTACAGCCACTATGGAAAACAGTATGGAGATTTCTCAAAAAGTTAAAAATAGAAATACCCTATGACCCAGCCATCCCATTACTGGGTATCTATCCTAAGAACCTGATATCAGATATCTCAAGAGTCCGTTGCACCCCTATGTTCATCGCAGCATTATTTACAATAGCCAAGACGTGGAACCAGCCTACATGCCCAGAAACTGATGATTGGATAAAGAAGATGTGGTATATATACACAATGGAATACTACTCAGCCATAAAAAAAGACGACATTGGCCCATTCACAACAATGTGGATGGACCTCGAGGGCATTATGTTAAGCGAAATAAGTCAGTCAGAGAAAGACGAACTCTATATGACTCCACTCATAGGTGGAAATTACTATATTGAGAAGGAGATCTGATCGGTGGTTACCAGGGAAAAGGGGGGGTGGGGGGAGGGCACGGAGTGGGAAGTGGTGTTCCCACAACATGACTAACAAAAATGTACAACTGAAATTTCACAAGCTTGTAATCCATCATAACATTAATAAACAAACAAACAAAAAAAAAGATGCTTTGGGGCCCATCTGCCCCTATGGAAAGAATGCAGCACTTTGTGCCTTGCAGCTCTAGCGCAATGTAGCACACCCAGAGCAGAAGTTCTACTTCAGCCAGATCAGGCCCGCAAAGAAACTGCGTTTCACAGGCCTTTGTAAGAGATGTTCCCGGTAGGCTGTTAGAGCACTGTGCAGAGCGAGTTGTTTCTTAGCTTCCCAAAGAGCTGCAAGCAAGATTCTTTAGGGGCCATCTGCCCTTAAGGAAAGAAGGCAGCCCTTCTGCCTTGCAGCTCTAGGGCAATGTAGCACACCCAGAGCAGTTGTTCTACTACTGCCAGGTCAGGCCTGCAAAGAAACTTCGTTTCACAGGCCTTTGTAAGAGATGTTCCCGGTAGGCTGTAAGAGCACTGTGCAGAGCGACTAGTTTCTTAGCTTCCCAGAGAGCTGGAAGCAAGATGCTTTGGGGGCCTTCTCACCCTTTGGAAAGAAGGCAGCACTTTGTGGCTTGCAGCTCTAGGGCAATGTAGCACACCCAGAGTAGAAGTTCTACTTCAGCCAGATCAGGCATGCAAAGAAACTGCGTTTCACAGGCCTTTGTAAGAGATGTTCCCGGTAGGCTGTTAGAGCACTGTGCAGAGCGAGTTGTTTCTCAGCTTCCAAAAGAGTTGGAAGCAAGATGCTTTGGGGCTCATCTGCCCCTTTGAAATGAAGGCAGCACTTTGTGCCTTGCAGCTCTAGGGCAATGTAGCACACCCAGAGCAGAAGTTCTACTTCAGCCAGATCAGGCCTGCAAAGAAACTGCGTTTCACAGGCCTTTGTAAGAGATGTTCCCGGTAGGCTGTTAGAGCACTGTGCAGAGCGAGTTGTTTCTTAGCTTCCCAGAGAGCTGGAAGCAAGATGCTTTGGGGCCCGTTAATTGTATCCCCTGCTACTTTGCTGTAGTTGTTGATTATTTCTAATAGTTTTTCTGTGGATTCTTTGGGGTTTTGTATGTATAAGATCATGTCGTCTGCAAACAACGCGAGTTTTACTTCTTCGTTACCTATTTGGATTCCTTTTATTTTTTTTTCCTGCCGAATTGCTCTCTCCAGCACCTCCAGTACTATGTTGAATAGGAGTGGTGAAAGTGGGCACCCTTGTCTTGTTCCTGTCCTCAGAGGGATGGCTTTCAGCTTTTGTCCATTGAGTATGATGTTGGCTGTGGGTCTATCATATATGGCCTTTATTATGTTGAGGTACTTTCCTTCTACACCCATTTTACTGAGGGTTTTTATCATAAATGGGTGTTGGATCTTGTCGAATGCTTTCTCTGCGTCTATTGAGATGATCATGTGGTTTTTGTTTTTCATTTTGTTGATGTAGTGTATCACGTTGATTGACTTGCGGGTGTTGAACCATCCCTGTGTCCCTGGTATAAATCCCACTTGATCATGGTGTATAATCTTTTTGATGTATTGCTGTAATCGGTTTGCCAAAATTTGGTTGAGGATTTTTGCATCTATGTTCATCAGTGATATCGGCCTGTAGTTCTCCTTCTTTGTGTTGTCCTTGTCAGGTTGGGGGATCAGAGTGATGTTGGCTTCATAGAATGTGTTAGGGAGTTCTCCATCTTTCTCAATTTTCTGGAACAGTTTGAGGAGAATAGGTACAAAGAACTCACACTGCTGAACAACAAAAAAACAAACAACCCGATCAAAAAATGGGCAGAGGACATGAACAGACATTTCTCAAAAGAAGATATGAATATGGCCAATAGACACATGAAAAGATGTTCATCATCGCTAATCATCAGGGAAATGCAAATCAAAACTACACTAAGATATCACCTTACCCCCGTTAGATTGGCAAAAACATCCAAAACCAAGAACGACGAATGTTGGAGAGGTTGTGGAGAAAGAGGAACCCTCATACACTGTTGGTGGGAATGCAAACTGGTACAGCCACTATGGAAAACAGTATGGAGATTTCTCAAAAAGTTAAAAATAGAAATACCCTATGACCCAGCCATCCCATTACTGGGTATCTATCCTAAGAACCTGATATCAGATATCTCAAGAGTCCGTTGCACCCCTATGTTCATCGCAGCATTATTTACAATAGCCAAGACGTGGAACCAGCCTACATGCCCAGAAACTGATGATTGGATAAAGAAGATGTGGTATATATACACAATGGAATACTACTCAGCCATAAAAAAAGACGACATTGGCCCATTCACAACAATGTGGATGGACCTCGAGGGCATTATGTTAAGCGAAATAAGTCAGTCAGAGAAAGACGAACTCTATATGACTCCACTCATAGGTGGAAATTACTATATTGAGAAGGAGATCTGATCGGTGGTTACCAGGGAAAAGGGGGGGTGGGGGGAGGGCACGGAGTGGGAAGTGGTGTTCCCACAACATGACTAACAAAAATGTACAACTGAAATTTCACAAGCTTGTAATCCATCATAACATTAATAAACAAACAAACAAAAAAAAAGATGCTTTGGGGCCCATCTGCCCCTATGGAAAGAATGCAGCACTTTGTGCCTTGCAGCTCTAGCGCAATGTAGCACACCCAGAGCAGAAGTTCTACTTCAGCCAGATCAGGCCCGCAAAGAAACTGCGTTTCACAGGCCTTTGTAAGAGATGTTCCCGGTAGGCTGTTAGAGCACTGTGCAGAGCGAGTTGTTTCTTAGCTTCCCAAAGAGCTGCAAGCAAGATTCTTTAGGGGCCATCTGCCCTTAAGGAAAGAAGGCAGCCCTTCTGCCTTGCAGCTCTAGGGCAATGTAGCACACCCAGAGCAGTTGTTCTACTACTGCCAGGTCAGGCCTGCAAAGAAACTTCGTTTCACAGGCCTTTGTAAGAGATGTTCCCGGTAGGCTGTAAGAGCACTGTGCAGAGCGACTAGTTTCTTAGCTTCCCAGAGAGCTGGAAGCAAGATGCTTTGGGGGCCTTCTCACCCTTTGGAAAGAAGGCAGCACTTTGTGGCTTGCAGCTCTAGGGCAATGTAGCACACCCAGAGTAGAAGTTCTACTTCAGCCAGATCAGGCATGCAAAGAAACTGCGTTTCACAGGCCTTTGTAAGAGATGTTCCCGGTAGGCTGTTAGAGCACTGTGCAGAGCGAGTTGTTTCTCAGCTTCCAAAAGAGTTGGAAGCAAGATGCTTTGGGGCTCATCTGCCCCTTTGAAATGAAGGCAGCACTTTGTGCCTTGCAGCTCTAGGGCAATGTAGCACACCCAGAGCAGAAGTTCTACTTCAGCCAGATCAGGCCTGCAAAGAAACTCCGTTTCACAGGCCTTTTTAAGAGATGTTCCCGGTAGGCTGTTAGAGCACTGTGCAGAGCGAGTTGTTTCTTAGCTTCCCAAAGAGCTGGAAGCAAGATGCTTTGGGGCCCTTCTCACCCTTTGGCAAGAAGGCAGCACTTTGTGAATTGCAGCTCTAGGGCAATGTAGCACACGCAGAGCAGAAGTTCTACTTCAGCCAGATCAGGCCTGCAAAGAAACTGCGTTTCACAGGCCTTTGTAAGAGATGTTCGCAGTAGGCTGTTAGAGCACTGTGCAGAGCGAGTTGTTTCTTAGCTTCCCAAACAGCCGGAAGCAAGATGCTTTGGGGGCCATCTGCCCTTAGTAAAGAAGGCAGCACTTTGTGCCTTGCAGCTCTAGGGCAATGTAGCACACCCAGAGCAGAAGTTGTACTTCAGCCAGATCAGGCCTGCAAGGAAACTGCGTTTCACAGGCCTTTGTAAGAGATGTTCCCGGTAGGCTGTTAGAGCACTGTGCAGAGCGAGTTGTTTCTTAGCTTCCCAAACAGCCGGAAGCAAGATGCTTTGGGGCCCTTCTCACCCTTTGGAAAGAAGGCAGCACTTTGTGCCTTGCAGCTCTAGGGCAATGTAGCACACCCAGAGCAGAAGTTGTACTTCAGCCAGATCAGGCCTGCAAAGAAACTGCGTTTCACAGGCCTTTGTAAGAGATGTTCCCGGTAGGCTGTTAGAGCACTGTGCAGAGCGAGTTGTTTCCTAGCTTCCCAAAGAGCTGGAAGCCAGATGCTTTGGGGCCCTTCTCACCCTTTGGAAAGAAGGCAGCACTTTGTGCCCTGCAGCTCTAGGGCAATGTAGCACACCCAAAGCAGAAGTTCTACTTCTGCCAGGTCAGGCCTGCAAAGAAACTTCGTTTCACAGGCCTTTGTAAGAGATGTTCCCGGTAGGCTCTTAGAGCACTGTGCAGAGCGAGTTGTTTCTTAGCTTCCCAAGGAGCTGGAAGCAAGATGCTTTGGGGCCCTTCTCACCCTTTGGAAAGAAGGCAGCACTTTGTGCCTTGCAGCTCTAGGGCAATGTAGCACACCCAGAGCCTAAGTTCTACTTCCGCTAGATCAGACCTGCAAAGAAACTTCGTTTCACAGGCCTTTGTAAGAGATGTTCCCGGTAGGCTGTAAGAGCAGTGTGCAGAGTGACTAGTTTCTTAGCTTCCCAGAGAGCTGGAAGCAAGATGCTTTGGGGCCCATATGCCCCTATGGAAAGAACGCAGCACTTTGTGCCTTGCAGCTCTAGGGCAATGCAGCACACCCCGAGCAGAAGTTCTACTTCAGCCAGATCAGGCCTGCAAAGAAACTGCGTTTCACAGGCCTTTGTAAGAGATGTTCCCGGTAGGCTGTAAGAGCACTGTGCAGAGCGAGTTGTTTCTTAGCTTCCCAGAGAGCTGGAAGCAAGATGCTTTGGGGCCCGTTAATTTTATACCCTGCTACTTTGCTGTAGTTGTTGATTATTTCTAATAGTTTTTCTGTGGATTCTTTGGGGTTTTCTATGTATAAGATCATGTCGTCTGCAAACAACGCGAGTTTTACTTCTTCGTTACCTATTTGGATTCCTTCTATTTGTTTTTCCTGCCGAATTGCTCTGGCCAGCACCTCCAGTACTATGTTGAATAGGAGTGGTGAAAGTGGGCACCCTTGTCTTGTTCCTGTCCTCAGAGGGATGGCTTTCAGCTTTTGTCCATTGAGTATGATGTTGGCTGTGGGTCTATCATATATGGCCTTTATTATGTTGAGGTACTTTCCTTCTATACCCATTTTACTGAGGGTTTTTATCATAAATGGGTGTTGGATCTTGTCGAATGCTTTCTCTGCGTCTATTGAGATGATCATGTGGTTTTTGTTTTTCATTTTGTTGATGTAGTGTATCACGTAGATTGACTTGCGGGTGTTGAACCATCCCTGTGTCCCTGGTATAAATCCCACTTGATCATGGTGTATAATCTTTTTGATGTATTGCTGTAATCGGTTTGCCAAAATTTGGTTGAGGATTTTTGCATCTATGTTCATCAGTGATATCGGCCTGTAGTTCTCCTTCTTTGTGTTGTCCTTGTCAGGTTGGAGGATCACAGTGATGTTGGCTTCATAGAATGTGTTAGGGAGTTCTCCATCTTTCTCAATTTTCTGGAACAGTTTGAGGAGAATAGGTACAAAGAACTCACACTGCTTAACAACAAAAAAACAAACAACCCGATCAAAAAATGGGCAGAGGACATGAACAGACATTTCTCAAAAGAAGATATGAATATGGCCAATAGACACATGAAAAGATGTGCATCATCGCTAATCATCAGGGAAATGCAAATCAAAACTACACTAAGATATCACCTTACCCCCGTTAGATTGGCAAAAACATGCAAAACCAAGAACGACAAATGTTGGAGAGGTTGTGGAGAAAGAGGAACCCTCATACACTGTTGGTGGGAATGCAAACTGGTACAGCCTCTATGGAAAACAGTATGGAGATTTCTCAAAAAGTTAAAAATAGAAATACCCTATGACCCAGCCATCCCATTACTGGGTATCTATCCTAAGAACCTGATATCAGATATCTCAAGAGTCCGTTGCACCCCTATGTTCATCGCAGCATTATTTACAATAGCCAAGACGTGGAACCAGCCTACATGCCCAGAAACTGATGATTGGATAAAGAAGATGTGGTATATATACACAATGGAATGCTACTCAGCCATAAAAAAAGACGACATTGGCCCATTCACAACAATGTGGATGGACCTCGAGGGCATTATGTTAAGCGAAATAAGTCAGTCAGAGAAAGACAGACTCTA
This sequence comes from Equus asinus, assembly GCF_041296235.1. NCBI lineage: Eukaryota > Metazoa > Chordata > Mammalia > Perissodactyla > Equidae > Equus > Equus asinus. The sequence goes on from NC_091790.1 coordinate 39,854,190, forward strand.
TATGACTCCACTCATAGGTGGAAATTAGTATATTGAGAAGGAGATCTGATCGGTGGTGACCAGGGAAAACGGGGGGTGGGGGGAGGGCACGGAGGGGGAAGTGGTGTTCCCACAACATGACTAACAAAAATGTACAACTGAAATTTCACAAGCTTGTAATCCATCATAACATTAATAAACAAAACAAAACAAAAAAAGATGCTTTGGGGCCCATCTGCCCCTATGGAAAGAACGCAGCACTTTGTGCCTTGCAGCTGTAGGGCAATGTAGCACACCCAGAGCAGAAGTTCTACTTCATCCAGATCAGGCCTGCAAAGAAACTCCGTTTCACAGGCCTTTTTAAGAGATGTTCCCGGTAGGCTGTTAGAGCACTGTGCAGAGCGAGTTGTTTCTTAGCTTCCCAAAGAGCTGGAAGCAAGATGCTTTGGGGTCCTTCTCACCCTTTGGCAAGAAGGCAGCACTTTGTGAATTGCAGCTCTAGGGCAATGTAGCACACGCAGAGCAGAAGTTCTACTTCAGCCAGATCAGGCCTGCAAAGAAACTGCGTTTCACAGGCCTTTGTAAGAGATGTTCGCAGTAGGCTGTTAGAGCACTGTGCAGAGCGAGTTGTTTCTTAGCTTCCCAAACAGCCGGAAGCAAGATGCTTTGGGGGCCATCTGCCCTTAGTAAAGAAGGCAGCACTTTGTGCCTTGCAGCTCTAGGGCAATGTAGCACACCCAGAGCAGAAGTTGTACTTCAGCCAGATCAGGCCTGCAAGGAAACTGCGTTTCACAGGCCTTTGTAAGAGATGTTCCCGGTAGGCTGTTAGAGCACTGTGCAGAGCGAGGTGTTTCTTAGCTTCCCAAACAGCCGGAAGCAAGATGCTTTGGGGCCCTTCTCACCCTTTGGAAAGAAGGCAGCACTTTGTGCCTTGCAGCTCTAGGGCAATGTAGCACACCCAGAGCAGAAGTTGTACTTCAGCCAGATCAGGCCTGCAAAGAAACTGCGTTTCACAGGCCTTTGTAAGAGATGTTCCCGGTAGGCTGTTAGAGCACTGTGCAGAGCGAGTTGTTTCCTAGCTTCCCAAAGAGCTGGAAGCCAGATGCTTTGGGGCCCTTCTCACCCTTTGGAAAGAAGGCAGCACTTTGTGCCCTGCAGCTCTAGGGCAATGTAGCACACCCAAAGCAGAAGTTCTACTTCTGCCAGGTCAGGCCTGCAAAGAAACTTCGTTTCACAGGCCTTTGTAAGAGATGTTCCCGGTAGGCTGTTAGAGCACTGTGCAGAGCGAGTTGTTTCTTAGCTTCCCAAGGAGCTGGAAGCAAGATGCTTTGGGGCCCTTCTCACCCTTTGGAAAGAAGGCAGCACTTTGTGCCTTGCAGCTCTAGGGCAATGTAGCACACCCAGAGCCGAAGTTCTACTTCCGCTAGATCAGACCTGCAAAGAAACTTCGTTTCACAGGCCTTTGTAAGAGATGTTCCCGGTAGGCTGTAAGAGCAGTGTGCAGAGTGACTAGTTTCTTAGCTTCCCAGAGAGCTGGAAGCAAGATGCTTTGGGGCCCTTCTCACCCTTTGGCAAGAAGGCAGCACTTTGTGCCTTGCAGCTCTAGGGCAATGCAGCACACCCCGAGCAGAAGTTCTACTTCAGCCAGATCAGGCCTGCAAAGAAACTGCGTTTCACAGGCCTTTGTAAGAGATGTTCCCGGTAGGCTGTAAGAGCACTGTGCAGAGCGAGTTGTTTCTTAGCTTCCCAGAGAGCTGGAAGCAAGATGCTTTGGGGCCCGTTAATTTTATACCCTGCTACTTTGCTGTAGTTGTTGATTATTTCTAATAGTTTTTCTGTGGATTCTTTGGGGTTTTCTATGTATAAGATCATGTCGTCTGCAAACAACGCGAGTTTTACTTCTTCGTTACCTATTTGGATTCCTTCTATTTGTTTTTCCTGCCGAATTGCTCTGGCCAGCACCTCCAGTACTATGTTGAATAGGAGTGGTGAAAGTGGGCACCCTTGTCTTGTTCCTGTCCTCAGAGGGATGGCTTTCAGCTTTTGTCCATTGAGTATGATGTTGGCTGTGGGTCTATCATATATGGCCTTTATTATGTTGAGGTACTTTCCTTCTATACCCATTTTACTGAGGGTTTTTATCATAAATGGGTGTTGGATCTTGTCGAATGCTTTCTCTGCGTCTATTGAGATGATCATGTGGTTTTTGTTTTTCATTTTGTTGATGTAGTGTATCACGTAGATTGACTTGCGGGTGTTGAACCATCCCTGTGTCCCTGGTATAAATCCCACTTGATCATGGTGTATAATCTTTTTGATGTATTGCTGTAATCGGTTTGCCAAAATTTTGTTGAGGATTTTTGCATCTATGTTCATCAGTGATATCGGCCTGTAGTTCTCCTTCTTTGTGTTGTCCTTGTCAGGTTGGAGGATCACAGTGATGTTGGCTTCATAGAATGTGTTAGGGAGTTCTCCATCTTTCTCAATTTTCTGGAACAGTTTGAGGAGAATAGGTACAAAGAACTCACACTGCTTAACAACAAAAAAACAAACAACCCGATCAAAAAATGGGCAGAGGACATGAACAGACATTTCTCAAAAGAAGATATGAATATGGCCAATAGACACATGAAAAGATGTGCATCATCGCTAATCATCAGGGAAATGCAAATCAAAACTACACTAAGATATCACCTTACCCCCGTTAGATTGGCAAAAACATGCAAAACCAAGAACGACAAATGTTGGAGAGGTTGTGGAGAAAGAGGAACCCTCATACACTGTTGGTGGGAATGCAAACTGGTACAGCCACTATGGAAAACAGTATGGAGATTTCTCAAAAAGTTAAAAATAGAAATACCCTATGACCCAGCCATCCCATTACTGGGTATCTATCCTAAGAACCTGATATCAGATATCTCAAGAGTCCGTTGCACCCCTATGTTCATCGCAGCATTATTTACAATAGCCAAGACGTGGAACCAGCCTACATGCCCAGAAACTGATGATTGGATAAAGAAGATGTGGTATATATACACAATGGAATGCTACTCAGCCATAAAAAAAGACGACATTGGCCCATTCACAACAATGTGGATGGACCTCGAGGGCATTATGTTAAGCGAAATAAGTCAGTCAGAGAAAGACAGACTCTATATGACTCCACTCATAGGTGGAAATTAGTATATTGAGAAGGAGATCTGATCGGTGGTGACCAGGGAAAACGGGGGGTGGGGGGAGGGCACGGAGGGGGAAGTGGTGTTCCCACAACATGACTAACAAAAATGTACAACTGAAATTTCACAAGCTTGTAATCCGTCATAACATTAATAAACAAAACAAAACAAAAAAAGATGCTTTGGGGCCCATCTGCCCCTATGGAAAGAACGCAGCACTTTCTGCCTTGCAGCTCTAGGGCAATGTAGCACACCCAGAGCAGAAGTTCTACTTCATCCAGATCAGGCCTGCAAAGAAACTCCGTTTCACAGGCCTTTGTAAGAGATGTTCCCGGTAGGCTGATAGAGCACTGTGCAGAGCGAGTTGTTTCTTAGCTTCCCAAAGAGCTGGAAGCAAGATGCTTTGGGGCCCTTCTCACCCTTTGGAAAGAAGGCAGCACTTTGTGAATTGCAGCTCTAGGGCAATGTAGCACACGCAGAGCAGAAGTTCTACTTCACCCAGATCAGGCCTGCAAAGAAACTGCGTTTCACAGGCCTTTGTAAGAGATGTTCGCGGTAGGCTGTTAGAGCACTGTGCAGAGCGAGTTGTTTCTTAGCTTCCCAAAGAGCTGGAAGCAAGATGCTTTGGGGCCCTTCTCACCCTTTGGCAAGAAGGCAGCACTTTGTGCCTTGCAGCTCTAGGGCAATGTAGCACACCCAGAGCAGAAGTTCTACTTCAGCCAGATCAGGCCTGCAAAGAAACTGCGTTTCACAGGCCTTTGTAAGAGATGATCGCGGTAGGCTGTTAGAGCACTGTGCAGAGCGAGTTGTTTCTCAGCTTCCAAAAGAGTTGGAAGCAAGATGCTTTGGGGCTCATCTGCCCCTTTGAAATGAAGACAGCACTTTGTGCCTTGCAGCTCTAGGGCAATGTGGCACACCCAGAGCAGAAGTTCTACTTCAGCCAGATCAGGCCTGCAAAGAAACTGCGTTTCACAGGCCTTTGTAAGAGATGTTCCCGGTAGGCTATTAGAGCACTGTGCAGAGCGAGTTGTTTCTTAGCTTCCCAGAGAGCTGGAAGCAAGATGCTTTGGGGCCCGTTAATTGTATCCCCTGCTACTTTGCTGTAGTTGTTGATTATTTCTAATAGTTTTTCTGTGGATTCTTTGGGGTTTTCTATGTATAAGATCATGTCGTCTGCAAACAACGCGAGTTTTACTTCTTCGTTAACTATTTGGATTCCTTTTATTTTTTTTTCCTGCCGAATTGCTCTGGCCAGAACCTCCAGTACTATGTTGAATAGGAGTGGTGAAAGTGGACACCCTTGTCTTGTTCCTGTCCTCAGAGGGATGGCTTTCAGCTTTTGTCCATTGAGTATGATGTTGGCTGTGGGTCTATCATATATGGCCTTTATTATTTTGAGGTACTTTCCTTCTATACCCATTTTACTGAGGGTTTTTATCATAAATGGGTGTTGGATCTTGTCGAATGCTTTCTCTGCGTCTATTGAGATGATCATGTGGTTTTTCTTTTTCATTTTGTTGATGTAGTGTATCACGTTGATTGACTTGCGGGTGTTGAACCATCCCTGTGTCCCTGGTATAAATCCCACTTGATCATGGTGTATAATCTTTTTGATGTATTGCTGTAATCGGTTTGCCAAAATTTTGTTGAGGATTTTTGCATCTATGTTCATCAGTGATATCGGCCTGTAGTTCTCCTTCTTTGTGTTGTCCTTGTCAGGTTGGGGGATCAGAGTGATGTTGGCTTCATAGAATGTGTTAGGGAGTTCTCCATCTTTCTCAATTTTCTGGAACAGTTTGAGGAGAATAGGTACAAAGAACTCACACTGCTTAACAACAAAAAAACAAACAACCCGATCAAAAAATGGGCAGAGGACATGAACAGACATTTCTCCAAAGAAGATATGAATATGGCCAATAGACACATGAAAAGATGTTCATCATCGCTAATCATCAGGGAAATGCAAATCAAAACTACACTAAGATATCACCTTACCCCCGTTAGATTGGCAAAAACATCCAAAACCAAGAACGACGAATGTTGGAGAGGTTGTGGAGAAAGAGGAACCCTCATACACTGTTGGTGGGAATGCAAACTGGTACAGCCACTATGGAAAACAGTATGGAGATTTCTCAAAAAGTTAAAAATAGAAATACCCTATGACCCAGCCATCCCATTACTGGGTATCTATCCTAAGAACCTGATATCAGATATCTCAAGAGTCCGTTGCACCCCTATGTTCATCGCAGCATTATTTACAATAGCCAAGACGTGGAACCAGCCTACATGCCCAGAAACTGATGATTGGATAAAGAAGATGTGGTATATATACACAATGGAATACTACTCAGCCATAAAAAAAGACGACATTGGCCCATTCACAACAATGTGGATGGACCTCGAGGGCATTATGTTAAGCGAAATAAGTCAGTCAGAGAAAGACGAACTCTATATGACTCCACTCATAGGTGGAAATTACTATATTGAGAAGGAGATCTGATCGGTGGTTACCAGGGAAAAGGGGGGGTGGGGGGAGGGCACGGAGTGGGAAGTGGTGTTCCCACAACATGACTAACAAAAATGTACAACTGAAATTTCACAAGCTTGTAATCCATCATAACATTAATAAACAAACAAACAAAAAAAAAGATGCTTTGGGGCCCATCTGCCCCTATGGAAAGAATGCAGCACTTTGTGCCTTGCAGCTCTAGCGCAATGTAGCACACCCAGAGCAGAAGTTCTACTTCAGCCAGATCAGGCCCGCAAAGAAACTGCGTTTCACAGGCCTTTGTAAGAGATGTTCCCGGTAGGCTGTTAGAGCACTGTGCAGAGCGAGTTGTTTCTTAGCTTCCCAAAGAGCTGCAAGCAAGATTCTTTAGGGGCCATCTGCCCTTAAGGAAAGAAGGCAGCCCTTCTGCCTTGCAGCTCTAGGGCAATGTAGCACACCCAGAGCAGTTGTTCTACTACTGCCAGGTCAGGCCTGCAAAGAAACTTCGTTTCACAGGCCTTTGTAAGAGATGTTCCCGGTAGGCTGTAAGAGCACTGTGCAGAGCGACTAGTTTCTTAGCTTCCCAGAGAGCTGGAAGCAAGATGCTTTGGGGGCCTTCTCACCCTTTGGAAAGAAGGCAGCACTTTGTGGCTTGCAGCTCTAGGGCAATGTAGCACACCCAGAGTAGAAGTTCTACTTCAGCCAGATCAGGCATGCAAAGAAACTGCGTTTCACAGGCCTTTGTAAGAGATGTTCCCGGTAGGCTGTTAGAGCACTGTGCAGAGCGAGTTGTTTCTCAGCTTCCAAAAGAGTTGGAAGCAAGATGCTTTGGGGCTCATCTGCCCCTTTGAAATGAAGGCAGCACTTTGTGCCTTGCAGCTCTAGGGCAATGTAGCACACCCAGAGCAGAAGTTCTACTTCAGCCAGATCAGGCCTGCAAAGAAACTGCGTTTCACAGGCCTTTGTAAGAGATGTTCCCGGTAGGCTGTTAGAGCACTGTGCAGAGCGAGTTGTTTCTTAGCTTCCCAGAGAGCTGGAAGCAAGATGCTTTGGGGCCCGTTAATTGTATGCCCTGCTACTTTGCTGTAGTTGTTGATTATTTCTAATAGTTTTTCTGTGGATTCTTTGGGGTTTTGTATGTATAAGATCATGTCGTCTGCAAACAACGCGAGTTTTACTTCTTCGTTACCTATTTGTATTCCTTTTATTTTTTTTTCCTGCCGAATTGCTCTGGCCAGCACCTCCAGTACTATGTTGAATAGGAGTGGTGAAAGTGGGCACCCTTGTCTTGTTCCTGTCCTCAGAGGTATGGCTTTCAGCTTTTGTCCATTGAGTATGATGTTGGCTGTGGGTCTATCATATATGGCCTTTATTATGTTGAGGTACTTTCCTTCTACACCCATTTTACTGAGGGTTTTTATCATAAATGGGTGTTGGATCTTGTCGAATGCTTTCTCTGCGTCTATTGAGATGATCATGTGGTTTTTGTTTTTCATTTTGTTGATGTAGTGTATCACGTTGATTGACTTGCGGGTGTTGAACCATCCCTGTGTCCCTGGTATAAATCCCACTTGATCATGGTGTATAATCTTTTTGATGTATTGCTGTAATCGGTTTGCCAAAATTTGGTTGAGGATTTTTGCATCTATGTTCATCAGTGATATCGGCCTGTAGTTCTCCTTCTTTGTGTTGTCCTTGTCAGCTTGGGGGATCAGAGTGATGTTGGCTTCATAGAATGTGTTAGGGAGTTCTCCATCTTTCTCAATTTTCTGGAACAGTTTGAGGAGAATAGGTACAAAGAACTCACACTGCTGAACAACAAAAAAACAAACAACCCGATCAAAAAATGGGCAGAGGACATGAACAGACATTTCTCAGAAGAAGATATGAATATGGCCAATAGACACATGAAAAGATGTTCATCATCGCTAATCATCAGGGAAATGCAAATCAAAACTACACTAAGATATCACCTTACCCCCGTTAGATTGGCAAAATCATCCAAAACCAAGAACGACGAATGTTGGAGAGGTTGTGGAGAAAGAGGAACCCTCATACACTGTTGGTGGGAATGCAAACTGGTACAGCCACTATGGAAAACAGTATGGAGATTTCTCAAATAGTTAAAAATAGAAATACCCTATGACCCAGCCATCCCATTACTGGGTATCTATCCTAAGAACCTGATATCAGATATCTCAAGAGTCCGTTGCACCCATATGTTCATCGCAGCATTATTTACAATAGCCAAGACGTGGAACCAGCCTACATGCCCAGAAACTGATGATTGGATAAAGAAGATGTGGTATATATACACAATGGAATACTACTCAGCCATAAAAAAAGACGACATTGGCCCATTCACAACAATGTGGAAGGACCTCGAGGGCATTATTTTAAGCGAAATAAGTCAGTCAGAGAAAGACGAACTCTATATGACTCCACTCATAGGTGGAAATTAGTATATTGAGAAGGAGATCTGATCGGTGGTTACCAGGGAAAAGGGGGGGTGGGGGGAGGGCACGGAGGGGGAAGTGGTGTTCCCACAACATGACTAACAAAAATGTACAACTAAAATTTCACAAGCTTTTAATCCATCATAACATTAATAAACAAAAAAAAAATAAAAAAAAAATAAAGATGATTTGGGGCCCATCTGCCCCTATGGAAAGAACGCAGCACTTTGTGCCTTGCAGCTGTAGGGCAATGTAGCACACCCAGAGCAGAAGTTCTACTTCATCCAGATCAGGCCTGCAAGAAACTCCGTTTCACAGGCCTTTTTAAGAGATGTTCCCGGTAGGCTGTTAGAGCACTGTGCAGAGCGAGTTGTTTCTTAGCTTCCCAAAGAGCTGGAAGCAAGATGCTTTGGGGCCCTTCTCACCCATTGGCAAGAAGGCAGCACTTTGTGAATTGCAGCTCTAGGGCAATGTAGCACACGCAGAGCAGAAGTTCTACTTCAGCCAGATCAGGCCTGCAAAGAAACTGCGTTTCACAGGCCTTTGTAAGAGATGTTCGCAGTAGGCTGTTAGAGCACTGTGCAGAGCGAGTTGTTTCTTAGCTTCCCAAACAGCCGGAAGCAAGATGCTTTGGGGGCCATCTGCCCTTAGTAAAGAAGGCAGCACTTTGTGCCTTGCAGCTCTAGGGCAATGTAGCACACCCAGAGCAGAAGTTGTACTTCAGCCAGATCAGGCCTGCAAGGAAACTGCGTTTCACAGGCCTTTGTAAGAGTTGTTCCCGGTAGGCTGTTAGAGCACTGTGCAGAGCGAGTTGTTTCCTAGCTTCCCAAAGAGCTGGAAGCAAGATGCTTTGGGGCCCTTCTCACCCTTTGGAAAGAAGGCAGCACTTGGTGCCTTGCAGCTCTAGGGCAATGTAGCACACCCAGAGCAGTTGTTCTACTTCTGCAAGGTCAGGCCTGCAAAGAAACTGCGTTTCACAGGCCTTTGTAAGAGATGTTCCCGGTAGGCTGTTAGAGCACTGTGCAGAGCGAGTTGTTTCTTAGCTTCCCAAAGAGCTGGAAGCAAGATGATTTAGGGGCCATCTGCCCTTAAGGAAAGAAGGCAGCACTTTGTGCCTTGCATCTCTAGGGCAATGTAGCACACCCAGAGCAGATGTTCTACTTCTGCCAGCTCAGGCCTGCAAAGAAACTGCGTTTCACAGGCCTTTGTAAGAGATGTTCCGGGTAGGCTGTTAGAGCACTGTGCAGAGCGACTTGTTTCTTAGCTTCCCAAACAGCTGGAAGCAAGATGCTTTGGGGCCCTACTCACCCGTTGGAAAGAAGGCAGCACTTTGTGCCTTGCAGCTCTAGGGCAATGTAGCACACCCAGAGCCGAAGTTCTACTTCAGCTAGATCAGACCTGCAAAGAAACTTCGTTTCACAGGCCTTTGTAAGAGATGTTCCCGGTAGGCTGTAAGAGCACTGTGCAGAGCGACTAGTTTCTTAGCTTCCCAGAGAGCTGGAAGCAAGATGCTTTGGGGCCCCTCTGCCCCTATGGAAAGAACGCAGCACTCTGTGCCTTGCAGCTCTAGGGCAATGCAGCACACCCAGAGCAGAAGTTCTACTTCAGCCAGATCAGGCCTGCAAAGAAACTGCGTTTCACAGGCCTTTGTAAGAGATGTTCCCGGTAGGCTGTTAGAGCACTGTGCAGAGCGAGTTGTTTCTTAGCTTCCCAGAGAGCTGGAAGCAAGATGCTTTGGGACCCGTTAATTTTATACCCTGCTACTTTGCTGTAGTTGTTGATTATTCCTAATAGTTTTTCTGTGGATTCTTTGGGGTTTTCTATGTATAAGATCATGTCGTCTGCAAACAACGCGAGTTTTACTTCTTCGTTACCTATTTGGATTCCTTTTATTTTTTTTCCTGCCGAATTGCTCTGGCCAGCACCTCCAGTACTATGTTGAATAGGAGTGGTGAAAGTGGGCACCCTTGTCTTGTTCCTGTCCTCAGAGGGATGGCTTTCAGCTTTTGTCCATTGAGTATGATGTTGGCTGTGGGTCTATCATATATGGCCTTTATTATGTTGAGGTACTTTCCTTCTACACCCATTTTACTGAGGGTTTTTATCATAAATGGGTGTTGGATCTTGTCGAATGCTTTCTCTGCGTCTATTGAGATGATCATGTGGTTTTTGTTTTTCATTTTGTTGATGTAGTGTATCACGTTGATTGACTTGCGGGTGTTGAACCATCCCTGTGTCCCTGGTATAAATCCCACTTGATCATGGTGTATAATCTTTTTGATGTATTGCTGTAATCGGTTTGCCAAAATTTGGTTGAGGATTTTTGCATCTATGTTCATCAGTGATATCGGCCTGTAGTTCTCCTTCTTTGTGTTGTCCTTGTCAGGTTGGGGGATCAGAGTGATGTTGGCTTCATAGAATGTGTTAGGGAATTCTCCATCTTTCTCAATTTTCTGGAACAGTTTGAGGAGAATAGGTACAAAGAACTCACACTGCTTAACAACAAAAAAACAAACAACCCGATCAAAAAATGGGCAGAGGACATGAACAGACATTTCTCAAAAGAAGATATGAATATGGCCAATAGACACATGAAAAGATGTTCATCATCGCTAATCATCAGGGAAATGCAAATCAAAACTACACTAAGATATCACCTTACCCCCGTTAGATTGGCCAAAACATCCAACACCAAGAACGACAAATGTTGGAGAGGTTGTGGAGAAAGAGGAACCCTCATACACTGTTGGTGGGAATGCAAACTGGTACAGCCACTATGGAAAACAGTATGGAGATTTCTCAAAAAGTTAAAAATAGAAATACCCTATGACCCAGCCATCCCATTACTGGGTATCTATCCTAAGAACCTGATATCAGATATCTCAAGAGTCCGTTGCACCCCTATGTTCATCGCAGCATTATTTACAATAGCCAAGACGTGGAACCAGCCTACATGCCCAGAACTGATGATTGGATAAAGAAGATGTGGTATATATACACAATGGAATACTACTCAGCCATAAAAAAAGACGACATTGGCCCATTCACAACAATGTGGAAGGACCTCGAGGGCATTATGTTAAGCGAAATAAGTCAGTCAGAGAAAGACGAACTCTATATGACTCCACTCATAGGTGGAAATTAGTATATTGAGAAGGAGATCTGATCGGTGGTTACCAGGGAAAAGGGGTGGTGGGGGGAGGGCATGGAGGGGGAAGTGGTGTTCCCACAACATGACTAACAAAAATGTACAACTGAAATTTCACAAGCTTGTAATCCATCATAACATTAATAAACAAAAAAAAAAAAAAAAGATGCTTTGTGGCCCATCTGCCCCTATGGAAAGAACGCAGCACTTTCTGCCTTGCAGCTCTAGGGCAATGTAGCACACCCAGAGCAGAAGTTCTACTTCAGCCAGATCAGGCCTGCAAAGAAACTGCGTTTCACAGTCCTTTGTAAGAGATGTTAACGGTAGGCTGTTAGAGCACTGTGCAGAGCGAGTTGTTTCTTAGCTTCCCAACGAGCTCGAAGCAAGATGCTTTGGGGGCCATCTGCCCTTAAGGAAAGAAGGCAGCACTTTGTGCCTTGCAGCTCTAGGGCAATGTTGCACACCCAGAGCAGTTATTCTACTTCTGCCAGGTCAGGCCTGCAAAGAAACTTCGTTTCACAGGCCTTTGTAAGAGATGTTTCCGGTAGGCTGTAAGAGCACTGTGCAGAGCGACTTGTTTCTTAGCTTCCCAGAGAGCTGGAAGCAAGATGCTTTGGGGCCCTTCTCACCCTTTGGAAAGAAGGCAGCACTTTGTGCCTTGCAGCTCTAGGGCAATGTACCACACCCAGAGCCGAAGTTCTACTTCAGCTAGATCAGACCTGCAAAGAAACTTCGTTTCACAGGCCTTTGTAAGAGATGTTCCCGGTAGGCTGTAAGAGCACTGTGCAGAGCGACTAGTTTCTTAGCTTCCCAGAGAGCTGGAAGCAAGATGCTTTGTGGCCCATCTGCCCCTATGGAAAGAACGCAGCACTTTGTGCCTTGCAGCTCTAGGGCAATGTAGCACACCCAGAGCAGATGTTCTACTTCTGCCATGTCAGGCCTGCATATAAACTGCGTTTCACAGGCCTTTGTAAGAGATGTTCCCGGTAGGCTGTTAGAGCACTGTGCAGAGCGAGTTCTTTCTTAGCTTCCCAAAGAGTTGTAAGCAAGATGCTTTGGGGCCCTTCTCACCCTTTGGCAAGAAGGCAGCACTTGGTGCCTTGCACCTCTAGGGCAATGTAGCACATGGCAGAGCAGAAGTTCTACTTCAGGGAGATCAGGCCTGCAAAGAAACTTCGTTTCACAGGCCTTTGTAAGAGATGTTTCCGGTAGGCTGTAAGAGCACTGTGCAGAGCGACTTGTTTCTTAGCTTCCCAGAGAGCTGGAAGCAAGATGCTTTGGGGCCCATCTGCCCCTATGGAAAGAACGCAGCACTTTGTGCCTTGCAGCTCTAGGGCAATGTAGCACACCCAGAGCAGAAGTTCTACTTCAGCCAGATCAGGCCTGCAAAGAAACTGCGTTTCACAGTCCTTTGTAAGAGATGTTCCCGGTAGGCTGTTAGAGCACTGTGCAGAGCGAGTTGTTTCTTAGCTTCCCAACGAGCTGGAAGCAAGATGCTTTAGGGGCCATCTGCCCTTAAGGAAAGAAGGCAGCACTTTGTGCCTTGCAGCTCTAGGGCAATGTTCCACACCCAGAGCAGTTATTCTACTTCTGCCAGGTCAGGCCTGCAAAGAAACTTCGTTTCACAGGCCTTTGTAAGAGATGTTTCCGGTAGGCTGTAAGAGCACTGTGCAGAGCGACTTGTTTCTTAGCTTCCCAGAGAGCTGGAAGCAAGATGCTTTGGGGCCCTTCTCACCCTTTGGAAAGAAGGCAGCACTTTGTGCCTTGCAGCTCTAGGGCAATGTAGCACACCCAGAGCCGAAGTTCTACTTCAGCTACATCAGACCTGCAAAGAAACTTCGTTTCACAGGCCTTTGTAAGAGATGTTCCCGGTAGGCTGTAAGAGCACTGTGCAGAGCGACTAGTTTCTTAGCTTCCCAGAGAGCTGGAAGCAAGATGCTTTGTGGCCCATCTGCCCCTATGGAAAAAACGCAGCACTTTGTGCCTTGCAGCTCTAGGGCAATGTAGCACACCCAGAGCAGATGTTCTACTTCTGCCAGGTCAGGCCTGCAAAGAAACTGCGTTTCACAGGCCTTTGTAAGAGATGTTCCCGGTAGGCTGTTAGAGCACTGTGCAGAGCGAGTTCTTTCTTAGCTTCCCAAAGAGTTGTAAGCAAGATGCTTTGGGGCCTTTCTCACCCTTTGGCAAGAAGGCAACACTTGGTGCCTTGCACCTCGAGGGCAATGTAGCCCATGGCAGAGCAGAAGTTCTACTTCAGGGAGATCACGCCTGCAAAGAAACTGCATTTCACAGGCCTTTGTAAAAGATGTTCCCAGTAGAATGTAAGAGCACTGTGCAGAGCGACTTGTTTCTTAGCTTCCCAAAGAGCTGGAAACAAAACGCTGTTGGTCCCGTCTCCCCCTTTGGAAACAAGGCAGCACTTTGTGCCTTGCACCTCTAGGGCAATGTAGCACATGGCAGAGCAGAAGTTCTACTTCAGGGAGATCAGGCCTGCAAAGAAACTTCGTTTCACAGGCCTTTGTAAGAGATGTTTCCGGTAGGCTGTAAGAGCACTGTGCAGAGCGACTTGTTTCTTAGCTTCCCAGAGAGCTGGAAGCAAGATGCTTTGGGGCCCATCTGCCCCTATGGAAAGAACGCAGCACTTTGTGCCTTGCAGCTCTAGGGCAATGTAGCACACCCAGAGCAGAAGTTCTACTTCAGCCAGATCAGGCCTGCAAAGAAACTGCGTTTCACAGTCCTTTGTAAGAGATGTTCCCGGTAGGCTGTTAGAGCACTGTGCAGAGCGAGTTGTTTCTTAGCTTCCCAACGAGCTGGAAGCAAGATGCTTTAGGGGCCATCTGCCCTTAAGGAAAGAAGGCAGCACTTTGTGCCTTGCAGCTCTAGGGCAATGTTCCACACCCAGAGCAGTTATTCTACTTCTGCCAGGTCAGGCCTGCAAAGAAACTTCGTTTCACAGGCCTTTGTAAGAGATGTTTCCGGTAGGCTGTAAGAGCACTGTGCAGAGCGACTTGTTTCTTAGCTTCCCAGAGAGCTGGAAGCAAGATGCTTTGGGGCCCTTCTCACCCTTGGAAAGAAGGCAGCACTTTGTGCCTTGCAGCTCTAGGGCAATGTAGCACACCCAGAGCCGAAGTTCTACTTCAGCTACATCAGACCTGCAAAGAAACTTCGTTTCACAGGCCTTTGTAAGAGATGTTCCCGGTAGGCTGTAAGAGCACTGTGCAGAGCGACTAGTTTCTTAGCTTCCCAGAGAGCTGGAAGCAAGATGCTTTGTGGCCCATCTGCCCCTATGGAAAAAACGCAGCACTTTGTGCCTTGCAGCTCTAGGGCAATGTAGCACACCCAGAGCAGATGTTCTACTTCTGCCAGGTCAGGCCTGCAAAGAAACTGCGTTTCACAGGCCTTTGTAAGAGATGTTCCCGGTAGGCTGTTAGAGCACTGTGCAGAGCGAGTTCTTTCTTAGCTTCCCAAAGAGTTGTAAGCAAGATGCTTTGGGGCCCTTCTCACCCTTTGGCAAGAAGGCAACACTTGGTGCCTTGCACCTCGAGGGCAATGTAGCCCATGGCAGAGCAGAAGTTCTACTTCAGGGAGATCACGCCTGCAAAGAAACTGCATTTCACAGGCCTTTGTAAAAGATGTTCCCAGTAGAATGTAAGAGCACTGTGCAGAGCGACTTGTTTCTTAGCTTCCCAAAGAGCTGGAAACAAAACGCTGTTGGTCCCGTCTCCCCCTTTGGAAACAAGGCAGCACTTTGTGCCTTGCACCTCTAGGGCAATGTAGCACATGGCAGAGCAGAAGTTCTACTTCAGGGAGATCAGGCCTGCAAAGAAACTTCGTTTCACAGGCCTTTGTAAGAGATGTTTCCGGTAGGCTGTAAGAGCACTGTGCAGAGCGACTTGTTTCTTAGCTTCCAAGAGAGCTGGAAGCAAGATGCTTTGGGTCCCTTCTCACCCTTTGGAAAGAAGGCAGCACTTTGTGCCTTGCAGCTCTAGGGCAATGTAGCACACCCAGAGCCGAAGTTCTACTTCAGCTAGATCAGACCTGCAAAGAAACTTCGTTTCACAGGCCTTTGTAAGAGATGTTCCCGGTAGGCTGTAAGAGCACTGTGCAGAGCGACTAGTTTCTTAGCTTCCCAGAGAGCTGGAAGCAAGATGCTTTGTGGTCCATCTGCCCCTATGGAAAGAACGCAGCACTTTGTGCCTTGCAGCACTAGGGCAATGTAGCACACCAAGAGCAGATGTTCTACTTCTGCCAGGTCAGGCCTGCAAAGAAACTGCGTTTCACAGGCCTTTGTAAAAGATGTTCCCGGTAGGCTGTTACAGCACTGTGCAGAGCGAGTTGTTTCTTAGCTTCCCAAACAGCCGGAGGCAAGATGCTTTGGGGCCCTTCTCACCTTTGGAAAGAAAGCAGCACTTTGTGCCTTGCAGCTCTAGGGCAATGTAGCACACCCAGAGCAGAAGTTCTACTTCAGCTAGATCAGACCTGCAAAGAAACTGCGTTTCACAGGCCTTTGTAAAACATGTTCCCTGTATGCTGTAAGAGCACTGTGCAGAGCGAGTTGTTTCTTAGCTTCCCAAAGAGCTGGAAGCAAGATGCTTTAGGGGCCATCTGCCCTTAAGGAAAGAAGGCAACA
Source organism: Equus asinus (assembly GCF_041296235.1). NCBI lineage: Eukaryota > Metazoa > Chordata > Mammalia > Perissodactyla > Equidae > Equus > Equus asinus. The sequence goes on from NC_091790.1 coordinate 39,870,067, forward strand.
CTTTGTGCCTTGCATCTCTAGGGCAATGTAGCACACCCAGAGCAGATGTTCTACTTCTGCCAGGTCAGGCCTGCAAAGAAACTTCGTTTCACAGGCCCTTGTAAGAGATGTTCCCGGTAGGCTGTTAGAGCACTGTGCAGAGCGACTTGTTTCATAGCTTCCCAAAGAGCTGGAAGCAAGATGCATTGGGGCCCTTCTCACCCTTTGGAAAGAAGGCAGCTCTTTGTGCCTTGCAGCTCTAGGGCAATGTAGCACACCCCGAGCAGAAGTTCTACTTCAACCAGATCTGGCATGCAAAGAAACTGCGTTTCACAGGCCTTTGTAAGAGATGTTCCCGGTAGGCTGTTAGAGCACTGTGCAGAGCGAGTTGTTTCTTAGCTTCCCAGAGAGCTGGAAGGAAGATGCTTTGGGGCCCGTTAATTTTATAACCTGCTACTTTGCTGTAGTTGTTGATTATTTCTAATAGTTTTTCTGTGGATTCTTTGGGGTTTTCTATGTATAAGATCATGTCGTCTGCAAACAACGCGAGTTTTACTTCTTCGTTACCTATTTGGATTCCTTTCATTTTTTTTTCCTGCCGAATTGCTCTGGCCAGCACCTCCAGTACTATGTTGAATAGGATTGGTGAAAGTGGGCACCCTTGTCTTGTTCCTGTCCTCAGAGGGATGGCTTTCAGCTTTTGTCCATTGAGTATGATGTTGGCTGTGAGTCTATCATATATGTCCTTTATTATGTTGAGGTACTTTCCTTCTATACCCATTTTACTGAGGGTTTTTATCATAAATGGGTGTTGGATCTTGTCGAATGCTTTCTCTGCGTCTATTGAGATGATCATGTGGTTTTTGTTTTTCATTTTGTTGATGTAGTGTATCACGTTGATTGACTTGCGGGTGTTGAACCATCCCTGTGTCCCTGGTATAAATCCCACTTGATCATGGTGTATAATGTTTTTGATGTATTGCTGTAATCGGTTTGCCAAAATTTTGTTGAGGATTTTTGCATCTATGTTCATCAGTGATATCGGCCTGTAGTTCTCCTTCTTTGTGTTGTCCTTGTCAGGTTTGGGGATCAGAGTGATGTTGGCTTCATAGAATGTGTTAGGGAGTTCTCCATCTTTCTCAATTTTCTGGAACAGTTTGAGGAGAATAGGTACAAAGAACTCACACTGCTTAACAACAAAAAAACAAACAACCCGATCAAAAAATGGGCAGAGGACATGAACAGACATTTCTCCAAAGAAGATATGAATACGGCCAATAGACACATGAAAAGATGTTCATCATCGCTAATCATCAGGGAAATGCAAATCAAAACTACACTAAGATATCACCTTACCCCCGTTAGATTGGCAAAAACATCCAAAACCAAGAACGACAAATGTTGGAGAGGTTGTGGAGAAAGAGGAACCCTCATACACTGTTGGTGGGAATGCAAACTGGTACAGCCACTATGGAAAACAGTATGGAGATTTCTCAAAAAGTTAAAAATAGAAATACCCTATGACCCAGCCATCCCATTACTGGGTATCTATCCTAAGAACCTGATATCAGATATCTCAAGAGTCCGTTGCACCCCTATGTTCATCGCAGCATTATTTACAATAGCCAAGACGTGGAACCAGCCTACATGCCCAGAAACTGATGATTGGATAAAGAAGATGTGGTATATATACACAATGGAATACTACTCAGCCATAAAAAAAGACGGCATTGGCCCATTCACAACAATGTGGATGGACCTCGAGGGCATTATGTTAAGCGAAATAAGTCAGTCAGAGATAGACGAACTCTATATGACTCCACTCATAGGTGGAAATTAGTATATTGAGAAGGAGATCTGATGGGTGGTTACCAGGGAAAAGGGGGGGTGGGGGGAGGGCACGGAGGGGGAAGTGGTGTTCCCACAACATGACTAACAAAAATGTACAACTGAAATTTCACAAGCTTGTAATCCATCATAACATTAATAAACAAAACAAAACAAAAAAAGATGCTTTGGGGCCCATCTGCCCCTATGGAAAGAACGCAGCACTTTGTGCCTTGCAGCTCTAGGGCAATGTAGCACACCCAGAGCAGAAGTTCTACTTCAGCCAGATCAGGCCCGCAAAGAAACTGCGTTTCACAGGCCTTTGTAAGAGATATTCCCGGTAGGCTGTTAGAGCACTGTGCAGAGAGAGTTCTTTCTTAGCTTCCCAAAGAGTTGGAAGCAAGATGCTTTGGGGCCCTTCTCACCCTTTGCCAAGAAGGCAGCACTTGGTGCCTTGCACCTCTAGGGCAATGTAGCACATGGCAGAGCAGAAGTTCTACTTCAGGGAGATCACGCCTGCAAAGAAACTGCATTTCACAGGCCTTTGTAAAAGATGTTCCCAGTAGAATGTAAGAGCACTGTGCAGAGCGACTTGTTTCTTAGCTTCCCAAAGAGCTGGAAACAAAACGCTGTTGGTCCCGTCTCCCCCTTTGGAAACAAGGCAGCACTTTGTGCCTTGCACCTCTAGGGCAATGTAGCACATGGCAGAGCAGAAGTTCTACTTCAGGGAGATCAGGCCTGCAAAGAAACTGCGTTTCACAGGCCTTTGTAAGAGATGTTCCCGGTAGGCTGTAAGAGCACTGTGCAGAGCGACTAGTTTCTTAGCTTCCCAGAGAGCTGGAAGCAAGATGCTTTGTGGCCCATCTGCCCCTATGGAAAGAACGCAGCACTTTGTGCCTTGCAGCTCTAGGGCAATGTAGCACACCCTGAGCAGATGTTCTACTTCTGCCAGCTCAGGCCTGCAAAGAAACTGCGTTTCACAGGCCTTTGTAAGAGATGTTCCCGGTAGGCTGTTAGAGCACTGTGCAGAGCGAGTTGTTTCTAAGCTTCCCAAACAGCCGGAAGCAAGATGCTTTGGGGCCCTTCTCACCCTTTGGAAAGAAGGCAGCACTTTGTGCCTTGCAGCTCTAGGGCAATCTAGCACACCCAGAGCAGAAGTTCTACTTCAGCTAGATCAGACCTGCAAAGAAACTGCGTTTCACAGGCCTTTGTAAGACATGTTCCCTGTATGCTGTTAGAGCACTGTGCAGAGCGAGTTGTTTCTTAGCTTCCCAAAGAGCTGGAAGCAAGATGCTTTAGGGGCCATCTGCCCTTAAGGAAAGAAGGCAGCACTTTGTGCCTTGCATCTCTAGGGCAATGTAGCACACCCAGAGCAGATGTTCTACTTCTGCCAGGTCAGGCCTGCAAACAAACTGCGTTTCACAGGCCTTTGTAAGAGATGTTCCCGGTAGGCTGTTAGAGCACTGTGCAGAGGGAGTTGTTTCTTAACTTCCCAAACAGCCGGAAGCAAGATGCTTTGGGTCCCTTCTCACCCTTTGGAAAGAAGGCAGCACTTTGTGCCTTGCAGCTCTAGGGCAATGTAGCACACCCAGAGCAGAAGTTCTACTTCAGCTAGATCAGACCTGCAAAGAAACTGCATTTCACAGGCCTTTGTAAGAGATGTTCCCTGTATGCTGTTAGAGCACTGTGCAGAGCGAGTTGTTTCTTAGCTTCCCAAAGAGGTGGAAGCAAGATGCTTTTGGGCCCTTCTCACCCTTTGGAAAGAAGGCAGCACTTTGTGCCTTGCAGCTCTAGGGCAATGTAGCACACCCCGAGCAGAAGTTCTACTTCAGCCAGATCTGGCATGCAAAGAAACTGCGTTTCACAGGCCTTTGTAAGAGATGTTCCCGGTAGGCTGTTAGAGCACTGTGCAGAGCGAGTTGTTTCTTAGCTTCCCAGAGAGCTGGAAGCAAGATGCTTTGGGGCCCGTTAATTTTATACCCTGCTACTTTGCTGTAGTTGTTGATTCTTTCTAATAGTTTTTCTGTGGATTCTTTGGGGTTTTCTATGTATAAGATCATGTCGTCTGCAAACAACGCGAGTTTTACTTCTTCGTTACCTATTTGGATTCCTTTCATTTATTTTTCCTGCCGAATTGCTCTGGCCAGCACCTCCAGTACTATGTTGAATAGGAGTGGTGAAAGTGGGCACCCTTGTCTTGTTCCTGTCCTCAGAGGGATGGCTTTCAGCTTTTGTCCATTGAGTATGATGTTGGCTGTGGGTCTATCATTTATGGCCTTTATTATGTTCAGGTACTTTCCTTCTATACCCATTTTACTGAGGGTTTTTATCATAAATGGGTGTTGGATCTTGTCGAATGCTTTCTCTGCGTCTATTGAGATGATCATGTGGTTTTTGTTTTTCATTTTGTTGATGTAGTGTATCACGTTGATTGACTTGCGGGTGTTGAACCATCCCTGTGTCCCTGGTATAAATCCCACTTGATCATGGTGTATAATCTTTTTGATGTATTGCTGTAATCGGTTTGCCAATATTTTGTTGAGGATTTTTGCATCTATGTTCATCAGTGATATCGGCCTGTAGTTCTCCTTCTTTGTGTTGTCCTTGTCAGGTTTGGGGATCAGAGTGATGTTGGCTTCATAGAATGTGTTAGGGAGTTCTCCATCTTTCTCAATTTTCTGGAACAGTTTGAGGAGAATAGGTCCAAAGAACTCACACTGCTTAACAACAAAAAAACAAACAACCCGATCAAAAAATGGGCAGAGGACATGAACAGACATTTCTCCAAAGAAGATATGAACATGGCCAATAGACACATGAAAAGATGTTCATCATCGCTAATCATCAGGGAAATGCAAATCAAAACTACACTAAGATATCACCTTACCCCCGTTAGATTGGCAAAAACATCCAAAACCAAGAACGACAAATGTTGCAGAGGTTGTGGAGAAAGAGGAACCCTCATACACTGTTGGTGGGAATGCAAACTGGTACAGCCACTATGGAAAACAGTATGGAGATTTCTCAAAAAGTTAAAAATAGAAATACCCTATGACCCAGCCATCCCATTACTGGGTATCTATCCTAAGAACCTGATATCAGATATCTCAAGAGTCCGTTGCACCCCTATGTTCATCGCAGCATTATTTACAATAGCCAAGACGTGGAACCAGCCTACATGCCCAGAAACTGATGATTGGATAAAGAAGATGTGGTATATATACACAATGGAATACTACTCAGCCATAAAAAAAGACGGCATTGGCCCATTCACAACAATGTGGATGGACCTCGAGGGCATTATGTTAAGCGAAATAAGTCAGTCAGAGATAGACGAACTCTATATGACTCCACTCATAGGTGAAAATTAGTATATTGAGAATGAGATCTGATCGGTGGTTACCAGGGAAAAGGGGGGGTGGGGGGAGGGCACGGAGGGGGAAGTGGTGTTCCCACAACATGACTAACAAAAATGTACAACTGAAATTTCACAAGCTTGTAATCCATCATAACATTAATAAACAAAACAAAACAAAAAAAGATGCTTTGGGGCCCATCTGCCCCTATGGAAAGAACGCAGCACTTTGTGCCTTGCAGCTCTAGGGCAATGTAGCACACCCAGAGCAGAAGTTCTACTTCAGCCAGATCAGGCCCGCAAAGAAACTGCGTTTCACAGGCCTTTGTAAGAGATATTCCCGGTAGGCTGTTAGAGCACTGTGCAGAGCGAGTTCTTTCTTAGCTTCCCAAAGAGTTGGAAGCAAGATGCTTTGGGGCCCTTCTCACCCTTTGCCAAGAAGGCAGCACTTGGTGCCTTGCACCTCTAGGGCAATGTAGCACATGGCAGAGCAGAAGTTCTACTTCAGGGAGATCACGCCTGCAAAGAAACTGCATTTCACAGGCCTTTGTAAAAGATGTTCCCAGTAGAATGTAAGAGCACTGTGCAGAGCGACTTGTTTCTTAGCTTCCCAAAGAGCTGGAAACAAAACGCTGTTGGTCCCGTCTCCCCCTTTGGAAACAAGGCAGCACTTTGTGCCTTGCACCTCTAGGGCAATGTAGCACATGGCAGAGCAGAAGTTCTACTTCAGGGAGATCAGGCCTGCAAAGAAACTGCGTTTCACAGGCCTTTGTAAGAGATGTTCCCGGTAGGCTGTAAGAGCACTGTGCAGAGCGACTAGTTTCTTAGCTACCCAGAGAGCTGGAAGCAAGATGCTTTGTGGCCCATCTGCCCCTATGGAAAGAACGCAGCACTTTGTGCCTTGCAGCTCTAGGGCAATGTAGCACACCCAGAGCAGATGTTCTACTTCTGCCAGCTCAGGCCTGCAAAGAAACTGCGTTTCACAGGCCTTTGTAAGACATGTTCCCGGTAGGCTGTTAGAGCACTGTGCAGAGCGAGTTGTTTCTAAGCTTCCCAAACAGCCGGAAGCAAGATGCTTTGGGGCCCTTCTCACCCTTTGGAAAGAAGGCAGCACTTTGTGCCTTGCAGCTCTAGGGCAATGTAGCACACCCAGAGCAGAAGTTCTACTTCAGCCAGATCAGGCCTGCAAAGAAACTGCGTTTCACAGTCCTTTGTAAGAGATGTTCCCGGTAGGCTGTTAGAGCACTGTGCGGAGCGAGTTGTTTCTTAGCTTCCCAACGAGCTGGAAGCAAGATGCTTTAGGGGCCATATGCCTTTAAGGAAAGAAGGCAGCACTTTGTGCCTTGCAGCTCTAGGGCAATGTAGCACACCCAGAGCAGTTATTCTACTTCTGACAGGACAGGCCTGCAAAGAAACTTCGTTTCACAGGCCTTTGTAAGAGATGTTTCCGGTAGGCTGTAAGAGCACTGTGCAGAGCGACTTGTTTCTTAGCTTCCCAGAGAGCTGGAAGCAAGATGCTTTGGGGCCCTTCTCACCCTATGGAAAGAAGGCAGCACTTTGTGCCTTGCAGCTCTAGGGCAATGTAGCACACCCAGAGCCGAAGTTCTACTTCAGCTAGATCAGACCAGCAAAGAAACTTCGTTTCACAGGCCTTTGTAAGAGATGTTCCCGGTAGGCTGTAAGAGCACTGTGCAGAGCGACTAGTTTCTTAGCTTCCCAGAGAGATGGAAGCAAGATGCTTTGTGGCCCATCTGCCCCTATGGAAAGAACGCAGCACTTTGTGCCTTGCAGCTCTAGGGCAATGTAGCACACCCAGAGCAGATGTTCTACTTCTGCCAGGTCAGGCCTGCAAAGAAACTGCGTTTCACAGGCCTTTGTAAGAGATGTTCCCGGTAGGCTGTTAGAGCACTGTGCAGAGCGAGTTGTTTCTAAGCTTCCCACCAGCCGGAAGCAAGATGCTTTGGGGCCCTTCTCACCCTTTGGAAAGAAGGCAGCACTTTGTGCCTTGCAGCTCTAGGGCAATCTAGCACACCCAGAGCAGAAGTTCTACTTCAGCTAGATCAGACCTGCAAAGAAACTGCGTTTCACAGGCCTTTGTAAGACATGTTCCCTGTATGCTGTTAGAGCACTGTGCAGAGCGAGTTGTTTCTTAGCTTCCCAAAGAGCTGGAAGCAAGATGCTTTAGGGGCCATCTGCCCTTAAGGAAAGAAGGCAGCACTTTGTGCCTTGCATCTCTAGGGCAATGTAGCACACCCAGAGCAGATGTTCTACTTCTGCCAGGTCAGGCCTGCAAACAAACTGCGTTTCACAGGCCTTTGTAAGAGATGTTCCCGGTAGGCTGTTAGAGCACTGTGCAGAGCGAGTTGTTTCTTAACTTCCCAAACAGCCGGAAGCAAGATGCTTTGGGTCCCTTCTCACCCTTTGGAAAGAAGGCAGCACTTTGTGCCTTGCAGCTCTAGGGCAATGTAGCACACCCAGAGCAGAAGTTCTACTTCAGCTAGATCAGACCTGCAAAGAAAGTGCGTTTCACAGGCCTTTGTAAGAGATGTTCCCTGTATGCTGTTAGAGCACTGTGCAGAGCGAGTTGTTTCTTAGCTTCCCAAAGAGGTGGAAGCAAGATGCTTTGGGGCCCTTCTCACCCTTTGGAAAGAAGGCAGCAATTTGTGCCTTGCAGCTCTAGGGCAATGTAGCACACCCCGAGCAGAAGTTCTACTTCAGCCAGATCTGGCATGCAAAGAAACTGCGTTTCACAGGCCTTTGTAAGAGATGTTCCCGGTAGGCTGTTAGAGCACTGTGCAGAGCGAGTTGTTTCTTAGCTTCCCAGAGAGCTGGAAGCAAGATGCTTTGGGGCCCGTTAATTTTATACCCTGCTACTTTGCTGTAGTTGTTGATTATTTCTAATAGTTTTTCTGTGGATTCTTTGGGGTTTTCTATGTATAAGATCATGTCGTCTGCAAACAACGCGAGTTTTACTTCTTCGTTACCTATTTGGATTCCTTTCATTTTTTTTTCCTGCCGAATTGCTCTGGCCAGCACCTCCAGTACTATGTTGAATAGGAGTGGTGAAAGTGGGCACCCTTGTCTTGTTCCTGTCCTCAGAGGGATGGCTTTCAGCTTTTGTCCATTGAGTATGATGTTGGCTGTGGGTCTATCATTTATGGCCTTTATTATGTTCAGGTACTTTCCTTCTATACCCATTTTACTGAGGGTTTTTATCATAAATGGGTGTTGGATCTTGTCGAATGCTTTCTCTGCGTCTATTGAGATGATCATGTGGTTTTTGTTTTTCATTTTGTTGATGTAGTGTATCACGTTGATTGACTTGCGGGTGTTGAACCATCCCTGTGTCCCTGGTATAAATCCCACTTGATCATGGTGTATAATCTTTTTGATGTATTGCTGTAATCGGTTTGCCAAAATTTGGTTGAGGATTTTTGCATCTATGTTCATCAGTGATATCGGCCTGTAGTTCTCCTTCTTTGTGTTGTCCTTGTCAGGTTTGGGGATCAGAGTGATGTTGGCTTCATAGAATGTGTTAGGGAGTTCTCCATCTCTCTCAATTTTCTGGAACAGTTTGAGGAGAATAGGTACAAAGAACTCACACTGCTTAACAACAAAAAAACAAACAACCCGATCAAAAAATGGGCAGAGGACATGAACAGACATTTCTCCAAAGAAGATATGAACATGGCCAATAGACACATGAAAAGATGTTCATCATCGCTAATCATCAGGGAAATGCAAATCAAAACTACACTAAGATATCACCTTACCCCCGTTAGATTGTCAAAAACATCCAAAACCAAGAACGACAAATGTTGGAGAGGTTGTGGAGAAAGAGGAACCCTCATACACTGTTGGTGGGAATGCAAACTGGTACAGCCACTATGGAAAACAGTATGGAGATTTCTCAAAAAGTTAAAAATAGAAATACCCTATGACCCAGCCATCCCATTACTGGGTATCTATCCTAAGAACCTGATATCAGATATCTCAAGAGTCCGTTGCACCCCTATGTTCATCGCAGCATTATTTACAATAGCCAAGACGTGGAACCAGCCTACATGCCCAGAAACTGATGATTGGATAAAGAAGATGTGGTATATATACACAATGGAATACTACTCAGCCATAAAAAAAGACGGCATTGGCCCATTCACAACAATGTGGATGGACCTCGAGGGCATTATGTTAAGCGAAATAAGTCAGTCAGAGATAGACGAACTCTATATGACTCCACTCATAGGTGGAAATTAGTATATTGAGAAGGAGATCTGATCGGTGGTTACCAGGGAAAAGGGGGGGTGGGGGGAGGGCACGGAGGGGGAAGTGGTGTTCCCACAACATGACTAACAAAAATGTACAACTGAAATTTCACAAGCTTGTAATCCATCATAACATTAATAAACAAAACAAAACAAAAAAAGATGCTTTGGGGCCCATCTGCCCCTATGGAAAGAACGCAGCACTTTGTGCCTTGCAGCTCTAGGGCAATGTAGCACACCCAGAGCAGAAGTTCTACTTCAGCCAGATCAGGCCCGCAAAGAAACTGCGTTTCACAGGCATTTGTAAGAGATGTTCCCGGTAGGCTGTTAGAGCACTGTGCAGAGCGAGTTGTTTCTTAGCTTCCCAAAGAGCTGGAAGCAAGATGCTTTGGGGCCCTTCTCACCCTTTGGCAAGAAGGCAGCACTTGGTGCCTTGCACCTCTAGGGCAATGTAGCACATGGCAGAGCAGAAGTTCTACTTCAGGGAGATCACGCCTGCAAAGAAACTGCATTTCACAGGCCTTTGTAAAAGATGTTCCCAGTAGGCTGTAAGAGCACTGTGCAGAGCGACTTGTTTCTTAGCTTCCCAAAGAGCTGGAAACAAAACGCTGTTGGTCCCGTCTCCCCCTTTGGAAACAAGGCAGCACTTTGGGCCTTGCACCTCTAGGGCAATGTAGCACATGGCAGAGCAGAAGTTCTACTTCAGGGAGATCAGGCCTGCAAAGAAACTGCGTTTCACAGGCCTTTGTAAGAGGTGTTCCCTGTAGGCTGTTAGAGCACTGTGCAGAGCGAGTTGTTTCTTAGCTTCCCAGAGAGCTGGAAGTAAGATGCTTTGGGGCCCATCTGCCCCTATGGAAAGAACGCAGCACTTTGTGCCTTGCAGCTCTAGGGCAATGTAGCACACCCAGAGCAGAAGTTCTACTTCAGCCAGATCAGGCCTGCAAAGAAACTGCGTTTCACAGTCCTTTGTAAGAGATGTTCCCGGTAGGCTGTTAGAGCACTGTGCAGAGCGAGTTGTTTCTTAGCTTCCCAACGAGCTGGAAGCAAGATGCTTTAGGGGCCATATGCCTTTAAGGAAAGAAGGCAGCACTTTGTGCCTTGCAGCTCTAGGGCAATGTAGCACACCCAGAGCAGTTATTCTACTTCTGACAGGACAGGCCTGCAAAGAAACTTCGTTTCACAGGCCTTTGTAAGAGATGTTTCCGGTAGGCTGTAAGAGCACTGTGCAGAGCGACTTGTTTCTTAGCTTCCCAGAGAGCTGGAAGCAAGATGCTTTGGGGCCCTTCTCACCCTATGGAAAGAAGGCAGCACTTTGTGCCTTGCAGCTCTAGGGCAATGTAGCACACCCAGAGCCGAAGTTCTACTTCAGCTAGATCAGACCAGCAAAGAAACTTCGTTTCACAGGCCTTTGTAAGAGATGTTCCCGGTAGGCTGTAAGAGCACTGTGCAGAGCGACTAGTTTCTTAGCTTCCCAGAGAGATGGAAGCAAGATGCTTTGTGGCCCATCTGCCCCTATGGAAAGAACGCAGCACTTTGTGCCTTGCAGCTCTAGGGCAATGTAGCACACCCAGAGCAGATGTTCTACTTCTGCCAGGTCAGGCCTGCAAAGAAACTGCGTTTCACAGGCCTTTGTAAGAGATGTTCCCAGTAGGCTGTTAGAGCACTGTGCAGAGCGAATTGTTTCTCAGCTTCCCAAACAGCCGGAAGCAAGATGCTTTGGGGCCCTTCTCACCCTTTGGAAACAAGTCAGCACTTGTGCCTTGCAGCTCTAGGGCAATGTAGCACACCCAGTGCGGAAGTTCTACTTCAGCCGTATCAGGCCTGCAAAGAAACTTCGTTTCACAGGCCATTGTAAGAGATGTTCCCGGTAGGCTGTAAGAGCACTGTGCAGAGCGAGTTGTTTCTTAGCTTCCCAAAGAGCTTGAAGCAAGATGCTTTAGGGGCCATCTGCCCTTAAGGAAAGAAGGCAGCACTTTGTGCCTTGCATCTCTAGGGCAATGTAGCACACCCAGAGCATATGTTCTACTTCTCCCAGGTCAGGCCTGCAAAGAAACTTCGTTTCACAGGCCCTTGTAAGAGATGTTCCCGGTAGGCTGTAAGAGCACTGTGCAGAGCGAGTTGTTTCTTAGCTTCCCAACGAGCTGGAAGCAAGATGCTTTAGGGGCCATCTGCCCTTAAGGAAAGAAGGCAGCACTTTGTGCCTTGCATCTCTAGGGCAATGTAGCACACCCAGAGCAGATGTTCTACTTCTCCCAGGTCAGACCTGCAAAGAAACTTCGTTTCACAGGCCTTTGTAGGAGATGTTCCCAGTAGGCTGTAAGAGCACTGTGCAGAGCGACTTGTTTCTTAGCTTCCCAGAGAGCTGGAAGCAAGATGCTTTGGGGCCCTTCTCACCCTTTGGAAAGAAGGCAGCACTTTGTGCCTTGCAGCTCTAGGGCAATGTAGCACACCCACAGCAGAAGTTCTACTTCAGCCAGATCAGGCCTGCAAAGAAACTGCGTTTCACAGGCCTTTGTAAGAGATGTTCCCGGTAGGCTGTTAGAGCACTGTGCAGAGCGAGTTGTTTCTTAGCTTCCCAACGAGCTGGAAGCAAGATGCTTTAGGGGCCATCTGCCCTTAAGGAAAGAAGGCAGCACTTTGTGCCTTGCAGCTCTAGGGCAATGTAGCACACCCAGAGCAGATGTTCTACTTCTCCCAGGTCAGGCCTGCAAAGAAACTTCGTTTCACAGGCCTTTGTAAGAGATGTTCCCGGTAGGCTGTAAGAGCACTGTGCAGAGCGACTAGTTTCTTAGCTTCCCAGAGAGCTGGAAGCAAGATGCTTTGTGGCCCATCTGCCCCTATGGAAAGAACGCAGCACTTTGTGCCTTGCATCTCTAGGGAAATGTAGCACACCCAGAGCAGATGTTCTACTTCTGCCAGGTCAGGCCTGCAAAGAAACTGCGTTTCACAGGCCTTTGTAGGAGATGTTCCCGGTAGGCTGTTAGAGCATTGTGCAGAGCGAGTTGTTTCTTAACTTCCCAAACAGCCGGAAGCAAGATGCTTTGGGGCCCTTCTCACCCTTTGGAAAGAAGGCAGCACTTTGTGCCTTGCAGCTCTAGGGCAATGTAGCACACCCAGAGCAGAAGTTCGACTTCAGCTAGATCAGACCTGCAAAGAAACTGCGTTTCACAGGCCTTTGTAAGAGATGTTCCCTGTATGCTGTTAGAGCACTGTGCAGAGCGAGTTGTTTCTTAGCTTCCCAAAGTGCTGGAAGCAAGATGCTTTAGGGGCCATCTGCCCTTAAGGAAAGAAGGCAGCACTTTGTGCCTTGCAGCTCTAGGGCAATGTAGCACACCCAGAGCAGATGTTCTACTTCTGCCAGGTCAGGCCTGCAAAGAAACTTCGTTTCACAGGCCCTTGTAAGAGATGTTCCCGGTAGGCTGTTAGAGCACTGTGCAGAGCGACTTGGTTCTTAGCTTCCCAAAGAGCTGAAAGCAAGATGCTTTGGGGCCCTTCTCACCCTTTGGAAAGAAGGCAGCACTTTGTGCCTTGCAGCTCTAGGGCAATGTAGCACACCCAGAGCAGAAGTTCTACTTCAGCCAGATCAGGCCCACAAAGAAACTGCATTTCACAGGCCTTTGTAAGAGATGTTCCCGGTAGGCTGTTAGAGCACTGTGCAGAGCGAGTTGTTTCTTAGCTTCCCAAAGAGCTGGAAGCAAGATGCTTTGGTGCCCTACTCACCCTTTGGAAAGAAGGCAGCACTTTGTGCCTTGCAGCTCTAGGGCAATGTAGCACACCCAGAGCAGAAGTTGTACTTCAGCCAGATCAGGCCTGCAAAGAAACTGCGTTTCACAGGCCTTCGTAAGAGATGTTCCCGGTAGGCTGTTAGAGCACTGTGCAGAGCGAGTTGTTTCTTAGCTTCCCAGAGAGCTGGAAGCAAGATGCTTTGGGGCCCGTTAATTTTATACCCTGCTACTTTGCTGTAGTTGTTGATTATTTCTAATAGTTTTTCTGTGGATTCTTTGGGGTTTTCTGTGTATAAGATCATGTCGTCTGCAAACAACGCGAGTTTTACTTCTTCGTTACCTATTTGGATTCCTTTCATTTTTTTTTCCTGCCGAATTGCTCTGGCCAGCACCTCCAGTACTATGTTGAATAGGAGTGGTGAAAGTGGGCACCCTTGTCTTGTTCCTGTCCTCAGAGGGATGGCTTTCAGCTTTTGTCCATTGAGTATGATGTTGGCTGTGGGTCTATCATATATGGCCTTTATTATGTTGAGGTACTTTCCTTCTATACCCATTTTACTGAGGGTTTTTATCATAAATGGGTGTTGGATCTTGTCGAATGCTTTCTCTGCGTCTATTGAGATGATCATGTGGTTTTTGTTTTTCATTTTGTTGATGTAGTGTATCACGTTGATTGACTTGCGGGTGTTGAACCATCCCTGTGTCCCTGGTATAAATCCCACTTGATCATGGTGTATAATCTTTTTGATGTATTGCTGTAATCGGTTTGCCAAAATTTGGTTGAGGATTTTTGCATCTATGTTCATCAGTGATATCGGCCTGTAGTTCTCCTTCTTTGTGTTGTCCTTGTCAGGTTTGGGGATCAGAGTGATGTTGGCTTCATAGAATGTGTTAGGGAGTTCTCCATCTTTCTCAATTTTCTGGAACAGTTTGAGGAGAATAGGTACAAAGAACTCACACTGCTTAACAACAAAAAAACAAACAACCCGATCAAAAAATGGGCAGAGGACATGAACAGACATTTCTCCAAAGAAGATATGAACATGGCCAATAGACACATGAAAAGATGTTCATCATCGCTAATCATCAGGGAAATGCAAATCAAAACTACACTAAGATATCACCTTACCCCCGTTAGATTGGCAAAAACATCCAAAACCAAGAACGACAAATGTTGGAGAGGTTGTGGAGAAAGAGGAACCCTCATACACTGTTGGTGAGAATGCAAACTGGTACAGCCACAATGGAAAACAGTATGGAGATTTCTCAAAAAGTTAAAAATAGAAATACCCTATGACCCAGCCATCCCATTACTGGGTATCTATCCTAAGAACCTGATATCAGATATCTCAAGAGTCCGTTGCACCCCTATGTTCATCGCAGCATTATTTACAATAGCCAAGACGTGGAACCAGCCTACATGCCCAGAAACTGATGATTGGATAAAGAAGATGTGGTATATATACACAATGGAATACTACTCAGCCATAAAAAAAGATGACATTGGCCCATTCACAACAATGTGGATGGACCTCGAGGGCATTATGTTAAGCGAAATAAGTCAGGCAGAGAAAGACGAACTCTATATGACTCCACTCATAGGTGGAAATTAGTATATTGAGAAGGAGATCTGATCGGTGGTTACCAGGGAAAAGGGGGGGTGGGGGGAGGGCACGGAGGGGGAAGTGGTGTTCCCACAACATGACTAACAAAAATGTACAACTGAAATTTCACAAGCTTGTAATCCATCATAACATTAATAAACAACAACAAAAAAAGACGCTTTGGGGCCCATCTGCCCCTATGGAAAGAACGCAGCACTTTCTGCCTTGCAGCTCTAGGGCAATGTAGCACACCCAGAGCAGAAGTTCTACTTCAGCCAGATCAGGCCCGCAAAGAAACTGCGTTTCACAGGACTTTGTAAGAGATGTTCCCGGTAGGCTGTTAGAGCACTGTGCAGAGCGAGTTGTTTCTTAGCTTCCCAAAGAGCTGGAAGCAAGATGCTTTGGGGCCCTTCTCACCCTTTGGCAAGAAGTCAGCACTTTGTGCCTTGCAGCTCTAGGGCAATGTAGCACACCCCGAGCAGAAGTTCTACTTCAGCCAGATCTGGCCTGCAAAGAAACTGCGTTTCACAGGCCTTTGTAAGAGATGTTCCCGGTAGGCTGTTAGAGCACTGTGCAGAGCGAGTTGTTTCTCAGCTTCCCAAACAGCCGGAAGCAAGCTGCTTTGGGGCCCTTCTCACCCTTTGGAAAGAAGGCAGCACTTTGTGCCTTGCAGCTCTAGGGCAATGTAGCACACCCACAGCAGAAGTTCTACTTCAGCCAGATCAGGCCCGCAAAGAAACTGCGTTTCACAGGCCTTTGTAAGAGACGTTCCTGGTAGGCTGTTAGAGCACTGTGCAGAGCGAGTTGTTTCTTAGCTTCCCAACGACATGGAAGCAAGATGCTTTAGGGGCCATCTGCCCTTAAGGAAAGAAGGCAGCACTTTGTGCCTTGCAGCTCTAGGGCAATGTAGCACACCCAGAGCAGATGTTCTACTTCTCCCAGGTCAGGCCTGCAAAGAAACTTCGTTTCACAGGCCTTTGTAAGAGATGTTCCCGGTAGGCTGTAAGAGCACTGTGCAGAGCGACTTGTTTCTTAGCTTCCCAGAGAGCTGGAAGCAAGATGCTTTGGGGCCCTTCTCACCCTTTGGAAAGAAGGCAGCACTTTGTGCCTTGCAGTTCTAGGGCAATGTAGCACACCCAGAGCCGAAGTTCTACTTCAGGGAGATCAGGCCTGCAAAGAAACTGCGTTTCACAGGCCTTTGTAAGAGATGTTCCCTGTAGGCTGTTAGAGCACTGTGCAGAGCGAGTTGTTTCTTAGCTTCCCAAAGAGCTGGAAGCAAGATGCTTTAGGGGCCATCTGCCCTTAAGGAAAGAAGGCAGCACTTTGTGCCTTGCATCTCTAGGGCAATGTAGCACACCCAGAGCAGATGTTCTACTTCTGTCAGGTCAGGCCTGCAAAGAAACTTCGTTTCACAGGCCCTTGTAAGAGATGTTCCCGGTAGGCTGTTAGAGCACTGTGCAGAGCGAATTGTTTCTTAGCTTCCCAAAGAGCTGGAAGCAAGATGCTTTGGGGCCCTTCGCACCCTTTGGAAAGAAGGCAGCACTTTGTGCCTTGCAGCTCTAGGGCAATGTAGCACACCCCGAGCAGAAGTTCTACTTCAGCCAGATCTGGCCTGCAAAGAAACTGCGTTTCACAGGCCTTTGTAAGAGATGTTCCCGGTAGGCTGTTAGAGCACTGTGCAGAGCGAGTTGTTTCTCAGCTTCCCAAACAGCCGGAAGCAAGATGCTTTGGGGCCCTTCTCACCCTTTGGAAAGAAGGCAGCACTTTGTACCTTGCAGCTCTAGGGCAATGTAGCACACCCACAGCAGAAGTTCTACTTCAGCCAGATCAGGCCCACAAAGAAACTGCGTTTCACAGGCCTTTGTAAGAGATGTTCCCGGTAGGCTGTAAGAGCACTGTGCAGAGCGAGTTGTTTCTTAGCATCCCAACGAGCTGGAAGCAAGATGCTTTAGGGGCCATCTGCCCTTAAGGAAAGAAGGCAGCACTTTGTGCCTTGCAGCTCTAGGGCAATGTAGCACACCCACAGCAGATGTTCTACTTCTGCCAGGTCAGGCCTGCAAAGAAACTTCGTTTCACAGGCCTTTGTAAGAGATGTTCCCGGTAGGCTGTAAGAGCACTGTGCAGAGCGACTTGTTTCTTAGCTTCCCAAAGAGCTGGAAGCAAGATGCTTTGGGGCCCTTCTCACCCTTTGGAAAGAAGGCAGCACTTTGTGCCTTGCAGCTCTAGGGCAATGTAGCACTCCCTGAGCAGAAGTTCTACTTCAGGGAGATCAGGCCTGCAAAGGAACTGCGTTTCACAGGCCTTTGTAAGAGATGTTCCCGGTAGGCTGTTAGAGCACTGTGCAGAGCGAGTTGTTTCTTAGCTTCAGAGAGCTGGAAGCAAGATGCTTTGGGGCCCGTTAATTTTATACCCTGCTACTTTGCTGTAGTTGTTGATTATTTCTAATAGTTTTTCTGTGGATTCTTTGGGGTTTTCTATGTATAAGATCATGTCGTCTGCAAACAACGCGAGTTTTACTTCTTCGTTACCTATTTGGATTCCTTTCCTTTTGTTTTCCTGCCGAATTGCTCTGGCCAGCACCTCCAGTACTATGTTGAATAGGAGTGGTGAAAGTGGGTACCCTTGTCTTGTTCCTGTCCTCAGAGGGATGGCTTTCAGCTTTTGTCCATTGAGTATGATGTTGGCTGTGGGTCTATCATATATGGCCTTTATTATGTTGAGGTACTTTCCTTCTATACCCATTTTACTGAGGTTTTTTATCATAAATGGGTGTTGGATCTTGTCAAATGCTTTCTCTGCATCTATTGAGATGATCATGTGGTTTTTGTTTTCCATTTTGTTGATGTAGTGTATCACGTTGATTGACTTGCGGGTGTTGAACCATCCCTGTGTCCCTGGTATAAATCCCACTTGATCATGGTGTATAATCTTTTTGATGTATTGCTGTAATCGGTTTGCCAAAATTTTGTTGAGGATTTTTGCATCTATGTTCATCAGTGATATCGGCCTGTAGTTCTCCTTCTTTGTGTTGTCCTTGTCAGGTTGGGGGATCAGAGTGATGTTGGCTTCATAGAATGTGTTAGGGAGTTCTCCATCTTTCTCAATTTTCTGGAACAGTTTGAGGAGAATAGGTACAAAGAACTCACACTGCTTAACAACAAAAAAACAAACAACCCGATCAAAAAATGGGCAGAGGACATGAACAGACATTTCTCAAAAGAAGATATGAACATGGCCAATAGACACATGAAAAGATGTTCATCATCGCTAATCATCAGGGAAATGCAAATCAAAACTACACTAAGATATCACCTTACCCCCGTTAGATTGGCAAAAACATCCAAAACCAAGAACGACAAATGTTGGAGAGGTTGTGGAGAAAGAGGAACCCTCATACACTGTTGGTGGGAATGCAAACTGGTACAGCCACTATGGAAAACAGTATGGAGATTTCTCAAAAAGTTAAAAATAGAAATACCCTATGACCCAGCCATCCCATTACTGGGTATCTATCCTAAGAACCTGATATCAGATATCTCAAGAGTCCGTTGCACCCCTATGTTCATCGCAGCATTATTTACAATAGCCAAGACGTGGAACCAGCCTACATGCCCAGAAACTGATGATTGGATAAAGAAGATGTGGTATATATACACAATGGAATACTACTCAGCCATAAAAAAAGACGACATTGGCCCATTCACAACAATGTGGATGGACCTCGAGGGCATTATGTTAAGCGAAATAAGTCAGGCAGAGAAAGACGAACTCTATACGACTCCACTCATAGGTGGAAATTAGTATATTGAGAAGGAGATCTGATCGGTGGTTACCAGGGAAAAGGGGGGGTGGGGGGAGGGCACGGAGGGGGAAGTGGTGTTCCCACAACATGACTAACAAAAATGTACAACTGAAATTTCACAAGCTTGTAATCCATCATAACATTAATAAACAACAACAAAAAAAAAAGATGCTTTGGGGCCCATCTGCCCCTATGGAAAGAACGCAGCACTTTCTGCCTTGCAGCTCTAGGGCAATGTAGCACACCCCGAGCAGAAGTTCTACTTCAGCCAGATCAGGCCCGCAAAGAAACTGCGTTTCACAGGCCTTTGTAAGAGATGTTCCCGGTAGGCTGTTAGAGCACTGTGCAGAGCGAGATGTTTCTTAGCTTCCCAATGAGCTGGAAGCAAGATGCTTTAGGGGCCATCTGCCCTTAAGGAAAGAAGGCAGCACTTTGTGCCTTGCAGCTCTAGGGCCATGTAGCACACCCAGAGCAGATGTTCTACTTCAGCCAGGTCAGGCCTGCAAAGAAACTTCGTTTCACAGGCCTTTGTAAGAGATGTTCCCGGTAGGCTGTAAGAGCACTGTGCAGAGCGACTTGTTTCTTAGCTTCCCAGAGAGCTGGAAGCAAGATGCTTTGGGACCCTTCTCACCCTTTGGAAAGAAGGCAGCACTTTGTGCCTTGCAGCTCTAGGGCAATGTAGCACACCCAGAGCAGAAGTTCTACTTCAGGGAGATCAGGCCTGCAAAGAAACTGCGTTTCACAGGCCTTTGTAAGAGATGTTCCCTGTAGGCTGTTAGAGCACTGTGCAGAGCGAGTTGTTTCTTAGCTTCCCAAAGAGCTGGAAGCAAGATGCTTTAGGGGCCATCTGCCCTTAAGGAAAGAAGGCAGCACATTGTGCCTTGCATCTCTAGGGCAATGTAGCACACCCACAGCAGATGTTCTACTTCTGCCAGGTCAGGCCTGCAAAGAAACTTCGTTTCACAGGCCCTTGTAAGAGATGTTCCCGGTAGGCTGTTAGAGCACTGTGCAGAGCGACTTGTTTCTTAGCTTCCCAGAGAGCTGGAATCAAGATGCTTTGGGGCCCTTCTCACCATTTGGAAAGAAGGCAGCACTTTGTGCCTTGCAGCTCTAGGGCAATGTAGCACACCCCGAGCAGAAGTTCTACTTCAGCCAGATCTGGCATGCAAAGAAACTGCGTTTCACAGGCCTTTGTAAGAGATGTTCCCGGTAGGCTTTTAGAGCACTGTGCAGAGCGACTTGTTTCTTAGCTTCCCAAAGAGCTGGAAGCAAGATGCTTTGGGGCCCTTCTCACCCTTTGGAAAGAAGGCAGCACTTTGTGCCTTGCAGCTCTAGGGCAATGTAGCACACCCCGAGCAGAAGTTCTACTTCAGCCAGATCTGGCATGCAAAGAAACTGCGTTTCACAGGCCTTTGTAAGAGATGTTCCCGGTAGGCTGTTAGAGCACTGTGCAGAGCGAGTTGTTTCTTAGCTTCCCAGAGAGCTGGAAGCAAGATGCTTTGGGGCCCGTTAATTTTATACCCTGCTACTTTGCTGTAGTTGTTGATTATTTCTAATAGTTTTTCTGTGGATTCTTTGGGGTTTTCTGTGTATAAGATCATGTCGTCTGCAAACAACGCGAGTTTTACTTCTTCGTTACCTATTTGGATTCCTTTCATTTTTTTTCCTGCCGAATTGCTCTGGCCAGCACCTCCAGTACTATGTTGAATAGGAGTGGTGAAAGTGGGCACCCTTGTCTTGTTCCTGTCCTCAGAGGGATGGCTTTCAGCTTTTGTCCATTGAGTATGATGTTGGCTGTGGGTCTATCATATATGGCCTTTATTATGTTGAGGTACTTTCCTTCTATACCCATTTTACTGAGGGTTTTTATCATAAATGGGTGTTGGATCTTGTCGAATGCTTTCTCTGCGTCTATTGAGATGATCATGTGGTTTTTGTTTTTCATTTTGTTGATGTAGTGTATCACGTTGATTGACTTGCGGGTGTTGAACCATCCCTGTGTCCCTGGTATAAATCCCACTTGATCATGGTGTATAATCTTTTTGATGTATTGCTGTAATCGGTTTGCCAAAATTTTGTTGAGGATTTTTGCATCTATGTTCATCAGTGATATCGGCCTGTAGTTCTCCTTCTTTGTGTTGTCCTTGTCAGGTTTGGGGATCAGAGTGATGTTGGCTTCATAGAATGTGTTAGGGAGTTCTCCATCTTTCTCAATTTTCTGGAACAGTTTGAGGAGAATAGGTACAAAGAGCTCACACTGCTTAACAACAAAAAAGCAAACAACCCGATCAAAAAATGGGCAGAGGACATGAACAGACATTTCTCCAAAGAAGATATGAACATGGCCAATAGACACATGAAAAGATGTTCATCATCGCTAATCATCAGGGAAATGCAAATCAAAACTACACTAAGATATCACCTTACCCCCGTTAGATTGGCAAAAACATCCAAAACCAAGAACGACAAATGTTGGAGAGGTTGTGGAGAAAGAGGAACCCTCATACACTGTTGGTGGGAATGCAAACTGGTACAGCCACTATGGAAAACAGTATGGAGATTTCTCAAAAAGTTAAAAATAGAAATACCCTATGACCCAGCCATCCCATTACTGGGTATCTATCCTAAGAACCTGATATCAGATATCTCAAGAGTCCGTTGCACCCCTATGTTCATCGCAGCATTATTTACAATAGCCAAGACGTGGAACCAGCCTACATGCCCAGAAACTGATGATTGGATAAAGAAGATGTGGTATATATACACAATGGAATACTACTCAGCCATAAAAAAAGACGACATTGGCCCATTCACAACAATGTGGATGGACCTCGAGGGCATTATGTTAAGCGAAATAAGTCAGGCAGAGAAAGACGAACTCTATACGACTCCACTCATAGGTGGAAATTAGTATATTGAGAAGGAGATCTGATCGGTGGTTACCAGGGAAAAGGGGGGGTGGGGGGAGGGCACGGAGGGGGAAGTGGTGTTCCCACAACATGACTAACAAAAATGTACAACTGAAATTTCACAAGCTTGTAATCCATCATAACATTAATAAACAACAACAAAAAAAAAAGATGCTTTGGGGCCCATCTGCCCCTATGGAAAGAACGCAGCACTTTCTGCCTTGCAGCTCTAGGGCCATGTAGCACACCCAGAGCAGATGTTCTACTTCAGCCAGGTCAGGCCTGCAGAGAAACTTCGTTTCACAGGCCTTTGTAAGAGATGTTCCCGGTAGGCTGTAAGAGCACTGTGCAGAGCGACTTGTTTCTTAGCTTCCCAGAGAGCTGGAAGCAAGATGCTTTGGGGCCCTTCTCACCCTTTGGAAAGAAGGCAGCACTTTGTGCCTTGCAGCTCTAGGGCAATGTAGCACACCCAGAGCAGAAGTTCTACTTCAGGGAGATCAGGCCTGCAAAGAAACTGCGTTTCACAGGCCTTTGTAAGAGATGTTCCCTGTAGGCTGTTAGAGCACTGTGCAGAGCGAGTTGTTTCTTAGCTTCCCAAAGAGCTGGAAGCAAGATGCTTTAGGGGCCATCTGCCCTTAAGGAAAGAAGGCAGCACATTGTGCCTTGCATCTCTAGGGCAATGTAGCACACCCACAGCAGATGTTCTACTTCTGCCAGGTCAGGCCTGCAAAGAAACTTCGTTTCACAGGCCCTTGTAAGAGATGTTCCCGGTAGGCTGTTAGAGCACTGTGCAGAGCGACTTGTTTCTTAGCTTCCCAGAGAGCTGGAATCAAGATGCTTTGGGGCCCTTCTCACCATTTGGAAAGAAGGCAGCACTTTGTGCCTTGCAGCTCTAGGGCAATGTAGCACACCCCGAGCAGAAGTTCTACTTCAGCCAGATCTGGCATGCAAAGAAACTGCGTTTCACAGGCCTTTGTAAGAGATGTTCCCGGTAGGCTGTAAGAGCACTGTGCAGAGCGACTTGTTTCTTAGCTTCCCAAAGAGCTGGAAGCAAGATGCTTTGGGGCCCTTCTCACCCTTTGGAAAGAAGGCAGCACTTTGTGCCTTGCAGCTCTAGGGCAATGTAGCACACCCCGAGCAGAAGTTCTACTTCAGCCAGATCTGGCATGCAAAGAAACTGCGTTTCACAGGCCTTTGTAAGAGATGTTCCCGGTAGGCTGTTAGAGCACTGTGCAGAGCGAGTTGTTTCTTAGCTTCCCAGAGAGCTGGAAGCAAGATGCTTTGGGGCCCGTTAATTTTATACCCTGCTACTTTGCTGTAGTTGTTGATTATTTCTAATAGTTTTTCTGTGGATTCTTTGGGGTTTTCTGTGTATAAGATCATGTCGTCTGCAAACAACGCGAGTTTTACTTCTTCGTTACCTATTTGGATTCCTTTCATTTTTTTTCCTGCCGAATTGCTCTGGCCAGCACCTCCAGTACTATGTTGAATAGGAGTGGTGAAAGTGGGCACCCTTGTCTTGTTCCTGTCCTCAGAGGGATGGCTTTCAGCTTTTGTCCATTGAGTATGATGTTGGCTGTGGGTCTATCATATATGGCCTTTATTATGTTGAGGTACTTTCCTTCTATACCCATTTTACTGAGGGTTTTTATCATAAATGGGTGTTGGATCTTGTCGAATGCTTTCTCTGCGTCTATTGAGATGATCATGTGGTTTTTGTTTTTCATTTTGTTGATGTAGTGTATCACGTTGATTGACTTGCGGGTGTTGAACCATCCCTGTGTCCCTGGTATAAATCCCACTTGATCATGGTGTATAATCTTTTTGATGTATTGCTGTAATCGGTTTGCCAAAATTTGGTTGAGGATTTTTGCATCTATGTTCATCAGTGATATCGGCCTGTAGTTCTCCTTCTTTGTGTTGTCCTTGTCAGGTTTGGGGATCAGAGTGATGTTGGCTTCATAGAATGTGTTAGGGAGTTCTCCATCTTTCTCAATTTTCTGGAACAGTTTGAGGAGAATAGGTACAAAGAGCTCACACTGCTTAACAACAAAAAAGCAAACAACCCGATCAAAAAATGGGCAGAGGACATGAACAGACATTTCTCCAAAGAAGATATGAACATGGCCAATAGACACATGAAAAGATGTTCATCATCGCTAATCATCAGGGAAATGCAAATCAAAACTACACTAAGATATCACCTTACCCCCGTTAGATTGGCAAAAACATCCAAAACCAAGAACGACAAATGTTGGAGAGGTTGTGGAGAAAGAGGAACCCTCATACACTGTTGGTGGGAATGCAAACTGGTACAGCCACTATGGAAAACAGTATGGAGATTTCTCAAAAAGTTAAAAATAGAAATACCCTATGACCCAGCCATCCCATTACTGGGTATCTATCCTAAGAACCTGATATCAGATATCTCAAGAGTCCGTTGCACCCCTATGTTCATCGCAGCATTATTTACAATAGCCAAGACGTGGAACCAGCCTACATGCCCAGAAACTGATGATTGGATAAAGAAGATGTGGTATATATACACAATGGAATACTACTCAGCCATAAAAAAAGACGACATTGGCCCATTCACAACAATGTGGATGGACCTCGAGGGCATTATGTTAAGCGAAATAAGTCAGGCAGAGAAAGACGAACTCTATACGACTCCACTCATAGGTGGAAATTAGTATATTGAGAAGGAGATCTGATCGGTGGTTACCAGGGAAAAGGGGGGGTGGGGGGAGGGCACGGAGGGGGAAGTGGTGTTCCCACAACATGACTAACAAAAATGTACAACTGAAATTTCACAAGCTTGTAATCCATCATAACATTAATAAACAACAACAACAAAAAAAGATGCTTTGGGGCCCATCTGCCCCTATGGAAAGAACGCAGCACTTTCTGCCTTGCAGCTCTAGGGCCATGTAGCACACCCAGAGCAGATGTTCTACTTCAGCCAGGTCAGGCCTGCAGAGAAACTTCGTTTCACAGGCCTTTGTAAGAGATGTTCCCGGTAGGCTGTAAGAGCACTGTGCAGAGCGACTTGTTTCTTAGCTTCCCAGAGAGCTGGAAGCAAGATGCTTTGGGGCCCTTCTCACCCTTTGGAAAGAAGGCAGCACTTTGTGCCTTGCAGCTCTAGGGCAATGTAGCACACCCAGAGCAGAAGTTCTACTTCAGGGAGATCAGGCCTGCAAAGAAACTGCGTTTCACAGGCCTTTGTAAGAGATGTTCCCTGTAGGCTGTTAGAGCACTGTGCAGAGCGAGTTGTTTCTTAGCTTCCCAAAGAGCTGGAAGCAAGATGCTTTAGGGGCCATCTGCCCTTAAGGAAAGAAGGCAGCACATTGTGCCTTGCATCTCTAGGGCAATGTAGCACACCCACAGCAGATGTTCTACTTCTGCCAGGTCAGGCCTGCAAAGAAACTTCGTTTCACAGGCCCTTGTAAGAGATGTTCCCGGTAGGCTGTTAGAGCACTGTGCAGAGCGACTTGTTTCTTAGCTTCCCAGAGAGCTGGAATCAAGATGCTTTGGGGCCCTTCTCACCATTTGGAAAGAAGGCAGCACTTTGTGCCTTGCAGCTCTAGGGCAATGTAGCACACCCCGAGCAGAAGTTCTACTTCAGCCAGATCTGGCATGCAAAGAAACTGCGTTTCACAGGCCTTTGTAAGAGATGTTCCCGGTAGGCTGTAAGAGCACTGTGCAGAGCGACTTGTTTCTTAGCTTCCCAAAGAGCTGGAAGCAAGATGCTTTGGGGCCCTTCTCACCCTTTGGAAAGAAGGCAGCACTTTGTGCCTTGCAGCTCTAGGGCAATGTAGCACACCCCGAGCAGAAGTTCTACTTCAGCCAGATCTGGCATGCAAAGAAACTGCGTTTCACAGGCCTTTGTAAGAGATGTTCCCGGTAGGCTGTTAGAGCACTGTGCAGAGCGAGTTGTTTCTTAGCTTCCCAGAGAGCTGGAAGCAAGATGCTTTGGGGCCCGTTAATTTTATACCCTGCTACTTTGCTGTAGTTGTTGATTATTTCTAATAGTTTTTCTGTGGATTCTTTGGGGTTTTCTGTGTATAAGATCATGTCGTCTGCAAACAACGCGAGTTTTACTTCTTCGTTACCTATTTGGATTCCTTTCATTTTTTTTCCTGCCGAATTGCTCTGGCCAGCACCTCCAGTACTATGTTGAATAGGAGTGGTGAAAGTGGGCACCCTTGTCTTGTTCCTGTCCTCAGAGGGATGGCTTTCAGCTTTTGTCCATTGAGTATGATGTTGGCTGTGGGTCTATCATATATGGCCTTTATTATGTTGAGGTACTTTCCTTCTATACCCATTTTACTGAGGGTTTTTATCATAAATGGGTGTTGGATCTTGTCGAATGCTTTCTCTGCGTCTATTGAGATGATCATGTGGTTTTTGTTTTTCATTTTGTTGATGTAGTGTATCACGTTGATTGACTTGCGGGTGTTGAACCATCCCTGTGTCCCTGGTATAAATCCCACTTGATCATGGTGTATAATCTTTTTGATGTATTGCTGTAATCGGTTTGCCAAAATTTGGTTGAGGATTTTTGCATCTATGTTCATCAGTGATATCGGCCTGTAGTTCTCCTTCTTTGTGTTGTCCTTGTCAGGTTTGGGGATCAGAGTGATGTTGGCTTCATAGAATGTGTTAGGGAGTTCTCCATCTTTCTCAATTTTCTGGAACAGTTTGAGGAGAATAGGTACAAAGAGCTCACACTGCTTAACAACAAAAAAGCAAACAACCCGATCAAAAAATGGGCAGAGGACATGAACAGACATTTCTCCAAAGAAGATATGAACATGGCCAATAGACACATGAAAAGATGTTCATCATCGCTAATCATCAGGGAAATGCAAATCAAAACTACACTAAGATATCACCTTACCCCCGTTAGATTGGCAAAAACATCCAAAACCAAGAACGACAAATGTTGCAGAGGTTGTGGAGAAAGAGGAACCCTCATACACTGTTGGTGGGAATGCAAACTGGTACAGCCACTATGGAAAACAGTATGGAGATTTCTCAAAAAGTTAAAAATAGAAATACCCTATGACCCAGCCATCCCATTACTGGGTATCTATCCTAAGAACCTGATATCAGATATCTCAAGAGTCCGTTGCACCCCTATGTTCATCGCAGCATTATTTACAATAGCCAAGACGTGGAACCAGCCTACATGCCCAGAAACTGATGATTGGATAAAGAAGATGTGGTATATATACACAATGGAATACTACTCAGCCATAAAAAAAGACGACATTGGCCCATTCACAACAATGTGGATGGACCTCGAGGGCATTATGTTAAGCGAAATAAGTCAGGCAGAGAAAGACGAACTCTATATGACTCCACTCATAGGTGGAAATTAGTATATTGAGAAGGAGATCTGATCGGTGGTTACCAGGGAAAAGGGGGGGTGGGGGGAGGGCACGGAGGGGGAAGTGGTGTTCCCACAACATGACTAACAAAAATGTACAATTGAAATTTCACAAGCTTGTAATCCATCATAACATTAATAAACAACAACAAAAAAAAAAGATGCTTTGGGGCCCATCTGCCCCTATGGAAAGAACGCAGCACTTTCTGCCTTGCAGCTCTAGGGCAATGTAGCACACCCAGAGCAGAAGTTCTACTTCAGCCACATCAGGCCCGCAAAGAAACTGCGTTTCACAGGACTTTGTAAGAGATGTTCCCGGTAGGCTGTTGGAGCACTGTGCAGAGCGAGTTGTTTCTTAGCTTCCCAAAGAGCTGGAAGCAAGATGCTTTGGGGCCCTTCTCACCCTTTGGCAAGAAGTCAGCACTTTGTGCCTTGCAGCTCTAGGGCAATGTAGCACACCCCGAGCAGAAGTTCTGCTTCAGACAGATCAGGCCTGCAAAGAAACTGCGTTTCACAGGCCTTTGTAAGAGATGTTCCCGGTAGGCTGTTAGAGCACTGTGCAGAGCGAGTTGTTTCTCAGCTTCCCAAACAGCCAGAAGCAAGATGCTTTGGGGCCCTTCTCACCCTTTGGAAAGAAGGCAGCACTTTGTGCCTTGCAGCTCTAGGACAATGTAGCACACCCACAGCAGAAGTTCTACTTCAGCCAGATCAGGCCCGCAAAGAAACTGCGTTTCACAGGCCTTTGTAAGAGATGTTCCTGGTAGGCTGTTAGAGCACTGTGCAGAGCGAGTTGTTTCTTAGCTTCCCAACGACCTGGAAGCAAGATGCTTTAGGGGCCATCTGCCCTTAAGGAAAGAAGGCAGCACTTTGTGCCTTGCAGCTCTAGGGCAATGTAGCACACCCAGAGCAGATGTTCTACTTCTCCCAGGTCAGGCCTGCAAAGAAACTTCGTTTCACAGGCCTTTGTAAGAGATGTTCCCGGTAGGCTGTAAGAGCACTGTGCAGAGCGACTTGTTTCTTAGCTTCCCAGAGAGCTGGAAGCAAGATGCTTTGGGGCCCTTCTCACCCTTTGGAAAGAAGGCAGCACTTTGTGCCTTGCAGCTCTAGGGCAATGTAGCACACCCAGAGCCGAAGTTCTACTTCAGGGAGATCAGGCCTGCAAAGAAACTGCGTTTCACAGGCCTTTGTAAGAGATGTTCCCTGTAGGCTGTTAGAGCACTGTGCAGAGCGAGTTGTTTCTTAGCTTCCCAAAGAGCTGGAAGCAAGATGCTTTAGGGGCCATCGGCCCTTAAGGAAAGAAGGCAGCACTTTGTGACTTGCATCTCTAGGGCAATGTAGCACACCCAGAGCAGAGGTTCTACTTCTGCCAGGTCAGGCCTGCAAAGAAACTTCGTTTCACAGGCCCTTGTAAGAGATGTTCCCGGTAGGCTGTTAGACCACTGTGCAGAGCGACTTGTTTCTTAGCTTCCCAAAGAGCTGGAAGCAAGATGCTTTGGGGCCCTTCTCACCCTTTGGAAAGAAGGCAGCACTTTGTGCCTTGCAGCTCTAGGGCAATGTAGCACACCCCGAGCAGAAGTTCTACTTCAGCCAGATCTGGCCTGCAAAGAAACTGCGTTTCACAGGCCTTTGTAAGAGATGTTCCCGGTAGGCTGTTAGAGCACTGTGCAGAGCGAGTTGTTTCTCAGCTTCCCAAACAGCCGGAAGCAAGATGCTTTGGGGCCCTTCTCACCCTTTGGAAAGAAGGCAGCACTTTGTACCTTGCAGCTCTAGGGCAATGTAGCACACCCACAGCAGAAGTTCTACTTCAGCCAGATCAGGCCCACAAAGAAACTGCGTTTCACAGGCCTTTGTAAGAGATGTTCCCGGTAGGCTGTAAGAGCACTGTGCAGAGCGAGTTGTTTCTTAGCATCCCAACGAGCTGGAAGCAAGATGCTTTAGGGGCCATCTGCCATTAAGGAAAGAAGGCAGCACTTTGTGCCTTGCAGCTCTAGGGCAATGTAGCACACCCAGAGCCGAAGTTCTCCTTCAGGGAGATCAGGCCTGCAAAGAAACTGCGTTTCACAGGCCTTTGTAAGAGATGTTCCCTGTAGGCTGTTAGAGCACTGTGCAGAGCGAGTTGTTTCTTAGCTTCCCAAAGAGCTGGAAGCAAGATGCTTTAGGGGCCATCTGCCATTAAGGAAAGAAGGCAGCACTTTGTGCCTTGCAGCTCTAGGGCAATGTAGCACACCCAGAGCAGATGTTCTACTTCTGCCAGGTCAGGCCTGCAAAGAAACTTCGTTTCACAGGCCCTTGTAAGAGATGTTCCCGGTAGGCTGTTAGAGCACTGTGCAGAGCGACTTGTTTCTTAGCTTCCCAGAGAGCTGGAAGCAAGATGCTTTGGGGCCCTTCTCACCCTTTGGAAAGAAGGCAGCACTTTGTGCCTTGCAGCTCTAGGGCAATGTAGCACTCCCCGAGCAGAAGTTCTACTTCAGGGAGATCAGGCCTGCAAAGAAACTGCGTTTCACAGGCCTTTGTAAGAGATGTTCCCGGTAGGCTGTTAGAGCACTGTGCAGAGCGAGTTGTTTCTTAGCTTCAGAGAGCTGGAAGCAAGATGCTTTGGGGCCCGTTAATTTTATACCCTGCTACTTTGCTGTAGTTGTTGATTATTTCTAATAGTTTTTCTCTGGATTCTTTGTGGTTTTCTATGTATAAGATCATGTCGTCTGCAAACAACGCGAGTTTTACTTCTTCGTTACCTATTTGGATTCCTTTCCTTTTGTTTTCCTGCCGAATTGCTCTGGCCAGCACCTCCAGTACTATGTTGAATAGGAGTGGTGAAAGTGGGCACCCTTGTCTTGTTCCTGTCCTCAGAGGGATGGCTTTCAGCTTTTGTCCATTGAGTATGATGTTGGCTGTGGGTCTATCATATATGGCCTTTATTATGTTGAGGTACTTTCCTTCTATACCCATTTTACTGAGGTTTTTTATCATAAATGGGTGTTGGATCTTGTCAAATGCTTTCTCTGCGTCTATTGAGATGATCATGTGGTTTTTGTTTTCCATTTTGTTGATGTAGTGTATCACGTTGATTGACTTGCGGGTGTTGAACCATCCCTGTGTCCCTGGTATAAATCCCACTTGATCATGGTGTATAATCTTTTTGATGTATTGCTGTAATCGGTTTGCCAAAATTTGGTTGAGGATTTTTGCATCTATGTTCATCAGTGATATCGGCCTGTAGTTCTCCTTCTTTGTGTTGTCCTTGTCAGGTTTGGGGATCAGAGTGATGTTGGCTTCATAGAATGTGTTAGGGAGTTCTCCATCTTTCTCAATTTTCTGGAACAGTTTGAGGAGAATAGGTACAAAGAACTCACACTGCTTAACAACAAAATAACAAACAACCCGATCAAAAAATGGGCAGAGGACATGAACAGACATTTCTCCAAAGAAGATATGAACATGGCCAATAGACACATGAAAAGATGTTCATCATCGCTAATCATCAGGGAAATGCAAATCAAAACTACACTAAGATATCACCTTACCCCCGTTAGATTGGCAAAAACATCCAAAACCAAGAACGACAAATGTTGGAGAGGTTGTGGAGAAAGAGGAACCCTCATACACTGTTGGTGGGAATGCAAACTGATACAGCCACTATGGAAAACAGTATGGAGATTTCTCAAAAAGTTAAAAATAGAAATACCCTATGACCCAGCCATCCTATTACTGGGTATCTATCCTAAGAACCTGATATCAGATATCTCAAGAGTCCGTTGCACCCCTATGTTCATCGCAGCATTATTTAAAATAGCCAAGACGTGGAACCAGCCTACATGCCCAGAAACTGATGATTGGATAAAGAAGATGTGGTATATATACACAATGGAATACTACTCAGCCATAAAAAAAGACGACATTGGCCCATTCACAACAATGTGGATGGACCTCGAGGGCATTATGTTAAGCGAAATAAGTCAGGCAGAGAAAGACGAACTCTATATGACTCCACTCATAGGTGGAAATTAGTATATTGAGAAGGAGATCTGATCGGTGGTTACCAGGGAAAAGGGGGGGTGGGGGGAGGGCACGGAGGGGGAAGTGGTGTTCCCACAACATGACTAACAAAAATGTACAACTGAAATTTCACAAGCTTGTAATCCATCATAACATTAATAAACAACAACAACAAAAAAAGATGCTTTGGGGCCCATCTGCCCCTATGGAAAGAACGCAGCACTTTCTGCCTTGCAGCTCTAGGGCAATGTAGCACACCCAGAGCAGAAGTTCTACTTCAGCCAGATCAGGCCCGCAAAGAAACTGCGTTTCACAGGCCTTTGTAAGAGATGTTCCCGGTAGGCTGTTAGAGCACTGTGCAGAGCGAGTTGTTTCTTAGCTTCCCAATGAGCTGGAAGCAAGATGCTTTAGGGGCCATCTGCCCTTAAGGAAAGAAGGCAGCACTTTGTGCCTTGCAGCTCTAGGGCCATGTAGCACACCCAGAGCAGATGTTCTACTTCAGCCAGGTCAGGCCTGCAAAGAAACTTCGTTTCACAGGCCTTTGTAAGAGATGTTCCCGGTAGGCTGTAAGAGCACTGTGCAGAGCGACTTGTTTCTTAGCTTCCCAGAGAGCTGGAAGCAAGATGCTTTGGGGCCCTTCTCACCCTTTGGAAAGAAGGCAGCACTTTGTGCCTTGCAGCTCTAGGGCAATGTAGCACACCCCGAGCCGAAGTTCTCCTTCAGGGAGATCTGGCATGCAAAGAAACTGCGTTTCACAGGCCTTTGTAAGAGATGTTCCCGGTAGGCTTTTAGAGCACTGTGCAGAGCGACTTGTTTCTTAGCTTCCCAAAGAGCTGGAAGCAAGATGCTTTGGGGCCCTTCTCACCCTTTGGAAAGAAGGCAGCACTTTGTGCCTTGCAGCTCTAGGGCCATGTAGCACACCCAGAGCCGAAGTTCTACTTCAGGGAGATCAGGCCTGCAAAGAGACTGCGTTTCACAGGCCTTTGTAAGAGATGTTTCCTGTAGGCTGTTAGAGCACTGTGCAGAGCGAGTTGTTTCTTAGCTTCCCAGAGAGCTGGAAGCAAGATGCTTTGGGGCCCGTTAATTTTATACCCTGCTACTTTGCTGTAGTTGTTGATTATTTCTAATAGTTTTTCTGTGGATTCTTTGGGGTTTTCTATGTATAAGATCATGTCGTCTGCAAACAACGCGAGTTTTACTTCTTCCTTACCTATTTGGATTCCTTTCATTTTTTTTTCCTGCCGAATTGCTCTGGCCAGCACCTCCAGTACTATGTTGAATAGGAGTGGTGAAAGTGGGCACCCTTGTCTTGTTCCTGTCCTCAGAGGGATGGCTTTCAGCTTTTGTCCATTGAGTATGATGTTGGCTGTGGGTCTATCATATATGGCCTTTATTATGTTGAGGTACTTTCCTTCTATACCCATTTTACTGAGGGTTTTTATCATAAATGGGTGTTGGATCTTGTCGAATGCTTTCTCTGCGTCTATTGAGATGATCATGTGGTTTTTGTTTTTCATTTTGTTGATGTAGTGTATCACGTTGATTGACTTGCGGGTGTTGAACCATCCCTGTGTCCCTGGTATAAATCCCACTTGATCATGGTGTATAATCTTTTTGATGTATTGCTGTAATCGGTTTGCCAAAATTTTGTTGAGGATTTTTGCATCTATGTTCATCAGTGATATCGGCCTGTAGTTCTCCTTCTTTGTGTTGTCCTTGTCAGGTTGGGGGATCAGAGTGATGTTGGCTTCATAGAATGTGTTAGGGAGTTCTCCATCTTTCTCAATTTTCTGGAACAGTTTGAGGAGAATAGGTCCAAAGAACTCACACTGCTTAACAACAAAAAAACAAACAACCCGATCAAAAAATGGGCAGAGGACATGAACAGACATTTCTCCAAAGAAGATATGAACATGGCCAATAGACACATGAAAAGATGTTCATCATCGCTAATCATCAGGGAAATGCAAATCAAAACTACACTAAGATATCACCTTACCCCCGTTAGATTGGCAAAAACATCCAAAACCAAGAACGACAAATGTTGGAGAGGTTGTGGAGAAAGAGGAACCCTCATACACTGTTGGTGGGAATGCAAACTGGTACAGCCACTATGGAAAACAGTATGGAGATTTCTCAAAAAGTTAAAAATAGAAATACCCTATGACCCAGCCATCCCATTACTGGGTATCTATCCTAAGAACCTGATATCAGATATCTCAAGAGTCCGTTGCACCCCTATGTTCATCGCAGCATTATTTACAATAGCCAAGACGTGGAACCAGCCTACATGCCCAGAAACTGATGATTGGATAAAGAAGATGTGGTATATATACACAATGGAATACTACTCAGCCATAAAAAAGACGACATTGGCCCATTCACAACAATGTGGATGGACCTCGAGGGCATTATGTTAAGCGAAATAAGTCAGGCAGAGAAAGACGAACTCTATACGACTCCACTCATAGGTGGAAATTAGTATATTGAGAAGGAGATCTGATCGGTGGTTACCAGGGAAAAGGGGGGGTGGGGGGAGGGCACGGAGGGGGAAGTGGTGTTCCCACAACATGACTAACAAAAATGTACAACTGAAATTTCACAAGCTTGTAATCCATCATAACATTAATAAACAACAACAAAATAAAAGATGCTTTGGGGCCCATCTGCCCCTGTGGAAAGAACGCAGCACTTTCTGCCTTGCAGCTCTAGGGTAATGTAGCACACCCAGAGCAGAAGTTCTACTTCAGCCAGATCAGGCCCGCAAAGAAACTGCGTTTCACAGGCCTTTTTAAGAGATGTTCCCGGTAGGCTGTTAGAGCACTGTGCAGAGCGAGTTGTTTCTTAGCTTCCCAAAGAGCTGGAAGCAAGATGCTTTGGGGCCCTTCTCACCCTTTGGCAAGAAGTCAGCACTTTGTGCCTTGCAGCTCTAGGGCAATGTAGCACACCCCGAGCAGAAGTTCTACTTCAGCCAGATCTGGCCTGCAAAGAAACTGCATTTCACAGGCCTTTGTAAGAGATGTTCCCGGTAGGCTGTTAGAGCACTGTGCAGAGCGAGTTGTTTCTTAGCTTCCCAACGAGCTGGAAGCAAGATGCTTTAGGGCCCATCTGCCCTTAAGGAAAGAAGGCAGCACTTTGTGCCTTGCATCTCTAGGGCAATGTAGCACACCCAGAGCAGATGTTCTACTTCTGCCAGGTCTGGCCTGCAAAGAAACTTCGTTTCACAGGCCTTTGTAAGAGATGTTCCCGGTAGGCTGTTAGAGCACTGTGCAGAGCGAGTTGTTTCTTAGCTTCCCAAAGAGTTGGAAGCAAGATGCTTTGGGGCCCTTCTCACCCTTTGGAAAGAAGGCAGCGCTTTGTGCCTTGCAGCTCTAGGGCAATGTAGCACACCCCGAGCAGAAGTTCTACTTCAGCCAGGTCAGGCCCGCAAAGAAACTGCGTTTCACAGGCCTTTGTAAGAGATGTTCCCGGTAGGCTGTTAGAGCACTGTGCAGAGCGAGTTGTTTCTTAGCTTCCCAGAGAGCTGGAAGCAAGATGCTTTGGGGCCCGTTAATTTTATACCCTGCTACTTTGCTGTAGTTGTTGATTATTTCTAATAGTTTTTCTGTGGATTCTTTGGGGTTTTCTATGTATAAGATCATGTCGTCTGCAAACAACGCGAGTTTTACTTCTTCCTTACCTATTTGGATTCCTTTCATTTTTTTTTCCTGCCGAATTGCTCTGGCCAGCACCTCCAGTACTATGTTGAATAGGAGTGGTGAAAGTGGGCACCCTTGTCTTGTTCCTGTCCTCAGAGGGATGGCTTTCAGCTTTTGTCCATTGAGTATGATGTTGGCTGTGGGTCTATCATATATGGCCTTTATTATGTTGAGGTACTTTCCTTCTATACCCATTTTACTGAGGGTTTTTATCATAAATGGGTGTTGGATCTTGTCGAATGCTTTCTCTGCGTCTATTGAGATGATCATGTGGTTTTTGTTTTTCATTTTGTTGATGTAGTGTATCACGTTGATTGACTTGCGGGTGTTGAACCATCCCTGTGTCCCTGGTATAAATCCCACTTGATCATGGTGTATAATCTTTTTGATGTATTGCTGTAATCGGTTTGCCAAAATTTGGTTGAGGATTTTTGCATCTATGTTCATCAGTGATATCGGCCTGTAGTTCTCCTTCTTTGTGTTGTCCTTGTCAGGTTTGGGGATCAGAGTGATGTTGGCTTCATAGAATGTGTTAGGGAGTTCTCCATCTTTCTCAATTTTCTGGAACAGTTTGAGGAGAATAGGTCCAAAGAACTCACACTGCTTAACAACAAAAAAACAAACAACCCGATCAAAAAATGGGCAGAGGACATGAACAGACATTTCTCCAAAGAAGATATGAACATGGCCAATAGACACATGAAAAGATGTTCATCATCGCTAATCATCAGGGAAATGCAAATCAAAACTACACTAAGATATCACCTTACCCCCGTTAGATTGGCAAAAACATCCAAAACCAAGAACGACAAATGTTGGAGAGGTTGTGGAGAAAGAGGAACCCTCATACACTGTTGGTGGGAATGCAAACTGGTACAGCCACTATGGAAAACAGTATGGAGATTTCTCAAAAAGTTAAAAATAGAAATACCCTATGACCCAGCCATCCCATTACTGGGTATCTATCCTAAGAACCTGATATCAGATATCTCAAGAGTCCGTTGCACCCCTATGTTCATCGCAGCATTATTTACAATAGCCAAGACGTGGAACCAGCCTACATGCCCAGAAACTGATGATTGGATAAAGAAGATGTGGTATATATACACAATGGAATACTACTCAGCCATAAAAAAAGACGACATTGGCCCATTCACAACAATGTGGATGGACCTCGAGGGCATTATGTTAAGCGAAATAAGTCAGGCAGAGAAAGACGAACTCTATATGACTCCACTCATAGGTGGAAATTAGTATATTGAGAAGGAGATCTGATCGGTGGTTACCAGGGAAAAGGGGGGGTGGGGGGAGGGCACGGAGGGGGAAGTGGTGTTCCCACAACATGACTAACAAAAATGTACAACTGAAATTTCACAAGCTTGTAATCCATCATAACATTAATAAACAAACAAAAAAAAAGATGCTTTGGGGCCCATCTGCCCCTATGGAAAGAACGCAGCACTTTCTGCCTTGCAGCTCTAGGGCAATGTAGCACACCCAGAGCAGAAGTTCTACTTCAGCCAGATCAGGCCCGCAAAGAAACTGCGTTTCAGAGGCCTTTGTAAGAGATGTTCCCGGTAGGCTGTTAGAGCACTGTTCAGAGCGAGTTGTTTCTTAGCTTCCCAAAGAGCTGGAAGCAAGATGCTTTGGGGCCCTTCTCACCCTTTGGCAAGAAGGCAGCACTTTGTGCCTTGCAGCTCTAGGGCAATGTAGCACACCCCGAGCAGAAGTTCTACTTCAGCCAGATCAGGCCCGCAAAGAAACTGCGTTTCACAGGCCTTTGTAAGAGATGTTCCCGGTAGGCTGTTAGAGCACTGTGCAGAGCGACTTGTTTCTTAGCTTCCCAACGAGCTGGAAGCAAGATGTTTTAGGGGCCATCTGCCCTTAAGGAAAGAAGGCAGCACTTTGTGCCTTGCAGCTCTAGGGCAATGTAGCACACCCAGAGCAGATGTTCTACATCACCCAGGTCAGGCCTGCAAAGAAACTTCGTTTCACAGGCCTTTGTAAGAGATGTTCCCGGTAGGCTGTAAGAGCACTGTGCAGAGCGACTTGTTTCTTAGCTTCCCAGAGAGCTGGAAGCAAGATGCTTTGGGGCCCTTCTCACCCTTTGGAAAGAAGGCAGCACTTTGTGCCTTGCAGCTCTAGGGCAATGTAGCACACCCAGAGCAGAAGTTCTACTTCAGGGAGATCAGGCCTGCAAAGAAACTGCGTTTCACAGGCCTTTGTAAGAGATGTTCCCTGTAGGCTGTTAGAGCACTGTGCAGAGCGAGTTGTTTCTTAGCTTCCCAAAGAGCTGGAAGCAAGATGCTTTAGGGGCCATCTGCCCTTAAGGAAAGAAGGCAGCACTTTGTGCCTTGCAGCTCTAGGGCAATGTAGCACACCCAGAGCAGATGTTCTACTTCAGCCAGGTCAGGCCTGCAAAGAAACTTCGTTTCACAGGCCTTTGTAAGAGTTGTTCCCGGTAGGCTGTAAGAGCACTGTGCAGAGCGACTTGTTTCTTAGCTTCCCAGAGAGCTGGAAGCAAGATGCTTTGGGGCCCTTCTCACCCTTTGGAAAGAAGGCAGCACTTTGTGCCTTGCAGCTCTAGGGCAATGTAGCACACCCCGAGCAGAAGTTCTACTTCAGCCAGATCAGGCATGCAAAGAAACTGCGTTTCACAGGCCTTTGTAAGAGATGTTCCCGGTAGGCTGTTAGAGCACTGTGCAGAGCGAGTTGTTTCTTAGCTTCCCAGAGAGCTGGAAGCAAGATGCTTTGGGGCCCGTTAATTTTATACCCTGCTACTTTGCTGTAGTTGTTGATTATTTCTAATAGTTTTTCTGTGGATTCTTTGGGGTTTTCTATGTATAAGATCATGTCGTCTGCAAACAACGCGAGTTTTACCTCTTCGTTACCTATTTGGATTCCTTTCATTTTTTTTTCCTGCCGAATTGCTCTGGCCAGCACCTCCAGTACTATGTTGAATAGGAGTGGTGAAAGTGGGCACCCTTGTCTTGTTCCTGTCCTCAGAGGGATGGCTTTCAGCTTTTGTCCATTGAGTATGATGTTGGCTGTGGGTCTATCATATATGGCCTTTATTATGTTGAGGTACTTTCCTTCTATACCCATTTTACTGAGGGTTTTTATCATAAATGGGTGTTGGATCTTGTCGAATGCTTTCTCTGCGTCTATTGAGATGATCATGTGGTTTTTGTTTTTCATTTTGTTGATGTAGTGTATCACGTTGATTGACTTGCGGGTGTTGAACCATCCCTGTGTCCCTGGTATAAATCCCACTTGATCATGGTGTATAATCTTTTTGATGTATTGCTGTAATCGGTTTGCCAAAATTTGGTTGAGGATTTTTGCATCTATGTTCATCAGTGATATCGGCCTGTAGTTCTCCTTCTTTGTGTTGTCCTTGTCAGGTTTGGGGATCAGAGTGATGTTGGCTTCATAGAATGTGTTAGGGAGTTCTCCATCTTTCTCAATTTTCTGGAACAGTTTGAGGAGAATAGGTACAAAGAACTCACACTGCTTAACAACAAAAAAACAAACAACCCGATCAAAAAATGGGCAGAGGACATGAACAGACATTTCTCCAAAGAAGATATGAACATGGCCAATAGACACATGAAAAGATGTTCATCATCGCTAATCATCAGGGAAATGCAAATCAAAACTACACTAAGATATCACCTTACCCCCGTTAGATTGGCAAAAACATCCAAAACCAAGAACGACAAATGTTGGAGAGGTTGTGGAGAAAGAGGAACCCTCATACACTGTTGGTGGGAATGCAAACTGGTACAGCCACTATGGAAAACAGTATGGAGATTTCTCAAAAAGTTAAAAATAGAAATACCCTATGACCCAGCCATCCCATTACTGGGTATCTATCCTAAGAACCTGATATCAGATATCTCAAGAGTCCGTTGCACCCCTATGTTCATCGCAGCATTATTTACAATAGCCAAGACGTGGAACCAGCCTACATGCCCAGAAACTGATGATTGGATAAAGAAGATGTGGTATATATACACAATGGAATACTACTCAGCCATAAAAAAAGACGACATTGGCCCAATCACAACAATGTGGATGGACCTCGAGGGCATTATGTTAAGCGAAATAAGTCAGGCAGAGAAAGACGAACTCTATACGACTCCACTCATAGGTGGAAATTAGTATATTGAGAAGGAGATCTGATCGGTGGTTACCAGGGAAAAGGGGGGGTGGGGGGAGGGCACGGAGGGGGAAGTGGTGTTCCCACAACATGACTAACAAAAATGTACAACTGAAATTTCACAAGCTTGTAATCCATCATAACATTAATAAACAAACAAAAAAAAAGATGCTTTGGGGCCCATCTGCCCCTATGGAAAGAACGCAGCACTTTCTGCCTTGCAGCTCTAGGGCAATGTAGCACACCCAGAGCAGAAGTTCTACTTCAGCCAGATCAGGCCCGCAAAGAAACTGCGTTTCAGAGGCCTTTGTAAGAGATGTTCCCGGTAGGCTGTTAGAGCACTGTGCAGAGCGAGTTGTTTCTTAGCTTCCCAAAGAGCTGGAAGCAAGATGCTTTGGGGCCCTTCTCACCCTTTGGCAAGAAGTCAGCACTTTGTGCCTTGCAGCTCTAGGGCAATGTAGCACACCCCGAGCAGAAGTTCTACTTCAGCCAGATCTGGCCTGCAGAGAAACTGCGTTTCACAGGCTTTGTAAGAGATGTTCCCGGTAGGCTGTTAGAGCACTGTGCAGAGCGAGTTGTTTCTCAGCTTCCCAAACAGCCGGAAGCAAGATGCTTTGGGGCCCTTCTCACCCTTTGGAAAGAAGGCAGCACTTTGTGCCTTGCAGCTCTAGGGCAATGTAGCACACCCAGAGCAGAAGTTCTACTTCAGGGAGATCAGGCCTGCAAAGAAACTGCGTTTCACAGGCCTTTGTAAGAGATGTTCCCGGTAGGCTGTAAGAGCACTGTGCAGAGCGAGTTGTTTCTTAGCTTCCCAAAGAGCTGGAAACAAGATGCTTTAGGGGCCATCTGCCCTTAAGGAAAGAAGGCAGCACTTTGTGCCTTGCAGCTCTAGGGCAATGTAGCACACCCACAGCAGAAGTTCTACTTCAGCCAGATCAGGCCCGCAAAGAAACTGCGTTTCACAGGCCTTTGTAAGAGATGTTCCCGGTAGGCTGTTAGAGCACTGTGCAGAGCGAGTTGTTTCTTAGCTTCCCAACAAGCTGGAAGCAAGATGCTTCAGGGGCCATCTGCCCTTAAGGAAAGAAGGCAGCACTTTGTGCCTTGCAGCTCTAGGGCAATGTAGCACACCCAGAGCAGAAGTTCTACTTCAGGGAGATCAGGCCTGCAAAGAAACTGCGTTTCACAGGCCTTTGTAAGAGATGTTCCCTGTAGGATGTTAGAGCACTGTGCAGAGCGAGTTGTTTCTTAGCTTCCCAAAGAGCTGGAAGCAAGATGCTTTAGGGGCCATCTGCCCTTAAGGAAAGAAGGCAGCACTTTGTGCCTTGCAGCTCTAGGGCAATGTAGCACACCCAGAGCAGATGTTCTACTTCAGCCAGGTCAGGCCTGCAAAGAAACTTCGTTTCACAGGCCTTTGTAAGAGATGTTCCCGGTAGGCTGTAAGAGCACTGTGCAGAGCGACTTGTTTCTTAGCTTCCCAGAGAGCTGGAAGCAAGATGCTTTGGGGCCCTTCTCACCCTTTGGAAAGAAGGCAGCACTTTGTGCCTTGCAGCTCTAGGGCAATGTAGCACACCCCGAGCAGAAGTTCTACTTCAGCCAGATCTGGCATGCAAAGAAACTGCGTTTCACAGGCCTTTGTAAGAGATGTTCCCGGTAGGCTGTTAGAGCACTGTGCAGAGCGAGTTGTTTCTTAGCTTCCCAGAGAGCTGGAAGCAAGATGCTTTGGGGCCCGTTAATTTTATACCCTGCTACTTTGCTGTAGTTGTTGATTATTTCTAATAGTTTTTCTGTGGATTCTTTGGGGTTTTCTATGTATAAGATCATGTCGTCTGCAAACAACGCGAGTTTTACCTCTTCGTTACCTATTTGGATTCCTTTCATTTTTTTTTCCTGCCGAATTGCTCTGGCCAGCACCTCCAGTACTATGTTGAATAGGAGTGGTGAAAGTGGGCACCCTTGTCTTGTTCCTGTCCTCAGAGGGATGGCTTTCAGCTTTTGTCCATTGAGTATGATGTTGGCTGTGGGTCTATCATATATGGCCTTTATTATGTTGAGGTACTTTCCTTCTATACCCATTTTACTGAGGGATTTTATCATAAATGGGTGTTGGATCTTGTCGAATGCTTTCTCTGCGTCTATTGAGATGATCATGTGGTTTTTGTTTTTCATTTTGTTGATGTAGTGTATCACGTTGATTGACTTGCGGGTGTTGAACCATCCCTGTGTCCCTGGTATAAATCCCACTTGATCATGGTGTATAATCTTTTTGATGTATTGCTGTAATCGGTTTGCCAAAATTTGGTTGAGGATTTTTGCATCTATGTTCATCAGTGATATCGGCCTGTAGTTCTCCTTCTTTGTGTTGTCCTTGTCAGGTTTGGGGATCAGAGTGATGTTGGCTTCATAGAATGTGTTAGGGAGTTCTCCATCTTTCTCAATTTTCTGGAACAGTTTGAGGAGAATAGGTACAAAGAACTCACACTGCTTAACAACAAGAAAACAAACAACCCGATCAAAAAATGGGCAGAGGACATGAACAGACATTTCTCCAAAGAAGATATGAACATGGCCAATAGACACATGAAAAGATGTTCATCATCGCTAATCATCAGGGAAATGCAAATCAAAACTACACTAAGATATCACCTTACCCCCGTTAGATTGGCAAAAACATCCAAAACCAAGAACGACAAATGTTGGAGAGGTTGTGGAGAAAGAGGAACCCTCATACACTGTTGGTGGGAATGCAAACTGGTACAGCCACTATGGAAAACAGTATGGAGATTTCACAAAAAGTTAAAAATAGAAATACCCTATGACCCAGCCATCCCATTACTGGGTATCTATCCTAAGAACCTGATATCAGATATCTCAAGAGTCCGTTGCACCCCTATGTTCATCGCAGCATTATTTACAATAGCCAAGACGTGGAACCAGCCTACATGCCCAGAAACTGATGATTGGATAAAGAAGATGTGGTATATATACACAATGGAATACTACTCAGCCATAAAAAAAGACGACATTGGCCCAATCACAACAATGTGGATGGACCTCGAGGGCATTATGTTAAGCGAAATAAGTCAGGCAGAGAAAGACGAACTCTATACGACTCCACTCATAGGTGGAAATTAGTATATTGAGAAGGAGATCTGATCGGTGGTTACCAGGGAAAAGGGGGGGTGGGGGGAGGGCACGGAGGGGGAAGTGGTGTTCCCACAACATGACTAACAAAAATGTACAACTGAAATTTCACAAGCTTGTAATCCATCATAACATTAATAAACAAACAAAAAAAAAGATGCTTTGGGGCCCATCTGCCCCTATGGAAAGAACGCAGCACTTTCTGCCTTGCAGCTCTAGGGCAATGTAGCACACCCAGAGCAGAAGTTCTACTTCAGCCAGATCAGGCCCGCAAAGAAACTGCGTTTCAGAGGCCTTTGTAAGAGATGTTCCCGGTAGGCTGTTAGAGC
Organism: Equus asinus; assembly: GCF_041296235.1. Lineage (NCBI taxonomy): Eukaryota > Metazoa > Chordata > Mammalia > Perissodactyla > Equidae > Equus > Equus asinus. Next base: position 39,912,251 of record NC_091790.1, read on the forward strand.
ACTGTGCAGAGCGAGTTGTTTCTTAGCTTCCCAAAGAGCTGGAAGCAAGATGCTTTGGGGCCCTTCTCACCCTTTGGCAAGAAGTCAGCACTTTGTGCCTTGCAGCTCTAGGGCAATGTAGCACACCCCGAGCAGAAGTTCTACTTCAGCCAGATCTGGCCTGCAGAGAAACTGCGTTTCACAGGCTTTGTAAGAGATGTTCCCGGTAGGCTGTTAGAGCACTGTGCAGAGCGAGTTGTTTCTCAGCTTCCCAAACAGCCGGAAGCAAGATGCTTTGGGGCCCTTCTCACCCTTTGGAAAGAAGGCAGCACTTTGTGCCTTGCAGCTCTAGGGCAATGTAGCACACCCACAGCAGAAGTTCTACTTCAGCCAGATCTGGCATGCAAAGAAACTGCGTTTCACAGGCCTTTGTAAGAGATGTTCCCGGTAGGCTGTTAGAGCACTGTGCAGAGCGAGTTGTTTCTTAGCTTCCCAACGAGCTGGAAGCAAGATGCTTTAGGGGCCATCTGCCCTTAAGGAAAGAAGGCAGCACTTTGTGCCTTGCAGCTCTAGGGCAATGTAGCACACCCACAGCAGAAGTTCTACTTCAGCCAGATCTGGCATGCAAAGAAACTGCGTTTCACAGGCCTTTGTAAGAGATGTTCCCGGTAGGCTGTTAGAGCACTGTGCAGAGCGAGTTGTTTCTTAGCTTCCCAGAGAGCTGGAAGCAAGATGCTTTGGGGCCCGTTAATTTTATACCCTGCTACTTTGCTGTAGTTGTTGATTATTTCTAATAGTTTTTCTGTGGATTCTTTGGGGTTTTCTATGTATAAGATCATGTCGTCTGCAAACAACGCGAGTTTTACCTCTTCGTTACCTATTTGGATTCCTTTCATTTTTTTTTCCTGCCGAATTGCTCTGGCCAGCACCTCCAGTACTATGTTGAATAGGAGTGGTGAAAGTGGGCACCCTTGTCTTGTTCCTGTCCTCAGAGGGATGGCTTTCAGCTTTTGTCCATTGAGTATGATGTTGGCTGTGGGTCTATCATATATGGCCTTTATTATGTTGAGGTACTTTCCTTCTATACCCATTTTACTGAGGGTTTTTATCATAAATGGGTGTTGGATCTTGTCGAATGCTTTCTCTGCGTCTATTGAGATGATCATGTGGTTTTTGTTTTTCATTTTGTTGATGTAGTGTATCACGTTGATTGACTTGCGGGTGTTGAACCATCCCTGTGTCCCTGGTATAAATCCCACCTGATCATGGTGTATAATCTTTTTGATGTATTGCTGTAATCGGTTTGCCAAAATTTGGTTGAGGATTTTTGCATCTATGTTCATCAGTGATATCGGCCTGTAGTTCTCCTTCTTTGTGTTGTCCTTGTCAGGTTTGGGGATCAGAGTGATGTTGGCTTCATAGAATGTGTTAGGGAGTTCTCCATCTTTCTCAATTTTCTGGAACAGTTTGAGGAGAATAGGTACAAAGAACTCACACTGCTTAACAACAAGAAAACAAACAACCCGATCAAAAAATGGGCAGAGGACATGAACAGACATTTCTCAAAAGAAGATATGAACATGGCCAATAGACACATGAAAAGATGTTCATCATCGCTAATCATCAGGGAAATGCAAATCAAAACTACACTAAGATATCACCTTACCCCCGTTAGATTGGCAAAAACATCCAAAACCAAGAACGACAAATGTTGGAGAGGTTGTGGAGAAAGAGGAACCCTCATACACTGTTGGTGGGAATGCAAACTGGTACAGCCACTATGGAAAACAGTATGGAGATTTCTCAAAAAGTTAAAAATAGAAATACCCTATGACCCAGCCATCCCATTACTGGGTATCTATCCTAAGAACCTGATATCAGATATCTCAAGAGTCCGTTGCACCCCTATGTTCATCGCAGCATTATTTACAATAGCCAAGACGTGGAACCAGCCTACATGCCCAGAAACTGATGATTGGATAAAGAAGATGTGGTATATATACACAATGGAATACTACTCAGCCATAAAAAAAGACGACATTGGCCCATTGACAACAATGTGGATGGACCTCGAGGGCATTATGTTAAGCGAAATAAGTCAGGCAGAGAAAGACGAACTCTATACGACTCCACTCATAGGTGGAAATTAGTATATTGAGAAGGAGATCTGATCGGTGGTTACCAGGGAAAAGTGGGGGTGGGGGGAGGGCACGGAGGGGGAAGTGGTGTTCCCACAACATGACTAACAAAAATGTACAACTGAAATTTCACAAGCTTGTAATCCATCATAACATTAATAAACAAACAAAAAAAAAGATGCTTTGGGGCCCATCTGCCCCTATGGAAAGAACGCAGCACTTTCTGCCTTGCAGCTCTAGGGCAATGTAGCACACCCAGAGCAGAAGTTCTACTTCAGCCAGATCAGGCCCGCAAAGAAACTGCGTTTCAGAGGCCTTTGTAAGAGATGTTCCCGGTAGGCTGTTAGAGCACTGTGCAGAGCGAGTTGTTTCTTAGCTTCCCAAAGAGCTGGAAGCAAGATGATTTGGGGCCCTTCTCACCCTTTGGCAAGAAGTCAGCACTTTGTGCCTTGCAGCTCTAGGGCAATGTAGCACACCCCGAGCAGAAGTTCTACTTCAGCCAGATCTGGCCTGCAAAGAAACTGCGTTTCACAGGCCTTTGTAAGAGATGTTCCCGGTAGGCTGTTAGAGCACTGTGCAGAGCGAGTTGTTTCTTAGCTTCCCAAACAGCCGGAAGCAAGATGCTTTGGGGCCCTTCTCACCCTTTGGAAAGAGGGCAGCACTTTGTACCTTGCAGCTCTAGGGCAATGTAGCACACCCACAGCAGAAGTTCTACTTCAGCCAGATCAGGCCCGCAAAGAAACTGCGTTTCACAGGCCTTTGTAAGAGATGTTCCCGGTAGGCTGTTAGAGCACTGTGCAGAGCGACTTGTTTCTTAGCTTCCCAGAGAGCTGGAAGCAAGATGCTTTGGGGCCCTTCTCACCCTTTGGAAAGAAGGCAGCACTTTGTGCCTTGCAGCTCTAGGGCAATGTAGCACACCCAGAGCAGAAGTTCTACTTCAGGGAGATCAGGCCTGCAAAGAAACTGCGTTTCACAGGCCTTTGTAAGAGATGTTCCCTGTAGGCTGTTAGAGCACTGTGCAGAGCGAGTTGTTTCTTAGCTTCCCAAAGAGCTGGAAGCAAGATGCTTTAGGGGCCATCTGCCCTTAAGGAAAGAAGGCAGCACTTTGTGCCTTGCAGCTCTAGGGCAATGTAGCACACCCAGAGCAGATGTTCTACTTCAGCCAGGTCAGGCCTGCAAAGAAACTTCGTTTCACAGGCCTTTGTAAGAGATGTTCCCGGTAGGCTGTAAGAGCACTGTGCAGAGCGACTTGTTTCTTAGCTTCCCAGAGAGCTGGAAGCAAGATGCTTTGGGGCCCTTCTCACCCTTTGGAAAGAAGGCAGCACTTTGTGCCTTGCAGCTCTAGGGCAATGTAGCACACCCCGAGCAGAACTTCTACTTCAGCCAGATCTGGCATGCAAAGAAACTGCGTTTCACAGGCCTTTGTAAGAGATGTTCCCGGTAGGCTGTTAGAGCACTGTGCAGAGCGAGTTGTTTCTTAGCTTCCCAGAGAGCTGGAAGCAAGATGCTTTGGGGCCCGTTAATTTTATACCCTGCTACTTTGCTGTAGTTGTTGATTATTTCTAATAGTTTTTCTGTGGATTCTTTGGGGTTTTCTATGTATAAGATCATGTCGTCTGCAAACAACGCGAGTTTTACCTCTTCGTTACCTATTTGGATTCCTTTCATTTTTTTTTCCTGCCGAATTGCTCTGGCCAGCACCTCCAGTACTATGTTGAATAGGAGTGGTGAAAGTGGGCACCCTTGTCTTGTTCCTGTCCTCAGAGGGATGGCTTTCAGCTTTTGTCCATTGAGTATGATGTTGGCTGTGGGTCTATCATATATGGCCTTTATTATGTTGAGGTACTTTCCTTCTATACCCATTTTACTGAGGGTTTTTATCATAAATGGGTGTTGGATCTTGTCGAATGCTTTCTCTGCGTCTATTGAGATGATCATGTGGTTTTTGTTTTTCATTTTGTTGATGTAGTGTATCACGTTGATTGACTTGCGGGTGTTGAACCATCCCTGTGTCCCTGGTATAAATCCCACTTGATCATGGTGTATAATCTTTTTGATGTATTGCTGTAATCGGTTTGCCAAAATTTTGTTGAGGATTTTTGCATCTATGTTCATCAGTGATATCGGCCTGTAGTTCTCCTTCTTTGTGTTGTCCTTGTCAGGTTTGGGGATCAGAGTGATGTTGGCTTCATAGAATGTGTTAGGGAGTTCTCCATCTTTCTCAATTTTCTGGAACAGTTTGAGGAGAATAGGTACAAAGAACTCACACTGCTTAACAACAAAAAAACAAACAACCCGATCAAAAAATGGGCAGAGGACATGAACAGACATTTCTCCAAAGAAGATATGAATATGGCCAATAGACACATGAAAACATGTTCATCATCGCTAATCATCAGGGAAATGCAAATCAAAACTACACTAAGATATCACCTTACCCCCGTTAGATTGGCAAAAACATCCAAAACCAAGAACGACAAATGTTGGAGAGGTTGTGGCGAAAGAGGAAGCCTCATACACTGTTGGTGGGAATGCAAACTGGTACAGCCACTATGGAAAACAGTATGGAAATTTCTCAAAAAGTTAAAAATAGAAATACCCTATGACCCAGCCATCCCATTACTGGGTATCTATCCTAAGAACCTGATATCAGATATCTCAAGAGTCCGTTGCACCCCTATGTTCATCGCAGCATTATTTACAATAGCCAAGACGTGGAACCAGCCTACATGCCCAGAAACTGATGATTGGATAAAGAAGATGTGGTATATATACACAATGGAATACTACTCAGCCATAAAAAAAGACGACATTGGCCCATTGACAACAATGTGGATGGACCTCGAGGGCATTATGTTAAGCGAAATAAGTCAGGCAGAGAAAGACGAACTCTATACGACTCCACTCATAGGTGGAAATTAGTATATTGAGAAGGAGATCTGATCGGTGGTTACCAGGGAAAAGGGGGGGTGGGGGGAGGGCACGGAGGGGGAAGTGGTGTTCCCACAACATGACTAACAAAAATGTACAACTGAAATTTCACAAGCTTGTAATCCATCATAACATTAATAAACAAACAAAAAAAAAGATGCTTTGGGGCCCATCTGCCCCTATGGAAAGAACGCAGCACTTTCTGCCTTGCAGCTCTAGGGCAATGTAGCACACCCAGAGCAGAAGTTCTACTTCAGCCAGATCAGGCCCGCAAAGAAACTGCGTTTCACAGGCCTTTGTAAGAGATGTTCCCGGTAGGCTGTTAGAGCACTGTGCAGAGCGAGTTGTTTCTTAGCTTCCCAAAGAGCTGGAAGCAAGATGCTTTGGGGCCCTTCTCACCCTTTGGAAAGAAGGCAGCACTTTGTGCCTTGCAGCTCTAGGGCAATGTAGCACACCCCGAGCAGAAGTTCTACTTCAGCCAGATCTGGCCTGCAGAGAAACTGCGTTTCACAGGCTTTGTAAGAGATGTTCCCGGTAGGCTGTTAGAGCACTGTGCAGAGCGAGTTGTTTCTCAGCTTCCCAAACAGCCGGAAGCAAGATGCTTTGGGGCCCTTCTCACCCTTTGGAAACAAGGCAGCACTTTCTGCCTTGCAGCTCTAGGGCAATGTGGCACACCCAGAGCAGAAGTTCTACTTCAGCCAGATCAGGCCCGCAAAGAAACTGCGTTTCACAGGCCTTTGTAACAGATGTTCCCGGTAGGCTGTTAGAGCACTGTGCAGAGCGAGTTGTTTCTTAGCTTCCCAACGAGCTGGAAGCAAGATGCTTTAGGGGCCATCTGCCCTTAAGGAAAGAAGGCAGCACTTTGTGCCTTGCAGCTCTAGGGCAATGTAGCACACCCAGAGCAGAAGTTCTACTTCAGGGAGATCAGGCCTGCAAAGAAACTGCGTTTCACAGGCCTTTGTAAGAGATGTTCCCGGTAGGCTGTTAGAGCACTGTGCAGAGCGAGTTGTTTCTTAGCTTCCCAAAGAGCTGGAAGCAAGATGCTTTAGGGGCCATCTGCCCTTAAGGAAAGAAGGCAGCACTTTGTGCCTTGCAGCTCTAGGGCAATGTAGCACACCCCGAGCAGAAGTTCTACTTCAGCCAGATCTGGCATGCAAAGAAACTGCGTTTCACAGGCCTTTGTAAGAGATGTTCCCGGTAGGCTGTTAGAGCACTGTGCAGAGCGAGTTGTTTCTTAGCTTCCCAGAGAGCTGGAAGCAAGATGCTTTGGGGCCCGTTAATTTTATACCCTGCTACTTTGCTGTAGTTGTTGATTATTTCTAATAGTTTTTCTGTGGATTCTTTGGGGTTTTCTATGTATAAGATCATGTCGTCTGCAAACAACGCGAGTTTTACTTCTTCGTTACCTATTTGGATTCCTTTCATTTTTTTTCCTGCCGAATTGCTCTGGCCAGCACCTCCAGTACTATGTTGAATAGGAGTGGTGAAAGTGGGCACCCTTGTCTTGTTCCTGTCCTCAGAGGGATGGCTTTCAGCTTTTGTCCATTGAGTATGATGTTGGCTGTGGGTCTATCATATATGGCCTTTATTATGTTGAGGTACTTTCCTTCTATACCCATTTTACTGAGGGTTTTTATCATAAATGGGTGTTGGATCTTGTCGAATGCTTTCTCTGCGTCTATTGAGATGATCATGTGGTTTTTGTTTTTCATTTTGTTGATGTAGTGTATCACGTTGATTGACTTGCGGGTGTTGAACCATCCCTGTGTCCCTGGTATAAATCCCACTTGATCATGGTGTATAATCTTTTTGATGTATTGCTGTAATCGGTTTGCCAAAATTTGGTTGAGGATTTTTGCATCTATGTTCATCAGTGATATCGGCCTGTAGTTCTCCTTCTTTGTGTTGTCCTTGTCAGGTTTGGGGATCAGAGTGATGTTGGCTTCATAGAATGTGTTAGGGAGTTCTCCATCTTTCTCAATTTTCTGGAACAGTTTGAGGAGAATAGGTCCAAAGAACTCACACTGCTTAACAACAAAAAAACAAACAACCCGATCAAAAAATGGGCAGAGGACATGAACAGACATTTCTCCAAAGAAGATATGAACATGGCCAATAGACACATGAAAAGATGTTCATCATCGCTAATCATCAGGGAAATGCAAATCAAAACTACACTAAGATATCACCTTACCCCCGTTAGATTGGCAAAAACATCCAAAACCAAGAACGACAAATGTTGGAGAGGTTGTGGAGAAAGAGGAACCCTCATACACTGTTGGTGGGAATGCAAACTGGTACAGCCACTATGGAAAACAGTATGGAGATTTCTCAAAAAGTTAAAAATAGAAATACCCTATGACCCAGCCATCCCATTACTGGGTATCTATCCTAAGAACCTGATATCAGATATCTCAAGAGTCCGTTGCACCCCTATGTTCATCGCAGCATTATTTACAATAGCCAAGACGTGGAACCAGCCTACATGCCCAGAAACTGATGATTGGATAAAGAAGATGTGGTATATATACACAATGGAATACTACTCAGCCATAAAAAAAGACGACATTGGCCCAATCACAACAATGTGGATGGACCTCGAGGGCATTATGTTAAGCGAAATAAGTCAGGCAGAGAAAGACGAACTCTATACGACTCCACTCATAGGTGGAAATTAGTATATTGAGAAGGAGATCTGATCGGTGGTTACCAGGGAAAAGGGGGGGTGGGGGGAGGGCACGGAGGGGGATGTGGTGTTCCCACAACATGACTAACAAAAATGTACAACTGAAATTTCACAAGCTTGTAATCCATCATAACATTAATAAACAACAACAAAATAAAAGATGCTTTGGGGCCCATCTGCCCCTATGGAAAGAACGCAGCACTTTCTGCCTTGCAGCTCTAGGGTAATGTAGCACACCCAGAGCAGAAGTTCTACTTCAGCCAGATCAGGCCCGCAAAGAAACTGCGTTTCACAGGCCTTTGTAAGAGATGTTCCCGGTAGGCTGTTAGAGCACTGTGCAGAGCGAGTTGTTTCTTAGCTTCCCAAAGAGCTGGAAGCAAGATGCTTTGGGGCCCTTCTCACCCTTTGGCAAGAAATCAGCACTTTGTGCCTTGCAGCTCTAGGGCAATGTAGCACACCCCGAGCAGAAGTTCTACTTCAGCCAGATCTGGCCTGCAAAGAAACTGCGTTTCACAGGCCTTTGTAAGAGATGTTCCCTGTAGGCTGTTAGAGCACTGTGCAGAGCGAGTTGTTTCTCAGCTTCCCAAACAGCCGGAAGCAAGATGCTTTGGGGCCCTTCTCACCCTTTGGAAAGAAGGCAGCACTTTGTGCCTTGCAGCTCTAGGGCAATGTAGCACACCCAGAGCAGAAGTTCTACTTCAGCCAGATCTGGCCTGCAAAGAAACTGCGTTTCACAGGCCTTTGTAAGAGATGTTCCCGGTAGGCTGTAAGAGCACTGTGCAGAGCGAGTTGTTTCTTAGCTTCCCAAAGAGCTGGAAGCAAGATGCTTTAGGGGCCATCTGCCCTTAAGGAAAGAAGGCAGCACTTTGTGCCTTGCATCTCTAGGGCAATGTAGCACACCCAGAGCAGATGTTCTACTTCTGCCAGGTCAGGCCTGCAAGGAAACTTCGTTTCACTGGCCCTTGTAAGAGATGTTCCCGGTAGGCTGTTAGAGCACTGTGCAGAGCGACTTGTTTCTTAGCTTCCCAAAGAGCTGGAAGCAAGATGCTTTGGGGCCCTTCTCACCCTTTGGAAAGAAGGCAGCACTTTGTGCCTTGCGGCTCTAGGGCAATGTAGCACACCCCGAGCAGAAGTTCTACTTCAGCCAGATCAGGCCCGCAAAGAAACTGCGTTTCACAGGCCTTTGTAAGAGATGTTCCCGGTAGGCTGTTAGAGCACTGTGCAGAGCGAGTTGTTTCTTAGCTTCCCAGAGAGCTGGAAGCAAGATGCTTTGGGGCCCGTTAATTGTATCCCCTGCTACTTTGCTGTAGTTGTTGATTATTTCTAATAGTTTTTCTGTGGATTCTTTGGGGTTTTCTATGTATAAGATCATGTCGTCTGCAAACAACGCGAGTTTTACTTCTTCGTTACCTATTTGGATTCCTTTCATTTTTTTTTTCCTGCCGAATTGCTCTGGCCAGCACCTCCAGTACTATGTTGAATAGGAGTGGTGAAAGTGGGCACCCTTGTCTTGTTCCTGTCCTCAGAGGGATGGCTTTCAGCTTTTGTCCATTGAGTATGATGTTGGCTGTGGGTCTATCATATATGGCCTTTATTATGTTGAGGTACTTTCCTTCTATACCCATTTTACTGAGGGTTTTTATCATAAATGGGTGTTGGATCTTGTCGAATGCTTTCTCTGCGTCTATTGAGATGATCATGTGGTTTTTGTTTTTCATTTTGTTGATGTAGTGTATCACGTTGATTGACTTGCGGGTGTTGAACCATCCCTGTGTCCCTGGTATAAATCCCACTTGATCATGGTGTATAATCTTTTTGATGTATTGCTGTAATCGGTTTGCCAAAATTTTGTTGAGGATTTTTGCATCTATGTTCATCAGTGATATCGGCCTGTAGTTCTCCTTCTTTGTGTTGTCCTTGTCAGGTTTGGGGATCAGAGTGATGTTGGCTTCATAGAATGTGTTAGGGAGTTCTCCATCTTTCTCAATTTTCTGGAACAGTTTGAGGAGAATAGGTACAAAGAACTCACACTGCTTAACAACAAAAAAACAAACAACCCGATCAAAAAATGGGCAGAGGACATGAACAGACATTTCTCCAAAGAAGATATGAACATGGCCAATAGACACATGAAAAGATGTTCATCATCGCTAATCATCAGGGAAATGCAAATCAAAACTACACTAAGATATCACCTTACCCCCGTTAGATTGGCAAAAACATCCAAAACCAAGAACGACAAATGTTGGAGAGGTTGTGGAGAAAGAGGAACCCTCATACACTGTTGGTGGGAATGAAAACTGGTACAGCCACTATGGAAAACAGTATGGAGATTTCACAAAAAGTTAAAAATAGAAATACCCTATGACCCAGCCATCCCATTACTGGGTATGTATCCTAAGAACCTGATATCAGATATCTCAAGAGTCCGTTGCACCCCTATGTTCATCGCAGCATTATTTACAATAGCCAAGACGTGGAACCAGCCTACATGCCCAGAAACTGATGATTGGATAAAGAAGATGTGGTATATATACACAATGGAATACTACTCAGCCATAAAAAAAGACGACATTGGCCCAATCACAACAATGTGGATGGACCTCGAGGGCATTATGTTAAGCGAAATAAGTCAGGCAGAGAAAGACGAACTCTATACGACTCCACTCATAGGTGGAAATTAGTATATTGAGAAGGAGATCTGATCGGTGGTTACCAGGGAAAAGGGGGGGTGGGGCGAGGGCACGGAGGGGGAAGTGGTGTTCCCACAACATGACTAACAAAAATGTACAACTGAAATTTCACAAGCTTGTAATCCATCATAACATTAATAAACAACAACAAAATAAAAGATGCTTTGGGGCCCATCTGCCCGTACGAAAAGAACGCAGCACTTTCTGCCTTGCAGCTCTAGGGTAATGTAGCACACCCAGAGCAGAAGTTCTACTTCAGCCAGATCAGGCCCGCAAAGAAACTGCGTTTCACAGGCCTTTGTAAGAGATGTTCCCGGTAGGCTGTTAGAGCACTGTGCAGAGTGAGTTGTTTCTTAGCTTCCCAAACAGCCGGAAGCAAGATGCTTTGGGGCCCTTCTCACCCTTTGGAAAGAAGGCAGCACTTTGTGCCTTGCAGCTCTAGGGCAATGTAGCACACCCAGAGCAGAAGTTCTACTTCAGGGAGATCAGGCCTGCAAAGAAACTGCGTTTCACAGGCCTTTGTAAGAGATGTTCCCTGTAGGCTGTTAGAGCACTGTGCAGAGCGACTTGTTTCTTAGCTTCCCAAAGAGCCGGAAGCAAGATGCTTTGGGGCCCTTCTCACCCTTTGGAAAGAAGGCAGCACTTTGTGCCTTGCAGCTCTAGGGCAATGTAGCACACCCCGAGCAGAAGTTCTACTTCAGCCAGATCAGGCCCGCAAAGAAACTGCGTTTCACAGGCCTTTGTAAGAGATGTTCCCGGTAGGCTGTTAGAGCACTGTGCAGAGCGAGTTGTTTCTTAGCTTCCCAGAGAGCTGGAAGCAAGATGCTTTGGGGCCCGTTAATTTTATACCCTGCTACTTTGCTGTAGTTGTTGATTATTTCTAATAGTTTTTCTGTGGATTCTTTGGGGTTTTCTATGTATAAGATCATGTCGTCTGCAAACAACGCGAGTTTTACTTCTTCGTTACCTATTTGGATTCCTTTCATTTTTTTTTTCCTGCCGAATTGCTCTGGCCAGCACCTCCAGTACTATGTTGAATAGGAGTGGTGAAAGTGGGCACCCTTGTCTTGTTCCTGTCCTCAGAGGGATGGCTTTCAGCTTTTGTCCATTGAGTATGATGTTGGCTGTGGGTCTATCATATATGGCCTTTATTATGTTGAGGTACTTTCCTTCTATACCCATTTTACTGAGGGTTTTTATCATAAATGGGTGTTGGATCTTGTCGAATGCTTTCTCTGCGTCTATTGAGATGATCATGTGGTTTTTGTTTTTCATTTTGTTGATGTAGTGTATCACGTTGATTGACTTGCGGGTGTTGAACCATCCCTGTGTCCCTGGTATAAATCCCACTTGATCATGGTGTATAATCTTTTTGATGTATTGCTGTAATCGGTTTGCCAAAATTTGGTTGAGGATTTTTGCATCTATGTTCATCAGTGATATCGGCCTGTAGTTCTCCTTCTTTGTGTTGTCCTTGTCAGGTTTGGGGATCAGAGTGATGTTGGCTTCATAGAATGTGTTAGGGAGTTCTCCATCTTTCTCAATTTTCTGGAACAGTTTGAGGAGAATAGGTACAAAGAACTCACACTGCTTAACAACAAAAAAACAAACAACCCGATCAAAAAATGGGCAGAGGACATGAACAGACATTTCTCCAAAGAAGATATGAACATGGCCAATAGACACATGAAAAGATGTTCATCATCGCTAATCATCAGGGAAATGCAAATCAAAACTACACTAAGATATCACCTTACCCCCGTTAGATTGGCAAAAACATCCAAAACCAAGAACGACAAATGTTGGAGAGGTTGTGGAGAAAGAGGAACCCTCATACACTGTTGGTGGGAATGCAAACTGGTACAGCCACTATGGAAAACAGTATGGAGATTTCTCAAAAAGTTAAAAATAGAAATACCCTATGACCCAGCCATCCCATTACTGGGTATCTATCCTAAGAACCTGATATCAGATATCTCAAGAGTCCGTTGCACCCCTATGTTCATCGCAGCATTATTTACAATAGCCAAGACGTGGAACCAGCCTACATGCCCAGAAACTGATGATTGGATAAAGAAGATGTGGTATATATACACAATGGAATACTACTCAGCCATAAAAAAAGACGACATTGGCCCAATCACAACAATGTGGATGGACCTCGAGGGCATTATGTTAAGCGAAATAAGTCAGGCAGAGAAAGACGAACTCTATACGACTCCACTCATAGGTGGAAATTAGTATATTGAGAAGGAGATCTGATCGGTGGTTACCAGGGAAAAGGGGGGGTGGGGCGAGGGCACGGAGGGGGAAGTGGTGTTCCCACAACATGACTAACAAAAATGTACAACTGAAATTTCACAAGCTTGTAATCCATCATAACATTAATAAACAACAACAAAATAAAAGATGCTTTGGGGCCCATCTGCCCGTACGAAAAGAACGCAGCACTTTCTGCCTTGCAGCTCTAGGGTAATGTAGCACACCCAGAGCAGAAGTTCTACTTCAGCCAGATCAGGCCCGCAAAGAAACTGCGTTTCACAGGCCTTTGTAAGAGATGTTCCCGGTAGGCTGTTAGAGCACTGTGCAGAGTGAGTTGTTTCTTAGCTTCCCAAACAGCCGGAAGCAAGATGCTTTGGGGCCCTTCTCACCCTTTGGAAAGAAGGCAGCACTTTGTGCCTTGCAGCTCTAGGGCAATGTAGCACACCCAGAGCAGAAGTTCTACTTCAGGGAGATCAGGCCTGCAAAGAAACTGCGTTTCACAGGCCTTTGTAAGAGATGTTCCCTGTAGGCTGTTAGAGCACTGTGCAGAGCGACTTGTTTCTTAGCTTCCCAAAGAGCCGGAAGCAAGATGCTTTGGGGCCCTTCTCACCCTTTGGAAAGAAGGCAGCACTTTGTGCCTTGCAGCTCTAGGGCAATGTAGCACACCCCGAGCAGAAGTTCTACTTCAGCCAGATCAGGCCCGCAAAGAAACTGCGTTTCACAGGCCTTTGTAAGAGATGTTCCCGGTAGGCTGTTAGAGCACTGTGCAGAGCGAGTTGTTTCTTAGCTTCCCAGAGAGCTGGAAGCAAGATGCTTTGGGGCCCGTTAATTTTATACCCTGCTACTTTGCTGTAGTTGTTGATTATTTCTAATAGTTTTTCTGTGGATTCTTTGGGGTTTTCTATGTATAAGATCATGTCATCTGCAAACAACGCGAGTTTTACTTCTTCGTTACCTATTTGGATTCCTTTCATTTTTTTTTCCTGCCGAATTGCTCTGCCCAGCACCTCCAGTACTATGTTGAATAGGAGTGGTGAAAGTGGGCACCCTTGTCTTGTTCCTGTCCTCAGAGGGATGGCTTTCAGCTTTTGTCCATTGAGTATGATGTTGGCTGTGGGTCTATCATATATGGCCTTTATTATGTTGAGGTACTTTCCTTCTATACCCATTTTACTGAGGGTTTTTATCATAAATGGGTGTTGGATCTTGTCGAATGCTTTCTCTGCGTCTATTGAGATGATCATGTGGTTTTTGTTTTTCATTTTGTTGATGTAGTGTATCACGTTGATTGACTTGCGGGTGTTGAACCATCCCTGTGTCCCTGGTATAAATCCCACTTGATCATGGTGTATAATCTTTTTGATGTATTGCTGTAATCGGTTTGCCAAAATTTTGTTGAGGATTTTTGCATCTATGTTCATCAGTGATATCGGCCTGTAGTTCTCCTTCTTTGTGTTGTCCTTGTCAGGTTTGGGGATCAGAGCGATGTTGGCTTCATAGAATGTGTTAGGGAGTTCTCCATCTTTCTCAATTTTCTGGAACAGTTTGAGGAGAATAGGTACAAAGAACTCACACTGCTTAACAACAAAAAAACAAACAACCCGATCAAAAAATGGGCAGAGGACATGAACAGACATTTCTCCAAAGAAGATATGAACATGGCCAATAGACACATGAAAAGATGTTCATCATCGCTAATCATCAGGGAAATGCAAATCAAAACTACACTAAGATATCACCTTACCCCCGTTAGATTGGCAAAAACATCCAAAACCAAGAACGACAAATGTTGGAGAGGTTGTGGAGAAAGAGGAACCCTCATACACTGTTGGTGGGAATGCAAACTGGTACAGCCACTATGGAAAACAGTATGGAGATTTCTCAAAAAGTTAAAAATAGAAATACCCTATGACCCAGCCATCCCATTACTGGGTATCTATCCTAAGAACCTGATATCAGATATCTCAAGAGTCCGTTGCACCCCTATGTTCATCGCAGCATTATTTACAATAGCCAAGACGTGGAACCAGCCTACATGCCCAGAAACTGATGATTGGATAAAGAAGATGTGGTATATATACACAATGGAATACTACTCAGCCATAAAAAAAGACGACATTGGCCCAATCACAACAATGTGGATGGACCTCGAGGGCATTATGTTAAGCGAAATAAGTCAGGCAGAGAAAGACGAACTCTATACGACTCCACTCATAGGTGGAAATTAGTATATTGAGAAGGAGATCTGATCGGTGGTTACCAGGGAAAAGGGGGGGTGGGGCGAGGGCACGGAGGGGGAAGTGGTGTTCCCACAACATGACTAACAAAAATGTACAACTGAAATTTCACAAGCTTGTAATCCATCATAACATTAATAAACAACAACAAAATAAAAGATGCTTTGGGGCCCATCTGCCCGTACGAAAAGAACGCAGCACTTTCTGCCTTGCAGCTCTAGGGTAATGTAGCACACCCAGAGCAGAAGTTCTACTTCAGCCAGATCAGGCCCGCAAAGAAACTGCGTTTCACAGGCCTTTGTAAGAGATGTTCCCGGTAGGCTGTTAGAGCACTGTGCAGAGTGAGTTGTTTCTTAGCTTCCCAAACAGCCGGAAGCAAGATGCTTTGGGGCCCTTCTCACCCTTTGGAAAGAAGGCAGCACTTTGTGCCTTGCAGCTCTAGGGCAATGTAGCACACCCAGAGCAGAAGTTCTACTTCAGGGAGATCAGGCCTGCAAAGAAACTGCGTTTCACAGGCCTTTGTAAGAGATGTTCCCTGTAGGCTGTTAGAGCACTGTGCAGAGCGACTTGTTTCTTAGCTTCCCAAAGAGCCGGAAGCAAGATGCTTTGGGGCCCTTCTCACCCTTTGGAAAGAAGGCAGCACTTTGTGCCTTGCAGCTCTAGGGCAATGTAGCACACCCCGAGCAGAAGTTCTACTTCAGCCAGATCAGGCCCGCAAAGAAACTGCGTTTCACAGGCCTTTGTAAGAGATGTTCCCGGTAGGCTGTTAGAGCACTGTGCAGAGCGAGTTGTTTCTTAGCTTCCCAGAGAGCTGGAAGCAAGATGCTTTGGGGCCCGTTAATTTTATACCCTGCTACTTTGCTGTAGTTGTTGATTATTTCTAATAGTTTTTCTGTGGATTCTTTGGGGTTTTCTATGTATAAGATCATGTCGTCTGCAAACAACGCGAGTTTTACTTCTTCGTTACCTATTTGGATTCCTTTCATTTTTTTTTCCTGCCGAATTGCTCTGCCCAGCACCTCCAGTACTATGTTGAATAGGAGTGGTGAAAGTGGGCACCCTTGTCTTGTTCCTGTCCTCAGAGGGATGGCTTTCAGCTTTTGTCCATTGAGTATGATGTTGGCTGTGGGTCTATCATATATGGCCTTTATTATGTTGAGGTACTTTCCTTCTATACCCATTTTACTGAGGGTTTTTATCATAAATGGGTGTTGGATCTTGTCGAATGCTTTCTCTGCGTCTATTGAGATGATCATGTGGTTTTTGTTTTTCATTTTGTTGATGTAGTGTATCACGTTGATTGACTTGCGGGTGTTGAACCATCCCTGTGTCCCTGGTATAAATCCCACTTGATCATGGTGTATAATCTTTTTGATGTATTGCTGTAATCGGTTTGCCAAAATTTTGTTGAGGATTTTTGCATCTATGTTCATCAGTGATATCGGCCTGTAGTTCTCCTTCTTTGTGTTGTCCTTGTCAGGTTTGGGGATCAGAGCGATGTTGGCTTCATAGAATGTGTTAGGGAGTTCTCCATCTTTCTCAATTTTCTGGAACAGTTTGAGGAGAATAGGTACAAAGAACTCACACTGCTTAACAACAAAAAAACAAACAACCCGATCAAAAAATGGGCAGAGGACATGAACAGACATTTCTCCAAAGAAGATATGAACATGGCCAATAGACACATGAAAAGATGTTCATCATCGCTAATCATCAGGGAAATGCAAATCAAAACTACACTAAGATATCACCTTACCCCCGTTAGATTGGCAAAAACATCCAAAACCAAGAACGACAAATGTTGGAGAGGTTGTGGAGAAAGAGGAACCCTCATACACTGTTGGTGGGAATGCAAACTGGTACAGCCACTATGGAAAACAGTATGGAGATTTCTCAAAAAGTTAAAAATAGAAATACCCTATGACCCAGCCATCCCATTACTGGGTATCTATCCTAAGAACCTGATATCAGATATCTCAAGAGTCCGTTGCACCCCTATGTTCATCGCAGCATTATTTACAATAGCCAAGACGTGGAACCAGCCTACATGCCCAGAAACTGATGATTGGATAAAGAAGATGTGGTATATATACACAATGGAATACTACTCAGCCATAAAAAAAGACGACATTGGCCCAATCACAACAATGTGGATGGACCTCGAGGGCATTATGTTAAGCGAAATAAGTCAGGCAGAGAAAGACGAACTCTATACGACTCCACTCATAGGTGGAAATTAGTATATTGAGAAGGAGATCTGATCGGTGGTTACCAGGGAAAAGGGGGGGTGGGGGGAAGGCACGGAGTGGGAAGTGGTGTTCCCACAACATGACTAACAAAAATGTACAACTCAAATTTCACAAGCTTGTAATCCATCATAACATTAATAAACAAACAAAAAAAAAGATGCTTTGGGGCCCATCTGCCCCTATGGAAAGAACGCAGCACTTTCTGCCTTGCAGCTCTAGGGCAATGTAGCACACCCCGAGCAGAAGTTCTACTTCAGCCAGATCTGGCCTGCAGAGAAACTGCGTTTCACAGGCTTTGTAAGAGATGTTCCCTGTAGGCTGTTAGAGCACTGTGCAGAGCGAGTTGTTTCTTAACTTCCCAAAGAGCTGGAAGCAAGATGCTTTAGGGGCCATCTGCCCTTAAGGAAAGAAGGCAGCACTTTGTGCCTTGCAGCTCTAGGGCAATGTAGCACACCCACAGCAGAAGTTCTACTTCATCCAGATCAGGCCTGCAAAGAAACTGCGTTTCACAGGCCTTTGTAAGAGATGTTCCCGGTAGGCTGTTAGAGCACTGTGCAGAGTGAGTTGTTTCTTAGCTTCCCAAACAGCCGGAAGCAAGATGCTTTGGGGCCCTTCTCACCCTTTGGAAAGAAGGCAGCACTTTGTGCCTTGCAGCTCTAGGGCAATGTAGCACACCCAGAGCAGAAGTTCTACTTCAGGGAGATCAGGCCTGCAAAGAAACTGCGTTTCACAGGCCTTTGTAAGAGATGTTCCCTGTAGGCTGTTAGAGCACTGTGCAGAGCGACTTGTTTCTTAGCTTCCCAAAGAGCCGGAAGCAAGATGCTTTGGGGCCCTTCTCACCCTTTGGAAAGAAGGCAGCACTTTGTGCCTTGCAGCTCTAGGGCAATGTAGCACACCCCGAGCAGAAGTTCTACTTCAGCCAGATCAGGCCCGCAAAGAAACTGCGTTTCACAGGCCTTTGTAAGAGATGTTCCCGGTAGGCTGTTAGAGCACTGTGCAGAGCGAGTTGTTTCTTAGCTTCCCAGAGAGCTGGAAGCAAGATGCTTTGGGGCCCGTTAATTTTATACCCTGCTACTTTGCTGTAGTTGTTGATTATTTCTAATAGTTTTTCTGTGGATTCTTTGGGGTTTTCTATGTATAAGATCATGTCGTCTGCAAACAACGCGAGTTTTACTTCTTCGTTACCTATTTGGATTCCTTTCATTTTTTTTTCCTGCCGAATTGCTCTGCCCAGCACCTCCAGTACTATGTTGAATAGGAGTGGTGAAAGTGGGCACCCTTGTCTTGTTCCTGTCCTCAGAGGGATGGCTTTCAGCTTTTGTCCATTGAGTATGATGTTGGCTGTGGGTCTATCATATATGGCCTTTATTATGTTGAGGTACTTTCCTTCTATACCCATTTTACTGAGGGTTTTTATCATAAATGGGTGTTGGATCTTGTCGAATGCTTTCTCTGCGTCTATTGAGATGATCATGTGGTTTTTGTTTTTCATTTTGTTGATGTAGTGTATCACGTTGATTGACTTGCGGGTGTTGAACCATCCCTGTGTCCCTGGTATAAATCCCACTTGATCATGGTGTATAATCTTTTTGATGTATTGCTGTAATCGGTTTGCCAAAATTTTGTTGAGGATTTTTGCATCTATGTTCATCAGTGATATCGGCCTGTAGTTCTCCTTCTTTGTGTTGTCCTTGTCAGGTTTGGGGATCAGAGCGATGTTGGCTTCATAGAATGTGTTAGGGAGTTCTCCATCTTTCTCAATTTTCTGGAACAGTTTGAGGAGAATAGGTACAAAGAACTCACACTGCTTAACAACAAAAAAACAAACAACCCGATCAAAAAATGGGCAGAGGACATGAACAGACATTTCTCCAAAGAAGATATGAACATGGCCAATAGACACATGAAAAGATGTTCATCATCGCTAATCATCAGGGAAATGCAAATCAAAACTACACTAAGATATCACCTTACCCCCGTTAGATTGGCAAAAACATCCAAAACCAAGAACGACAAATGTTGGAGAGGTTGTGGAGAAAGAGGAACCCTCATACACTGTTGGTGGGAATGCAAACTGGTACAGCCACTATGGAAAACAGTATGGAGATTTCTCAAAAAGTTAAAAATAGAAATACCCTATGACCCAGCCATCCCATTACTGGGTATCTATCCTAAGAACCTGATATCAGATATCTCAAGAGTCCGTTGCACCCCTATGTTCATCGCAGCATTATTTACAATAGCCAAGACGTGGAACCAGCCTACATGCCCAGAAACTGATGATTGGATAAAGAAGATGTGGTATATATACACAATGGAATACTACTCAGCCATAAAAAAAGACGACATTGGCCCAATCACAACAATGTGGATGGACCTCGAGGGCATTATGTTAAGCGAAATAAGTCAGGCAGAGAAAGACGAACTCTATACGACTCCACTCATAGGTGGAAATTAGTATATTGAGAAGGAGATCTGATCGGTGGTTACCAGGGAAAAGGGGGGGTGGGGGGAAGGCACGGAGTGGGAAGTGGTGTTCCCACAACATGACTAACAAAAATGTACAACTCAAATTTCACAAGCTTGTAATCCATCATAACATTAATAAACAAACAAAAAAAAAGATGCTTTGGGGCCCATCTGCCCCTATGGAAAGAACGCAGCACTTTCTGCCTTGCAGCTCTAGGGCAATGTAGCACACCCCGAGCAGAAGTTCTACTTCAGCCAGATCTGGCCTGCAGAGAAACTGCGTTTCACAGGCTTTGTAAGAGATGTTCCCTGTAGGCTGTTAGAGCACTGTGCAGAGCGAGTTGTTTCTTAACTTCCCAAAGAGCTGGAAGCAAGATGCTTTAGGGGCCATCTGCCCTTAAGGAAAGAAGGCAGCACTTTGTGCCTTGCAGCTCTAGGGCAAT
Source organism: Equus asinus (assembly GCF_041296235.1). Classification (NCBI taxonomy): domain Eukaryota; kingdom Metazoa; phylum Chordata; class Mammalia; order Perissodactyla; family Equidae; genus Equus; species Equus asinus. The sequence goes on from NC_091790.1 coordinate 39,932,338, forward strand.
GTAGCACACCCACAGCAGAAGTTCTACTTCATCCAGATCAGGCCTGCAAAGAAACTGCGTTTCACAGGCCTTTGTAAGAGATGTTCCCGGTAGGCTGTTAGAGCACTGTGCAGAGTGAGTTGTTTCTTAGCTTCCCAAACAGCCGGAAGCAAGATGCTTTGGGGCCCTTCTCACCCTTTGGAAAGAAGGCAGCACTTTGTGCCTTGCAGCTCTAGGGCAATGTAGCACACCCAGAGCAGAAGTTCTACTTCAGGGAGATCAGGCCTGCAAAGAAACTGCGTTTCACAGGCCTTTGTAAGAGATGTTCCCTGTAGGCTGTTAGAGCACTGTGCAGAGCGACTTGTTTCTTAGCTTCCCAAAGAGCCGGAAGCAAGATGCTTTGGGGCCCTTCTCACCCTTTGGAAAGAAGGCAGCACTTTGTGCCTTGCAGCTCTAGGGCAATGTAGCACACCCCGAGCAGAAGTTCTACTTCAGCCAGATCAGGCCCGCAAAGAAACTGCGTTTCACAGGCCTTTGTAAGAGATGTTCCCGGTAGGCTGTTAGAGCACTGTGCAGAGCGAGTTGTTTCTTAGCTTCCCAGAGAGCTGGAAGCAAGATGCTTTGGGGCCCGTTAATTTTATACCCTGCTACTTTGCTGTAGTTGTTGATTATTTCTAATAGTTTTTCTGTGGATTCTTTGGGGTTTTCTATGTATAAGATCATGTCGTCTGCAAACAACGCGAGTTTTACTTCTTCGTTACCTATTTGGATTCCTTTCATTTTTTTTTCCTGCCGAATTGCTCTGCCCAGCACCTCCAGTACTATGTTGAATAGGAGTGGTGAAAGTGGGCACCCTTGTCTTGTTCCTGTCCTCAGAGGGATGGCTTTCAGCTTTTGTCCATTGAGTATGATGTTGGCTGTGGGTCTATCATATATGGCCTTTATTATGTTGAGGTACTTTCCTTCTATACCCATTTTACTGAGGGTTTTTATCATAAATGGGTGTTGGATCTTGTCGAATGCTTTCTCTGCGTCTATTGAGATGATCATGTGGTTTTTGTTTTTCATTTTGTTGATGTAGTGTATCACGTTGATTGACTTGCGGGTGTTGAACCATCCCTGTGTCCCTGGTATAAATCCCACTTGATCATGGTGTATAATCTTTTTGATGTATTGCTGTAATCGGTTTGCCAAAATTTTGTTGAGGATTTTTGCATCTATGTTCATCAGTGATATCGGCCTGTAGTTCTCCTTCTTTGTGTTGTCCTTGTCAGGTTTGGGGATCAGAGCGATGTTGGCTTCATAGAATGTGTTAGGGAGTTCTCCATCTTTCTCAATTTTCTGGAACAGTTTGAGGAGAATAGGTACAAAGAACTCACACTGCTTAACAACAAAAAAACAAACAACCCGATCAAAAAATGGGCAGAGGACATGAACAGACATTTCTCCAAAGAAGATATGAACATGGCCAATAGACACATGAAAAGATGTTCATCATCGCTAATCATCAGGGAAATGCAAATCAAAACTACACTAAGATATCACCTTACCCCCGTTAGATTGGCAAAAACATCCAAAACCAAGAACGACAAATGTTGGAGAGGTTGTGGAGAAAGAGGAACCCTCATACACTGTTGGTGGGAATGCAAACTGGTACAGCCACTATGGAAAACAGTATGGAGATTTCTCAAAAAGTTAAAAATAGAAATACCCTATGACCCAGCCATCCCATTACTGGGTATCTATCCTAAGAACCTGATATCAGATATCTCAAGAGTCCGTTGCACCCCTATGTTCATCGCAGCATTATTTACAATAGCCAAGACGTGGAACCAGCCTACATGCCCAGAAACTGATGATTGGATAAAGAAGATGTGGTATATATACACAATGGAATACTACTCAGCCATAAAAAAAGACGACATTGGCCCAATCACAACAATGTGGATGGACCTCGAGGGCATTATGTTAAGCGAAATAAGTCAGGCAGAGAAAGACGAACTCTATACGACTCCACTCATAGGTGGAAATTAGTATATTGAGAAGGAGATCTGATCGGTGGTTACCAGGGAAAAGGGGGGGTGGGGGGAAGGCACGGAGTGGGAAGTGGTGTTCCCACAACATGACTAACAAAAATGTACAACTCAAATTTCACAAGCTTGTAATCCATCATAACATTAATAAACAAACAAAAAAAAAGATGCTTTGGGGCCCATCTGCCCCTATGGAAAGAACGCAGCACTTTCTGCCTTGCAGCTCTAGGGCAATGTAGCACACCCCGAGCAGAAGTTCTACTTCAGCCAGATCTGGCCTGCAGAGAAACTGCGTTTCACAGGCTTTGTAAGAGATGTTCCCTGTAGGCTGTTAGAGCACTGTGCAGAGCGAGTTGTTTCTTAACTTCCCAAAGAGCTGGAAGCAAGATGCTTTAGGGGCCATCTGCCCTTAAGGAAAGAAGGCAGCACTTTGTGCCTTGCAGCTCTAGGGCAATGTAGCACACCCACAGCAGAAGTTCTACTTCATCCAGATCAGGCCTGCAAAGAAACTGCGTTTCACAGGCCTTTGTAAGAGATGTTCCCGGTAGGCTGTTAGAGCCCTGTGCAGAGCGAGTTGTTTCTTAGCTTCCCAACGAGCTGGAAGCATGATGCTTTAGGGGCCATCTGCCCTTAAGGAAAGAAGGCAGCACTTTGTGCCTTGCAGCTCTAGGGCAATGTAGCACACCCAGAGCAGAAGTTCTACTTCAGGGAGATCAGGCCTGCAAAGAAACTGCGTTTCACAGGCCTTTGTAAGAGATGTTCCCGGTAGGCTGTTAGAGCACTGTGCAGAGCGAGTTGTTTCTTAGCTTCCCAAAGAGCTGGAAGAGAGATGCTTTGGGGCCCTTCTCACCCTTTGGAAAGAAGGCAGCACTTTGTGCCTTGCAGCTCTAGGGCAATGTAGCACACCCCGAGCAGAAGTTCTACTTCAGCCAGATCTGGCCTGCAAAGAAACTGCGTTTCACAGGCCTTTGTAAGAGATGTTCCCGGTAGGCTGTTAGAGCACTGTGCAGAGCGAGTTGTTTCTCAGCTTCCCAAACAGCCGGAAGCAAGATGCTTTGGGGCCCTTCTCACCCTTTGGAAAGAAGGCAGCACTTTGTGCCTTGCAGCTCTAGGGCAATGTAGCACACCCAGAGCAGAAGTTCTACTTCAGGGAGATCAGGCCTGCAAAGAAACTGCGTTTCACAGGCCTTTGTAAGAGATGTTCCCTGTAGGCTGTTAGAGCACTGTGCAGAGCGACTTGTTTCTTAGCTTCCCAAAGAGCCGGAAGCAAGATGCTTTGGGGCCCTTCTCACCCTTTGGAAAGAAGGCAGCACTTTGTGCCTTGCAGCTCTAGGGCAATGTAGCACACCCCGAGCAGAAGTTCTACTTCAGCCAGATCAGGCCCGCAAAGAAACTGCGTTTCACAGGCCTTTGTAAGAGATGTTCCCGGTAGGCTGTTAGAGCACTGTGCAGAGCGAGTTGTTTCTTAGCTTCCCAGAGAGCTGGAAGCAAGATGCTTTGGGGCCCGTTAATTTTATACCCTGCTACTTTGCTGTAGTTGTTGATTATTTCTAATAGTTTTTCTGTGGATTCTTTGGGGTTTTCTATGTATAAGATCATGTCGTCTGCAAACAACGCGAGTTTTACTTCTTCGTTACCTATTTGGATTCCTTTCATTTTTTTTTCCTGCCGAATTGCTCTGGCCAGCACCTCCAGTACTATGTTGAATAGGAGTGGTGAAAGTGGGCACCCTTGTCTTGTTCCTGTCCTCAGAGGGATGGCTTTCAGCTTTTGTCCATTGAGTATGATGTTGGCTGTGGGTCTATCATATATGGCCTTTATTATGTTGAGGTACTTTCCTTCTATACCCATTTTACTGAGGGTTTTTATCATAAATGGGTGTTGGATCTTGTCGAATGCTTTCTCTGCGTCTATTGAGATGATCATGTGGTTTTTGTTTTTCATTTTGTTGATGTAGTGTATCACGTTGATTGACTTGCGGGTGTTGAACCATCCCTGTGTCCCTGGTATAAATCCCACTTGATCATGGTGTATAATCTTTTTGATGTATTGCTGTAATCGGTTTGCCAAAATTTGGTTGAGGATTTTTGCATCTATGTTCATCAGTGATATCGGCCTGTAGTTCTCCTTCTTTGTGTTGTCCTTGTCAGGTTTGGGGATCAGAGTGATGTTGGCTTCATAGAATGTGTTAGGGAGTTCTCCATCTTTCTCAATTTTCTGGAACAGTTTGAGGAGAATAGGTACAAAGAACTCACACTGCTTAACAACAAAAAAACAAACAACCCGATCAAAAAATGGGCAGAGGACATGAACAGACATTTCTCCAAAGAAGATATGAACATGGCCAATAGACACATGAAAAGAAGTTCATCATCGCTAATCATCAGGGAAATGCAAATCAAAACTACACTAAGATATCACCTTACCCCCGTTAGATTGGCAAAAACATCCAAAACCAAGAACGACAAATGTTGGAGAGGTTGTGGAGAAAGAGGAACCCTCATACACTGTTGGTGGGAATGCAAACTGGTACAGCCACTATGGAAAACAGTATGGAGATTTCTCAAAAAGTTAAAAATAGAAATACCCTATGACCCAGCCATCCCATTACTGGGTATCTATCCTAAGAACCTGATATCAGATATCTCAAGAGTCCGTTGCACCTCTATGTTCATCGCAGCATTATTTACAATAGCCAAGACGTGGAACCAGCCTACATGCCCAGAAACTGATGATTGGATAAAGAAGATGTGGTATATATACACAATGGAATACTACTCAGCCATAAAAAAAGACGACATTGGCCCATTGACAACAATGTGGATGGACCTCGAGGGCATTATGTTAAGCGAAATAAGTCAGGCAGAGAAAGACGAACTCTATACGACTCCACTCATAGGTGGAAATTAGTATATTGAGAAGGAGATCTGATCGGTGGTTACCAGGGAAAAGGGGGGGTGGGGGGAAGGCACGGAGGGGGAAGTGGTGTTCCCACAACATGACTAACAAAAATGTACAACTGAAATTTCACAAGCTTGTAATCCATCATAACATTAATAAACAAACAAAAAAAAAGATGCTTTGGGGCCCATCTGCCCCTATGGAAAGAACGCAGCACTTTCTGCCTTGCAGCTCTAGGGCAATGTAGCACACCCAGAGCAGAAGTTCTACTTCAGCCAGATCAGGCCCGCAAAGAAACTGCGTTTCACAGGCCTTTGTAAGAGATGTTCCCGGTAGGCTGTTAGAGCACTGTGCAGAGCGAGTTGTTTCTTAGCTTCCCAAAGAGCTGGAAGCAAGATGCATTTGGGCCCTTCTCACCCTTTGGCAAGAAGTCAGCACTTTGTGCCTTGCAGCTCTAGGGCAATGTAGCACACCCCGAGCAGAAGTTCTACTTCAGCCAGATCTGGCCTGCAGAGAAACTGCGTTTCACAGGCTTTGTAAGAGATGTTCCCGGTAGGCTGTTAGAGCACTGTGCAGAGCGAGTTTTTTCTCAGCTTCCCAAACAGCCGGTAGCAAGATGCTTTGGGGCCCTTCTCACCCTTTGGAAAGAAGGCAGCACTTTGTGCCTTGCAGCTCTAGGGCAATGTAGCACACCCAGAGCAGAAGTTCTACTTCAGGGAGATCAGGCCTGCAAAGAAACTGCGTTTCACAGGCCTTTGTAAGAGATGTTCCCTGTAGGCTGTTAGAGCACTGTGCAGAGCGAGTTGTTTCTTAGCTTCCCAAAGAGCTGGAAGCAAGATGCTTTAGGGGCCATCTGCCCTTAAGGAAAGAAGGCAGCACTTTGTGCCTTGCAGCTCTAGGGCAATGTAGCACACCCACAGCAGAAGTTCTACTTCAGCCAGATCAGGCCCGCAAAGAAACTGCGTTTCACAGGCCTTTGTAAGAGATGTTCCCGGTAGGCTGTTAGAGCGCTGTGCAGAGCGAGTTGTTTCTTAGCTTCCCAACGAGCTGGAAGCATGATGCTTTAGGGGCCATCTGCCCTTAAGGAAAGAAGGCAGCACTTTGTGCCTTGCAGCTCTAGGGCAATGTAGCACACCCAGAGCAGAAGTTCTACTTCAGGGAGATCAGGCCTGCAAAGAAACTGCGTTTCACAGGCCTTTGTAAGAGATGTTCCCTGTAGGCTGTTAGAGCACTGTGCAGAGCGAGTTGTTTCTTAGCCTCCCAAAGAGCTGGAAGCAAGATGCTTTAGGGGCCATCTGCCCTTAAGGAAAGAAGGCAGCACTTTGTGCCTTGCATCTCTAGGGCAATGTAGCACACCCAGAGCAGATGTTCTACTTCTGCCAGGTCAGGCCTGCAAAGAAACTTCGTTTCACAGGCCTTTGTAAGAGATGTTCCCGGTAGGCTGTTAGAGCACTGTGCAGAGCGACTTGTTTCTTAGCTTCCCAAAGAGCTGGAAGCAAGATGCTTTGGGGCCCTTCTCACCCTTTGGAAAGAAGGCAGCACTTTGTGCCTTGCAGCTCTAGGGCAATGTAGCACACCCCGAGCAGAAGTTCTACTTCAGCCAGATCTGGCCCGCAAAGAAACTGCGTTTCACAGGCCTTTGTAAGAGATGTTCCCGGTAGGCTGTTAGAGCACTGTGCAGAGCGAGTTGTTTCTTAGCTTCCCAGAGAGCTGGAAGCAAGATGCTTTGGGGCCCGTTAATTTTATACCCTGCTACTTTGCTGTAGTTGTTGATTATTTCTAATAGTTTTTCTGTGGATTCTTTGGGGTTTTCTATGTATAAGATCATGTCGTCTGCAAACAACGCGAGTTTTACTTCTTCGTTACCTATTTGGATTCCTTTCATTTTTTTTTCCTGCCGAATTGCTCTGGCCAGCACCTCCAGTACTATGTTGAATAGGAGTGGTGAAAGTGGGCACCCTTGTCTTGTTCCTGTCCTCAGAGGGATGGCTTTCAGCTTTTGTCCATTGAGTATGATGTTGGCTGTGGGTCTATCATATATGGCCTTTATTATGTTGAGGTACTTTCCTTCTATACCCATTTTACTGAGGGTTTTTATCATAAATGGGTGTTGGATCTTGTCGAATGCTTTCTCTGCGTCTATTGAGATGATCATGTGGTTTTTGTTTTTCATTTTGTTGATGTAGTGTATCACGTTGATTGACTTGCGGGTGTTGAACCATCCCTGTGTCCCTGGTATAAATCCCACTTGATCATGGTGTATAATCTTTTTGATGTATTGCTGTAATCGGTTTGCCAAAATTTGGTTGAGGATTTTTGCATCTATGTTCATCAGTGATATCGGCCTGTAGTTCTCCTTCTTTGTGTTGTCCTTGTCAGGTTTGGGGATCAGAGTGATGTTGGCTTCATAGAATGTGTTAGGGAGTTCTCCATCTTTCTCAATTTTCTGGAACAGTTTGAGGAGAATAGGTACAAAGAACTCACACTGCTTAACAACAAAAAAACAAACAACCCGATCAAAAAATGGGCAGAGGACATGAACAGACATTTCTCCAAAGAAGATATGAACATGGCCAATAGACACATGAAAAGATGTTCATCATCGCTAATCATCAGGGAAATGCAAATCAAAACTACACTAAGATATCACCTTACCCCCGTTAGATTGGCAAAAACATCCAAAACCAAGAACGACAAATGTTGGAGAGGTTGTGGAGAAAGAGGAACCCTCATACACTGTTGGTGGGAATGCAAACTGGTACAGCCACTATGGAAAACAGTATGGAGATTTCTCAAAAAGTTAAAAATAGAAATACCCTATGACCCAGCCATCCCATTACTGGGTATCTATCCTAAGAACCTGATATCAGATATCTCAAGAGTCCGTTGCACCCCTATGTTCATCGCAGCATTATTTACAATAGCCAAGACGTGGAACCAGCCTACATGCCCAGAAACTGATGATTGGATAAAGAAGATGTGGTATATATACACAATGGAATACTACTCAGCCATAAAAAAAGACGACATTGGCCCAATCACAACAATGTGGATGGACCTCGAGGGCATTATGTTAAGCGAAATAAGTCAGGCAGAGAAAGACGAACTCTATACGACTCCACTCATAGGTGGAAATTAGTATATTGAGAAGGAGATCTGATCGGTGGTTACCAGGGAAAAGGGGGGGTGGGGGGAAGGGACGGAGTGGGAAGTGGTGTTCCCACAACATGACTAACAAAAATGTACAACTCAAATTTCACAAGCTTGTAATCCATCATAACATTAATAAACAAACAAAAAAAAAGATGCTTTGGGGCCCATCTGCCCCTATGGAAAGAACGCAGCACTTTCTGCCTTGCAGCTCTAGGGCAATGTAGCACACCCAGAGCAGAAGTTCTACTTCAGCCAGATCAGGCCCGCAAAGAAACTGCGTTTCACAGGCCTTTGTAAGAGATGTTCCCGGTAGGCTGTTAGAGCACTGTGCAGAGCGAGTTGTTTCTTAGCTTCCCAAAGAGCTGGAAGCAAGATGCATTGGGGCCCTTCTCACCCTTTGGCAAGAAGTCAGCACTTTGTGCCTTGCAGCTCTAGGGCAATGTAGCACACCCCGAGCAGAAGTTCTACTTCAGCCAGATCTGGCCTGCAGAGAAACTGCGTTTCACAGGCTTTGTAAGAGATGTTCCCGGTAGGCTGTTAGAGCACTGTGCAGAGCGAGTTTTTTCTCAGCTTCCCAAACAGCCGGAAGCAAGATGCTTTGGGGCCCTTCTCACCCTTTGGAAAGAAGGCAGCACTTTGTGCCTTGCAGCTCTAGGGCAATGTAGCACACCCAGAGCAGAAGTTCTACTTCAGGGAGATCAGGCCTGCAAAGAAACTGCGTTTCACAGGCCTTTGTAAGAGATGTTCCCTGTAGGCTGTTAGAGCACTGTGCAGAGCGAGTTGTTTCTTAACTTCCCAAAGAGCTGGAAGCAAGATGCTTTAGGGGCCATCTGCCCTTAAGGAAAGAAGGCAGCACTTTGTGCCTTGCAGCTCTAGGGCAATGTAGCACACCCACAGCAGAAGTTCTACTTCAGCCAGATCAGGCCCGCAAAGAAACTGCGTTTCACAGGCCTTTGTAAGAGATGTTCCCGGTAGGCTGTTAGAGCGCTGTGCAGAGCGAGTTGTTTCTTAGCTTCCCAACGAGCTGGAAGCATGATGCTTTAGGGGCCATCTGCCCTTAAGGAAAGAAGGCAGCACTTTGTGCCTTGCAGCTCTAGGGCAATGTAGCACACCCAGAGCAGAAGTTCTACTTCAGGGAGATCAGGCCTGCAAAGAAACTGCGTTTCACAGGCCTTTGTAAGAGATGTTCCCTGTAGGCTGTTAGAGCACTGTGCAGAGCGAGTTGTTTCTTAGCCTCCCAAAGAGCTGGAAGCAAGATGCTTTAGGGGCCATCTGCCCTTAAGGAAAGAAGGCAGCACTTTGTGCCTTGCATCTCTAGGGCAATGTAGCACACCCAGAGCAGATGTTCTACTTCTGCCAGGTCAGGCCTGCAAAGAAACTTCGTTTCACAGGCCTTTGTAAGAGATGTTCCCGGTAGGCTGTTAGAGCACTGTGCAGAGCGACTTGTTTCTTAGCTTCCCAAAGAGCTGGAAGAGAGATGCTTTGGGGCCCTTCTCACCCTTTGGAAAGAAGGCAGCACTTTGTGCCTTGCAGCTCTAGGGCAATGTAGCACACCCCGAGCAGAAGTTCTACTTCAGCCAGATCTGGCCTGCAAAGAAACTGCGTTTCACAGGCCTTTGTAAGAGATGTTCCCGGTAGGCTGTTAGAGCACTGAGCAGAGCGAGTTGTTTCTCAGCTTCCCAAACAGCCGGAAGCAAGATGCTTTGGGGCCCTTCTCACCCTTTGGAAAGAAGGCAGCACTTTGTGCCTTGCAGCTCTAGGGCAATGTAGCACACCCAGAGCAGAAGTTCTACTTCAGGGAGATCAAGCCTGCAAAGAAACTGCGTTTCACAGGCCTTTGTAAGAGATGTTCCCTGTAGGCTGTTAGAGCACTGTGCAGAGCGACTTGTTTCTTAGCTTCCCAAAGAGCCGGAAGCAAGATGCTTTGGGGCCCTTCTCACCCTTTGGAAAGAAGGCAGCACTTTGTGCCTTGCAGCTCTAGGGCAATGTAGCACACCCCGAGCAGAAGTTCTACTTCAGCCAGATCAGGCCCGCAAAGAAACTGCGTTTCACAGGCCTTTGTAAGAGATGTTCCCGGTAGGCTGTTAGAGCACTGTGCAGAGCGAGTTGTTTCTTAGCTTCCCAGAGAGGTGGAAGCAAGATGCTTTGGGGCCCGTTAATTTTATACCCTGCTACTTTGCTGTAGTTGTTGATTATTTCTAATAGTTTTTCTGTGGATTCTTTGGGGTTTTCTATGTATAAGATCATGTCGTCTGCAAACAACGCGAGTTTTACTTCTTCGTTACCTATTTGGATTCCTTTCATTTTTTTTTCCTGCCGAATTGCTCTGGCCAGCACCTCCAGTACTATGTTGAATAGGAGTGGTGAAAGTGGGCACCCTTGTCTTGTTCCTGTCCTCAGAGGGATGGCTTTCAGCTTTTGTCCATTGAGTATGATGTTGGCTGTGGGTCTATCATATATGGCCTTTATTATGTTCAGGTACTTTCCTTCTATACCCATTTTACTGAGGGTTTTTATCATAAATGGGTGTTGGATCTTGTCGAATGCTTTCTCTGCGTCTATTGAGATGATCATGTGGTTTTTGTTTTTCATTTGGTTGATGTAGTGTATCACGTTGATTGACTTGCGGGTGTTGAACCATCCCTGTGTCCCTGGTATAAATCCCACTTGATCATGGTGTATAATCTTTTTGATGTATTGCTGTAATCGGTTTGCCAAAATTTGGTTGAGGATTTTTGCATCTATGTTCATCAGTGATATCGGCCTGTAGTTCTCCTTCTTTGTGTTGTCCTTGTCAGGTTTGGGGATCAGAGTGATGTTGGCTTCATAGAATGTGTTAGGGAGTTCTCCATCTTTCTCAATTTTCTGGAACAGTTTGAGGAGAATAGGTACAAAGAACTCACACTGCTTAACAACAAAAAAACAAACAACCCGATCAAAAAATGGGCAGAGGACATGAACAGACATTTCTCCAAAGAAGATATGAACATGGCCAATAGACACATGAAAAGAAGTTCATCATCGCTAATCATCAGGGAAATGCAAATCAAAACTACACTAAGATATCACCTTACCCCCGTTAGATTGGCAAAAACATCCAAAACCAAGAACGACAAATGTTGGAGAGGTTGTGGAGAAAGAGGAACCCTCATACACTGTTGGTGGGAATGCAAACTGGTACAGCCACTATGGAAAACAGTATGGAGATTTCTCAAAAAGTTAAAAATAGAAATACCCTATGACCCAGCCATCCCATTACTGGGTATCTATCCTAAGAACCTGATATCAGATATCTCAAGAGTCCGTTGCACCCCTATGTTCATCGCAGCATTATTTACAATAGCCAAGACGTGGAACCAGCCTACATGCCCAGAAACTGATGATTGGATAAAGAAGATGTGGTATATATACACAATGGAATACTACTCAGCCATAAAAAAAGACGACATTGGCCCATTCACAACAATGTGGATGGACCTCGAGGGCATTATGTTAAGCGAAATAAGTCAGGCAGAGAAAGACGAACTCTATACGACTCCACTCATAGGTGGAAATTAGTATATTGAGAAGGAGATCTGATCGGTGGTTACCAGGGAAAAGGGGGGGTGGGGGAAGTCACGGAGGGGGAAGTGGTGTTCCCACAACATGACTAACAAAAATGTACAACTGAAATTTCACAAGCTTGTAATCCATCATAACATTAATAAACAAACAAAAAAAAAGATGCTTTGGGGCCCATCTGCCCCTATGGAAAGAACGCAGCACTTTCTGCCTTGCAGCTCTAGGGCAATGTAGCACACCCAGAGCAGAAGTTCTACTTCAGCCAGATCAGGCCCGCAAAGAAACTGCGTTTCACAGGCCTTTGTAAGAGATGTTCCCGGTAGGCTGTTAGAGCACTGTGCAGAGCGAGTTGTTTCTTAGCTTCCCAAAGAGCTGGAAGCAAGATGCATTTGGGCCCTTCTCACCCTTTGGCAAGAAGTCAGCACTTTGTGCCTTGCAGCTCTAGGGCAATGTAGCACACCCCGAGCAGAAGTTCTACTTCAGCCTGATCTGGCCTGCAGAGAAACTGCGTTTCACAGGCTTTGTAAGAGATGTTCCCGGTAGGCTGTTAGAGCACTGTGCAGAGCGAGTTGTTTCTCAGCTTCCCAAACAGCCGGAAGCAAGATGCTTTGGGGCCCTTCTCACCCTTTGGAAAGAAGGCAGCACTTTGTGCCTTGCAGCTCTAGGGCAATGTAGCACACCCAGAGCAGAAGTTCTACTTCAGGGAGATCAGGCCTGCAAAGAAACTGCGTTTCACAGGCCTTTGTAAGAGATGTTCCCGGTAGGCTGTTAGAGCACTGTGCAGAGCGAGTTGTTTCTTAACTTCCCAAAGAGCTGGAAGCAAGATGCTTTAGGGGCCATCTGCCCTTAAGGAAAGAAGGCAGCACTTTGTGCCTTGCAGCTCTAGGGCAATGTAGCACACCCACAGCAGAAGTTCTACTTCAGCCAGATCAGGCCCGCAAAGAAACTGCGTTTCACAGGCCTTTGTAAGAGATGTTCCCGGTAGGCTGTTAGAGCGCTGTGCAGAGCGAGTTGTTTCTTAGCTTCCCAACGAGCTGGAAGCATGATGCTTTAGGGGCCATCTGCCCTTAAGGAAAGAAGGCAGCACTTTGTGCCTTGCAGCTCTAGGGCAATGTAGCACACCCAGAGCAGAAGTTCTACTTCAGGGAGATCAGGCCTGCAAAGAAACTGCGTTTCACAGGCCTTTGTAAGAGATGTTCCCTGTAGGCTGTTAGAGCACTGTGCAGAGCGAGTTGTTTCTTAGCCTCTCAAAGAGCTGGAAGCAAGATGCTTTAGGGGCCATCTGCCCTTAAGGAAAGAAGGCAGCACTTTGTGCCTTGCATCTCTAGGGCACTGTAGCACACCCAGAGCAGATGTTCTACTTCTGCCAGGTCAGGCCTGCAAGGAAACTTCGTTTCACAGGCCTTTGTAAGAGATGTTCCCGGTAGGCTGTTAGAGCACTGTGCAGAGCGACTTGTTTCTTAGCTTCCCAAAGAGCTGGAAGCAAGATGCTTTGGGGCCCTTCTCACCCTTTGGAAAGAAGGCAGCACTTTGTGCCTTGCAGCTCTAGGGCAATGTAGCACACCCCGAGCAGAAGTTCTACTTCAGCCAGATCTGGCCCGCAAAGAAACTGCGTTTCACAGGCCTTTGTAAGAGATGTTCCCGGTAGGCTGTTAGAGCACTGTGCAGAGCGAGTTGTTTCTTAGCTTCCCAGAGAGCTGTAAGCAAGATGCTTTGGGGCCCGTTAATTTTATACCCTGCTACTTTGCTGTAGTTGTTGATTATTTCTAATAGTTTTTCTGTGGATTCTTTGGGGTTTTCTATGTATAAGATCATGTCGTCTGCAAACAACGCGAGTTTTACTTCTTCGTTACCTATTTGGATTCCTTTCATTTTTTTTTCCTGCCGAATTGCTCTGGCCAGCACCTCCAGTACTATGTTGAATAGGAGTGGTGAAAGTGGGCACCCTTGTCTTGTTCCTGTCCTCAGAGGGATGGCTTTCAGCTTTTGTCCATTGAGTATGATGTTGGCTGTGGGTCTATCATATATGGCCTTTATTATGTTGAGGTACTTTCCTTCTATACCCATTTTACTGAGGGTTTTTATCATAAATGGGTGTTGGATCTTGTCGAATGCTTTCTCTGCGTCTATTGAGATGATCATGTGGTTTTTGTTTTTCATTTTGTTGATGTAGTGTATCACGTTGATTGACTTGCGGGTGTTGAACCATCCCTGTGTCCCTGGTATAAATCCCACTTGATCATGGTGTATAATCTTTTTGATGTATTGCTGTAATCGGTTTGCCAAAATTTGGTTGAGGATTTTTGCATCTATGTTCATCAGTGATATCGGCCTGTAGTTCTCCTTCTTTGTGTTGTCCTTGTCAGGTTTGGGGATCAGAGTGATGTTGGCTTCATAGAATGTGTTAGGGAGTTCTCCATCTTTCTCAATTTTCTGGAACAGTTTGAGGAGAATAGGTACAAAGAACTCACACTGCTTAACAACAAAAAAACAAACAACCCGATCAAAAAATGGGCAGAGGACATGAACAGACATTTCTCCAAAGAAGATATGAACATGGCCAATAGACACATGAAAAGATGTTCATCATCGCTAATCATCAGGGAAATGCAAATCAAAACTACACTAAGATATCACCTTACCCCCGTTAGATTGGCAAAAACATCCAAAACCAAGAACGACAAATGTTGGAGAGGTTGTGGAGAAAGAGGAACCCTCATACACTGTTGGTGGGAATGCAAACTGGTACAGCCACTATGGAAAACAGTATGGAGATTTCTCAAAAAGTTAAAAATAGAAATACCCTATGACCCAGCCATCCCATTACTGGGTATCTATCCTAAGAACCTGATATCAGATATCTCAAGAGTCCGTTGCACCCCTATGTTCATCGCAGCATTATTTACAATAGCCAAGACGTGGAACCAGCCTACATGCCCAGAAACTGATGATTGGATAAAGAAGATGTGGTATATATACACAATGGAATACTACTCAGCCATAAAAAAAGACGACATTGGCCCAATCACAACAATGTGGATGGACCTCGAGGGCATTATGTTAAGCGAAATAAGTCAGGCAGAGAAAGACGAACTCTATACGACTCCACTCATAGGTGGAAATTAGTATATTGAGAAGGAGATCTGATAGGTGGTTACCAGGGAAAAGGGGGGGTGGGGGGAAGGCACGGAGGGGGAAGTGGTGTTCCCACAACATGACTAACAAAAATGTACAACTGAAATTTCACAAGCTTGTAATCCATCATAACATTAATAAACAAACAAAAAAAAAGATGCTTTGGGGCCCATCTGCCCCTAGGGAAAGAACGCAGCACTTTCTGCCTTGCAGCTCTAGGGCAATGTAGCACACCCAGAGCAGAAGTTCTACTTCAGCCAGATCAGGCCCGCAAAGAAACTGCGTTTCACAGGCCTTTGTAAGAGATGTTCCCGGTAGGCTGTTAGAGCACTGTGCAGCGCGAGTTGTTTCTTAGCTTCCCAAAGAGCTGGAAGCAAGATGCATTGGGGCCCTTCTCACCCTTTGGCAAGAAGTCAGCACTTTGTGCCTTGCAGCTCTAGGGCAATGTAGCACACCCCGAGCAGAAGTCCTACTTCAGCCAGATCTGGCCTGCAGAGAAACTGCGTTTCACAGGCTTTGTAAGAGATGTTCCCGGTAGGCTGTTAGAGCACTGTGCAGCGCGAGTTGTTTCTCAGCTTCCCAAACAGCCGGAAGCAAGATGCTTTGGGGCCCTTCTCACCCTTTGGAAAGAAGTCAGCACTTTGTGCCTTGCAGCTCTAGGGCAATGTAGCACACCCAGAGCAGAAGTTCTACTTCAGGGAGATCAGGCCTGCAAAGAAACTGCGTTTCACAGGCCTTTGTAAGAGATGTTCCCTGTAGGCTGTTAGAGCACTGTGCAGAGCGAGTTGTTTCTTAACTTCCCAAAGAGCTGGAAGCAAGATGCTTTAGGGGCCATCTGCCCTTAAGGAAAGAAGGCAGCACTTTGTGCCTTGCAGCTCTAGGGCAATGTAGCACACCCACAGCAGAAGTTCTACTTCAGCCAGATCAGGCCCGCAAAGAAACTGCGTTTCACAGGCCTTTGTAAGAGATGTTCCCGGTAGGCTGTTAGAGCGCTGTGCAGAGCGAGTTGTTTCTTAGCTTCCCAACGAGCTGGAAGCATGATGCTTTAGGGGCCATCTGCCCTTAAGGAAAGAAGGCAGCACTTTGTGCCTTGCAGCTCTAGGGCAATGTAGCACACCCAGAGCAGAAGTTCTACTTCAGGGAGATCAGGCCTGCAAAGAAACTGCGTTTCACAGGCCTTTGTAAGAGATGTTCCCTGTAGGCTGTTAGAGCACTGTGCAGAGCGAGTTGTTTCTTAGCCTCCCAAAGAGCTGGAAGCAAGATGCTTTAGGGGCCATCTGCCCTTAAGGAAAGAAGGCAGCACTTTGTGCCTTGCATCTCTAGGGCAATGTAGCACACCCAGAGCAGATGTTCTACTTCTGCCAGGTCAGGCCTGCAAAGAAACTTCGTTTCACAGGCCTTTGTAAGAGATGTTCCCGGTAGGCTGTTAGAGCACTGTGCAGAGCGACTTGTTTCTTAGCTTCCCAAAGAGCTGGAAGCAAGATGCTTTGGGGCCCTTCTCACCCTTTGGAAAGAAGGCAGCACTTTGTGCCTTGCAGCTCTAGGGCAATGTAGCACACCCCGAGCAGAAGTTCTACTTCAGCCAGATCAGGCCCGCAAAGAAACTGCGTTTCACAGGCCTTTGTAAGAGATGTTCCCGGTAGGCTGTTAGAGCACTGTGCAGAGCGAGTTGTTTCTTAGCTTCCCAGAGAGCTGGAAGCAAGATGCTTTGGGGCCCGTTAATTTTATACCCTGCTACTTTGCTGTAGTTGTTGATTATTTCTAATAGTTTTTCTGTGGATTCTTTGGGGTTTTCTATGTATAAGATCATGTCGTCTGCAAACAACGCGAGTTTTACTTCTTCGTTACCTATTTGGATTCCTTTCATTTTTTTTTCCTGCCGAATTGCTCTGGCCAGCACCTCCAGTACTATGTTGAATAGGAGTGGTGAAAGTGGGCACCCTTGTCTTGTTCCTGTCCTCAGAGGGATGGCTTTCAGCTTTTGTCCATTGAGTATGATGTTGGCTGTGGGTCTATCATATATGGCCTTTATTATGTTGAGGTACTTTCCTTCTATACCCATTTTACTGAGGGTTTTTATCATAAATGGGTGTTGGATCTTGTCGAATGCTTTCTCTGCGTCTATTGAGATGATCATGTGGTTTTTGTTTTTCATTTTGTTGATGTAGTGTATCACGTTGATTGACTTGCGGGTGTTGAACCATCCCTGTGTCCCTGGTATAAATCCCACTTGATCATGGTGTATAATCTTTTTGATGTATTGCTGTAATCGGTTTGCCAAAATTTGGTTGAGGATTTTTGCATCTATGTTCATCAGTGATATCGGCCTGTAGTTCTCCTTCTTTGTGTTGTCCTTGTCAGGTATGGGGATCAGAGTGATGTTGGCTTCATAGAATGTGTTAGGGAGTTCTCCATCTTTCTCAATTTTCTGGAACAGTTTGAGGAGAATAGCTACAAAGAACTCACACTGCTTAACAACAAAAAAACAAACAACCCGATCAAAAAATGGGCAGAGGACATGAACAGACATTTCTCCAAAGAAGATATGAACATGGCCAATAGACACATGAAAAGATGTTCATCATCGCTAATCATCAGGGAAATGCAAATCAAAACTACACTAAGATATCACCTTACCCCCGTTAGATTGGCAAAAACATCCAAAACCAAGAACGACAAATGTTGGAGAGGTTGTGGAGAAAGAGGAACCCTCATACACTGTTGGTGGGAATGCAAACTGGTACAGCCACTATGGAAAACAGTATGGAGATTTCTCAAAAAGTTAAAAATAGAAATACCCTATGACCCAGCCATCCCATTACTGGGTATCTATCCTAAGAACCTGATATCAGATATCTCAAGAGTCCGTTGCACCCCTATGTTCATCGCAGCATTATTTACAATAGCCAAGACGTGGAACCAGCCTACATGCCCAGAAACTGATGATTGGATAAAGAAGATGTGGTATATATACACAATGGAATACTACTCAGCCATAAAAAAAGACGACATTGGCCCAATCACAACAATGTGGATGGACCTCGAGGGCATTATGTTAAGCGAAATAAGTCAGGCAGAGAAAGACGAACTCTATACGACTCCACTCATAGGTGGAAATTAGTATATTGAGAAGGAGATCTGATCGGTGGATACCAGGGAAAAGGGGGGGTGGGGGGAGGGCACGGAGGGGGATGTGGTGTTCCCACAACATGACTAACAAAAATGTACAACTGAAATTTCACAAGCTTGTAATCCATCATAACATTAATAAACAACAACAAAAAAAAAAGATGCTTTGGGGCCCATCTGCCCCTATGGACAGAACGCAGCACTTTCTGCCTTGCAGCTCTAGGGCAATGTGGCACACCCAGAGCAGAAGTTCTACTTCAGCCAGATCAGGCCCGCAAAGAAACTGCGTTTCACAGGCCTTTGTAAGAGATGTTCCCGGTAGGCTGTTAGAGCACTGTGCAGAGCGAGTTGTTTCTCAGCTTCCCAAACAGCTGGAAGCAAGATGCTTTGGGGCCCTTCTCACCCTTTGGCAAGAAGTCAGCACTTTGTGCCTTGCAGCTCTAGGGCAATGTAGCACACCCCGAGCAGAAGTTCTACTTCAGCCAGATCTGGCCTGCAAAGAAACTGCGTTTCACAGGCCTTTGTAAGAGATGTTCCCGGTAGGCTGTTAGAGCACTGTGCAGAGCGAGTTGTTTCTCAGCTTCCCAAACAGCCGGAAGCAAGATGCTTTGGGGCCCTTCTCACCCTTTGGAAAGAAGGCAGCACTTTGTGCCTTGCAGCTCTAGGGCAATGTAGCACACCCAGAGCAGAAGTTCTACTTCAGGGAGATCAGGCCTGCAAAGAAACTGCGTTTCACAGGCCTTTGTAAGAGATGTTCCCTGTAGGCTGTTAGAGCACTGTGCAGAGCGAGTTGTTTCTTAACTTCCCAAAGAGCTGGAAGCAAGATTCTTTAGGGGCCATCTGCCCTTAAGGAAAGAAGGCAGCACTTTGTGCCTTGCAGCTCTAGGGGAATGTAGCACACCCAGAGCAGATGTTCTACTTCTGCCAGGTCAGGCCTGCAAAGAAACTTCGTTTCACAGGCCCCTGTAAGAGATGTTCCCGGTAGGCCGTTAGAGCACTGTGCAGAGCGACTTGTTTCTTAGCTTCCCAGAGAGCTGGAAGCAAGATGCTTTGGGGCCCTTCTCACCCTTTGGAAAGAAGGCAGCACTTTGTGCCTTGCAGCTCTAGGGCAATGTAGCACACCCCGAGCAGAACTTCTACTTCAGCCAGATCTGGCATGCAAAGAAACTGCGTTTCACAGGCCTTTGTAAGAGATGTTCCCGGTAGGCTGTTAGAGCACTGTGCAGAGCGAGTTGTTTCTTAGCTTCCCAGAGAGCTGGAAGCAAGATGCTTTGGGGCCCGTTAATTTTATACCCTGCTACTTTGCTGTAGTTGTTGATTATTTCTAATAGTTTTTCTGTGGATTCTTTGGGGTTTTCTATGTATAAGATCATGTCGTCTGCAAACAACGCGAGTTTTACCTCTTCGTTACCTATTTGGATTCCTTTCATTTTTTTTTCCTGCCGAATTGCTCTGGCCAGCACCTCCAGTACTATGTTGAATAGGAGTGGTGAAAGTGGGCACCCTTGTCTTGTTCCTGTCCTCAGAGGGATGGCTTTCAGCTTTTGTCCATTGAGTATGATGTTGGCTGTGGGTCTATCATATATGGCCTTTATTATGTTGAGGTACTTTCCTTCTATACCCATTTTACTGAGGGTTTTTATCATAAATGGGTGTTGGATCTTGTCGAATGCTTTCTCTGCGTCTATTGAGATGATCATGTGGTTTTTGTTTTTCATTTTGTTGATGTAGTGTATCACGTTGATTGACTTGCGGGTGTTGAACCATCCCTGTGTCCCTGGTATAAATCCCACTTGATCATGGTGTATAATCTTTTTGATGTATTGCTGTAATCGGTTTGCCAAAATTTGGTTGAGGATTTTTGCATCTATGTTCATCAGTGATATCGGCCTGTAGTTCTCCTTCTTTGTGTTGTCCTTGTCAGGTTTGGGGATCAGAGTGATGTTGGCTTCATAGAATGTGTTAGGGAGTTCTCCATCTTTCTCAATTTTCTGGAACAGTTTGAGGAGAATAGGTACAAAGAACTCACACTGCTTAACAACAAAAAAACAAACAACCCGATCAAAAAATGGGCAGAGGACATGAACAGACATTTCTCCAAAGAAGATATGAACATGGCCAATAGACACATGAAAAGATGTTCATCATCGCTAATCATCAGGGAAATGCAAATCAAAACTACACTAAGATATCACCTTACCCACGTTAGATTGGCAAAAACATCCAAAACCAAGAACGACAAATGTTGGAGAGGTTGTGGCGAAAGAGGAAGCCTCATACACTGTTGGTGGGAATGCAAACTGGTACAGCCACTATGGAAAACAGTATGGAGATTTCTCAAAAAGTTAAAAATAGAAATACCCTATGACCCAGCCATCCCATTACTGGGTATCTATCCTAAGAACCTGATATCAGATATCTCAAGAGTCCGTTGCACCCCTATGTTCATCGCAGCATTATTTACAATAGCCAAGACGTGGAACCAGCCTACATGCCCAGAAACTGATGATTGGATAAAGAAGATGTGGTATATATACACAATGGAATACTACTCAGCCATAAAAAAAGACGACATTGGCCCATTGACAACAATGTGGATGGACCTCGAGGGCATTATGTTAAGCGAAATAAGTCAGGCAGAGAAAGACGAACTCTATACGACTCCACTCATAGGTGGAAATTAGTATATTGAGAAGGAGATCTGATCGGTGGTTACCAGGGAAAAGGGGGGGTGGGGGGAAGGCACGGAGGGGGAAGTGGTGTTCCCACAACATGACTAACAAAAATGTACAACTGAAATTTCACAAGCTTGTAATCCATCATAACATTAATAAACAACAACAAAAAAAAGATGCTTTGGGGCCCATCTGCCCCTATGGAAAGAACGCAGCACTTTGTGCCTTGCAGCTCTAGGGAAATGTAGCACACCCAGAGCAGAAGTTCTACTTCAGCCAGATCAGGCCCGCAAAGAAACTGCGTTTCAGAGGCCTTTGTAAGAGATGTTCCCGGTAGGCTGTTAGAGCACTGTGCAGAGCGAGTTGTTTCTTAGCTTCCCAAAGAGCTGGAAGCAAGATGATTTGGGGCCCTTCTCACCCTTTGGCAAGAAGTCAGCACTTTGTGCCTTGCAGCTCTAGGGCAATGTAGCACACCCCGAGCAGAAGTTCTACTTCAGCCAGATCTGGCCTGCAAAGAAACTGCGTTTCACAGGCCTTTGTAAGAGATGTTCCCGGTAGGCTGTTAGAGCACTGTGCAGAGCGAGTTGTTTCTTAGCTTCCCAAACAGCCAGAAGCAAGATGCTTTGGGGCCCTTCTCACCCTTTGGAAAGAAGGCAGCACTTTGTACCTTGCAGCTCTAGGGCAATGTAGCACACCCACAGCAGAAGTTCTACTTCAGCCAGATCAGGCCCGCAAAGAAACTGCGTTTCACAGGCCTTTGTAAGAGATGTTCCCGGTAGGCTGTTAGAGCACTGTGCAGAGCGACTTGTTTCTTAGATCCCAACGAGCTGGAAGCAAGATGCTTTAGGGGCCATCTGCCCTTAAGGAAAGAAGGCAGCACTTTGTGCCTTGCAGCTCTAGGGCAATGTAGCACACCCAGAGCAGATGTTCTACTTCAGCCAGGTCAGGCCTGCAAAGAAACTTCGTTTCACAGGCCTTTGTAAGAGATGTTCCCGGTAGGCTGTAAGAGCACTGTGCAGAGCGACTTGTTTCTTAGCTTCCCAGAGAGCTGGAAGCAAGATGCTTTGGGGCCCTTCTCACCCTTTGGAAAGAAGGCAGCACTTTGTGCCTTGCAGCTCTAGGGCAATGTAGCACACCCAGAGCAGAAGTTCTACTTCAGGGAGATCAGGCCTGCAAAGAAACTGCGTTTCACAGGCCTTTGTAAGAGATGTTCCCTGTAGGCTGTTAGAGCACTGTGCAGAGCGAGTTGTTTCTTAGCTTCCCAAAGAGCTGGAAGCAAGATGCTTTAGGGGCCATCTGCCCTTAAGGAAAGAAGGCAGCACTTTGTGCCTTGCAGCTCTAGGGCAATGTAGCACACCCAGAGCAGATGTTCTACTTCAGCCAGGTCAGGCCTGCAAAGAAACTTCGTTTCACAGGCCTTTGTAAGAGATGTTCCCGGTAGGCTGTAAGAGCACTGTGCAGAGCGACTTGTTTCTTAGCTTCCCAGAGAGCTGGAAGCAAGATGCTTTGGGGCCCTTAACACCCTTTGGAAAGAAGGCAGCACTTTGTGCCTTGCAGCTCTAGGGCAATGTAGCACACCCCGAGCAGAACTTCTACTTCAGCCAGATCTGGCATGCAAAGAAACTGCGTTTCACAGGCCTTTGTAAGAGATGTTCCCGGTAGGCTGTTAGAGCACTGTGCAGAGCGAGTTGTTTCTTAGCTTCCCAGAGAGCTGGAAGCAAGATGCTTTGGGGCCCGTTAATTTTATACCCTGCTACTTTGCTGTAGTTGTTGATTATTTCTAATAGTTTTTCTGTGGATTCTTTGGGGTTTTCTATGTATAAGATCATGTCGTCTGCAAACAACGCGAGTTTTACCTCTTCGTTACCTATTTGGATTCCTTTCATTTTTTTTTCCTGCCGAATTGCTCTGGCCAGCACCTCCAGTACTATGTTGAATAGGAGTGGTGAAAGTGGGCACCCTTGTCTTGTTCCTGTCCTCAGAGGGATGGCTTTCAGCTTTTGTCCATTGAGTATGATGTTGGCTGTGGGTCTATCATATATGGCCTTTATTATGTTGAGGTACTTTCCTTCTATACCCATTTTACTGAGGGTTTTTATCATAAATGGGTGTTGGATCTTGTCGAATGCTTTCTCTGCGTCTATTGAGATGATCATGTGGTTTTTGTTTTTCATTTTGTTGATGTAGTGTATCACGTTGATTGACTTGCGGGTGTTGAACCATCCCTGTGTCCCTGGTATAAATCCCACTTGATCATGGTGTATAATCTTTTTGATGTATTGCTGTAATCGGTTTGCCAAAATTTGGTTGAGGATTTTTGCATCTATGTTCATCAGTGATATCGGCCTGTAGTTCTCCTTCTTTGTGTTGTCCTTGTCAGGTTTGGGGATCAGAGTGATGTTGGCTTCATAGAATGTGTTAGGGAGTTCTCCATCTTTCTCAATTTTCTGGAACAATTTGAGGAGAATAGGTACAAAGAACTCACACTGCTTAACAACAAAAAAACAAACAACCCGATCAAAAAATGGGCAGAGGACATGAACAGACATTTCTCCAAAGAAGATATGAATATGGCCAATAGACACATGAAAACATGTTCATCATCGCTAATCATCAGGGAAATGCAAATCAAAACTACACTAAGATATCACCTTACCCCCGTTAGATTGGCAAAAACATCCAAAACCAAGAACGACAAATGTTGGAGAGGTTGTGGCGAAAGAGGAAGCCTCATACACTGTTGGTGGGAATGCAAACTGGTACAGCCACTATGGAAAACAGTATGGAAATTTCTCAAAAAGTTAAAAATAGAAATACCCTATGACCCAGCCATCCCATTACTGGGTATCTATCCTAAGAACCTGATATCAGATATCTCAAGAGTCCGTTGCACCCCTATGTTCATCGCAGCATTATTTACAATAGCCAAGACGTGGAACCAGCCTACATGCCCAGAAACTGATGATTGGATAAAGAAGATGTGGTATATATACACAATGGAATACTACTCAGCCATAAAAAAAGACGACATTGGCCCATTGACAACAATGTGGATGGACCTCGAGGGCATTATGTTAAGCGAAATAAGTCAGGCAGAGAAAGACGAACTCTATACGACTCCACTCATAGGTGGAAATTAGTATATTGAGAAGGAGATCTGATCGGTGGTTACCAGGGAAAAGGGGGGGTGGGGGGAGGGCACGGAGGGGGAAGTGGTGTTCCCACAACATGACTAACAAAAATGTACAACTGAAATTTCACAAGCTTGTAATCCATCATAACATTAATAAACAAACAAAAAAAAAGATGCTTTGGGGCCCATCTGCCCCTATGGACAGAACGCAGCACTTTCTGCCTTGCAGCTCTAGGGCAATGTAGCACACCCCGAGCAGAAGTTCTACTTCAGCCAGATCTGGCCTGCAGAGAAACTGCGTTTCACAGGCTTTGTAAGAGATGTTCCCGGTAGGCTGTTAGAGCACTGTGCAGAGCGAGTTGTTTCTCAGCTTCCCAAACAGCCGGAAGCAAGATGCTTTGGGGCCCTTCTCACCCTTTGGAAACAAGGCAGCACTTTCTGCCTTGCAGCTCTAGGGCAATGTGGCACACCCGGAGCAGAAGTTCTACTTCAGCCAGATCAGGCCCGCAAAGAAACTGCGTTTCACAGGCCTTTGTAACAGATGTTCCCGGTAGGCTGTTAGAGCACTGTGCAGAGCGAGTTGTTTCTTAGCTTCCCAACGAGCTGGAAGCAAGATGCTTTAGGGGCCATCTGCCCTTAAGGAAAGAAGGCAGCACTTTGTGCCTTGCAGCTCTAGGGCAATGTAGCACACCCAGAGCAGAAGTTCTACTTCAGGGAGATCAGGCCTGCAAAGAAACTGCGTTTCACAGGCCTTTGTAAGAGATGTTCCCGGTAGGCTGTTAGAGCACTGTGCAGAGCGAGTTGTTTCTTAGCTTCCCAAAGAGCTGGAAGCAAGATGCTTTAGGGGCCATCTGCCCTTAAGGAAAGAAGGCAGCACTTTGTGCCTTGCAGCTCTAGGGCAATGTAGCACACCCCGAGCAGAAGTTCTACTTCAGCCAGATCTGGCATGCAAAGAAACTGCGTTTCACAGGCCTTTGTAAGAGATGTTCCCGGTAGGCTGTTAGAGCACTGTGCAGAGCGAGTTGTTTCTTAGCTTCCCAGAGAGCTGGAAGCAAGATGCTTTGGGGCCCGTTAATTTTATACCCTGCTACTTTGCTGTAGTTGTTGATTATTTCTAATAGTTTTTCTGTGGATTCTTTGGGGTTTTCTATGTATAAGATCATGTCGTCTGCAAACAACGCGAGTTTTACTTCTTCGTTACCTATTTGGATTCCTTTCATTTTTTTTCCTGCCGAATTGCTCTGGCCAGCACCTCCAGTACTATGTTGAATAGGAGTGGTGAAAGTGGGCACCCTTGTCTTGTTCCTGTCCTCAGAGGGATGGCTTTCAGCTTTTGTCCATTGAGTATGATGTTGGCTGTGGGTCTATCATATATGGCCTTTATTATGTTGAGGTACTTTCCTTCTATACCCATTTTACTGAGGGTTTTTATCATAAATGGGTGTTGGATCTTGTCGAATGCTTTCTCTGCGTCTATTGAGATGATCATGTGGTTTTTGTTTTTCATTTTGTTGATGTAGTGTATCACGTTGATTGACTTGCGGGTGTTGAACCATCCCTGTGTCCCTGGTATAAATCCCACTTGATCATGGTGTATAATCTTTTTGATGTATTGCTGTAATCGGTTTGCCAAAATTTGGTTGAGGATTTTTGCATCTATGTTCATCAGTGATATCGGCCTGTAGTTCTCCTTCTTTGTGTTGTCCTTGTCAGGTTTGGGGATCAGAGTGATGTTGGCTTCATAGAATGTGTTAGGGAGTTCTCCATCTTTCTCAATTTTCTGGAACAGTTTGAGGAGAATAGGTACAAAGAACTCACACTGCTTAACAACAAAAAAACAAACAACCCGATCAAAAAATGGGCAGAGGACATGAACAGACATTTCTCCAAAGAAGATATGAACATGGCCAATAGACACATGAAAAGATGTTCATCATCGCTAATCATCAGGGAAATGCAAATCAAAACTACACTAAGATATCACCTTACCCCCGTTAGATTGGCAAAAACATCCAAAACCAAGAACGACAAATGTTGGAGAGGTTGTGGCGAAAGAGGAAGCCTCATACACTGTTGGTGGGAATGCAAACTGGTACAGCCACTATGGAAAACAGTATGGAGATTTCTCAAAAAGTTAAAAATAGAAATACCCTATGACCCAGCCATCCCATTACTGGGTATCTATCCTAAGAACCTGATATCAGATATCTCAAGAGTCCGTTGCACCCCTATGTTCATCGCAGCATTATTTACAATAGCCAAGACGTGGAACCAGCCTACATGCCCAGAAACTGATGATTGGATAAAGAAGATGTGGTATATATACACAATGGAATACTACTCAGCCATAAAAAAAGACGACATTGGCCCAATCACAACAATGTGGATGGACCTCGAGGGCATTATGTTAAGCGAAATAAGTCAGGCAGAGAAAGACGAACTCTATACGACTCCACTCATAGGTGGAAATTAGTATATTGAGAAGGAGATCTGATCGGTGGTTACCAGGGAAAAGGGGGGGTGGGGGGAGGTCACGGAGGGGGATGTGGTGTTCCCACAACATGACTAACAATAATGTACAACTGAAATTTCACAAGCTTGTAATCCATCATAACATTAATAAACAACAACAAAATAAAAGATGCTTTGGGGCCCATCTGCCCCTATGGAAAGAACGCAGCACTTTTTGCCTTGCAGCTCTAGGGTAATGTAGCACACCCAGAGCAGAAGTTCTACTTCAGCCAGATCAGGCCCGCAAAGAAACTGCGTTTCACAGGCCTTTGTAAGAGATGTTCCCGGTAGGCTGTTAGAGCACTGTGCAGAGCGAGTTGTTTCTTAGCTTCCCAAAGAGCTGGAAGCAAGATGCTTTGGGGCCCTTCTCACCCTTTGGCAAGAAATCAGCACTTTGTGCCTTGCAGCTCTAGGGCAATGTAGCACACCCCGAGCAGAAGTTCTACTTCAGCCAGATCTGGCCTGCAAAGAAACTGCGTTTCACAGGCCTTTGTAAGAGATGTTCCCTGTAGGCTGTTAGAGCACTGTGCAGAGCGAGTTGTTTCTCAGCTTCCCAAACAGCCGGAAGCAAGATGCTTTGGGGCCCTTCTCACCCTTTGGAAAGAAGGCAGCACTTTGTGCCTTGCAGCTCTAGGGCAATGTAGCACACCCAGAGCAGAAGTTCTACTTCAGCCAGATCTGGCCTGCAAAGAAACTGCGTTTCACAGGCCTTTGTAAGAGATGTTCCCGGTAGGCTGTAAGAGCACTGTGCAGAGCGAGTTGTTTCTTAGCTTCCCAAAGAGCTGGAAGAAAGATGCTTTAGGGGCCATCTGCCCTTAAGGAAAGAAGGCAGCACTTTGTGCCTTGCATCTCTAGGGCAATGTAGCACACCCAGAGCAGATGTTCTACTTCTGCCAGGTCAGGCCTGCAAGGAAACTTCGTTTCACAGGCCCTTGTAAGAGATGTTCCCGGTAGGCTGTTAGAGCACTGTGCAGAGCGACTTGTTTCTTAGCTTCCCAAAGAGCTGGAAGCAAGATGCTTTGGGGCCCTTCTCACCCTTTGGAAAGAAGGCAGCACTTTGTGCCTTGCGGCTCTAGGGCAATGTAGCACACCCCGAGCAGAAGTTCTACTTCAGCCAGATCAGGCCCGCAAAGAAACTGCGTTTCACAGGCCTTTGTAAGAGATGTTCCCGGTAGGCTGTTAGAGCACTGTGCAGAGCGAGTTGTTTCTTAGCTTCCCAGAGAGCTGGAAGCAAGATGCTTTGGGGCCCGTTAATTTTATACCCTGCTACTTTGCTGTAGTTGTTGATTATTTCTAATAGTTTTTCTGTGGATTCTTTGGGGTTTTCTATGTATAAGATCATGTCGTCTGCAAACAACGCGAGTTTTACTTCTTCGTTACCTATTTGGATTCCTTTCATTTTTTTTTTCCTGCCGAATTGCTCTGGCCAGCACCTCCAGTACTATGTTGAATAGGAGTGGTGAAAGTGGGCACCCTTGTCTTGTTCCTGTCCTCAGAGGGATGGCTTTCAGCTTTTGTCCATTGAGTATGATGTTGGCTGTGGGTCTATCATATATGGCCTTTATTATGTTGAGGTACTTTCCTTCTATACCCATTTTACTGAGGGTTTTTATCATAAATGGGTGTTGGATCTTGTCGAATGCTTTCTCTGCGTCTATTGAGATGATCATGTGGTTTTTGTTTTTCATTTTGTTGATGTAGTGTATCACGTTGATTGACTTGCGGGTGTTGAACCATCCCTGTGTCCCTGGTATAAATCCCACTTGATCATGGTGTATAATCTTTTTGATGTATTGCTGTAATCGGTTTGCCAAAATTTGGTTGAGGATTTTTGCATCTATGTTCATCAGTGATATCGGCCTGTAGTTCTCCTTCTTTGTGTTGTCCTTGTCAGGTTTGGGGATCAGAGTGATGTTGGCTTCATAGAATGTGTTAGGGAGTTCTCCATCTTTCTCAATTTTCTGGAACAGTTTGAGGAGAATAGGTACAAAGAACTCACACTGCTTAACAACAAAAAAACAAACAACCCGATCAAAAAATGGGCAGAGGACATGAACAGACATTTCTCAAAAGAAGATATGAACATGGCCAATAGACACATGAAAAGATGTTCATCATCGCTAATCATCAGGGAAATGCAAATCAAAACTACACTAAGATATCACCTTACCCCCGTTAGATTGGCAAAAACATCCAAAACCAAGAACGACAAATGTTGGAGAGGTTGTGGAGAAAGAGGAACCCTCATACACTGTTGGTGGGAATGCAAACTGGTACAGCCACTATGGAAAACAGTATGGAGATTTCTCAAAAAGTTAAAAATAGAAATACCCTATGACCCAGCCATCCCATTACTGGGTATCTATCCTAAGAACCTGATATCAGATATCTCAAGAGTCCGTTGCACCCCTATGTTCATCGCAGCATTATTTACAAGAGCCAAGACGTGGAACCAGCCTACATGCCCAGAAACTGATGATTGGATAAAGACGATGTGGTATATATACACAATGGAATACTACTCAGCCATAAAAAAAGACGACATTGGCCCAATCACAACAATGTGGATGGACCTCGAGGGCATTATGTTAAGCGAAATAAGTCAGGCAGAGAAAGACGAACTCTATACGACTCCACTCATAGGTGGAAATTAGTATATTGAGAAGGAGATCTGATCGGTGGTTACCAGGGAAAAGGGGGGGTGGGGGGAGGGCACGGAGGGGGAAGTGGTGTTCCCACAACATGACTAACAAAAATGTACAACTGAAATTTCACAAGCTTGTAATCCATCATAACATTAATAAACAACAACAAAATAAAAGATGCTTTGGGGCCCATCTGCCCGTATGAAAAGAACGCAGCACTTTCTGCCTTGCAGCTCTAGGGTAATGTAGCACACCCAGAGCAGAAGTTCTACTTCAGCCAGATCAGGCCCGCAAAGAAACTGCGTTTCACAGGCCTTTGTAAGAGATGTTCCCGGTAGGCTGTTAGAGCACTGTGCAGAGCGACTTGTTTCTTAGCTTCCCAAAGAGCCGGAAGCAAGATGCTTTGGGGCCCTTCTCACCCTTTGGAAAGAAGGCAGCACTTTGTGCCTTGCAGCTCTAGGGCAATGTAGCACACCCCGAGCAGAAGTTCTACTTCAGCCAGATCAGGCCCGCAAAGAAACTGCGTTTCACAGGCCTTTGTAAGAGATGTTCCCGGTAGGCTGTTAGAGCACTGTGCAGAGCGAGTTGTTTCTTAGCTTCCCAGAGAGCTGGAAGCAAGATGCTTTGGGGCCCGTTAATTTTATACCCTGCTACTTTGCTGTAGTTGTTGATTATTTCTAATAGTTTTTCTGTGGATTCTTTGGGGTTTTCTATGTATAAGATCATGTCGTCTGCAAACAACGCGAGTTTTACTTCTTCGTTACCTATTTGGATTCCTTTTATTTTTTTTTCCTGCCGAATTGCTCTGGCCAGCACCTCCAGTACTATGTTGAATAGGAGTGGTGAAAGTGGGCACCCTTGTCTTGTTCCTGTCCTCAGAGGGATGGCTTTCAGCTTTTGTCCATTGAGTATGATGTTGGCTGTGGGTCTATCATATATGGCCTTTATTATGTTGAGGTACTTTCCTTCTATACCCATTTTACTGAGGGTTTTTATCATAAATGGGTGTTGGATCTTGTCGAATGCTTTCTCTGCGTCTATTGAGATGATCATGTGGTTTTTGTTTTTCATTTTGTTGATGTAGTGTATCACGTTGATTGACTTGCGGGTGTTGAACCATCCCTGTGTCCCTGGTATAAATCCCACTTGATCATGGTGTATAATCTTTTTGATGTATTGCTGTAATCGGTTTGCCAAAATTTGGTTGAGGATTTTTGCATCTATGTTCATCAGTGATATCGGCCTGTAGTTCTCCTTCTTTGTGTTGTCCTTGTCAGGTTTGGGGATCAGAGTGATGTTGGCTTCATAGAATGTGTTAGGGAGTTCTCCATCTTTCTCAATTTTCTGGAACAGTTTGAGGAGAATAGGTACAAAGAACTCACACTGCTTAACAACAAAAAAACAAACAACCCGATCAAAAAATGGGCAGAGGACATGAACAGACATTTCTCCAAAGAAGATATGAACATGGCCAATAGACACATGAAAAGAAGTTCATCATCGCTAATCATCAGGGAAATGCAAATCAAAACTACACTAAGATATCACCTTACCCCCGTTAGATTGGCAAAAACATCCAAAACCAAGAACGACAAATGTTGGAGAGGTTGTGGAGAAAGAGGAACCCTCATACACTGTTGGTGGGAATGCAAACTGGTACAGCCACTATGGAAAACAGTATGGAGATTTCTCAAAAAGTTAAAAATAGAAATACCCTATGACCCAGCCATCCCATTACTGGGTATCTATCCTAAGAACCTGATATCAGATATCTCAAGAGTCCGTTGCACCCCTATGTTCATCGCAGCATTATTTACAATAGCCAAGACGTGGAACCAGCCTACATGCCCAGAAACTGATGATTGGATAAAGAAGATGTGGTATATATACACAATGGAATACTACTCAGCCATAAAAAAAGACGACATTGGCCCATTCACAACAATGTGGATGGACCTCGAGGGAATTATGTTAAGCGAAATAAGTCAGGCAGAGAAAGACGAACTCTATACGACTCCACTCATAGGTGGAAATTAGTATATTGAGAAGGAGATCTGATCGGTGGTTACCAGGGAAAAGGGGGGGTGGGGGGAAGGCACGGAGGGGGAAGTGGTGTTCCCACAACATGACTAACAAAAATGTACAACTGAAATTTCACAAGCTTGTAATCCATCATAACATTAATAAACAAACAAAAAAAAAGATGCTTTGGGGCCCATCTGCCCCTAGGGAAAGAACGCAGCACTTTCTGCCTTGCAGCTCTAGGGCAATGTAGCACACCCAGAGCAGAAGTTCTACTTCAGCCAGATCAGGCCCGCAAAGAAACTGCGTTTCACAGGCCTTTGTAAGAGATGTTCCCGGTAGGCTGTTAGAGCACTGTGCAGAGCGAGTTGTTTCTTAGCTTCCCAAAGAGCTGGAAGCAAGATGCATTGGGGCCCTTCTCACCCTTTGGCAAGAAGTCAGCACTTTGTGCCTTGCAGCTCTAGGGCAATGTAGCACACCCCGAGCAGAAGTTCTACTTCAGCCAGATCTGGCCTGCAGAGAAACTGCGTTTCACAGGCTTTGTAAGAGATGTTCCCGGTAGGCTGTTAGAGCACTGTGCAGAGCGAGTTGTTTCTCAGCTTCCCAAACAGCCGGAAGCAAGATGCTTTGGGGCCCTTCTCACCCTTTGGAAAGAAGGCAGCACTTTGTGCCTTGCAGCTCTAGGGCAATGTAGCACACCCAGAGCAGATGTTCTACTTCAGGGAGATCAGGCCTGCAAAGAAACTGCGTTTCACAGGCCTTTGTAAGAGATGTTCCCTGTAGGCTGTTAGAGCACTGTGCAGAGCGAGTTGTTTCTTAACTTCCCAAAGAGCTGGAAGCAAGATGCTTTAGGGGCCATCTGCCCTTAAGGAAAGAAGGCAGCACTTTGTGCCTTGCAGCTCTAGGGCAATGTAGCACACCCACAGCAGAAGTTCTACTTCAGCCAGATCAGGCCCGCAAAGAAACTGCGTTTCACAGGCCTTTGTAAGAGATGTTCCCGGTAGGCTGTTAGAGCGCTGTGCAGAGCGAGTTGTTTCTTAGCTTCCCAACGAGCTGGAAGCATGATGCTTTAGGGGCCATCTGCCCTTAAGGAAAGAAGGCAGCACTTTGTGCCTTGCAGCTCTAGGGCAATGTAGCACACCCAGAGCAGAAGTTCTACTTCAGGGAGATCAGGCCTGCAAAGAAACTGCGTTTCACAGGCCTTTGTAAGAGATGTTCCCTGTAGGCTGTTAGAGCACTGTGCAGAGCGAGTTGTTTCTTAGCCTCCCAAAGAGCTGGAAGCAAGATGCTTTAGGGGCCATCTGCCCTTAAGGAAAGAAGGCAGCACTTTGTGCCTTGCATCTCTAGGGCAATGTAGCACACCCAGAGCAGATGTTCTACTTCTGCCAGGTCAGGCCTGCAAAGAAACTTCGTTTCACAGGCCTTTGTAAGAGATGTTCCCGGTAGGCTGTTAGAGCACTGTGCAGAGCGACTTGTTTCTTAGCTTCCCAAAGAGCTGGAAGCAAGATGCTTTGGGGCCCTTCTCACCCTTTGGAAAGAAGGCAGCACTTTGTGCCTTGCAGCTCTAGGGCAATGTAGCACACCCCGAGCAGAAGTTCTACTTCAGCCAGATCTGGCCCGCAAAGAAACTGCGTTTCACAGGCCTTTGTAAGAGATGTTCCCGGTAGGCTGTTAGAGCACTGTGCAGAGCGAGTTGTTTCTTAGCTTCCCAGAGAGCTGGAAGCAAGATGCTTTGGGGCCCGTTAATTTTATACCCTGCTACTTTGCTGTAGTTGTTGATTATTTCTAATAGTTTTTCTGTGGATTCTTTGGGGTTTTCTATGTATAAGATCATGTCGTCTGCAAACAACGCGAGTTTTACTTCTTCGTTACCTATTTGGATTCCTTTCATTTTTTTTTCCTGCCGAATTGCTCTGGCCAGCACCTCCAGTACTATGTTGAATATGAGTGGTGAAAGTGGGCACCCTTGTCTTGTTCCTGTCCTCAGAGGGATGGCTTTCAGCTTTTGTCCATTGAGTATGATGTTGGCTGTGGGTCTATCATATATGGCCTTTATTATGTTCAGGTACTTTCCTTCTATACCCATTTTACTGAGGGTTTTTATCATAAATGGGTGTTGGATCTTGTCGAATGCTTTCTCTGCGTCTATTGAGATGATCATGTGGTTTTTGTTTTTCATTTTGTTGATGTAGTGTATCACGTTGATTGACTTGCGGGTGTTGAACCATCCCTGTGTCCCTGGTATAAATCCCACTTGATCATGGTGTATAATCTTTTTGATGTATTGCTGTAATCGGTTTGCCAAAATTTGGTTGAGGATTTTTGCATCTATGTTCATCAGTGATATCGGCCTGTAGTTCTCCTTCTTTGTGTTGTCCTTGTCAGGTTTGGGGATCAGAGTGATGTTGGCTTCATAGAATGTGTTAGGGAGTTCTCCATCTTTCTCAATTTTCTGGAACAGTTTGAGGAGAATAGGTCCAAAGAACTCACACTGCTTAACAACAAAAAAACAAACAACCCGATCAAAAAATGGGCAGAGGACATGAACAGACATTTCTCCAAAGAAGATATGAACATGGCCAATAGACACATGAAAAGATGTTCATCATCGCTAATCATCAGGGAAATGCAAATCAAAACTACACTAAGATATCACCTTACCCCCGTTAGATTGGCAAAAACATCCAAAACCAAGAACGACAAATGTTGGAGAGGTTGTGGAGAAAGAGGAACCCTCATACACTGTTGGTGGGAATGCAAACTGGTACAGCCACTATGGAAAACAGTATGGAGATTTCTCAAAAAGTTAAAAATAGAAATACCCTATGACCCAGCCATCCCATTACTGGGTATCTATCCTAAGAACCTGATATCAGATATCTCAAGAGTCCGTTGCACCCCTATGTTCATCGCAGCATTATTTACAATAGCCAAGACGTGGAACCAGCCTACATGCCCAGAAACTGATAATTGGATAAAGAAGATGTGGTATATATACACAATGGAATACTACTCAGCCATAAAAAAAGACGACATTGGCCCAATCACAACAATGTGGATGGACCTCGAGGGCATTATGTTAAGCGAAATAAGTCAGGCAGAGAAAGACGAACTCTATACGACTCCACTCATAGGTGGAAATTAGTATATTGAGAAGGAGATCTGATCGGTGGTTACCAGGGAAAAGGGGGGGTGGGGGGAGGGCACGGAGGGGGATGTGGTGTTCCCACAACATGACTAACAAAAATGTACAACTGAAATTTCACAAGCTTGTAATCCATCATAACATTAATAAACAACAACAAAAAAAAAAGATGCTTTGGGGCCCATCTGCCCCTATGGACAGAACGCAGCACTTTCTGCCTTGCAGCTCTAGGGCAATGTGGCACACCCAGAGCAGAATTTCTACTTCAGCCAGATCAGGCCCGCAAAGAAACTGCGTTTCACAGGCCTTTGTAAGAGATGTTCCCGGTAGGCTGTTAGAGCACTGTGCAGAGCGAGTTGTTTCTCAGCTTCCCAAACAGCTGGAAGCAAGATGCTTTGGGGCCCTTCTCACCCTTTGGCAAGAAGTCAGCACTTTGTGCCTTGCAGCTCTAGGGCAATGTAGCACACCCCGAGCAGAAGTTCTACTTCAGCCAGATCTGGCCTGCAAAGAAACTGCGTTTCACAGGCCTTTGTAAGAGATGTTCCCGGTAGGCTGTTAGAGCACTGTGCAGAGCGAGTTGTTTCTCAGCTTCCCAAACAGCCGGAAGCAAGATGCTTTGGGGCCCTTCTCACCCTTTGGAAAGAAGGCAGCACTTTGTGTCTTGCAGCTCTAGGGCAATGTAGCACACCCAGAGCAGAAGTTCTACTTCAGGGAGATCAGGCCTGCAAAGAAACTGCGTTTCACAGGCCTTTGTAAGAGATGTTCCCTGTAGGCTGTTAGAGCACTGTGCAGAGCGAGTTGTTTCTTAGCTTCCCAAAGAGCTGGAAGCAAGATTCTTTAGGGGCCATCTGCCGTTAAGGAAAGAAGGCAGCACTTTGTGCCTTGCAGCTCTAGGGCAATGTAGCACACCCAGAGCAGATGTTCTACTTCTGCCAGGTCAGGCCTGCAAAGAAACTTCGTTTCACAGGCCCTTGTAAGAGATGTTCCCGGTAGGCTGTTAGAGCACTGTGCAGAGCGACTTGTTTCTTAGCTTCCCAAAGAGCTGGAAGCAAGATGCTTTGGGG
Source organism: Equus asinus (assembly GCF_041296235.1). Classification (NCBI taxonomy): domain Eukaryota; kingdom Metazoa; phylum Chordata; class Mammalia; order Perissodactyla; family Equidae; genus Equus; species Equus asinus. The sequence continues at coordinate 39,967,424 of NC_091790.1, forward strand.
CCCTTCTCACCCTTTGGAAAGAAGGCAGCACTTTGTGCCTTGCAGCTCTAGGGCAATGTAGCACACCCCGAGCAGAAGTTCTACTTCAGCCAGATCTGGCATGCAAAGAAACTGCGTTTCACAGGCCTTTGTAAGAGATGTTCCCGGTAGGCTGTTAGAGCACTGTGCAGAGCGAGTTGTTTCTTAGCTTCCAAGAGAGCTGGAAGCAAGATGCTTTGGGGCCCGTTAATTTTATACCCTGCTACTTTGATGTAGTTGTTGATTATTTCTAATAGTTTTTCTGTGGATTCTTTGGGGTTTTCTATGTATAAGATCTTGTCGTCTGCAAACAACGCGAGTTTTACTTCTTCGTTACCTATTTGGATTCCTTTCATTTTTTTTTCCTGCCGAATTGCTCTGGCCAGCACCTCCAGTACTATGTTGAATAGGAGTGGTGAAAGTGGGCACCCTTGTCTTGTTCCTGTCCTCAGAGGGATGGCTTTCAGCTTTTGTCCATTGAGTATGATGTTGGCTGTGGGTCTATCATATATGGCCTTTATTATGTTGAGGTACTTTCCTTCTATACCCATTTTACTGAGGGTTTTTATCATAAATGGGTGTTGGATCTTGTCGAATGCTTTCTCTGCGTCTATTGAGATGATCATGTGGTTTTTGTTTTTCATTTTGTTGATGTAGTGTATCACGTTGATTGACTTGCGGGTGTTGAACCATCCCTGTGTCCCTGGTATAAATCCCACTTGATCATGGTGTATAATCTTTTTGATGTATTGCTGTAATCGGTTTGCCAAAATTTGGTTGAGGATTTTTGCATCTATGTTCATCAGTGATATCGGCCTGTAGTTCTCCTTCTTTGTGTTGTCCTTGTCAGGTTTGGGGATCAGAGTGATGTTGGCTTCATAGAATGTGTTAGGGAGTTCTCCATCTTTCTCAATTTTCTGGAACAGTTTGAGGAGAATAGGTACAAAGAACTCACACTGCTTAACAACAAAAAAACAAACAACCCGATCAAAAAATGGGCAGAGGACATGAACAGACATTTCTCAAAAGAAGATATGAACATGGCCAATAGACACATGAAAAGATGTTCATCATCGCTAATGATCAGGGAAATGCAAATCAAAACTACACTAAGATATCACCTTACCCCCGTTAGATTGGCAAAAACATCCAAAACCAAGAACGACAAATGTTGGAGAGGTTGTGGAGAAAGAGGAACCCTCATACACTGTTGGTGGGAATGCAAACTGGTACAGCCACTATGGAAAACAGTATGGAGATTTCTCAAAAAGTTAAAAATAGAAATACCCTATGACCCAGCCATCCCATTACTGGGTATCTATCCTAAGAACCTGATATCAGATATCTCAAGAGTCCGTTGCACCCTATGTTCATCGCAGCATTATTTACAATAGCCAAGACGTGGAACCAGCCTACATGCCCAGAAACTGATGATTGGATAAAGAAGATGTGGTATATATACACAATGGAATACTACTCAGCCATAAAAAAAGACGACATTGGCCCATTCACAACAATGTGGATGGACCTCGAGGGCATTATGTTAAGCGAAATAAGTCAGTCAGAGAAAGACGAACTCTATATGACTCCACTCATAGGTGGAAATTAGTATATTGAGAAGGAGATCTGATCGGTGGTTACCAGGGAAAAGGGGGGGTGGGGGGAGGGCACGGAGGGGGAAGTGGTGTTCCCACAACATGACTAACAAAAATGTACAACTGAAATTTCACAAGCTTGTAATCCATCATAACATTAATAAACAACAACAAAAAAAAAAGATGCTTTGGGGCCCATCTGCCCCTATGGACAGAACGCAGCACTTTCTGCCTTGCAGCTCTAGGGCAATGTGGCACACCCAGAGCAGAAGTTCTACTTCAGCCAGATCAGGCCCGCAAAGAAACTGCGTTTCACAGGCCTTTGTAAGAGATGTTCCCGGTAGGCTGTTAGAGCACTGTGCAGAGCGAGTTGTTTCTCAGCTTCCCAAACAGCTGGAAGCAAGATGCTTTGGGGCCCTTCTCACCCTTTGGCAAGAAGTCAGCACTTTGTGCCTTGCAGCTCTAGGGCAATGTAGCACACCCCGAGCAGAAGTTCTACTTCAGCCAGATCTGGCCTGCAAAGAAACTGCGTTTCACAGGCCTTTGTAAGAGAAGTTCCCGGTAGGCTGTTAGAGCACTGTGCAGAGCGAGTTGTTTCTCAGCTTCCCAAACAGCCGGAAGCAAGATGCTTTGGGGCCCTTCTCACCCTTTGGAAAGAAGGCAGCACTTTGTACCTTGCAGCTCTAGGGCAATGTAGCACACCCAGAGCAGATGTTCTACTTCTGCCAGGTCAGGCCTGCGAAGAAACTTCGTTTCACAGGCCTTTGTAAGAGATGTTCCCGGTAGGCTGTAAGAGCACTGTGCAGAGCGACTTGTTTGTTAGCTTCCCAGAGAGCTGGAAGCAAGATGCTTTGGGGCCCTTCTCACCCTTTGGAAAGAAGGCAGCACTTTGTGCCTTGCAGCTCTAGGGCAATGTAGCACACCCACAGCAGAAGTTCTACTTCAGGGAGATCAGGCCTGCAAAGAAACTGCGTTTCACAGGCCTTTGTAAGAGATGTTCCCTGTAGGCTGTTAGAGCACTGTGCAGAGCGAGTTGTTTCTTAGCTTCCCAAAGAGCTGGAAGCAAGATGCTTTAGGGGCCATCTTCCCTTAAGGAAAGAAGGCAGCACTTTGTGCCTTGCAGCTCTAGGGCAATGTAGCACACCCAGAGCAGATGTTCTACTTCTGCCAGGTCAGGCCTGCAAAGAAACTTCGTTTCACAGGCCTTTGTAAGAGATTTTGCCGGTAGGCTGTAAGAGCACTGTGCAGAGCGACTTATTTCTTAGCTTCCCAGAGAGCTGGAAGCAAGATGCTTTGGGGCCCTTCTCACCCTTTGGAAAGAAGGCAGCACTTTGTGCCTTGCAGCTCTAGGGCAATGTAGCACACCCCGAGCAGAAGTTCTACATCAGCCAGATCTGGCATGCAAAGAAACTGCGTTTCACAGGCCTTTGTAAGAGATGTTCCCGGTAGGCTTTTAGATCACTGTGCAGAGTGAGTTGTTTCTTAGCTTCCCAGAGAGCTGGAAGCAAGATGCTTTGGGGCCCGTTAATTTTATACCCTGCTACTTTGCTGTAGTTGTTGATTATTTCTAATAGTTTTTCTGTGGATTCTTTGGGGTTTTCTATGTATAAGATCATGTCGTCTGCAAACAACGCGAGTTTTACTTCTTCGTTACCTATTTGGATTCCTTTCATTTTTTTTTCCTGCCGAATTGCTCTGGCCAGCACCTCCAGTACTATGTTGAATAGGAGTGGTGAAAGTGGGCACCCTTGTCTTGTTCCTGTCCTCAGAGGGATGGCTTTCAGCTTTTGTCCATTGAGTATGATGTTGGCTGTGGGTCTATCATATATGGCCTTTATTATGTTGAGGTACTTTCCTTCTATACCCATTTTACTGAGGGTTTTTATCATAAATGGGTGTTGGATCTTGTCGAATGCTTTCTCTGCGTCTATTGAGATGATCATGTGGTTTTTGTTTTTCATTTTGTTGATGTAGTGTATCACGTTGATTGACTTGCGGGTGTTGAACCATCCCTGTGTCCCTGGTATAAATCCCACTTGATCATGGTGTATAATCTTTTTGATGTATTGCTGTAATCGGTTTGCCAAAATTTTGTTGAGGATTTTTGCATCTATGTTCATCAGTGATATCGGCCTGTAGTTCTCCTTCTTTGTGTTGTCCTTGTCAGGTTTGGGGATCAGAGCGATGTTGGCTTCATAGAATGTGTTAGGGAGTTCTCCATCTTTCTCAATTTTCTGGAACAGTTTGAGGAGAATAGGTACAAAGAACTCACACTGCTTAACAACAAAAAAACAAACAACCCGATCAAAAAATGGGCAGAGGACATGAACAGACATTTCTCCAAAGAAGATATGAACATGGCCAATAGACACATGAAAAGATGTTCATCATCGCTAATCATCAGGGAAATGCAAATCAAAACTACACTAAGATATCACCTTACCCCCGTTAGATTGGCAAAAACATCCAAAACCAAGAACGACAAATGTTGGAGAGGTTGTGGAGAAAGAGGAACCCTCATACACTGTTGGTGGGAATGCAAACTGGTACAGCCACTATGGAAAACAGTATGGAGATTTCTCAAAATGTTAAAAATAGAAATACCCTATGACCCAGCCATCCCATTACTGGGTATCTATCCTAAGAACCTGATATCAGATATCTCAAGAGTCCGTTGCACCCCTATGTTCATCGCAGCATTATTTACAATAGCCAAGACGTGGAACCAGCCTACATGCCCAGAAACTGATGATTGGATAAAGAAGATGTGGTATATATACACAATGGAATACTACTCAGCCATAAAAAAGACGACATTGGCCCCTTCACAACAATGTGGATGGACCTCGAGGGCATTATGTTAAGCGAAATAAGTCAGTCAGAGAAAGACGAACTCTATATGACTCCACTCATAGGTGGAAATTAGTATATTGAGAAGGAGATCTGATCGGTGGTTACCAGGGAAAAGGGGGGGTGGGGGGAGGGCACGGAGGGGGAAGTGGTGTTCCCACAACATGACTAACAAAAATGTACAACTGAAATTTCACAAGCTTGTAATCCATCATAACATTAATAAACAACAACAACAAAAAAAGATGCTTTGGGGCCCATCTGCCCCTATGGACAGAACGCAGCACTTTCTGCCTTGCAGCTCTAGGGCAATGTGGCACACCCAGAGCAGAAGTTCTACTTCAGCCAGATCAGGCCCGCAAAGAAACTGCGTTTCACAGGCCTTTGCAAGAGATGTTCCCGGTAGGCTGTTAGAGCACTGTGCAGAGCGAGTTGTTTCTCAGCTTCCCAAACAGCTGGAAGCAAGATGCTTTGGGGCCCTTCTCACCCTTTGGCAAGAAGTCAGCACTTTGTGCCTTGCAGCTCTAGGGCAATGTAGCACACCCCGAGCAGAAGTTCTACTTCAGCCAGATCTGGCCTGCAAAGAAACTGCGTTTCACAGGCCTTTGTAAGAGATGTTCCCGGTAGGCTGTTAGAGCACTGTGCAGAGCGAGTTGTTTCTCAGCTTCCCAAACAGCCGGAAGCAAGATGCTTTGGGGCCCTTCTCACCCTTTGGAAAGAAGGCAGCACTTTGTACCTTGCAGCTCTAGGGCAATGTAGCACACCCACAGCAGAAGGTCTACTTCAGCCAGATCAGGCCCGCAAAGAAACTGCGTTTCACAGGCCTTTGTAAGAGATGTTCCCGGTAGGCTGTTAGAGCACTGTGCAGAGCGAGTTGTTTCTTAGCTTCCCAACGAGCTGGAAGCAAGATGCTTTAGGGGCCATCTGCCCTTAAGGAAAGAAGGCAGCACTTTGTGCCTTGCAGCTCTAGGGCAATGTAGCACACCCAGAGCAGATGTTCTACTTCTGCCAGGTCAGGCCTGCAAAGAAACTGCGTTTCACAGGCCTTTGTAAGAGATGTTCCCGGTAGGCTGTAAGAGCACTGTGCAGAGCGACTTGTTTGTTAGCTTCCCAGAGAGCTGGAAGCAAGATGCTTTGGGGCCCTTCTCACCCTTTGGAAAGAAGGCAGCACTCTGTGCCTTGCAGCTCTAGGGCAATGTAGCACACCCACAGCAGAAGTTCTACTTCAGGGAGATCAGGCCTGCAAAGAAACTGCGTTTCACAGGCCTTTGTAAGAGATGTTCCCTGTAGGCTGTTAGAGCACTGTGCAGAGCGAGTTGTTTCTTAGCTTCCCAAAGAGCTGGAAGCAAGATGCTTTAGGGGCCATCTGCCCTTAAGGAAAGAAGGCAGCACTTTGTGCCTTGCAGCTCTAGGGCAATGTAGCACACCCAGAGCAGATGTTCTACTTCTGCCAGGTCAGGCCTGCAAAGAAACTTCGTTTCACAGGCCCTTGTAAGAGATGTTCCCGGTAGGCTGTTAGAGAACTGTGCAGAGCGACTTGTTTCTTAGCTTCCCAAAGAGCTGGAAGCAAGATGCTTTGGGGCCCTTCTCACCCTTTGGAAAGAAGGCAGCACTTTGTGCCTTGCAGCTCTAGGGCAATGTAGCACACCCCGAGCAGAAGTTCTACTTCAGCCAGATCTGGCCTGCAAAGAAACTGCGTTTCACAGGCCTTTGTAAGAGATGTTCCCGGTAGGCTGTTAGAGCACTGTGCAGAGCGAGTTGTTTCTTAGCTTCCCAGAGAGCTGTAAGCAAGATGCTTTGGGGCCCGTTAATTTTATACCCTGCTACTTTGCTGTAGTTGTTGATTCTTTCTAATAGTTTTTCTGTGGATTCTTTGGGGTTTTCTATGTATAAGATCATGTCGTCTGCAAACAACGCGAGTTTTACTTCTTCGTTACCTATTTGGATTCCTTTCATTTTTTTTTCCTGCCGAATTGCTCTGGCCAGCACCTCCAGTACTATGTTGAATAGGAGTGGTGAAAGTGGGCACCCTTGTCTTGTTCCTGTCCTCAGAGGGATGGCTTTCAGCTTTTGTCCATTGAGTATGATGTTGGCTGTGGGTCTATCATATATGGCCTTTATTATGTTCAGGTACTTTCCTTCTATACCCATTTTACTGAGGGTTTTTATCATAAATGGGTGTTGGATCTTGTCGAATGCTTTCTCTGCGTCTATTGAGATGATCATGTGGTTTTTGTTTTTCATTTTGTTGATGTAGTGTATCACGTTGATTGACTTGCGGGTGTTGAACCATCCCTGTGTCCCTGGTATAAATCCCACTTGATCATGGTGTATAATCTTTTTGATGTATTGCTGTAATCGGTTTGCCAAAATTTTGTTGAGGATTTTTGCATCTATGTTCATCAGTGATATCGGCCTGTAGTTCTCCTTCTTTGTGTTGTCCTTGTCAGGTTTGGGGATCAGAGCGATGTTGGCTTCATAGAATGTGTTAGGGAGTTCTCCATCTTTCTCAATTTTCTGGAACAGTTTGAGGAGAATAGGTACAAAGAACTCACACTGCTTAACAACAAAAAAACAAACAACCCGATCAAAAAATGGGCAGAGGACATGAACAGACATTTCTCAAAAGAAGATATGAACATGGCCAATAGACACATGAAAAGATGTTCATCATCGCTAATCATCAGGGAAATGCAAATCAAAACTACACTAAGATATCACCTTACCCCCGTTAGATTGGCAAAAACATCCAAAACCAAGAACGACAAATGTTGGAGAGGTTGTGGAGAAAGAGGAACCCTCATACACTGTTGGTGGGAATGCAAACTGGTACAGCCACTATGGAAAACAGTATGGAGATTTCTCAAAAAGTTAAAAATAGAAATACCCTATGACCCAGCCATCCCATTACTGGGTATCTATCCTAAGAACCTGATATCAGATATCTCAAGAGTCCGTTGCACCCCTATGTTCATCGCAGCATTATTTACAATAGCCAAGACGTGGAACCAGCCTACATGCCCAGAAACTGATGATTGGATAAAGAAGATGTGGTATATATACACAATGGAATACTACTCAGCCATAAAAAAAGACGACATTGGCCCCTTCACAACAATGTGGATGGACCTCGAGGGCATTATGTTAAGCGAAATAAGTCAGTCAGAGAAAGACGAACACTATATGACTCCACTCATAGGTGGAAATTAGTATATTGAGAAGGAGATCTGATGGGTGGTTACCAGGGAAAAGGGAGGGTGGGGGGAGGGCACGGAGGGGGAAGTGGTGTTCCCACAACATGACTAACAAAAATGTACAACTGAAATTTCACAAGCTTGTAATCCATCATAACATTAATAAACAACAACAACAAAAAAAGATGCTTTGGGGCCCATCTGCCCCTATGGACAGAACGCAGCACTTTCTGCCTTGCAGCTCTAGGGCAATGTGGCACACCCAGAGCAGAAGTTCTACTTCAGCCAGATCAGGCCCGCAAAGAAACTGCGTTTCAGAGGCCTTTGTAAGAGATGTTCCCGGTAGGCTGTTAGAGCACTGTGCAGAGCGAGTTCTTTCTCAGCTTCCCAAACAGCTGGAAGCAAGATGCTTTGGGGCCCTTCTCACCCTTTGGCAAGAAGTCAGCACTTTGTGCCTTGCAGCTCTAGGGCAATGTAGCACACCCCGAGCAGAAGTTCTACTTCAGCCAGATCTGGCCTGCAAAGAAACTGCGTTTCACAGGCCTTTGTAAGAGATGTTCCCGGTAGGCTGTTAGAGCACTGTGCAGAGCGAGTTGTTTCTCAGCTTCCCAAACAGCCGGAAGCAAGATGCTTTGGGGCCCTTCTCACCCTTTGGAAAGAAGGCAGCACTTTGTACCTTGCAGCTCTAGGGCAATGTAGCACACCCACAGCAGAAGGTCTACTTCAGCCAGATCAGGCCCGCAAAGAAACTGCATTTCACAGGCCTTTGTAAGAGATGTTCCCGGTAGGCTGTTAGAGCACTGTGCAGAGCGAGTTGTTTCTTAGCTTCCCAACGAGCTGGAAGCAAGATGCTTTAGGGGCCATCTGCCCTTAAGGAAAGAAGGCAGCACTTTGTGCCTTGCAGCTCTAGGGCAATGTAGCACACCCAGAGCAGATGTTCTACTTCTGCCAGGTCTTGCCTGCAAAGAAACTTCGTTTCACAGGCCTTTGTAAGAGATGTTCCCGGTAGGCTGTTAGAGCACTGTGCAGAGCGAGTTGTTTCTTAGCTTCCCAGAGAGCTGTAAGCAAGATGCTTTGGGGCCCGTTAATTTTATACCCTGCTACTTTGCTGTAGTTGTTGATTATTTCTAATAGTTTTTCTGTGGATTCATTGGGGTTTTCTATGTATAAGATCATGTCGTCTGCAAACAACGCGAGTTTTACTTCTTCGTTACCTATTTGGATTCCTTTCATTTTTTTTTCCTGCCGAATTGCTCTGGCCAGCACCTCCAGTACTATGTTGAATAGGAGTGGTGAAAGTGGGCACCCTTGTCTTGTTCCTGTCCTCAGAGGGATGGCTTTCAGCTTTTGTCCATTGAGTATGATGTTGGCTGTGGGTCTATCATATATGGCCTTTATTATGTTGAGGTACTTTCCTTCTATACCCATTTTACTGAGGGTTTTTATCATAAATGGGTGTTGGATCTTGTCGAATGCTTTCTCTGCGTCTATTGAGATGATCATGTGGTTTTTGTTTATCATTTTGTTGATGTAGTGTATCACGTTGATTGACTTGCGGGTGTTGAACCATCCCTGTGTCCCTGGTATAAATCCCACTTGATCATGGTGTATAATCTTTTTGATGTATTGCTGTAATCGGTTTGCCAAAATTTTGTTGAGGATTTTTGCATCTATGTTCATCAGTGATATCGGCCTGTAGTTCTCCTTCTTTGTGTTGTCCTTGTCAGGTTTGGGGATCAGAGTGATGTTGGCTTCATAGAATGTGTTAGGGAGTTCTCCATCTTTCTCAATTTTCTGGAACAGTTTGAGGAGAATAGGTACAAAGAACTCACACTGCTTAACAACAAAAAAACAAACAACCCGATCAAAAAATGGGCAGAGGACATGAACAGACATTTCTCCAAAGAAGATATGAACATGGCCAATAGACACATGAAAAGATGTTCATCATCGCTAATCATCAGGGAAATGCAAATCAAAACTACACTAAGATATCACCTTACCCCCGTTAGATTGGCAAAAACATCCAAAACCAAGAACGACAAATGTTGGAGAGGTTGTGGAGAAAGAGGAACCCTCATACACTGTTGGTGGGAATGCAAACTGGTACAGCCACTATGGAAAACAGTATGGAGATTTCTCAAAAAGTTAAAAATAGAAATACCCTATGACCCAGCCATCCCATTACTGGGTATCTATCCTAAGAACCTGATATCAGATATCTCAAGAGTCCGTTGCACCCCTATGTTCATCGCAGCATTATTTACAATAGCCAAGACGTGGAACCAGCCTACATGCCCAGAAACTGATGATTGGATAAAGAAGATGTGGTATATATACACAATGGAATACTACTCAGCCATAAAAAAAGACGACATTGGCCCCTTCACAACAATGTGGATGGACCTCGAGGGCATTATGTTAAGCGAAATAAGTCAGGCAGAGAAAGACGAACTCTATATGACTCCACTCATAGGTGGAAATTAGTATATTGAGAAGGAGATCTGATCGGTGGTTACCAGGGAAAAGGGGGGGTGGGGGGAGGGCACGGAGGGGGAAGTGGTGTTCCCACAACATGACTAACAAAAATGTACAACTGAAATTTCACAAGCTTGTAATCCATCATAACATTAATAAACAACAACAAAAAAAAAAGATGCTTTGGGGCCCATCTGCCCCTATGGACAGAACGCAGCACTTTCTGCCTTGCAGCTCTAGGGCAATGTGGCACACCCAGAGCAGAAGTTCTACTTCAGCCAGATCAGGCCCGCAAAGAAACTGCGTTTCACAGGCCTTTGTAAGAGATGTTCCCGGTAGGCTGTTAGAGCACTGTGCAGAGCGAGTTGTTTCTCAGCTTCCCAAACAGCTGGAAGCAAGATGCTTTGGGGCCCTTCTCACCCTTTGGCAAGAAGTCAGCACTTTGTGCCTTGCAGCTCTAGGGCAATGTAGCACACCCCGAGCAGAAGTTCTACTTCAGCCAGATCTGGCCTGCAAAGAAACTGCGTTTCACAGGCCTTTGTAAGAGATGTTCCCGGTAGGCTGTTAGAGCACTGTGCAGAGCGAGTTGTTTCTCAGCTTCCCAAACAGCTGGAAGCAAGATGCTTTGGGGCCCTTCTCACCCTTTGGAAAGAAGGCAGCACTTTGTACCTTGCAGCTCTAGGGCAATGTAGCACACCCACAGCAGAAGGTCTACTTCAGCCAGATCAGGCCCGCAAAGAAACTGCGTTTCACAGGCCTTTGTAAGAGATGTTCCCGGTAGGCTGTTAGAGCACTGTGCAGAGCGAGTTGTTTCTTAGCTTCCCAACGAGCTGGAAGCAAGATGCTTTAGGGGCCATCTGCCCTAAAGGAAAGAAGGCAGCACTTTGTGCCTTGCAGCTCTAGGGCAATGTAGCACACCCAGAGCAGATGTTCTACTTCTGCCAGGTCAGGCCTGCAAAGAAACTTCGTTTCACAGGCCTTTGTAAGAGATGTTCCCGGTAGGCTGTAAGAGCACTGTGCAGAGCGACTTGTTTGTTAGCTTCCCAGAGAGCTGGAAGCAAGATGCTTTGGGGCCCTTCTCACCCTTTGGAAAGAAGGCAGCACTCTGTGCCTTGCAGCTCTAGGGCAATGTAGCACACCCACAGCAGAAGTTCTACTTCAGCCAGATCTGGCCCGCAAAGAAACTGCGTTTCACAGGCCTTTGTAAGAGATGTTCCCGGTAGGCTGTTAGAGCACTGTGCAGAGCGAGTTGTTTCTTAGCTTCCCAGAGAGCTGGAAGCAAGATGCTTTGGGGTCCGTTAATTTTATACCCTGCTACTTTGCTGTAGTTGTTGATTATTTCTAATAGTTTTTCTGTGGATTCTTTGGGGTTTTCTATGTATAAGATCATGTCGTCTGCAAACAACGCGAGTTTTACTTCTTCGTTACCTATTTGGATTCCTTTCATTTTTTTTTCCTGCCGAATTGCTCTGGCCAGCACCTCCAGTACTATGTTGAATAGGAGTGGTGAAAGTGGGCACCCTTGTCTTGTTCCTGTCCTCAGAGGGATGGCTTTCAGCTTTTGTCCATTGAGTATGATGTTGGCTGTGGGTCTATCATATATGGCCTTTATTATGTTGAGGTACTTTCCTTCTATACCCATTTTACTGAGGGTTTTTATCATAAGTGGGTGTTGGATCTTGTCGAATGCTTTCTCTGCGTCTATTGAGATGATCATGTGGTTTTTGTTTTTCATTTTGTTGATGTAGTGTATCACGTTGATTGACTTGCGGGTGTTGAACCATCCCTGTGTCCCTGGTATAAATCCCACTTGATCATGGTGTATAATCTTTTTGATGTATTGCTGTAATCGGTTTGCCAAAATTTGGTTGAGGATTTTTGCATCTATGTTCATCAGTGATATCGGCCTGTAGTTCTCCTTCTTTGTGTTGTCCTTGTCAGGTTTGGGGATCAGAGTGATGTTGGCTTCATAGAATGTGTTAGGGAGTTCTCCATCTTTCTCAATTTTCTGGAACAGTTTGAGGAGAATAGGTACAAAGAACTCACACTGCTTAACAACAAAAAAACAAACAACCCGATCAAAAAATGGGCAGAGGACATGAACAGACATTTCTCCAAAGAAGATATGAACATGGCCAATAGACACATGAAAAGATGTTCATCATCGCTAATCATCAGGGAAATGCAAATCAAAACTACACTAAGATATCACCTTACCCCCGTTAGATTGGCAAAAACATCCAAAACCAAGAACGACAAATGTTGCAGAGGTTGTGGAGAAAGAGGAACCCTCATACACTGTTGGTGGGAATGCAAACTGGTACAGCCACTATGGAAAACAGTATGGAGATTTCTCAAAAAGTTAAAAATAGAAATACCCTATGAGCCAGCCATCCCATTACTGGGTATCTATCCTAAGAACCTGATATCAGATATCTCAAGAGTCCGTTGCACCCCTATGTTCATCGCAGCATTATTTACAATAGCCAAGACGTGGAACCAGCCTACATGCCCAGAAACTGATGATTGGATAAAGAAGATGTGGTATATATACACAATGGAATACTACTCAGCCATAAAAAAAGACGACATTGGCCCATTCACAACAATGTGGATGGACCTCGAGGGCATTATGTTAAGCGAAATAAGTCAGTCAGAGAAAGACGAACTCTATATGACTCCACTCATAGGTGGAAATTAGTATATTGAGAAGGAGATCTGATCGGTGGTTACCAGGGAAAAGGGGGGGTGGGGGGAGGGCACGGAGGGGGAAGTGGTGTTCCCACAACATGACTAACAAAAATGTACAACTGAAATTTCACAAGCTTGTAATCCATCATAACATTAATAAACAACAACAAAAAAAAAAGATGCTTTGGGGCCCATCTGCCCCTATGGACAGAACGCAGCACTTTCTGCCTTGCAGCTCTAGGGCAATGTGGCACACCCAGAGCAGAAGTTCTACTTCAGCCAGATCAGGCCCGCAAAGAAACTGCGTTTCACAGGCCTTTGTAAGAGATGTTCCCGGTAGGCTGTTAGAGCACTGTGCAGAGCGAGTTGTTTCTCAGCTTCCCAAACAGCTGGAAGCAAGATGCTTTGGGGCCCTTCTCACCCTTTGGCAAGAAGTCAGCACTTTGTGCCTTGCAGCTCTAGGGCAATGTAGCACACCCCGAGCAGAAGTTCTACTTCAGCCAGATCTGGCCTGCAAAGAAACTGCGTTTCACAGGCCTTTGTAAGAGATGTTCCCGGTAGGCTGTTAGAGCACTGTGCAGAGCGAGTTGTTTCTCAGCTTCCCAAACAGCCGGAAGCAAGATGCTTTGGGGCCCTTCTCACCCTTTGGAAAGAAGGCAGCACTTTGTGCCTTGCAGCTCTAGGGCAATGTAGCACACCCACAGCAGAAGTTCTACTTCAGGGAGATCAGGCCTGCAAAGAAACTGCGTTTCACAGGCCTTTGTAAGAGATGTTCCCTGTAGGCTGTTAGAGCACTGTGCAGAGCGAGTTGTTTCTTAGCTTCCCAAAGAGCTGGAAGCAAGATGCTTTAGGGGCCATCTGCCCTTAAGGAAAGAAGGCAGCACTTTGTGCCTTGCATCTCTAGGGCAATGTAGCACACCCAGAGCAGATGTTCTACTTCTGCCAGGTCAGGCCTTCAAAGAAACTTCGTTTCACAGGCCCTTGTAAGAGATGTTCCCGGTAGGCTGTTAGAGCACTGTGCAGAGCGACTTGTTTCTTAGCTTCCCAAAGAGCTGGAAGCAAGATGCTTTGGGGCCCTTCTCACCCTTTGGAAAGAAGGTAGCACTTTGTGCCTTGCACCTCTAGGGCAATGTAGCACACAACGAGCAGGAGTTCTACTTCAGCCAGATCTGGCCTGCAAAGAAACTGCGTTACACAGGCCTTTGTAAGAGATGTTCCCGGTAGGCTGTTAGAGCACTGTGCAGAGCGAGTTGTTTCTTAGCTTCCCAGAGAGCTGTAATCAAGATGCTTTGGGGCCCGTTAATTTTATACCCTGCTACTTTGCTGTAGTTGTTGATTATTTCTAATAGTTTTTCTGTGGATTCTTTGGGGTTTTCTATGTATAAGATCATGTCGTCTGCAAACAACGCGAGTTTTACTTCTTCGTTACCTATTTGGATTCCTTTCATTTTTTTTTTCCTGCCGAATTGCTCTGGCCAGCACCTCCAGTACTATGTTGAATAGGAGTGGTGAAAGTGGGCACCCTTGTCTTATTCCTGTCCTCAGAGGGATGGCTTTCAGCTTTTGTCCATTGAGTATGATGTTGGCTGTGGGTCTATCATATATGGCCTTTATTATGTTGAGGTACTTTCCTTCTATACCCATTTTACTGAGGGTTTTTATCATAAATGGGTGTTGGATCTTGTCGAATGCTTTCTCTGCGTCTATTGAGATGATCATGTGGTTTTTGTTTTTCATTTTGTTGATGTAGTGTATCACGTTGATTGACTTGCGGGTGTTGAACCATCCCTGTGTCCCTGGTATAAATCCCACTTGATCATGGTGTATAATCTTTTTGATGTATTGCTGTAATCGGTTTGCCAAAATTTGGTTGAGGATTTTTGCATCTATGTTCATCAGTGATATCGGCCTGTAGTTCTCCTTCTTTGTGTTGTCCTTGTCAGGTTTGGGGATCAGAGTGATGTTGGCTTCATAGAATGTGTTAGGGAGTTCTCCATCTTTCTCAATTTTCTGGAACAGTTTGAGGAGAATAGGTACAAAGAACTCACACTGCTTAACAACAAAAAAACAAACAACCCGATCAAAAAATGGGCAGAGGACATGAACAGACATTTCTCCAAAGAAGATATGAACATGGCCAATAGACACATGAAAAGATGTTCATCATCGCTAATCATCAGGGAAATGCAAATCAAAACTACACTAAGATATCACCTTACCCCCGTTAGATTGGCAAAAACATCCAAAACCAAGAACGACAAATGTTGGAGAGGTTGTGGAGAAAGAGGAACCCTCATACACTGTTGGTGGGAATGCAAACTGGTACAGCCACTATCGAAAACAGTATGGAGATTTCTCAAAAAGTTAAAAATAGAAATACCCTATGACCCAGCCATCCCATTACTGGGTATCTATCCTAAGAACCTGATATCAGATATCTCAAGAGTCCGTTGCACCCCTATGTTCATCGCAGCATTATTTACAATAGCCAAGACGTGGAACCAGCCTACATGCCCAGAAACTGATGATTGGATAAAGAAGATGTGGTATATATACACAATGGAATACTACTCAGCCATAAAAAAAGACGACATTGGCCCCTTCACAACAATGTGGATGGACCTCGAGGGCATTATGTTAAGCGAAATAAGTCAGGCAGAGAAAGACGAACTCTATATGACTCCACTCATAGGTGGAAATTAGTATATTGAGAAGGAGATCTGATCGGTGGTTACCAGGGAAAAGGGGGGGTGGGGGGAGGGCACGGAGGGGGAAGTGGTGTTCCCACAACATGACTAACAAAAATGTACAACTGAAATTTCACAAGCTTGTAATCCATCATAACATTAATAAACAACAACAACAAAAAAAGATGCTTTGGGGCCCATCTGCCCCTATGGACAGAACGCAGCACTTTCTGCCTTGCAGCTCTAGGGCAATGTGGCACACCCAGAGCAGAAGTTCTACTTCAGCCAGATCAGGCCCGCAAAGAAACTGCGTTTCACAGGCCTTTGTAAGAGATGTTCCCGGTAGGCTGTTAGAGCACTGTGCAGAGCGAGTTGTTTCTCAGCTTCCCAAACAGCTGGAAGCAAGATGCTTTGGGGCCCTTCTCACCCTTTGGCAAGAAGTCAGCACTTTGTGCCTTGCAGCTCTAGGGCAATGTAGCACACCCCGAGCAGAAGTTCTACTTCAGCCAGATCTGGCCTGCAAAGAAACTGCGTTTCACAGGCCTTTGTAAGAGATGTTCCCGGTAGGCTGTTAGAGCACTGTGCAGAGCGAGTTGTTTCTCAGCTTCCCAAACAGCCGGAAGCAAGATGCTTTGGGGCCCTTCTCACCCTTTGGAAAGAAGGCAGCACTTTGTACCTTGCAGCTCTAGGGCAATGTAGCACACCCACAGCAGAAGGTCTACTTCAGCCAGATCAGGCCCGCAAAGAAACTGCGTTTCACAGGCCTTTGTAAGAGATGTTCCCGGTAGGCTGTTAGAGCACTGTGCAGAGCGAGTTGTTTCTTAGCTTCCCAACGAGCTGGAAGCAAGATGCTTTAGGGGCCATCTGCCCTAAAGGAAAGAAGGCAGCACTTTGTGCCTTGCAGCTCTAGGGCAATGTAGCACACCCAGAGCAGATGTTCTACTTCTGCCAGGTCAGGCCTGCGAAGAAACTTCGTTTCACAGGCCTTTGTAAGAGATGTTCCCGGTAGGCTGTAAGAGCACTGTGCAGAGCGACTTGTTTGTTAGCTTCCCAGAGAGCTGGAAGCAAGATGCTTTGGGGCCCTTCTCACCCTTTGGAAAGAAGGCAGCACTTTGTGCCTTGCAGCTCTAGGGCAATGTAGCACACCCACAGCAGAAGTTCTACTTCAGGGAGATCAGGCCTGCAAAGAAACTGCGTTTCACAGGCCTTTGTAAGAGATGTTCCCTGTAGGCTGTTAGAGCACTGTGCAGAGCGAGTTGTTTCTTAGCTTCCCAAAGAGCTGGAAGCAAGATGCTTTAGGGGCCATCTGCCCTTAAGGAAAGAAGGCAGCACTTTGTGCCTTGCATCTCTAGGGCAATGTAGCACACCCAGAGCAGATGTTCTACTTCTGCCAGGTCAGGCATTCAAAGAAACTTCGTTTCACAGGCCCTTGTAAGAGATGTTCCCGGTAGGCTGTTAGAGCACTGTGCAGAGCGACTTGTTTCTTAGCTTCCCAAAGAGCTGGAAGCAAGATGCTTTGGGGCCCTTCTCACCCTTTGGAAAGAAGGTAGCACTTTGTGCCTTGCACCTCTAGGGCAATGTAGCACACAACGAGCAGGAGTTCTACTTCAGCCAGATCTGGCCTGCAAAGAAACTGCGTTACACAGGCCTTTGTAAGAGATGTTCCCGGTAGGCTGTTAGAGCACTGTGCAGAGCGAGTTGTTTCTTAGCTTCCCAGAGAGCTGGAATCAAGATGCTTTGGGGCCCGTTAATTTTATACCCTGCTACTTTGCTGTAGTTGTTGATTATTTCTAATAGTTTTTCTGTGGATTCTTTGGGGTTTTCTATGTATAAGATCATGTCGTCTGCAAACAACGCGAGTTTTACCTCTTCGTTACCTATTTGGATTCCTTTCATTTTTTTTTTCCTGCCGAATTGCTCTGGCCAGCACATCCAGTACTATGTTGAATAGGAGTGGTGAAAGTGGGCACCCTTGTCTTGTTCCTGTCCTCAGAGGGATGGCTTTCAGCTTTTGTCCATTGAGTATGATGTTGGCTGTGGGTCTATCATATATGGCCTTTATTATGTTGAGGTACTTTCCTTCTATACCCATTTTACTGAGGGTTTTTATCATAAATGGGTGTTGGATCTTGTCGAATGCTTTCTCTGCGTCTATTGAGATGATCATGTGGTTTTTGTTTATCATTTTGTTGATGTAGTGTATCACGTTGATTGACTTGCGGGTGTTGAACCATCCCTGTGTCCCTGGTATAAATCCCACTTGATCATGGTGTATAATCTTTTTGATGTATTGCTGTAATCGGTTTGCCAAAATTTGGTTGAGGATTTTTGCATCTATGTTCATCAGTGATATCGGCCTGTAGTTCTCCTTCTTTGTGTTGTCCTTGTCAGGTTTGGGGATCAGAGTGATGTTGGCTTCATAGAATGTGTTAGGGAGTTCTCCATCTTTCTCAATATTCTGGAACAGTTTGAGGAGAATAGGTACAAAGAACTCACACTGCTTAACAACAAAAAAACAAACAACCCGATCAAAAAATGGGCAGAGGACATGAACAGACATTTCTCCAAAGAAGATATGAACATGGCCAATAGACACATGAAAAGATGTTCATCATCGCTAATCATCAGGGAAATGCAAATCAAAACTACACTAAGATATCACCTTACCCCCGTTAGATTGGCAAAAACATCCAAAACCAAGAACGACAAATGTTGGAGAGGTTGTGGAGAAAGAGGAACCCTCATACACTGTTGGTGGGAATGCAAACTGGTACAGCCACTATCGAAAACAGTATGGAGATTTCTCAAAAAGTTAAAAATAGAAATACCCTATGACCCAGCCATCCCATTACTGGGTATCTATCCTAAGAACCTGATATCAGATATCTCAAGAGTCCGTTGCACCCCTATGTTCATCGCAGCATTATTTACAATAGGCAAGACGTGGAACCAGCCTACATGCCCAGAAACTGATGATTGGATAAAGAAGATGTGGTATATATACACAATGGAATAGTACTCAGCCATAAAAAAAGACGACATTGGCCCCTTCACAACAATGTGGATGGACCTCGAGGGCATTATGTTAAGCGAAATAAGTCAGTCAGAGAAAGACGAACTCTATATGACTCCACTCATAGGTGGAAATTAGTATATTGAGAAGGAGATCTGATCGGTGGTTACCAGGGAAAAGGGGGGGTGGGGGGAGGGCACGGAGGGGGAAGTGGTGTTCCCACAACATGACTAACAAAAATGTACAACTGAAATTTCACTAGCTTGTAATCCATCATAACATTAATAAACAAAACAAAACAAAAAAAGATGCTTTGGGGCCCATCTGCCCCTATGGAAAGAACGCAGCACTTTGTGCCTTGCAGCTCTAGGGCAATGTAGCACACCCAGAGCAGAAGTTCTACTTCAGCCAGATCAGGCCCGCAAAGAAACTGCGTTTCACAGGCCTTTGTAAGTGATGTTCCCGGTAGGCTGTTAGAGCACTGTGCAGAGCGAGTTCTTTCTTAGCTTCCCAAAGAGCTGGAAGCAAGATGCTTTGGGGCCCTTCTCACCCTTTGGCAAGAAGGCAGCACTTGGTGCCTTGCACCTCTAGGGCAATGTAGCACATGGCAGAGCAGAAGTTCTACTTCTGCCAGCTCAGGCCAGCAAAGAAACTGCATTTCACAGGCCTTTGTAAAAGATGTTCCCAGTAGGCTGTAAGAGCACTGTGCAGAGCGACTTGTTTCTTAGCTTCCCAGAGAGCTGGAAGCAAGATGCTTTGGGGCCCTTCTCACCCTTTGGAAAGAAGGCAGCACTTTGTGCCTTGCAGCTCTAGGGCAATGTAGCACACCCAGAGCAGAAGTTCTACTTCAGGGAGATCAGGCCTGCAAAGAAACTGCGTTTCACATGCCTTTGTAACAGATGTTCCCTGTAGGCTGTTAGAGCACTGTGCAGAGCGAGTTGTTTCTTAGCTTCCCAACGAGCTGGAAGCTAGATGCTTTAGGGGCCATCTGCCCTTAAGGAAAGAAGGCAGCACTTTGTGCCTTGCATCTCTAGGGCAATGTAGCACACCCAGAGCAGATGTTCTACTTCTGCCATGTCAGGCCTGCAAAGAAACTTCGTTTCACAGGCCCTTGTAAGAGATGTTCCCGGTAGGCTGTTAGAGCACTGTGCAGAGCGACTTGTTTCTTAGCTTCCCAAAGAGCTGGAAGCAAGATGCTTTGGGGCCCTTCTCACCCTTTGGCAAGAAGGCAGCACTTTGTGCCTTGCAGCTCTAGGGCAATGTAGCACACCCCGAGCAGAAGTTCTACTTCAGCCAGATCTGGCATGCAAAGAAACTGCGTTTCACAGGCCTTTGTAAGAGATGTTCCCGGTAGGCTGTTAGAGCACTGTGCAGAGCGAGTTGTTTCTTAGCTTCCCAGAGAGCTGGAAGCAAGATGCTTTGGGGCCCGTTAATTTTATACCCTGCTACTTTGCTGTAGTTGTTGATTATTTCTAATAGTTTTTCTGTGGATTCTTTGGGGTTTTATATGTATAAGATCATGTCGTCTGCAAACAACACGAGTTTTACTTCTTCGTTACCTATTTGGATTCCTTTCATTTTTTTTTCCTGCCGAATTGCTCTGGCCAGCACCTCCAGTACTATGTTGAATAGGAGTGGTGAAAGTGGGCACCCTTGTCTTGTTCCTGTCCTCAGAGGGATGGCTTTCAGCTTTTGTCCATTGAGTATGATGTTGGCTGTGGGTCTATCATATATGGCCTTTATTATGTTGAGGTACTTTCCTTCTATACCCATTTTACTGAGGGTTTTTATCATAAGTGGGTGTTGGATCTTGTCGAATGCTTTCTCTGCGTCTATTGAGATGATCATGTGGTTTTTGTTTTTCATTTTGTTGATGTAGTGTATCACGTTGATTGACTTGCGGGTGTTGAACCATCCCTGTGTCCCTGGTATAAATCCCACTTGATCATGGTGTATAATCTTTTTGATGTATTGCTGTAATCGGTTTGCCAAAATTTTGTTGAGGATTTTTGCATCTATGTTCATCAGTGATATCGGCCTGTAGTTCTCCTTCTTTGTGTTGTCCTTGTCAGGTTTGGGGATCAGAGTGATGTTGGCTTCATAGAATGTGTTAGGGAGTTCTCCATCTTTCTCAATTTTCTGGAACAGTTTGAGGAGAATAGGTACAAAGAACTCACACTGCTTAACAACAAAAAAACAAACAACCCGATCAAAAAATGGGCAGAGGACATGAACAGACATTTCTCCAAAGAAGATATGAACATGGCCAATAGACACATGAAAAGATGTTCATCATCGCTAATCATCAGGGAAATGCAAATCAAAACTACACTAAGATATCACCTTACCCCCGTTAGATTGGCAAAAACATCCAAAACCAAGAACGACAAATGTTGGAGAGGTTGTGGAGAAAGAGGAACCCTCATACACTGTTGGTGGGAATGCAAACTGGTACAGCCACTATCGAAAACAGTATGGAGATTTCTCAAAAAGTTAAAAATAGAAATACCCTATGACCCAGCCATCCCATTACTGGGTATCTATCCTAAGAACCTGATATCAGATATCTCAAGAGTCCGTTGCACCCCTATGTTCATCGCAGCATTATTTACAATAGGCAAGACGTGGAACCAGCCTACATGCCCAGAAACTGATGATTGGATAAAGAAGATGTGGTATATATACACAATGGAATAGTACTCAGCCATAAAAAAAGACGACATTGGCCCCTTCACAACAATGTGGATGGACCTCGAGGGCATTATGTTAAGCGAAATAAGTCAGTCAGAGAAAGACGAACTCTATATGACTCCACTCATAGGTGGAAATTAGTATATTGAGAAGGAGATCTGATCGGTGGTTACCAGGGAAAAGGGGGGGTGGGGGGAGGGCACGGAGGGGGAAGTGGTGTTCCCACAACATGACTAACAAAAATGTACAACTGAAATTTCACAAGCTTGTAATCCATCATAACATTAATAAACAAAACAAAACAAAAAAAGATGCTTTGGGGCCCATCTGCCCCTATGGAAAGAACGCAGCACTTTGTGCCTTGCAGCTCTAGGGCAATGTAGCACACCCAGAGCAGAAGTTCTACTTCAGCCAGATCAGGCCCGCAAAGAAACTGCGTTTCACAGGCCTTTGTAAGTGATGTTCCCGGTAGGCTGTTAGAGCACTGTGCAGAGCGAGTTCTTTCTTAGCTTCCCAAAGAGCTGGAAGCAAGATGCTTTGGGGCCCTTCTCACCCTTTGGCAAGAAGGCAGCACTTGGTGCCTTGCACCTCTAGGGCAATGTAGCACATGGCAGAGCAGAAGTTCTACTTCTGCCAGCTCAGGCCAGCAAAGAAACTGCATTTCACAGGCCTTTGTAAAAGATGTTCCCAGTAGGCTGTAAGAGCACTGTGCAGAGCGACTTGTTTCTTAGCTTCCCAGAGAGCTGGAAGCAAGATGCTTTGGGGCCCTTCTCACCCTTTGGAAAGAAGGCAGCACTTTGTGCCTTGCAGCTCTAGGGCAATGTAGCACACCCAGAGCAGAAGTTCTACTTCAGGGAGATCAGGCCTGCAAAGAAACTGCGTTTCACATGCCTTTGTAACAGATGTTCCCTGTAGGCTGTTAGAGCACTGTGCAGAGCGAGTTGTTTCTTAGCTTCCCAACGAGCTGGAAGCTAGATGCTTTAGGGGCCATCTGCCCTTAAGGAAAGAAGGCAGCACTTTGTGCCTTGCATCTCTAGGGCAATGTAGCACACCCAGAGCAGATGTTCTACTTCTGCCATGTCAGGCCTGCAAAGAAACTTCGTTTCACAGGCCCTTGTAAGAGATGTTCCCGGTAGGCTGTTAGAGCACTGTGCAGAGCGACTTGTTTCTTAGCTTCCCAAAGAGCTGGAAGCAAGATGCTTTGGGGCCCTTCTCACCCTTTGGCAAGAAGGCAGCACTTTGTGCCTTGCAGCTCTAGGGCAATGTAGCACACCCCGAGCAGAAGTTCTACTTCAGCCAGATCTGGCATGCAAAGAAACTGCGTTTCACAGGCCTTTGTAAGAGATGTTCCCGGTAGGCTGTTAGAGCACTGTGCAGAGCGAGTTGTTTCTTAGCTTCCCAGAGAGCTGGAAGCAAGATGCTTTGGGGCCCGTTAATTTTATACCCTGCTACTTTGCTGTAGTTGTTGATTATTTCTAATAGTTTTTCTGTGGATTCTTTGGGGTTTTATATGTATAAGATCATGTCGTCTGCAAACAACACGAGTTTTACTTCTTCGTTACCTATTTGGATTCCTTTCATTTTTTTTTCCTGCCGAATTGCTCTGGCCAGCACCTCCAGTACTATGTTGAATAGGAGTGGTGAAAGTGGGCACCCTTGTCTTGTTCCTGTCCTCAGAGGGATGGCTTTCAGCTTTTGTCCATTGAGTATGATGTTGGCTGTGGGTCTATCATATATGGCCTTTATTATGTTGAGGTACTTTCCTTCTATACCCATTTTACTGAGGGTTTTTATCATAAGTGGGTGTTGGATCTTGTCGAATGCTTTCTCTGCGTCTATTGAGATGATCATGTGGTTTTTGTTTTTCATTTTGTTGATGTAGTGTATCACGTTGATTGACTTGCGGGTGTTGAACCATCCCTGTGTCCCTGGTATAAATCCCACTTGATCATGGTGTATAATCTTTTTGATGTATTGCTGTAATCGGTTTGCCAAAATTTTGTTGAGGATTTTTGCATCTATGTTCATCAGTGATATCGGCCTGTAGTTCTCCTT
This sequence comes from Equus asinus, assembly GCF_041296235.1. Taxonomy (NCBI): domain Eukaryota; kingdom Metazoa; phylum Chordata; class Mammalia; order Perissodactyla; family Equidae; genus Equus; species Equus asinus. The sequence continues at coordinate 39,990,696 of NC_091790.1, forward strand.
CTTTGTGTTGTCCTTGTCAGGTTTGGGGATCAGAGTGATGTTGGCTTCATAGAATGTGTTAGGGAGTTCTCCATCTTTCTCAATTTTCTGGAACAGTTTGAGGAGAATAGGTACAAAGAACTCACACTGCTTAACAACAAAAAAACAAACAACCCGATCAAAAAATGGGCAGAGGACATGAACAGACATTTCTCCAAAGAAGATATGAACATGGCCAATAGACACATGAAAAGATGTTCATCATCGCTAATCATCAGGGAAATGCAAATCAAAACTACACTAAGATATCACCTTACCCCCGTTAGATTGGCAAAAACATCCAAAACCAAGAACGACAAATGTTGGAGAGGTTGTGGAGAAAGAGGAACCCTCATACACTGTTGGTGGGAATGCAAACTGGTACAGCCACTATCGAAAACAGTATGGAGATTTCTCAAAAAGTTAAAAATAGAAATACCCTATGACCCAGCCATCCCATTACTGGGTATCTATCCTAAGAACCTGATATCAGATATCTCAAGAGTCCGTTGCACCCCTATGTTCATCGCAGCATTATTTACAATAGGCAAGACGTGGAACCAGCCTACATGCCCAGAAACTGATGATTGGATAAAGAAGATGTGGTATATATACAGAATGGAATAGTACTCAGCCATAAAAAAAGACGACATTGGCCCCTTCACAACAATGTGGATGGACCTCGAGGGCATTATGTTAAGCGAAATAAGTCAGTCAGAGAAAGACGAACTCTATATGACTCCACTCATAGGTGGAAATTAGTATATTGAGAAGGAGATCTGATCGGTGGTTACCAGGGAAAAGGGGGGGTGGGGGGAGGGCACGGAGGGGGAAGTGGTGTTCCCACAACATGACTAACAAAAATGTACAACTGAAATTTCACAAGCTTGTAATCCATCATAACATTAATAAACAAAACAAAACAAAAAAAGATGCTTTGGGGCCCATCTGCCCCTATGGAAAGAACGCAGCACTTTGTGCCTTGCAGCTCTAGGGCAATGTAGCACACCCAGAGCAGAAGTTCTACTTCAGCCAGATCAGGCCCGCAAAGAAACTGCGTTTCACAGGCCTTTGTAAGTGATGTTCCCGGTAGGCTGTTAGAGCACTGTGCAGAGCGAGTTCTTTCTCAGCTTCCCAAAGAGCTGGAAGCAAGATGCTTTGGGGCCCTTCTCACCCTTTGGCAAGAAGGCAGCACTTGGTGCCTTGCACCTCTAGGGCAATGTAGCACATGGCAGAGCAGAAGTTCTACTTCTGCCAGCTCAGGCCAGCAAAGAAACTGCATTTCACAGGCCTTTGTAAAAGATGTTCCCAGTAGGCTGTAAGAGCACTGTGCAGAGCGACTTGTTTCTTAGCTTCCCAGAGAGCTGGAAGCAAGATGCTTTGGGGCCCTTCTCACCCTTTGGAAAGAAGGCAGCACTTTGTGCCTTGCAGCTCTAGGGCAATGTAGCACACCCAGAGCAGAAGTTCTACTTCAGGGAGATCAGGCCTGCAAAGAAACTGCGTTTCACATGCCTTTGTAACAGATGTTCCCTGTAGGCTGTTAGAGCACTGTGCAGAGCGAGTTGTTTCTTAGCTTCCCAACGAGCTGGAAGCTAGATGCTTTAGGGGCCATCTGCCCTTAAGGAAAGAAGGCAGCACTTTGTGCCTTGCATCTCTAGGGCAATGTAGCACACCCAGAGCAGATGTTCTACTTCTGCCATGTCAGGCCTGCAAAGAAACTTCGTTTCACAGGCCCTTGTAAGAGATGTTCCCGGTAGGCTGTTAGAGCACTGTGCAGAGCGACTTGTTTCTTAGCTTCCCAAAGAGCTGGAAGCAAGATGCTTTGGGGCCCTTCTCACCCTTTGGCAAGAAGGCAGCACTTTGTGCCTTGCAGCTCTAGGGCAATGTAGCACACCCCGAGCAGAAGTTCTACTTCAGCCAGATCTGGCATGCAAAGAAACTGCGTTTCACAGGCCTTTGTAAGAGATGTTCCCGGTAGGCTGTTAGAGCACTGTGCAGAGCGAGTTGTTTCTTAGCTTCCCAGAGAGCTGGAAGCAAGATGCTTTGGGGCCCGTTAATTTTATACCCTGCTACTTTGCTGTAGTTGTTGATTATTTCTAATAGTTTTTCTGTGGATTCTTTGGGGTTTTATATGTATAAGATCATGTCGTCTGCAAACAACACGAGTTTTACTTCTTCGTTACCTATTTGGATTCCTTTCATTTTTTTTTCCTGCCGAATTGCTCTGGCCAGCACCTCCAGTACTATGTTGAATAGGAGTGGTGAAAGTGGGCACCCTTGTCTTGTTCCTGTCCTCAGAGGGATGGCTTTCAGCTTTTGTCCATTGAGTATGATGTTGGCTGTGGGTCTATCATATATGGCCTTTATTATGTTGAGGTACTTTCCTTCTATACCCATTTTACTGAGGGTTTTTATCATAAGTGGGTGTTGGATCTTGTCGAATGCTTTCTCTGCGTCTATTGAGATGATCATGTGGTTTTTGTTTTTCATTTTGTTGATGTAGTGTATCACGTTGATTGACTTGCGGGTGTTGAACCATCCCTGTGTCCCTGGTATAAATCCCACTTGATCATGGTGTATAATCTTTTTGATGTATTGCTGTAATCGGTTTGCCAAAATTTTGTTGAGGATTTTTGCATCTATGTTCATCAGTGATATCGGCCTGTAGTTCTCCTTCTTTGTGTTGTCCTTGTCAGGTTTGGGGATCAGAGTGATGTTGGCTTCATAGAATGTGTTAGGGAGTTCTCCATCTTTCTCAATTTTCTGGAACAGTTTGAGGAGAATAGGTACAAAGAACTCACACTGCTTAACAACAAAAAAACAAACAACCCGATCAAAAAATGGGCAGAGGACATGAACAGACATTTCTCAAAAGAAGATATGAACATGGCCAATAGACACATGAAAAGATGTTCATCATCGCTAATCATCAGGGAAATGCAAATCAAAACTACACTAAGATATCACCTTACCCCCGTTAGATTGGCAAAAACATCCAAAACCAAGAACGACAAATGTTGGAGAGGTTGTGGAGAAAGAGGAACCCTCATACACTGTTGGTGGGAATGCAAACTGGTACAGCCACTATGGAAAACAGTATGGAGATTTCTCAAAAAGTTAAAAATAGAAATACCCGATGACCCAGCCATCCCATTACTGGGTATCTATCCTAAGAACCTGATATCAGATATCTCAAGATTCCGTTGCACCCCTATGTTCATCGCAGCCTTATTTACAATAGCCAAGACGTGGAACCAGCCTACATGCCCAGAAACTGATGATTGGATAAAGAAGATGTGGTATATATACACAATGGAATACTACTCAGCCATAAAAAAAGACGACATTGGCCCCTTCACAACAATGTGGATGGACCTCGAGGGCATTATGTTAAGCGAAATAAGTCAGGCAGAGAAAGACGAACTCTATATGACTCCACTCATAGGTGGAAATTAGTATATTGAGAAGGAGATCTGATGGGTGGTTACCAGGGAAAAGGGGGGGTGGGGGGAGGGCACGGAGGGGGAAGTGGTGTTCCCACAACATGACTAACAAAAATGTACAACTGAAATTTCACAAGCTTGTAATCCATCATAACATTAATAAACAACAACAAAAAAAAAAGATGCTTTGGGGCCCATCTGCCCCTATGGACAGAACGCAGCACTTTCTGCCTTGCAGCTCTAGGGCAATGTGGCACACCCAGAGCAGAAGTTCTACTTCAGCCAGATCAGGCCCGCAAAGAAACTGCGTTTCACAGGCCTTTGTAAGAGATGTTCCCGGTAGGCTGTTAGAGCACTGAGCAGAGCGAGTTGTTTCTCAGCTTCCCAAACAGCTGGAAGCAAGATGCTTTGGGGCCCTTCTCACCCTTTGGCAAGAAGTCAGCACTTTGAGCCTTGCAGCTCTAGGGCAATGTAGCACACCCCGAGCAGAAGTTCTACTTCAGCCAGATCTGGCCTGCAAAGAAACTGCGTTTCACAGGCCTTTGTAAGAGATGTTCCCGGTAGGCTGTTAGAGCACTGTGCAGAGCGAGTTGTTTCTCAGCTTCCCAAACAGCCGGAAGCAAGATGCTTTGGGGCCCTTCTCACCCTTTGGAAAGAAGGCAGCACTTTGTGCCTTGCAGCTCTAGGGCAATGTAGCACACCCACAGCAGAAGGTCTACTTCAGCCAGATCAGGCCCGCAAAGAAACTGCGTTTCACAGGCCTTTGTAAGAGATGTTCCCGGTAGGCTGTTAGAGCACTGTGCAGAGCGAGTTGTTTCTTAGCTTCCCAACGAGCTGGAAGCAAGATGCTTTAGGGGCCATCTGCCCTTAAGGAAAGAAGGCAGCACTTTGTGCCTTGCAGCTCTAGGGCAATGTAGCACACCCAGAGCAGATGTTCTACTTCTGCCAGGTCAGGCCTGCAAAGAAACTTCGTTTCACAGGCCTTTGTAAGAGATGTTCCCGGTAGGCTGTAAGAGCACTGTGCAGAGCGACTTGTTTGTTAGCTTCCCAGAGAGCTGGAAGCAAGATGCTTTGGGGCCCTTCTCACCCTTTGGAAAGAAGGCAGCACTTTGTGCCTTGCAGCTCTAGGGCAATGTAGCACACCCAGAGCAGAAGTTCTACTTCAGGGAGATCAGGCCTGCAAAGAAACTGCGTTTCACAGGCCTTTGTAAGAGATGTTCCCTGTAGGCTGTTAGAGCACTGTGCAGAGCGAGTTGTTTCTTAGCTTCCCAAAGAGCTGGAAGCAAGATGCTTTAGGGGCCATCTGCCCTTAAGGAAAGAAGGCAGCACTTTGTGCCTTGCAGCTCTAGGGCAATGTACCACACCCAGAGCAGATGTTCTACTTCTGCCAGGTCAGGCCTGCGAAGAAACTTCGTTTCACAGGCCTTTGTAAGAGATGTTCCCGGTAGGCTGTAAGAGCACTGTGCAGAGCGACTTGTTTGTTAGCTTCCCAGAGAGCTGGAAGCAAGATGCTTTGGGGCCCTTCTCACCCTTTGGAAAGAAGGCAGCACTTTGTGCCTTGCAGCTCTAGGGCAATGTAGCACACCCAGAGCAGAAGTTCTACTTCAGGGAGATCAGGCCTGCAAAGAAACTGCGTTTCACAGGCCTTTGTAAGAGATGTTCCCTGTAGGCTGTTAGAGCACTGTGCAGAGCGAGTTGTTTCTTAGCTTCCCAAAGAGCTGGAAGCAAAATGCTTTAGGGGCCATCTGCCCTTAAGGAAAGAAGGCAGCACTTTGTGCCTTGCATCTCTAGGGCAATGTAGCACACCCAGAGCAGATGTTCTACTTCTGCCAGGTCAGGCATTCAAAGAAACTTCGTTTCACAGGCCCTTGTAAGAGATGTTCCCGGTAGGCTGTTAGAGCACTGTGCAGAGCGACTTGTTTCTTAGCTTCCCAAAGAGCTGGAAGCAAGATGCTTTGGGGCCCTTCTCACCCTTTGGAAAGAAGGTAGCACTTTGTGCCTTGCACCTCTAGGGCAATGTAGCACACAACGAGCAGGAGTTCTACTTCAGCCAGATCTGGCCTGCAAAGAAACTGCGTTACACAGGCCTTTGTAAGAGATGTTCCCGGTAGGCTGTTAGAGCACTGTGCAGAGCGAGTTGTTTCTTAGCTTCCCAGAGAGCTGGAATCAAGATGCTTTGGGGCCCGTTAATTTTATACCCTGCTACTTTGCTGTAGTTGTTGATTATTTCTAATAGTTTTTATGTGGATTCTTTGGGGTTTTCTATGTATAAGATCATGTCGTCTGCAAACAACGCGAGTTTTACCTCTTCGTTACCTATTTGGATTCCTTTCATTTTTTTTTTCCTGCCGAATTGCTCTGGCCAGCACATCCAGTACTATGTTGAATAGGAGTGGTGAAAGTGGGCACCCTTGTCTTATTCCTGTCCTCAGAGGGATGGCTTTCAGCTTTTGTCCATTGAGTATGATGTTGGCTGTGGGTCTATCATATATGGCCTTTATTATGTTGAGGTACTTTCCTTCTATACCCATTTTACTGAGGGTTTTTATCATAAATGGGTGTTGGATCTTGTCGAATGCTTTCTCTGCGTCTATTGAGATGATCATGTGGTTTTTGTTTATCATTTTGTTGATGTAGTGTATCACGTTGATTGACTTGCGGGTGTTGAACCATTCCTGTGTCCCTGGTATAAATCCCACTTGATCATGGTGTATAATCTTTTTGATGTATTGCTGTAATCGGTTTGCCAAAATTTTGTTGAGGATTTTTGCATCTATGTTCATCAGTGATATCGGCCTGTAGTTCTCCTTCTTTGTGTTGTCCTTGTCAGGTTTGGGGATCAGAGTGATGTTGGCTTCATAGAATGTGTTAGGGAGTTCTCCATCTTTCTCAATTTTCTGGAACAGTTTGAGGAGAATAGGTACAAAGAACTCACACTGCTTAACAACAAAAAAACAAACAACCCGATCAAAAAATGGGCAGAGGACATGAACAGACATTTCTCCAAAGAAGATATGAACATGGCCAATAGACACATGAAAAGATGTTCATCATCGCTAATCATCAGGGAAATGCAAATCAAAACTACACTAAGATATCACCTTACCCCCGTTAGATTGGCAAAAACATCCAAAACCAAGAACGACAAATGTTGGAGAGGTTGTGGAGAAAGAGGAACCCTCATACACTGTTGGTGGGAATGCAAACTGGTACAGCCACTATCGAAAACAGTATGGAGATTTCTCAAAAAGTTAAAAATAGAAATACCCTATGACCCAGCCATCCCATTACTGGGTATCTATCCTAAGAACCTGATATCAGATATCTCAAGAGTCCGTTGCACCCCTATGTTCATCGCAGCATTATTTACAATAGGCAAGACGTGGAACCAGCCTACATGCCCAGAAACTGATGATTGGATAAAGAAGATGTGGTATATATACACAATGGAATACTACTCAGCCATAAAAAAAGACGACATTGGCCCCTTCACAACAATGTGGATGGACCTCGAGGGCATTATGTTAAGCGAAATAAGTCAGGCAGAGAAAGACGAACTCTATATGACTCCACTCATAGGTGGAAATTAGTATATTGAGAAGGAGATCTGATGGGTGGTTACCAGGGAAAAGGGGGGGTGGGGGGAGGGCACGGAGGGGGAAGTGGTGTTCCCACAACATGACTAACAAAAATGTACAACTGAAATTTCACAAGCTTGTAATCCATCATAACATTAATAAACAACAACAACAAAAAAAGATGCTTTGGGGCCCATCTGCCCCTATGGACAGAACGCAGCACTTTCTGCCTTGCAGCTCTAGGGCAATGTGGCACACCCAGAGCAGAAGTTCTACTTCAGCCAGATCAGGCCCGCAAAGAAACTGCGTTTCACAGGCCTTTGTAAGAGATGTTCCCGGTAGGCTGTTAGAGCACTGTGCAGAGCGAGTTGTTTCTCAGCTTCCCAAACAGCCGGAAGCAAGATGCTTTGGGGCCCTTCTCACCCTTTGGCAAGAAGTCAGCACTTTGAGCCTTGCAGCTCTAGGGCAATGTAGCACACCCCGAGCAGAAGTTCTACTTCAGCCAGATCTGGCCTGCAAAGAAACTGCGTTTCACAGGCCTTTGTAAGAGATGTTCCCGGTAGGCTGTTAGAGCACTGTGCAGAGCGAGTTGTTTCTCAGCTTCCCAAACAGCCGGAAGCAAGATGCTTTGGGGCCCTTCTCACCCTTTGGAAAGAAGGCAGCACTTTGTGCCTTGCAGCTCTAGGGCAATGTAGCACACCCACAGCAGAAGGTCTACTTCAGCCAGATCAGGCCCGCAAAGAAACTGCGTTTCACAGGCCTTTGTAAGAGATGTTCCCGGTAGGCTGTTAGAGCACTGTGCAGAGCGAGTTGTTTCTTAGCTTCCCAACGAGCTGGAAGCAAGATGCTTTAGGGGCCATCTGCCCTTAAGGAAAGAAGGCAGCACTTTGTGCCTTGCAGCTCTAGGGCAATGTAGCACACCCAGAGCAGATGTTCTACTTCTGCCAGGTCAGGCCTGCAAAGAAACTTCGTTTCACAGGCCTTTGTAAGAGATGTTCCCGGTAGGCTGTAAGAGCACTGTGCAGAGCGACTTGTTTGTTAGCTTCCCAGAGAGCTGGAAGCAAGATGCTTTGGGGCCCTTCTCACCCTTTGGAAAGAAGGCAGCACTTTGTGCCTTGCAGCTCTAGGGCAATGTAGCACACCCAGAGCAGAAGTTCTACTTCAGGGAGATCAGGCCTGCAAAGAAACTGCGTTTCACAGGCCTTTGTAAGAGATGTTCCCTGTAGGCTGTTAGAGCACTGTGCAGAGCGAGTTGTTTCTTAGCTTCCCAAAGAGCTGGAAGCAAGATGCTTTAGGGGCCATCTGCCCTTAAGGAAAGAAGGCAGCACTTTGTGCCTTGCAGCTCTAGGGCAACGTAGCACACCCAGAGCAGATGTTCTACTTCTGCCAGGTCAGGCCTGCAAAGAAACTTCGTTTCACAGGCCTTTGTAAGAGATGTTCCCGGTAGGCTGTTAGAGCACTGTGCAGAGCGACTTGTTTCTTAGCTTCCCAAAGAGCTGGAAGCAAGATGCTTTGGGGCCCTTCTCACCCTTTGGAAAGAAGGCAGCACTTTGTGCCTTGCAGCTCTAGGGCAATGTAGCACACCCCGAGCAGAAGTTCTACTTCAGCCAGATCAGGCCCGCAAAGAAACTGCGTTTCACAGGCCTTTGTAAGAGATGTTCCCGGTAGGCTGTTAGAGCACTGTGCAGAGCGAGTTGTTTCTTAGCTTCCCAGAGAGCTGGAAGCAAGATGCTTTGGGGCCCGTTAATTTTATACCCTGCTAGTTTGCTGTAGTTGTTGATTATTTCTAATAGTTTTTCTGTGGATTCTTTGGGGTTTTCTATGTATAAGATCATGTCGTCTGCAAACAACGCGAGTTTTACTTCTTCGTTACCTATTTGGATTCCTTTCATTTTTTTTTCCTGCCGAATTGCTCTGGCCAGCACCTCCAGTACTATGTTGAATAGGAGTGGTGAAAGTGGGCACCCTTGTCTTGTTCCTGTCCTCAGAGGGATGGCTTTCAGCTTTTGTCCATTGAGTATGATGTTGGCTGTGGGTCTATCATATATGGCCTTTATTATGGTGAGGTACTTTCCTTCTATACCCATTTTACTGAGGGTTTTTATCATAAGTGGGTGTTGGATCTTGTCGAATGCTTTCTCTGCGTCTATTGAGATGATCATGTGGTTTTTGTTTTTCATTTTGTTGATGTAGTGTATCACGTTGATTGACTTGCGGGTGTTGAACCATCCCTGTGTCCCTGGTATAAATCCCACTTGATCATGGT